>NW_027361707.1:59315000-60552500 GCF_039654945.1 Dendrobates tinctorius | reverse complement strand
CAGGAGGTGTTGAGCCTGCGATATGGTCTGGCTCCAGAACGCCTGCAATGATTCCTTTTCTGGGAGTAGGTTAACCACTTTTAAAGGCGGAGCATGAGGAACTGGTTTAGGCTTACATTGCCGAAACAGACTCCATCAAATATGCCCGCCTCTTCTGAAGTTTCAAAAAATGCACGCACTGAGTGGTCAAGTGCTGGCTCCTGGTCAGGAAGAACCCCTTTCCTTGTGTCCTGCACCCCCACCCAAACTGAATGAGGCAGCAGGCCACACTTCACATTAGTCCATGTAGCTCTTTCTATCATACCATGCCTGGGTTATCAAGTCAAATCCTGAATTCCCCAGTCCAAGATGAATCTGACATGGAGTGTGGGTGGCCAGTCAGGGCAGTGAGTTTAATCGGTACCGGGCCGATGTCTCACAGAGATGTGTCACGATGGTGGTGACCTGTTCCGTGGCCCTGGGCGTCCATGCAAAGGGGTGAATTACGTTTATAGGTGAATGATATGTGACGCCACCTCTGGTTTCTGATTAGATTGACCAGCGCTGCAGTGTTTCTTCTCAGGGACAGATGTTGTGGTGCAGCTAAGCTGTAGAAGACCTGCACAGGTAGGGCCATAGTCGCAGGGCAGATGAAAGAGTTGGGAGATGGTGTGCAGTGCAGGATGTAGCTGAGCCGTGCGCCAGGCGCAGGAGAAAGATGACAGACACAGTCGTGCAATTCCTTTACCTGTACTTGGTAGGTGCTGTCCAGGACCCAGAGTACCAGACAGAGAAGGAGTTGGTCAGCCTGGAAGCCAATTTGGATTTCTCTCTCTGCAGATAGGTAGTGTAGCCTCCGTTCTAGCGCTTATCTGAGGTACTCGCAGTGCTGAGTTCAATTAAGTTCCCCCTGTTGACTCTCTTTTGGAATTTTCTCGTATGGCTGGCAGCCGTAGCCTTTTCCTTCTGGCTCACACTCGTCGATGCTGGGGCCTCCGAGCCTTAGTTGGGTACAGAGCATTTACAGCTGCTACTTCCTCCGGATTCTGCTGCAGGAACGTCACTGTCCCTACAAACTCGGAGACTGGAATCCAGACCATGCGCTCCAGCTAAGAGTGAGCCTTAACTCTGCTCATCCTCCAGCTCCCCTTCTCACGTCCACACACTTCCCCTTCCCTGCACAGAATGGCCTAACTTACCTCCTCCCGACCACAGAGACCAGCTCCTCAGCAGTCATATTCAGAGGTCTCCCTGCTGGCATGGAGTGGGAAATGTGTTGTGTGTTGGTTTAACTGCTAGAGAGATCCTTCGTTGCTCCCCAGCATGACACCACACTCCCTAGGAGGAAGGTAATGCCACTGTGGTGACCGTACTCCTGGGGACGCCACAAGTGCACTGGTGCCCAGCCACTGCTAGATGATTCTGCTGGTACATTGATCCAGACCACTACATATCCCTCACACTCTACACAGCCAGAATCTGACCCAGAGGAAACTCAGGTTCCCCTTCCCGCATACTATACCACCTTACACGGTGACAAAGAGGAAGGTGCAGATGAAAGTGCAGGTTCCTTGAGCTGGTGGGGGGGGCATACTCATGGGCGATGGCACTGGCACAGGGCCCCTCATAGTACTCAAAAGTGTCTCTGCCGGTGGGGGCCCACCCCCACCGCCACACACCGCCGTACTATTAGAGGGGCCCTGTGCCACTGCCATCGCCAACGAGTGCGCCCCCCCTGCTTGCTTAGGATCATAGCACTTGCAAAGTTGAAATACTTACCTCTCCCTGCTCCACCGCCATGACGTCTTCTGCATTTCCTGACAGTGATAGTCTGATCAGAGAGCGCAATGACATCACGTCTGTACGCCCTCTGCCTAAACAGTCAAGTGCAGTGAGATGGGCGATGGGGACGACGAGGAGTCCAGACTAGTACAGGGATTCCATAGCGAGGAGACTTTTTTTATTTGTTTTCAATGTTGGGACAGCAATTTTTGGGGAGCACTATACTCTGGAAAATGATATATGGGGCCCACCATACACTGGAGCATTCCAAAGGTGGACATCAGACTCTGGAGCAGCATTTACAGGGAACATTATACACTAGAGCATTAGAAATGGGGCCCATTATGTATGGAACATTATTTGGGCCCATAAAACAGTGGAGCTTCATCCATGGGGACCAACATATACTGTAGCATTATGTGGAGCTCATCATATACTGTTTCAAACATTATATGGGACCAATGATTCTGTATGGAGAAATATATGGGCCTCATTACTCTGTATAGCGCACTATGCGGTGGCCATAATACTGTATGGAGTAATATACTGTCCGTTTTTGGAGCTATTAAAAATGGATATCAGTCATGAGACGTAAAAAGTGAAGTATTGTTCATTGTACTATGCCGCTATTTCTCTGCCTTATCGAAGCATCATGAGTTATGGTATGTGTTAAAGGGGTGCTCTTTGGCCCGGGGCACATGAAAACCTGGAGCCAGCCCTACCCCCCCACAAATTTAGCCAAATAACCCCCATTTTTCAGTGCGTAACTAGTATTATGAAGTAAATTAAGGTTGAAAAGCTTCAGTAATCAGAATTGATGTTTTTGGCGTTCAAACAGGCACTGTAGGTGTGTTTCCTGTCCTCCACTCCCTGCCGACTTTGCTTCATCATTGACTTGCATTGGATTTCGTGTTTCAATTGGCCTTCGACTTTTCACGATAATCGGCCGATTTCGTTCGACCCGACTTTTGCGAAAGTCGGGTTTCATGAAACCCGACTCGACCAGAAAAAAGGCAAAGTCGCATAACCACACTGATGATATTGGGGACTCATGACATGACAGCAGGTGCACTGCACATTATCATGATTTGCCAGTCTGCAGTCATATATAGTGACTGTAGATTTTTATTCCAAACCTGCACAACACCTTTAATAACTTTATACAAATAATAAGCTGCTTATTATGAAATTATTAAAGGGATTGTCTAGTTCTATTCTACAAGTCTGCTGTGGCTCCATGTGATTGCAGACTTGTGAATCCTCACATTGCGTGCATAGCACACTGTCAGGAGTCTCCAGTGTGGGAATTGGGATGTCATGTGACCTCAAGTATGGTATTTGCATAAAACTGGGCCACACTCTGACTAGACGGCTTCTGGTCTTGCACAATACACTTTTAATGAGTGAGACCACACAGTTAGAACATGCCCTGGAGTATGCAAATCGCATATTTGTAGATATGGCCAATGGTGAATCCTCAGTGTGCGCAATGTGAATATTCACAATTTTGCAGTCACATAGGAGTATCTGCAGACTTGTAGAATTAGACAAGACAATCCTTTTAAATAAAGTGCAGCTTGTGCCATAGTTATTGTATGGTTTTTTTTATACTAACGGTATGCTTACAATATCAGTAAACGCTGCGGATTGGACGCTGCATACAGCTGCACCATCCAACCCACAGATTCCAGATGTTATAGCATAGTGGATGGGATTTTATGAAATCTCATCTCCACTATGCATGCAGAGACACCTCCAGCTTCCCTGCGCAACCAGACATGTGGGGCGTCTTTCTAGACCGCAGCATGTCTATTTATCTTGCGGAGATGCTCTGTCCCCACAAGATAAATATCACCATCCTATTTATAGGATGCGGTGATTCCGCATGGTTCAATGAACACATGTGGAATCCCCATGCGTACAAAAGCCAGCAGCGCTTTGGATGGAGCGGACATGTGCTGCGTGGAAAGCGATGCTGGTTTGTGCCCGTGGAAACATACCCTACCAGGCTGGCATAATAAGACCTAAGTTGTAAATATAATAAGCCATTATTACTTAGCAGATGGCTTTATCCAATCAGTAAAAAAAACAGTGTTTCAAAGATAAAACTAATATACTTTATTTGAAAAAAAATTTTTTTGCCATACTGATCGGTGCAATGAAAATTATGTGACCAAATAGATCGCACAAACAAAAGTTGAAGTACAGCTGTTGTCATATGTTTCGAAGCCTGGTAACTGAGTCTCGTTATCATCTGAGTGCACTCACTTGCGGCGTTCCAGCACGGCAAGATCGCGCCTTGCTGCTCTGCAGCACCGATTACGCCTTCCAGAACATCGCATCATATGTGACCTACCCACCAGGTGGAATTCAACATTACATATGTTGGAGCGGTTGTGTGAGCAGCAGGCAGCAGTAATGGAGTACCAGCTGCATCAGGCGCAAACAAGTCGCACTGTGCGCCGGTCACACTTCAGCACCACTGAGTGGGCCTCTATGAAGGACATCTGCATCGTTTTGCGTGCCATAGATGATTACATGCGGATGGCGAGTGCAGATTATGCACTAGTCAGCATGACTGTCCCCCTTATCTGCCTGCTTCAAAAAACACTGCACGCACTAAGGGAGGAGGTTTTGGAAGAGGTGGAGAATGAGGAGTCACAAATGCCATCTGCTTCTGGACAGTCTGCGCTACGTGGTTCCTCACAAAGGCCTAGGCAGGGGACACTTTGTGAGGAGGATGAGGAGGAGTCGATGGAGGAGGAAGACATCTCTCCACAGGAGGGAGGTACACAAAGCTGTAGTCAGTATGTACAGCGAGGGTGGGGTGATGCAGAGCAGGCAGAGATCACGCCTCAAGCAGGGGACAGCGGTTCTTTGGCAGTTGGGAGTCTGCAGCACATGGTTGACTTCATGCTGCAGTGCCTGAGAAACGACCGCCGCATCACCCCCTCCTAGATCCTCGCTACCGGGACAACTTGCAAGCCCTCATACCAACGTTGAACCGGGAGCGTAAACTGCGGGAGTACCAAGACACACTGGTGTAGTCCATCATGTTTTCCATTCCACCTGACAGCAGTGGTGCTAGTGCTATACAAAGCACCTCTGTGCGTCGGCCCAGTGGAGAAAACTCGGCACAAAGTGGGAGCAGAGGCAGCGCCTCAGCACAAGGCAAGACCACTATGGCCCAAATGTGGCAAAGTTTTGTGTGTCCGCCACAAATGTCTACACCATCACAGATGGCTCCAGTCAGCAGGAGGCAACGTTTCCGTCAGATAGTGACAGACTACATGTCTTGCCCTGTGAGTGTACTCCCAGATGGCTCTTCCCCCTTCAAGTTTTGGGTCTCTAAGCTGGATACATGGCCAGAGCTTAGCCAGTATGCATTGGAGGTGCTGGCTTGCCCTGCTGCCAGTGTATTATCGGATCGCGTCTTTAGTGCCGCAGGTGGTGTACTAACAAACCGTCGCACGCGTCTTTTTTCCGATATCGTCAACCGGCTTACTTTTCTGAAAATGAACAAGGCCTGGATCTCCCCAGAATTTGCCAGTCCTCTTCCCGACTAAATAATTGGTTGGCAACTGTATCCAGGTCTCCTGTTGTGTTCATGTTTCTACCACCTGAACTATAATCCCTGGGCTTCCACACAGCCAGTTGTCGCTCAGATGTGTCGTCTGCACAGAGAAAAACACTAGCTCCTGTGTTAGTGGGGTTCAGTAACACCAGCTGCTCCCCTGCTGTGTGGACGGCAAAGTCTCCTGCTCCATCCACATTCAAACTACTACTGATTTTTAACCCTGCTCCACTTAGGCCTCTGGCTCCACTGTCGCTAGTATTTCCCCTGGCCTCCAACCCCGCCAGTGACTGCTCTGAAGTGGCATCTGCATAATCCACACTTGTTCCAGTGTTACTTGGCCTCAGTCACGTCAGTTGATCCCCTGATGTGTGTCCGTCAAGGTGTCCTGCTCTGTCCACATTCCCATTACTAGTAGTGTGAATGAGGACAGAGCAGGAGACCTTGCCGGACACACGTCAGGGGATCAACAGAAGGGACTGCGCCCAAGTAACACAGGAACAAGTGTGGATTGTGCTGACGCCACTTCAGAGCTGTCACTGGCGGGGTTGGAGGCCAGGGGAAATACTAGAGACAGTGGAGCCGGAGTCCATAGTGGAGCACGGTTACAATCAGTTGTAGTCTACTACCTCTATAAAACGTGCTGCAAGTTGGCCTCAGCCTGCTCCATGCCTCATCCTGGGCTCCAACAATGCCAGTTGGTGTTCAGAAGTGCCGTCTTCACAGAGAAAAACACACTAGCTCCTGTGTCAGTGGGGTTCAGTAATGCCAGCTGTTCCCCTGCTGTGTAGACGGCAAAGTCTCCTGCTGCCTCCACATGCCAACACCATCAGGCCTCAACCTGCTCCATGCCTCATCCTGGGCTCCAACAACGCCAGTTGGTGTTCAGAAGTGCCGTCTTCACAGAGAAAAACACACTAGCTCCTGTGTCTGTGGGGTTCAGAAATACCAGCTGTTCCCCTGCTGTGTAGATGGCAAAGTCTCCTGCTGCCTCCACATGCCAACACCATCAGGCCTCAGCTTGCTCCATGCCTCATCCTGGGCTCCAACAACGCCAGTTGGTGTTCAGAAGTGCCGTCTTCACAGAGAAAAACACACTAGCTCCTGTGTCAGTGGGGTTCAGTAATGCCAGCTGTTCCCCTGCTGTGTAGACGGCAATGTCTCATGCTCCATCCACATGCAAACTACTACAGATTTGTAACTTTGGTCAACTTAGGCCTCTGGCTCCACTGTCTCTAGTATTTCCCCTGGCCAACAACCACGCCCGTTACAGCTGTGAAGTGGCGTCTGCACAATCCACACTTGTTCCTGAGTTACTGTGGCTCCATCCCGTCAGTTGATCCCCTGATGTGTGTCCGGCAAGGTCTCCTGTTCTGTCCATATTCACATTACTAGTAGTGTGAATGAGGACTGAGCAGGAGAGCTTGCCAGACACACATCAGGGGATAAACAGACGGGACTGAGCCACAGTTACACAGGAACAAGTGTGGATTGTGCAGATGCCACTTCACAGCTGTAACTGGCGGGGTTGTTGGCCAGGGGAAATACTAGAGACAGTGGAGCCGGAGGCCATAGTGGAGCACGGTGACAATCAGTAGTAGTCTACAACCTCTAAAAAAACAGCTGCAAGTTGTCCTCCGCCTGCTGCATGCTTCTTCCTGGGCTACAACACAGCCAGTTGTAGCCTGGAAGTGCCGTCCGCACAGATATAAACACTCGCTCCTGTGTTAGTGGGGTTCAGTAATGCCAGCTGTTCCCCTGCTGTGTGGACGGCAAAGTCTCCAGCTGCCTCCAAACTCACACTACAACGCTTTTTCTCCTCGCTCCAAGTAGGCTTCAGCCTGCTCGGAACATTGATCCTGGGCTACAACACAGCCAGTTGTAGCCTGGAAGTGCCGTCCGCACAGATAGAAACACTCGCTCCTGTGTTAGTGGGGTTCAGTAATGACAGCTGCTCCCCTGCTGTGTGGACGGCAAAGTCTCCTGCTGCATCCACATTCAAACTACTACTGATTTTTAACCATGCTCCACTTAGGCCTCTGGCTCCACTGTCGCTAGTATTTCCCCTGCCCTCCAACCCCGCCAGTGACTGCTCTGAACTGGAGTCTGCACAATCCACACTTGTTCCTGTGTTACTTGGCCTCAGTCACGTCAGTTGATCCCCTGATGTGTGTCCGTCAAGGTGTCCTGCTCTGTCCACATTCCCATTACTAGTAGTGTGAATGAGGACAGAGCAGGAGACCTTGCCGGACACACATCGGGAATCAACTGACGGGACTGAGGCCAAGTAACACAGGAACAAGTGTGGAATGTGCTGACGCCACTTCAGAGCTGTCCCTGGCGGGGTTGGAGGCCAGGGGAAATACTAGAGACAGTGGAGCCAGAGGCCTAAAAGGAGCACGGTTACAATCAGTAGTAGTCTACAACCTCTATAAAACGTGCTTCAAGTTGGCCTCAGCCAACTCCATGCCTCATCCTGGGCTCCAACAATGCCAGTTGGTGTTCAGAAGTGCCGTCTTAACAGAGAAACACACACTAGCTCCTGTGTCTGTGGGGTTCAGTAACGCCAGCTGTTCCCCTGCTGTGCGGATGGCAAAGTCTCCTGCTGCCTCCAACATCACACTACATGTTATTTTCCACTTGCTCCAAGTAGGCCTCAGCCTGCTTGGAGCATTGATCCTGGGCTTCAATACAGCCAGTTGTAGCTTGGAAGTGCAGTCCGCACAGATAGAAGCACTCGCTCCTGTGTCTGTGGGGTTCAGTAACACCAGCTGTTCCCCTGCTGTGCGGATGGCAAAGTCTCCTGCTGCCTCCAACATCACACTGCAGGTTATTTTCCACTTGCTCCAAGTAGGCCTCAGCCTGCTCGGAGCATTGATCCTGGGCATCAACACAGCCAGTTGTAGCTTGGATGTGCTGTCCGCACAGATAGAAGCACTCGCTCCTGTGTTAGTGGGGTTCAGTAATGCCAGCTGCTCCCCTGCTGTGTGGATGGCAAGTCTCCTGCTCCATCCACATTCAAACTACTACTGATTTTTAACCATGCTCCACTTAGGCCTCTGGCTCCACTGTCGCTAGTATTTCCCCTGCCCTCCAACCCCACCAGTGACTGCTCTGAAGTGGCGTCTGCACAATCCACACTTGTTCCTGTGTTACTTGGCCTCAGTCACGTCAGTTGATCCCCTGATGTGTGTCCGGCAAGGTCTCCTGTTCTGTCCACATTCCCATTACTAGTAGTGTGAATGAGGACAGAGCAGGAGACCTTGCCGGACACACATCGGGAATCAACTGACGGGACTGAGGCCAAGTAACACAGGAACAAGTGTGGAATGTGCTGACACCACTTCAGAGCTGTCCCTGGCGGGGTTGGAGGCCAGGGGAAATACTAGAGACAGTGGAGCCAGAGGCCTAAAAGGAGCACGGTTACAATCAGTAGTAGTCTACAACCTCTATAAAACGTGCTTCAAGTTGGCCTCAGCCAACTCCATGCCTCATCCTGGGCTCCAACAATGCCAGTTGGTGTTCAGAAGTGCCGTCTTAACAGAGAAACACACACTAGCTCCTGTGTCTGTGGGGTTCAGTAACGCCAGCTGTTCCCCTGCTGTGCGGATGGCAAAGTCTCCTGCTGCCTCCAAATCACACTACATGTTATTTTCCACTTGCTCCAAGTAGGCCTCAGCCTGCTTGGAGCATTGATCCTGGGCTTCAACACAGCCAGTTGTAGCTTGGAAGTGCCATCCGCACAGATAGAAGCACTCGCTCCTGTGTCTGTGGGGTTCAGTAACACCAGCTGTTCCCCTGCTGTGCGGATGGCAAAGTCTCCTGCTGCCTCCAACATCACACTGCAGGTTATTTTCCACTTGCTCCAAGTAGGCCTCAGCCTGCTTGGAGCATTGATCCTGGGCTTCAACACAGCCAGTTGTAGCTTGGAAGTGCCGTCCGCACAGATAGAAACACTCGCTCCTGTGTCTGTGGGGTTCAGTAACGCCAGCTGTTCCCCTGCTGTGCAGATGGCAAAGTCTCCTGCTGCCTCCAACATCACACTACTACTGACTTTTAACTGTGGTCCACTTAGGCCTCTGGCTGTACTGTCTCTAGTATTTCCCCTGGCCTCCAAGCCCGCCAGTCGCTGCTCTGATGTGCCGTCTGCACAATCCACACTTGTTCCTGTGTTACTGGGGCTCTGTCACGTCAGTTGATCCCCTGATGTGTGTCCGGCAATGTCTCCTGCTCTGTCCCATTCACATTAATAGTTGTGGGAATGTGGACAGAGCAGGACACCTTGCCGGACACACATCAGGGGATCAACTGACGTGACTGAGCCCCAGTAACTCAGGAATAAGTGTGGATTGTGCAAACAACTCTGCAGAGCAGCAACTGCCGTGGTTGGAGGCCAGGGGAAATACTAGAGACAGTAGAGCCAGAGGCCAAAGTGGAGCAAGGTTACAATCAGTAGTTGTGTACAACCAATATAAAACTCGCTCCAAGTTGGCCTCAGCCTGCTGCATGATTGACCCCTGGGCTTCAATATCGCATGTTGCTGCTCAGAAGTGTGTTTGCCACAGGTACTCCCTCCTGCCCAGCCGGGTTTCAGCACCGTCAGCTGTTTCTCGGCAGAGCCTTTGGCCTAGGTGCCTCCTTCTTAGTATCCGAGTTCCAGCAACGTCTGCTGGTCCTTGGTAGTGCTTTTTAGCACAGGTACCTCCTGCTTAGAAACCGTGTTCCAGCACCGTCAGCTGGTCCACAGTTGTGCCATTGGCTCTTGTTCCTTTTGCTGCCCCTCCGGGTTCCAGCACCATCAGCTGGTTCTCGGCAGTGTCTTTGGCACGGGTACTCCCTTCTGCCCAGCCTGGTTACAGCACGCCTGCTGTTTCCGGGTAGTGTCAACGTCACTTTGCCACTGATACGTTGTCCTGTCGTGTTGCGGTCGGGTTAGCCGAGTCTATGGTGCCTGCAGTTACAGTGCTTCCTATGTGGGCTGCGGGTTCTGGTAACAAAGGCTGGTTCCATAGTGCCAATAGGACAAGCACTCCCTGTAGGACTGTGGGTTTTGGTAACTGCGGCCGGCTCGCAGCCTTGCAACTTTGTTTTTCATGGGTACCTTCTGCTACCCATCCGGGTTCCAGCACCGTCAGCTGTTTCTCGGCAGAGTCTTTGGCCTAGGTGCCTCCTTCTTGGTATCCAAGTTCCAGCAACGTCTCCTGGTCCTTGGTATTACTTTGTAGCACAGGTACCTCCTGCTTAGAAAGCGTGTTACAGCACCATCAGCTGGTCCACGGTTCTCCCATTGGCTCTTGTTCCTTCTGCTGGCCCACCGGGTTCCAGCACCGTCAGCTGGTCCTTGCTAGTGTAATTTGCTCTTGCAGCTTCTGCTACCCATCCGGGTTCCAGCACCGTCAGCTGGTTCTCGGCAGTGCCTTTGGCCTAGGTGCCTCCTTCTTGGTATCCGAGTTCCAGCAACGTCTGCTGGTCCTTGGTAGTGCTTTGGAGCACAGGTACCTCCTGCTTAGTAACTGTGTTCCAGCAACGTCAGCTGGTCCACGGTTGTGCCATTGGCTCTTGTTCATTCTGCTGCCCCTCTGGGTTCCAGTACCGTCAGCTGGTTCTCGGCAGTTCCTCAGCCTTCTTGTACCTTCTGCTACTTTTCCAAGTTCAAGCTTGTGGAAATGGTTTTTGATTCTCACTCTGGATCTCCCTGACAATGACCCTGAAGACGACGACCCTGAAGACCACACAGAAGAATACCTAAAAGATGACCCTGAAGAAGATGACCAAGAGGACAAAGAACAGGAAGACAACCACCAAGATGCAGAACAGCAAGAGACAGAAGACCAAGAAGCATAAAAACCAAAAGCTGACGAACATGAAGCATAAGACTAAAAATCAGAGCAAATGATATTATCTAATTTATAAGCAGGAGAAGACTAAGCAGTGAATGGGGGTGAGTCCGTTCCTCCTCGTGGTGCACCTGGAAAAGGCCTGCTGCTGCAGGCCAAACTGAACGCGGACAAATCCTGTTGTAAATCTTTTGTGACAGGCTGAACGGAAGGTGTAGTCTTCAAACTTTTATAGGTAACAACTACAGGAATGCCTGACGCAATTAAGAATATGATGAAGAAGAATAGGAAGAAGATGAAGAAGTAGAATATGAAGAAGAATAAAAGAAGAATAAAAGAAGAAGAATAAAAGAAGAATTAAAGAAGAAGAATTAAAGAAGAAGAAGATACTGCTGCTGCTGCTGAAGATGATGAAGGAGAAAGTGTGGGAGAAGTAAAAAAGAAGGTGAAGAGCATGGAAGTAGTGAAACATACATATCTGACAAAAAATTAAAGACTTTAACATAGTCAATATCTTTGTAACTACGAACGTCTTTAAAAAAAAAAAATCCTGCTATTCCATTTGATTGGGCTAAAGCTCTATGGCTTTAATGTCTCCTCCACCTCCCCCAATACATTCTACATTATTATTAGTTGTTTTTCTCCATGTAGAATTAACCAACAGGGAAAGAAAGGGTTTTTTTTAATTCCGATATTTCTGTTCCATTGACTTGAATGGGACTTCCGGGATCGGAATCGGCGATACCCGATACTTTTTTTAGATCCGCTGATCCATTCCAATACGATATTTTTCAGTATCGGGTGGTATCGCTCAACACTACTGACGATCTATGAGATCAATAATCAAAAATGGCTAACACAAGAAGTGCTCCAGTAATTATTCAAAGTAGGAGGGAGGAATTAAAGAAAGTATCTTCTAAGAAGGAATTATAAATACTCGTACGTGCGGACACGGGAAGGAAATATCCCAGATGGGGAAAGAGGAAAAGGAAAAAGTATAGGTGTGGTGCAAAGCACTATTACACCCTAGGATGCCCTGATACTGCTAACCCTACCTCACACGGAGGTTGGCACCCTAGGACCTGCGCATTGGCGCGCCCACTCAACGTTGACTGTTCCTAACTACCTTACCCTATTACACCCTATTTTAAAGGAAACAGGAAAAGGATAGAAGATCATTTAGCCACTTTGGGCGAGAGGTCTGGAGCCAGAAGATCCACTTAGTTTCCTTCTGTAGACTCATCTGGTCCCAGTTACCACCTCGTGGTGGGGGAATAATTCTGGCAATGCCCATATTGAGGATATCATGTCCCCATGTTGTTGGGTATATCTGAGGATAGCCAGTTTATGAGCATGGAAAGAGTAAGTCATGTTAACCCCTTCCAGTGATACTTATATATGAGACTCTATTGTCTTACAAACGAATGTTCTGTGATGTGGTGCTCCTATGGATTTTTTTGTCTCTCACACTGGTCTAGCACCTTCTTTTTAATGTTTGTTAAATTTGACTGTTTATAAATAAAGATTTTTTTTACAAAAAATGTACCACTGAGTGGAACCTTCTTATGGCATAAAGAGTTAGGGTTTCCACTAAAGGGCATTTAGTGTTGTTTTGTGGTGCATTTCACAGTAAGGGTATGTTGTTAACTGATTGGGCAATTTGGTGAATATTTTTTGAAAGGTTATTGATGGGGAGGGACTAACTGCCTCTCTGATGTCAGCATCCATGTGTAAGATTGGCCAATGGTGTTTGAGAATTTCTCTTAGACCTCCCGCCCCGTTAGAGAACTTAGTAATGAAACGTGACATATTTTCTCCAGTTTCCTTCCCTTTGGGAGTAAACAATCATTTCCGGTCTCTCTTAAGTGCTTCTCTATATGCTTCCTTCAGTACTTTTTGGGGTATCCTCGCTCTAGAAAGCGTCTTTATAGATCATCTGCCTGTTCTTTAAATGTTTTTAAATCAGAACAGTTTTGGTGTAACCTGAGGTACTGCCCCTTGGGGATACCTTTTTTGAGAGATCTTGGCTGGCTTCTCTCCCATCTCAAGAGGGAGTTTGTGGCCATCGGTTTTAGATAATTGCTTGTAATTAATTCGCCATTTTGTCCCCTCTAGATGCTGACATCAAGAAATGCCTATTGTGTCTTATTAAATACAAGGGTAAAGTGTAATCCTAAATCATTCACATTGAGCCCTTTGACAAACTCCTCAAAAGATGTCTCTGTACCTTTCCATATTACAAAAACGTCATCAATATAGCATAGCTACCTTATCTTCTTGTGTATGGGATGTATCACTGAATACCACTCTTTCCTCCCACCAGCCCAGGAGCAAATTTGCATAGGTGGGCGCACAAGGGCTACCCATTGCAGTGCCCCGGAGCTGGTGAAAGAATTTGCCATCAAAAAGAAACACATTAATGACAAGGCAGAATTCAAGGGCCCTCAAAATGAAAGTGCTGTGATTCTTGAATTGTCACCCTCGAGTTTGTAGATAGTGGTGCACAGCCATTAATCCCACCTTGTGGGGAATGGAAGAGTAGAGTGCTTCAACATCAATGCTTCCAAAAATCGTGTCTGTTTCCAAGTACAGGCCATCAAATTTGCTGAAGAGATCACCCGTGTCACGCACGTACTGTACGAGTTCAAAGCCATCACAAAAGATCTAAGGACCTGATCAACATAGATCCCTAAATTTTGGGTCATACTTTTAATACCCACCATTATAGGTCTACCTTTTAGGGGGGTATGCCCCTTATGCACTTTCGGGAGACAATCGAAATTGGGTATGACCACATGGGTTGCAATCAGAAAGTTCCTTTCATTTTAGTCTATTACTCTCAATTCATATCCATCATTTACCAATCTTTTAAGGATTGCCAGATATTTCTTTCATGGGATTATGTGATAGAATTTCATAACCTATTGGATCATCCAGCAGGGCTAGACAAAGGGCTTTATATTGGGTTGTATCCATTATTACGATATTACCCCCTTTATCTGAGGGCTTCATGGTAATATTATGGTCATCCTCAATATTTTTTAGACAAATCATCTCCCCCTTAGTCAAATTATGAAAATTGGAGTTAATCTTAGTAATCTCCACCTTCCCCAGACAACAACTATTAGATAAGATTGCATTACATATAATCCAAGAAATGGAATACAAGGCCCCTGCAGTGCCACCCATTCCCACTACCCTAATTCAGCTCCCCCCTCTTCCCCTCACATTCACCCCACTCCCACCATAACATACTAACATCATATGCTTTATTTATTTAAAAGAACAAACATTTTGTTCCACAGCAACCTTTACATTTATGAAAATGTCCGTCCGTGATAAGTTCCAGTTTGTCCATGCCAGGCACTGTCTTGGGCTCCTGGAACAATTTAAGCTGTAGCTGCTCACTCGGACCCTGAGTCCAGCATGACTATCAGGTTAGCAGTGCTCCAGCCGGCACCGTGAGCTGCAGTGAGACTCTGCTATTCACTGCTGTGCAGCGTGCAGAGTCTTCACTAAGATGGAGACCAGGCAGCGGCGCTGCAGCGTGCCGCCATTTTTCTGATACATCAGCGAGCCAAGGCCACTTACTGCTTAACAACTGAAGTGGCAGTGGCTCCGGGTGGGCCCCTCCATCATGTGACAGGGCTTGGGGCGATGCTGCAGCTCGCCACCTTGTCTCTGAAACATCAGAGAGCTGCAGCCGCTAATTGCTTAAAGGCTGAAGGGGTCGTGGCTCCGAGTGGACCTCTCCATGTGACGGAGCCCGGTGCTATGGCCCCATCTGCCCAACCGGTAGATACACTACTGCGCTAGTGACAAGACTGAATTGTCTAGACTTTGTGTTTAAGTGTCCCAGGATATCCTTTCAGCATACTAATATGTTCTTGCCGCAAGTATGTGATCTGTTTATGCATATCTAAAAACTGCATCTATGCACAAATAGTGATCTTTATAAAATGTGCTTTCTAATGCTATAATGGTGAAACCTCACAGAGAGTCAGTAACAAATGCAGCTTCAGCCCTCCACCAAGACACACTAAGTGAAATGGAAAAATTCCTAAAACACAGACCGCCAACAACCTGTACTCCATCTAAATCCTGTCATGAATGAACAGATAGATGACTCAGATTCAAGTGATGACGACTCAGGCAGCGATCACACATAGACAGAATCCAGTCAGATCTCAAGATCCTTCCTCAGAAAATCAGTGACACAAGTGATGAAACCATTGATCACTGAAATCACTGGCATGTGAGCTGATTTGCAACACATCACCAACAGAGCAAAATCCCTAGAGTCAACCTAGGCCACATTTGCGGACCACTCTAATAATATAAAAGAACAACTTGATTTTCACCGTGTCCAGCTGAACAACGCTCTCCTTGCTATAGAGGACCAAGAAAACCAGAGCCGCAGGAAAAATATCAGAATAAAAGGCATCCTTGAAAGCGTGTCATCTGACATACTTGAAAAAGTGTCCAAAGAAATAGTCGCACTGCTACTACCACGAGATGTGAACAAATCATTATAGAAAGGGTTCATAGATCTCTCAAGCCCGAGCCAAGGCCCTCGGACCCTCCAAAGCATGTCATCTGGGGCCCATTGAATTATTTAGATATCTCAGCAATTTTGACTGGCTCTCGTGATTGCAAAGCCATCACCTACAGAGAGGCATCTATTCAGCTTTACCAGGATCTTACGCCATCGACCCTCACAAAATGTCAAAAAATGAGACCTGTACTGGAAGTACTCCGCTCCAATAAGATCTTATAAATGGTTATTTCCCTTCGGATTGGTGATACATGGTGGGGGAAAGCAAGTTACTGTTCATATTCTAGAGGATCTTTCAAAAGTGTGGGAGACCTTCAACCTTCCCCCGTGGAGGTGCATTCCTGGTGGCCCCTTGATATCGACATGAACATCCCCCTTCCACTACTTCCTCCATTGGAGAGTCCTGAAGAGTGGTCACCAGTGAAAGGGCACGTTTCCCCCAAACAAGGGAAACATGGGTCCAGGAAGAAGCCTCCTCCCTGAGCTACAGTGCACACCACTTGGATACCTTTCTTTTTTGGCCCTGTGAAAGGCCTTGACTTGATGAGGTCTGAGTGAAGTTTTGATAAAGGCTGCGAGACATCTACACCCCCTCTTTTTCCACCCCCCCTTTTTTTCTCTTCTTCTTTCTTCTCTTTTCCCTTCTTTTCTATTGCAGACCGTTGCCAAGGCTTTATATGCATAGACATACCGGGGCCTAATTTTTGCCAATGGATGGCATATGGCTAATAGTTACTGTTATGTTTGTCACGTGTGCTATACTTCTGTGGTGGAATTCATATGATTAAGTTTGATTCGTGATCACGCATGGTGATTCTGATTCCGACATCATCGAATCGCCATTTGTGCGCATGCAATAGACTTTCTTGTCTGCATTTGGAGAATGCTACGACCCCCCACCCCTGCCACAGATAAGATGTTATTTGTACATATTTGTTGTTCTGTTAACCCCTTTGTTTACAATATTAGGTACACATATGTAGCCACAATGATTCGCCTATCCCTGGATACAATGACTAATACAACCATACTGGCCACTGTAGTAGTGGCCTCACATAATGCGAGGGGCATGAACTTTCCATGTAAAATCAGTCAAATAATGGATCTACTGTGCACAAAGAATACCAGCATTGCATTCCTATAGGAAACGCATTACAGGGGTCGTGTTCCTGATGTGTCCAGGATGCATTTTCCGACCTGGTATCACAGCACGGGCACTTCAGTCTCTAGGGGAGTGAGCAGAGCTCTCAAGAAGAACCTGCCCTTCATATTGAGAGACAACCTATCTGACCCATATACTGTAGTAGATATATCATGGTAAAGGGCCTACTAGCTAACACTACAAATACCTTATGCAACCTATGTGCTCCCAATAGCAATCAAATTGGATGGCTTATTAAAATCCTACATACCCTCCTCCTATTTTCTGAAGGCCTACTTATTGTAGGGGGAGACCTCAATATCTCACTTAATCCGCTAGTAGATACCTCATCTGGCAAATCTTCTGTGTCTCAAAAAACCTTAATAAAAATACACCTTATTTTCCAATCCCTTAATTTAATAGACGTATGGAGAACTCTGCACCCCTCAACCAAGGATTTCACCTTCTTCTCTCCTCCACACAATAGCTATCACAGACTAGACTATCTCCTGACGCAATCTCCAAAACTTCAATTTGTTAAATCAGCAAATATCGATGTCCTCTCAATTTCGGACCATGTCCAAATATTTTTAAAACGTTAGCCTTTGTGGACGATTTATTATTTCTCACAACCAATCCGCTCTTAGCTTTTCCAGCAATACTTAGCATATTAAATCAATTTGGCCATATATATAATTTTAAAATCAATCTTACCAAGTCAGAAGCTCTCAATATAACCATACTGAGTTCCCATATAGCCATCCTCCGAAAAAACATTTACCCTTTAACTGGCCTACACAGACATTAAAATACTTAGGAATATGTATCACTAAAGACCCTACACGTTTATTCCAAACTAATTACATTCCACTTTTTAAGAAAGTGGAAACATTAACATTAACAAAATCTTACGATTCATCTACCCTCTCCTGGATGGGGCGTATTAACGTATTTAAAGCCCATATACTGCCCATAATCCTCTATAATATGAGCATGATCCCTTTAAACGAACCCCAAACATTTTTTAAATCTGAAAGGCTCTTAATATCCCAATTCATATGGAAACAAATAAAAGCGAGTTTATCATTTAAATTCCTCTCATACCTGAATTCTTCAGGAGGCCTGGGAGGCCCCAGACCCTCACACCTATTACAAAGCTATACACTTGTGTAGATGGTTGAGAATAGTTTTTAATTGGGAGAAGGGAGGTCGAGATGATCTAGAGTGGGCTCTATTAGGTAGTAAAGGGATACCATATCTATGGTCCCGAGCAGAACCCCCTGATGCCTTTAAATTAGATGAAATCCTCATAACTACCCTCCAGATTAGAAACCTAATGATTGATGAATTTCTGATTACTTCTTTTCCATTTGCACTGTCGCCCATTGGCTCCATACCATATCCCCTTTATCCCAGTTTCAATAATCCCTATAAACTTTGGTCCACACTACCCAGGGAAAACTTATACTGTTTCTATGATAATAAGATTCTGAAGGATAACAACTGGCCTCAAAATGCCCTTGCGCTCAACACAAAAACTTCTTGCAACAACAACACATTAGACGGACACTTCGTCAATTTAGACAGCAATACCCATCTAATTCTAGATGGTCCTGGTTGGATATGCTGGCTAAATTCCCACCTCCGAGACTAAAGATTATCTCCGGTCTATATTTCGGTCTTCTCACCCCTTCCTACACACTTAAACCTTCCTTCATTAACTCCTAGGAGTCGGAACTCAACATCAGTTCCTCTGAGGAACAAATTTCCCAAACTTTACTTACAGTGGGTACGGAAAGTATGGAGACCCCTTCAAATTTTTCACTCTTTGTTTCATTGCAGCCATTTGATAAATTCAAAAAAGTTCATTTTTTCTCAATAATGTACACTCTGCACCCCATCTTGACTGAAAAAAAACAGAAATGTAGAAATTTTTGCAAATATATTGAAAAAGAAAACCTGAAATATCACATGGTCATAAATATTCAGGTCATTTGCTCAAACACTGTATCTGAAAAAAATTGCTTTGCTGGTACGGTAAAACACAGTTTCTTTTCCCACTCCCAAAAATGCACCAAAAATACTGCATCCAATATCTGCTCTTTTGGAAGAAAAAACGCTGCACCTGTTTTCAGTTTTTCCACGGCTTTCTGTCACACTTTTTTGCAGCTTTTTTGGGTGCGGATTACATATGTGCTTTGTCTATAGTATATGTTTAATAAAGTTAGTCTTATACAGCAAAAAGTGCTTATAAAATGAAGGGAAAATACTGCAAAAACGCTTTTTCCCTTTCTCATTTGCCTTTATGGGTGAAAATATGCTGCAAAAATGCGCTAGATTTCTAAAATGTCACAGATCTTGCTGTTATTGTGTATAGCAGCTTTTAATCTACATAAAAAAGCACAGTAAAAAAAATGCTGCATAAATGCTGCATGTGAACTGGGCCTTTATTCTGGCACATATTGACTATGTGAACATATGCACAATGTCTATGAGATAAAGTGATGGTAATATACAGTATGTTTGCATAGCTGAGTATATACACAATGTAGACAATTTACTGTACCTCTTAACATCTGTCTGCCTATAGGAGATAGAAAAAACACATCATACTTGATAGCTTAGGTCAGAATGATATCTTCAAACTGTTAATGATCATAACCTGTACCAGGGAACAAGGGCAGCTTAGATATGATGTGCAATTGACAGTACTGCTTTACCTTTTGTTGTGTGGTATAAGAGCCCTGAGGACACTATATATTGAAGATTCCTCAAGTTACAATATTAATTGGTTCCAAGACGACCATTGGAAAACTAATAATTGGTTCCAAAGCCCCCAAAATGTCATCCACAATTAATGACATTAAACACTAAAGAAAAATAAAAAGGCCAAAAAAATAAGAAGATCAAAACTGAAATAGTAGGCCAGCACACCTGTTGCAATAAGTGCAATGTATAGGTGCACAAAGTGTCTATTTTTTCACCTCCCTGTGTGACAGCAGGTCTCAAAATACATGGAAGTAGAGCAGAACGTAGACTTTACTGTTTCCCATCTGCTCAGGGAAAGTTTTATAGACAAGATGCACAGTCCTAATGGGGGGCTATGTTACTATATGTACATGTACAAAGTACAAGAAACTAAAGCAAAACCAAAAAAGTGAGCCGGCAGACATGTTGGTATAAGTGTGATGTGTAGGTCTACAATAAAAGGCAGAACCTAAAATAAAAGCCATGAGCAAATACCCTGCAGTAAATAAATAAATAAATAAATAAATAGTAGTAGCTCATATGAATAACATTGGGTGCTTAGTTGACACAACTACACTGAAATAAGTAGATAATGGTCAAGGTTAACAGATCCCATTATTACCACCAATATATCAAGGAACAACACTTACGCAATTTACTGACGAATGTCGGACGAGATCAGGGCTCTTTTCACTACTAGACCAGTTATTGGGGAGCTCACAGTGAACGTATAGTATATACACATCCGATTACTAGGCATGGAATACATATATATATACAGTACAGACCAAAAGTTTGGACACACCTCATTCAAAGATTTTTCTTTACTTTCATGACTATAAAAATTGTACATTCACTCTGAATGCATCAAAACTATGAATTAACACATGTGGAATTATATAATTAACAAAAAAAGTGTGAAACCACTGAAAATATGTCTTATATGCTATGTTCTTCAAAGTAGCCACCTTTTGCTTTGATTACTGCTTTGCACACTCTTGGCATTCTCTTGATGAGCTTCAAGAGGTAGTCACCGGAAATGGTCTTCCAACAATTTTGAGGGACTTCCCAGAGATGCTTAGCACTTGTTGGCCCTTTTGCCTTCACTCTGCGGTCCAGCTCACCCCAAACCATCTTGATTGGGTTCAGGTCTGGTGACTGTGGAGGCCAGGTCATCTGGCGTAGCACCCTATCATTCTCCTTCTTGGTCAAATAGCCCTTACACAGCCTGGAGGTGTGTTTGGGGTCATTGTTCTGTTGAAAAATAAATGACGGTCCAACTAAATACAAACCAGATGGAATAGCATGCCACTGCAAGATGCTGTGGAAGCCATGCTGGTTCAGTATGCCTTCAATTTTGAATAAATCCTCAACAGTGTCACCAGCAAAGCACCCCCACACCATCACACCTCCTCCCCCATGCTTCACAGTGGGAACCAGGCATGTAGAGTCCATCCGTTCACCTTTTCTGCGTCGCACAAAGACACGGTGGTTGAAACCAAAGATCTCAAATTTGGACTCATCAGATCAAAGCACAGATTTACACTGGTCTAATGTCCATTCCTTGTGTTCTTTAGCCCAAACAAGTCTCTTCTGCTTGTTGCCTGTCCTTAGCAGTGGTTTCCTAGCAGCTATTTTACCATGAAGGCCTGCTGCACAAAGTCTCCTCTAAACAGTTGCTGTAGAGATGTATCTGCTGCTAGAACTCTGTGTGGCATTGACCTGGTCTCTAATCTGAGCTGCTGTTAACCTGCGATTTCTGAGGCTGGTGACTCGGATGAACTTATCCTCTGCAGCAGAAGTGACTCTTGGTCTTCCTTTAATGTGCCGGTCATCATGTGAGCCAGTTTCTTTGTAGCGCTTGATGGCTTTTGCCACTGCACTTGGGGACACTTTCAAAGTTTTCCCAATTTTTCGGACTGACTTACCTTCATTTCTTAAAGTAATGATGGCCACTCGTTTTTCCTTACTTAGCTGCTTTTTTCTTGCCATAATACAAATTCTAACAATCTATTCAGTAGGAATATCAGCTGTGTATCCACCAGACTTCTGCACAACACAACTGATGGTCCCAACCCCATTTATAAGGCAAGAAATCCCACTTATTAAGCCTGACAGGGCACACCTGTGAAGTGAAAACCATTTCCGGTGACTACCTCTTGAAGCTCATCAAGAGAATGCCAAGAGTGTGCAAAGCAGTAATCAAAGCAAAAGGTGGCTACTTTGAAGAACCCAGACTATAAGACATACAGTATTTTCAGTTGTTTCACACTTTTTTGTTGATTATATAATTCCACAAGTGTTAATTCATAGTTTTGATGCCTTCAGAGTGAAAATAAAGAAAACTCTATGAATGAGAAGGTGTGTCCAAACTTTTGGTCTGTACTGCATATATATATATATATATATATATATATATATACACACACACACACACACACACACACACACTCTGGCACGGTCACCACTGAACTCCAAAATAACAAATGAAAAAGTAGCTGCCACCAATAGCTTATGCAGATCGACTGAACTGTTAAAAATAGTGTATGGTTTCAGGCATGTGGTTTATAGAGCAAGAGGAATGAAGCTATTAAATTTTATATTTTAATCCAAAAAATAGACAATATTTATAAAAATCTACAAAAGATGTTACAGAATGGGAACAAAACAATATGATATATACACTTATACAAAATAACAAGAATAACACAAGAGAAGTTCTAAACAGTGTCATGGAAATAGTGCACATTGTACTGGAGGGAAGGACTTTTTTTTTAAGGGGAATGGTGCAGTACCACAGAGGCTGAGTCTTCCATGTCTGACAATGATTATGGCTCGGCATTTGCTTTTAATAGCACAAGTCACCTCCACATGCTTCCCCTCTGGTGACCTATAACAGGGCGGCTCATGAGATGTGACAACTCTAGGTCTTTAGAAAATTATTAACTTTTAGGATATCTTTGCCCCTGGAGGTCCCAGGCGGGAGATAATAATGTCATGTTTCCCATCATTATTATAGATATCCGTAGACTGGAAACTGGCAAAAATATTGTCATCCATCTGCCTGATATTAATTTGGAGGTGCTTCTGCGACCGCCCAGCAATGCAAGACAATGCATTACGTTTGCCATTTCATCATGGTGCCAAAAATATGTCTCTCATACCTGTCATATGTATGCTGTTCATGAAAACCCCAATATTCATAACTGGAGTCTGAACTCAAGCAGTCTGCTTGCAGTCTTCAGTCTGGAGGTCAAAGGTCATAGTTCTGCTTGCAGTCTTCAGTCTGGAGGCCATAGGTCTGCTTGCTGTCATAGGTCTGGGTCATAGGTCATAGGTCTGCTTGCAGTCTTCAGTCTGGAGGTCATAGGTCTGCTTGCAGTCTTCAGTCTGGAGGCCAAAGGTCATAGGTCATAAATCTGTCACCTCTCAAATTCCTCTACCAGTTGTGCCTGGTCTGAAATCCATCTCATAATCCACTCCAATTACCTAGTCAAAGCAGGGGCAGTCCTATCTGTTCATCTGGTGTGCCCCAGCTAGTTCTCGCTCCCTTCAAATTATGTTATAATTCAGCCAATGCTTAAGCTTCATTGGTCACTATGAGAACTGGCTTACAGATTTACAATTATATCTATGACAAAAAACTAATGTAGATAAATAAGATCTTTACAAACTGTCATGGCAGAAAGTGTTGGCACCACTGAAATTGTTTCAGAAAATGAAGTATTTCTCCCAGAAAATTATTGCAATTACACATGTTTTGTTACACTCATGTTTATTTTCTTTGCGTGTATTGGAACAACACAAAAAAAACCAGAGAAAAAAAAGGCAAATTTGACATAATTTCACACAAAACCCTAAAAATGAAGCGGACATAACTGTTGGCACCTTCCAACATTTTCGGAAAACAACATTGATTTAACCATATGATGCTCATTTAAACTCACCCTTGGCAAATAACAGGTGTGGGCAATAAGAAAACCACACCTGAAACCAGATTAAAACCTTGCATTGTGTGTCTGTGTGTGCCACGCTAAGTATGGAGAACAGAAGAGAACTGTCTGACGACTTGAAAACTAAAATTGTTGAAAAATATTAACAATCTCAAGGTTACAAGTCCATTTCCAGAGACCTTGATATTCATTTTGTCCAACATAATCAAGACGTTTACAAACCATGGAACTGTAGCTAAAATTGGACAACAGACAAAAATTGATGATTGGTTGCAACACAGAATAGTCGGGATGGGTGGATAAATAGCCCTAATCAAGTTCTAAAGAAATTCATGTTGTCCTACAGGCTCAGGGTGCATCAGTGTTAACGCAAACTATCTGTCGACATTTGAATGAAATGAAATGCTATGGTAGGAGACCCAGGAGGATCCCACTGCTGACACAAAGAGATAAAAAGCTAGACTGCAGTTTACCAAAATGTACGTGAGTAAGCCAAAATCTTTCTGGGAAAGCATCTTGTGGACAGATGAGACCAAAATAGAATGAGGACTAGAAAGAAAAGAACACGGTACCTACAGTCAAATTTGTTAGCGATCCAAAGATGTTTTGGGCTTGTTTTGCTGCCTCTAGCACTAGGTGCCCTGACTGTGTGCAAGACATCATGAAATCTGAAGAATAGCAAAAGATTTTGGGTTGCAATATAGTGTCCAGTGTCAGCAAGCTGGGTTTGCGTCTTAGGCCAGGATCACACTACCGTGTGTGATGCGAGAAACTCGCACGAGTCTCTCACATCAACACCCAGCACTACTGCCGGCACTCAGGACCAGAGGTGTGGCTGCATAGAAATACATGTAGCTGCAGCTCCAGTCCTGAGTGCCAGTGGTAGCGCCGAGTGTTTATGCGAGAGACTCGTGTGAGTTTCTCGCACCACACATAGTAGATTGATCTCGGCCTTAGGCTCCAGCTGGACAATGACTTCAAACATACTTCAAGAAGCACCCAGAAATGGATGGAAAGAAAGTCCTGGAAAGTTCTGAAGTGGACAGAAATGTGTCTGGATCTAAATCCCATTAAACACATGTGAATATATCTTAAAATTGCTGTTGGGAGAAGACACCATTCAAATATGAGAGCCCTAGAGCAGTTTACAAAAGAAGAGTGGTCCAAAATTCTAGTTGAGAGGCTTTACTGAAGCCTGTCGATTGTTATAGTAAGCGACTGAATGCAGTTATTTATTCCAAAGGGTGGACAACCAAATATTAAGCTGAGGGTGCCAACAATTTTGTCTGGCAAATTTTTGAGGATTAGTGTGAAATTGTATCCAATTTGCCTTTTCTATTTGTTTTTTCTGTGTGTTGTTCCAATACACACAAAGTAGACCAACATGTGTATA
Source organism: Dendrobates tinctorius (assembly GCF_039654945.1). Lineage (NCBI taxonomy): Eukaryota > Metazoa > Chordata > Amphibia > Anura > Dendrobatidae > Dendrobates > Dendrobates tinctorius. The sequence goes on along the minus strand of NW_027361707.1, from coordinate 60,527,538 downwards.
ACAAAACTTGCGCAATTACAATATTTTTCTCCAAGAAATACTTCAATCTATTGAACAATTTTAAGGGTGCCAACACTTTCAGCCATTGATGTATAATAGTTAGCAATAGCTACTGGGAGCAGGGAAGCACCATCTACGTGTAAAAAACACAATGCACCATGCAGCTGTCTTCTCAGATGAGCTCCTTTGTATTATTAGAATCACCACAAACCCATCTGCAACTCACCAGTAAGTAAGAATGTAGAAAACTACAGTAAATCTTATCATCACAGAAATAATAATGACTAAAAACTAGAGTTGAACAAAAAAATTCACAGATTCCTGGTCCAGCAGTAGTTGAAATCACTGAGAACCTTCCACTACCTGCAACATTTTCTGCACATCTTCTGATTATAGCGCTCCAACGTCATTGTGTTGTTTGATGTGTACATGACATCGTTGGAGCCTCCTAATCAGAAGGGATGCCTGGAGTGCCGCAGGTAGTAGGACGTCTCTGGTCTGGAGGTTAGAGCCCACCTACACAGGGCTCTGGTCTGAAGGCCAAGCAGTACTCAATGAGCTTCTGAACCAGGGTCCTTAATGCTCAACTCTACTAAAACAACTAAACCACCAGCGATGACAGGCCCAAGCATAGCTTTAACAAATTAACTTGATTCTGTAGGACTCTTCAGACCTACAGATGACTACCCATTCCTGCTACTACATGTGGGGACAAATGACACCGCAAGAAACGACCTGGAAATCATCTGCAGAGACTTTGAAGACTTAGGCAAGAAAGTGAAAGAACTGGGAGCGCAGGTGGTCTTCTCTTCCATCCTCCCAGTGGATGGCCATGGAACAAGGAGGTGGAATAAGATTCTGCAGGTGAACAACTGGCTACGTCGATGGTGCCGTCGGCAACGATTTGGATTTCTGGATCACGGAGTGAACTACTTATACGATGGACTACTTGCTAGAGATGGGGTGCACCTTACGAAGACTGGAAAGCATGTATTTGGAAGTCGCCTTGCTACACTTGTAAGGAGAGCTTTAAACTAGAACAACATGGGAAGGGAAGCAAAAGACCAGAAAAAGCCATACACCTGACAAATGCTATTGAGAACTCTGCTATTAGAAGTGGAAAGGAAGAACAAAGACGAAAGAATCTAATTAATAAAAATATTGGAGAAAGAGAAACCAATCACAAACTAAAATGTTTCTATACTAATGCACAAAGCATGGGCAACAAACAAGGAGAATTGGAACTACTAACACAGGAACAGAAATATGATGTAATTGGAATCACTGAAACTTGGTGGGACAATACACATGATTGGAATACAAGACTAGAAGGATACAACTTATTTGCAAGAAACAGACTTGATAAACGAGGAGGGGGTGTCGCATTGTATGTTCGAAACGCGTATATCTGCACAGAGATTGAAGCTTCAGAGACTGGGAGTTCTGTGGAAACTGTTTGGGTAAGAATACAAGGACAGAACAATGGAAAGGACACCATTGTAGGCATTTACTACAGGCCGCCTGTGCAAGCTGAAGATATAGATGAACTCTTTATGCATCAGATGGCCAAGTTCTCCAAAAAATATGACATAGTTGTCATGGGAGATTTCAACTATCCAGACATTTGTTGGGAATCTCTCTCAGGCAAAACTAACAGGTCAAGGAAATTCTTATCCTCTCTTGCTGACAACTTTATCTTCCAAAAGGTAAGGGAGAAAACAAGGGGAACTGCTACCTTGGATCTAATCCTTATAAACAGGGAGGAAATGGTTGAGGAGGTAAAAGTGGCTGGGACCCTAGGAGGTAGCGACCATGCTATTTTAGAATTTTGGATTACTAGAGGTGGAAGACCTGTGAAGACTCAGACGTCAAGGTTAGATTTCAGAAAGGCAGATTTTAAGGGATTCAGAAAGAGAATTGGAGGGATCCAAAGGTTGGATATCCTTAAAGACAAAAATGTCCAGGAAGGATGGGAAATTTTGAAAAATGATATTCTCAAAGCACAGTTGTTAACAATTCCGAAAAGAGGGAAGAATAGGAAGCATTTAAGGAAACCAGGATGGATGAACACAGAACTTAAGCACATGCTAAAAAGGAAGAAAAAAATGTTTATAAAATGGAAAGAGGGAGGCATATCTAAAGAAGAATATAATGCTGTCTGCAGAACCTGCAGGGCACAAATCAGATTAGCTAAAGCTGAAAATGAACTGAGGCTTGCAAGAGATGTCAAAAGCAATAATAAAGGATTTTGGGGATATGTCAAAAGTAAAAGAAAAGTCAAAGATGCTATAGGATTTTTACAGGATGAAAATGATGAAATGGTAAGACAGGATGTTGAGAAGGCTGAACTTTTAAATTCCTATTTTGCATCTGTTTTCTCTCAGAAAGGAAATGCAACATCAACTGTTATTCACTGTCCTATTAAGGGAATAGAAGAATCCAGAATATCTATAAACAGAAAGATAGTGAGGAAACACTTAGCTAACCTAAATGAATTCAAGTCTCCAGGTCCAGATGAATTACACCCCAGAGTACTGAAGGAGATAGCAGAAGAAATTTTTGAACCCCTCTCCATAATCTTTGAAAATTCTTGGAGAACAGGAGAAGTGCCAGAAGACTGGAGAAGAGCAAATGTTGTTCCTATCTTCAAAAAGGGGAAGAAGGTGGACCCAGGCAACTATAGGCCGGTGAGTCTGACTTCTATACCAGGAAAGATCTTTGAACAAATTATTAAACAACATGTATGTCAATACCTGGATAAGAATGAAGTGATTAAACAGAGTCAGCATGGGTTTCTAACTAATAAGTCATGTCAGACTAACTTAATTTCCTTCTATGACGGTATCACTGATTGGGTGGATCAAGGAAATGCTGTAGATATAGTATATCTTGACTTCAGCAAAGCATTTGACAAAGTCTCTCATACAATCCTTATTGAAAAAATGACTAAGTATGGAATGGACAAGGCAACTGTTAGGTGGATTCATAACTGGCTTAGTGATCGGACCCAAAGAGTGGTCGTAAATGGCTGCACATCCAGTTGGAAGAATGTCTCAAGTGGGGTACCACAGGGCTCTGTCCTGGGCCCTGTATTGTTCAACATCTTTATCAACGATTTAGATGAAGGAATTGAGGGTAAACTGATTACATTTGCTGATGACACAAAGCTAGGAGGGATAGCTAATACTAGAGAAGAGAGAGAGAGGATTCAAAAAGATTTAAATAAACTGGAGAAGTGGGCAGCAACTAACAGAATGGTTTTTAACAGGGAGAAATGCAAAGTACTACATCTGGGCAATAAAAATGAAAAAAGCATATATAGAATGGGAGGAATAGGGCTAAGTGACAGCACATGTGAAAAAGACTTGGGTATACTAATAGATCACAGACTGAATATGAGTCAACAGTGTGATGCAGCAGCAAAAAAGGCAAATGCAATTCTAGGATGTATTAACAGAAGCATACAGTCTAGATCACGTGAAGTCATTATTTCCCTCTACTCCTCTTTGGTCAGACCTCATCTGGAATATTGTGTCCAGTTTTGGGCACCACATTTTAAAAAAGACATCAACAAACTGGAGCAAGTTCAGAAAAGAGCGACCAGAATGGTGACCGGTCTGCAAACCCTGTCTTATGAGGAAAGGTTGCAGGATTTGGGAATGTTTAGTTTGCAAAAGAGAAGACTGAGAGGAGACTTAATAGCTGTCTACAAATATCTAAAGGGCTGTCACATTGTAGAAGGATCAACTTTATTCTCATTTGCACAAGGAAAGACTAGAAGCAATGGGATGAAACTGAATGGGAAGAGACACAGATTAGATATTAGAAAAAACTTTTTGACAGTTAGAGTGATCAATGAGTGGAACAGGCTGCCACGAGAAGTGGTGAGTTCTCCTTCAATGGAAGTCTTCAAACAGAGGCTGGACAGACATCTGACTGGGATGATTTAGAGAATCCTGCTTTGAGCAGGGGGTTGGACCAGATGGCCCAGGAGGTCCCTTCCAACTCTACGATTCTATTCTATGATTCTATGAAAATGTTTAGAAACTTTCTTAAAAATCTCTTGAAAGACCATTGGATTCAAAGAAAAATGCATTTTCAAATACTTGTCTCTCCATAGTTGATAACTACATCAGCCCCAGCCGTAAATTGCAAACATTCAGCCTCATATATTTAAGACTAATCCCAATGTTAGTCATATCTACAACAGCCAGGGCTGCCAGATTCAATATCTGTTATCCCTATTATATATTCCTATCAGCTATGGAAACACCTGTTCTCTGCCCGTATTTCATGATGCATTCTGTAGCGGGGATGTATAAAGCAATCGTGAGATGGGTTTTAAAGGAAGACTTGATACAAAATGCAGAGAGACATGCAGGTCATACAATCTTCACAATGATAACTTGGCTTTGTCCTTTTGCTCGTCATTATATCTCACATCTCTATGGATTTCAAGGATGACACACTTTTTATGACACTGAGAATATGCTGCATAAGAGATCGTGCACTGTACATTTTTTCTTTTTTTGGGTAGACCTATTAGCAGTAAAAAGGATCATTTACCTGCTTCTATGTGATGACTTTTAAAGGGAATGTTCTTACTGACCTTCCAGCTTCTATTTTACATAATCTACAGCAAATAAAATGAAATCTGATAGTCTTGGATGTTACATATTTCAGAATACTCATTTTCAATGTTGGAAGTCCCTTCAGAAATCCAGTTAATATTTTACAATTAAAGTAGATCTTGACCGAGGCCCTGAAGCTGCCTAGACACATTATATTAACAATGGCTGAATGAATAATGATCAAATGATCAATGATCTTATTAGTATGGGGGTCTCCAGACTCCGCTCACTGTCTCTTTGGTTTTCAACATGTCTGACTCTTTATTTTGAAAAGATTTAGTATAAAGATGGAGGTAGGCCAGGCTATCATTATGTCCATTGTGAGGCAGTGACTGGTGTCACATGTAAGGGTCGCTGGGTGTTCCCCCCACAGGCGTAGCTGTGATTGCAATGCAGAATAAAAATGAGTATAGGTCTTGGTCATGCTATTTGTTCAGGGCAGATTTAAGAAAACCTGATGGGCTTTTATTTTTTAAACGGACTACAGGATGGTAGTGGGCACTCCATTTCCTCCCCCCGTCCTGGGTTTTCCATGTAGCCCATGGCCACAGATTCCAGTTAAAAACCCTGCAAGTAAAGGGTTTGGGTTTGTCAGGGTCAATGTGAGTTTGGTGTTTGCAAGAGTGCAGAGCAGAATGCTCTGCAGACCTCCCCCTGTGTGAGGCAACACAGACAAGTGGAGCCAAACAGCCAAGGGAGATGAAAGGCCTGGCACCCACAGCGTACACTGCAGTGCAGTCACCCACGGCAACCTGTCTCAGAGGTGGACTGGCGTGTTTATTGGCTGCAATCCGGAGGATATTGTGTGTTGTGTATTGCTGTGAGTTGATCATTAAAGAGACTTTTGCTTTGAACTTTCCTGGGTCACTGCCTCACCACTGCACAGTGTGGACACAGCTGCACTACACTATCTTTACACGAATGATCTTATACATAATGGGGACTATTTATAAAGACTGTTGTTTTCTATAGCAGTCATGATCCAAGGTGCGCTGGACTTTAATTCACCAAGTTAATTAAAGGGTGCCATGCGTCGTCAGCAAGGAAGTCCAGTCACGAACGAATTACTCTTCGGTTCTTATTTTTGCCACTTTTGTAGCATAAATTTTGGTTAATTCAGGGATATAGCTAAAGAAGAGGGCAGGTGGGGCATTTTAAGCAGTCTGAGGTGCCTCCAACGTGGCATTTTCCACCTCCCTGCAAAGTAAAGTTCAGCCGTTCTCCACACTGGCTGTTAAACTAACAGCTGGAGCAGAAATCATATAACATGTTAGCACCCTACAATTAATTGTACTTGAAGTTTTTCAGACACAAGTAAAATTGAAGCTCTGACCCCTGCCACTTCCATAGTCAGGGCGACATCAGCAGCGTGAGCAGGTCATCTGATCACGTTGCTGACATCACACCTGCATTGCAAAGGAGTAAGTAAGCGCTTCTCCTACAAAGGGGATAAAGTAAGTGCTCCAATGGAACCAAAGATGAAAGAGACTTATATGGCACTTATGTGGGGTCAGTATGGGGTGGGTGAAATGTGAGGGTGCAGTGTGGTGGCAATGTGTAAAGGGACAATGTGGTAGTAATATAAGGGGACATTACAATGTGTAAGGGGACGCTAAAGGGGTGGAGTGTCTGAGCAAATATGTGTGGGAGAAAAGTGTGAGGGGGCACAGTATAGAGACTGGGTAGTGTGTGGCAGGGCAGTAAAGAGAGTGGGCACACAAAGGTGATAGGATGCAGAGAAGGAGTGTGAGGAGTAGGAACAGTATTGACGCTGGGCTGTATAAGTGGAACACTTAAAAGGAACTGATCATATCCCGAATTGCTACTAACTTGCAGTTACAGGGCTAATCTCCAGGTAAATAGCATTCTAGCATTCTAGAGCTGCCAGGACACCGCACTAAAATTAACTTTATTCCTTGTGGCAGCCTCCAGCTTTCAGTTCTGAAATCTTCAGTTACCGCTAGTGTTGAACGATACCATCCGATATTGAGAAATATCGGATTGGATCGGCCGATATCCAAAAAGTATCGGGTATCGCCGATTCCGATCCCGGAAGTCCCATTCAAGTCAATGGGACCGAAATATCGGAATTAGAAAAACCCCTTTCTTTCCTTGTAGGTTAATTCTACATGAAGAAAACAAACTAAGAATAATGTAGAATGTATTGCGGGAGGTGGAGGAGACATTAAAGGCAAAGAGGTTTAGCCCAATCAAATGGAATAGCAGGAATATTTTTTTTTTTTAAGATGTTCGGAGTTACAAAGATATTGACTATGTTAACCTCTTTTATATTTTGTCAGATATGTATGTTTCACTACTTCCATGCTCTTCACCTTCTTTTTTACTTCTCCCACACTTTCTCTTTCATGATCCTCAGCAGCAGCAGCAGCATCTTTTTCATCAACTTCTTCTTCACCTTATTCATCTTCATCTTCTTCACCTTCTTATTATTCTTTTTTTTTACATTATTCATATTCTTCTTATTCAACTATTATTCTTCTTCATATTCTACTTCTTCATCTTCTTCCTATTCTTCTTCTTCATCATATTCTTATTTTTGACAGTCACTCCTGTAGTTGTTATCTATAAAAGTCTGAAGATTGCACCTTTCCGTTCTGCCTGTCACAAAAGATTTACAACAGGATTTATCCGCGTTCAGTTTGGCCTGCAGCAGCAGGCATTTTCCAGGGGCACCACGAGGAGGAACGGACTCGCCCCCATACACTGCATAGTCTTATTCTGCTTATAATTTAGATAATATCATTTGCTCTGATTTTTAGTCTTATGCTTAATGTTCTTCTGCTTTTGGTTTTTCTGCTTCTTGGTCTTCTGTCTCTTGTTGTTCTGCATCTTGGTGGTTGTCTTCATGTTCTTTGTCCTCTTGGGCATCTACTTCAGGGTCATCTTTTTGGCCTTCTTCGGTGTGGTCTTCAGGGTCGTCTTCAGGGTCGTCGTCAGGGAGATCCAGAGTGAGAACCAAAACCATTTCCACAAGCTCGAACTTGGAAAAGTAGCAGAAGGTACAAGAAGGCTGAGCAACTGCGGAGAACCAGCTGACGGTACTGGAACCCGGATGGTTAGCAGAAGGAACAAGAGCAAATGGAACTATCGAGGACCAGCTGATGGTGCTGGAACCAGGAGGGGCAGCATAAGGAACAAGAGCCAATGGCACAACCGTGGACCAGCTGATGGTGCTGGAACACGGTTACTAAGCAGGAGGTACCTGTGCTAGAAAGCACTACCAAGGACCAGCAGACGTTGCTAGAACTCGGATACCGAGAAGGAGGCACCTAGGCCAAAGGCACTGCCGAGAACCAGCTGATGGTGCTGGAACCCGGATGGGTAGCAGAAGCTGCAAGAGTAAATGGAACTAGCGAGGACCAGCTGATGGTGCTGGAACCCGGAGGGGCAGCAGAAGGAACAAGAGCCAATGGCACAACCGTGGACCAGCTGACGGTGCTGGAACACGGTTACTTAGCAGGAGGTACCTGTGCTATTATGTACTACCAAGGACCAGCAGACGTTGCTGGAACTCGGATACTGAGAAGGAGGCACCTAGGCCAAAGGCACTGCCGAGAACCAGCTGACGGTGCTGGAACACGGATGGGTGGCAGAAGCTCCAAGAGCAAATGGAACTAGCGAGGACCAGCTGACGGTGCTGTAACCCGGAGGGGCAGCAGAAGGAACAAGAGCCAATGGCACAACCGTGGACCAGCTGACGGTGCTGGAACATGGTTACTAAGCAGGAGGTACCTGTGCTAGAAAGCACTATCAAGGACCAGCAGACATTGCTGGAACTCGGATACCGAGAAGGAGGCACCTAGGCCAAAGGCACTGTTGAGAACCAGCTGATGGTGCTGGAACCCGGATGGGTAGCAGAAGCTGCAAGAGCAAATGGAACTAGCGAGGACCAGCTGATGGTGCTGGAACCCGGAGGGGCAGCAGAAAGAACAAGAGCCAATGGCACAACCGTGGACCAGCTGACGGTGCTGGAACACGGTTACTAAGCAGGAGGTACCTGTGCTAGAAAGCACTATCAAGGACCAGCAGACATTGCTGGAACTCGGATACCGAGAAGGAGGCACCTAGGCCAAAGGCACTGTTGAGAACCAGCTGATGGTGCTGGAACCCGGATGGGTAGCAGAAGCTGCAGGAGCAAATGGAACTAGCGAGGACCAGCTGACGGTGCTGGAACCTGGAGGGGCAGCAGAAGGAACAAGAGCCAATGGCACAACCGTGGACCAGCTGACGGTGCTGGAACATGGTTACTAAGCAGGAGGTACCTGTGCTAGAAAGCACTACCAAGGACCAGCAGACGTTGCTGGAACTTGGATACCAAGAAGGAGGTACCTAGGCCAAAGGCACTGCCGAGAACGAGCTGACGGTGCTGGAACCCAGATGTGTAGCAGAAGGTGCAAGAGCAAATGGAACTAGCGAGGACCAGCTGATGGTGCTGTAACCCAGAGGGGCAGCAGAAGGAGCAAAAGCCAATGGCACAACCGTGGACCAGCTGACGGTGCTGGAACACGGTTACTTAGCAGGAGGTACCTGTGCTATAAAGCACTACCAAGCACCAGCAGACGTTGCTGGAACTCGGATACCGAGAAGGAGGCACCAAGGCCAAAGGCACTGCCGAGAGCCAGCTGATGGTGCTGGAACCCGGATGGGTAGCAGAAGCTGCAAGAGCAAATGGAACTAGCGAGGACCTGCTGACGGTCAAGGTTAGATTTCAGAAATGCAGATTTTAAGGGACTCAGAAAGAGAATTGGAGGGATCCAATGGCTGGATATCCTTAAAGACAAAAATGTCCAGGAAGGATGGGAAATCTTGAAAAATGAAATTCTCAAGGCACAATTGTTAACAATTCCGAAAAGAGGGAAGAATAGGAAGCATTTAAGGAAGCCAGGATGGATGAACACAAAACTTAAGCACATGCTAAAAAGGAAGAAAAAAATGTTTATAAATTGGAAAGAGAGAGGCATATCAAAAGAAGAATATAATGCTGTCTGCAGAACCTGCAGGGCACAAATCAGATTATCTAAAGCTGACAATGAATTGAGGCTTGCAAGAGATGTCAAAAGCAATAATAAAGGATTTTGGGGATATGTCAAAAGTAAAAGAAAAGTCAAAGATGCTATAGGATTTTTACTGGATGAAAATGATGAAATGGTAAGACAGAATATTGAGAAGGGCAAACTTTTAAATTCCTATTTTGCATCTGTTTTCTCTCAGAAAGGAAATGTAGCATCAACTGTTCTTAATTGTCCTATTAAGGGAAAAGAAGAATCCAGGATATCTATGAACAGAAAGATAGTGAGGAAATACTTAGCTAGCCTAAATGAATTCAAGTCTCCAAGTCCAGATGAATTACCCCCTAGAGTACTGAAGGAGATAGCAGAAGAGATTTTTGAACCCCTCTCCATAATCTTTGAAAATTCTTGGAGAACAGGAGAAGCCCCAGAAGACTGGAAAAGAGCAAATGTTGTTCCTATCTTCAAAAAGGGGAAGAAGGTGGACCCAGGCAACTATAGGCCGGTGAGTCTGACTTCTACACCAGGAAAGATCTTTGAACAAATTATTAAACAACATGTATGTCAATACCTGGATAAGAATGAAGTGATTAAACAGAGTCAGCATGGGTTTGTAACTAATAAGTCATGTCAGACTAACTTAATTTCCTTCTATGACGGAATCACTGATTGGGTGGATCAAGGAAATGCTGTAGATATAGTATATCTTGACTTCAGCAAAGTATCTCATACAATCCTTAATGAAAAAATGACTACATATGGAATGGACAAGGCAACTGTTAGGTGGATTCATAACTGGCTTAGTGATCAGACCCAAAGAGTGGTCGTAAATGGCTGCACATCCAGTTGGAAGAATGTCTCAAGTGGGGTACCACAGGGCTCTGTCCTGGGCCCTGTATTGTTCAACATCTTTATCAATGATTTAGATGAAGGAATTGAGGGTAAACTGATTCAATTTGCTGATGACACACAGCTAGGAGTTATAGCTAATACTAGAGAAGAGAGAGAGGATTCAAAAAGATATAAATAAACTGGAGAAGTGGGCAGCAACTAATAGAATGGTTTTTAACAGGGAAAAATGCAAAGCACTACATCTGGGCAATAAAAATGAAAAAAGCATATACAGAATGGGAGGAATAGGCCTAAGCAACAGCACATGTGAAAAAGACTTGGGTATACTAATAGATCACAGACTGAATATGAGTCAACAGTGTGATGCAGCAGCAAAAAAGGCAAATGCAATTCTAGGATGTATTAACAGAAGCATACAGTATATATCACGTGAAGTCATTATTTCCCTCTACTCCTCTTTGGTCAGACCTCATCTGGAATATTGTGTCCAGTTTTGGGCACAACATTTTAAAAAAGACATCAACAAACTGGAGAAAGTTCAGGAAAGAGCAACCAGAATGGTGACCGGTCTGCAAACCCTGTCTTATGAGGAAAGGTTGCAGGATTTGGGATTGTTTAGTTTGCAAAAGAGAAGACTTAATAGCTGTCTACAAATATCTAAAGGGCTGTCACATTGTAGAAGGATCAACTTTATTCTCATTTGCACAAGGAAAGACTAGAAACAATGGGATGAAACTGAAAGGGAGGAGACACAGATTAGATATTAGAAAAAACTTTTTGACAGTTAGAGTGACCAATGAGTGGAACAAGCTGCCACGAGAAGTGGTGAGTTCTCCTTCAATGGAAGTCTTCAAACAGAGGCTGGACAGACATCTGACTGGGATGATTTAGCGAATCCTGCTTTGAGCAGGGGGTTGGACCAGATGGCCCAGGAGGTCCCTTCCAACTCTACGATTCTATGATTCTATGGTGCTGGAACCCGGAGGGGCAGCAGAAAGAACAAGAGCCAATGGCACAACCGTGGACCAGCTGACGGTGCTGGAACACGGTTACTAAGCAGGAGGTAGCTGTGCTAGAAAGCACTACCAAGGACCAGCAGACGTTGCTGGAACTCGGATACCGAGAAGGAGGCACCTAGGCCAAAGACACTGCCGAGAACCAGCTGACGGTGCTGGAACCCGGATGGGTAGCAGAAGCTGCAATAGCAAATGGAACTAGCGAGGACCAGCTGATGGTGCTGGAACCCGGAGGGGCAGCAGAAGGAGCAAGAGCCAATGGCACAACCATGGACCAGCTGACGGTGCTGGAACACGGTTACTAAGCAGGAGGTACCTGTGCTAGAAAGCACTACCAAGGACCAGCAGACGTTGCTGGAACTCGGATACCGAGAAGGAGGCACCTAGGCCAAAGACACTGCCGAGAACCAGCTGACGGTGCTGGAACCCGGATGGGTAGCAGAAGCTGCAAGAGCAAATGGAACTAGCGAGGACCAGCTGATGGTGCTGGAACCCGGAGGGGTAGCAGAAGGAGCAAGAGCCAATGGCACAACCATGGACCAGCTGACGGTGCTGGAACACGGTTACTAAGCAGGAGGTACCTGTGCTAGAAAACACTACCAAGAACTAGCAGACGTTGCTGGAACTCGGATACCGATAAGGAGGCACCTAGGCCAAAGGCACTGCCGAGAGCCAGCTGACGGTGCTGGAACCCGGATGGGTAGCAGAAGCTACCCATGATAAACAAGGTTGCAAGGCCGTGTGCCGGCCGCAGTTACCGAAACCCACAGTCCAACAGGGGGTGCTTGTCCTATTGGCACTACGGAACCAGCCTTTATTACCAGAACCCACAGCCCACATAGGAAGCACCTAAACTACAGGCACCATATGCTCGGCTAACCCGACCGCAACACGACAGGACAACGTATTGGTGGCAAAGTGACATTGATACTACCCGGAAACAGCAGGCATGCTGGAACCAGGATGGGCAGGAGGGAGTACCCGTGCCAAAGACACTTCTGAGCAGCAACTGGCGATGTTGGAGCCCAGTGTCAATCAGGCTGTAGGCTGAGGCCTAATTTCATCAAGTTTAATATCTGTTGTAGACTACTACTAATTTCAAACGTGCTCCAACTAGGCCTCTGGCTCCACTCTGTCTCTAGTATTTCCCCTGGCCTCCAACCCCCCCAGTTGCTGCTTAGAAATGGCGTCTGTACAATCAACACTTGTTCCTGTGTTACTGGGGTTCAGTAACGTCAGCTGTTCCCCTGATGTGTGTCCGGCAATGTCTCCTGCTCTGTCCACATACCCACTATTATTAGTGGGAATGTGGACAGAGCAGGAGACATTGCCGGACACACATCAGGGGTTCAGCTGATGTTACTGAACCCCAGTAACACAGAACAAGTGTTGATTGTGCAGACGCCACTTCTGAGCACCAACTGGCGGGATTGGAGGCCAGGGGAAATAGTAGAGACAGAGTGGACCCAGAGGCCTAGTTAGAGCACGTTTGAAATCAGTAGTAGTGTGAATGTGGAGGCAGCAGGAGATATTGCCGTCCACACAGCAGGGGAGCAGCTGGCATTACTGAACCCCACTAACACTGGAGCATGTGTTTCTCTCTGTGCAGACGGCACTTCCAAGCATCAACTGGCTGTGTTGAAGTCCTGGATCAGTCATGGAGCAGGATGAGGCCTAATTGCAGGAAGTTTTATAGGTGATATAGTGTGAATGTGGAGGCAGCAGGAGACTTTGCCGCCCACACAGCAGGGGAGTAACTGGAATTATTGAACCCCACTAACACTGGAGCATGTGTTTCTCTCTGTGCAGACGGCACTTCTGAGCATCAACTGGCTGTGTTGAAGCGTAGGATCAGTCATGGAGCAGGCTGAGGCCTAATTGCAGCAAGTTTTATAGGTGATGTAGCGTGAATGTGGAGGCAGCAGGAGATATTGCCGTCCACACAGCAGGGGAGCAGATGGCATTACTGAACCCCACTAAAACTGGAGCATGTGTTTCTCTCTGTTCAGATGGTACTTCCGAGCATCAACTGGCTGTGTTGAAGCCCAGGATCAGTCATGGAGCAGGCAGAGGCCTAATTGCAGCAAGTTTTATATAGGTTGTAGACTACTACTGATTGCAACTGTGCTCCACTTATGCCTCTGGCTCCACTGTCTCTAGTATTTCCCCTGGCCTCCAACCCCGCCAGTTGCTACTCAGAAGTGGCGTCTGCACAATCCACACTTGTTCTTGTGTTACTGTGGCTCAGTCACGTCAGTTGATACCCTGATGTGTGTACGGCAACCTCTCCTGCTCTGTCCACAATCACATTACTAGTAGTGGGAATGTGGACAGAGCAGGAGACATTGCCGGACACACATCAGGGGATCAACTGACGTGACTGAGCACCAAGAAACACAGGAACAAGTGTGGATTGTGCTGACGCCACTTCTGAGCAGCAACTGGTGGGGTTGGAGGCCAGGGGAAATACTAGAGACAGTGGAGCCAGAGGCCTAAGTGGAGCACGGTTAAAAATCAGTAGTAGTTTGAATGTGGAGGCAGCAGGAGACTTTGCCGTCCACACAGCAGGGGAGCAGTTGACGTTACTGAACCCCACTAACCCAGGAGCTAGAGTTTTCTCTGTGCGGACAGCACTTCCGAGTGACAACTGGCTGTGTTGAAGCCCAGTATTTATCATGCAGCAGGCTGAGGCCAACTTGGAGCAAGTAGAAAATCGGATGAAGTGTGAATGTGGAGGCAGCAGGAGACTTTGCCGTCCACACAGCAGGGGAGCAGCTGACGTTACTGAACCCCATTAACACAGGAGTTAGTGTTTTTCTCTGTGCGGACAGCACTTCCGAGCGACAACTGGCTGTGTTGAAGCCCAGGATCAATCATGCAGCAGGCTGAGGCCAACTTGAAGCAAGTAGAAAATCGGATGTAGTGTGAATGTGGAGGCAGCAGGAGACTTTGCCGTCCACACAACAGGGGAGCAGCTGACGTTACTGAACCCCACTAACACAGGAGCTAGTGTTTTTCTCTGTGCGGACAGCACTTCCGAGTGACAACTGGCTGCGTTGAAGCCCAGGATCAATCATGCAGCAGGCTAAGGCCTACTTGGAGCAAGTAGAAAATCAGATGTAGTGTGAATGTGGAGGCAGCAGGAGAATTTGCCATCCACACAGCAGCGGAGCAGCTGACGCTACTGAACCCCACAAACACAGGAGCTAGTGTTTTTCTCTGTGCTGACAGCACTTTCGAGCGACAACTGGCTGTGTTGAAGCCCAGGATCAATCATGCAGCAGGCTAAGGCCTACTAGGAGCAAGTAGAAAATCGTATGTAGTGTGAATGTGGAGGCAGCAGGAGACTTTGCCATCCACACAGCAGGGGAGCAGCTGACGCTACTGAACCCAACTAACACAGGAGCTAGTGTTTTTCTTTGTGCGGACAGCACTTCTGAGCGACAACTGGCTGTGTTGAAGCCCAGGATCAATCATGCAGCAGGCTGGGGCCTAATTGCCGCAAGTTTTATATCGGTTGTAGACTACTACTGATTGTAACTATGCTCCACTTAGGCCTCTAGCTCCACTGTCTCTAGTATTTCCTCTGGCCTCCAACCCAGCCAGTTGCTGCTCAGAAGTGGCATCTGCACAATCCACACTTGTTCCTGTGTTACTGGGGCTCAGTCACGTCAGTTGATCCCCTGATGTGTGTCCGGCAATTTCTCCTGCTCTGTCCACATTCC
This sequence comes from Dendrobates tinctorius, assembly GCF_039654945.1. Taxonomy (NCBI): domain Eukaryota; kingdom Metazoa; phylum Chordata; class Amphibia; order Anura; family Dendrobatidae; genus Dendrobates; species Dendrobates tinctorius. Next base: position 60,512,284 of record NW_027361707.1, on the reverse strand, counting down.
CATTACTAGTGGTGGGAATGTGGACAGAGCAGGAGACATTGCCATCCACACAGCAGGGGAGCAGCTGACGCTACTGAACCCCAATAACACAGGAGCTAGTGTTTTTCTCTGTGCGGACAGCACTTCCGAGCGACAACTGGCTGTGTTGAAGCCCAGGATCAATCATGCAGCAGGCTGAGGCCTACTTGGAGCAAGTAGAAAATCGGATGTAGTGTGAATGTGGAGGAAGCAGGAGGCTTTGCCGTCCACGCAGCAGGGCAGCAGCTGACGTTACTGAACCCAACTAACACAGGAGCTAGTGTTTTTCTCTGTGCGGATAGCACTTCCGAGCGACAACTGGCTGTGTTGAAGCCCAGGATCAATCATGCAGCAGGCAGAGGCCTACTTGAAGCAAGTAGAAAATCGGATGTAATGTGAATGTGTGAATGAGGAGGCAGCAGGAGACTTTGCCGTCCACACAGCAGGGGAGCAGCTGACGTTACTGAACCCCACTAACACAGGAGCTTCTGTTTTTCTCTGTGCGGACAGCACTTCCGAGTGACAACTTGCTGTGTTAGAAGCCCAGGATCAATCATGCAGCAGGATGGGGCCTAATTGCAGCAAGTTTTATATAGGTTTTAGACTACTACTGATTGTAACCATGCTCCACTTAGGCCTCTGGCTCCACTATCTCTAGTATTTCCCCTGGCCTCCAACGCCATCAGTTGCTGCTCAGAAGTGGCGTCTGCACAATCCACACTTGTTCCTGTGTTACTGGGGCTCAGTCACGTCAGTTCATCCCCTGATGTGTGTCCGGCAATGTCTCCTGCTCTGTCCACATTCCCATTACTAGTAACAACTGGCTGTGTTGAAGCCCAGGGATTACAGTTCAGGTGCTAGAAACATGAACACAACAGGAGACCTGGATACTGTTGCCAACCAATTATTTAATCTGGAAGAGGACTGGCAAATTCTGGCGAGATCCAGGCCTTGTTCATTTTCAGAAAAGTAAGTCGGTCAACGTTATCAGAGGATAGTCGCGTGCGACGGTCTGTTACTACACCACCTGCGACACTAAAGACGCGTTCCGATAATACACTGGCAGAAGGGCAAGCCAGCACCTCCATTGCATACTGGCTAAGCTCTGGCCATGTATCCAGCTTAGAGACCCAAAACTTGAAGGGGGAAGAGCCGTCTGGGAGTACACTGACAGGGCAAGACATGTAGTCTGTCACCATCTGACGGAAACGTTGCCTCCTGCTGACTGGAGCCGTCTATGATGGTGTAGACATTTGTGGCGGGCAAACAAAACTTTGCCACATTTGGGCCATACTGGTCTTGCCTTGTGCTGAGGCGCTGCCTCTGCTCCCTCTTTGTGCAGAGCTTCCTCCACTGCCTCGACCACAGAGCTGCTTTGTAAAGCACTAGCAGCACTGCTCTCGGGTGGAATGGATAACATGATGGACTGCACCAGTGTGTCTTGGTACTCCCGCATTTTACGCTGCCAATTCAACAGTGTTATGAGGCTTTGTAAGTTGTCCCAGTAGCGAGGATCTAGGAGGGTGTACACCCAATAATCAGCCGTGTTGAGAATGTGGGCGATGCGTCGGTCGTTTCTCAGGCACTGCAGCATGAAATCAACCATGTGCTGCAGACTCCCAACTGCCCAAGAAACGCTGTCCCCTGCTTGAGGTGTCATCTCTGCCTGCTCTGCATCACCCCACCCTCGCTGTACATACTGACTAGAGCATTGTGTACCTCCCTCCTGTGGAGAGATGCCTTCCTCCTCCAGTGACTCCTCCTCATCCTCCTCACAAAGTGTCCCCTGCCTAGGCCTTTGTGAGGAACCACGTAGCGCAGACTGTCCAGAAGCAGATGGCATTTGTGACTCCTCATTCTCCACCTCTTCCAAAACCTCCTCCCTTAGTGCGTGCAGTGTTTTTTGAAGCAGGCAGATAAGGGGGACAGTCATGCTGACTAGTGCATCATCTGCACTCGCCATCCGCATGTAATCATCTATGGCACGCAAAACGAGGCAGATGTCCTTCATAGAGGCCCACTCAGTGGTGCTGAAGTGTGACCGGTGCACAGTGCGACTTTTTTGCGCCTGATGCAGCTGGTACTCCATTACTGCTGCCTGCTGCTCACACAACCGCTCCAACATATGTAATGTTGAATTCCACCTGGTGGGTAGGTCACATATGATGCGATGTTCTGGAAGGCGTAATCGGTGCTGCAGAGCAGCAAGGTGCGATCTTGCCGTGTTGGAACGCCGCAAGTGAGCGCACTCTATGCCGACCTTGTGCAGCAGTGCATCAAACTCCGGAGAGTTCCTCAGAAAGCTCTGCACGACAAAGTTCAGCACATGTGCCAGATATGGGATGTGAGTGAGGTTGCCTAGGCCCAGAGCTGCCATCAGATTTCGGCCATTGTCACACACTACCAAGCCTCCTGTGAGGAAGCCGAACCAGCTGTGTGTGAGCTGGAGGAGGAAGCTACAACACTAGCTGAAGAGGTGGTAGGTGGTGCTGTAGGATGGCCTACGTCTTCAGTGTGTCTCTGTAACTTCACCACGTGTTTCCACATGTTTGTGGTATTGAGGTTGCTGACATTTTTCCCTCTTTTGACTTTCTGATGACACAGCTTGCATTTGACATAGCAAATGTCATCTGCAACTGTGTCAAAAAAGTACCACGCACTGCAAGTCTTGGGAGCACCCGTTTTGGGTTTTGGAAGAGGAATTCTCCTAATGGGTGCCGAAGTGGAGGCTACAGGCAACCAAGTCTGCCCCCTCCCTCTTCCTCCTGTTTTGGCCATTCGGGGAATCTCTTCCTCAGAGCTGCTCCCACCACCTACCTGTTCCTCACGCCATGATGGGTCAAGGAACTCATCATCTACACTTCCCTCCTCAAACACCTGCTTTTCCTGGGTAGTCTCGCCAGCTCCGTACACAGCAGAAAGTGGCACCTGAGTCTTGTCATCATCTGATGCGTACTGAGGTGTGCTGACCATAGGTACTGGCCCACCCGCCTCTTCAGATTCAGAGGGACAAAGCAGTTGCGCATCACTGCATACTCCCTCTTCTTCACATTCTTGAATGCTGCTTGGCTGACCCCATCTTTCCAAGCCAACAGATTCAGAGAACAGAAGTAGAGACTGTGATGGCTCCTGTCCAGGGCGCTCTGACTGCCTGGGCACTTTGGCAGGTGGTGAAGAGACAGATGGTTGCTTTTCAGTGCTCTGGCCCTGAGAGGACATGGAAGTCATTGAAGTCGATGCGATAGCTGCCATCCATCCGACAACGGCTTCAATTTGTTCCTCCCGCAGCAGTGGGGTACGGCGAGGTCCTACAAAGCTGCACATAAAGGACTGTTGCCTGCTAAAACTGGGGAATGCTGACTCACTGGTGCCTGCAGCAGGCACAGAATCCCCACATCCTCTCCCTGCAGAATCCCCATGTCCTCTCCCTGCTGAAACTCCACACCCACGCCCACGTTCCTTACTCCCTGCCTTCTTCATCTTGGTAGACTGATAAAGATAGGCAGAAAAGTACAAAGGGGGGGCTTAGTGTGCTTATTCCTGAACAGCTGCTAACAGGTATAAGAAACACTAATTTTATAAAGCGTGTGTGTGGACTGCACTTTAATATGAGCTAATGTGGCCTACACAACTGTCAAATGGAGTGTTTGGTGAACTTTGTTTTGTTTTTTTTTGTTTTTTTCAAAAAAAACAAAAAGGATGTGACCAAAGATTTGAAAACGATAGTATCACAAACTTTTTGGAGCTATTACAATGCCGGAAGGTAACCTACAATGCAAAAGATGAGGCTCCAAAAAATAGAGCAATACTAATCTGGCTGCGGCTGAAGGGCACAAGCCTGAAAAAAGGCTCCTCTATCTACTCCTATATAGTGTTTGCAACCAACCAATGAAGATGGATACGGATGAATGCACACTAATAGGAGAATGAAAAATGAGCTGCAATAAAGCAAAAATATGTATGAGGCAGTGACGCACGCTGAGTGGCCTACAACCAGAAGCAGCTGTAGGACACACTACAGCGTGAGCTGCTCTCACACGCAGAGACCTCTCAGACAGCTGTGAACAGTGCAGATAAGTGGGCACTAGCACTGAAAGGCTGCAGAAAGGCTCCGCTGTCTACTCCTATAGTGTTTGCAACCAACGTATATGGATACGGATGGATCCACACTAATAGGAGAATGAAAAATGAGCTGCAATAAAAGAAAAATATGTGTGAGGCAGTGACGCATGCTGAGCGGCCTACAACCAGACGTAGCTGCAGGACACACTACAGCGTGAGCTGCACTCACACGCAGAGACCTCTCAGACAGCCGTGAACTGTGCAGAAAACTGGGCACTAGCACTGAAAGGCTGCAGAGAGGCTCCGCTGTCTACTCCTATAGTGTTTGCAACCAACCAATGTAGATGGATACGGATGGATGCACACTAATAGGAGAATGACAAATGAGCAGCAAAAAAAGAAAAATATGTATGAGGCAGTGACACACACTGAGCGGCCTACAACCAGACGTGGCTGCAGGACACACTACACAGCATGAGCTGCACTCACACAGACCTTGCAGACAGCTGTGAACACTGCTGCAAGGCAAAAGAAAGCTATAGTGGTTTATTATGTAGCCTGGGTAAAGCACAATATGATTTTGAAAATCGCTATCTCTAACTGTCCCTCAGAGTCTTGAACAGCAGCCTGTCCCTAACTGAATTCACAGCAGAGTGAACCCTAAATGGCGGCAGCGGAGGCTTTCATAGTGCATCATGACATCATTTCAGCAGCCAATCACAGCCATGCCAATAGTTAACATGCCTACATGCCTAATATGATGTGCCCACACTTCTCGGTCACTACATATTCACTGTATCGGAGTTCCGATACTGAGTTCCAATACTTTTAGAATATCGAATACCAGAATCGGAAGTTCCCATAATGCAATGAGCCAGTTTGATTTTATTCAGCCAATGAGGAATCCTAAGAAGTGTGGGCACATCCTGTTATGCATGTTAGGCATGTTAACTAATGGCATGGCTGTGAATGGCTGCGAGCAGACCACCCAGCTGCTCCTCCCCCAGACACATGCTGAACAGTGATCTATGGAAAGTGAAACTAGTGAGGGAGAAGGAAACGACCAGTTCTCATTTCAATGCCAGAACACCCCCCCCGGGATGTTTATTTTCGAAGCAAGAGATGATATCTTCGAAACCATGCAGACTAGCCACAGAAGGTATATTACTTATTGTCAGCATTCTGCAGCCCAGATATGCACTGAGATTATGTGAAAAGCCCTGACAACCCGTTTAACATAGTCAATATCTTTGTAACTCCGAACGTCTTAAAAAAAAAAATTCCTGCTATTCCATTTGATTGGGCTAAACCTCTATGCCTTTAATGTCTCCTCCACCTCCCCCAATACATTCTACATTATTCTTAGTTGTTTTCCTTCATGTAGAATTAACCTACAAGGAAAGTAAGGGTTTATTTTCATTCCGAAATTTGTGTCCCATTGACTTGCATTGGTTTCCGGTATCGGAATCGGCGATATCCGATATTTTTGGGGTATCGGTCTGATCCAATCCGATCCTATATTTCCCTATATCGGAAGGTATCGTTCAACACTACTCAATACTCAAACGTGCAAGACCGATATAGGCATTAACTGACACAAGCACTCCATGACGGATGTCTCTGCACTGATACACTTCAGAGCCAGTTGTCAAAATGCCAGGGCATACTCACAGTTTATTCTCACTGTGTACTGAATGTTGACTGAAGACACACTGGCACACCTCCATAACTGAAAGCTGGAGGCTGCTTGGAGGAATAAAATTAATTGCCTCCCGGTAGCTGCACTTTCAGTGTGGCGGCCTGGCAGCCTTATAACACTTTTAATCAGCAGATTAACCCAATATATACAGTTTTATAGCATTTTGGGAAATGACATTTAGCTTTTAAGATAGAGACAGTGTGGTGGTTACATCCATTAAAGGTGGATAGTGTGGCAGTTAAGAACAATAACCACCACTTCATTATTAACTTTAAGCGCGGACACTGTGGAAGCAATATCTAATAAGAGAGGACTGTGTACCATAAGGCATGTATCATAAGGAGAGTGTGGGGGTCTGATTTTGTACAGGGGAAGCAGAGTGAGGGGTAATTGTTTTTTCGGAGACACACCAAACGGCAGATATTTTTACTCAGAAGCAATATAGCAAAGACACTGCTATTTTTAGTGTTGTAATGTGCTACAGAAGACCGGAGAAGATGGAAGTCTGCTGAGACGAGGAGCTGTGGATGTGAAAAGTTATCAAGGTGTCTGCACAAGATGGGAAAGAAAAGAAAGAGAACTCCAGTTAGAGAAGATGTCACCTATAAGATACCAGGATACAAATGTTATTTTGTGACACTAAATATGTCTCATCAGTATTGTGGTTCCTGTATGGTTTGCAGTCTGATGATGGCTGTTAACAACAACTCCCAGTATCTCCTTACCTTTGTAAAGCCATTGCTAAGAGTTGTAGGCTCATGCACTGCAATTGTATATGGGGCAGACCTGAATTGATTCCTGTGCTGAGCTTGGCGATGTATTCATGTACTGCTGGTGGTTCTGATGATATATTTAAATACTAATGGTGGTTTTGGTGATGTATATATGCACTGGTGATGGTTCTGGTGATGCATTCATGTACTGATGGTGGTTCTGGTGGTGTATTCCTGTAGGTTCTAGTGACGTATTTATATACTAATGATGGTTATAATAAATAATAATTTTATTTCTATAGCGCCGACATATTCCGCAGCACTTTACATTTCAGAGGGTACTTGTACAGACGATAGACATTACAGCATAACAATAACCACATAGATCATAACAGATACCAAGAGGAATGAGGGCCCTGCTCGCAAGCAAACAATCTATGAGGAAAAAGACACGAAAGGTGGATGGTAACAGTTTCCTTCATTGTTCGGACCAGCCATAATGAAGTGTGTAACAGTACAGACACAGAGGGCTAATAGGTGAATAAAGCATGTGGGAACATGATGCAGGGAACCTGGTATGGTAAAACTTTTGACTGTGCCACACGGGGATAGTAAGGTTAATGTATTGAGGCAGTAGGCCAGTCTGAGTAAATGCATTTTTAGGGCAGGCTTAAAATTGTAGGTATTGGGAACTAATTGTATTGACCTGTTAAGTGCATTCCAAAGGATTGGGGAGGCATGTGTATAGTCTTGGAGACGGGAGTGGGAGGTTCTGATTACTGAGGATGCTAACCTCAGGTTATCAACAGAACGGAGGGCACCGGTAGGGTGGTAGGCTGAGATGAGGGAGGAGATGTAGGGTGGTGCTGAGCCGTGGAGTGCTTTGTGGGTGAGGGTAATAAGTTTGTACTGGATTCTGGAGTGGATGGGTAGCCAGTGTAATGACTGGCACAAGGTAGAGGCATCGGTATAACGATTAGCGAGGGATATGATCCTGGCTGCAGCATTCAAGACAGATTGGAGGGGGTAGAGTTTGGTAAGAGGGAGACCAATTAGAAGAGAGTTACAGTAGTCCAGAAAAGAATGAATAAGAGAAACAGTAAGAGTTTTTGCGGAGTCAAAAGCAAGAAAAGGTTGAATTCTAGAAATGTTTTGAGGTGCAGATAACAAGAGCGAGCCAGTGATCGGATGTGGGGGGCGAATGAAAGCTCGGAGTCAAGTATGACCCCAAAAAAGCGGACATGTTGCTGGGGAGTAATAGTGGGACTACACACAGAAATGGCAATGTCGGGCATAGGTGCATTAGGGAAGGAAGGAAGCACAAGAAGTTCAGTCTTTGACAAGTTCAGTTTCAGATATAGTGAGGACATGATGTTAGACACAGCGTTTAGACAATCGCTGGTGTTTTCTAAAAAGGCAGGCGTGATGTCAGGAGTAGAAGCATTGGTTGTTATCATCATAGAGATGGTACTGGGAACCAAATATACTGATTGTTTGACCAATAGGGGCAATATAACTATATAGCTATAGTGATGTTGTTAGGGCTGGCAGAGCGCACCAGATTATAAAATAGTAGAGAGTGCATTCGCAGCCCGGGGTCCACCGTGCAGAGGTGGTACACTGCTGCTAGGTAATGGCAGAAGAGAAGAGCAGCGTGAAAACAGTCACACGTGGGTTACGTCACCCAGTGTGAACAGGAGCGGATTCTGTTGCACAGCCGCTTGAAAGTGAATGCCGGAGCCTCTTTAGCTCACAGAGCCCGGCCACAGAGCGCACAGCAAACAGCCACAGAACTCCACTCCAAGGCACGGGGTTAGAGTCCTTCTAGGCCACTGAGCGTGTGGTGTCTCTGCCACGAACGTCGCTATAGACGCTGGCTAAGGAGTGCGGAGCACTTGCTCTGAGGCGTGCCGAGTCACTAATAGTGACTAATATCTGACTCAACTCTGTCCTACCTACGCCTAAGCCTGGGCGCTAACAGGCTAGATTGCACAACACATGCGTACCAAGGGTAGGGGTTTCATAATGAGTCAGTCATAAGAGACATTCATACGTGCATCCATCACTCACTCCTTATAGTCAGAAAATACTGGCTATCCTAGCGCATGGCCAAGCGGTCATGCAAACCTTTTATAGCCTCGAGCGTCTGGGACCTTCCTGGCTTCTCGGATGGGCCAATCTGAACACGAGCAGAACCTGAGCACGTGACCTTCGATCTCCAATGGGACATCACACCAAGGGCATGCTCAGTGGCCCGACATGAGGGCTTAGTCCCTGGAGAATCTCGCTGCTGAGCAGCATGCATTGCCATAGCTGTGCCAGAGGTGGCAGCAGCAAGCAAACCCATGGAGCTGGTCTGGGCAGAGTGCTGGGACCGACGAGTTTGCTGAGCAAGCTCCACTGTGGCTGGAGAGGAATGGGAGACAGCTGGAAGTAAGGCTCAGGATTCTCGCTGTGCAGTGACAGAAATCTGATGCCTAACATTACCCCCTCTCCTCTCTGAACCTCACTCTGCTCAAACTCCGCAATGAGAAGAGGAGCGTGGATGTTCTCCACTGGCACCCAGGTCTGAGCCTCTAGACCATGACCCTTGCAATCCACCAAGTAAAACTTTTTGCCCCGCATCACCTTGCATCCCACGATGGCATTGACCTCAAACTCGTCAGATGACAGGTCTGATGTCCTGGCAGATGGCTCAGAAAACCAGGACATGTGAACCGGCTTAAGGAGAGACACATGAAACGTGTCCGAGATAGCCAAATGTGGTGGAAGGGCCAGACGGTAGACCACAGGGTTAACCTGCTCGAGGACCTTGAAAGGGCCAATATAGCGCGGTGCGAACTTAGTGGATTCCACCCGCAGCCTGATGTTTCGAGCGGAGAGCCACACTAAGTCGCCAGGAACGAAGGTCAGAGCAGGTCGCTGGCGAGAATCAGCGGAGGAACTCATTCTCTCTTTGGAGGCCCGGATAGCATCCTGCTTGTGAGCCCAAATGTCACGTGCCTCCACCGCCCAGTCTGCCACCCTAGAGTCGGTGGACGACACGGGCATGGGCACGGGGACGCGCGGATGCTGACCGTAATTTAAGAGGAATGGGGTCTGACCGGTGGAGTCAGCCACAGCATTGTTTAAGGCGAACTCCGCCCATGGCAGCAAAGGATACACAATCATCCTGCCTGGCCGAGACAAAATGTCCCAGATATGTCACCAGGGCCTGGTTGGCTCTCTCAACCAACCCATTCGTCTCGGGATGATAGGCCGAGGAGAGATTTAGCTCAATGCTGAGCAGAGAACAGAGCTCTCTCCAGAACTGAGACACAAACTGAGGACCCCGGTCACTGACAATTTTATTCGGCATGCCGTGCAGGTGGAAAACATGTTTAATAAACAACACTGCCAGACCCCGTGCTGATGGTAGCCGAGAGAGTGGCACCAGATGCACCATCTTGGAGAAATGATCGGTGACCACCCAAATGACAGTGCTGCCGCTAGACTTGGGCAGACCCACCACAAAGTCCATACCGACCATCTCCCAGGGCCTGTCCGCAACCAGCAGAGGATAGAGTAACCCAGCGGGCCGCTGCCGTGAGGACCGATTCTGGGTGCAAAAGACGCACGCCTGAATATAGTCCCTGACGTCATGAGCCATATGCGGCCACCAGTATGTCCTCGCCAGGAGTTCAGAGGTCCGTTTGATCCCAAAATGGCCACCCACCCTGGACGAATGGGCCCAAGAGAGGACCTCCGGTCGCAGATGGGCAGGAACTAAAGTCATGCCCGGAGGTACAGACTCAAGAGCAATGGGAGCCACGGTCCTCAGGCTCTCTGATAGGACTATTAACTGAGGCTCCTCCTCCGATGACACCACGGACCAGGAAAGAGCATCGGCCCGAACGTTCCTCTCCCCGGAGAGGAAATGCAGAGTGAAATGGAATCGGGAGAACAAGGACAATCTGGCCTGGCGAGAATTCAGCCGCTGGGCTGTCTGTAAATAGACCAAATTTTTGTGGTCGGTGAACACCTGGAATGGGTGGCGAGCCCCCTCCAGGAGGTGTCTCCATTCTGAGTAGGGCTGCTTCATTGCTAGCAACTCCCTGTCCCCGATGGAATAATTCCTCTCCGCCGGTGTGAAGGTCTTAGAGAAGAAGAAGCATGGGTGCTTCCGACCTTGCAAGTCCTTCTGAAAAAGGACCGCTCGAGCACGGCATCCACCTCCAGGATGAAGGGCTTATCTACACCAGGGCGATGTAGAATGGGAGCGCTAGCGAAGTGGGACTTAATGGAGGCGAAGGTCTTGGAGACAGTCTCCGACCACAGTTTGGGATTTGCACCCTTCTTGGTGAGGGCAACCAAGGGCGAGACCAAAGTTGAGAAATGGAGAATGAATTGGCGATATTAATTTATGAACCCCATAAAGCACTGCACCACTTTGAGAGAATGGGGTTCCTGCCAATCCATCACTGCCCGTAGCTTGGCAGGATCCATGGCCAAACCCTGGGCTGATATGATGTAGCCCAGGAAAGGCAAGGACTCCTGCTCAAACACACATTTCTCCAATTTGGCATAAAGAGTCTTGGCCCGCAGGAGATCGAAAACTTTGTGAACATCTCTCTGGTGGGAGTTAATATCTGGAGAGTAAATGAGGATATCATCCAGATAGACTACTACCGAGATGGTAAGCATATCCCGGAAGATGTCATTCACAAAGTCTTGGAAGACGGCTGGCGCGTTACATAGCCCGAAGGGCATAACTAGGTATTCATAGTGCCCGTCTCTGGTGTTAAAAGCCGTCTTCCATTCGTCCCCCTCACGGATGCGAATCAGGTTATAGGCTCCCCGCAGATCAAGCTTGGTAAACACTCTCGCTCCCCGTAGCCTATCAAACAGTTCGATATCAGGGGCGAAGGATACTTGTTCTTAATGGTTATAGCTCTAAGACCCCTGTAATCGATGCATGGACATAATTCGCCATTCTTCTTTTGGACAAAGAAGAATCCCGCACCCGCCGGAGACACCGACTTCCTAATGAATCCTCTTGCCAGATTCTCCCTGATATACTGAGACATTGCCTCTGTCTCTGGGAGAGATAGTGGATATACTCGACCCCGGGGAGGCTCAGCACCGGACAAGAGGTCAATAGGACAGTCGTATGGGCGGTGCGGTGGAAGGGTCTCTGCCGCCTTCTTGGAGAATACGTCTGCATACTGTCGATATGGCTTGGGAAGCGAGGAGTGATCTGCAGGAACCTCAGATGTGGCGACCTGTACGCAGTCCCTCAGACACCTACCCTCGCAGGCCTTGCTCCACCTGAGGATTTTTTCCCGAAGACCTCTCTCTATGGGGAGAGTGAGATCGCAACCAGGGAACCCCTAGGAGGACCTGGTCGATCCCTTTGGGCATAACAAGGAGAGACAGCATCTCCTGATGAGAATGAGACAAAGAGAGTCTCAGTGGAGCCGTCTGGTGGGTGATTTGGGACGGCAGTGTCGCCCCATTCACCACTCTGATGGTGACTGGTTGAGGTAGCAAGACCAGGGGGATTGTGTGTTGTTGAGCAAAGGCAGAGGACATGAAATTGCCCTCCTCCCCTGAGTCCACACAAACCTCCACCATCAGAGTGGAGGAATTAAATTCTAACGCCCCTTTAAACAGGAGCTTGGAGGAGAAAGTCGCGGTGTCTAGTAGGCCCCCTCCGATAACCACTAGACGGGAGCGTTTCCCGAGCGCTGTGGGCACTGGTTAGCAAGATGCCCAGTCTGCCGACAGCAGAAGCAGACTGGAGGTACCCACGCAGACCGGGTCCTGGACCCCGTGCGGGACACCTCCATGGCCTCTGGAGGCTCGGGAGGCTGACCGGAAGGTTCCAGAGGTCTCGCGAAATTTGGAGCCAACTTATAACGCTGGCGGGACCTGGAACGCTACAGCCCTCGCTCCGTGAAGCAAATGTCTATTCGGCTAGCGACCGTAATGAGCTCCTCTAAAGTGATGGGCACCTCCCTGGTGGCCAGGGCGTCTTTGACGTGATCAGCCAGGCCTCTCCAGAATATGGGTATGAGAACCTTATCTGGCCACTCCAACTCTGAGACCAGAGTTCTGAAGTGTAAGGCTCGGGATTCTCACTGTGCAGCAACAGAAAACCGACGCCTAACAGATGTAGTCATGTATTGATGGTGATTCTTATAATGTATTACAGTACTGATGCTGGTTATGGGTCTGTACACATGTACTGATGGTGGTTGTGATACTGTACTTCTGCACTGTTTGTGGTTATTGTGTTGTATTCTTGTACTTATGGTGGTTCTAGTGATGTATTTCTGTACTTATATTGGTTGTGGTGATGCATTCATGTACTGTTTTGATCCTGTACATATCTAACAATCCATAACTTGTCAGATAACATGAAACATGGCCATGTTAATATAAGCCAATAAATATGTATTGTGCTGTCAGACCAGTTAATGATTACTACACCTGCATTTATGTCAGGAGCATTAGTTATAAAATTAAGTACTGTAGCATGCCAATTTCTAGCAGTGTATAATATATTCACTGTCAGGATTCGGCTCTGCTTGCTGGCTCCAGCGGTCATTACTAGTGATGAGCGAATGTGTTCACCACTACTCGTTACTCGCCCAAGTATCACGGTACTCGGTGTACTCGGCGAGCACCGAGCATTTCCGGGATTACTCCACCCACCTTTTTTGGTGGACTTTACAGACCTAATCACAATGCAGGGATTGTCAGCCAGGCAATGAAACACCGCAGCCATCTTTGTTGTTGTGCAGTGATTGGCAGGCTGCACAGCATCATCAGGGGTATAAGAGACCGGATGCGGCCCTGCTCAGCGCATTCAGCTCCGGATTGAGATAGTGTAGGGAGAGCTGCTACCAATATAGGGTCAGAATTGGGGATTTATTAGTTAGCGTGGGGTCTACCATCCTAAACTACTGAAATAGAGCTAAACCAACAATCCTTCTAAGGACTAACTCCAGAGCATATAGGTTCCAGTGTTAGGTAGGCAGCTCTACACACATCAGTGCAAGGCCTGCAGGCATTGCATTTGTGTATATAGATCATTGCATACATTCAGAGGGTCCATTCCCTTTCTGTGTTCTGGTGCTGCTACCTGTAGGATATATTGTCCATATATAGCTAGCCCCAGGTGTAATTGGAATACAGGCCACACATTTTTGGTATGGTATCTCCATGCACATATCTGTGCATGCTCAAAGTTTGGCCAGTTTACGGCAGTTATATTTTTTTGTCCTGGCTGTCACTGTACTTACATACAGCAGTATTTAGCAAAAAAATTTAAAAAAAAGCCACACATTTGTCTTAGTGGTATCTCTGTGGCAGCTCATATCTGTGCCTGCTCAAAGTTTGGTCAGTTAAGGCCGGTTTTCCTTTTTTTGTCCTGGGTGTCACAGTACTGATATACAGCACTAGTTAGCCCAAAAATAAAAAAAACAGGGCATACATTTGTCATAGTGGCAGCTCCGTGGCAGATCATAACTGTGTGTGCTTAAAGTTTGGCCAGTTTATGGCATTTTTCTTTTTTTGTCCTGGGAGAAACTGTACTTATATACAGCACTATTTAGCCAAAAAACGAAACCAAAAAACACATTTTTCGTAGTGCTATCTCTGTGCCAGCTCATATCTGTGGGTGCTCTAAATCTGGGCAGTTTACAGCAGTTTTCTTTTCTGTCCTGGGTGTCACAATACTTATATACAGCACTATGTTGCTTTATTTTAAAAAACAGGCCACATTTTACAATGGGGTCTATCTGTGACACGCCTCATCCGTGTGTCAAAAATTGAGTCATTTTATGCCTAAATTCCCTTTTTCGGGCAGTCTGTCACTCTTGTTATATCCAGCACTCTTATGCATCCACCCCAAAAATACATATTTTGCAGTTTGGTATATTTGGGACATGCCTCATATATCTGTGTGATAAAAATTTGTGATTGTAGGTCGGTACTCCAGTGTTTTCCTGTCTGGTACTCAAAATATATACAGCACTATGTTGCATTATTTTAAAAAACAGGTCACATTTTACAGTGGGGTCTATCTGTGACAGGCCTCATACATCCGTGTGCCAAAAATTGAAGCAATTTAGGCCTAACTTCCCTTTTTTGGGCAGTCTGTCACTCTCGTTTTTACAGTGGGGTGGTCTGCTCGCAGCCAATCACAGCCATGCCATTAGTTAACATGCCTAACATGCATAACAGGATGTGCCCACACTTCTTAGGATTCCTCATTGGCTGAATAAAATCAAACTGGCTCATTGCATTATGGGAACTTCCGATTCCGGTATTCGATATTCTTAAAGTATCAGAACTTAGTATCGGAACTCCGATACAGCGAATATTGGCCGATACCTGATATTGCAGTATCGGAATGCTCAACACTAGTTATCATTGTTACTTAGTGTGGATTGTAAGCTGTCACCAGCAGGGTAGTTTTGTTTTGGTTTAATTATTGAATTATCATTATCATTGTTACTTTGGACTGTTGTTCTTGAAACTGTTAAACTGTAAATAAGTTTTCGCTCTATAATAAATCTCAATTTTCAAAATAGAACACAGCTAAGCAGGATGTAGACATTAATTATGATGTCATTGATGCTTACCCTTTTTGTGGCTTCGTCAAATTTTTGGAGGATGTTACATATGTCAGGCATCCATGTCCACTTCTCACATGTTATGTGTGAAGACAGAACTGAATACCAACAACCTTGTTGATGCTGGTAGACTATTCAACAGCTGCCCTCTTCTGCACACAAATCCTTTCCAACATCTGCAGTGTAGAGTTCCAAGGCCTGAGGGCATCACACACCCACCAGTCTTGAGCCAGAAGCTGCAAGTGCTGCTGAATCATGGGAAGGGCCGATGACATTGTAGCTGACTTTCTAAAATGGGTATTTCGAGCATTGCACTTTTCCGAGCAGATCTGCCAGCTCCGTGTCGCTTTTCAAAAAACGTTGACCAATTTCGTTAAGCGCATGAGCCAGACATGGCACATGGGTGAGCTCTCCTCAACACAGAACAGCCACCAGGTTCCAGCCTTTGTCACATACAACCATGCCTGGCTGTGGGTTCAGCCATCTCAGCCAACGATCTGCCTGCTCTTTCAGAGTATAATAGCTTCAGCACAGCCTGTTCCCTCTTTCATTCGGCATTTCTGCAGTGCTTCCAGCTTGTGACTGATGCACTACCTTTTGTAGCTGTAGGCTAAAGAGGAGGTGAAGGGGGTGGAGGAGGTGCAGGAGCTGTAGACTGTGGGGGCAACCAAGATTGACGTAGGGCCCACAATACTCGTGGTTTGGGAGGAGGTGCACCATACCAAGGTTGGAATGGGTCCCAGCTTCCACTATGTTAACCCATTGTGCCCTCAGTGAGATGTACCGTCCCTGACCACAAGCATTAGTCCATGTGTTTGTGGTTAGGTGGACTTTCCAAGTAACAGCATTGTGGAGGGCACGGGTAATGTTGAGGGACACTTGCCTGTGTAAAGCCGGGGCGGCACACCGGGACAAATATTCCCGCATGTTCGTGCCCTCGGGGTGATACTCGACTCTGCCCTCTCTTTCAAGCTAAGATCCAAGCCCTTGTCTTCTCCTGCCCACTACAACTCAAAAGCATTTCCTGGATCCGTACATTCCAAGAAAATTCAAAAATGTTTGTGCACGACCTCATGATCTCCCATCTCGAATATTGCAGTCTTATACTCTCTAGCCTCCCCTTTAGCACTCTGGCACCACTCAAATCTATCTAGAACTCTGCTGTCAGAGTAATCCAACTGTCCCTCCATTATCCCCCAGCTTCTCCTCTTTGTCATGCCCTTCACTACCTTCCTATTGCCCATTGTCACGATCCATTTTTGGATCGATGTCAGATCTGGATCCTCTTATATAACCTTTTTTCTTTTCAGGCCCTCTGGGGTTAATGTCAGTTTTTGCCCCCAGTGATCGCTGGTGTTATTACAACCTTAGTTAGTCTGCTGGTGGGTTCCCCCCAGGTGGTCGCTGGTATTACTGCATTGTAATTAATTATCTATGCAGGTGGAACCACTCCCACCTTCGTATATAAGCTCTCAGGTGCACCAGCTAATTGTTGGTGATATTGTTCCTCTTTGGAGGCCAACCAAGCTGGAGTTCAGGAGCTGACATAGCTCTGAGGTGCTTCCGTTGTATGCTGTTCTCAAGTGGCTGACTCTGCTGTCCTGGAGCATTGCAGCAGAGGAAGCTAAGTCTTGTCTTTTAGTTCATTTAACCCCAAGGTGTCTGTATTACCTTTTCCTTGGGTTTTGGTGCAGTTTACTTAATTCCCTGTCTCACCTCGGGGGTTGGGGTTTACCTCAGGGCTAAACAGGAGATAGGGACTGGTCGGGTACTTTGGCCTCACTACCATTAAGTGTACCCCCAAGTTAAGGAAAGTCAGGGCCCTCCATAGCCTGAGGGGCAGTTCAGGGGCCCTGGTTCCTCTACCCCTGTCTTCCCACTACTGCCCCATGACACCCATAGGCTACAGTTTAAAACCCTAAATATGACATTCAAAGCCATCCACAACCTGTCTCCTCCATACATCTGTGACATGGTCTCCCAATGTCCGACTGGGTCATGACTTCTACGCAAACCCAGTGTGCTGTCAGTGAGATGTACCATCCCTGCCCACAAGCACTTGTCCACGGGTCCGTGGTTAGGTGCACTTTCCCTGTAACAGCATTGTTGATGGCCCAGGTAGTGTTGTAGGACACGTGCGTGCTTGTGTAATGTCGTGATGACATACCCGGAGAAATAGTGGCGGGTGGGGACAGATTACCTTGTTACTGTCACCGCCATCAGGTTACGGGAAGCGTCCATCTCCCATGATCCTAATATGCAACATTTAGAGCGTAAGCAGATGAGAAATTTGTGAATGTTGCACTGTGGCCTGTAGGCCGTTTGCTGCATGTTTCCGCTTACGGTCCAATGACTGGGGTATGGGCAACTGAATGCTGTGCTGGGACAAGGCTTTGGATGTCCTTGATGATGGTGCTATTTGACTGTGGTCAACGGCCGGTGCTGGGCACGAGGCATCTTCGCATGCACCATAGACAGGGGATTGTGTTATCAATGGGTCACCGAGGAGGAAAACTAAACAAGCTAAGTCACAGAAAACCAGAGAGGTTGGTAACTATGCAGATTGCAGACCCCTGATCCTAACCACACAACTAGCAGCAGCCGTGGAGCGTTCCTACGATGAATCTAGATGCCTCGTCACAGCCGGAGGACTAAATAAGCCTAAAGCAAGAAAAGGGGAAAATTAACTGCCCCAGAGCAGACCCCAAAGGAATAGACAGCCCCCACACATGTATTGACGGTGAAACAAGATGAAAACACAAATACAGGAAGGAAAATAGGCTGAGCAAACGATGGGGCCCAAACTAACAAGAAAGGACAGGAAATGAAAGACATTGTCTGCAATCTGTCCAAAAAACCCTACAAAAATAATATCCAACACTTCTGATAACAAAATTAACCCTGAAGTCACTAGACTTCTCCCACTATATCAGCACATCAGCACTCTGAAATATTCTGAGACAGAGCAAAAAAGAGGCCAATCTAATAAGGGACAAAAAGCAAATTGGCAAATACAGATAAATAAGAGTGGAAATTCAGCACAGCCCCAGCTGGGGCTGGCTGACCACACAAAAAACTGAATAGACCAACAAAATCAAGTGTGAACATTAGCAGATACTCTTAGCTTGAGATGACTGGAACAGAGCTGAAAACCAAGACCTGAAAAGCCAGAAGGAATCACAAGCCCCAGAATAGGGCGTCGCCTGTCTTAAATCCAGTCTGAGTTTCCAGAGATCCAATCATTATCCTCATCATCAGGTGGCAGATCTCTACTAATTAAATCAACCTCACTACCTCCTGTTACCACCAGAGGGAGCCCGGAAGGAGAACTCACAACTGGTAGACCAGAAAATGAGTTCACAACAGGATTGGCTTACATGCACAACAGCAGAAGAAGCAGAGGTATCCCCCGCAGACACCGTTCATGGAGCCTGGTGTTCAACCAACAAAATCAGGTGGTTTGCTGCCATGTGCCTGATCATGCTGGTGGTGATAAGACTGTTAGTTTTACTACCCCTGCTGATGCGGCCATAACCATTGTTGCAAATGTCCTTTTTGGGGTTATCGGCAGAGTCTTTAAAAAAAAAATAAGACTGGTAGGGGGGCATTCATTGTCTCCGTCTACCACACTACTTCCTCACCTCGACACCTGTCTTTCGGTGTTCCCCAAGGCTCTGTTGTAGGACCCCTGCTCTTCTCCATCTACAACTTCAGCCTGGAACAGCTAATGTAATGGCACAGTTTGCAATATCATCACTACACCAATGACACACAGATCTATGTGTACCTGACATCACCTCCTTACTGACCAAAATCACAAATCTTCCCGCTATATCATCCTTCTTTTCTGCTCGCTTTCAAAAAGTGAACATAGACAAATCAGAATACATCATCTTTCAAGCATCTCACACTGAGTACACCTGAGAGCTGAGGGGAAGAAAAAAGTTGTCGGATCACAAAGCTGAATAATCAAAAACAATTCTTTATTTCACACCATCATAAAAAGGTGTAGCTATATCCACAAATGGATAAAAACAGAGTCACATTCTTACGCATTTCTGGCTACATTTACAGTTAGGTCCATATATATTTGGACAGAGACAACATTTTTCTAATTTTGGTTCTAGACATTACCACAATGAATTTTAAACAAAACAATTCAGATGCAGTTGAAGTTCAGACTTTCAGCTTTCATTTGAGGGTATCCACATTCAAATTGGATGAAGGGTTTAGGAGTTTCAGCTCCTTAACATGTGCCACCCTGTTTTTAAAGGGACCAAAAGTAATTGGACAATTGACTCCAAGGCTATTTCATGGACAGGTGTGGGCAATCCCTTAGTTATGTCATTCTCAATTAAGCAGATAAAAGGTCAGTAGTTGATTTGAGGTGTGGTGCTTGCATTTGGAAGGTTTTGCTGTGAAGGAAACAAGCGGTCAAAGGAGCTCTCCATGCAGGTTAAACAAGCCATCCTTTAGCTGCAAAAACAGAAAAAACCCATCTGAAAAATTGCTACAACATTAGGAGTGGCAAAATCTACAGTTTGGTACATCCTGAGAAAGAAAGCAAGCACTGGTGATCTCATCAATGCAAAAAGACCTGGGCGCCCACGGAAGACAACAGTGGTGGAATAATTTCCATGGTGAAGAGAAACCCCTTCACAACAGCCAACCAAGTGAACAACACTCTCCAGGAGGTAGGCGTATCAATACTCAAATCTACCATAAAGAGAAGGCTGCATGAAAGTAAATACAGAGGGTTCACTGCACGGTGCAAGCCACTCATAAGCATCAAGAATAGTATTGAGCTATACCTTCCGATATTGAGAAAAATCGGATCGGATTGGATCGGACCGATACCCTAAAAATATCGGGTATTGCCGTTTCCGATACCGGAAACCCATGCAAGTCATTGGGGCACAAATATCGGAATGAAAATAAACCCTTTCTTTACTTGCACATACAGTTCAGAAGGGGGGAAGAGTGTGGGCGGTGCGTGGGCGGACACTGTGTGTCTGTGTGTGCGGGCGGGGTCTGTACGGGCCTCTCGGGGGTCTGTGCGGGCCTGCCGGGGGTCTGTGCGGGTCTGCCGGAGGTCTGTGCGGGCTGCCGGGGGTCTGTGCGGGCCTGCCGGGGGTCTGTGCGGGCTGCCGGGGGACTGTGCGGGCTGCCGGTTGTCTGTGCGGGCTGCTGGGGGTCTGTGCGGGCCGGCCGGGGGTCTGTGCGGGCCTGCCGGGGGTCTGTGCGGGCTGCCGGGGGACTGTGCGGGCTGCTGGTTGTCTGTGCAGTCTGCCGGAGGTCTGTGCGGGCTGCCGGGGGTCTGTGCGGGCCTGCCGGGGGTCTGTGTGGGCTGCCGGGGGACTGTGCGGGCTGCCGGTTGTCTGTGCGGGCTGCTGGGGGTCTGTGCGGGCCGGCCGGGGGTCTGAGCAGGCTGCCGGGGGTCTGTGTGGGCCGCCGGGGGTCTGTGCGGGCCTGCCGGGGGTCTGTGCGGGCCTGCCAGGGGTCTGTGCGGCCTGCCGGGTGTCTGTGCGGCCTGCCGGGGGGTCTGTGCGGGCCTGCTGGGGGTCGGTATGGGCCTGCTGGGGGTCTGTGTGGGCTGCCGGGGGTCTGTGCGGGCCTGCGGGGGTCTGTGCGGGCTGCCGGGGGTCTGTGCGGACCTTCAGGGTGTCTGTGCGGGCCTGCCAAGGGTGTTGTGTGTGTGTGTGCAGGCATCGTCCGATGGGACTACAAGTCCCATCAGGCCATGCCTGCTGCAATGACAGGGATTGACACATTAGCCATCCGGCTAATGTGTTGAATGTAAAAAAAAACAAAAAACATACATACTACATACATACTGCATATATACTACATTCATACAACATACATACATACTACATACATACTACATATATTCTACATTCATACAACATACATACATACTGCATACATACTACGTATATACTACATTCATACAACATACATACTACATAATACATGCATACTACATATATACCTCATTCATACAACATACATACATTCATACAACATACATACATACTACATATATACTACATTCATACAACATGCATGCATACATACTACATACTACATATATACTACATTCATACAACATACATACATACTACATATATACTACATTCATACAACATACATACTACATATATACTACATTCATACAACATACATACATACATACATACTACATGCTACATACATACTACAGACATACAACATACATAAAACATGCTACAGACATACAACATACATACTACATACACACTACATACATACTACATACAATACATTCATACAATACATACATATAGACATACAATACATATAACATAGAGTACATACTCACCATCACTTGTCACTTTGATCCCCGAAGCCAGTGTCATCTGTAAAAAATATTAAAATAACAAACAACCTATATACTCCCTGATCTGCAGAAATCCACGAGTGTCCCACGACGATCTCCCATGGAGAACAGCAGCATCAGTTGATGCGATCGCTCTCTAGGGGCACCAGGAATACAATGACAGGAGGTAGGTATCCTTCCGCACCGTATTCCTCCGCCACTGTAAAAAAATAGTCCCTAGTCTCACTTTTGGCATTGCTGTGTGAGAAAATTCCCACGCAGCTTTTGCCATAAAGTGAGACCAGTGAACTATAGTAACCTCTCTTTGATGCACTGCAGGAGATCGTCGTGGGACACTCGTGGATTTCTGCGGATCAGGGAATATATTGGTTGTTTGTTATTTTAATATTTTTTACAGTGAGATGACACTGGCTTCGGGGATCAAAGTGACAAGTGATGGTGAGTATGTACTCTATGTTATATGCACTGTATGTCTATATGTATGTATTGTATGAATGTATGAATGTATTGTATGTAGTATGTATGTAGTATGTATGTAGCATGTTGTATGCATGTTGTATGTATGTAGTATGTATGTAGTATGTATGTATGTATGTTGTATGAATGTAGTATACAGTTGTGGCGAAAAGTATTGACACCCCTGTATTGTCAGATAATACTCAGTTTCTTCCTGAAAATGATTGCAAACACAAATTCTTTGGTATTATTATCTTCATTTAATTTGTCTTAAATGAAAAAACACAAAAAGAATTGTCCTAAAGCCAAATTGGATATAATTCCACACAAAACATAAAAAAGAGGGTGGACAAAACTATTGGCACTGTTCAAAAAATCATGTGATGCTTCTCTAATTTGTATAATTAACAGCACCTGTAACTTACCTGTGGCACCTAACAGATGTTGGCAATAACTAAATCACACTTGCAGCCAGTTGACATGGATTAAAGTTGACTCAACCTCTGTCCTGTGTCCTTGTGTGTACCACATTGAACATGGAGAAAAGAAAGAAGACCAAAGAACTGTCTGAGGACTTGAGAAACCAAATTGTGAGGAAGCATGAGCAATCTCAAGGCTACAAGTCCATCTCCAAAGACCTGAATGTTCCTGTGTCTACCATGCACAGTGTCATCAAGAAGTTTAAAGCCCGTGGCACTGTGGCTAACCTCCCTAGATGTGGATGGAAAAGAAAAATTGACAAGAGATTTCAATGCAAGATTTTGTGGATGTTGGATAAAGAACCTCGACTAACATCCAAACAAGTTCAAGCTGCCCTGCAGTCCGAGGGTACAACAGTTTCAACCCATACTATCCGTCGGTGTCTGAATCAAAAGGGACCGTATGGAAGGAGACCCAGGAAGACCCCACTTCTTACCCCGAGACATAAAAAAGCCAGGCTGGAGTTTGCCAAAATTTACCTGAAAAAGCCTAAAACGTTTTGGAAGAATGTTCTCTGGTCAGATGAGACAAAAGTAGAGCTTTTTGGGCAAAGGCATCAACATAGAGTTTACAGGAGATAAAAAGAGGCATTCAAAGAAAAGAACACGGTCCCTACAGTCAAACATGGCGGAGGTTCCCTGATGTTTTGGGGTTGCTTTGCTGCCTCTGGCACTGGACAGCTTGACCATGTGCATGGCATTATGAAGTCTGAAGACTACCAACAAATTTTGCAGTTATTGATACACAAAAAAGGTCCTTAACTATCACAAATTTGTTAGTCCACTCTAGACAACTTAAATTACATTATCACACACTTCAAAAAAACTCTTTTTTGTTTTTTGAAGAAAAAGGAGTGAGACTTGTTTTTTATATAAAACAAAAATCTATATCTTTATTAATCCATTAGTTAAACATTAAAATAAGAAAGGTTTAGGAACAAGAAAGGAGGGACAATGGGTCTCAAATATTAATTACATGCCACCTAGTAAGTACCATGTTCACAAAACAGTTATATGAGTTCTTATTTGCATGAACAGCGACAATGGAGCCAATTGAAGCAAAGAAACCCATTCACCATTTCATGATCTGTATCAGATCAAAATTAATTAGGTTTCTCATTACCATAAAGTATGTTATAAATTTTTTTTTTTATTTTTATTGCACCATCAAACACTGTTTAATGCCCATTTTTCTATATATTAAAGTCCATATACAAATAACTTTATATTACTCAGACTCAAACTGAACAAGTATATCCCCCTTGTGAAAACCACATAGACGCTCCTAGAGGAAAAATGATCATGGACACATTACCTGGATCCTGGTAGTTAAATCACTGTGAAGGAGAGCCCTGTCCCTCTGCCCCGACGCGCGAAACAGACCCCTGGCAGCCCGCACACACCTCCGGCAGGCCCGCACAGACCCCCGGCAGGCCCTCACAGACCCCCGGCAGGCCCGTATAGACCCCCGGCAGGCTCGTACAGAACCCCGGCAGGCCCGTACAGACCCCCGGCAGGCCCGCACAGACCCCCTGCAGGCCCACACAGACCCCCCGCAGGCCCGCACAGACCCCCCGCAGGCCCGCACAGACCCCCCGCAGCCCGCACAGACCCCCGGCAGGCCCACACAGACCCCCGGCAGCCCGCACAGACCCCCGGCAGGCCCATACAGACCCCTGGCAGGCCCGCACAGACCCCCGGCAGGCCCATACAGACCCCCGGCAGTCTGCACAGACCCCCGGCAGGCCCGCACAGACCCCCGGCAGCCCGCACAGACCCCCGGTAGGCCCGTACAGACCCCCAGCAGACCCGCACAGACCCCGGGCAGGCCTGCACAGACCGCACATCATGATGACATCATTGCAGCAGCCAATCACAGCCATGCCATTAGTTAACATGGCTAACACAACTGGCTCATTGCATTATGGGAACTTCCGATTCCGGTATTCGATATTGTAAAAATATCGGTACTCGGTACTCAAACTGAACAAGTATATCCCCCTTGTGAAAACCACATAGACGCTCCTAGAGGAAAAATGATCATGGACACATTACCTGGATCCTGGTAGTTAAATCACTGTGAAGGAGAGCCCTGTCCCTCTGCCCTGACGCGCGAAACAGACCCCCGGCAGCCCGCACAGACCTCCGTCAGGCCCGCACAGACCCCCGGCAGGCCCCCACAGACCCCCGGCAGGCCTGTGCAGACCCCCGGCAGGCCCGCACAGACCCCCGGCAGGCCCGTACAGACCCCCGGCAGCCCGCACAGACCCCCAGCAGGCTCGCACAGACCCCCCGCAGGCCCGTACAGACCCCCGGCAGCCCGCACAGTCCTCCAGCAGGCTCGCACAGACCCCCCGGCAGCCCACACAGACCCCCGGCAGGCCCATACAGATCCCTGGCAGGCCCGCACAGACCCCGGCAGGCCCGCACAGACCCCCGGCAGCCCGCACAGACCGCCGGCAGTCTGCACAGACCCCCGGCAGTCTGCACAGACCCCAGGCAGGCCCACACAGACCGCGCATCATGATGACATCATTGCAGCAGCCAATCACAGCCATGCCATTAGTTAACATGACTAACACAACTGGCTCATTGCATTGTGGGAACTTCCGATTCCGGTATTCGATATTGTAAAAATATCGGTACTCGGTATTGGAACTCCGATACAGTGAATATCGGCTGATACCCGATATTTGCAGTATAGGAATGCTCAACACTAATCAAGAATCAAAAGGCTAGACTGGACTTTGCCAAAAAAACATCTAAAAAAGCCACCACAGTTCTGGAAGAACATTCTTTGGACATTTGAAACCAAGATCAATCTCTACCAGAATGATGGAAAGAGAAAAGTATGGTGAAGGCATGGTACAGCTCATGATCCAAAGCATACCACATCATCTGTAAAACACGGCAGTGTGATGGCTTGGGCATGCATGGCTGCCAGTGGCACTGGGTCACTAGTGTTCATTGATGATGTGACACAGGACAGAAGCAGCCGAATGAATTCTGAGGTATTCAGAGCCATACTGTGTGCTCAGATCCAGCCAAATGCAGCCAAACTGATTGGTCGTCATTTCATACTACAGATGGACAATGACCCAAAACATAAAGCCAAAGCAACCCAGGAGTTTATTAAAGCAAAGAAGTGGAATATTCTTGAATGGCCAAGTCAGTCACCTGATCTCAACCCAATTGAGCATGCATTTCACTTGTTAAAGACTAAACTTCAGACAGAAAGGCCCACAAACAAACAGCAACTGAAAACCACCGCAGTGAAGGCCTGGCAGAGAATCAAAAAGGAGGAAACACAGCGTCTGGTGATGTCCATGAGTTCAAGACTTCAGGCAGTCATTGCCAACAAAGGGTTTTCAACCAAGTACTAGAAATAAACATTTTATTTACAATTATTTAATCTGTGCAATTACTTTTGGTCCCTTTAAAAACAAGGTGGCACATGTTAAAGAGCTGAAACTCCTAAACCCTTCATCCTATTTTAATGTGGATACCCTCAAATGAAAGATGAAAGTCTGAACTTCAACTGTATCTGAATTGTTTTGTTTAAAATTCATTGTGGTAATGTCTAGAACCAAAATTAGAAAAATGTTGTCTCTGTCCAATTATATATGGACCTAACTGTAGTACTTCCTTTAGCCTCCAGTTTAACAATATAAAACATCAAAAATCGTATTCCTATTTTATATCAGGATAACATACTAAATCAGATTCTTGCAGGAGGTTGACGGTGTGTTTCAAAAAGAGGAAAATCCTTGTGAGTCGTTCTGACTAGTGTTGAGCGATACCGTTCGATACCCAAAAATATCGTATTGGATGGTATCGCCCGATACGAAAAAAATATCGGGTATCGCCGATTCCGATACCGGAAGTCCCATTCAAGTCAATGGGACTTCCGGTATCGGAATTAAAAAAAGCCCTTTATTTCCTTGTTGGCTAATTCTACATAATTGAAAACAAATAAGAATCATGTAGAATGTATTGTGGGAGGTGGAGGAGACCTTAACCCCTTCACCCCAAGGGTGGTTTGCACGTTCATGACCGGGCCAATTTTTACAATTCTGACCACTGTACCTTTATGAGGTCATAACTCTGGAACGCTTCCATGGATCCCGGTGATTCTGACATTGTTTTCTCGTGACATATTGTACTTCATGTTAGTGGTAAAATTTCATTCAAATAACTTGCGTTTATTTGTGAAAAAAATGGAAATTTGGCAAAAATTTTGAAAATTTCGCAATTTTCCAACTTTGAATTTTTATGCCCTTAAATCACAGAGATACGGCACACAAAAAACTTGATAAGTAACATTTCCCACATGTTTACTTTACATCAGCACAATTTTGGAACCAAAATTTTTTTTTGTTAGGAAGTTATAAGGGTTAAAAGTTGACCAGCGATTTCTCATTTTTACAACACCATTTTATTTTTAGGACCACATCACATTTGAAGCCACTTTGAGGGGTCTATATGATAGAAAATACCCAAAAGTGACACCATTCTAAAAACTGCACCCCTTAAGGTGCTCAAAACCACATTCAAGAAGTTTATTAACCCTTTAGGTGCGTCACAGGAATTTTTTTGAATATTTAAAAAAAAATGAACATCTAACTTTTTTTCATAAAAAAAATAATTCAGGTTCAATTTTTTTTATTTTACCAAGGGTAACAGGAGAAATTGGACTGCAAAAGTTATTGAGCAATTTGTCCTGAGTACGCAGATACCTGATATGTGGGGGGGAACGACTGTTTCGGCGCATGGCAGAGCTCAGAATGGAAGGAGCGCCGTTTGACTTTTTCAATGCAAAATTGGCTGGAATTCAGATTGGACGCCATGTCACGTTTGGAGAGTCCCTGATGTACCTAAACAGTGGAAACCCCTACAAGTGACCCCATTTTGGAAACTAGACCCCCCAAGGAACTTATCTAGATGTGTGGTGAGAACTTTGAACCCCCATGGGCTTCACAGAAGTTTATAACATAAAGCCATACAATTAAAAAATCATATTTTTTCCACAAAAATGATCTTTTCACCCTCAATTCTTATTTTTCCAAGGGTAACAGGACCCTAAAAGTTATTGTGCAATTTGTCCTGAGTACGCTGATACCCCACATGTGGGGGTATACCACTATTTGGGCGCATGGCAGAGCTCGGAAGGGAAGCAGCGCCATTTGATGTTTTTGGCTGGAATTGAGATCGGACACCATGTCGCGTTTGGAAAACCCCTGATGTACCAAAACAGTGGAAACCCCCCACAAATGACACCATTTTGGAAACTAGACCCCCTAAGGAACTTATCTAGATGTGTGGTGAGAACTTTGAACCCCCATGGGCTTCACAGAAGTTTATAACATAAAGCCAAACAATTAAAAAATCATATTTTTTCCACAAAAATGATCTTTTCACCCTCAATTCTTATTTTTCCAAGGGTAACAGGACCCTAAAAGTTATTGTGCAATTTGTCCTGAGTACGCTGATACCCCACATGTGGGGGTAAACCACTATTAGGGCGCATGGCAGAGCTCGGAAGGGAAGCAGCGTCATTTGATGTTTTTGGCTGGAATTGAGATTGGACACCATGTCGGGTTTGGAAAACCCCTGATGTACCAAAACAGTGGAAACCCCCCACAAATGACGCCATTTTGGAAACTAGACCCCCCAAGGAACTTATCTAGATGTGTGGTGAGCACTTTGAACCCCCCAGTGCTTCACAGAAGTTTATAACGCCCGGGCGTGAAAATAAAAAATTCGTATTTTTTCCACAAACATGATATTTTAGTCACCATTTTTTTATTTTCCCAAGGGTACCAGGAGAAATTGGACCTTAAAAGTTGTTGTCCAATTTGTCCTGAGTATGCTGATACCCCATATGTGGGAGAAAACTACTGTATGGGCACACGTCGGGGCTCGGAAGGGAAGTAGTGACGTTTTGGAATGCAGACTTTGATGGAATGGTCTGCGGGTGTCATGTTGCCTTTGGAGAGCCCCTAATGTACCTAAACAGTGAAAACCCCCACAAATGACACCATTTTGTAAACTAGACCCCCCAAGGAACTTATCTAGATGTGTGGTGAGCACTTTAAACCCCCCAGTGCTTCATAGAAGTTTATAACGCCCGGGCGTGAAAATAAAAAATTTGTATTTTTTCCACAAACATGATCTTTTAGTCACAATTTTTTTATTTTCCCAAGGGTACCAGGAGAAATTGGACCTTAAAAGTTGTTGTCCAATTTGTCCTGAGTATGCTGATACCCCATATGTGGGAGAAAACTACTGTATGGGCACACGTCGGGGCTCGGAAGGGAAGTAGTGACGTTTTGGAATGCAGACTTTGATGGAATGGTCTGCGGGTGTCATGTTGCCTTTGGAGAGCCCCTAATGTACCTAAACAGTGGAAACCCCCCACAAATGACACCATTTTGTAAACTAGACCCCCCAAGGAACTTATCTAGATGTGTGGTGAGCACTTTGAACCCCCCAGTGCTTCACAGAAGTTTATAACGCCCGGGTGTGAAAATAAAAAATTCGTATTTTTTCCACAAACATGATCTTTTAGTCACCATTTTTTTATTTTCCCAAGGGTACCAGGAGAAATTGGACCCCAAAAGTTGTTGTCCAATTTGTCCTGAGTATGCTGATACCCCATATGTGGGAGAAAACTACTGTATGGGCAAACGTCGGGGCTCGGAAGGGAAGTAGTGACGTTTTGGAATGCAGACTTTGATGGAATGGTCTGCGGGTGTCATGTTGCCTTTGGAGAGCCGCTAATGTACCTAAACAGTGGAAACCCCCCACAACTGACCCCATTTTGAAAACTAGACCCACTAAGGAACTTATCTAGATGTGAGGTGAGCACTTTGAACCCCCAAGGGCTTCACTGAAGTTTATAATGCCAGGGCATGAAAATAAAAAATCGTATTTTTTCCAGAAACATGATCAATTAGTCCCCAATTTTTTCATTTTCCCAAGGGTAACAGGAGAAATTGGACCCCCAAAAGCTGTTGTCCAATTTGGCCTGAGTACGCTGACACCCCATATGTGGGAGAAAACTACTGTATGGACACACGTCGGGGCTCGGAAGGGAAGCAGTGACGTTTTGGAATGCAGACTTTGATGGAATGGTCTGCGGGTGTCATGTGCGTTTGGAGAGCCCCTGATGTACCTAAACTATTGAAACTCCCCACAAGTGACCCCATTTTGGACACTTGACCCCCCACGGAACTTATCTAGATGTGTGGTGAGCACTTTGAACCCCCAAGTGTTTCACAGAAGTTTATAACACTCGGACGTGAAAATAAAAAAATCATTATTTTCCACAAAAATGATATTTTTGCCCCCAATTTTTTATTTTCCTAAGGGTAACTGGAGAAATTGGACCCCAAAAATTGTTTTGCAATTTGTCCTGAGTAGGCTGATACCCTACATGTGGGGGTAAAACACTGTTTGGGCGCATGGCAGAGCTTGGAAGGGAAGGAGCACCATTTGACTTTTTCAACTCAGAATTGGCTGGAATTGAGATCAGACGCCATGTTGCATTTGGAGAGCCCCTGATGTGCCCAAACAGTGGAAACCCCCAATTATAACTCCAACCCTAACCCCAACATACCCCTAACCCTAATCTGAGCCCTAACCCTAGCCCTAACGCTAGCCCTAACCCTAGCCCTAACCCTAGCCCTAACCCTAACCCTAGCCCTAACCCTAGCCCTAACTCTAGCCCTAGCCCTAACCCTAGCCCTAACCCTAAGGCTGTGTGCACACGCTGCGGATTTTGCTGCGGTTCCGCAGCAGTTTTGGCCGCTGCGGACCAGCAGCAGATTTTGCTGTAGTGTACAGTACCATGATTCCCTATGGGAATCAAAAACCGCAGTGCAGACGGTGCGGAATTTTCCACGCGGATTATCTGCGGTTTTCAATCCGCAGAAAGAATTGACATGTCAATTCTTTCTGCGGATTCTCCTGCGGTTTGCCTTCTCCTCTATTGAGGAGATGAAAAACCGCAGGACAAAACCGCAGAGCAATCCGGAGGTAAAACCGCAGGTCTTTTGACCTGCGGTTTCACCTGCGGATTTTACAAAATCCGCGCGGATGAATCCGCACCTAATCCGCAGCGTGTGCACACAGCCTTACCCTAACGGGAAAATGGAGATAAATACTTTTTTTTTAGTTTTATTATTTTTCCCTAACTAAGGGGGTGATAACGGGGGGTTTGACTTACTATTTATGGCGGTTTTTATGTTTGGCGGCTGTCACACGCTAAAAGACGCTTTTTATTGTAAAATAGTTTTTGCATCACCACATATTGAGAGCTATAATTTTTCCGTATTTTGACCACTGAGTCATATGAGGTCTTATTTTTTGCGGGACGAGTTGACGTTTTTATTGGTACCATTTTCGGGCACGTGACATTTTTTGATCGCTTTTTATTCCTATTTTTGGGACGCAGAATGAACAAAAACCAGCGTTTCATGAATTTCTTTTGGGGGGGTGCGTTTACACCATTCCGCGTGCGGTAAAATTGATAAAGTGGTTTTATTCTTCGGGTCAGTACGGTTACAGCGATACCTCATTTAGGTCGTTTTTTATGTTTTTGTCGGTTTTATGCAATGAAAACTATTTTATATAAAAAATAATTATTTTTGCATCGCTATATTCTGTGAGCTATAACTTTTTTATTTTTTCGCTGATGATGGTGTGTGGCAGCTCGTTTTTTGCGGGACAAGATGACGTTTTCAGCGGTACCATGGATATTTATATGCGTCTTTTTGATCGCACGTTATTACACTTTTTGTTTGGCGGTATGATAATAAATCATTATTTTTTGCTTTGTTTTTTATTTTTATTTTTTAAGGGGTTCGCTAAAAGGGTTAACTAATGGGAAAGTTTTATAGGGCGGGTCATTCCGGACGCGGCGATACCTAATATGTGTACTTTTATTGTTTTTTTTTTTTATTATTTCCATAAAATGGATTTATTGGGGGAATATTTTTTTATTTTTTTTCTAATTTATTTGGCGATTTTTTTTAAATTTATTTTTACATTTTTTTTAATTTTTTTTTACTTTATTACATAGTCCCAGGTGGGGCATCACTGTCCTGTGACAGATCGCTGATCTGTCACATCACAGATCACTATGACAGATCAGCAATCTGTCACAGGCATTGAAGAAGACTTCCTCTTGCCTGCGCTTTGCAGGCACTGAGGAAGCCAGCTTCCTCAGGTCCCCGAAGGCCCCCGTCGCCATCTTGGATTCGGGGGCCTGGAGGATAGGAGCCCCCCGCAGCAGCGCTGCACATTGCGCTGCCGTGGGGGGCTCAGGGAAGCACGGGGGAGCCCCCTCCGTCCCGATGCTTCCCTTTAACTCCCGGTACACCGCGATCATGTTTGATCGCGGTGTGCAAGGGGTTAATGTGTTGGGGTTGGTCCGTGACCGCCCCTGACACATAGTGCCGGGTGTCAGCTGTGATAATCAGCTGACACCCGGCCGCGATCAGCGGCGCTCACCACGTGGGCGCCGCTGATCGCGGTAGACATACTATCCCGTCCACGGTCATACGGGCCCGGGTACCGTGGACGGGATAGTACGTCGGATGTCAGGAAGGGGTTAAAGGCATAGTGGTTTATTCAAATCACATGGCATAGCATTAATTCCAATTTTTTTTTCAAGACGTTCGGAGATAAAAAGATATTGACTATGTTAACTTTTTTATATTTAGTCAGATATGTATGTTTCACAACTTCCATGCTCTTCACCTTCTTTTGTACTTCTCCCACACTTTCTCCTTCATGATCCGCAGCAGTAGCATTTTTTTCATCAACTTTTTCTTCATCTTATTCATCTTCTTCTTCTTCACCTTCTTCCCATTATTTATTTTTTTCCATTCTTCATATTCTTCTTATTCAGCTATTATTAATTTTCATATGCTATTTCTTCATCTTCTTCCTATTCTTCTTTTTCTTCATTTTCTTATGGTGACAGGCATTCCTGTAGTACTTATCTATAAAAGTTATAAGATTACACCTTACGTTCTGCCTGTCACAAAAGATTTACAACAGGATTTGTCCGCGTTCAGTTTGGCCTGCAGCAGCAGGCATTTTCCAGGGGCACCACGAGGAGGAACGGACTCACCCCCATTTACTGCTTAGTCTTCTTCTGCTTATAATTTTGATATATTCTATGCTGATTTTTAGTCTTATGCTTAATGTTCTTCTGCTTTCTGTTCTTCTGCTTTTGCTTCTTCTGCTTCTTGTTCTTCTGTCTTTTGTTCTGTATCTTGGTGGTTGTCTTCATGTTCTTTGTCCTCTTGGTCATATTATTTAGGGTCATATTTCTGGTCTTCTTTAGTGTGGTCTTCAGGGTCGTCATCATCAGGGTCGTCGTCATGGAGATCAATAAGGATTACCAAAGCCAATTTCAAAAAGCTTGATCTTGGAAATGTAGCAGAAGGTACAAGAAGGCTGAGAAACTGGCGAGAACCAGCTGACAGTACTGGAACCCGTAGTGGCAGCAGAAGGAACAAGAGCCAATGGCACTACTGAGGAACAGCTGACGGTGCTGGACCCCGGTTACTATGCAGGAGGTACCTGTGCTAGAAACCACTACCAAGGACCAGCTGACGTTGCTGGACCTCGGATACCGAGATGGAGGCACCTAGGCCAAAGGCTCTGGCGAGAACCAGCTGACAGTGCTGGAACCCGGATGGGTAGCAGAAGGAACAAGAGCCAATGACACTACCGAGGACCAACTGACGGTGCTGGACCTCGGTTACTAAGCAGAAGGTACCTGTGCTAAAAAGCACTACCAAGGACCAGCTGACGGTGCTGGACTTCGGATACCGAGATGGAGGCACCTAGGCCAAAGGCGCTGGAGAGAACCAGCTGACAGTGCTGGCACCCGGATGGGTAGCAGAAGGAACAAGAGCCAATGGCACTACCGAGGACCAACTGATGGTGCTGGACCACGGTTACTAAGCAGAAGGTACCTGTGCTAAAAAGCACTACCAAGGACCAGCTGACGTTGCTGGACCTCGGACACCGAGATGGAGGCACCTAGGCCAAAGGCTCTGGCGAGAACCAGCTGACAGTGCTGGCACCCGGATGGGTAGCAGAAGGTACCCATCCAAAGCAAAGTAGCCAGGCCGCAAGCCGGCCGCAGTTACCGAAATCCACAGACCTACAGGGGTTCCATGTCCCATTGGCACTACGGATCCAGCCTTCAGTGCCAGATCCCGCAGTCCACATAGGAGTCACCTAAACTGCAGGCACCGTAGAGTCGGCTAACCCGGCCGCAATCAGAGAATGTTTAAATCAGAAGTAGTTACAATTTGGAGGAAGCAGCAGTTTGCCCTCCACACAGCAGGGGGTCAGCTGACGTTACTGGCCCCGACTTTCACATGAACGAGTGTTTTTTTTCTGTGTGGACAGCACTTCCGAGCACCAACTGGCGTTGTTGGAGCCCAGGGACAATCATGGTGTAGGCTGAGGCCTACTAGGATCCAGGTGTAAATCGGAGGTATTTTGACTTTGGAGGGAGCAGGACACTTTGCATACACACAGCAGGGGATCAGCTGACGTTACCGAACCCCACTTTCACATGAACAAGTGTTTTTTCTGTGTGGACAGCACTTCCGAGCACCAACTGGTGGTGTTGGAGCCCAGGGACAATCATGGTGTAGGCCGAGGCCTACTTGGTGGCATTTTTATATCGTTTGTAGGCTACAACAGACTGTCAACGTGCCGCGAATTAGGCATCTGTCTCCACTCTGTTTCCAGGATTTCACCTGACCACCAACACCGCCAGTTTATGCATACAGTAGCCATCTGCCCAATCCACACTTGTTCCTGTGTTACTTGGGTTCTGTAATGTCAGCAGATCCCCTGATGTGTGTCTGGCAATGTCTCCTGCTCTGTCCACATTCCCACCACTTGTAGTGGGAAGGTGGACAGCGCAGGAGACAGTGTTGGACACACATTGGGGGATCAGCTCACGTAACAGAACACCAGGAACACAGGAACAAGTGTGGAATGCGTGGATGGCAACTGTGAGCAGGAACTGGCGGTGTTGGAGGTCAGGGGAAATACTAGAGACAGAGTGGAGACAGAGGCCAAATCAGAGAATGTTGAAATCAGAAGAAGTTACAATTTGGAGGCAGCAGCAGTTTGCCCTCCACACAGCAGGGGATCAGCTGACGCTATTGACCCCCACTTTCACATGAACAAGTGTTTTTTCTGTGTGGACAGCACTTCTGAGCACCAACTGGCGGTGTCGGAGCCCAGGGAAAATCAGGTAGTAGGCTGAGGCCAACTTGGAGCCAGGTGTAAATCTGAGGTTGTTTGACTGTGGAGGGAGCAGGACACTTTGCCATACACACAGCAGGGGATCAGCTGACGTTACCACAACCCCACTTACACATGAACAAGTGTTTTTTCTGTGTAGACAGCACTTCCGAGCACCAACTGGCGGTGTTGAAACCCAGGGAAAATCAGGTAGTAGGCAGAGGCCAACTTGGAGCCAGGTGTAAATCTAAGGTTGTTTGACTGTGGAGGGAGCAGGACACTTTGCCATACACACAGCAGGGGATCAGCTGACGTTACTGACCCCCACTTACACATGAGCAAGTGTTTTGTCTGTGCATACAGCACTTCTGAGCACCAACTGGCGGTGTCGGAGCCCAGGGAAAATCAGGTAGTAGGCCGAGGCCTACTTGGAGCCAGGTGTAAATCTGAGGTACTTTGAGTTTGAAGGGAGCAGGACACTTTGCCAAACAGCAGCTTCTCCCTAGAGGTAAGTCAGGCAATGTCTCCTGCTCTGTCCACTTTTCCACTACAAGTAGTGGGAATGTAGACAAAGCAGGAGACATTGCCGGACTCACCTCTGGCGATGAGCAGATGTTACAGGACCCAGGTAACACAGGAACAAGTGTTGATTGTGCAGACGGTACTTGAGAGCAGAAACAGGTGGTGTTGTAGGCCAGAAGAAATACTCAAAACAGAGTGGAGACAGAGGGCAAATCAGAGAATATATTAAATCAGAGGTAGTCAGAAGTTGTAGGCAGCAGGAGAGTTTGCCGTACACACAGCAGGGGATCAGCTGACGTTACTGACCCTCACTTACACATGAGCGAGTGTTTTGTCTGTGCGTACAGCACTTCTGAGCACCAACTGGCGGTGTCGGAGCCCAGGGAAAATCAGGTAGTAGGCCGAGGCCTACTTGGAGCCAGGTGTAAATCTGAGATACTTTGAGTTTGGAGGGAGCAGGACACTTTGCCATACACACAGCAGGGGATCAGCAGACATTACTGAACCCCACTTACACATGAACAAGTGTTTTTTCTGTGTGGACAGCACTTCTGAGCACCAACTGGCGGTGTCGGAGCCCAGGGAAAATCAGGTAGTAGGCTGAGGCCTACTTGGTGGCAGTTTTAGATTGTTTCTACACTACTACTAACTGTCAACGTACTCCAATTAGGCCTCTGTCTTCACTCTGTTTCGAGTATTTCCTCTGGCTTCCAACCACGCCAGTTGCTGCTCTGAAATGCCGTCTGCACAACCCACACTTGTTCCTGTGTTACTGGGGTTCTGTAACAGCAGCTTCTCCCTAGAGGAGAGTCAGGCAATGTCTCCTGCTCTGTCCACTTTTCCACTACAAGTAGTGGGAATGTAGACAAAGCAGGAGACATTGCCGGACTTACCTCTGGAGATGAGCAGATGTTACAGGACCCAGGTAACACAGGAACAAGTGTTGATTGTGCAGACGGTACTTGAGAGCAGAAACAGGCGGTGTTGTAGGCTGGAGGAAATACTCAAAACAGAGTGGAGACAGAGGGCAAATCAGAGAATATATTAAATCAGAGGTAGTCAGAAGTTGTAGGCAGCAGGAGAATTTGCCGTACACACAGCAGGGGATCAGCTGACGTTACTGACCCCCACTTACACATGAGCGAGTGTTTTGTCTGTGCATACAGCACTTCTGAGCACCAACTGGCGGTGTCGGAGCCCAGGGAAAATCAGGTAGTAGGCCGAGGCCTACTTGGAACCAGGTGTAAATCTGAGTTACTTTGAGTTTGGAGGGAGCAGGACACTTTGCCATACACACAGCAGGGGATCAGCAGACGTTACCGAACCCCACTTACACATGAACAAGTGTTTTTTCTGTGTGGACAGCACTTCTGAGCACCAACTGGCGGTGTCGGAGCCCAGGGAAAATCAGGTAGTAGGCCGAGGCCTACTTGGAACCAGGTGTAAATCTGAGTTACTTTGAGTTTGGAGGGAGCAGGACACTTTGCCATACACACAGCAGGGGATCAGCTGACGTTACCAAACCCCACTTACACATGAGCGAGTGTTTTGTCTGTGTGGACAGCACTTCTGAGCAACAACGGGCGTTGCTGTAGCCCAGGAAATAAAGTTCAGGTCATAGAAACATGAACACAACAGGAGACCTGGATCCTGTTGCCAGGCAATTATTTATTCTGGATGAGGACTGGCAAATTCAGGTGAGATCCAGGCATTGTTCATTTTCACAAAAGTAAGCCGGTCAACATTATCGGCGTATAGTCGCGTGCGACGGTCTTTTACCACACCACCTGCAGCACTAAAGACATGTTCCGATAATACACTGGCAGCAGGGCAAGCCAGCACCTCCAATGCATACTGGCTAAGCTCTGGCCATGTATCCAGCTTAGTGGCCCAAAACTTGAACGGGGAAGAGCCGTCTGGGAGAACACTAACAGGGCAAGACAAGTAGTCTGTCACCATCTGATGGAAACGTTGCCTCCTGCTGACTGGAGCCGTCTGTGATGGTGTACCCGTTTGTGGCGGTCCCACAAAACTTTTCCACATTTGGGCCATACTTGCCTTGCCTTGTCCTGCGGCACTGCCTCTGCTACCTCTTTGTGCAGAGCTTCCTCCACTGCCTCTACCCACATGGCTGCTTTGAAAAGCACTACCAGCAACACTTGCGGGGGGAATGGAGAACATGATGGCCTGCACAAGTGTTTCTTGGTACTCCCGTATTTTACGCTCCCGCTTCAACTGTGGTATGAGGGTTTGTAAGTTGTCCCGGTAGCGAGGATCTCGGAGGGTGTACACCCAATAATCAGCCGTGTGGAGAATGTTGGCGATGCGGCGGTCATTTAACAAGCACTGCAGCATGAAATCAACCATGTGCTGCAGACTGCCAACTGGACCGGAAACGCTGTCCCCAGCTTGAGGCAGCATCTCAGCCTGCTCAGCATCACCCCACCCTCGCTGTACACACTGACTGCTAGAGCCTTGTGTACCTCCCTCCTCTGGAGAGATGTGTTCCTCCTCCTCCACTGACTCCTCGTCATCCTCCTCACTAAGTGTCCCCTGCCTGGGCCTTTGTGTGGAAGCACGTTGCGCAGACTTGCCAGAAGCAGATGGCATTTCTGACTCCTCATCCTCGACCTCTTCAAAAACCTCCTCACTTAGTGCTTGTAAGGTTTTTTGAAGCAGACAGATAAGGGGGACAGTCATGCTGATTAGAGCATCATCTGCACTGGCCATCCGCGTGGAGTCATAGAAGGCACGCAAAACTTGGCAGATGTCCCTCATAGTGGCCCACTCAGTGGTGGTGAAGTGTGTCCGGCGCACAGTGCGACTTGTTTGCGCCTGATGCAGCTGGTACTCCATTACTGCTGCCTGCTGCTCACACAACCGCTCCAACATATGTAACGTTGAATTCCACCTGGTGGGGAGGTCACATATGATGCGATGTTCTGGCAGGCAGAATCGGCGTTGCAGAGATGCAATGCGCGATCTTGCCATGCTGGAACGCCGCAAGTGAGCACACTCTAGGCGAACCTTGTGCAGCAGTGCATCAAGATCCGGATAGTCCCTCAGAAAGCTCTGCACGACCAAATTGAGCACGTGTGCCAGACATGGGATGTGAGTGAGGTTGCCTAGGCCCAGAGCTGCAACTAGATTTCGGCCATTGTCACTCACTACTAAACCTGGCTGGAGATTCGCTGGCACAAACCACACATCGCTCTCCTGCTTGATGGCATTCCAGAGCTCCTGTGCTGTGTGGCTCCAATTCCCCAAAGAAATTAATTAAAGGACGGCCTGTTGACGTTTGGCCATACCTGTGCTCATATCTGGCCTAACAGGCTCATGAAGTGCTGATTCGGAGGAACTAGAGTAGGAGGAGGACACAATATGTACAGACTGCATTCCTGCAATCCTGAGAGTTGGCAGAATACGTACAAAGCCACTCTCCAGATCTGTACCCGGCTCCACAACATTGACCCAATGGGCAGTGAGGGAAAGGTATCGTCCCTGTCCATGGCTACTGGTCCACGCATCGGTGGTCAGGTGGACCTTGCTACTGACGGCGTTTAGTAGCGCATTTTTAATTTTTCCCTCCACATACTTTTGCAGGGCAGGGACGGCTTGCCTGCTGAAATAAAAGCAGCTGGGCACATTGTATTGTGGAACTGCCAATGACATCAAGTTCCGGAAGGTGTCAGTCTCCACCAGCCTGAATGACAGCATCTCAAGGGCCAGTAGTTTGAGTAGTTTGGCAATGCCGGCATTCAGAGCCAGTGCTCGGGGATGGTTTGCCGAGTATGGCCGCTTTTTCTCCCATGCCTGTGCTACCGATTGCTGGTGAGTGGCCTGGGAGTGTGCTGATGACTGAGAACGTGTTTCAGTGGGTGGAATTTCACTGGGTCTCTGGACAACAGTGGCAGAGGTTCTTCCATGGCGTTCCAGTGAGGAAGCCGAACCAGCTGTGTGTGAGCTGGAGGAAGAGGCCCCAACACGAGCTGAAGAGGTGGTAGGTGCTGCTGAAGGTTGGCCTACATCTTCAGTGTGTCTGTGTAACTCCACCTCGTGCTTGGTACGCACATGTTTCCACATATTTGTGGTATTGAGGTTGCTCACATTTTTTCCTCGTTAAACTTTCTGATGACACAGCTTGCATTTGACAAAGCAAATGTCATCTGCAACTGTGTCAAAAAAAGACCACGCACTGCAAGTCCTGGGAGCACCCGTTTTGTGTTTTGGAAGTGGATTGCTCCTCACGGGTGCCAAAGTGGAGGCTACAGGCAACCAAGTCTGCCCCCGCCCTCTCCCTCCTCTTTTGGCCGTTCGGGGAATCTCTTCCTCAAAGCTGCTCCCACCACTTTCCTGTGGCTGACGCCATGATGGGTCAAGGACCTCATCATCTCCACTCCCCTCTTCAAGCACCGGCTGGTCCTGGGTTGTCTCACCAGCACCGTACGCACCAGAAATTGGCAACTGAGTCTCATCATCATCAGATGAGTACTGAGGTGTGCTGACAATAGGCACTGGCCCATCTGCCTCTTCAGATTCAGAGGGACAAAGCAGTTGCGCATCACTGCATACTCCCTCTTCTTCACGCTCTAGAATGCTGCTTGGCTGGCCACCTCTTTCCAAGCCAACAGATTCTGAGAACAGAAGTAAAGATTGAGATGGCTCCTGTCCAGGGCTCTCAGACTGCCTGGGCAATTTGGCAGGTGGTGAAGAGACAGATGGTTGCTCTTCAGTGCTCTGGCCCTGAGAGGATGCGGAAGTCATTGAAGTGGATGCGTTAGCTGCCATCCATCCGACAACGGCTTCAATTTGTTCGTCAAGCAGCAGTGGGGTATGGCGAGGTCCTACAAAGCTGCGCATGAAGGACTGTTGCCTGGTAAAAGTGGGGGATGCCGGGTCACTGGTGGCCGCAGCAGACACCGAATCCCCACGTCCTCTCCCTGCTGAATCCCCCCGTCCTCTCCCTGCTGAAACTCCACGGCCAAGACCAC
The DNA here is from genome assembly GCF_039654945.1 of Dendrobates tinctorius. Lineage (NCBI taxonomy): Eukaryota > Metazoa > Chordata > Amphibia > Anura > Dendrobatidae > Dendrobates > Dendrobates tinctorius. The sequence continues at coordinate 60,472,059 of NW_027361707.1, read as the reverse complement.
GTGCCTTACTCCCTGCCTTCTTCATCTTGGTAGACTGATAAAGATAGGCAGAAAAGTAAAAAAGGGGGGGCTTAGTGTTCTTATTCCTGAACACCTGCTAACCAGTATAAGAAACACTAATTTTGCTAAGACTGTGTGTACTACACTTTAATATGATCTAATGTGGCCTACACAACTCTAAAGTGGAGTGTTTGGTGAACTTTATTTCCTTTTTTTTTTGGGGGGGGGAAATAAAGGGATGTGACCAAAGTTTGAAAGCTATAGTATCACAATCTTTTTGGAGAGATTACAATGCAGGAAGCTAACCTACAATGCAACTGATGAGGCTCCAAAAAATAGGGAAATAGGGTGATACTAGTCTGGCTGGCCATGAAGGGCACAAGCCAGCAAAAAGGCTGCTCTATCTAATCCTATATAGTGTTTGCCACCAACCAATGACAATGGATGCGGATGGAAGCACACTAATATAGGAGCAAAAATCTGGACAAATTAGCTGCAAAAAAAGGACTATGTATGAGGCAGTGACGCACGCTGAGCGGACTACAACCAGCGGTGGCTGTAGAACACACTGCAACGTGAGCTGCACTCACACACAGAGAGACCTATCAGACAGCCAAAAACAGTGCAGAGAAATGGGCTATAGCACTGAAAGGCTGCTGAAAGGCTCCACTGTCCACTCCTTTAGTGTTTGCAACCAATGTATATGGATACGTATGGAAGCACACTATACAGGAGAAAAAAAAAGCAGCAATAAAAGAAAAATGTGTATGAGGCAGAGACACACGCTGGACGGCCTACAAGCAGACATGCCTGCAGGACACACTACACAGCGTGGGTCTGCACTCACACAGCCCTTGCAGACAGCTATTAAAACAGCGCTGCTGGGCTATAAAAATGCTACAGTGGTGGATTATGTAGCCTGGGTAGAGCAATAGATATGTTTGATGATCGCTATTTCTAACTGTCCCTCACAGTCTTCAACAGCAGCCTGTCCCTAACTGAATTCACAGCAGAGTGAACCCGAAATGGCGGCTGCTGCAGTTTTTATAGTGCATCATGATATCATTTCAGCAGCCAATCACAGCCATGCCAGTAGTTAACATGCCTACATGCCTAACAGGATGTGCCCACACTTCTGATGATCCCCATTGGCTGAATCAAATCGAGCGGGCTCCTAGCATTATGGGAACTTCCGGTTCCGGTATTCAATATGATAAAGTATCGGAACTACGTATCGGAATTCCGATACAGCTAATATCGGCCGATACCCGATACTTGCGGTATCGGAATGCTCAACACTAGTTCTGACACAAAGTGATTTCCAACAAGATTTTTATTGCAGTAATACAACATGGTTATCTAGTAAGGGTTTTTTCAAATGCACAAACACTAAATGTAACATGTGTAAATACGCATTCAAAATGCATATGACTAATGAAAGGTTTTCAATTCAGTCTTTCATCAATTGCAACACACAACAAGTTATTTATTGCATTCATTGTGAATTTTGTGATCTGAATTACATTGGTTGCACAAAAAGAAAACTAAAAAGGAGAATATCGGAACATATTCAGAATATTAATAACAAAAATTCATCCTATTCTGGAGCTACCGGAATTTTTTGGAATGCTGCTGGCAAATTCATGGCTACCAGGCACATTGACATGGTGTCAGTATCTAGTCCTGGAATCTGTTTCTCTTGCCCTTAGACTTGCCCTTAGTTAACATGGATCTTGATGTTTCCACGTCGGCCATCTTGCTTCCTGTCAAAGCTGTATATAAAGCCAGCACCTGCTCTGATTCATTGCTTGTGTATTATGTATTGGACTTTGTGCCTCTGCAGTCCCAAGCCTGGACTTACTATCCCTGTTGGTCCTCTCTTAACGGCGGAGTCCTCCGTCGACCTGCACATCTGGATCCCTGCCTGCTGACCGAGTGATTGCTGAACACCTGACTTCAGGAACCTCTGCCTGACTACACCTGCGGTGAAGTAAGAACTCCAGCCAGCTAGTGTGTTCCTCCGCTCTGCAAGAGTCTGTGTCTTGTGCCCGCATTGCTCAGTGACTTTGCATGCTGTGTCGCAGAGTATCAGCTCTGCTATTACCATTTATCAGATTGACTCAACATTTATCTGGACTTATATGCTATATTGCATTCAGATCATTAATACAATATTGCTTGCGCAACCCATTGTGTCTGCAGTCTCTTTGACCTAGCCACTGGTGTCCAGTTGTATCCACTAGTATCGTGACACATGGTGAGGCATTCCGTTTTTCACGTTGTTTACACCTGAGAGCTGTGTATGCCTCATTCGGTACCACTTTATTAAGAGGTAAACTTTGCCCTGAATAAAATTAATTTCCAGACATTCACTGCCTTTTTTGCAATTTTTTGCAGCTGTGATCTTCATCTTATTGGTGTGGATGTGGCAAATTTCTAAGTCATCATCAATACCATCATCGTCCATATGTTGTAAACAGGAAACCAGGTGTTTCCCAGGGTTGTGGTTATGTACGTTTTGCGCCATTCCATTAACAGTGTTCGTTACACTAGAACAATTAATTTTAGACTGGAACATTAGGAAACTATTGGTAATATGTATTGTGAAGATTAAGAAGCTTGTGCCACGGGTGTGTTTTTTATAGTTACGGACTGTGCGCTCTTGTTTAACTTCATTTTTCACGAGCATCCATTAGTTTGGTTTCCTCCAACACTGATCTGCTTTCTCTAATTCAGCATCTCACGAACATGTTGCACTTTGTCCTTTATACAGACACGTGCATCTTTGGCAACATATTTTGGATGGGCATTTCTTAGGCTGAGTCTCACATGCCATTGATGGTGGCTAAACAACAAATTATTGTTGTCTGTATCCTGGAACTCATAGCCACTGCTGTTATTAATCATGTACTTTCCCATGCCTGTCATCACCATGCCCCTTTTCCAGATCACTTCATTCAACGATTCGTCTGCCATATTGTTACTAAAAACACGCACCATCCCAGCAGCAACTGTGAAGGAATCCACGTAACAGTTTTGCAAGGTGTTTATGATGCCCCTAAAAAAAAAAGGTACATACTATGTTGGTATCTGCCCCCCAGGAGAAAATGTTTGCCAGTCAACACACTTAGTGTATTGGCACTAAAAGTCTAGTAGACCTGCTCCGTTAAATTGGGCATAGTTTTTAATCAGGCCTTCCTCCACGTCTCACCATCCGCTGCCACTAGATCACCAGCGTTAACGTGTTCCGTGCTGCTACAGCCAGTGTCGAATTACGAACAAGGGTTGGTGGGTTTTATGGGCCTAAAATACTTGTTATGGAAAAGGTTGAGGTGTACCCCACCGGGGAAAATGTTTGCAGTCAACACATTTAGTGTATGGACATTACAAGTCTAAGAGACCCGCTCCTTTAAATTGGGCATAGTTTTTAATCAGGCCTTCCTTCACATCTCATCATCTGCCGCCACTAGATCACCAGGGACAATGTGTTCCATGCTGCTACAGCCATTGTCAAAATCCTAACAAGGGTGGGTGTTTTTGCTGGGCGTTAAATACTTCTTATAGAAAAGGTTGAGGTGTACCCCACATGAGAAAATGTTGGCCAGCCAACACACTTAGTATATGAGTATTACAAGTCTAGGAGACCCGCTCCTTTAAATTGGGCATAGTTTTTATTCAGGTCTTCCTCCACGTCTCATCATCCGCCACCACTAGATCAATAGGGTTAACGTGTTCCGTACTGCTACAGCAACTGTCAAAATCATAACAAGGGTGGGTGTTTTTGCTGGTGATTAAATACTTGTAATGGAAAAGGTTGAGGTGTACCCCACAGGTAAAAATGTTGGCCAGCCAACACACTTAGGGTATGGGCATTACAAGTCTAGGAGACCTGCTCCTTTTTAATGGGACATTTTTTGTTAAGAGGCCCTCCTCCATGTTTCTTCCAAGGGGGATTGGGTTTGCTGGGGTGCCTATGACTTGGTAGCAGGGCAGGCCTTGCAGTCAATGCACAAGAAAACAGGATGGGAGTACAAAATGAGTAATGTGAAGTCTATTTTCCTGTGCCCATCCAGTATGTGGGTTCTAAGGCATATTGGGGTGCTTATGACTTGGTAGCAGGGCATGCCTTGCATTCAGTGCAACATTTTTTATGGAAGCCCTCCTGGACATCTCGTGAATAGTGTTGAGCATTCCGATACCGCAAGTATTGGGTGTCGACCGATATTCACTGTACTGAGTTCCGATACTTTTAGCATATCGAATACCGGAATCGGAAGTTCCCATAATTTTATGAGCCAGTTTGATTTGATTCAGCCAATGGCAATCCTCAGAAGTGTGGGCATATCCTGTTAGGCATGTTAACTAGAGTTGAGCGATACCATCCGATACTTCAAAGTATCGTATCGGATGGTATCGGCCGATCTTTAAAAAAAGTATCGGTATCGCCGATTCCGATACCGGAAGTCCCATTCAAGTCTATGGGACTTCCGGTATCGGAATAAGAAAAACCCTTTCCTGCCCTTGTACAGCCTCTCTGGGGTCTGTACGGGCCTTTCGGGGGGCTGTGCCGGCCTGCCAGGGGGTCTGTGCAGGCTCCGGTGGTCTGTGCCGGCCTGCCGGTGGTCTGTGCAGGCTCCGGGGGGCTGTGCCGGCCTGCCGGGGGGCTGTGCCGGCCTGCCGGGGGGCTGTGCCGGCCTGCCGGGGGGCTGTGCCGGCCTGCCAGGGGGTCTGTGCAGGCTCCGGTGGTCTGTGCCGGCCTGCCGGTGGTCTGTGCCGGCCTGCCGGTGGTCTGTGCCGGCCTGCCGGGGGGCTGTGCCGGCCTGCCGGTGGTCTGTGCAGGCTCCGGGGGTCTGTGCAGGCATCGTCCGATGGGACTACAAGTCCCATCTGGCGATGCCTGCTACCATGACAGTGATTGACACATTAGCCAATGATGGGACAGTAGTAGTCCCATCATCCGGCTAATGTGTTAAATGTAAAAAAAAAAAAAAAAAAAAATTACATGCTACATTCATACTACATACTACATACATGCTACATTCATACTACATACTACATACATGCTACATTCATACTACATGCAACATACATACTACATATATACTACATGCATGCTACATATATACTACATGCATGCTACATACATACTACATGATACATACTACATATATACTACATGCATGCTACATACATACTACATATATACTACATGCATGCTACATACATACTACATGCTACATGCATGCTACATACATACTACATGCTACATGCATGCTACATACATACTACATACATGCTACATATATACTACATACATACTACATATATACTACATGCATGCTACATATATACTACATGCATGCTACATACATACTACATATATACTACATGCATGCTACATACATACTACATGCTACATGCATGCTACATATATACTACATACATGCTACATATATACTACATACATACTACATATATACTACATGCATGCTACATACATACTACATATATACTACATGCATGCTACATACATACTACATGCTACATGCATGCTACATACATACTACATACATGCTACATATATACTACATACATACTACATATATACTACATACATACCACATACATACTACATGCATGCTACATATATACTACATGCATGCTACATACATACTACATATATACTACATGCATGCTACATACATACTACATGCTACATGCATGCTACATACATACTACATGCTACATACATACCACATATATACTACATACATACAATACATTCATACAATACATACATAGACATACAGTACATATAACATAGAGTAACATACTTACCAATACTTGTCACATTGTTCCCCGAAGCCATTGTCGTCTACGGAATAAATATTAACATAACAAACCACAAAAATACTCACCCACGATCCGAAGCAGTCCACGAGTGTGTCCCACGACGATCTTGGGTAGAGAACTGCAGCATCAGCTGATGCTGCCGTTCTCTACGGGCTGCAGGAATCCAATGACGGAAGGTAGGTATCCTTCCGCACTGTATTCCTCCGCCACTTAAAAAAAAAAAAAGTCCCTAGTCTCACTTTATGCCATTGCTGTGTGGGAATTTCTTTTGTAGCTTTCTTTTGCCTTGCAGCAGTGTTCAAGGTCTGTGTGAGTGCAGCTCACGCTGAATAGTGTGTCCTGCAGCCACGTCTGGTTGTAGGACGCTCAGCGTGTGTCACTGCCTCACACATTTTTCTTTTTTTGCGGCTCATTTTTCATTCTCCTATTACTGTGCATCCATCCGTATCCATATATGTTGGATGCAAACACTATAGGAGTAGACAGCGGAGCCTCTCTACAGCCACTCAGTGCTAGTGCCTAGTTTGCTGCACTGTTCACGGCTGTCTGAGAGGTCTCTGTGTGTGAGTGCAGCTCACGATGAGTAGTGTGTCCTTCAGCTATGTCTGGTTGTAGGACGCTCAGCGTGCGTCACTGCCTCACATGTATTTTTCGTTTTTCTTTTATTGCAGCTCATTTTTTATTCTCCTATTAGTGTGCATCCATCCATATACGGTGGTTGCAAACAATATAGGAGTAGACAGCGGACCCTCTCTGCAGCCTTTAAGTGTTAGTGCCCACTTATCTGCACTGTTCACGGCTGTCTGAGAGGTCTCTGACTGTGTGTGAGTGCAGCTCACTCTGAGTAGTGTGTCCTGCAGCTACGTCTGGTTGTAGGCCGCTCAGCGTGCGTCACTGCCTCACACATATTTTTCTTTTATTGCAGCTCATTTTTCATTCTCCTATTAGTGTGTATCCATCTACATTGGTTGGTTGCAAAAACTACATAGGAGTAGATAAAGGAGCCTTTTTTCTGGCTTGTGCCCTTCAGCTGCAGCCAGATTAGTATTACCCTATTTTTTTGGAGCCTCATCTTTTGCATTGTAGGTTACCTTCCTGCATTGTAATAGCTCCAAAAAGTTTGTGATAATATCGCTTTCAAATCTTTGGTCACATCCTTTTAGATTTGTAAAAAACAAAATAAAGTTCACCAAACACTCCATTTGACAGTTGTGTAGGCCACATTAGCTCATATTAAAGTGTAGTCTACACACACATCATAAAATTAGTGTTTCTTATACCTGTTACCAGCTGTTCAGGAATAAGCACACTATGCCCCCCCTTTGTACTTTTCTGCCTATCTTTATCAGTCTACCAAGATGAAGAAGGCAGGGAGTAAGGCGCATGGGCGTGGAGTTTCAACAGGGAGAGGACGTGGGGATTCTGAGGGAGAGGACGTGGGGATTCTGCAGGGAGAGGACGTGGGGATTCTGTGCCTGCTGAGAGCACCAGTGAGTCAGCATCCCCCAGTTTTAGCAGGCAACAGTCCTTTATGCGCAGCTTTGTAGGACCTCGCCGTACCTCACTGCTTCGGGAGAGAACAAATTGAAGCCGTTGTCAGATGGAGGGCAGCTTCAATGACTTCCACATCCTCTCAGGGCCAGAGCACTGAAGAGCAACCATCTGTCTCTTCACCACCTGCCAGAGTGCCCAGGCAGTCAGAGAACCCTGGACAGGAGCCATCAAAGTCTCTACTTCTGTTCTCTGAATCTGTTGGCTTGGAAAGAGGGGGCCAGCCAAGCAGCATTCAAAAATGTGAAGAAGAGGGAGTATGCAATGATGCGCATCTTCTTTGTCCCTCTGAATCTGAAGAGGCGGGTGGGCCAGTGCCTATGGTCAGCACACCTCAGTACGCATCAGATGATGACGAGACTCAGGTGCCACTTTCTGGTGCGTACGGTGCTGGCGAGACAACCCAGGAGAAACAGGTGTTTGAAGAGGGGAGTGTAGATGATGAGGTCCTTGACCCTTCATGGTGTGAGGAACAGGAAGGTGGTGGGAGCAGCTCTGAGGAAGAGATTCCCCGAACGGCCAAAACAGGAAGGAGAGGGAGGGGGCACACTTGGTTGCCTGTAGCCTCCACTTAGGCACCCGTTAGGAGCATTCCTCTTTCAAAAGCCAAAATGGGCACTCCCAAGACTTGCAGTGCATGGTCCTTTTTTTGACACAGTTGCAGATGACATTTGCTTTGTCAAATGCAAGCTGTGTCATCAGAAAGTCAAAAGAGGGAAAAATGTCAGCAACCTCAATACCACAAATATGTGGAAACATGTGCGGACCAAGCACGAGGTGGAGTTACACAGACACACTGAAGACGTAGGCCAATGTACAGCACCACCTACCACCTCTTCAGCTCGTGTTGGGGGCCTCTTCCTCCAGCTCACACACAGCTGGTTCGGCTTCCTCACAGGATCGCCAAGGAAGAACCTCTGGCACTGTTGTCCAGAGACCCAGTGACATTCCACCCACAGCACCACGTTGCCAGTCATCCTCACACTCCCAGGCCACTCTACAGCCATTGGTAGCACAGGCATGGGATAAAAGGTGGCCATACTCAGCAAACCATCCCCGAGCACAGGCTCTGAATGCTGGCATTGCCAAACTACTGGCCCTTGAAATGCACTCATTCAGGCTGGTGGAGACTGACACCTGACACCTTCCGGAACTTCATGGCATTGGCAGTCCCACAATACACCATGCCCAGCCGCTTTTATTTCAGCAGGCATGCCGTCCCTGCCCTGCAAAAACATGTGGAGGGAAAAATAAAACATGCGCTACTAAACGCCGTCAGTAGCAAGGTCCACCTGACCACCGATGCGTGGACCAGTAACCATGGACAGGGACGATACCTTTCCCTCACTGCTCATTGGGTCAATGTTGTGGAGCCGGGTACAGATCTGGAGAGTGGCGCTATACGTGTAATGCCACCTCCACGGATTGCAGGAATCCAGTCTGTACACATTGACTCCTCCTCCTACTCAAGTTCCTCAGAAACACTGCTGCAGGAGCCTGTTACGACCGATATGAGCACAGCTGTGACCAAACATCAACAGGCCGTACTCAAATTAATTTTTTTGGGGAATCGAAGCCACACATCACAGGAGCTCTGGAATGCCATCAAGCAGGAGAGCGACGTGTGGTTTGTGCCAGCGAATCTCCAGCCGGGCTTGGCAGTGTGTGACAATGGCCGAAATTTGGTGGCAGCTCTGGGCCTAGGCAACCTCACTCACATCCCATGTCTGGCACATGTGCTGAACTTGGTCATGCAGAGCTTTCTGAGGGACTATCCGGATCTTGAGGCATTGCTGCACAAGGTCCTCATAGAGTGCGCTCACTTGCGGCGTTCCAGCATGGCAAGATCGCGCCTTGCTGCTCTGCAGCGCCGATTATGCCTTCCGGAACATCGCATCGTATGTGAACTACCCACCAGGTGGAATTCAACGTTACATATGTTGGAGCGGTTGTGTGAGCAGCAGGCAGCAGTCATGGAGTACCAGCTACATCAGGCGCAAACAAGTCGCACTGTGCGCCGGTCACACTTCAGCACCACTGAGTGGGCCTCTATGAAGAAGGACATCTGCCTCGTTTTGCGTGGCTTCGACGATTCCACCCGGATGGCAAGTGCAGATGATGCACTAGTCAGCATGACTGTCCCCCTTATCTGCCTGCTTCAAAAAACACTGCAAGCACTAAGGGAGGAGAAGAGTTGGAGGATGAGGAGTCACAAATGCCATCTGCTTCTGGACAGTCTGCGCTACGTGGTTCCTCACAAAGGCCTAGGCAGGGGACACTTTGTGAGGAGGATGAGGAGGAGTCAATGGAGGAGGAAGACATCTCTCCAGAGGAGGGAGGTACACAATGCTCTAGTCAGTATGTACAGCGAGGGTGGGGTGATGCAGAGAAGACAGAGATGACGTCTTAAGCAGGGGACAGCGTTTCTTTGGCATGTGGGAGCCTGCAGCACATGGTTGATTTCATGCTGCAGTGCCTGAGAAACGACCGCCGCATTGCCCACATTCTCAACACGACTGATTATTGGGTGTACACCCTCCTAGATCCTCGCTACCGGGACAACTTACAAAGCCTCATACCACCATTACATAGTTACATAGTTACATAGTTACATAGTTATTAAGGTTGAAGGGAGACTTTAAGTCCATCTAGTTCAACCCATATCCTATCCTAACTTGCCCTAACATGTTGATCCAGAGGAAGGCAAAAAAAACCCATGTGGCAACAAGTAAGCTTCACATTGGGGAAAAAAATTCCTTCCTGACTCCACATACGGCAATCAGACTTGCTCCCTGGATCAACGCAATATTAAGGAAACTAGTGTATATACTATACTTTTCAAGAAAGGCATCCAGTCCATTCTTAAATTTTAGTAGGGAATCACTCATTACAACATCATATGGCAGAGAGTTCCATAGTCTCACTGCTCTTACAGTAAAGAATCCGCGTCTGTGAGTATGCTTAAACCTTCTTTCCTCCAGACATAGAGGATGCCCCCTTGTCCCCGTCACAGGACGGGAGCGTAAACTGCGGGAGAACCAAGACACACTGGTGCAGTCCATCATGTTCTCCATTCCACCGAACAGCAGTGCTGCTAGTGCTTTACAAAGCAGCTCTGTGCGTTGAGGCAGTGGAGGAAGCTCGGCACAAAGAGGGAGCAGAGGCAGCGCCTTAGCACAAGGCAAGACCACTATGGCCCAAATGTGGCAAAGTTTTGTATGTCCGCCACAAATGTCTACACCATCACAGATGGCTCCAGTCAGCAGGAGGCAACGTTTCCATCAGATGGTGACAGACTACATGTCTTGCCCTGTCAGTGTACTCCCAGATGGCTCTTCCCCCTTAAAGTTTTGGGTCTCAAAGCTGGATACATGGCCAGAGCTTAGCCAGTATGCATTGGAGGTGCTGGCTTGCCCTGCTGCCAGTGTATTATCGGAACGCGTCTTTAGTGCCGCAGGTGGTGTACTAACAGACCGTCGCACGAGACTATCCTCCGATAACATTGACCAGCTTACTTTTCTGAAAATGAACAATGCCTGGATCTCCCCAGAATTTGCCAGTCCTCTACTAGAATAAATAATTGGTTGGCAACAGTATCCAGGTCTCCTGTTGTGTTCATGTTTCTACCACCTGAACTGTAATCCCTGGGCTTCAACACAGCCAGTTGTCGCTCAGAAGTGCCGTCTGCACAGAGAAAACCACTAGCTCCTGTGTTAGTGGGGTTCAGTAACGCCATCTCCTCCTCTGCTGTGTGGACAGCAAAGTCTCCTGCTCCCTCCACAATCGAACTACTACTGATTTTTAACCGTGCTCCACTTAGGCCTCTGGCTCCACTCTCTCTAGTATTTCACCTGGCCTCCAACCCAGCCAGTTGCTGCTCTGAAGTGGCGTTTGCACAATCCACACTTGTTCCTGTGTTACTGGGGCTCAGTCACGTCAGTTGATCCCCTGATGTGTGTCCGGCAATGTCTCCTGCTCTGTCCACATTCCCATTACTAGTAGTGGGAATGTGGACAGAGCAGGAGACCTTGCCGGACACACATCAGGGGATCAACTGACATGACTGAGCCCCAGTAAATCAGGAACAAGTGTTGATTGTGCAGATGCCACTTCAGAGCAGTAACTGGCAGGGTTGGAGGCCAAGGGAAATACTAGAGACAGTGGAGCCAGAGGACATAGTGGAGCACGGTTACAATCAGTAGTAGTCTTCAACCTATATAAAACTTGCTGTAAGTTGGCCTCCGCCTGCTGCATGATTGATCTTGGGCTTCAACATAGCCAGTTGTCGCTCGGAAGTGCTGTCTGCACAGAGAAAAACACTAGCTCCTGTGTTAGTGTGGTTCAGTAACGTCTGCTGTTCCCCTGCTGTGTGGACGGCAATGTCTCCTGATGCCTCCACATTCAAAAACCAACAGGCCTCTGCCTGCTCCATGCTTGATCCTGGGCTCCAACAACACCAGTTGGTGTTCAGAAGTGCCGTCTTCACAGAGTAAAACACACTAGCTCCTGTGTTAGTGGGGTTCAGTAACGTCAACTGTTCCCCTGCTGTGTGGACGGCAATGTCTCCTGCTGCCTCCACATGCAAAAAACATCAGGCCTCAGCCTGCTCCTTGCTTGATCCTGGGCTCCAACAATGCCAGTTGGTGTTCAGAAGTGCCGTCTTCACAGAGAAAAACACACTAGCTCCTGTGTTAGTGGGGTTCAGTAATGTCAGCTGTTCCCCTGCTGTGTGGACGGCAATGTCTCCTGCTGCCTCCACATTCAAAAACCATCAGGCCTCTGCCTGCTCCATGCTTGATCCTGGGTTCCAACAACGCCAGTTGGTGTTCAGAAGTGCCGTCTTCACAGAGAAAAACACACTAGCTCCTGTGTAAGTGGGGTTCAGTAACACCAGCTGCTCCCCTGCTGTGTGGACGACAAAGTCTCCTTCTGCCTCCAAAATCACACTACATCTTATTTTCTACTCGCTCCAAGTAGGCCTCAGCCTGCTCCATGATTGATCCTGGGCTTCAACACAGCCAGTTGTTGCTTGGAAGTGCCATCCGCACAGAGAGAAACACTAGCTCCTGTGTCAGTGGGGTTCAGTAATGCCAGCTGCTCCCCTGCTGTGTGGATGGCAAAGTCTCCTGCTGCCTACACAGTCACACTACTACTGATTTTTAACCGTGCTCCATTTAGGCCTCTGGCTCCACTGTCTCTAGTATTTCCCCTGGCCTCCAACCCCGCCAGTTGCTGCTCTGAAGTGGCATCTGCACAATCCACACTTGTTACTGGGGCTCAGTCACGTCAGTTGATCACCTGATGTGTGTCCGGCAATGTCTCCTGCTCTGTCCACATTCCCATTACTAGTAGTGGGAATGTGGACAGAGCAGGAGACCTTGCCGGACACACATCAGGGGATCAACTGACGTGACTGAGCCCCTGTATCCCAGGAACAAGTGTGGATTGTGCAGATGCCACTTCAGAGCAGCAACTGGTGGGGTTGGAGACAAGGGGAAATACTAGAGACAGTGGAGCCAGAGGCCTAAGTGGTGCACAGTTACAATCAGTAGTAGTGTACAACCGATATAAAACTTGCTTCAAGTAGGCCTCAGCCTGCTCCATGATTGATCCTGGGCTTCAATACAGCCAGTTGTTGCTCGGACGTGCCGTCTGTACAGAGAAAAACACATGCTCTAGGGTTAGTGGGGTTCAGTAACACGAGCTGCTCCCCTGCTGTGTGGACGACAATGTCTCCTGCTGCCTCCAAAATCACACTACATCTTATTTACTACTCGCTCCAGGTAGGCCTCAGCCTGCTGCATGATTGACCCTGGGCTCCAACATCGCCAGTTGCTGCTCAGAAGTGTCTTTGGCACGGGTACTCCCTCCTGCCCAGCCTGGTTCCAGCACGCCTGCTGTTTCACGTTAGTGCCAACGTCACTTTGCCATCAATACGTTGTCCTGTCGTGTTGCGGTCGGGTTAGCCGAGTCTATAGTGCCTGCAGTTTCGGTGCTTCCTATGTAGGCTGTGGGTTCTGGTAATAAAGGCTGGTTCCGTAGTGCCAATAGGACAAGCACCCACTGTTGGACTGTGGGTTTCGGTAACTGCGTCCTGCTCGCGGCCTTGCAACTTTGTTTATTATGGGTACGTTGAGCTACCCATCCGGGTTCCAGCACCGTCAGCTGGTTCTCGGCATTGCCTTTGGCCTAGGTGCCTCCTTCTCGGTCTCCGAGTTCCAGCAACGTCAGCTGGTCCTTGGTAGTGCTTTGTAGCACAGGTACCTCCTGCTTATTAGCCGTGTTCCAGCACCATCAGCTGGTCCACGGTTGTGCCATTGGCTCTTGTTCCTTCAGCTGCCACTCTGGGTTCCAGCACCGTCAGCTGGTTCTCGTTAGTTCCATTGACTCTTGTAGCTTCTGCTACCCATCCGGGTTCCAGCACCGTCAGCTGGTTCTCGGCAGTGTCTTTGGCACGGGTACTCCCTCCTGCCCAGCCTGGTTCCAGCACGCCGGCTGTTTCCGGGTAGCGTCAACGTCACTTTGCCACCAATACGTTGTCCTGTCGTGTTGCGGTCGGGTTAGCCGAGTCTATGGTTCCTGCAGTTTCGGTGCTTCCTATGTGGGCTGCGGGTTCTGGTAATAAAGGCTGGTTCCATAGTGCCAATAGGACAAGCACCCCCTGTTGGACTGTGGATTTCGGTAGCTGCATACTGCTCGCGGCCTTGCAACTTTGTTTATTATGGGTACCTTGTGCTACCCATCCGGGTTCCAGCACTGTCAGCTGGTTCTTGGCAGTGCCTTTGGCCTAGGTGCCTCTTTCTCGGTATCCGAGTTCCAGCAACGTCAGCTGGTCTACGGTTGTGCCATTGGCTCTTGTTCCTTCTGCTGCCCCTCCGGGTTCCAGCATCATCAGCTGGTCCTCACTAGTTTCATATGCTCTTGCAGCTTCTGCTACCCATCCGGGTTCCAGCACCGTCAGCTGGTTCTCGGCAGTGCCTTTGGCCTAGGTGCCTCCTTCTCGGTATCCGAGTTTCAACTACGTCAGCTGATCCTTGGTAGTGCTTTGTAGCACAGGTACCTCCTGCTTAGTAACCGTGTTCCAGCACCGTCAGCTGGTCCACGGTTGTGCCATTGGCTCTTGTTCCTTCTGCTGCCCCTCCGGGTTCCAGCATCATCAGCTGATCCTCGCTAGTTTCATTTGCTCTTGCAGCTTCTGCTACCCATCCGGGTTCCAGCACCATCAGCTGGTTCTCGGCAGTGCCTTTGGCCTAGGTGCCTCCTTCTCGGTATCCGAGTTCCAGCAACGTCTGCTGGTCCTTAGTAGTGCTTTGTAGCACAGGTACCTCCTGCTTATTAACCGTCTTCCAGCACCATCAGCAGGTCCACGGTTGTGCCATTGCTCTTGTTCCTTCTGCTGCCCCTTCGGGATCCAGCACCGCTAGCTGGTTCTCGCTAGTGCCATTTGCTCTTGTTCCTTCTGCTACCCATCCGGGTTCCAGTACCATCAGCTGGTTCTCGGCAGTTCCTCAGCCTTCTTGTACTTTCTGCTACTTTTCCAAGTTCAAGCTTGTGGAAATGGTTTTTGGTTCTCACTCTGGATCTCCCTGACGATGATCCTGAAGACGACGACCCTGAAGACCATACCGAAGAAGACCAAAAAGATGACCCTGAAGAAGATGACCAAGAGGACAAAGTGTCATGGTCACGTGTGTCTGGATGCAGATGTTTCCGCAAGGCAACCAATAACACACGTGACCCTGGATACAGCGCCTCCAGTGGGGCGAATTTAAATAATAAAACGTGCAGATGGATACACTGCCTCCACCTGGCGAATTTAGGTATTACACATTAATATAAATTCTGGAAACCCCGCCTCCAGTACGGCGAATTTAAATAATAAGGGGGAACCTAGGAAACATTAACAATGGTGGGCCCTGCGATAGGGAATAGGGAAGTGGAGACCTCCTGAGCTCCCCTGAGCCAGTGTCCCTGCACTCCTAACGTTCCCTATGCCGGTTCCGCACTGGGCGCCGCACGCGTACCTCAAAGCCCTTGCTCGCCCTGACCCTAAACCCTCACTAGGGAATTGGTCGGTGCGGAAACTAATCCCACCACTGCACTAACAACGCACATGAGGAAAGAAGACAATACAGGGGAAACACCACTTAACTTTATGCTCTGTGCTTATGCTCCTGCAACAGAGCCCTCCACCTGCGTGCATCTTCTCCTCCACCCGGATCCATCACCATAACAGGATCCTTCACCATAGTGCAGCCTTGGAGCAGAGTCCACCACCAGTTGCTGCTGCTTAGTAACAGAGTCCCAAAGATGAGTTCAGCTTCTGCCACGAAGTCAAGCATGCTTGAGTCCAGCTCAGCAGCCAAGTCCCACATGGTGAGTGCCACTCTCCATAGTCGCCACTCCACCAGTCCATGCAGACACTTCCCGCTGACACCATCACTGCGACCCCACCACGCCATGCCAGCCCTTCGTCCAGACACCATAGCTGACACACATCCCCCTGGCTAAGCTGCGCAGGACTCCTCCTCAGCTCCATCCTTCCATCAGGCTCTCACCAACTCAGAATCAACACAATCTCACAATATCACAGGCAGTGATTGCACACCCCTAGCACACCTTTATAGGGTGTCACACCTGATCCATAATTACGTGCACAAAAAACCTAAAGTGCGATGCCACTAACCACCACCGGGGACAGTCAAGACACCTTGGAACTTTCCAAAGTAAAAAAAGTTCACCCAGTGCAATTTAAAACTGTCAGATCATGACAGTACACCCTCCTTAATGAGGGGCCTCTGGACCCTCAAGACCACCCCTCATTAGGGAAACACCTACAGCGGGGACGCCCAGACCCTGAGTTCACCCCACCATTACCTGACACTCCAGGTTTATGACAAACACACCGCTGGTATTGGCAATAAAGTTCGTTTTGGAGGCACCACTCCTCTCCACAGCGCCGGCCTGGGGAACGAGTTTATGTATGTGTATGTTTGTTAAGAGCTGATCAGACTCCAAAACACATTTCCACAAGATGTTTTTTGGTGGCCACCCATACATGCTCGTTCACACACAGGTCCGGACCTGAACGTTTATTACACACATTCGTTTGTCATAAATTTGGTGAACTCATTCTGGACTCGACAACAGAGGCGTCCCCCTGTGTCACCACACTCACACCCCCGCTATTCACCAAGGGACACCACCCTCCAACCCTTTCACCATGAGGTCTGAGCCTCCAGGGTTGGTTAATGGCGAGGGTTGAGATTTGTCCCTACTCCCCCGCAGCACACCTGCTGCACACACCAGGAGGAGAAGGGGACGGGAAATGGAGGAAATATACACTCACTGGTCACCTCCACACAACCAGGAGGGCTGTTCCTTCGGTGGTATTGAAGATTTGGCATAAACCCCGCGGACTATCACACCAGTCAGCTCACCACAGGGGCGTACCCCTTCACCTCGGGGAATACCAGGCAGCTCCGTGGGGCACCATTCCTCCCACCTGCCTGGGTGCGCCCGCATGCATGAACAAGTCCCGCTCCCCAGCAGCAACTCTAGGGGGCTTTTAGCCAGACCGCAGCCGCCATTTTTTTTTTTATTCTCCGGTTAGCTGAGCAGAGGCCCCAGACCCTGATAACTGCTGCAGCAGCGGCACTAACACACCTTGCCGCTCCCCACACCTCAGTGAGGCCCGGCAGCAAATACCATAGGTCTCCACATGGCCAAGGCTCACCAGAAAAAAAAAAACTGTAGGGCCTGTGATAATGTCACGGTCACGTGTGTCTGGACGCAGATGTTTCCGCAAGGCAACCCATAACACACGTGACCCTGGATACAGCGCCTCCAGTGGGGCGAATTTAAATAATAAAACGTGCAGATGGATACACCGCCTCCACCTGGCGAATTTAGGTATTACACATTAATATAAATTCTGGAAACCCCGCCTCCAGTACGGCGAATTTAAATAATAAGGGGGAACCTAGGAAACATTAACAATGGTGGGCCCTGCGATAGGGAATAGGGAAGTGGAGACCTCCTGAGCTCCCCTGAGCCAGTGTCCCTGCACTCCTAACGTTCCCTATGCCGGTTCCGCACCGGGCGCCGCACGCGTACCTCAAAGCCCTTGCTCGCCCTGACCCTAAACCCTCACTAGGGAATTGGTCGGTGCGGAAACTAATCCCACCACTGCACTAACAACACACATGAGGAAAGAAGACAATACAGGGGAAACACCACTTAGCTTTATGCTCTGTGCTTATGCTCCTGCAACAGAGCCCTCCACCTGCGTGCGTCTTCTCCTCCACCCGGATCCATCACCATAACAGGATCCTTCACCATAGTGCAGCCTTGGAGCAGAGTCCACCACCAGTTGCTGCTGCTTAGTAACAGAGTCCCAAAGATGAGTTCAGCTTCTGCCACGAAGTCAAGCATGCTTGAGTCCAGCTCAGCAGCCAAGTCCCACATGGTGAGTGCCACTCTCCATAGTCGCCACTCCACCAGTCCATGCAGACACTTCCTGCTGACACCATCACTGCGACCCCACCATGCCATGCCAGCCCTTCATCCAGACACCATAGCTGACACACATCCCCCCTGGCTAAGCTGCGCAGGACTCCTCCTCAGCTCCATCCTTCCATCAGGCTCTCACAACTCAGAATCAACACAATCTCACAATATCACAGGCAGTGATTGCACACCCCTAGCACACCTTTATAGGGTGTCACACCTGATCCATAATTACGTGCACAAAAAACCTAAAGTGCGATACCACTAACCACCACCGGGGACAGTCAAGACACCTTGGAACTTTCCAAAGTAAAAAAAGTTCACCCAGTGCAATTAGGGATGGGCGAGTCTACTCGCTAGGACTCGTTACTCGGCAAATAGTAAGGGACTCGCTGGACTCGTTACTCGGCGAGTCTCCCAGTGATTACTCGCACAGTAATGAGTCCAATGCAAGTCAATGGCAATCCTAGTTTTGTCAGAGTTTTTTTTTCTCACTTGCTAGACTCGCTATATCACATCGCTGTCAACAGCGAGTCTGAGCGAGTCTGAGCGAGTCTACGATTCCGAGTCCTGTATACTGGATTCGGGACTCGCTTATACAGAATCTGTTATGTTCCTACAAGTTTCCAAGACAGCCTATGTCAACACACAGCGATTGTGAGCGAGTCTGAGTGAGTCTACGAATCCCGAGTCCTGTATACTGGATTCGGGACTCGCAAATATAGAATCTGTTATGTTCCTACAAAGCTTCTGAGACAGCCTAGCGTGTTAGGTCAGAAAACTTTTTTAGATGGACAAGCATGTCAGCCAATCATATTCAGTAATGTTGGTTGTGGCAGGACTATGATTGGCTTCTGTCCATCGTGATGCCTATGTCATGTATGAGAGGCGAGGCTGTATATAAGCCTTTTCCACCGCCATTTCCTCTACATTCCTGAGAGATCTGAGATAGAGCAGGGTGAGGTAGATGCTTGAGAAGATCATAGGGATTGTCAGTTAGTGTAGGGAAACTTCAAGATTCCTTATATTAAACCCAGACAGCTCTTCTGAGAGCTACCAGGAGGACAGAGGAGTACTGTGTAGACTGTAGGCAGGCAGGCAGGGAGGATCAAGCCTTACAGTGCAGTGCACAGTGCAGGGACTAGTGTGCAGCTTCACTGCTAGGAGTCAGCACACACACTTACCCCGCCAGCAAGTGACGCCTACAGCACCACCTAACTCCATCTCGGTGACTGTGCATTTGTCTACAATGTCACAAAAACCACAATTTCCCAAAAAAGAGGTTGCAAAGGGACGAGGTCGTGGCTGTAGCAGTGCAGGGAACATCACTTGAGCGATCTCCCTCCAGGCTGTAGTCCGCTGGATGTTATGCCCATAGGCAGGGTCAGTGGGGAGCCAAAGCAGGGGCCGAGCCTCCACCAGATCAATCAACTGCAGCGTGTTGACAGTGACTCGGGCCATGATTGCTCTGTATTGCTCTGTGTGCGTGTGCGTATGTCAACTCGACTCGGATTATTTCCTGTTTGCTCAAAGCATGGTGTGTGCTAGAGAAAATCGCTTCCCTCGCCTCATCGGCGCTAAATAAGACAAACAAATGCGAGTTTGGACTCGGACACAGCAGCAACAAACTGTTGCGAGTGGGGTTTACAAATCGCCAATGCAAGCGCTTTCCGAGACACATCTGCGATTTGTAAATCGCACATTACTCGCTAAGACTCGCTTCCCCATTCATTAACATTGGACTCGCTAGACTCGCAACGAGTAGCGAGTCCCGGGCTCGGACTCGCTAGAGTCAAGTGATTCCGAGTAATTTAGGACTCGCCCATCACTAAGTGCAATTTAAAACTGTCAGATCATGACACAAAGAACATGAAGACAACCACCAAGATGCAGAACAACAAGAGGCAGAAGACAAAGAAGCAGAAGAACAAAAAGCAGAACCAAAAGCAGAAGAACATTAAGCATAAGACTAAAAATCAGAGCAAAAAATATTATCTAAATTATAAGCAGAAGTAGACTAAGCTGTGTATGGGGGTGAATCCATTCCTCCTCATGGTGCCCCTGGAAAATGCCTGCTGCTGCAGGCCAAACTGAACGCGGACAAATCCTGTTGTAAATCTTTTGTGACAGGCAGAACGGAAGGTGTAATCTTCAAACTTTTATAGATAACAACTACAGGAATGCCTGTCACAAATAAGAATATGATGAATAAGAAGAATAGGAAGAAGATGAATAAGAAGAATATGAAGAATGTACAAAAAAAGAATAATAGGAAGAAGATGAAGAATGTAAAAAAAAGAATAATAGGAATAAGGTGAAGAAGAAAAAGATGAATAAGGTGAAGAAGAAGTTGATGAAAAAGATGCTGCTGCTGAGGATCATGAAGGAGAAAGAGTGGGAGAAGTAAAAAAGAAGGTGAAGATCATGGAAGTAGTGAAACATACATATCTGACAAAATATAAAAGAGGTTAACATAGTCAATATCTTTGTAACTCCGAATGTCTTTAAAAAAAAAAATGTAATTCCTGCTATTCCATTTGCTTGGGCTAAACCTCTATGGCTTTAACCCCTTCACCCCCAAGGGTGGTTTGCACGTTCATGACCGGGCCAATTTTTACAATTCTGACCACTGTACCTTTATGAGGTCATAACTCTGGAACGCTTCCATGGATCCCGGTGATTCTGACATTGTTTTCTCGTGACATATTGTACTTCATGGTAGTGGTAAAATTTCATTCAAATAACTTGCATTTATTTGTGAAAAAAATGGAAATTTGGCAAAAATTTTGAAAATTTCGCAATTTTCCAACTTTGAATTTTTATGCCCTTAAATCACAGAGATACGGCACACAAAAAACTTGATAACTAACATTTCCCACATGTTTACTTTACATCAGCACAATTTTGGAACCAAAATTTATTTTTTTTAGGAAGTTATAAGGGTTAAAAGTTGACCAGCGATTTCTCATTTTTACAACACCATTTTATTTTTAGGACCACATCACATTTGAAGCCACTTTGAGGGGTCTATATGATAGAAAATACCCAAAAGTGACACCATTCTAAAAACTGAACCCCTTAAGGTGCTCAAAACCACATTCAAGAAGTTTATTAACCCATTAGGTGCGTCACAGGAATTTTTTTGAATATTTAAAAAGAAATTAACATCTAACTTTTTTTCACAATAAAAATACTTCAGGTTCAATTTTTTTTATTTTACCAAGGGTAACAGGAGAAATTGGACTGCAAAAGTTATTGTGCAATTTGTCCTGAGTATGCTGATACCTGATTTGTGGGAGGGAACGACTGTTTCGGCGCATGGCAGAACTCAGAATGGAAGAAGCGCCGTTTGACTTTTTCAATGCAAAATTGGCTGGAATTCAGATCGGACGCCATGTCACGTTTGGAGAGTCCCTGATGTACCTAAACAGTGGAAACCCCCTACAAGTGACCCCATTTTGGAAACTAGACCCCCCAAGGAACTTATCTAGATATGTGGTGAGAACTTTGAACCCACAAGGGCTTTACAGAAGTTTATAACGTACAGCGGTACAATTAAAAAATAATATTTTTTCCACAAAAATGATCTTTTCACCCCAATTTTTATTTTCCCAAGGGTAACAGGACCCTAAAAGTTATTGTGCAATTTGTCCTGAGTACGCTGATACCCCACATGTGGGGGTAAACCACTATTTGAGCGCATGGCAGAGCTCGGAAGGGAAGCAGTGCCATTTGACGTTTTTGGCTGGAATTGAGATCGGACACCATATCGCGTTTGGAAAACCCCTGATGTACCAAAACAGTGGAAACCCCCCACAAATGACACCATTTTGGAAACTAGACCCCTAAGGAACTTATCTAGATGTGTGGTGAGAACTTTGAACCCCCATGGGCTTCACAGAAGTTTATAACATAAAGCCATACAATTAAAAAATCATATTTTTTCCACAAAAATGATCTTTTCACCCTCAATTCTTATTTTTCCAAGGGTAACAGGACCCTAAAAGTTATTGTGCAATTTGTCTTGAGTACGCTGATACCCCACATGTGGGGGTAAACCACTATTTGGGCGCATGGCAGAGCTCGGAAGGGAAGCAGCGCCATTTGACGTTTTTGGCTGGAATTGAGATCGGACACCATGTCGCGTTTGGAAAACCCCTGATGTACCAAAACAGTGGAAATCCCCCATAAATGACACCATTTTGGAAACTAGACCCCCTAAGGAATTTATCTAGATGTGTGGTGAGAACTTTGAACCCCCATGGGCTTCACAGAAGTTTATAACATAAAGCCATACAATTAAAAAATCATATTTTTTCCACAAAAATGATCTTTTCACCCTCAATTCTTATTTTTCCAAGGATAACAGGACCATAAAAGTTATTGTGCAATTTGTTCTGAGTACGCTGATACCCCACATGTGGGGGTAAACCACTATTTGGGCGCATGGCAGAGCTCGGAAGGGAAGCAGCGCCATTTGACGTTTTTGGCTGGAATTGAGATCGGACACCATGTCGCGTTTGGAAAACTACTGATGTACCAAAACAGTGGAAACCCCCCACAAATGACACCATTTTGGAAACTAGACCCCCTAAGGAACTTATCTAGATGTGTGGTGAGCACTTTGACCCCCGCAGTGCTTCACAGAAGTTTATAATGCCCGGGCGTGAAAATAAATAATTCGTATTATTTTCACAAACATGATCTTTTAGTCACCATTTTTTTATTTTCCCAAGGGTACCAGGAGAAATTGGACCCCAAAAGTTGTTGTCCAATTTGTCCTGAGTATGCTGATGCCCCATATGTGGGAGAAAACTACTGTATGGGCACACGTCGGGGCTCGGAAGGGAAGTAGTGACGTTTTGGAATGCAGACTTTGATGGAATGGTCTGCGGGTGTCATGTTGCCTTTTGAGAGCCCCTAATGTACCTAAACAGTGGAAACCCCCCACAAATGACACCATTTTGTAAACTAGACCCCCGAAGGAACTTATCTAGATGTGTGGTTAGCACTCAGAACCCCCCAGTGCTTCACAGAAGTTTATAACGCCCGGGCGTGAAAATAAAAAATTCGTATTTTTTCCACAAACATGATCTTTTAGTCACCATTTTTTTATTTTCACAAGGGTACCAGGAGAAATTGTACCCCAAAATTTGTTGTCCAATTTGTCCTGAGTGTGCTGATACCCCATATGTGGGAGAAAACTACTGTATGGGCACACGTCGGGGCTCGGAAGGGAAGTAGTGACGTTTTGGAATGCAGACTTTGATGGAATGGTCTGCGGGTGTCATGTTGCCTTTGGAGAGCCCCTAATGTACCTAAACAGTAAAAACCCCCCACAAATGACACCATTTTGTAAACTAGACCCCCCAAGGAACTTATCTAGATGTGTGGTGAGCACTTTGAACCCCCCAGTGCTTCACAGAAGTTTATAACGCCCGGGCGTGAAAATAAAAAATTCGTATTTTTTCCACAAACATGATCTTTTAGTCACCATTTTTTTATTTTCCCAAGGGTACCAGGAGAAATTGGACCCCAAAAGTTGTTGTCCAATTTGTCCTGAGTATGCTGATACCCCATATGTGGGAGAAAACTACTGTATGGGCACACGTTGGGGCTCGGAAGGGAAGTAGTGACGTTTTGGAATGCAGACTTTGATGGAATGGTCTGCGGGTGTCATGTTGCCTTTGGAGAGCCCCTAATGTACCTAAACAGTGGAAACCCCCCACAAATGACCCCATTTTGAAAACTAGACCCACTAAGGAACTTATCTAGATGTGTGGTGAGCACTTTGAACCCCCAAGGGCTTCACTGAAGTTTATAATGCCAGGGCATGAAAATAAAAAAATCGTATTTTTTCCAGAAACATGATCAATTAGTCCCCAATTTTTTCATTTTCCCAAGGGTAACAGGAGAAATTGGACCCCCAAAAGTTGTTGTCCAATTTGGCCTGAGTACGCTGACACCCCATATGTGGGAGAAAACTACTGTATGGACACACGTCGGGGCTCGGAAGGGAAGCAGTGACGTTTTGGAATGCAGACTTTGATGGAATGGTCTGCGGGTGTCATGTGCGTTTGGAGAGCCCCTGATGTACCTAAACTATTGAAACTCCCCACAAGTGACCCCATTTTGGACACTAGACCCCCCACGGAACTTATCTAGATGTGTGGTGAGCACTTTGAACCCCCAAGTGCTTCACAGAAGTTTATAACACTCGGACGTGAAAATAAAAAAATCATTTTTTTCCACAAAAATGATATTTTTGCCCCCAATTTTTTATTTTCCTAAGGGTAACAGGAGAAATTGGACCCCAAAAATTGTTTTGCAATTTGTCCTGAGTAGGCTGATACCCTACATGTGGGGGTAAAACACTGTTTGGGCGCATGGCAGAGCTTGGAAGGGAAGGAGCACCATTTGACTTTTTCAACTCAGAATTGGCTGGAATTGAGATCAGACACCATGTTGCATTTGGAGAGCCCCTGATGTGCCCAAACAGTGGAAACCCCCAATTATAACTCCAACCCTAACCCCAACACACCCCTAACCCTAATCTGAGCCCTAACCCTAGCCCTAACCCTAGCCCTAACCCTAACCCTAGCCCTAGCCCTAACCCTAACCCTAGCCCTAACCCTAGCCCTAACCCTAGCCCTAACCCTAGCCCTAACCCTAAGGCTGTGTGCACACGCTGCGGATTTTGCTGCGGTTCCGCAGCGGTTTTGGCTGCTGCGGACCCGCAGCAGTTTCTGCTGCGGTGTACAGTACCATGATTCCCTATGGGAATCAAAAACCGCAGTGCAGACGGTGCGGAATTTTCCGCGCGGATTCTACTGCGGTTTGCCATCTCCTCTATTGAGGAGATGAAAAACCGCAGGACAAAACCCCAGAGCAATCCGCAGGTAAAACCACAGGTCTTTTGACCTGCGGTTTCACCTGTGGATTTTACAAAATCCGTGCGGATGAATCCGCACCTAATCCGCAGCGTGTGCACACAGCCTTACCCTAACGGGAAAATGGAGATAAATACTTTTTTTTTAGTTTTATTATTTTTCCCTAACTAAGGGTGTGATAACGGGGGGTTTGACTTACTATTTATGGCGGTTTTTATGTTTGGCGACTGTCACACGCTAAAAGACGCTTTTTATTGTAAAATAGTTTTTGCATCACCACATTTTGAGAGCTATAATTTTTCCGTCTTTTGACCCACCGAGTCATGTGAGGTCTTATTTTTTGCGGGACGAGTTGACGTTTTCATTGGTACCATTTTCGGGCACGTGAAATTTTTTGATCGCTTTTTATTACAATTTTTGGGACGCAGAATGAAGAAAAAACAGCGTTTCATGAATTTCTTTTGGGGGGTGCGTTTACACCGTTCCGCGTGCGGTAAAATTGATAAAGGAGTTTTATTCTTCGGGTCAGTACGGTTACAGCGATACCTCGTTTAGGTCTTTTTTTATGTTTTTGTCGGTTATATGCAATGAAAACTATTTTATATAAAAAATAATTATTTTTGCATCGCTTTATTCTGCGAGCTATAACTTTTTTATTTTTTCGCTGATGATGCTGTTTGGCAGCTCGTTTTTTGCGGGACAAGATGACGTTTTCAGCGGTACCATGGATATTTATATGCGTCTGTTTGATCGCGCGTTATTACACTTTTTGTTTGGCGGTATGATAATAAATCATTATTTTTTGCTTCGTTTTTTATTTTTATTTTTTAAGGGGTTCGCTAAAAGGGTTAACTAATGGGACAGTTTTATAGGGAGGGTCATTACGGACGCGGCGATACCTAATATGTGTACTTTTATTGTTTGTTTTTTTTATTATTTCCAAAAAATGGATTTATTGAGGGAATATTTTTTTTTTTTTCTAATTTATTTGGCGATTTTTTTTTTATTTATTTTTACATTTTTTTTTAATTTTTTTTTTACTTTATTACATAGTCCCAGGTGGGACATCACTGTCCTGTGACAGATCGCTGATCTGTCACATCACAGATCACTGTGACAGATCAGCAATCTGTCACAGGCATTGAAGAAGACTTCCTCTTGCCTGCGCTTTGCAGGCACTGAGGAAGCCAGCTTCCTCAGGTCCCCGAAGGCCCCCGTCGCCATCTTGGATCCGGGGGCCTGGAGGATAGGAGCCCCCGGCAGCAGCGCTGCACATTGCGCTGCAGTGGGGGGCTCAGGGAAGCACGGAGGGAGCCCCCTCCCTCCCGATGCTTCCCTTTAACTCCCGGTACACCGCGATCATGTTTGATCGCGGTGTGCAAGGGGTTAATGTGTCGGGGGCGGTCCGTGACCGCCCCTGACACATAGTGCCGGCTGTCAGCTGTGATAATCAGCTGACACCCGGCCACGATCAGCGGCGCTCACCACGTGGGCGCCGCTGATCGCGGTAGACGTACTATCCCGTCCACGGTCATAAGGGCCCGGGTACAGTGGACGGGATAGTACGTCGGATGTCAGGAAGGGGTTAATGTCTCATACACCTCCCACAATACATTCTACATTATTATTAGTTGTTTTTCTTCATGTAAAATTAACCTACATGGAAAGAAAGGTTTTTTTTTTTTATTCCAATATTTATGTTCCATTGACTTGAATGGGACTTCCGGGATCGGAATCGGCGATACCCGATACTTTTTTGATATCGGCCGATCCAATCCGATCCGATATTTTTCAATATCGGGTGGTATCGCTCAACACTACTCATGAAAGGGGTATTGGGGTGCGTCATAATTCTTGGCAGCCTATCCACTCACTGCATAGGTTATAACAGTTTAATGATTAATTATGGACCTGATTAATAATTGACCTTTAAGAAGATTAATGCAGCCTGATGCCCCTATAAAAATAGGCTATGTGAATTTAAAAGTCCCTCTTTCATAAATGAAACAAGATATGTCTGTTTATGTGTCACACACCACATGGCCAGCTAGGGTTCTTAAATGTTGCAATGACATTTCTCAGTGAATGCATTTGTTTTGGTTGAAAGCGATGTTAAAGTTGAAAAACGCTTCAAAAACGCTGTGTCTGAACATAGCCCAAGTGGGGAAGAAACGTTTTGGTCTGTGGTTAATTATTTTGCCTTATATTCAAGTCATTAACCCCTTCCTGACATCCGACGCACTATCCCGTCCACGGTATCCAGGCCCGTATGACCGTGGACGGGATAGTACGTCTACCGCGATCAGCGGCGCCCACGTGGTGAGCGCCGCTAATCGCGGCCGGGTGTCAGCTGATTATCACAGCTGACACCCGGCACAATGTGACAGGGGCGGTCACGGACCGCCCCCGACACGTTAACCCCTTGCACACCGCAATCAAACATGATCGCGGTGTACCGGGAGTTAAAGGGAAGCATCGGCAGGGAGGGGGCTCCCTCCGTGCTTCCCTGAGCCCCCCACGGCAGCGCAATGTGCAGCGCTGCTGCGGGGGGCTCTTTCCCTACAGGCCCCCAGATCCAAGATGGCGACGGGGCCTTCGGGGGCCTGCAGGAAGCTGGCTTCCTCAGTGCCTGCAAAGCGCAGGCATGAGGAAGCCTTCAGCACTGCCTGTGACAGATCGTTGATCTGTCAAAGTGATCTGTGATATGACAGATCAGCGATCTGTCACAGGACAGTGATGTCCCACCTGGGACTATGTAATAAAGTAAAAAAAATAAAAAAAAGTGTAAAAATAATTAAAAAAAAATCGCCAAATAAATTAGTAAAGAAAAAAAAATATTCCCGAATAAATTCATTTTTTGAAAATAAATAAAAAAAAAACAATAAAAGTACACATATTAGGTATCGCCGCGTCCGTAACGACCCGCCCTATAAAACTGTCCCATTAGTTAACCCCTTTAGTGAACCCCTTGAAAAATAAAAATAAAAAACGAAGCAAAAAATAATGATTTATTATCATACTGCCAAACAAAAAGTGTAATAACGCGCGATCAAAAAGACGCATATAAATATGCATGGTACCGCTGAAAACGTCATCTTGTCCCGCAAAAAACGAGCCACAACACAGCATCATCAGCGAAAAAATAAAAAAGTTATAGCTCGCAGAATAAAGCGATGCAAAGATAATTATTTTTTATATAAAATAGTTTTCATTGCATAAAACCGACAAAACATAAAAAAAACGACCTAAATGAGGTATCGCTGTAACCGTACTGACCCGAAGAATAAAACCGCTTTATCAATTTTACCGCACGTGGAACGGTGTAAACGCACTCCCCCAAAAGAAATTCATGAAACGCTGGTTTTTGTTCATTCTGCGTCCCAAAAATCAGAATAAAAAGCGATCAAAAAATGTCACGTGCCCGAACATGGTAGCGATAAAAACGTCAACTCGTCCCGCAAAAAATAAGACCCCACATGACTCGGTGGGTCAAAATACGGAAAAATTATAGCTCTCAATATGTGGTGATGCAAAAACTATTTTTACAATAAAAAGCGTCTTTTAGCGTGCGACAGCCGCCAAAAATAAATACCGCCATAAATAGTAAATCAACCCCCCGTTATCACCCCCTTAGGCTAGTTTCACACTTGCTTTTTTTTGCAGCGCGTTTTTCCCGCAAAAAAACGCATTGAAAAAACGCATACAAAAGCATACAACTGCTGCGTTTTTTTCAAGCATTTTTATGAGCATGCATGAAAAAAACGCAGCGTTTTTATGCGTTTGTATGCATTTTTAGTGCGTTTTTACCGCGTTTGCGTTTTTTTCCAACATTAGGTGGCCCCTCACACTAACCCAAACCATGACTTTACTAACCCTAACCCTGACCCTAACCCTTAACCCTAACCCTGACCCTAACCCTAACCCTAACCCTGACCCTAACCCTTAACCAAACCATACTTAACCCTAACCCAAACCCTAAACCCTAACTAACCCTAACCCTAACCCTAACCCTTAACCAAACCATACTTAACCCTAACCCTGACCCTAACCCTGACCCTAACCCTTAACCAAACCATACTTAACCCTAACCCTGACCCTAACCCTTAACCAAACCATACTTAACCCTAACCCTGACTCTAACCCTTAACCAAACCATACTTAACCCTAACCCTGACCCTAACCCTTAATCAAACCATACTTAACCCTAACCCAAACCCTAACTAACCTTAACCCTAACCCTAACCCTGACCCTAACCCTAACCCTAACCCTAACCCTGACCCTAACCCTTAACCAAACCATACTTAACCCTAACCCTGACCCTAACCCTGACCCTAACCCTTAACCAAACCATACTTAACCCTAACCCTGACCCTAACCCAGACCCTAACCCTAACCCTAACCCTAACCCTGACCCTAACCCTAACCCTGACCCTAACCCTAACCCTAACCCTTAACCAAACCATACTTAACCCTAACCCTGACCCTAACCCTTAACCAAGCCATACTTAACCCTAACCCTGACCCTAACCCTGACCCTAACCCTAACCCTAACCCTTAACCAAACCATACTTAACCCTAACCCTGACCCTAACCCTAACCCTAACCCTAACCCTGACCCTAACCCTTAACCAAACCATACTTAACCCTAACCCTGACCCTAACCCTAACCCTAACCCTGACCCTAACCCTAACCCTAAACCCCCTTAACTAACCCTAACTTTACCTAAACCCCTAAATTTCATTGTCTAAACTAATGGTAAAAAAAAAACCGCATGTGCAAAAAAACGCATACATGAGCATGCCAGTGCGCACATATGCGCATCCATAGGCTATAATGGCCAATTTTAGCACAAAACGTGCGCATACGTGCGCATGCGCTTTTTTGCAGGGCCAAAAAATTCAACATGCTGCGTCTGGAAAATACAAACGCACACCCCAAAAAAACGCAGCGCATGAAAATCGCATACGTGCGCTTACCAGCGCGCAGGTATGCGCACCCATGTTAAATATAGGGGAAAAAACGCATGCGCACGTATGCGTTTTTTTCCAGCGCAAAAAAACGCAAATGTGAAACCAGCCTTAGTTAGGGAAAAATAATAAAATAAAAAATGTATTTATTTCCATATTTCCATTAGGGTTAGGGTTATGGCTAGGGTTAGAGCTAGGGTTAGGGCTAGGGTTAGGGCTTGGGTTAGGGCTAGGGTTAGGGCTAGGGTTAGGGTTAGGGCTGAGATTAGGGTTAGGGGTGTGTTGGGGTTCGGGTTGGAGTTAGAATTGGGGGTTTCCACTGTTTGGGCACATCAGGGGCTCTCCAAATGCAACATTGCGTCTGATCTCAATTCCAGCCAATTCTGAGTTGAAAAAGTCAAATGGTGCTTCTTCCCTTCCAAGCTCTGCCATGCGCCCAAACAGTGTTTTACCCCCACATGTAGGGTATCAGCCTACTCAGGACAATTTGCAAAACAATTTTTGGGGTCCAATTTCTCCTGTTACCCTTAGGAAAATAAAAAATTGGGGGCAAAAATATCATTTTTGTGGAAAAAAATGATTTTTTTATTTTCATGTCCGAGTGTTATAAACTTCTGTGAAGCACTTGGGGGTTCAAAGTGCTCACCACACATCTAGATAAGTTGTGTGGGGGGGTCTAGTGTCCAAAATAGGGTCACTTGTGTGGTGTTTCAATAGTTTAGGTACATCAGCGGCTCTCCAAACGCACATGACACCCGCAGACCATTCCATCAAAGTCTGCATTCCAAAACGTCATGACAAATTGGACAACATCTTTTGGGGTCCAATTTCTCCTGTTACCCTTGGGAAAATGAAAAAATTGGGGACTAATTGATCATGTTTGTGGAAAAAATATGATTTTATTATTTTCATGCCCTGGCATTATAAACTTCTGTGAAGCCCTTGGGGGTTCAAAGTGCTCACCTCACATCTAGGTAAGTTCCTTAGGGGGTCTAGTTTTCAAAATGGGGTCATTTGTGGGGGGTTTCCACTGTTTAGGTACATTAGGGGCTCTCCAAAGGCAACATGACACGCGCAGACCATTCCATCAATGTCTGCATTCCAAAACGTCACTACTTCCCTTCTGAGCCCTGACGTGTGTCCATACAGTAGTTTTCTCCCACATATGGGGTGTCAGCGTACTCAGGACTAATTGGACAACAACTTTTGGGGTTCAATTTCTCCTGTTACCCTTGGGAAAATGAAAAAATTGGGGACTAATTGATCATGTTTGTGGATAAAATACGATTTTTTTATTTTCATGCCCTGGCTTTATAAACTTCTGTGAAGCCCTTGGGGGTTCAAAGTGCTCACCTCACATCTAGATAAGTTCCTTAGGGGGTCTAGTTTTCAAAATGGGGTCATTTGTGGGGGTTTCCACTGCTTAGGTACATTAGGGGCTCTCCAAAGGCAACATGACACCCGCAGACCATTCCATCAATGTCTGCATTCCAAAACATCACTACTTCCCTTCCGAGCCCCGACGTGTGCCCATACAGTAGTTTTCTCCCACATATGGGGTATCAGCATACTCAGGACAAATTGGACAACAACTTTTGGGGTCCAATTTCTCCTGTTACCCTTGGGAAAATAAAAAAAATGGTGACTAAAAGATCATGTTTGTGGAAAAAATACGAATTTTTTATTTTCACGCCCGGCGTTATAAACTTCTGTGAAGCACTGGGGGGTTCAAAGTGCTCACCACACATCTAGATAAGTTCCTTCGGGGATCTAGTTTACAAAATGGTGTCATTTGTGGGGGGTTTTCACTGTTTAGGTACATCAGGGGTTTTCCAATCGCGACATGGTGTCCGATCTCAATTCCAGCCAAAAACGTCAAATGGCGCTGCTTCCCTTCCGAGCTCTGCCATGCGCCCAAATAGTGGTTTACCCCCACATGTGGGGTATCAGTGTACTCAGGACAAATTGCACAATAACTTTTAGGGTGCTGTTACCCTTGGAAAAATAAGAATTGAGGGTGAAAAGATCATTTTTGTGGAAAAAATATGATTTTTTAATTGTACGGCTTTATGTTATAAACTTCTGTGAAGCCCTTGGGGGTTCAAAGTTCTCACCACACATCTAGATAAGTTCCTTAGGGGGTCTAGTTTCTAAAATGGTGTCAATTGTGGGGGGTTTCCACTGTTTAGGTACATCAGGGGTATTCCAATCGCGACATGGTGTCCGATCTCAATTCCAGCCAAAAACGTCAAATGGCGCTGCTTCCCTTCTGAGCTCTGCCATGCGCCCAAATAGTGGTTTACCCCCACATGTGGGGTATCAGCGTACTCAGGACAAATTGCACAATAACTTTTAGGGTCCTGTTACCCTTGGGAAAATAAAAATTGGGGTGAAAAGATCATTTTTGTGGAAAAAATATGATTTTTTAATTGTACCGCTGTACGTTATAAACTTCTGTAAAGCCCTTGTGGGTTCAAAGTTCTCACCACATATCTAGATAAGTTCCTTGGGGGGTCTAGTTTCCAAAATGGGGTCACTTGTAGGGGGTTTCCACTGTTTAGGTACATCAGGGACTCTCCAAACGTGACATGGCGTCCGATCTGAATTCCAGCCAATTTTGCATTGAAAAAGTCAAACGGCGCTCCTTCCATTCTGAGCTCTGCCATGCACCGAAACAGTCGTTCCCCTCCACATATCAGGTATCAGCATACTCAGGACAAATTGCACAATAACTTTTGCAGTCCAATTTCTCCTGTTACCCTTGGTAAAATAAAAAAAATTGAACTTGAAGTATTTTTTTTTTGAAAAAAAGTTAGATGTTCATTTCTTTTTAAATATTCAAAAAAATTCCTGTGACGCACCTAATGGGTTAATAAACTTCATGAATGTGGTTTTGAGCACCTTAAGGGGTGCAGTTTTTAGAATGGTGTCACTTTTGGGTATTTTCTATCATATAGACCCCTCAAAGTGGCTTCAAATGTGATGTGGTCCTAAAAATAAAATGGTGTTGTAAAAATGAGAAATCGCTGGTCAACTTTTAACCCTTATAACTTCCTAACAAAAAAAAATTTTGGTTCCAAAATTGTGCTGATGTAAAGTAAACATGTGGGAAATGTTACTTATCAAGTTTTTTGTGTGCCGTATCTCTGTGATTTAAGGGCATAAAAATTCAAAGTTGGAAAATTGCGAAATTTTCAAAATTTTTGCCAAATTTCCATTTTTTTCACAAATAAACGCAAGTTATTTGAATGAAATTTTACCACTATCATGACGTACAATATGTCACGAGAAAACAATGTCAGAATCACCGGGATCCATGGAAGTGTTCCAGAGTTATGACCTCATAAAGGTACAGTGGTCAGAATTGTAAAAATTGGCCCGGTCATGAACGTGCAAACCACCCTTGGGGGTGAAGGGGTTAACCTGGAAAGGATGTAACTTAACATATTTCCCAGCAAAATCTGTTTCAGTTTTGTTTTGGTATGTTTTTTGGTGCATCAGTAAAAATGGCATGAAACTCTGACAACATTGTTTAAAGATGTTAACTAGGAGTCAGGAATGCTTCCAGGGGCAATCCCCATGATGTCTCCGTGTCATTTGAGCAGTGTTTCCATTATTTTCAGATGTTTTTACACCTTAAAAGGACACACGGGGGTATTGCGGTAAAAATGCTTGGGTCTCCCATAGACTTACATTGGGGTCGTTGTTCTTTTCCGAGAACCCGAGTATTCCAATTTGCTTGACCTGAGCCACGAGCATCAGAGCATTTTAGTGCTCGCCCATCTCTAGTCATTACATGATTACTCATATGTAATTTCCATGACCGCATATGGCGACTCCAGTTTTCCTTTTCCGTTATCCAATACCTACCCGATTCCTTCCTATGTCCCCACCCCTGAAATAGCACACACTACAATTTAAATTCTTTTGGATAACTTTTGGCCACAGCGACCAATTTTATTAGCAAACAATAACACTAACCATAAGTATCAATATATTAACCATAATGCAATTATGAGGGGAGGGTTCTTGGAGCTAAAAGATCTGGCTATAAATCCTTTTGGCCCAAAAACCAATGTAAAAAACTCGACCACCATGTTACCCTCAGCCGTCCATCCCCAGCTCGAGGGCACATTAACTCCCATTTCGGGAGACTAACCACCAGAGCTCCCAAGGTAAAACCCCTCCAGAGCCCATAGCCAAAGAGCCAGATCCCCCATACCATTTTAAAACTGTCGGGAATATTACTTCCAAATTCTTCCCCGACCAATCATCGTCAACTCCAAGAACCCCACCCCTCACCCCCCAGCCACTGTGACAACAGCAACCACCAATGATCCATATAGATCCCACCGACTCTATTATTATTTTTTTTTTTTACAGATATCCCCTAACACCACCTACCCTGTATTACCGCATAACAGGGAGGGTGGGTGGATCTTCACTCCTCTGCTTGCAGCTGCCGAATGCAGCTTTTCCCGCACTTTCTCCCCACTGCCCAGGCTGCCCCCACCCCGAACTCCTCCCCTGGCCCCCATTCCAGCCATTCATATCATTCTGGCCAAAACAAGTTTAAAAACTTGCCTGCCCACTGCAGTCATGGGGGGGCTTTCTCCAGGCTGTACCCTCCCCAGCCCCCTCCTTTATTGTCATATGTCGACTAGTGTCTCTTCCTGCTTCTCACATTGAAGCAGGGGATGTAGTATTTTACTGATTATTGAGAGATTAAGGAATAGCATCTAACTGGCATCTGACTGTAAGTATGCAAATTGCAAATGAGCAGTCACATAGAACCATAGAATCATAGAATCGTAGAGTTGGAAGGGACCTCCTGGGCCATCTGCTCAAAGAGCTTATGCTGTGTATAGGAGGAGGCTCCAAATTGAAAATGTTGTCCATGGACAAAGGACAACCTAGATTCGCCTCTTATAAATATGACAGGCTGTGCTTGACCGTACTCCTTTGCTAAGCTTCATCTGCTTTTCAAAACGTTGTCAGCACTGGCTTAACAATGTCAAAAGTTACAACATTTGTGTGCAAATATTATAAGTTGTAAAAGTTTTTACTACATTTCAAATAGGAATAGTTGTAATCTAGATTTCTGGTGACATCCTATGAATCAACTCAAAAGTTCCTAGTCCAAAAATAGTCATGAACACCATGGCGCTCTTGTGTCATAACTGTACGTGGGCCTCTTTTTCATCGCTAGTTTGTCTACCGATGCTTAGGGCTAGAATATTTCCCTCTAGGAAGCATTCTGTCTGTTAATGTGAAAAAATGGAGATTGTAAATGTGTATGAATATAGTGCATTTATTTGTGAATAAATATGCTAACTCAGAATGCAGAGAGAGCTGGATGTTTTGAGCAGAGCAAATCAATATTTTGCTTTATATTGAAAAAATGAACAAATGTTTACAATAAAATCATTCTTTCAATAATTAAAGTGTGTCCTACCTGATGAGCATTGACTGAGATGTCAGACAATCTACAGGAACCAAAAGGCTCTTTCAGTAAGTATGGTACTATTTCTCATGTAGTTCCTTTTTATGAAGTTTTGATGTGTCAATAACTCCAGTAGAAGTAATTTATTAGTGATTATTAGTAGGGATGAGCGAATTTGTTGGGATTTTGGCCCCGAATCTGATTTTCACATATTCGAGCCAAATTCAAACACTTATGATCGGTTCCGAACATATTTGGTAATTTCTACTTCCGTTGACTCTAATGACATTCAGCTGTGTTCGACGAATATTGCAAAAACAATATTAGATTCCGATCGTATTCGGAACCGAATCCGAGCAACTTTGCAAATCTCTAATTATTAGCCATGTCAATCATACAATGATGAACGTTTGTCTAGGTCATCAATATCAGATTGATGGAAATCTGACACTAGGCACTACTGCTGCTCAGTTGATGCCTGAATCTGCGGTCATCAAAAGTTTACAGTATACAAAGTTGGAACACCACAGCTTCATGCACTGTGTAGAGGCCGTTCTTAGGTACTACAGCTCAGTTGCTATTAAAGTGAATACGATTTCAGCTGCAGCACCCAGAATGGCCGCTACACAATGATGATTATTAATACTAGCTGCTCATATAGCGCCATTATCCCATAGCACTTTACAGATATGATCATCATCACTGTTCCCATTGGGGCTCACTATTTATCTTCCCTCTCAGTATGCCTTGGAGTGAGGGAGAGAACTGGAGAGCCCAGAAAAAAACCCACACAAACATGGGGAGAACATACAAACTCCTTATAAATGTTGTTCTTGGTGGGATTTGAACCCAGGACCCCAGCGCTGCAAAGCAAAAGTGCTAACCACTGAGCCACCGTACTGCCTGAAGCTGTGATGTTTAGCTTCTGGACACTAAACTTCGGGCAGCCATAGATCCTTATATTAGCAGGTGTTGAAACTCTGTCAATACAACATTGATTTCCTATTGCAAGAATAGGTTACCAGTATATTAGTTTTGGACAACCCTTTTAACTTGCTTTCTAATAGTCAATTGGATAATCTGAATATTGGAGGGTCACTTTGGCTGACAGAGTTCCTGTGCTGTCGCATTGGCTGTACATGTGGTCTGTCTGCTCGGGTTCTGGTTATCAGAGACTGATTCAAGATTCAATTCCACTAAGATGAATGTTCTCACGTGTGTTATCAGGTCTGAGTGTAGATGATAAACAGATATACTGTAGATATTCTCCTCCAATTTCGAAAACATTTGTTCAATCCATTTTCCATCTGATGAAGCAGATTCCCACGGGTCAGAGACAGTATTCTGTCAGCACTGA
This sequence comes from Dendrobates tinctorius, assembly GCF_039654945.1. Taxonomy (NCBI): domain Eukaryota; kingdom Metazoa; phylum Chordata; class Amphibia; order Anura; family Dendrobatidae; genus Dendrobates; species Dendrobates tinctorius. The sequence goes on along the minus strand of NW_027361707.1, from coordinate 60,435,487 downwards.
CACACCGATCACTCTATAACTGCTCCAGGCGCAAGTGATCACCATCGGAGCATGCATGGTCATAAGAGCACATCATTCCTGCTCTATGTTCTCAGTGTTTGCTAGGGGACAATTGCTTCTGCAATTCCATGTTTCATTGTGAAAGTTTTCATTACATTCTCCAGCACAAACAGTAATTATATTAATTGGCTAGTTGTAAAAGCTTAATTGTATAATCATTGTGAATCATTTACCATTCATCATTTATTATGAGAACAGAATATTGGGGCAAGTTCACCAATCATCTTTATGCTAACATATTGGTCGCTATTCATCAAAGCGTTTCCGACAGAAAACTGACGTGAAGTGCTTTAAAAAAAGTCACAATATTTTTGTGCAATGTGAGGTCGCATAAAAAAAAATTTGTGTCTTCTGGCAATTTCAAGACAGTTTTGGCCAGCTCTGCCAAAATGGGCTATCCTGGAGCCCCAGGGGGCGGGATGTGGATTGGTGAGGCCCGCTCATCTAATTTATGACGAGCTCTTTTAAGATGCGCATGATTCAGCAATAAGCGCCCCACCGGTCTTAATGAATCAAGATCATAAACTGCCTAAACTTAGACTAAACAAATGTTGGCACACATGTTAAATCTGAAACCACACCAACCTTCAAGTAAAACCACGCTTCTTTCTTTTTCTGCATGGCACCTGAATTCTGGCACATTTACCTTTGTATATTTCACCTGTTATGTACAAGCTGGAATGATCTTTGTACAGATGTTTCCCGCACACTACAAAAACATATTGATAGGTTAGACGGATTGCTATAAAATTGGCCCTAATGTGCGTCATTTTTGGGAACGACTGATGTCAGTAGTAGCAGTCTCGTACAGTGCCGTGAAATATGTTTCAACAGGAAATAAGTAAAGATGGTGAATGTTTTTTTTAAGGGTAGAGAAACCGGGAAATACCCCACCTAAGTGCAGCAATTAGCCAATTATTCTGATAACTAGTATCAGTACACTAATAGTATATATTATATGCACACCTCCACATTACGCCTACACGAGCTTATATGACAGATCATTCTAGATCCATAGGTAGCTAAATGTCCTTCTTGCCCTTTGAAGCTATAGCAGAATCCACTCTTTGCAAATATTTCTACAAGATTTTGGAGGTATCTGAATAAACCCTTTCTTTACTTGCACAAACAGTTCGGGAGGGGGGAAGAGTGTGGGCAGTGCATGGGCGGATACCGTGCGTGTCTGTGTGTGTGGGCGGGGTCTGTACGGGCCTCTCGGGAGTCTGTGCGGGCCTGCCGGGGGTCTGTGCAGGCTGCCGGGGGTCTGTGCGGGCTGCCGGGGGTCTATGCGGGCCTGCCGGGCGTCTGTGCGGGCTGCCGGGGGTCTGTGCGGGCCTGCCGGTGGTCTGTGCGGGCCTGCCGGGGGTCTGTGCGGGCCTGCTGGGGGTTGTGTGTGTGTGTGCAGGCATAGTCCGATGGGACTACAAGTCCCATCGGGCTATGCCTGCTACAATGACAGTGATTGACACATTAGCCAATGATGGGACAGGAGTAGTCCCATCATCCGTCTAATGTGCTGAATGTAAAAAAAAAGCCATACAAACTACATACTTACATACTACATACATACTACATTCATACAACATACATACATACTACATACATACTACATATATACTACATTCATACAACATACATACATACATACTACATATATACTACATATATACTACATTCATACAACATACATACAAACATACATACATACATACATACTACATATATACTACATTCATACAACATACATACATACTACATAATACATACTACATACATACTACATTTATACAACATACATACATACTACATATATACAACATGCATACATACTACATATATGCTTCATATATACTACATTCATACAACATACATACATACTACATATATACTACATTCACACAACATACATACATACATGCTACATATACTGTATACTACATTCATACAGCATGCATACTACATAATACGTACATACTACATATATACTACAGTCATACAACATACTTACATACATACTACATACTACGTACATACTGCATACAGTCATACTCAGTTTCTTCCTGAAAATGATTGCAAACACAAATTCTTTGGTATTATTATCTTCATTTAATTTGTCTTAAATGAAAAAACACAAAAGAGAATGAAGCAAAAAGCAAAACATTGATCATTTCACACAAAACTCCAAAAATGGGCCAGACAAAAGTATTGGCACCCTCAGCCTAATACTTGGTTGCACAACTTTTAGCCAAAATAACTGCGACCAAACACTTCCGGTAACCATCAATGAGTTTCTTACAATGCTCTGCTGGAATTTTAGACCATTCTTCTTTGGCAAACTACTCCAGGTCCCTGATATTTGAAGGGTGCCTTCTTCAAACTGCCATTTTTAGATCTCTCCACAGGTGTTCTATGGGATTCAGGTCTGGACTCATTGCTGGCCACCTTAGAAGTCTCCAGTGCTTTCTCTCAAACCATTTTCTAGTGCTTTTTGAAGTGTGTTTTGGGTTATTGTCCTGCTGGAAGACCCATGACCTCTGAGGGAGACCCAGCTTTCTCACACTGGGCCCTAAATTATGCTGCAAAATTTGTTGGTAGTCTTCTGACTTCATAATGCCATGCACACGGTCAAGCAGTCCAGTGGCAGAGGCAGCAAAGCAACCCCAAAACATCAGGGAACCTCTGCCATGTTTGACTGTAGGGACCTTGTACTTTTCTTTGAATGCCTCTTTTTTCTCCTGTAAACTCTATGTTGATGCTTTTGCCCTAAAAGCTCTACTTTTGTCTCATCTGACCAGAGAACATTCTTCCAAAATGTTTTAGGCTTTTTCAGGTAAGTTTTGGCAAACTCCAGCCTGGCTTTTTTATGTCTCGGGGTAAGAAGTGGAGTCTTCCTGGGTCTCCTACCATACAGTCCCTTTTCATTCAGATGCAGACGGATAGTACGGGTTGACACCGTTGTACCCTCGGACTGCAGGGCAGCTTGAACTTGTTTGGATGTTAGTGGAGGTTCTTTATCCAACATCCGCACAATCTTGCGTTGAAATCTCTTGTCAATTTTTCTTTTCCGGCCACATCTAGGGAGGTTAGCCACAGTGCCATGGGCTTTAAACTTCTTGATGACACTGCGCACGGTAGACACAGGAACATTCAGGTCTTTGGAGATGGACTTGTAGCCTTGAGATTGCTCATGCTTCCTCACAATTTGGTTTCTCAAGTCCTCAGACAGTTCTTTGGTCTTCTTTCTTTTCTCCATGCTCAATGTGGTACACACAAGGACACAGGACAGAGGTTGAGTCAACTTTAATCCATGTCAACTGGCTGCAAGTGTGATTTAGTTATTGCCAACACCTGTTAGGTGCCACAGGTAAGTTATAGGTGCTGTTAATTACACAAATTAGAGAAGCATCACATGATTTTTCGAACAGTGCCAATACTTTTGTCCACCCTCTTTGTTATTTTTGGTGTGGAATTATATCCAAATTGGCTTTAGGACAATTCTTTTTGTGTTTTTTCATTTAAGACAAATTAAATGAAGATAATAATACCAAAGAATTTGTGTTTGCAATCATTTTCAGGAAGAAACTGAGTATTATCTGACAGAACTGCAGGGGTGTCAATACTTTTGGCCATGACTGTATATACAACATACATACATACTTCATATATACTACATTCATACAACATACATGCATACTACATACAGTATATACTAAATTCATACAACATACATGCATACATACTACATACATACCACATTTATACTACATTCATACAACATACATACATACTACATATATACTACATTCATACATCATACATACATGCTACATATATACTACATTCATACAGCATACATACATACATAGTACATACTACATACATACTACATATACACTACATTCATACAACATACATACATACTGCATACTACATACATACTTCATATATACTACATTCATACAACATACATACATACTACATATATACTACATTCATACAACATATAAACATACATAGTACATGCTACATACATACTACAGACATACAACATACATAAAACATGCTACAGACATACAGCATACATAGTACATACATACTACATACATACTACATACATTACATTCATACAATACATACATATAGACATACAGTACATACAAATAGAGTACATACTCACCATCACTTGTCACTTTGATCCCCGAATCATCTGAAAAAAATATTAAAATAACAAACAAGCAATATACTCCCTGATCCGCAGAAATCCACGAGTGTCCCACGACGATCTCCCGTGGAGAACAGCATCATCAGCTGATGCAACCGCTTTCTAGGGGCACCAGGAATACAATGAAAGGAGGTAGGTATCCTTCCGCACTGTATTCCTCCACCACTGTCAAAAAATAGTCCCTAGTCTCACTTTTGGCATTGCAGCTTTTGCCATAAAGTGAGACCAGTGAACTATAGTAACCTCTCAGTGATGCACTGCAGGAGATCGTCGTGGGACACACGTGGATTTCTGTGAATCAGGGAGTATATTGGTTGTTTGTTATTTTAATATTTTTTACAGTGAGATGACACTGGCTTGAGGGATCAAAGTGACAAGTGATGTGAGTATGTACTCTATGTTATATGTACTGTATGTCTATATGTATGTAGCAAGTATTTAGTATGTAGTATGTATGTTGTATGTATGTAGTAAGTATGTAGTATGTATGTATGCTGCATGAATGTAGTATATATGTAGTATGTATGTAGTATGTATGATGTATGAATGTAGTATATATGAAGTATGTATGTAGTATGTATGTATGTTGTTTGAATGTAGTATATATGTAGTATGTATGTAGTATGTAGTATGTATGTGTGTATGTTGTATGAATGTAGTATATATGTAGTATGTATGTATTATGTAGTCCGTATGTATGCTGTATGAATGTAGTATATATGTAGTATGTATGTTGTATGAAGGTAGTATATATGTTGTATGTATGTATGCTGTATGAATGTAGTATATATGTAGTATGTATGTAGTATGTATGTAATGTGATAAAACACCCCGGGATCGCCTTTGCTGGGGTCAAAGGTCACGTGCGTTCAGCATGAAACTCAGGCGCAGAGCTGGGATTCGGGTATAACTGACACTGGGTCAGGTTTATTAATGGTGAAAGCAATGCATAAAGAAATAAAACATAAAACAAATCCTTGCCTGTCCGGCACTAACTAAACAAGGTACCACCTAACTACCAACTGGCGGGCTTCTCCCGTCCAGCCAAACCACAGTTGCAGTGGGCACTGCTTTCACTCACCTGTGTCTCTCACACAGACAGGCTCTCTGTGTTCCCAGGCTGAGACACTCACACAACCACCTGGCATCCTTTTATATCCACCTCCCATTATTCATTAGTAAGCAGGTGCGATACTGACCAGACTAGGCCACATAGGAAAGGAATCTGGGCGAGATATACCTGCCCTCATCCACTATTCCCACATGATTCTCACAGTATGTTGTATGAATGTAGTATATATGAAGTATGATGTAGAATGTACTATGTATGTATGTTGTATGAATGTAGTATATACACTCACTGGCCACTTTATTAGGTACACCTGTCCAACTGTGTGTTAAGACTTAATTTCTAATCAGCCAATCACATGGCGGCAACTCAGTGCATTTAGGCATGTAGACATGGTCAAGACAATCTCCTGCAGTTCAAACCGAGCATCAGTATGGGGAAGAAAGGTGATTTGAGTGCCTTTGAACGTGGCAAGATTGTTGGTGCCAGAAGGGCTGGTCTGAGTATTTCAGAAACTGCTGATCTACTGGGATTTTCACGCACAACCATCTCTAGGGTTTACAGAGAATGGTCCGAAAAAGAAAAAAAATCCAGTGAGCGGCAGTTCTGTGGCCGGAAATGCCTTGTTGATGCCAGAGGTCAGAGGAGAATGGGCATACTGGTTCGAGCTGATAGAAAGGCAACAGTGACTCAAATTGCCACCCGTTACAACCAAGGTAGGCAGAAGAGCATCTCTGAACGCACAGTGCGTCGAACTTTGAGGCAGATGGGCTACAGCAGCAGAAGACCACACTGGGTACCACTCCTCTCAGCTAAGAACAGGCATCTGATGGCTACTTTCAGCAGGATAATGCGCCATGTCATAAAGCTCGAATCATCTCAGATTGGTTTCTTGAACATGACAATGAGTTCACTGTACTCAAATGGCCTCCTCAGTCACCAGATCTCAATCCAATAGAGCATCTTTGGGATGTGGTGGAACGGGAGATTCGCATCAGGGATGTGCAGCCGACAAATCTGCGCCAACTGTGTGATGCCATCATGTCAATATGGTCCAAAATCTCTGAGGAATGCTTCCAGCACCTTGTTGAATCTCTGCCACGAAGAATTGAGGCAGTTCTGAAGGCAAAAGGGGGTCCAACCCGTTACTAGCATGGTGTACCTAATAAAGTGGCCAGTGAGTGTATGTAGTATGTATGTATGTAGTATGCAAGGTTTTTTTTCTTTTTTACATTCAACACATTAGCCGGATGATGGGACTACTACTGTCCCATCTTTGGCTAATGTGTCAATCACTGTCATTGTAGCAGACATAGCCCGATTGGACTTGTAGTCCCATTGGACAATGCCTGCACACACACACAACTCCCGGCAGGCCACACAGACCCCCGGCAGGTCCCTACAGACCACCAGCAGGCCCGTGCAGACCCCCGGCAGCCCGCACAGACCCCCGGCAGGCCCGCACAGACCCCCGGCAGGCCCATACAGACCCCCGGCAGCCCGCACAGACCCCCGGAAGGCCCACACAGACCCCCGGAAGGGCTGTACAGACCCCTGGCAGGCACGCACAAACCCCTGGCAGGCCCGCACAGACCGCACATCATGATGACATCATTTCAGCAGCCAAACACAGCCATGCCATTAGTTAACATGGCTAACACAACTGACTGATAGCATTATGGGAACTTCCGATTCTGGTGTTTGATATTGTAAAAATATCGGTACTCGGTATCGGAATTCCGATGCCGTGAATATTGGCCAATACCCGATATTTGCGGTATCGGAATGCTCAACACTAGCTGGCAGATGTCAGTGTTGCCCCGCAGCTTTGACTTTCACCTGCTGTAACACTACCACTGGTACTGTTGGTCACAGCGCTGTGGGATCATGATGTCAATGTGACTCCACAGCTGTGACTGTCACCTGCGGTAAAGCTACCACTCGTACTGTCTGTCACAGCGCTGCAGGAACATACTGACTGATATCAGCATTATCCCGCAGCTGTGACTGTCACCCACAGTAACGGTATTGCAGACCGTCAGTCAGCTGCAGGACCATGCTGGCAGATGTCAGTGTGACCCCGCAGCTGTGACTGTCGCCTGCGATAATGCTATGGCTGGTATTGTTGGTCACAGCACTGCGGGATCATGCTCTCAGATGTCATCATGACCCCACAGTTGTGACTGTGACCCGCAGGTGTGGGCTGATGAGACTACTGCTCCCATTGGGCTACGTCTGCTGTCACTGATAACAGTGGCAACAGGTGCCACTGATGGGAGATGTAGTCTCATCTGCCGGTGCCTGTACTCACAGTTAAAAAAAAAAATAAAAAATTACGTACATATTCAAATTAAAGTAAAACCCCATTATAATCACCTAATGCCCAATCCCCGATCCCCAATGCCCTCATCTCCTAGAAAAAAATGTACAATAATAAAACAACATATACTCACTTGTCCGCCATAGTCCAGGTTATCCCAAGTCTCCCACAGCGATCTCATGTGTAGAACATAAATAGCAAAAAAACTGACTGAAACACCAAGAACTAGTCTGAACAAGTGCATACCAAAAAACAGCTTACATATCAAAATAGGAAAATGGTTTGTCAATGCCAATGTGAAATATGTGAAATGTGAACAGCAAAATGGCTTTAGAAATTTAGGAAAAATACACGAGACGCTTCACACAAAATTTGGCCAAAAAATGTGAGCCAATCCACCATCGTCAAGGTAATCTCATGAATCGGATGGGTCCCTAACCTCCCTGTCCAGTATGAACACTGCATGGGTGAATGTGGACACCTCTCTCATTAAAACATAAATAATGCCTAAACTCACATGTAGAACAGTCACATCAGTGATGCACTAACAGGAGGTAATCTCTCCCGCAGTGTATCACTGAGCTGCCTTGAGAGTTCACTGGAGTTCATGAGCTCCGGTGCTCTCACTTATGGCACCGCTGCTTGAGAACTTTCCCACACAGCAGTAGTGCCATAAGGGAGATAACCGGAGCTGATCTGCTGATGAACTCTCTCTCACTGCAGTACAGTGATACACTGCGGGAGTGATTACCCCCTGTCAGTGTATTGCAGGCTGTCTTGAGACCAGTCACATCACTGATGTGACTGCTCTCAAAGTGATCAGGATCGTTGTGAGACATTATGGAATACCTTCTCAGTGGACAGGTGAGGAACATTTATGGTTTATTATTTTATTTTTGTTGCAGGAGACGTTGGCTTTGGTGGATTAGGTGTTTGGTAAGTATGGTTTAATTAAGGTTATTAAAGGAGTCGTGTCATTATTTCAAATAAAGGACTATATTCTGGGTGTGTATGTTTTTATACAATATCACTGCGGGGTTACTAATGGATAGGTGTCTTATACATGCCTCTCCATTACTAACCTGTGGGCTTGATGTCACCTGATAATATAAAGGTGACATCAAACCCAAAAATATGAACCCCACTTACCACCGCTACAGGGCATGTGGAAAGAGTGAGGCTAAGAGCCTGATTTGGCGCATCTTATATATGCACCTTTTCTGGGGCAGCTGAGAGCTGATGTTTTAAGACTGGGAAGGGCCAATATCCATGGCCCCTTTCTAGGCTATAAATATAAGCTTGCAGCTGTCTGCAGAGCCTTCGCTGGTTATTAAATATAGGGGTACCCCACATCATTTTTGGGGGGTCCCCCATTGTAATAACCAGTAAAGGCTAAGTATACAGCTGTGAGCTGTTATTAATAGCCTGGGAAGATCTACGGGTATTCCCCCCTTCCCAGGCTATAAACATTTGCCCCAGCCATCTGCTTTAGCTCTGCTGGTTATTAAAATTACGTGGGAGCCTACATCATCTTTTTTCTTTTTTTTTTTTCTTTAAAATTAACAGTTGCTGTCTGGTTATAGCCTATGTATGTTTGTTCTGTTAATGCTCCTACATAGGCTGGTGACAATGTGTGTGCAGGTTTGTGTGTGTGTTTGTGTTTACTTATAGGCTTAGTAATGAGGATGTCAGGCTGACATGTTTTCATTAATAAGCCTAGAGCTAGGTGTCAATGACAGCTGCTGACACATAGCTCTAATCCCATTATTCTGATGCCACTTCATCAGCATAAAAAAGGTGGTGTTGAACCAATGAATCACATCAATTTTTTTTAAATACCTTTATTTAGCTCAAAAACGTATTCATTGCTGTACAAAAACACATACAAAAAATGGATACAGAAACAAGGCAAAAACGCATGTTTTTGCTGCAGCGTTTTTCCTGCCAAGAGATTCAGAAATCTTGCAGAAATTTCTGCAAGCAAATACTCAACGTGCACACATAGCCTTAATGTGATGTGGCTGCGCACAATATGTAGAGAATCAGAAAAACTATTTACAGGCAGCTGATCCCTTCTTTTGTAGATTATCCATTTACAAGAAACTAGAATAGAACTGTATTCCTTACTTACAAGTTACATGAATTTTTACAGGACATGCCCAAACTAAAGGACAAAAACCAATAGGTTATCCAGTTCTAGGATGCCAATATCTGACGGTATAAACCAGCAATAGAAGGGACTTTTTTTACATTAGCCATGAGCCACCTCTATTATGTGTATGTAACATTACTTATATTTTGCAAATGGACTCTAGAATACAGTTTGCATTTAAAACAACCAATGTCTTCTGACATACCGCATTTCCAGCACAAATTTCATTTAGTCTTGAATGCATTATCTACATTCGGCTTCTCTAGGGAGAAATTTCTAATTCTAACACAATATACTGGTAAGCTTATATAAGGTGATCCTGCTCTATAGGCAGAAATATGATGCCATGAACAAAGTACAAACATGCCTCAATCTCATGAAAGCATTGCTTTTATTTCATTGATATGAAGCTTATTTTGGGAAGTCAAAGTACTTTAACAACATTTTAACTCTTTTCTTTTTACTTTGTTTATTATTAAGAAAGCAGGATTCATATACTGCACTTTTATAAAATGCTTTCTCCCCATTGTGCATTCCACATGAGAAAAGATGAAGAACGGTAGAAAACATTAACACATAGCAATACAATGCAAAGAGAGAATGAACAGTGCACTCAAGAGGATAATGATGGACAAGAGCAACATTATAAAATAAAATAACAAAGATCATAGAATTTACAGAGCGCGTAGGTGCCAACTCTCACTAAGTAAAGTATATATCCACAAAACACTCCTAGCAAACAGTGAGGGTGTAAGTAGTGATTAGCAAATAACAATTCAAAATGTATGAGAATTGAAGAAGAGGTATTTACACACATTACTACTTTATTAGGAAAAGGGGGAATATACTGTAATTTCAGCTATTTTACAACTTCAATTAAAAGGTTGCAAAAAAAGTATTTCTAAGATACAGAATGTAACATGTTATATTTTATTTCTGAAAGCTTACAGCTTGCAAGGAACACATGATTCACAACTGAAAAGAGAAAGAATAAACAATAATAGCTGAAGAGCCCGGCGTTGCCTCGGCAAAGTAACTAACTACCATGCCGCTCTCTCCATCAGCAGCCCCACTCTCCATCCTACTTTCTCTGAAGGCCAGCTCTCCACCTGTCATCCTGCATTCTCTCTCAGTTGCTCTGCTCTCCATCCACCGTCCTGCTCTATCCCTCCGCCCTCCTGTCTCCACTGGCCATCCCACTCTCTTCCTCAGCAGCCCCGCTTTTGATCCACAGCACTGCTGTCTGTCCACAGCCCAGCTCTCCATCCACTGTCATGCTCTCCTTCCACAGCCCCACTTTCCAATCACCGTCCTGCATTCTCCCTCCACAGCTCTGCTCTGTCCCTCATCAGCCTCTGTCTCCACTGGCCGTCCTACTCTTCCTCCGCAGCCCCACTCTCCACTGGCCGCCCCGATCTCTCACCCACAGCAGCCCTGTTCTCCACCCACATCCCGCTCTCTCCCTTCACAGCCCCGCTCTCTCCCTCCACATCCCCACTCTCTCCCTCCACAGCCCCGCTCTTTCCCTCCATAGCCTTGCTCTCCATGCACCATCCTTTTGCATCCCTACGCAGCCCCGCTCTCCATCTGTGTCCCGCTCTCTCCCTCGCAGCTCTACTCTACACCAGCATCCTGCACTTTCCCTCTGCAACTCTGCTCTCCAGATGCCAGTGGGCAGGGCTATGGTGAGTGGGTGAGGCTTCATACATGCACACACTCAGCTTTCCATATATAGATGGTGGTGAAAAGGGTAAGTTATACAGAAGACACAACCACCTTCACAGTGTAGGGTCTAGCAGGTTCGCAGGATGCAGTGACGAGACACTAGACGGATGGTGGTTTGTGAAATAACTTTTATCAAACCGTAGCCGCTGGGCTCGGCTGAACAAACATAAATTAATGACAAAAAAACAGTCCACGCAGGGACTCAACAATCTTAAAAAGACTATATTGCAACTTAGCCTTCCAGGGGGCTGCCAGTTTCGTGAGCATGGCTGCGTAGAGGTCGCTGAGGCAGCTGTCCTGACGCCTCGCTACTCCGGAAAGGAATGGGGCTCCACAGGCCCTAAATAAAGCAATGCCGGTGGGGCTCCACAGGCTCTGAAGAAAACAAAGCCGGTGGGGTGCAGCAGGCCCTGAAGAAAACAATACTGGTGGGGCACAACAGGCCCTGAAGAAAGCGATGCCGGTGGGGCGCAAAAGGCCCTGAAGAAACGATGCCGGTGGGGCGCAACAGGCCCTGAAGAAAGCAATGCCGGTGGGGCGCAACAGGCCCTGAAGAAAACAATGCCGATGGGGCACAACAGGCCCTGAAGAAAGCGATGCTGGTGGGGCACAACAGGCCCTGAAGAAAGCGATGCCAGTGGAGCGAACAGCCCCTGAAGAAAACAATGCTGGTGGGGCACAACAGGCCCTGAAGAAAGCGATGCCGGTGGGGCGCAACAGGCCCTGAAGAAACGATGCTGGAGGGGCGCAACAGGCCCTGAAGAAAGCAATGCCGGTGGGGCGCAACAGGCCCTGAAGAAAACAATGCCGATGGGGCACAACAGGCCCTGAAGAAAGCGATGCCGGTGGGGCGCAACAGGCCCTGAAGAAAGCGATGCCAGAGGCGTGCGGTGATGACGCAGTTCCCCAGATGACCTGTAGCCGTCCTTTATCAAGGAGTCTCTCCCAAAGCCGGGGTAGCGGGCCTTTTAATCTCGCCTATGACGAGGTGGAGTATCTTCAGGCCGGTGATGGCAAGGTCGCCGTGGGGGGAGAAGGCTGGGAGGAAGTGTACGAGCCTCTGTGGCCTGGTTATGTGTACTCACGGCGACAACCTGAGGTAAAGTCCCTCCCCCACAAAGGTGGGGGGCAGCGGGGATGATGCTCTGAGAACAGGGGCGGGGAACAGTCTCTGGTAACAGTCTCTCACGTCTCTCTTGTCGGTAAATGCGCAGTTTTCTCCTCACAGGCTCCTGTCGGTGTGTCTGCCAGTCACCCTGCTTCCTGCCTTCACCCTGGCTCTCTTCCAACTGCCACATCAGCGCGCCCCCTGCTCCTTTTTTCCTATCCCCACCCCCTGTTGCCCTGACAACTTCTGTCGCATGTCTCTCTTTGTAATCCCCCTGATGCAGTTCCTTCAATAACCCTGATGGCGGTCCCCTTGATTCCGGCCCAATCACTATATGGGGGTCCTCCTCCCCACAACCACTCAGCTACTTCCAAACCTTCCTAAACACCCAATCAGTGAGAAATGAGAGTTTAAAACTAAGAAAACATATATAACATGCCATAGTTGAATAAATTTATGGCTTTAAAGCAAGAAGGATTGATATTTCCTACTTTACAAAAAGAATCTTGTTTCTTTCAACAAGAATCATTAAAATGGTTTTCTGGTTCCAGCAAATGTCATCTCATGAGCTCAGTTAGGGTCCGCTTATACAGACCGACAGGTGGTATAATACAACCCCCGACCAGTAAAGTTTTACCTATCAGCAGTTGTTTAAATCACCAAATCAAAGTAAATGATACATTCATTTATCACTGCCCAGTACAGCCCTCTCAAGTATCCTTTAACTTCACAGACCGTGTTTGTCATCTTGAACCATCATGATGCAGGTTAGTGGATCATACCTGCCCACACCCATTGTAACACGTCCTCACCTGCTCAATTACCTTGATTACCTCAGCAGCATAGCCAGATCACTATCACCATATCCAGCTTTCCTTAACAGTCATTACGGTGCAGCTGTCCTAACAGCTTGGGGGCACCCAGCTTTTAAAATACTGATCGGCTTTACAATCAGCGCACCACACCAGGAACTGCTGACAATGACTAAGATAACACTTTTATCATAACTATCTTGCAGAATTCATGCAATTTTGTTTTGAGCAATGGCACGGGTGTTACTGGATCATTGATAAAGTTCATTGGGGTGTTATAGGCGTTTTCACACAGCTACCTATACAAAACTAATATTTTACTCCCGGAATTTAGCAAGTACACCTTCTTACAGTGTCCACACACTTTATATTATACTGGACTCTTGGTGACATTATTGGAACGCCACTAGCTGAAGTTTTATTATCCCAATAATAGCATATTTTGTGGAGTCACTCATCTACATTTCCGGTGACATTAATTTTACCTTCTCACAGTGGAGCAGCTATTTCTTGTATTTCTTATGTGACGTCAAAATCATTCTTTTTTTTTTCTCTCTTGCAAAATATAGTGATTGGCTTCAGAGCGCCATTTTGGATTTTTACCAAATCTGAGTTTACCTTAATTAATATTTTGACAATAGCTGGTTATTGTCACCCAAACGGGCAGCTAGAATCCTCATAAAAAACCTGATGTTTCGTGCCAGTGGATTTTTTGGTTTTCTATTTTAGTTTTTATTTTTCCACTCAAAATGATTTTAGTTTCTTTCTCAATGGATTTGTAAGTGACATTTAATAAGGAGTACAAAATTCTAAAACTATTTTTCTTTGTATTATTTTTTTTACATGACAAATTCTTCCCTTTTAACTCCGGGAAGGTGTAGATTTTTTTTGTACATATGGACAGCATGAAATCGTACTATGCTTTGTGCATAAACACACATAAACAACATTTTGTATTGAAAACCTACACACATTAATAGCAGGTTTGAGGACTTTTAGTCCTATAGAATTTGTGTATTTACCTCCAAAACAAACAAGTGAACAAACAAAAACTATTATAACAAGAATATTAACATAGAACATTAATGAATGTTTCTTAACAGCAACATATTAGGGTAATTATTTATCAGAAATTTTGCCGGTGGCTCATATTGGTGTTCCCGAGACATAAAACCAATTCCTAGGTCAATGGTAAATTGACAAACATCATGCTATTTAAAGAAATATGAAAACCACTGTAATCAGTGTAACAGTGATGCATATCTAGAATGAACTGTGAGTATTGCATAGTTCTAAAGATTGAGGTTTAATTATTCAGCTTACACTGCGGAGTAACTATAGAATAAATATACCAAAAACACCATTGGAAAATTGTTACAAAATGAATGGTAATTTCTCATTTTCTCATCAATTTGGAGCCATATGCAATATGATTTACCCTTAAAATACACTTTATATCATCATATTTATTTGATCTGTGCTTGATGATGGTTATTATTATCATAATTATTAGTAATATTGTTATTGGGCTGTCAAGTCATTTTCAATACTTTTAGGGGCAGCACGGTGGCTCAGTCCTGGGTTCGAATCCCACCTAGGACAACATCTGCAAGGAGTTTGTATGTCCTCCCCGTGTTTGGGTGGGTTTCCTCCGGGCACTCCGGTTTCCTCCCACACTCCAAAGACATACTGATAGGGAATTTAGATTGTGAGCCCCATCGGGGACAGTGATGAAAATGTGTGCAAACTGTAAAGCGCTGCGGAATATGTTAGCGCTATATAAAAATAAAGATTATTATTATGATACAGAACTCCAAACCCTATGCTAGATGTATAATTCAACAGGTTAATGTAACGAGGGTATCAAGAATTTGACTGATTGCTGCTCTTAAATGCAGCTGACAATTTAGGTGGTGCTATCTTGAGAAACATTTACTAGTGATTATGGGGTGCAGATGGGATACAAAAGTGGTCAAGACCTACTCAAGGCCATGGTCGCAGTTATCTTGGTTGCTCCAATTTACCCTACCTTCATTGGAAATTTGTATTTTCATAGTAAAATGCAGGAATAAAATTATGCAGTATATAGTGCAAGTGATCAAATGATCATAGCTTCAAGTCTTCTCGGGTGCAAGGGGCTAAAAATGTGAAGCACTTTTCAAAAAGTAAGAGAATATTTTAAAATTCACCCAGTGTTTCCCTACATAAATTTAACAATAATAAATATAAAAAAAATTCCAATTTTCTACATCTGTGAAAATCAGATACTTTAAAATGTAACATTATTTATCCTACATGATAAACAATGTGAAGGGAAAAAAAATCAAAACTGCAATTTTTCAGTCACCTTTCCAAAAAGGTGGAATAAAGATTGCTCGAAAATGAGTATTAGTCTCGGCCAAAAGTTAAGGCTGGCACAAATTTTGTTTTTCAGAAAGTTTGCTGCTTTAGTATTTTTATATCTTTTAATCAGATATTTCTATGGTTACTAAATACACTCATATTGCGAAATACATCATTTTTATGCAAAATATTTTCAGCATTTAACATTGTTTATCAAGACTTTTACTCTTCTTCCTAGCAGCTAGTTATCAGCTTCTGGGCCAAATCCTGACTGATGACAATCCATTGTTGGCTAATCAGTGTTTAGAGTTTATGACACTTTCTGTAGTTTTGTTTGTCCTCTCGCTTTCTTGACCAAAGGTTCTCAATAGGATTGAATTCTGGGATCTTTCCTCAGCGTGGGCTCAAAATTTCTATGTTTTTTGTTAACCCAGCCACTTGGTCATCACTTTTGTTTTGTGACATGGTGCTCGTTCAAGCTGGAAAAAGCTTTGTTGATCACCAAATTATTCCTGGATGGTTAGGAGAAGTTGTTCGTAGAGGAGGTATAGATTCCATTCTTTATTCATGGCACTGTTCATAGGCAAAGTCATGAATAAGCCCACTCCAAGGATGAAAATAATAAAACTTTAATATTTATAGGCGATGTTAAACTCAGCAGGGTAATCAATGGAAAGGAGGATAATTTAATATTATATAGGGATTTAGAAACTTGGATGTATGGGTTGACAGCAAACACAACCTTAATGACCACTGTTAGGCAGCTGCTGCCAAGTCAAATTAAATCATGGTATGCATTAAAAGCAAAGATGTTCATGACTTGAACATAGCCCTGATTCATCATGATCCTCACTGTTTCTCAAGTTTTATTGAGTAATTTGTTCCTTATTCATAGCTTTTATATTTGTACCCTCTTCTCTATATGTTTTTCAACACTTCAAGTTGTCTCTCTTTTTCAACTTTTCTTATTCAGATGTTTTTAATTCTTGAAATGTGGCTTTAATAAAATGTCACATTTTTATGGCGTATATAACACCAGTACCAGTTTTGAGTAAGGTTTTTGGAGGAGATTCCAATTTGGCTGGTGACTTTCAGTGCTAAAAAAGTCAGAAAGAGAAATAAAACGCAATGTGAATTTTTCACCAAATTATTAAACGACATCTGCTATTGTGCAGAATTTGGCAAAAAACACACACCAGTGAATGTCACAAGACAATTATAGATAAGTGACTGCAATAAATTGCAAATGATGAATTGGGTTCATAGTTTTGCCTCCATACAATCTGTTGTCAATCTGTTCAGAACACTGTGCACAATTTTGGGCCCCAGTGCTGGTGCAGAGAAGAGCAACCAAGGTTATTAAGGGAATGGGTGAACTGCAATAACCAGACAGATTGTCAAGCTTCACTAAGGCTACTTTCACACATCAGGTTTTCGGCGTCAGGCGCGATCCGGCGTCGTGCCGGAACGCCGGATCCGGCAAATGTTTAGTAAAACCTGATGTGCCGGATCCGGTTTTCTGCCGGATCCGTCTTTTTCTTGACAGACAAAACCGGATCCGTCTCATCCGGTTCATCCGTTTTTCTATCCGTTTTTCGACGGATTACGCCGGATCCGGTTTTTAAAATTGACCCTTGTGGCCTTCCGAACGGGATTGGCTACTGGAAAACTAGATATAGCATGTTCCTACAGCCCTTCTTTGACAGGTTGTAGAGAAGAAAGTGCAGGTTGGAGAGAAGAGCAAGTTACTGGCGAAGATGGATGTTGTCATTGGAAATATTACCACTAGAAGTTCTGTGACGGTTTCAGGGACAATTTTCCACTATACTTTATGTCACCTCAAGGCAGAGTACACTGGGATGACAGAGTGTGAAAGATTTGTGCCCTAAACTTGTGTACCTTCTGGACCAACAGTATATACCTTTGCCAACCAAAGTTGGCTATCTTGTCATGGTCTTACTATTTTTAGCTTTAGGCCACAGGTGTGTACCTGGTTGTGTTTTATGCAAAGTATTTCACCTTTTAACAAAAGTTGTGTACATTGTTAGGAAATCACCAACAATAAACACAACTTTTTAGGTGAAATACTTTGCTTCAAACACAACCAGGAACACAACTGTGGCAAAAAGCTAAAATTTACCCACAGTTATACACCTGGTTTTGAATACCTTTTTACCTTTGAAATACCCTGTATTTAACCTTTTTTTAAAACATAGTTCGCCGCAGAAAGAAATGACAGACAACCATTGTGAAACGATAATTTAACTTTTATTTAAATTTTTTTTTTTTTTATGTTTTTAAAGTGCAAAAAACTTTTTTAATAAAGGTTTTAAACCCAATGGGCATTTTTATTACAACAAAAAAAGATTACAAATCTGTGTACTGTGGGGTGGAAATACTGCTGGAGGGGCTGCGGGACACTTCGACACTGGGTGTGTGGAGAGAGGACTGGGATCGTGGTGGGGAAGGAACAGTTAGAGGTGAAGGTGTGGAAAAAGCTACAGAATGGGTGGACATGTGGGAGGCAGAAGAGGTGGTGGGCGGTGGAGTGGAGGGTTGGGCAGGGACTGTAGGAGCAGATGATGTTGATGGAAAGTTGTGTGGGGAAGGAGTTTGGTACGGGGAAGGAGTTTGGTACGGGGAAGGAGTTTGGTACGGGGCAGGTTGCTGGAAGAGGGGAGATGACTGGTACTGGGGAGGTTGCTGGTACTGGTGAGGTTGCTGGTATGTAATAGGAGGGGGAGGATGGAAAGTGGCTGGAGGGGGTGCAGATGTAATAGGAGGGGGAGGATGGAAAGTGGCTGGAGGGGGTGCAGATGTAATAGGAGGGGGAGGATGGAAAGTGGCTGGAGGGGGTGCAGGTGGAGGAACTACAGTGGTGGGAGGTGGAGGTTGGGAGGTAACCTGCTGTAGAGCACCGTGGCACGAATGCATTACATGCATCTGCTGGGTAGGAGATAGTGTTGCCATGCGCTCCACAACAGACCTGAAAAAGGTGTGGTTTGGCGAAGATCTTGTTTCTGAATGCATGGTTTGCAGAAGTGTCTTCACCTCCAGAATGCTGGAGTTGATCTGCTGAAAGCCTGCGGAGATTTGCTCTGACAAGACTTTGAGACAGTTCTGGAAAGATGCATTCAGATGCAATAACTCTTGCGCATAACTCTTTTCCTGACCCCTCTCCCGCTGCCGCCCAGTACCCGCAGGTGTACTAGAGGCGGCAGGGGCAGAACGGTGGGGTAAAGGGAAAGCGATCTCCTCACCAGCAGCTTCATGTAATGTAGACGGCCACGATGCTCCTGTGCTGGTGGATGGGACAGATGGGTCGAATGTGTGGGAAGGCTGGGAAGGTGCAGATGTACCGGGGCGGTCGAAGTGTCCCTCGGTGCCGGTCTCCTCAGGGATCGCCTCAGAAGGGTCCAATCGTGCAGGCTCCCGAGTGCTGCTCACCGTGCTGTGTAATAAAGAGAAAAAAAAACAATTAAAATACTGACATGGTATGGCCCTGGCTGAAAAAAAAAAGTTACATCTAACATTTTTTTCACATGTGGTGTGTAATATTTACCTTCTGGTGAGCATTGTTTCCCGGAGGAACGACAGGGCTTGTGAGTACTTGTACTTGCTCCTGCGTCCTCCAGATCCACTCGGGGCCCGCATCTCTTTATTGAACTCCTTCTTGAAACGATCCCTCACAGACCGCCACCGATTCACAATTCTGTTCCCTGAAACGAGAAAGGAGTGGTTAGTATACAACATCAGTGTTTCACAAACTCCAGTCCTCATGGTCCCCAGGGGTCATGTTTTCAGGATTTCCATAGTAAATAGAAATCCTGAACACATGATCCGTGGGGACCACGAGGACTGTAGTTCGGGAAACACTGGTTACATCAAGCAACCGTTACTGTATATACTTACGCTCTTTAATCTGGGCCCGAGCTTCGAGGTCCTCCCAGCGGCCCACAAGGAGAGAACAGATTTCCTCCCAGAGTCGTCGGGTAATGATCAGGTCAGCGTGGCGGCGGTCAGCCATATTCCAGAGTGGCTCCCTTTCTCTGACGAGATCGATGAGGCGGTCCACATCAATCCCTCCATCCTCACCGTCAGAGTCGGGAGCACGCTGTGAAGGCTGTTAAAGAAAAAGACAAAAATAACATAATTAGCCTCCACAAAAGAAATGAAATAAAAAGTGCAAAAAAACAAAGCAAAAATATTTATACTTACACGCTGGTGACCGCCGCGTTGCTGTCGCCGACGACCCTGGGAGGCATTGCGAGGACCTCTTGGCCGAGCACCAGATTGGGAAGACTAGAGAAGAAAACAAAAAATGTTATGTCTTTGGATGTAGGCATTTGTTTGCTGTGTGTGGTCTGCAGAACATTGTTTTCTATGTGTTGTGTGTAGTGTGATGTTGTGTTTCTGCGTTTGATGCAAAAAACTTACCAATTGTGAGCCCACTCCAGGTGTCTGTCCACCCCTTCCTTCTTCTTCTGGGAGCTCCTCTTCATCTTGTGATTCCTGTTTTGAAATAAAAGGCAATGAATAGACATATATTACAGAGATGATGGATTTTGGAAATAAAAACTTACCGTCAAACGCTGACGATGCGAGGGAGGGCTCCCAGAAGAAGATGTGCTGTCCTGTTGATGGCCAGACTCCATGGCTGTGGGTATTGCTGCTGCCAGTGATGCCATTTCTGCTGCTGCTGCTGCATCTGTTTGGCGGCTGTTGAATAAAGAGAAACAAAGTGCCAATGAATATCTTGATATTCCATGGCCCTAGTTTGGAGGAATGGGGGATTTGATAATTACCGTCTCTCATCTGCTTCTGGACTCCCCTCCCGTTCAGCATGCTGCTCCATTTGGGGTGGTGCTGATGGTGCTGCTGCTGCAGATGTCTGCTGCCTTCTCCTGCGCCTGGTTGCTGTCTTGGGTGGCATGTTGGGTGTGGCTGTGGGTCCCACTGTCTTGCTTTTATATATGTCTTGTGGGCAGAGCTACTGAGCATGCTCAGACCAAAAAAACCGGATCCGGCCACCGTTACAGTAGACGTTTTTTCCAGACGCCGGATTGCGACACATTGCGACACATTGCCGGATCCGGCGAAAACCGGATGAAACGCATGGCCATCCGGCGCGATCCGGCGCAAATGCAAGTCAATGGGGGGGAAACCGGATCCGGCATTGCATTTCGCCGGATCCGGTTTCTGTCAAAAGCGCCGGATCGCGCCTGAAGGCGAAAACCTGATGTGTGAAAGAGGCCTTAGTAGTAAGATGGCTCCTAAGTCTTCATTTTGTCAATGTAAAAATATATGAGGGGACATGTAAATAACATAGTAGACTTAGTTAACAGTATTTTAATCAAAAAAGCATAAAAGCCATCCCACCGTGACAAGATGAACCCAAATGACATTGTACCTAAATCTTGTAGTTCACCTCTCTATGTGTCAGCAGACCTCTAAATACATAAGAGCAGAGCAGGAACTGAGACTGTAATGTGCAGCCACCCTTCCATGGAAAGCTATATAAAATTTCATGGTCCAAAAGGGGGAGCCACTCCCCTGTTTATACAAAGTACAAAAAAACTGAAACAAAATCAAAATAAGTTTGTATCTTAGGTTATATTAGTGTATAGATTGAACTTAATGAATTTACAGTAAATCTATTTTCAGCCTTAAAAACTATAAAATTATGAAAAACAATGAAGCAACAAACTTTGTGAAAATGAAAATGTGTGTTAGACTCAAAACCTTTGGCCATTGTTGCATTTTTATATATGGTTAAAAAACCACACTATACAGTGGGGAAAAAAAGTATTTAGTCAGCCACCAATTGTGCACGTTCTCCCACTTAAAAAGATGAGAGAGGCCTGTAATTGACATCATAGGTAGATCACAACTATGAGAGTCAAAACTGAGAAAACAAATCCAGACAATCACCTTGTCTGATTTGGCAAGATTTATTTTGCAAATTATGGAGGAAAATAAGTATTTGGCACCTAAAAACATGCAAGATTCCTGGGTCTCACAGACCTGTAACTTCTTCTGTAAGAGGCTACTCTGTCCTCCAATCATTGCCTGTAGTAATGGCAGCTGTTTGAACTTGTTATCAGTATAAAAGACACCTGTCCACAACCTCAAACTGTTACACTCAAACCCCAAACAAACACTTCTGCATTAAGTCTGTGTTACTGTTTGGGTTTGGCACCCCGAAAATCATGCGTTTTGCACACTGTCATGTGCAAGACAGGGCAAGAAACAGTGGCAGCTCTGGTGAGCAGTAAGATCATTGTGGCTGGTCAGAGAGCTGAGATTTCCATGCTGTTACATGACAGCGTGTGAGCCAGCAGCTGTCACCAATAGTAAAAAGGTGACCTTTGGTCACAGGCATCAGCCTATGCTGGCTGTTGTTGATATCAGCGTGATAAGGGGCTACTGATGGGAGTATTTATCAGCCGGTGCCTGTGCTATAAATAAAATACATTTTTTAAATGACGTTGGGTCTCTACTTTTTTTGATAACCAGTGAAGGCAAAACAGACAGCTGTGGGCTGCAAACCTCAGCTGTCAGCTTTATCATGGCTGGTTATCAAGAATAGTACCATGCCATTTTTTAGAATCATTTAATTAAATAATTTGAAAAAATGGCTTGGTGTCTTCCCCATTTTTGTCAACCAGTCAAGCTAAAGCAATGGGCTGGTATTCTCAGACTGTTAAAGGGACATGGATATTGGTCCCCCTAGTCTATGAATAGCAGCCAACAGCTGCCCCAGAAAAGGCACATATACTAGATTCTGGCACTTTGCTCACCTTATGCCTAATCCATTGAAGCCCACGTCATCTGTAAGAGGCAGAAAATGATAAACAACCATAATACTCACCTTTTACACCTATTCCACTGATGCCCATGTCCCCTGGAAAAGAGGAAAAATAATAAAGAACCAAATCCTTCACCTGTCCAATGTGAAGATAATCAATGCTGTCCCAAAATGATTTGGATATAGTGGTCACCCAGCAGGTTTTCACCTACTATTAAAATATCTTATCTATTCTTATTTGCATTGATTTTCTCATCTGTGCCAATAGTTCAATGATGGTAGTTACACACTATACAAGTGCATTAGCAGATTTTCTTTTTTACACAGGATTACATTATCCAATTTTGATGCAATGTAAGTTCATATTAACATGAACTAAGCACTTTAATCATCTTATTGCTGTATTAGGCAGCACAATCGGGACCTTTTATTCATTTCTGAGCTCTACCTCCTCTTCACCTTTTAAATTGCACCACTGTTTCTAGTCATATCAGTATAGAGTATTTTCAATAAGGAGCTTTTTTTCTGAAGTATAAAATGTCTTTATTCATATGCGCTGGAAAGCATGTCCCTGTGTCTCTTACACTAGAAGCACATTGTTTTAAGATATTAATGTATTTTATGTCTTAATAAAGATTCTATTTTGCATATTTCTTTATAAAGTTGTCACTGTGTTCACCTGGTTTGTGTGGGATGACACCGCTTCAGACGTCACACTTGATTTATTTCAGTAATGCTATGTGGATGATGCAGGATGGCATCATCCACATCAATCAAAGTTGTAGGATGATGATTAGAAGCAGAGAGGAGGTACCGAGGCCACCCATTGGACCAGACCATCCTCATTTAATTTCAGCGGGGGAGCAATTCAAATAGTATTTTTTGTGATATGCAGAGAAAGTCAGGAGACAATATACCCATTTGTGGAATGTAGTACTGAAGATGAGATAGCATTTGTTGAGTGACTTGAGTGACTTTAAAGTGGCATGTAAGTGAAAAGGGATCTGTTATTTATTCTTTATACAGTTACCGGCCTATTTAAACCAATTTGCTCATGATAGTTTACTCTTTGTCAGTGACCATGGAACCCAAGTTTTAGATTATGTAGTGGAAAACATCATAAGTCCTTTTTAATAATGCCTTTTTAACATTATATGAGGAGCTGTCCTTGGTCCTGCATTAGAGAACCATTAGATAAAGAGCAGATATTGGTGGACTTGCTTTGTCCACCAATAAAAGAACTTTGTATTTTAGAAGTTCACCTACTGGGGTGCAGCTAGTTTTAAAGTACATTATTTTCTCACCTTGTCCTTGATTATTTATGTGGAAACAAATCCTACAAGCTCAGAGAAGAGAATAAGTTCTTATCAAATCTAAAGACATTATAAATTGAGAACTTCTCATTCCAAGTATACAGATATCCATATGGAACATTTCCCTTGAAATTATGAGACATATGAAAGGCTTCTGGGGGTAAATATCTTGACCTATTCACCCTCCTTGTCACCATTTCAGGGTACCTTGAAGCCTCCAATTATTAATGTATTTTAGTCTTTTGCTTTAACATTTTTCTTTAAATAGCTTTACTGTTTTGTATATTTATTGTTTTTGTGCCATATTTTGACAATATATATATATACCATATCTACCCTGCATATCTTTAATGTGTATCTAGGCAGTGCTATTCTAAATGCCGAGCCATGTATGTTGCTGAACATGAACCATTTCTCATAGCAAAATACTCCTTTCTTGGTGTATTAGACACAGAAAATACTGTCAGCTTACATGCCATTCCAATTGAATTCTCTTGGGCATTATTTGAACTTGATTTGGATCTCTTGAAATATTAAATTCTAAACTATACTAAAACGCTGCTCACCAAAATCTGCTGATGTCATGTAAAGTATGTATTTTGCTTGTGCCAACTCATTTTTAAGTTACAGCAGAATATACGTACCTTATGTTTCTATCGTACGATTTATCTCTTTAATGGCCAGTGTGAACATACTCCTGCATGTATACCAACTAATACTACAGATCATTTCTTTCGGTTTTGCTTTAGGTTTTGGCACTCAATGCACACAATGGCATGGCTTTTCTTTGAGCTTGACATTATGTTTATATAGCTTCCCATGGCTGTGTGTCCATAGTCGGGCCCCAGTCCTGCTCAACCTTTACTCACATTGAGGTAATTTGACACATGGTAAGGTAATACTAGAGGTTAGGACCATCCTGATTGGGTACACCTTGTTGATGGTGGTATGGCCGTTGTCCTTTTTTTCATCCAAAACAGTGTTTACTAAGCACTCTTTGTTATTTATATGCACTATTTACTTACTTACAGAAGGGTATACAGTCATTTCTGAAAGTGCTGGCACCCTTGAATTTTTTCCAGAAATTGAAGTATTACTTCCTGAAAATTACTTTAAAAACACATGTTTTGTTATTGTTATACTCATGATTATGTTCTTTGTGTGTATTGAAACAATGCAAAAAACAAAACTAAGACAAAATGGCAAATTGAACAACAATCTCAGATAAAACCTAAAATGGGCTTGAAAAAATTGTTGGTATCTGTCTAAAATTGTGGGAAAAGCACTTTGTCTCAAGCATATGATGCTCGTTCAAAACTTACCTTTGGCAAGTAACATGTGTGGGCAATACAAAAATCACAACTGAAACCAGATAAAAAATGGAGAAGTTTACTCAATCTCTGCATTGTGAGCCTGTGTGTGCCACACTAAGCATGGAGAATAGAAAAAGGAGAAAATAACTGTCTGAGGAGTTGAGAGCCAAAACTGCTGAAAAATATCAACAATCTCAAGGTTACAAGTCCATTTCTAGAGATCTTGATGTTCCTTTGTACACAACTTATGGCAATGTAGCTAATCTTCCTGGACATGGATGGTAGATGAAAATTGATGAAAATTGCAGCATAGGATAGTTCAGATGGTGGATAAGCAGCCCCGAATCAAGTTGCAGAGAAATTCAAGCTGTTCTGCATGCTCAGGGTGCATCAGGGTCAGCACAAACTATCCATCAACATTTGAATGAAATGAACTCTATGGCAGGTGACCCAGGAGGACTCCACTGCTGACACAAGCACTGGAATGTTCTGAAATGGCCAGTAATGAGGCTGGATCTAAATCCCATTGAACCCCACTGGGCACATTTTAAAATTGCAGTTAGGAGACATCACCCTTCATATACGAGAGACCGAGAGTTTGCAAAAAAAAGAGTGGTCCAAAATTTCAGTTAAGAGATATGAGAAGTTTGTTGACGGTTATGCGACGCGACTGATTGCAGTTATTTATTCCAAATGGTGTGCAACCCAATATTTATTTGAGGATTCAATCAAATTTGTTTGGCCTTTTTTTTTTTTATTAATTTCCAATTTGCGTTTTTTTTGTGTGTTGTTCCAATACACACAAACAACATAAGTATGTGTAACAAAACGTGTAATTGCACTAGTTTTCAGGGAGAAATACTTCATTTTCTGAAATGATTTAAAGGATTTTTCGGCCATGACTATGTTCAGTTTGTTATTATCTTATGTTTTGTCATTTTTAAATTAGTCTACAAACTTCTAATGCTCTCCATGCAAATAAACAGAGTTTGATGTACTGATTTCAGATGTTTGGCGTACTTGAAATATAAATATTTATATCCATTTTACTGCTATCTTTTTGGTTAGCATGCTCCCTACCACCATTGCTAAATTATGTCCTGCAAGAATATTCATCATTTGAGTCAGAGAATTTGAACAATGGAAAGAAAATTGCACAGAATTAGAATGGACTGCTTACTGGAGGGAAATAAAGTAAATATTCAAAATAAGTATATGTAATAAATAGAGATGAACAGATCTTTTAACAATGAAATTCATCGTCTTCTCCAAATTTTTCTTCAAAATTTGATTTACCGTGAAAAAAATTTGAGTGAATCTCAATACTGGAAAGCTTGTAATTGCTCGGAAAATGCATGTGGGAGAACGGAGAGAGAGAATCAGAACCCCATTGACCATAAGAGCTTACACTCTATAGGAGAGAGGGGAATCAAAAATACTTCCATGAAGACGCAGTCAGAACACTTGCAGCTGAACCTCCTCTTCATGTTCAATTTGTCCAAAGGTGGGGACAGATATACCAGCGCTGATTTATTTTAGTGGGGCCAATGGTGGGTTTTGACAAGAGATTGTTCAAGTAGTAAACCACTTCTTTAAGTTAGGCTGTGCTTCAACTGTATGGATTCCCATACTAGAGGTAGTAATTGCAAATAAAGGGTCAGCATTTCAAAAGGTCTAGACATTAGATTAACAATAGAAATTAATGATGTATATTTAATCAGGACTGGTTAAACATGATGGATCCTGTATCTCATTTTAATCAGTGTAACTATGCAACTTAGCCTTTGTCTTCTACTTAATATTTTTTTTAGTTATTACAATATAAGGTATATTCTAAGTATAAACATTGCTCAAAAAATAAAGGGAACACTTAAACAACAGGATATAACTCCAAGTAAATCAAACTTCTGTGAAATCAAACTGTCCACTTAGGAAGCAACACTGATTGGCAATCAATTTCACATGCTGTTGTGCAAATGGAATAGACAACAGATGGAAATTATTGGCAATTATCAAGACACCCTCAATAAAGGAGTGGTTCTGCTAGTGGGGACCACAGATCACACCTCAGTACCAGTGCTTTCTGGCTGATGTTTTGGTCACTTTTGAATGTTGGTTGTTCTTTCATACTAGTGGTAGCATGAGACGGACTCTACAACCCACACAAGTGGCTCAGGTAGTGCAGCTCATACAGGATGGCACATCAATGCGAGCTGTGGCAAGAAGGTTTGATGTGTCTGTCAGCGTAGTGTATAGAGGCTGGAGGCGATACCAGGAGACAGGCCAGTGCACCAGGAGATGTGGAGGGGGCCGTAGGAGGGCAATTGTCATGATCCCAGTGCAGGTTTTTGCCTGCATGCCAGGAGTTAATGTCTTGATCCCAGGGCAGGTTCTGACCTGCACACCTGGGGTTAGTTATTGGGGCCTCTCTTTGGTTCAGGGAAAGCTTCTTTTAGCTCTGGGAAACTCAAATCCCCATCAGTAATACTTTTGCCATTGGCCGAGTGTGGTGACCCCTGTGTGCCGGTGCCGTTTGCCTGCCTTCTAGCTTGCTTCTATGGTTCTGACCCGGTTCTGTCCCTGCTTGTGAGTTTGCTTGTTGATTCTGTACTGTATATCTGTTTCTCTGGTTTCTGACTTCTTGGCTACGTCCTGACTATCCGTTCTGTCTAGCCCTTTGGTATTGTCATTGTCACGTGGACCCATCCTGTGTGACACGACCTGCAGGTCGGTAACTAAAACAACAGGACACAGCACGTGTAACTGTCCTGTGTTATGAATGGGTCACCGAGGAGAAAAAGGCAAAACAAGCTAAGTCACAGAAAACCAGAGAGGTTGGTAACTATGCAGATTGCAGATCCCTGATCTTACCACACAACTAGCAGTAGCCGTGGAGTGTACCTACGATGTTCCTAGATGCCTCGTCACGGCCGGAGGACTAAATAAGCCTAACGCAAGAAAAGGGAAAACTAACTGCCCCAGAGCAGACCCCAAAGGTAATAGATATCCCCCACACATGTATTGACGGTGAAACAAGATGAAGGCACAAACACAGGCAGGAAAATAGGCTGAGCAAATGATGGGGCCCAAACTAACTAGACAGGAAAGGAAAGGAGAGACACTGTCTGCAACCTGCAAAAAACCCTACAAAAATCATGTCCAACACTTCTGATGGCAAAATTAACCCTGAAGTCACTAGACTTCTCCCACTATATCAGCACTCTGAAATATTCTGAGACAGAGCAAAAAGAGACCGAACTAGTAAGGGACAAAAAGCCAATTGGCAAAATACTGATAAATAAGAGTGGAAATTCAGCACAGCCCCCAGCAGGGGCTGGCTGACCACACCAAAAAAACTGAATAGACCAACAAAATCAAGTGTGAACATTAGCAGAAAAACTTAGCTTTAGATGACTGGAACAGAGCTGAAAACCAAGAGCTGACAAGCCAGAAGGAATCACCAGCATCTGAATAGGGCGTCGGCTGTCTTAAATCCAATCTGAGACTCCTGAGATCCAATCATCATCCTCATTCTCAGGTGGCAGATCTCCACCGATCAAATCAGCCTCTCTACCTCCTGTTACCACCAGAGGGAGTCTGGAAGGAGAACTCACAACTGGTGAACCAGAGAATGAACTCACAACAGTACCCCCCTTGAGGAGGGGTCACCGAACCCTCATCCACGCCACCAGGCTGATCAGGATGGGCCCGGTGAAAAGCACTAACCAATCTATTTGCATGAATATCGGAGGCAGAGACCCAAGAATTATCCTCCTGACCATAACCCTTCCATTTGACCAAATACTGGAGTCTCCGTCTAACCAAACGAGAATCCAATATTTTCTCTACTTCATATTCCACATTGCCTTCAACCAACACAGGGTCAGGAGGTGCTGCCATAGGAACCACTGGCTCAACAAACCTTTTCAACAGAGATTTGTGAAATACGTTATGGATCTTGAACGTAACTGGAAGAGCCAATCGAAACGAAACAGGATTAAGAATTTCCAAAATCTTATAACGACCAATAAATCTTGACTTAAATTTAGGAGATGCGACCTTCATAGGAATATTCTTAGACGACAACCAAACCATATCACTCACTTTAAACCGGGGACCAATGGTCCTATGCCAGTTGGAAAATCGCTGGGCCTTTTCCTGAGAGAGTGACAACTTATCCACCATTTGGTCCCATATCTGCTGCATTCTCTTAACCACAGTGTCCACACCTGGGCAGGACGAAGATTCCACTTGCCCTGAAGAGAATCCAAGATGAAACCCAAAATTACAGAAAAAGGGTGACATCAAAGTGGCAGAACTAGCTCTATTGTTCAGTTGGAATTTGGCCAAGGGCAAAAATGAGACCCAATCATCCTGATTAGCAGATATAAAACATCTCAAATAAGACTCCGAGGTCTGGTTTGTTCTCTCAGTCTGTCCATTGGTCTGGGGATGAAACGCGGAGGAGAAGGATAACTGAATTCCCAGATTGGAACAAAAGGCTTTCCAGAATCTGGAAACAAACTGGACTCCTCTGTCAGACACAATATTCTCAGGAATCCCATGTAACCGAACCACCTGTTGTAAAAACAAGGGCTCCAAGTCAGTGGAAGATGGCAACTTTGGGAGTGGTACAAGATGGACCATCTTCGAAAATCTATCACAAATCACCCAGATAGCAGTCATTCTCTGAGAGACAGGAAGATCAGGAATAAAATCCATTGAGATATGGGTCCATGGCCTCTTGGGCACCGGCAAGGGCATCAGCAACCCACTAGAACAAGAACAGGGTTTATAGACCGAGAACAAGTCCCACAGGACTGTACAAAATTCCTGACGTCACGAGATAAGGCAGGCCACCAAAAGGACCGACTCACCAAATCTCTGGTACCAAAAATACCTGGATGACCAGCCAATGCGGAGCAATGAATTTCAGACATCACTCTCTTTCTCCACTGGTCAGGAACATACAATTTTCCCATAGGGCAACGCTAAGGTTTATCCTCCTGAAATTTCTCCAGGGCGCGTCTCAAATCGGGCGAAATGGCAGAAAGAACTACCCCCTCATCGAGGATGGTAGTAGGCTCGGTCACACTAAGAGAATTGGAAAAGAAACTCCTAGAAATGGCATCTGCCTTAACACTCTTAGTGCCCTGAAGAAAAGAGACCACAAAATTAAAATGCGTGAAAAACAAGGCCCATCTAGCCTGTCTAGGATTCAAGCTTTTGGCCGACTCCAGATAAATCAAATTCTTGTGATCGGTGAGGACCACAACTTAATGTCTAGGTCCCTCCAACCAATGTCTCCACTACTCAAATGCCCACTTCATGGCCAACAATTCCCGATTCCCCACATCATAGTTGCGTTCAGATGGGGAGAACTTTCGAGAAAAGAAGGCACAGGGATTCATCTTAGAAGTCACATGGTTTTTTTGGGACAAAACAGCTCCTGCACCAATCTCAGAAGCCTCTACCTCCACCTGAAATGGAAGTGAGACATCAGGTTGCCGTAAAACTGGAGCTGAAGTAAATCTCTGCTTAAGCTCCTGAAATGCAGAGACAGCCTCAGGAGACCAATTCAGCACAACAGCACCCTTCTTGGTCAGATCAGTCAGTGGTTTGACAATACCAGAAAAATTACCTATACATTTACGATAGAATTTAGCCAAACCCAAAAACTTCTGGAGGGCCTTCAAAGAAGTAGGCTGAACCCAATCATAAATGGCCTGTACCTTGGCCGGGTCCATTTCAATAGTCGATGGAGATAAGATAAATCCCAAAAATGAAATCCTCTGCACACCAAAGAGGCATTTCGATCTCTTAACAAACAGGGAATTCTCCCTCAAAATCCAGAACACAGTCCGGACGTGTTCCACATGAGAATCCCAATCACTAGAAAAGATCAAAATTTCATCCAGATAGATGATCAAAAACTTATCCATAAAGTCACGGAAAATGTCATTCATAAGGGACTGGAAGACAGAAGGGGCATTAGTGAGCCCAAAAGGCATCACCAGGTACTAAAAATGTCCCTCCGGAGTATTAAACGCCGTCTTCCATTCATCCCCGTGCTTGATGCGAATAAGATTTCACGCCCCCCTGAGGTCAAGCTTAGTAAACCATCAGGCACTCTTTACTCTGGAGAATAAATCAGACATCAGAGGTAACGGGTACTGATATTTAACCGTCATCTTGTTAAGGGAACGATAATCAATACACGGTCTTAATGAACCATCTTTCTTGGCCACAAAAAAACCCCCAGCACCTAAAGGTGACGAGGATGGTCTAATATGACCCTTCTCCAATGACTCCTTAATATAGGATCGCATAGCATCATGTTCGGGTACTGATAAGTTGAAAAGCCGACCCTTGGGAAATTTACACCCAGGCATCAACTCAATTCCACAGTCATAACTCCTATGAGGAGGCAAAGACGCAGACTTGCTCTCACTAAATACATCAGAAAAATCGGCTAGATGATCAGGAATATCATGAGACTGAGGAGAGGTGGAGAAAACAGGAGCGTCCGTAAGAACACACTGACAACCCCAACTCACCACAGACCCAGATTTCCAATCCAAAACTGGATTATGAGTTTGCAACCAAGGAAAACCCAGAACAGTAGTATCATGCAGATTATGCAGCACCAAGAATTTACAAATTTCTTGGTGGTCTGGGGCAACTCGCATTGTCACCTGGGTCCAAAACTGATGTTTATTCTCCGCCAAAGGAGTAGCATCAATACCCCTCAAAGGAATAGGCGTCCGCAGAGGCGTCATGGAAAAAGCACAATGTTTAGCAAAGTCCAAATCCATCAGATTCAACACTGCTCCTGAATCCACAAAAGCCTTCGTGGAAAACGTGGATAAGGAGCAGATCAGAGTAATTGCCAAAAGAAACTTAGGTTGTATACTGCCCACAGCAAATGTGTGTGCAAAACGTTTCTCTCGTTTTGGGCAGACAGAAATAATATGTGAGGCGTCTCCACAGAAAAACACAGCTTATTACGCCTTCTAAACTCCTGACGTTGCGCCCTAGACAAAACCCCAAGACATTGCATAGGTTCAAACGTTGGTTCAAAAGGTGGCAGCGCCTCCCGTGTAGTTTTACGTTCACATAAACACTGATCAATTTGAATGGCTAATGACATAGAATCATCCAGACCAGAGGGAACAGGAAATCCCACCATAACATCTTTTCCAGTCTCTGATAAACCCTTCAGAAAGAGAGCTGCCAAAGCACTATCATTCCATGTAGTAAGGACCGCCCACTTTCGGAATTTTTGACAGTATAACTCTGCAGAATCCTGACCCTGGTTTAATGCCAACAGGGTTCTCTCAGCTTGATCAACAGCATTAGGTTCATCATACAACAACCCCAAGGCTTGAAAAAATGCATCCACATTAGTCAGAATAGGATTTTCAGGTGTCAGAGAAAAAGCCCAATCCTGGGGATCGCCGCGCAGCAAGGAGATGACAGTTTTAACCTGCTGCACAAAGCTCCCCGATGAGTTAGGCTTCAAGGCCAGAAATAATTTACAATTATTCTTAAAATTCGGAAATTTAGACCGATCCCTAGAAAACACATCAGGAGTAGGGATCTTAGGTTCAGCAGCATGTGACTGAATGAGGTAGGTGGAAATTCCCTGCACTTCTGGAGCCAGCTGCTCCACACGATCAGACAATTGCTTAATCTCCATTAGGAAAAAGAAAAAAAAATCCTCCTATGGCCCCAGAGAAAAAAGAGTAAAATATGTATAAAAAAAATTCTGACACTTTTTTTTTAACAACTTTTTCCAGCTTTTGAGTACCCTAGAATCTGCGGTATGGCTGGTGATTCTGTTATGAATGGGTCACTGAGGAGAAAAAGGCAAAACAAGCTAAGTCACAGAAAACCAGAGAGGTTGGTAACTATGCAGATTGCAGATCCCTGATCTTACCACACAACTAGCAGTAGCCGTGGAGTGTACCTACGATGTTCCTAGATGCCTCGTCACGGCCGGAGGACTAAATAAGCCTAACGCAAGAAAAGGGAAAACTAACTGCCCCAGAGCAGACCCCAAAGGTAATAGATATCCCCCACACATGTATTGACGGTGAAACAAGATGAAGGCACAAACACAGGCAGGAAAATAGGCTGAGCAAATGATGGGGCCCAAACTAACTAGACAGGAAAGGAAAGGAGAGACACTGTCTGCAACCTGCAAAAAACACTACAAAAATCATGTCCAACACTTCTGATGGCAAAATTAACCCTGAAGTCACTAGACTTCTCCCACTATATCAGCACTCTGAAATATTCTGAGACAGAGCAAAAAGAGACCGAACTAGTAAGGGACAAAAAGCCAATTGGCAAAATACTGATAAATAAGAGTGGAAATTCAGCACAGCCCCCAGCAGGATCTTGCTGACCACACCAAAAAAACTGAATAGACCAGCAAAATCAAGTGTGAACATTAGCAGAAAAACTTAGCTTTAGATGACTGGAACAGAGCTGAAAACCAAGAGCTGACAAGCCAGAAGGAATCACCAGCAACTGAATAGGGTGTCGGCTGTCTTAAATCCAATCTGAGACTCCTGAGATCCAATCGTCATCCTCATTCTCAGGTGGCAGATCTCCACCGATCAAATCAGCCTCTCTACCTCCTATTTCCACCAGAGGAAGTCTGGAAGGAGAACTCACAACTGGTGAACCAGAGAATGAACTAACAACAGTCTTGTGTGACATGACATGCAGGCCGGTAACTAAAGCAACAAGACACAGGGGAAGGAGAAAATAATTACAACAGTGGGCCCTGTGATAGGGAACGGGGACGTGGAGACCTCCTGCACTCCCCTGAGTCAATGTCCCAAAACGTTCAAACGTTCCCTATACAGGCTCCTCACCTGTCGCCGAGCCGGAACCTGTCACTCTAGCACACCCTACACCTATCCCTTGCTAGGGAGCTGGGTGGTGCAGGCACTAGCCCCACCGCTGTACTATTACACACCAGGGAAAAATACAAACAGGGAAACACCACTTAGCTTTGTTCTTGCTCCCAGCAACAGAGTGCCCTCTGACTCCTTCCACACCAGGACTCTGACTGTACTGCAAGGAACTCTCTCTAGCTCCTTCCTCCACCAAGGATGGTTGGAAATGACCACTATCACCAACAGTAATTGCAACACCTGACACTCTTTTATAGCAGAGCCAGATCAATCACACCTGCTTTATAATCACATGCACTAAACTAAAGAAACCAGAGTGCAATGAGCCTAACTGCCACCGGGGCAAAACTATCTTTAAGCACCACAGCTTAAGAAAAAAAAAAGTTACTAGTGCATTTTATCTGTCATGATCCAGCATGGATAATGAGAATACCACGCCCTTAATGAGGGGCCTCTGGACCCTCAAGACTGCTCCTCATCAGGGAACCACCTACAGCGGGGACACCCAGGTCCAGAGTTCACCCCAGCAACTACCTGCACTTCAGGTTTATGACAAATGAGCACCGCTGGTATTGGCAATGTATGTTCCGGAGGCACCAGCCATCACCAAAGTGCCGATCTGGGGAACGAGTTGTGTATGTGTATGTTTGGGGGTAACTTGAGCTGGTAAGACTCCGCAACACACTTCCACTGGATGTTTTTTGGTGGACACCCATACACGCTCGATCACACAGAGGTCTGGACATGAACATTTAATGCCACTAGAGTTGAGCGAAATGGGTCGGTCATATTCAAAAGTCAGCGACTTTTGCTGAAGTCGGGTTTCATGAAACGAAACCCGACCATAGCGCGAGGTTGGCCACGAGATCGGTGATCAGAGCGCCAAAGTCGCATTTCAAAAGATGCTTCCAGCGCCCTTTTTCAGCCAAAGATGGAGGACGCACACTGTGGGCAACGCGATGACATAGGCATCGGTCACCACCATCTTTGAGAAGGGCATGCAAGTGATTGGCTGGCTTTGGGATTGGCTTTGCGTGGCGTAACAGGGGATATAAAAGGGCGTGAATGCCGACCGCCATCTTACTTCTGCCGATCTTAGCATTAGAGAGAGGTTGCTGCTGCTGATTCAGAATTAGGGAGAGCGTTAGGCAGGGAAAAAGAACCAAAAAACTGCTTCTGCTGTTAGCAATTTCCATTTGCAACACAACACATTGTGTGCAGTGACAGGGGAGGCTTTATTTTTGTGCATCAGCTCTGCTGGTTATAAGGCTCCCTGATAGCTGCATTGCGGTTTGCACACTGCTGTGCAAACTGCTTTTTTAAAAGCAAAAATACTTTTCTTCCTCTTTTCTGCACAGTTACCAAGCGTTCATTTTTCCACACTTTTGTGTGTGTAGCATTCCTGCTTATTAGGCTGCCTGCGTCCATACTTGGACTGAGAGCATCATTGTCAGCCTCCTCAAATCTCTAGTGAGATCCAAATTCTCACCAATCCTATAGACACCCTCAACCTTGTCATACACCATCCAATTTCAGCCTGTTACATTGAGGTGTAATCTCTACTGGGCCTGAAAAAATAGCTCAGCATCCTCAAATTTATAGTGAGATTCAAATTCTCACCAATCCTATAGACACCCTACACCTTGTCATGCACCATCCAATTTCAGTCTGCTACATTGAGGTGTAATCTCTACTGGGCCTGAGACAATAGTTCTGCGTCCTCAAATCTAAAGTGAGATTCAAATTCTCACCAATCCTATAGACACCCTCCACTTTGTCATACACCATCCAATTTCAGCCTGTTACATTTAAGTGTAATCTCTCCTGGGCCTGAGACAAAAGTTCAGCGTCCTCATAGCTATAGTGAGATTCAAATTCTCACCAATCCTATAGACACCCTCCACCTTGTCATACACCATACAATTTCAGCCTGTTACTTTGAGGTGTAATCTCTCCTGGGACTGAGACAATAGTTCAGCATCCTCATAGCTATAGTGAGATTTAAATTCTCACCAATCCTAAAGACACCCTCCGCCTTGTCATTCACCATCCAATTTCAGCCTGTTACATTGAGGTATAATCTCTCCTGGGCCTGAGACAATAGTCCTGCGTCCTCAAATCTATAGTGAGATTCAAATTCTCACCAATCCTGTAGACACCCTCCACCTTGTCATACACCATGCAATTTCAGCCTGTTACATTGAGGTGAAATCTCTCCAGGGCCTGAGACAATAGTTCTGAACCCTCAAATCTATAGTGAGATTCAAATTCTCACCAATACTATAGACACCCTCCACCTTGTCATTTACCATCCAATTTCATCCTGTTACATTGAGGTGTAATCTCTACTGGGCCTGAGACAATAGTTCAGCATCCTCAAATCTATAGTGAGATTCAAATTCTCACCAATCCTATAGACACCCTCCACCTTGTCATTCACCATCCAATTTCAGCCTGTTACATTGAGGTGTAATCTCTCCTGCGCCTGAGACAATAGTTCTGTGTCCTCAAATCTAAAGTGAGATTCAAATTCTCACCAATCCTATAGACACCCTCCACCTTGTCATACACCATCCAATTTCAGCCTGTTACATTGAAGTGTAATCTCTCCTGGGCCTGAGACTAAAGTTCAGCTTCCTAATAGCTATAGTGAGATTCAAATTCTCACCAATCCTATAGACACCCACCACCTTGTCATACACCATCCAATTTCAGCCTGTTACATTGAGGTGTAATCTCTCCTGGGCCTGAGACAATAGTTCAGCATCCTCAAATCTATAGTGAGATTCAAATTCTCAAAAATCCTTTAGACACCCTCGACCTTGTCATATACCATCCATTTTCAGCCTGTTACATTGAGGAGTAATCTCTACTGGGCCTGATACAATAGTTCAGCATCCTCAAATCAATAATGAGATTCAAATTCTCACCAATCCTATAGACACCCTCCACCTTGTCATACACCATCCAATTTCAGCCTGTTACATTGAGGTGTAATCTCTCCTGGGCCTGATACAATAGTTCTGCATCCTCAAATCTATAGTGAGATTCTAATTCTCACCAATCCTATAGACACCCTCCACCTTGTCATTCACCATCCAATTTCAGCCTGTTACATTCAGGTGTAATCTCTACTGGGCCTGAGACAATAGCTCAGCGTCCTCAAATCTATTGTGAGATTCAAATTCTCACCAATCCTATAGACACCCTACACCTTGTCATACACCATCCAATTTCAGTCTGCTATATTGAGGTGTAATCTCTACTTGGCCTGAGACAATAGTTCAGCATCCTCAAATCTATAGTGAGATTGAAATTCTCACCAATCCTATAGACACCCTCCACCTTGTCATACCCCATCCAATTTCAGCCTATTACATTGAGGTGTAATCTCTCCTGGGCTTGAGACAATAGTTCTGCATCCTCAAATCTAAAGTGAGATTGAAATTCTCACCAATACTATAGACACCCTCCACCTTGTCATACACCATCCAATTTCAGCCTGTTACATTGAGGTGTAATCTCTCCTGAGCCTGAGACAATAGTTCAGCGTTCTCATAGCTATGGTGAGATTCAAAATCTCACCAATCCTATAAACTCCCTCCACCTTGTCATACACCATCCAATTTCAGCCTGTTACATTGAGGTGTAATCTCTACTGGGCCTGAGACATTAGTTCAACGTCCTCCAATCTATAGTGAGATTCAAATTCTCACGAATCCTATAGACACCCTGCACCTTGTCATACACCATCCAATTTTAGCCTGTTACATTGAGGTGTAATCTCTCCTGGGCCTGACACAATAGTTCTGCATCCTCAAATCTATAGTGAGATTCAAATTCTCACCAATCCTATAGATACCCTCTAGCTTGTCATACTTCATCCAATTTCAGCCTGTTACATTGAGGTGAAATCTCTACTGGGCCTGAGACAATAATTCAGCGTCCTCAAATCTATAGTGAGATTCAAGTTCTCAAAAATCCCTTAGACACCCTCGACCTTGTCATACACCATCCAATTTTAGCCTGTTACATTGAGGAGTAATCTCTACTGGGCCTGAGACAATAGTTCAGCATCCTCAAATCTATAGTGAGATTCAAATTCTCACCAATCCTATAGACACCCTCCACCTTGTCATACACCATCCAATTTCAGTCTGTTACATTGAGGTGTAATCTCTACTGGGCCTGAGACAATAGTTCAGCATCCTCAAATCTATAGTGAGATTCAAATTCTCACCAATCCTATAGACACCCTCCACCTTGGCATACACCATCAAATTTCAGCCTGTTACATTGAGGTGTAAACTCTCCTGGGCCTGAGACAATAGTTCTGCGTCCTCAAATCTATAGTGAGATTCAAAATCTCACCAATAGAGTTGAGCGAAACGGGTCGAAAAAATTCAAAAGTCACCGACTTTCACCAAAGTCGGGTTTCATGAAACGAAACCCGACCTTAGCGTGAGGTCGGCCACGAGGTCGGCGACCATCGCACCAAAGTCGCGTTTCAAAAGATCCTTTTGCGCCCTTTTTCAGCCAATCAGGAAGAACGGACACTGTGGGCGACGTTATGACATAGGCAGCGGTTACCACCATGTTTGTGAAGGGCATTCAAGTTATTGGCTTGCTTTGTGTGGCGTCACAGGGGTTATAAAAGGGCGTGCACGCCGACCGCCATGTTACTTATGCTGATCTTAGAATAGGGAGAGCTGCTGCTGCTAATGATTCTGTAGGGAGAGCGTTAGGCAGGGAAGAAGATACCAGAAACTACTTCTGCTGCTAGCGATTTTGCCTGTACAACACACCAGTTACTGTGCAGTGCAAGGGGAGGCTATATTTTGGTGCAACAGCTCTGTTGGTTATTAGGCTGCCTTTAAAGGCTCCCTGATAGTTGCATTGCTGTTTTCACACTGCTGAGCAAACTGCTTTTTTCAAAGCAATCCAAATTTTATTGTTTTGTCCTGGTGAGTTAATGAGCATTCATTTTTTCACACACCGTACAGCAGTATATGCTCCTCACACAGTACCGTGTACTGGCTGTTATCACGGCCAAATTGAAGCTATCTGTGTGTGACTCTGTAAGGAAAAGCTGAGGAGTTTGTCCGTTCTTACAGACCTACACTCTGGGGAGATTCCAATTCTGCCCATTTCTATATACTCCTTGTAGATAGTCATACACTAGGCAATTTCTGCCTGTCACATTGCGGTGTAATCTGTCCTGGGCCAGAGGCAATAGTTCAGTGGCCAAATTGAAGCTATCTGTGTGTGACTCTGCAAGAAAAAAGCCGAGGAGTTTGTCCATTCTTACAGACCTACACTCTAGGGAGATTCCAATTCTGCCCAATTCTATATACACCTTGTATTAGTCATACACTAGGCAATTTCTGCCTGTCACATTGCAGTGTAATCTGTCCTGGGCCTGAGACAATAGTTCAGCATCCTCCAATCTACAGTGAGCTTCAAATTCTCACCAATACTATATACATCTTCTGCCTTCTCATACACCAGCCAAATTCTGCCTGTCACATTGCTGTGTAATCTCTACTGGGCCTGAGACAATAGTTCAGCATCCTCCAATCTACAGTGAGATTCAAATTCTCATCAATACTATTTACAGCTTCTGCCTTCTCATACACCAGCAAATTTCTGCCTGTCACATTGCGGTGTAATCTCTACTGGGCCTGAGACAATAGTTCAGCGTCCTCCAATCTGCAGTGAGATTCAAATTCTCACCAATACTCTATAGACTCTTTACCTTGTTTTACAGTACCATGTAGCTGTTGTTATGTTGGGTACCTTTTTCAAAAAAAGAAGAAGTATGGTGGAAGAGGCTGTGGAAGTGGGCGGGGGTTGCCAGCTGGTCCTGATGGTGGTGTTGGTGGTGGTGCTTCTGCTGGTTGTGGCAAAAACACAATAGCACCTAAGGCAGGAGGTGGTGAGCCAGCATCATTGTCTGGCTCCACAAGGCCTCGTAGGCTCCCTTTTCTGGGAGTAGGTAAACCGCTTTTAAAGCCGGAGCTTCAGTAACAAGTTTTGGCTTACATTGCTGACACAGCAATTTCAAAAAATAAAAGCACTGCATCGTCAGTGGAGGCTCCTGGTCAGGAACAACACCTTTCCTTGTGTCCTTCACCCCTACAAAAAGTCAAGGATGCAGCAGGCCACACTACAGATTACACCATGGAGCTCTTTTCTCATACCATGCATGGGTTATCAAGTCAAATCGTTAATTCCCCAGTCCAAGATGAATCTGACATGGAGTGCACTGATGCACAGCCACTGCTAGACTTATTTGCTGGTACATTCACTCAGAGCACTACATTGTCCTCGCAGTGTACTGAGCCAGAATCTGACCCTGATGAAACTCAGATGCCCCTTCCCGCATACTATACCACCATACACGGTGACACAGAGGAAGGTGCACATGACATTGAGGATGAGGTGATGGATGACCCAGTTGTTGACCAAGATTGGCATCCATTGGGGGAAGAGGGTGCCGCTGCCTATAGCTCAGAAGAGGAGGAGCATCCGCAGCAGGCATCAACATCACAACAGCTGTTATCTGGCAGGCCCGGAGCAGTCCAAAAACGGATTACAAAAAACAAAAGAGTTGCAGGACAGCTTGGCCAGATGGTCAAAATAGCACAGCGTGCAAGGCCTCAAAATGTCTTCCATAGTAGGAAGAGTGCAGTGTGACACTTTTTTGAACAAAATCCCAATGATCAGGCAAAGGTTATCTGTAAGAAGTGCGCAAAGATCTTTAGCCGAGGGAAAAATCTGAGAAATTTGAATACCAGTTGCATGCTTAGACATTTTACACCATGCACTTGCAAGCGTGGACGGACTACCAAACCTCACGTACCACATGTGCAACTGCTCCCAAAGAAGGTAGTCAGCAATGCTACATTGTTTCCCCCACTGTACGCCCACCGGTTAGCACACCACCAGCAGCAAATATTAAGGTGCCGTCGCAAGGCCAAAGCAGTCAGGGAATCACAATGTTATAGCACCGAAAGACTGAATCTAGGCCATCAGAAAGAACACCAACTCCATCACCATCATCAATCCTCTCTCAGTCCGCCATGTCCACTGCTAGTTCCACCATATGCAGCTCTCAAGTCCAGCTCACCTTACTAGAGACTATGAGTAGGACAAGAAAGTACTCATCCTCTCATCCGCGTACACTGGGTTTGAACGCCCACATTGCCAAACTAATCTCGTTAGAGATGATGCCCTACCGGTTGGTTGAAAGCGCAGCTTTCCGCGAACTCATGGCCTACACAGTACCACGCTATGACCTACCCAGTCTCCACTTCTTTTCTCGCAAAGCCATCCCAGCCCTCCACCTTCATGTGAAAGACCACATTATCCATGCACTCAAGCAATCAGTGAGTGGAAAGGTGCACCTCACAACTGATGCATGGTCCAGTAGGCATGGCCAGGGCCGTTCCGTGTCCATCACTGCACACTGGGTTAATGTGGTGAATGCAGGGTCCACAGGGGACAGCGGTGGTGGGACAGTGCTTCCTAGCCCACAGTATAGGAAACAGTTGGCTGTAGGCGTTCGACACTCCTCCTCCTCCAGAAGCGAAAGCTCGTCCACAGAGCGCAGTCGCACGAGCACTCCATCCGCAGCTGCCAGTGTTGCACACGAGGTGTCCCCTATTGATCAGCTAGTGGAAAGCGTCAACAGGCTGTGTTGCAGAGGATGTGTTTGGGTGACAGACACACCGCGGAGGTACTGGCAGACTACTTTCAGGGACAAACTGAGTCATGGCTGGGCAGTCTACATCTTGAGGTAGGCAAGGTAGTTAGTGATAACGGCTGGAATTTTGTGGCAGCCATAGCCCTTTCAAAACTCAGCCACATACCTTGCTTGGCTCACACCTTGAACCTGGTGGTGCAGTGCTTCCTCAATAATTATCCGGAGTTAACAGGCCTGCTCCATAAGGTTCTAAGACTGTGCTCGCACATCCGCTGGTTGCCGGTACACTCCAGTCATATGCAGAAGCTGCAGCGATTGCTCTACCTTCCCAAGCACCATCTAATTATCGACGTTGCAACAAGGTGGAACTCCACCCTGCACATGGTTGAGCGGCTGTGCGAACAGAGGCAGGCCGTAATGCATTTGTGGGAGGATACACGGGCAGGCACTTTGAGGGCAGACATGGAGTTGACCTTTGTGCAGTGGTCGAAGCTGAAAGACCTCTGTAAAGTCCTTCTGCGTTTTGAGGAATGCACACAGCTGGTAAGCGCAGACGATGCCATCATAAGCATGAGCATCCCACTTATGCGTCTGCTCATGCAAACTTTGATGCACATTAAGGAGAAGGCGTCTGCAGCCAAGGAGGAAGAGGAGGAGGGAAGACTTGATGACAGTCAGCCATTGTCTGCTCCGGGACCTCTCCTGGACGAGGTGGAGGAAGAAGAGGAAGAGGAGGAGGAGGATGATGGGGATGATTATTTAGGGGAGAATGCTTCTTGTAGGCCAGAGAAAATGTTGGCGTGGCAAGGTCTGGTACAAGGTTTGTGCATCATTGACACCGGGAAGATTGGCCAACATGTCAGATTATGCCTTGCAGATCCTAAAAAGGGACCCCCCGCATTGTCAAAATGATGAACGATGATGACTACTGGTTGGCCAGAATCCTGGATCTACGCTATAAAGGCAAATTCCAAACCATAATGCCACAGGAGAACCTTGACCTGATATTGGCTAACAAGCAAGCAACTCTGGTAAACCGGTTGGTTGAGGCATTCCCAGCACACAGCAGCGTTGATGGTTCTCACACAAGCCGTAGGGGCCTGGGGCAACTTGGAAGAGGTGTTCGAGGTACACACATCAGAAGTGGCGTTGGAGACAGGGGTTTCATGACCATGTTGTGGACTGATTTTTCAAGTCCCGCTCACACGACTGGTAATACTGCATCGATTGAAAGTGACAGGAGACAGCAGTTGTCAACTATGGTTACAAACTCCTTCTCATCCCATATCGATGTTGACCCTCACAGGTCATTCCCATTTGACTATTGGGCCACTAAACTGGACACCTAGCCTGAATTGGCACAATATGCCTTACAGGAGCTCGCTTGCCTAGCTGCAAGTGTGCTATCGGAAAGAGTCTTCAGTGCAGCTGGATCAATCCTGACAGAAAAAAGGACCCGTCTGTCGACCCAAAATGTGGATTATCTAACCTTCATTAAAATGAACCATGCATGGGTTTCCAAGGATTTTGTCCCACCTTACCCTGATGACAAATAGGTTGCCAGAAAAATGGCTTGCTTTGGTCCTCCTCTTCTTCGGACTTGACCAATTTCACCTTTAGCAGCAGCTGAATGTCCCAGATCAACATATGCCATTTTGTAAACCTCCCTAACTGGGCTGCCTCCCCCCCATGGCCGGGGTCACCACCTAGTGCACACAACCGTGCGAGTGCCGTTGCCCTGGACAGGTGGGTAGGCCGACTCTTGGGCATGGGCACTGGCACAGGGTCCCTCATAGTGCAATCCAGTGTCTTTGACGGTGGGGGCGCACACCCGCCGTCAGACACACCGCCGTACTATGAGGGGTCCAGTGTCAGTACCGACACCCACGAGTGTGCCCCCCTTGCTTGGGCAGGGCCACAGCATTTGCAATGTTTACCCCTCCCTGCTCCTCCGCTGTGTAGTCTGGGCTGTCAAATCCTTTACTGGGACTGCCACTACAAATTTGTTGAACTGATAGCTGATGGTTAAGACGTAGCTATGCCCTGTCCCGCTGGCCGGGCTCTAGCTTCAGATGATCAATGGCTTCCATTTCTTATGGACGTCGACTCACTATGACATGCAGTGGTGGTTTATCATCAGCTTTCACAGTTTTCCTACTCACAGACATGTGACATTGTGGCGCACATTTTTAAATGTGCCCTCTCATGCCAATCCCATAGAATCGCCTACGGCCTGTGGCTTCTGTCTTTTGCACTCCAAAGTTACGTGACAGATCATGATAGGCAGTGAGCAACATGTTTACATCTCTTCCTGTGATTAAAATTTGATGGAGATGAGTAACGCTGATGGGATCAACGGTACTGCGATACAGCAACACTTTCTTCACAAAGTTATGTTTTCGCTGTCTCCACACACAAATTAATTGAGGGTCAGCATCGCCTCTGAGAATTTTGACGGAAGTTTTTCCCATGATTATTAATTCCTAGATTTCTGCAATCACTAGACTTTATGTCAGTAATTGTATGCATCTCATTTCCTATTGTGGAGAGGCTGGACTGTCCTACTGAGACAGAAATATATATGAAGATTTAAAAATACCACCAAAAGTGTATACTGGTGTACGCTTCAAAAACATTTCCTTTTTTCTACTTTTTAGATTGTTGTCTAATCCATAATGAGAACACGGAGATTTTAAATGTTTAAACTATGCTATATATACCTGCTATCCAGTGATAATGTACCCTTTCTCACCTCTGTCCAATCACGTCTAATCTATACTGGGCCTGAGACCGTCTGAGCCTGCCTCCTGATCTATAGACATAGGTTTTTAATGTGTAAACTTTGCTATACATACCTGTA
Source organism: Dendrobates tinctorius (assembly GCF_039654945.1). Taxonomy (NCBI): domain Eukaryota; kingdom Metazoa; phylum Chordata; class Amphibia; order Anura; family Dendrobatidae; genus Dendrobates; species Dendrobates tinctorius. The sequence goes on along the minus strand of NW_027361707.1, from coordinate 60,390,750 downwards.
ATCCGGTGATACATTACCCTTTCTCACCTCTGTCCAATCACGTCTAATCCATACTGGGCCTGAGACCGTCTGAGCCTGCCTCCTGATCTATAGACATAGGTTTTTAATGTGTAAACTATGCTACATATATACGTGTTATCCGGTGAAACTGTACCCTTTATCAACTTTCTATAATGTTGTCGAATCCATACTGGGCCTGAGAATGGCTGCTGAGCTGTTAAGCAAACTACAGCACCTGTGGTTTGGACATGTAATTTTTTCATTTTGTCAGGAATGCCGATTAGGCCTAATTCCGTAATTGCGGTTGACCTCCACTTACTGGGAAATCATCGTTCGCGGGGAATAATTGGAATCCCAGATCCCCATCACTAGTGGTGTTCAGCAGGTTATCAGCACCTGTAAGCGACAAAAGCTGGTCCTTTCAGTGTAGCGCGCATGCAGCCCCGGACATGGAAGGGCATAATAGACCTGTTATTGCTCGATCTCGCGTGCCAGAGCCTCGCGTTTCCCTCTAGTAAGCTTGACGCGTACCGCGGGGGCATGCTGGTGTCTCGGTCGTTAACGGAATAAAGCTGAGAAATCGCTAGCACAACTACGAACGGACATACCACACCACACACAGAATCGACAAAGCTTGCAATCTGTCCATCTTTTCTGTAGCTTGTATGGTTATGGTTTCCCCGGTGGAGTCCAATTAAGCCACAGGCTCCACTCCTGGTGGTGCCCTTTTGGACATTCCTTTAAGGTTCAGCTTTGCAATCACACAGCCCCCTGAAACCAAACACTTTGCCTTCATGGACGCAGTTTGGAGGTTCGTGGGAATAACGCCGCCCCATCGGCAGTTGGCATAATTTATTGGTGGGAAGTCCGACGGTATATGATCGTGTTTGATTTCAGAATTTATTTTTTTTTGGTTTGTATTTTACATTTTTATTCCAGCCTTTCTTGACTTCATAAGGGCATGACAAGCCTATATCTGTGTCTCCTCCACCTCCTCCTTTTACTCCTCCACCTCTTTTCTAAATGTAGTTGCCCTTTTCCATATGTTATTTTTGTCTTCTGAGCATTTTGTCTGCTTTGGGACACATTTAAAGGTGTTTTGTAATTGTTTTCTCTGTGTTTGTATGTGTTTGCCTGCCATTGTTTTCAATGGGGTTCGACGGTGTTCTTCGAACGTTCGACGAACATTCAACGAACTTGCCTCCTGTGCGACGAACCAAAACACTAGCTGGGTGGCTCAACACTACTCCTGATATAGAATCATAGAATCGTAGAGTTGGAAGGGAACTCCTGAGCCATCTGGTCCAACCCCCTGCTCAAAAGTATATAGAAGTACATTGTTAATATTTAAACTATGCTATATATACCTGGTATCTGGTGACACTGTACCCTTTCTGCCAGGAAGTCCTCCTCCAACCAACACTCTAAGTGTATCATTGACACCTGGAACATTGTCCCACATGTGTGACTATTTCTTGCGGATCTTCTAGTTATATTGTGGTGTGATCCATCCTGATCGTGTGAGTGTCTATGGGTTAATCCTGCAATTTAGATGTACATTTAAAAATTACCCCAACACTGTGTACAGCTCTACGCTTGGGATACAGTACCCATTTACTGCTTGTTATATTCTGGTCTAATCCAAACTGACCAAGTGAGAGTTATTTTCTGACTGTGGAAATAAATACTGAAATTGACAACAATGACACCTACACTGTGTACAGCTGTGCTCTCGAGATCCATTACCGTTTTACGGCTTTTTAGATTGTGTTGTAATCCAATACTGAGCCTGAGAGTGTATATATAGGGAGATTGACAATTATTCTTTGACTGAATAGAGCTGTACGCTTCTGATACAGTGCCATATATCTGATGTTATTTTGGGTCTATTTTCTGCAAAATTTTGAAGTTTAGTGGAAGAGGCCGCGGACGTGGGCGTGGGGGGGCCAGCTGGTGCTGATGGTGGTGGTGCATCTGCTGCTAAGACAGGAGGTGTTGAGCCTGCATCATGGTCTGGCTCTGGAACGCCTGGAAGGCTACCTTTTCTGGGAGTAGGTTAACCGCTTTTAAAGGCGGAGCATGAGGAACTGGTTTTGGCTTACATTGCCGAAACAGACTCCAGCAAATATGCCCTCCTCTTCTGAAGTTTCAAAAAATGCAAGCACTGAGTCGTCAAGTGCTGGCTCCTGGTCAGGAAGAACCCCTTTCCTTGTGTCATTTTTCCCCCACCAAAAGTGAATGATGCAGCAGGCCACACTTCACATTAGTCCATGTAGCTCTTTCTATCATACCATGCCTGGGTTATCAAGTCAAATAGTGAATTCCCAAGTCCAAGATAAATGAGACATGGAGTGTGGGTGGCCAGCCAGGGCAGTGGGGTTAATCTGCACCGGGCCGGTGTCTCACAGGGATGTGTCACGGTGGTGGTGACCCGTTTCATGGCCCTGGGCATCCATGCAAAGGGGTGAATTACGTTTATAGGTGAATGATACATGACACCACCTGTGGTTTCTAATTAAATTTACCAGTGCTGCAGTGTCGCTTCTCTGGGACAGATGTTGTGGTGCAGCTAAGATGTAGAAGCCCTGCACAGGTAGGGCCGTAGTCACAGGGCAGATGAAAGAGTTGGTAGATGGTGTGCAGTGCAGAAGGAGCAGAGCCATGCGCCAGGCGCAGGAGAAAGATGACAGACACAGTCGTGCATTTCCTTTACCTGTGCTTGGTAAGTGCCATCCAGGACCCAGAGTACAGATGGAGAAAGAGTTGGTCAGCCTAGAAGCCAATTTCGAATTCTCTCTCTGCAGATAGGTAGTGTGGCCTCCATTCTAGCGCTTATCTGAGGTACTCGCAGTGCTGAGTTCAATGAAGTTCCCCCTGTTGACTCTCTTTTGGAACTTTCTCGTATGGCAGGCAGCCGTAGCCTTTTCCTTCTGGCTCCCACACGTCAATGCTGGGGCCTCCGAGCCTTAGTCGGGTACAGAGCATTTACAGCTGCTACTTCCTCCGGTTTCTGCTGCAGGACCAACAGTGTCCCTACAAACTCAGAGACCGGAATCCCGACCATGCGCTCCAGATAGGAGTGAGCCTTAACTCTGCTCATCCTCCATCTCCCCTTCTCACATCCATACACTTACCCTTTCCTTCACAGACTGCCCTAACTTCCCTCCTCCCGACCACAGAGAGCAGCTCCTCAGCAGTAAGGTTCATAGGTCTCCCTGCTGGCCTGGAGTGGGAATTGTGTTGTGTGTTGGCTTAACTGCTAGATAGATCCTTCGTTGCTCCCAAGCATGCCATCACACTCCCTAGGAGGAAGGTAATGCCACTGTGGTGACCGTACCCCTGGGGGCGCCACAAGTGCACTGATGCCCAGCCACTGCTAGTTGATTCTGCTGGTACATTGACCCAGACCGCTACATTTTCCTCGCACTCTACACAGCCAGAATTTGACCCTGATGAAACTCAGGTTCACCTTACCGCATACTATACCACCTTACACGGTGACAAAGAGGAAGGTGCAGATGAAAGTGCAGGTTCCTTGAGCAGGTAGGGGGGCATACTCATGGGTGAGGCACTGGCACAGGGCCCCTCATAGTGCACAAAAGTGTCTCTGCCGGTAGGAGGGCCCACTCCCCACCCCACCCCCACCCGCCGTCAAACACACCGTTGTACTATGAGGGGCCCTGTGCCAGTGCCGTCACCAACAAGTGGGTCTATCCTGCGTGCTCAGGATCACAGCACTTGCAAAGTTGAAATACCTCTCCCTGCTCCACCGCCATGACGTCTTCCGCGTTTCCTGACAGTGACATTCTGGTCAGAGAGCACGAAGACATCACGTCGGTACGCCCTCCGCCTAAACAGTCCAAGTGCAGTGAGATGGAAGATGAGGACGACGAGGGGTCCAGACTAGTACAGGGATTCCCTAGCGAGGAGACTTATTTAATTGCTTTCAATGTTGGGACAGCTATTTTTGGGGAGCACTGTACTCTGGAGAATGATATATGAGGCCCACCATACACTGGAGCATTCTAAAGGTGGACATCAGACACTGGAGCAGCATTTACAGGGCCCATTATGCATTGGAGCATTAGAAATCGGGCCCATTATATATGGAGCATTATTTGGGCCCATAACACAGTGGAGCTTCATGCATGGGGACCAACATATACTGTAGCATTATATGGAGCTCATCATATACTGTTTCAAACGTTATATGGGACCAATAATTCTCTATGGAGAAATATATGGGCCTCATTACTCTGTATAGCGCACTATGCGGTGGCCATAATACTGTATGGAGTAATATACTGTCCATTTTTGGAGCTAATCGAGAATTTAAAATTGATATCAGTCATGAGATGTAAGAAGAGAAGTATTTTTCATTGTACTATACCACTATTTTTCTGCCTTATCAGAGGATCATGAATTGTGGCATGTGTTAAAGGAGCCCATTGACACTCTTTGGCCCTGGGCCCATGAAAATCTGGAGCCAGCCCTACTCCCCCCACAACTTTAGCCAAATAACCCCCAGTTTTCAATGCCTAACTATTATTATAAAGTAAATTAAGGTTGACAAGCTTAAGTAATAAGAATTGGTGTTTTTGGCATTAAAATGGGCTCTGTAGGTGTGTTTCCTGTCCTCCACTCACTGCTGACTTTTCTCCCTCATTGACTTGCATTGGGTTTCGTGTTTCAGTCGGCTTTCGACTTTTCACAATAATCGGCTGATTTCGTTAGACCCGACTTTGGAGAAAGTTGGGTTTCATGAAACCCGACTCGACCCGAAAAAAGGCAAAGTTGCTCATATCTAATTGCCACACATTCGTTTGTCACAATTCGGTGAACTCTTTCTGGGTTTGACAACAGAGGCATCCCCCTGTGTCACCACACTCACACCCCTGCAATTCACCACGGGGTACACCACCCTATAACCCCTTCCACCACGAGGTCTACACCTCTCAGGGTTGGCTAATGGCGAGGGTTGAGACTTGCCCCTACTCTCCTGGAGCACATCTGCTGCTCTCACTGGAGAGAAAGGGGTCGGTTGAAGAGAGACGGCAGAGACAGTAGTCCCTAGGCAGCAGCCCTCACACGACTGCCCCCAGCTGACTACTTCCCTCGCCCACCAATCTATCCCCTCTGGTACCCTGCCAGCCAACACCTCTGCTGATATAGTACCTTGGGAGGACAAAATGGAGGAAATATACACTCCCTGGTCATCTCCCTCCAAATGACCAGGGGAAGGCGGCTTCTGAGATGACACAGATAATTTGGCACGCATTGGGAATCCTTAAGGACATGACCAGTCTGCCCACAGTAAAAATATGCCGACACCACTCCCTGAACCGTAGGCAGGCCTGAACACACACTAGCACCTTCTACTTGCATAGGTTCGCCTGGAGACTTGGCACGCACTGGGCAGGCTCTCATGAAATGGCCCAGCTTCCCACAGGAAAAGCATACCCCACTACCACGGCGAACCGCAGACAACCCCTTTTGTGTACCAACAACACCGGGCTGCTTGGGTTCCTCCATCTACACTGGTGGGTCCTCCTCCCTAGCGAGGACTACAAGGGGCACATTTTGTGTATGTCTCTCCCTAAGGCGTCTATCCACCTGGATGGCAAGGGACATGGTGGCCTCCAGCGACCTGGGGGCGGCGTACTGCACCAGAGTATCCTGCAACTTTGGAGACAGACCCTGCACAAATTGACTCCTAAGTGCAGGGTCATTCCACTGAGTGTTAGTGGGAGACTCAATTATTAGGGGAACAGATAGGGCAATCTGTCACAAACACAGGGATCATCGAACGGTGTGCTGCCTACCTGGCGCTCGAGTCCGACACATCGCTGATCGGGTTGACAAATTACTGGGAGGGGCTGGTGAGGATCCAGCGGTCATGGTGCACATTGGCACAAATGACAAAGTTAGAGGTAGGTGGAAGGTCCTTAAAGATGATTTCAGGGAATTAGGCTGTAAGCTTAAAGCAAGGACCTCCAAGGTGGTATTTTTGGATATACTTCCTGTACGACGTGCCACGCTAGAGAGGCAACTGGAGATTAGGGAGGTTAATAAGTGGCTCAGGAATTGGTGTAGGAAGGAGGGGTTTGGGTTCCTGCAGAACTGGACCGACTTCTCAGTTGGCTACAGGTTCTACACTAGGGACGGGCTGCACCTCAATGGGGAGGGTGCAGCTGTGCTGGGTGAGAAAATGGCTAGAAGGTTGGAGGAGTGTTTAAACTAGGGACGGGGGGGAGGGTATTCCTTTTATAGGAGGGTAAGACAGTGCAGATAGAGACCTGGGCTCAAATAATGAAATTGTATACTAATGCCAGAAGCCTTGCCAGCAAAATGGAGGAATTGGAGTTAATGTTGTTGGAACATAATTATGATATGGTGGGGATATCTGAGACATGGCTGGACGAGAGCCATGACTGGGCGGTTAATTTACAGGGCTATAGTCTGTTCAGAAATGACAGTACAAATAAGCGAGGGGAGGTGTGTGTTTATATGTAAAATCGTCCTTAAAACCCATCCTTCATGATAATATATATGAATCTAATGAAAATGTAGTCCCTGTGGGTAGAGATAAGGGGAGGGGGGGAAATAATAAATTACTGATAGGGGTTTGTTATAAGTCTCCAAAAATAATGGAAGCAACAGAGAATATCCCCATAAAGCAAATAGATGAAGCGGCGACTCAAGGAGAAGTCATTATTATGGGGGACTTCAAGTACCCTGAAATACATTGGGGAACCGAAAGCTGCAGTTCCTGCAAAGGTAATGGGTTTTTGACAACTATGAGAGACAATTACCTTTCACAACTGGTTCAGGACCCAACAAGAGGGGGGGCACTGCTGGACCTAATATTAACCAACAGGCCAGACCGCATATCAAGGGGTTGAGGCTCACTTGGGTAATAGTGATCACAAATTAATAAGTTTTCATATATTCTTTAATAAGATGTGTAGTAATAATAATAAATTTTATTTCTATAGCGCCGACATATTCCACAGCACTTTACATTTCAGAGGGGATTTGTACAGACAATAGACATTACAGCATAACAATAATCACATACAGTAGATTATAACAAATACCAAGAGGAATGAGGGCCCTGCTCGCAAGCTTACAGTCTATGAGGAAAGAGGTAGACACGAAAGGTGGGTGGTAACAGTTGCCCTGATTGTATGGACCAGCCATAATGTTAAGTGTGTGACAGTACAGACGGAGGGCTAATGGATGCATAAAGCATGTGGGAACATGATGCAGGAAATCTGGTTGTGGTAAAACTTTTGGCTGTGCCACACAGGGATAGATTAGGTTAATGTGTTGAGGTGATAGGCCAGTCTGAATAAATGCGTTTTCAGGGCACGCTTAAAATTGTGGGGATTGGGGACTAATCGTATTGACCTGCGAAGTGCATTCCAAAGAATTGGCGCGGCACGTGTTAAGTCTTGGAGATGGGAGTGGGAGGTTCTGACTATTGAGGATACTATCCTCAGGTCAACAGCAGAACGGAGGGCGCGGGTAGGGTGGTATACTGAAACAAGGGAGGAGATGTAGGGTGGTGCTGAGCTATGGAGGGCTTTGTGGGTGAGGGTAATAAGTTTATACTGAATTCTGGAGCGGATGGGTAGCCAGTGTAATGACTGGCACAAGGTAGAGGCATCGGTGTAACGATTGGTGAGGAATATGATCCTGGCTGCAGCATTCAAGACAGATTGGAGAGGGGAGAGTTTGGTAAGAGGGAGACCGATTAGAAGAGAGTTACAATAGTCGAGACAAGAATGAATAAGAGAAACAGTAAGAGTTTTTGCAGAGTCCAAAGTAAGAAAAGGTCGAATTCTAGAAATGTTTTTGAGGTGCAGATGACAAGAGCGAGCCAGTGATCGAATGTGGGGGGCAAAGGAAAGCTCAGAATCAAGTATGGCCCCAAGACAGCGGGCCTGTTGCTGGGGAGTAATAGTGGAGCCACCCACAGAAATAGCAATGTCGGGTATAGGTACATTAGTAGAGGGAGGAAACACCAGGAGTTCAGTTTTTGACAGGTTCAGTTTCAGATATAGTGAGGACATGATGTTAGACACAGCGTTTAGACAATCGTCGGTATTCTCTAGAAAGGCTGGCGTGATGTCAGGAGAAGAAGCGTATAATTGGGTGTCATCAGCATAGAGATGGTACTGGAACCCAAATCTACTGATTGTTTGACCAATAGGGGCAGTGTACAAGGAGAAGAGTAGGGGGCCTAGAACCGATCCTTGGGGGACCCCAACAGTAAGGGGAAGGTGAGAGGAGGAGGAACCGGCAAAAGATACAGTAAAGGAGCGGTCAGAGAGATAGGAGGAGAACCAGGAGAGAACGGTGTCCTTGAGGCCAATGGAACGGAGCATAATGAGGAGGAGCTGATGATCCACAGTGTCGAATGCTGCAGAGAGATCCAAGAGAATTAGCATGGAGTAATGACCATTTGATTTAGCTGTTAGCAGATCATTAGAGACTTTAGTGAGGGCAGTTTCAGTGGAGTGTAAAGAGCGGAAACCGGATTGGAGAGGGTCGAGAACAGAGTTTTCTGAGAGATAGCGGATAAGACGGGAGTGGACCAGGCGTTCCAGAAGTTGAGAGATGAAGGGAAGATTAGAGACAGGTCTATAGTTAGCGGCACAGTTTTGGTCGAGGGATGGTTTTTTTAAGTAGTGGATGTATGATGGCATGCTTAAATGAGGAGGGAAAAATACCAGAAGAGAGAGAGAGGTTAAATATTTTAGTTAGGTGAGGGGTGACAGCAGGGGAAAGGGACTGGAGGAGATGTGACGGAAATGGGTCACTGGTGCAAGTAGTTGGGCGAGAAGATGCAAGGAGCCTGCTTACTTCTTCTTCTGTGACTGGTTCAAAATCAGAGAGTGAGCTAGATGCAGTGGGGGAGGGAGGACAGTGCGTGGTATGAGGTGATTGGGAGATAATTTCCTGTCGAATCTGGTCAATTTTTTCTTTGAAGTAATTGGCCAGATTGTCAGCTCTGAGCTCTGTGGTTGGGGCCTGTACTCTTGGATTGAGTAGAGAATGAAAAGTGTCAAAGAGACGTTTTGGGTTATTTGACAGTGAGGTGATGAGGGTGTTGAAATAGGTTTGTTTGGAGAGGTGAAGGGCAGTGTTGTATGTTCTAAGCATAAACTTAAAATGTATGAAATCTTCGTGTAGATTGGATTTTCTCCACAGACGTTCGGCGCACCTGGAGCACCGCTGCAGGAAATGTGTTTGCACCGTGTGCCAGGGTTGTCGCTGTCTGCGTTGTGGTGTTCTATTTATAGGGGGTGCAAATTCATTCAGGGCACTTTGAAGTGTTTCTTTGTAATGCTTTAATGCAGAATCAGGACATGAGAGGGAGGAGATAGGGGCCAATGAAGACTGCAAGTTCTTCATAAGTTTCTGGGTGTTAATGGCCTGTATGTTTCTATAAGTATGGACAGTGGGGGTGACCTGAGCAGCCTGGCAGTTCTTGATAGAGAATGAAAGAAGATTGTGGTCAGAGAGCGGGAGAGGGGAGTTTGCAAAATCATCCACTGCACAAAGCCGAGAGAAGACCAAGTCGAGGGAGTTTCCGTCTTCATGCGTTGGAGAATTAGTAAGCTGCGAAAGGCCAAATGAGGAGGTTAGAGATAAAAGGTGAGTAGCAGATGGTGAGAGGGGAAGAGCAATGGGGATGTTGAAATCTCCCATGATGAGGGTAGGGATGTCACAGGAGAGAAAATGTGGAAGCCAAGTGGCAAAATGATCCAGGAACTGATGGGAGGGGCCGGGAGGACGATACACCACCGCCACTCTCATGGAGAGGGGGGTGTAGAGTCTGACGGCATGGACCTCAAAAGAAGGGAAGACAAGTGAGGGTACTTGAGGGATGACCTGAAAGGTACATTTTGATGATAGGAGCAGACCAACGCCTCCACCTGCTCTATTGTCTGATCTTGGGGTATGAGAGAAGTGTAGCCCCCCCATATGAAAGAGCAGCAGCAGCGGTAGTGTCTGACTGCTGGATCCAGGTTTCAGTAAGTGCCAGGAGGTTAAGAGAATTAGTAAGGAAGAAGTCATGGATGAAGGAGAGTTTGTTACACACTGAGCGAGAATTCCAAAGTGCACAATTAAGAGAGACAGATGGCAGGCAGGGAATATTAATCAGATTAGAGGGGTTTCTAAGTGTAGCAGTTGGGGGGTTTGACTTTCTATAACATGGGGGACCAGGATTGGGAGCAATGTCTCCTGCGACTAGGAGAAGGAGGATAGAAAGAGTGAGCAGATGGTTAAGGGATTTGTGTGAGCGTCTCTGATGTTGAATGGTGGGACTGACTGGATCTGTGCAATTTAACAACGTGAAAAGAGCGTGAGTGCTATACATAGGAGAGGAAAGAAGCGAGGGGCCGATATGGATGGAGTGTAGAGAGTTAATGCCAGGGCGGTGGATGTATGTGAATGCAGGAGCCAGGATTAAAATTACACAAATGCATATGGTATATATTTGTTGTACTCCAAATGTAGAGGGAGTAGATGGATATAAATGTCTTACCTGTCTCCTGCCCTGTCTAACTGCCATGTTATAACTGCCAATAGTACTTTGATACATGTACTTCGATTACATGTGCATAAATGCCCCCTGCATAAATGCTCCCCCTAGCTAGGTGTGAATATATAGGAGGTTAAGGCTAAGTTTTTTTTTTTGTTTTTTTTTTTGTTGGCTCTCTTCTCGTTAATCAATCACACTAAATTGAGACACCAGGACCCAATAAAATGTTGTGGTCAAATAAACACATGTCCAGCACTACATGGATCATAAAGCACTTTGAAAAGTTTCTTGACCTCACAACATAAGGGGACAAGCAGAGTAAGTATAAAGGGAAGTATAAGGGAATAAACATGCTAGAAATAGGAGGAAACCTCTATGGCTAAATAGAGCTGTAAGGGGTGCAATAAGAGATAAAAATAAAGCATTTAGAGAATTAAAGCAAGTAGGTAGTGATGAGGCATTAAATAAATACAGAAAATTAAATACATTCTGTAAAAAGCAAATAAAGACAGCAAGGATTGAGACAGAGAGACTCATTGCCAGAGAAAGTAAAAATAATCCCAAAATATTCTTTAACTACATAAATAGTAAGAAGCTAAAAATTGATAGTGTTGGCCCCCTTAAAAATAGTCTGGGTGAAATGGTGGATGAGGATGAGGAAAAAGCCAATATGCTAAATGACTTTTTTTTCAACAGTATTTACACAAGAAAATTCCATGACGGATAACATGATCAGGGATAAAAATTCTCCATTAAATGTCAACTGCTTAACCAAGCAGGAAGTACGGCGGTGTCTAAAAATCACTAAAATTGACAAATCCCCGGGCCCGGATGGGATACACCCCCGAGTACTGCAGGAATTAAGCACAGTCATAGATAGACCATTATTTTTATTCTTTAAAGATTCCATAATAGCAGGGTCTGTACCACAGGACTGGCGTATAGCAAATGTGGCGCCAATATTCAAAAAGGGGACAAAAACTGAACTGAAATTATAGGCCAGTAAGTTTAACCTCAACTGTGTGTAAAATCCTGGAGGGTTTTCTAAGAGATACTATACTGGAGTATCTGGAGACGAATAACCTCATTACCCAATATCAACATGGGTTTATAGGGGACCGTTCCAGTCAGATTAATCTGATAAGCTTTTATGAAGAGGTAAGTTCTGGACTGGACCAAGGAAATGCAGTGGACGTGGAGTACATGGACTTTTCAAAAGCTACGGTGCCACACAAAAGGTTGATACATAAAATGAGAACAATGGGGATAGGGGAAAATATGTGTAGGTGGGTTAAGAGCTGGCTCAGGGATAGGAAACAAAGGGTGGTTATTAATGGAGCACACTCGGACTGGGTCATGGTTAGCAGTGGGGTACCACAGGAGTCAGTTTTGGGCCCGCTTCTTTTTAACATATTTATTAATGACCTTGTAGGGGGCATAGAGAGTAGAATTTCAATATTTGCATATGACACTAAACTCTGCAGGGTAATCAATACAGAGGAGGACAATTTTATATTACAGGAGGATTTATGTAAACTAGAAGCTTGGGCTGATAAATGGCAAATGAGCTTTAATGGGGATAAATGTAAGGTCATGCACTTGGGTAGAACGAAAAGATGTATAATTATGTGCTTAATTGTAAAACACTGGGCAAAACTGTCACTAAAAAAGACCTGGGTGTATGGTTGGACGAGAAACTCACATTTAGTGGCCAGTGTCAGGCAGCTGCTGCAAAGGCAAATAAAATAATGGGATGCATTAAAAGAGGCATAGATGCTCATGAGGAGACCATAATTTTACCACTATATAAGTCACTAGTGCGACCACACTTAGAATAATGTGTACACTAATACAGTTCTGGTCTCCGGTGTATAAGAAAGACATAGCTGAACTGGAGCGGGTGCAGAGAAGAGCGACCAAGGTTATTAGGGAACGGGGGGTCTGCAATACCAAGACAGGTTATTACACTTGGGGTTATTTAGTTTGCAGAATCGAAGGCTTAGGGGTGATCTTATTACAATGTATAAATATATGCGGGGACAATACAAAGACCTTTCTAATGATCTTTTTACTCTTAGACCTGTGACGGGGACAAGGGGACATCCTCTACGACTGGAGGAAGGAAGGTTTAAGCATACTCACAGACGCGGATTCTTTACTGTAAGAGCAGTGAGACTATGGAACTCTCTGCCATATGATGTTGTAATGAGTGATTCCCTACTAAAATTTAAGAAGGAACTGGATGACTTTCTTGAAAAGTATAATATTGCAGGGTATATACACTAGTTTCCTTAATATTGAGCTGATCCAGGGAGCTAGTCTGATTGCCGTGTGTGGAGTCGGGAAGGAATTTTTTTCCCCAATGTGAAGCTTACTGTTTGCCACATGGGTTTTTTTTGCCTTCCTCTGGATCAACATGTTAGGGCAAGTTGGGATAGGATTTGGGTAGAACTAGATGGACTTAAAGTCTTCCTTCAACCTTAATAACTACATTATGTTACTATGTTACTATGTTACCTCCTAAACTCTGAGCAGTAGTCCTCAGCAACTCGGGCTCCCTGTTTACACCTAACGAGTCGGGATTCCGCCAGGGAGATGCCATCAGGATCCCCATACACTAGCACCAAAGCCGCAAATAACTCGTCCACGGACTCTAATTATGGTGAATCATCCGGTAGGGAGAAGGCCCAGGATTGGGGATACTACTTAAGAAAGGACATAATGATTCCCACCCGTTGCTCTTCACTCCCTGAAGAACGAGGACGCAGCCTGAAATACAATTTGCAGGCTTCCTGAAATACCAAGAATTGATCTCTCCCTCCAGAAAACCTGTCAGGGAGGGATATCTTGGGCTCTGGCTGAGCCTGTCTCTGAACCAAGCCCCCAAAGCCCACCAACAGCTGCAGTTGCTGCACCAACTCACCGCACAGCCCCCTAATCTTATCCTTAAAGATTTGCAGCATTTGGGCAAAAGACTGCATTGGGTCCATGGCTCAGCAGAAAAAAAAAATGTAAGGTTGGTGATAATGTCACGCGGACCAGTCCTGTGTGACACGACCCGCAGGCCGGTAACTGAAACAACAAGACACGGCACGTGTAACTATCCTGTGTGACACGACCCGCAGGTCGGTAACTAAAACAACAAGACACGGCACGTGTAACTGTCCTGTGTGACATGACCAGCAGGCCGGTAACTAAAACTACAAGACACAGGGGAAGGGGAAAACAATTACAACGGTGGGCCCTGTGATAGGCAACGGGGACGTGGAGACCTCCTGCACTCCCCTGAGTCAGTGTCCCTCACACTCCTAACGTTCCCTATACAGGCTCCTCACCTGTTGCTGAGCTGGAACCTGTCACTCTAGCACACCCTACAACTATCCCTTGCTAATGAGCTGGGTGGTGCAGGCACTAGCCCCGCCGCTGTACTAATACACACCAGGGAAAAATACAAACAGGGAAACACCACTCAGCTTTGCTCTGTTGCTCTTGCTCCCAGCAACAGAGTCCACCACCAGAATGCAGCTTTCCTCCTGAATAGCTGCCACTAAGCTCTGTCAGAGCTGCAAGGAAATCCCCTCTGACTCCTTCCACACCAGGACTCTGACTGTGCTGCAAGGAACTCTCTCTAGCTCCTTCCTCCACCAAGGATGGTTGGAAATGACCACTATCACCAACAGTGATTGCAACACCTGACACTCTTTTATAGCAGAGCCAGCGCAATCACACCTGCTTTATAATCACATGCACTAAACTAAGGAAACCAGAGTGCAATGACCCTAATGGCCACAGGGGCAAAACTAGAACTGAAACCACCACAGTGCAATGACCCTAATGGCTACCGGGGGCAAAACTATCTTTAAAAAAAAAAATGGTTACTAGTGCATTTTATCTGTCATGATCCAGCATGGATCATGACAGTCGTGCTATCTCATGCTTTGACCCCGGCCTGATCTGGTTTATGTCTCTGTCTATGCCACTTGGTAACTTTGTCCCGTAGCTTCCTTTCTAGGAGTTTTCCTGCAGCTCCTAGCCCTCTGGAGTCTAGGCCACGCCCATAGCAGCCACGAGTTTTGGGTCCTGCTGGTCTGAAGCACACATCTTCACTGCTGCTGCCCGCTCCTCAGGTATCTTAGAGCACAGTTTGTCTTACTCAGGACACGCGCACTGGCTCAGTGAGCAAGTACAGTACGGAGTTCCTGACAGCAACAACCCAGCAGCAGGACCTCTACCTCCGCCTTTGTGCAAGGAGGAACAGGAGGAGTACTGCCAGAGCCCTGCAAAATGACCTCCAGCAGGCCACAAATGTGCATGTGTCTCCACAAACGGTTAGAAACTGACTCCATGAGGATGGTCTGAGGGTCTGACGTCCACAGATGGGGGTTGTGCTCACAGCCCAACACCGTGCAGGACGCTTGGTATTTGCCACAGAATGCCAGGATTGGCAAATTCGCCACTGGCGCCCTGTGCTCTCCACAGATGAAATCAGGTTCACACTGAGCACATGTGACAGATGTGACAGAGTCTGGTGATGCAGTGGAGAGCGATCTGCTGCCTGCAACATCCTTCAGCATGACCGGTTTGGCAGTGGGTCAGTAATGGTGTGCGGTGGCATTTCTTTGAAGCGCCACACAGCCCTCCATGTGCTCACCAGAGGTAGCCTGACTGCCATTAGGTACCGAGATGAGATCCTCAGGCCCCTTGTGAGACCATATGCTGGTGCGGTTGGCCATGGGTTTCTCCTAATGCATGACAATGTCAGACCTCATGTGGCTGGAGTGTGTCAGCAGTTCCAGCAAGATGAAGGCATGGAAGCTATGGACTGGCACGCCCTTTCCCCAGACCTGAATCCGATTGAGCACATCTGGGACATCATATCTCGCTCCATCCACCAACGTCACATTGCACCACAGACTGTCCAGGAGTTGGCTGATGCTTTAGTCCAGGTCTGGGAGAAGATCCCTCAGGAGACCATTGGCCACCTCATCAGGAGCATGCTCAGGCATTGTACAGTAGGGAGGTCATACAGGCATGTGGAGGCCACACTCAATACTGAGCATATTTTCCTTGTCATGAGGCATTTCCATTGAAGTTGGATCAGCCTGTAATTTAATTTTCCACTTTGATTTTGAGTATCATTCCAAATCCAGAACTGCATGGTATATTCATTTTTATTTACATTGATAATTGTTATGTTTTATTGTTCTGAACACATTCCACTATGCAATAAATAAAAATTTGCAACTGGAATATTTTATTCAGAGATATCTAGGATGTGGTATTTTAGTGTTCCCTTTATTTTTTTGAGCAGTGTATAATATATTATGTAAGTACTAGAATTAGTAAGAGATAAGAAATTGTAGTTTTATGACACAAACCATCTTGAGTATGTTGCCAGACACTTTTACTGAATGATCACTATTAGCTAAACAGAGAATAGTATTGTATTGCGGACAGCAGAGTCATTTCAAAACCGCCCCTAGCTGACATTTTATCAAGTTTATACAGTACTGAACAAGTTGTTCCTATTTATAATATGGACATCAACGATTATCCGTCTTACTTTCACAAAGAAAATAATGAACGTCTGGCTATAGATAAACTTTCAGGTGGATTTGAATGTTCTGAATTACAGGACTAAGCTTTTCATTTCCTTTTTGGACCCATATATGTACAGGACTGATTCCAGCAACACCGTAAAAGAATAAACAGGACAATAAAATATCATTCATAACCCCTACTATTCCTAAGACTTTCATATGATATGGATCAACGCATGCAACTGTCCTTAGGACTTAGATGCCTCTAGAAGTCCTGATGATTGAATAACTTGGTAAAAATAAAATTACAGCTTTGTATCAAGGACTTTTGTATTCTATCTATGGCAGATGAAAAGTCACTACAAAAAAAATCCATATTTTAATTTTACTTTTTATTGGCCTTTGGCTCAATTTTGAGCCATGCTGACTTGATAGATGAATGATCTGTAGGAAGATTGATCTTGTGCAATTCTAGATAGGTCCACTAGGGTCTTAATAATTTCAAGCGATTGAGTTGCTGATCTTCCTTCTCTCTCTTTACCTTGTTCGTTCTAGTCTTCCGATCATGATGTCCTTCTCCAGTAATTGCTCTCTTTATATGATGTGTCTAAATTAGACAAGTCATAGCTTGGCTATCATTGCTTGAGTGAAATATCTGCTTTGATTTGTTTGTTCTTCTTGCCATCTACATTATTGATAACTTCCTTCTCCACCACCACTTTTTGAAGTTGTTGATTCTTCTTCTGTTTTTTTTCTTTATAGCCCAGGTTTCTCATCCGTAAGTTACCACAGAAAAAAGCAAATTATGTAAAAACCATGTGTTCATTGCCAGTGAAATGTTCCTCTATTTGAAGACTTTGTTTAGTGACTTTATGACAGATTTGCTCATAGCTATTCTGTTGACACTGCATCTTGAGTGATCATTAATCTGAGTAGGTTGAAGTTCTTTACAACTTGTAATTCATCACTGGCCATCTCAAATGTGTCCTGGACATATCTGGCAGTAGACAGTTTCCCTAAGGATGTCCAAGAAAAGAGAAACTCCTGGGTTGTCATGCACTCTAAGAGAGGAAATAGCAAATCAGATGAGAAGCATTACTCGTAGTTGGATAGCCAAGAATAGTAACCGTAGGAGCGTCATTGTTCAATAACTGTGATTAAGCAGAGCCAAGTATAAAATACAACATATCAATAAAATGACTAATGGCCAAACAAGCTGGAAGCACATAATGGAATGACTCCTTGTCCTCTATTATTTGCTACAGCTCATGATTTTTAGGAGACTCTCATAAAGCTTCAAGTGACTTTACTTCAATTCTGACGATCATTCCACTTTGTCTATGCTTACTGCCATTGCCGTGCAATCCATCAATAAAGGGTGAGATGAATATTCCCCATTTTTTATATCAAATACAACAGAAAACTAATCCCTTTCTTGAATAATCGTTGCCTTCCAATGCAAAAAGTACTCTAGGAGCAATGGCTGCCATTAAGAGAAAATCCAACAATTGTCACTGAACTCCTTGTGTTGTTGTTTTATATATGGCACCAAGTCCTTGATCACCCGGGCAGCCATGTATTATGAACTAGTATCACTTGAGATTCCTGCCAGTCCAACAACTAGGCTCCATGTGGTGACTGAAGGAGCTGGCTGTATCACAGAAGGGTGATCATCTAACATTAAAGGATGGCTGTGATGCCCTTTATATGTGGTTCGTGGTGTCACTACATGCTCTATCCTGCATATATTAGGTTATACTTTCTTGCATGTTTAGCAGCAGTTTGTGCGTACAGGGGACAATGTACTACAAGATACCATTTTTTTAGAAAAACAGGTGCATTTTCCTGTTCTCTGCCAAAGGTGAGTACACGCTAAAAAGAATATGAGATACATTGCTTTGTTGCAATACTAATTGTCCATGTTATTCTTACTTCTGGAACAATTCAAGTGTACCAAGAGGATGTTATTATCCCTCAGTACATGCTGCACAGAATAAGTATAATTGCATTTTGCAATTTAATAAATGGAACCAAAGCACAAGCTATTTTGACTGGCTGTAGTGCAGTGATATTTTAGGTCAATTTATGGGGAAAAGCAGAAAGTTATTTAGCCATCTGTTTGGCCAGCTGTAGATTTTTGTTGTGATGAAAATTTAGATTTCTCCAGGGTTAGCATAGATTAAATGATGGTTAGTGGGGCACTAATTTGCCAATTAAATGGAAAACTTAACTAAGTTTGCTGATTTGCCTAATACCAAACTCACAGTATAGCTCATATGTGGAATCATGTGGAATGAAACAATTTTCTGTATCCAAAACGCACTTGTTATAACACAGTATATTGTGTTACTATTATTTTTGGAAGGGTGTCCATTGTTCTAGTTATAAACAGCTGATATTTTCCAGCCTGAAAGAAAATAGTGTCACCTCCCTGCTAAGTTGCAAGTATTAGGGTGGCAGGTACAGTGGGGCAAAAAAGTATTTAGTCAGTCAGCAATAGTGCAAGTTCCACCACTTAAAAAGATGAGAGGCGTCTGCAATTTACATCATAGGTAGACCTCAACTATGGGAGACAAACTGAGAAAAAAAAATCCAGAAAATCACATTGTCTGTTTTTTTTTCCTTTTATTTGCATATTATGGTGGAAAATAAGTATTTGGTCAGAAACAAGCAATCAAGATTTCTGGCTCTCACAGACCTGTAACTTCTTCTTTAAGAGTCTCCTCTTTCCTCCACTCATTACCTGTAGTAATGGCACCTGTTTAAACTTGTTATCAGTATAAAAAGACACCTGTGCACACCCTCAAACAGTCTGACTCCAAACTCCACTATGGTGAAGACCAAAGAGCTGTCAAAGGACACCAGAAACAAAATTGTAGCCCTGCACCAGGCTGGGAAGACTGAATCTGCAATAGCCAACCAGCTTGGAGTGAAGAAATCAACTGTGGGAGCAATAATTAGAAAATGGAAGACATACAAGACCACTGATAATCTCCCTCGATCTGGTGCTCCACGCAAAATCCCACCCCGTGGGGTTAGAATGATCACAAGAACGGTGAGCAAAAATCCCAGAACCACGCGGGGGGACCTAGTTAATGAACTGCAGAGAGCTGGGATCAATGTAGCAAGGCCTACCATAAGTAACACACTACGCCACCATGGACTCAGATCCTGCAGTGCCAGACGTGTCCCACTGCTTAAGCCTGTACATGTCCGGGCCCGTCTGAAGTTTGCTAGAGAGCATTTGGATGATCCAGAGGAGTTTTGGGAGAATGTCCTATGGTCTGATGAAACCAAACTGGAACTGTTTGGTAGAAACACAACTTGTCGTGTTTGGAGGAAAAAGAATACTGAGTTGCATCCATCAAACACCATACCTACTGTAAAGCATGGTGGTGGAAACATCATGCTTTGGGGCTGTTTCTCTGCAAAGGGGCCAGGACGACTGATCCGGGTACATGAAAGAATGAATGGGGCCATGTATCGTGAGATTTTGAGTGCAAACCTCCTTCCATCAGCAAGGGCATTGCAGATGAAACGTGGCTGGGTCTTTCAACATGACAATGATCCAAAGCACACCGGCAGGGCAACGAAGGAGTGGCTTCGTAAGAAGCATTTCAAGGTCCTGGAGTGGCCTAGCCAGTCTCCAGATCTCAACCCTATAGAAAACCTTTGGAGGGAGTTGAAAGTCCGTGTTGCCAAGCGAAAAGCCAAAAACATCACTGCTCTAGAGGAGATCTGCATGGAGGAATGGGCCAACATACCAACAACAGTGTGTGGCAACCTTGTGAAGACTTACAGAAAACGTTTGACCTCTGTCATTGCCAACAAAGAATATATCACAAAGTATTGAGATGAAATTTTGTTTCTGACCAAATACTTATTTTCCACCATAATATGCAAATAAAATGAAAAAAAAACAGACAATGTGATTTTCTGGATTTTTTTTCCTCAGTTTGTCTCCCATAGTTGAGGTCTACCTATGATGTAAATTACAGACGCCTCTCATCTTTTTAAGTGGTGGAACTTGCACTATTGCTGACTGACTAAATACTTTTTTGCCCCACTGTATATGCGGGTGCACAATATGGCATAGTAAACAGAAGTGTTTCAATTTTACTTGTTTTAAATCACAGGTACTAAAACTAAAACATTTCAAAAGTATATTTAAGTGATTGTGTAACAAAATACAACATTAACTTTAAAAGTAAAAGTATATTTCAAGTGAAACGGTCATGTCAAATAATGCTATTATCCTACCGATATGGGGTTAATCTGCTTGCTAATACAGTGAGGTGCCAGAACCGAGAGTCCATTTCTGGGAACAAATTAACTTTATTCCCCCTGCAGATTTGATATATCACTCATACAGGTGGCACTGGATCGGATTAAGTCACCACTCAGGATATAGTGAGCGGGAGCTGTAACCAAACTTCTGTCACTGACTGACAGCCAGGCCTAATGCTGATCCTGCTATCAGTCAGTGCAGAGGAAGCAGTTACAGCTACCACTCTCTATACACAGAGTGGTGATTAAAACCACAGTGACTCCACCCCTATGATTGAAAGAGCAAAGCTGCGGGGGGTGGGGAATAAACTTAATTTAACAGCAGATTATATCCATATCTGCAGGTTAATAATGTTATTTCACATGATAGGTTTCCTTTAAATCTGAAAGGAAATTCACACTATTGAGGATATTTTTCTTAATTAAAGAGGACCTATCACTAAAATTTATGTTATTTATATTAAAGAGAAAAGGGTATGCCAAAATTAAGAAGCTCACTTTCTTGGCACGAGTCTCTCATTCAAATGAAACCGCTTCATCCAAACTCCTATGAGTTCCCATGCTCCCCTTCTCTGCTTAAGGCTACCTTCACATGTCCATATTTTCATGTTTGCATGCGGTCTGTTTTTTAAGGACCCAAATATGGACAAATGCACACCCATTATATATAATGGTGGTGCACACATGTCAGGTTTTTCACACGGACCATGTGGCTGCGTGAAAAATTCGCAAACATGTACGTTTTTAGCCAGCACCATGGACGAAATGCGTGCTGTGCACGTGCACACTGATAACATGCGGATGACATCTTTGTGTCATCAGATGCAGGGTGCTGAAGGCAGCTCTGATCATTGTTTCCTGTTCGCCCTGCGATCAGCGAGAGCATACAACTGATGATAGTTGTAGTCAGCGGCCGGCGTGTGAATATCGCTAACAACAACTGTCATCATTGTCACCTGCTCTCCATAAGCTCAGCGAGAGCAGGGGATGCTGATAGTAGATGTAGTCAGTGGCTAACGTGTATTAAATAAATAAATAAAAGGCGTGGGCTTCGTGTATTTGTCATAACCAGCAGAAGAAAAGCCGAAAACTTGGGACTGATGTTAATAATCTAGGGAAGGGGTCATTACCCCTAAATGTTTGCAGGCTATTAATAACAGCTAACAGTTGTTTGCTTAGCCTTTACTGGTTAGTTTACAGGGGGACCCCCCCAAAAAAAAGACAGCTGTTAATGGCTATTAATATCAGCTGTGGGCTGATATTAATAGTTAGGGAAGGAGCCATTGATATTTGTGACACATATCTCCCCTCACACACATTGCCAATGACACTGTCACATATCCCCCTTCTGCCCAAAGCCGAGATATTGGCACCTTCAGACATCAAATAGGAATATAGTGAAAGAAAATCTACATTAAGGTGTAACTTCCCTAGTTTATGCTGTACGTGGAAACAAAAGTCCTGGATGCCAAAGAACCAACTAATCACCCAGGCATTCTTACTGTTATTTTCCCTTAACCATCTCAGATGTGAATGGTCTGACACTAATTTTTACCTACAACCTAGCAGGTAAAACTTTAGCATGTCCACGGCCCATTTTCTCGACAATGGCATAGTTTTTTCTTGCAGGAAGAGAGCTTCCAGCTCAGATACATTATGGAATGTTTTTCCCCATTTATTTCTTGAGACAGCACGGCTTCCAACCCGACTTCTGAAGCATCTTTTTGGACCACAAATTCTTTGCTAAAGTCTTGTGCGACCAGGACTGGATGCTTACACAGTGCCCATTTCAGCTTCTGTAATGCTGTGTCTGTCTCAGCAGTCCATTTGGTCATCGTTGATTTGGTGTCTTTAAGGAGATCCATCAATGGTGCAGCAATTGTGAAATTTGGGATAAACCACCGGTAATATCCCACAATTCAAAGAAACCCTCTAACCTTTCTCCTGGAAAAAGGTTGGGGCCACTTCTGAATTACCTCTACCTTGTTTATCTGTGGCTTGATTTTGCCTCTCCTGACGATATAGCCTAACTACTTGGCCTCTTCCTTCCCTATGGCACATTTTGTTGGATTTATAGTAAACTCCGCTTTTCTCAGAGCATCCAGAATTGCCTGTACCTTTTAGTAGATGACTACCCCAGTCTGGGCTGAAGACCACAATGTCATCAAGGTAGGCTGCAGCATACTTCTTATGCAGAGCTAGGATCCTTTCCATAGCCCTTTCAAGGTGGCTAGGGTGTCCTGCAGTCTGAAAGGCATTCTGGTATATTGAAAACACCCATCAGGTGTTGAGAAGGCTGTCTTCTCCTTGGCACTCTGGGACATGGGGATCTGCCAGTAACTGTTGGTTGAGGATGGTAATGTACCTTGTGAGTCCAAGTCTCTCAATGAGTTTGTCAACAAGGGGCATCAGATACACGTCAAAACTGGACAACTCATTCAACCTGCAGTAGTTGTTACAAAATCGCCACTCACTGTTGGGATTTGGCACGAGAACAATGGGATTCGACCATCCACTTTTTGACTCCTCTATAGTGCCAAGGTCTAGCACTCTCTTCACCTCGTTTGATACTACCTCACAATAATTCTATAGGGCTTAAGTTTCACCCTTATATGCGACTTTGTCAAAACATCATGCTCCACCACCTGCGTATGCCCTGGCAATTCTGAGAACAGGTCACGGTTCCACTACAGCAGTTCTCGACAATGTTGCTTCTTGCCAGCAATAGATTGACATTCTACACTTTGGCTTCAGGTTGGGCGCCCAGTCAAGGACCTTCCAGAAATTCTCGATTTTGCCATAGTTTGATGAAGTTCACGTAATATACTTGGTGAGGCTTCCTTCATACTGGCTGGTGTACCTTGTAATTTACCCCTCCCAGTTTTTTCACCACATTGTATGGGCCTTGCCACTTGGCTAGGAACCTGCTATCTACCATGTGGATGAGCCCCAGCACACGGTCTCTAGGCTGGAACTGCTTCAGCCTCGCTGATCAGTTATGTACCTGTGCCTGTACCTTCTGTGCCAGGAGAAAATGCATCTTCCCCATTCTCTCCTGCAACTGTGCGACATGCTCTATGATGCTCCGGTGGGGCGAGACCTTGGCTTCCCAGGTTTCTTAGGCAACGTATAGGTAGCCTCGCGGATGTCAACAATACATTAGCTCTAATGACGAGAAGCCAGTGAAGGCTTCAGGAAAATCTCTGATGGAGAATCACAGATATGACATCAGATAGTCCCTTTCTCCACCGTTCTTCTCAATAACCTTTTAGTAAGATTGCTGTAAAAGAGAAATAGCGCAATAGTGCATTATCCGGTGTGCAGATAACAATTGCAAGTAATACACTCACCAAATGGAGTTTTGTAACAGGCAATGGAGGATTCGCTGCTGCAGAACCACAGATCCGCAAGGGACCAATATACAAGATTCAGGATAGGAAAAATGTGGTCGGACAATCCGCGCTGCGAATCACTAAAACCTTGGATTATTAATACAGTGGTCTTTATTCTACGCTTTTCAATGTCTCACAGAACTCCTTCCTCAGGAAAAAAACACATACAAATGTCATGAAAAAGATCTTAAATAGAAAAAAAACAGTATAATTGTCATTCAGGTGTTAAGTGCCAGACGAGTCAAATACTGTAGATCACCTGATCAGAAAGATTTCAAAGTTCTTTGCATGGACACATGATAGACATATAACAAATGAAACATATAATAAAATTCTTGCTAAAAAATTGTTATAATACTTATATTTAGAGTTGAGCGACTTTTGGTTTTTTAGGGTCGCGTTTCGTTTCGTGAAACCCGACTTTTCCAAAAGTCGGGTTGAGCAAGATCGTCCGATTATAGGGAAAAGTCGGGGTCGTCCCGAAACACGAAACCCAATGTAAGTCAATGGGGAATAAAAGTCGGCAGTGAGAGGAGGACAGGAAACACACCTACAGTGCCCATTTGAATGCCAAAAGCATCAATTCTTCTTACTTAAGCTTGTCAACCTTAATTAACTTCATAATATAAGTTACGCACTGAAAAATGGGGGTTATTTGGCTAAAGTTGTGGGGGGGGAGGGCTGGCTGCAGGTTTTCATGTGCCCTGGGCGAAAGAGCGCCCCTTTAACACATACCACAACTCATCATGCTCCGATACGGCAGATAAATAGCGGTATAGTACAATGAAAAATACCTCACTTTTTACATCTCATGACGAGGCCCATCTATTTCTCCATACAGAATCATTGGTCCCATATAATGTTTGAAACAGTATATGATGAGCTCCACATAATGCTACAGTATATGTTGGTCCCCATGGATGAAGCTCCACTGTCTTATGGACCCAAATAATGCTCCAAACATAATGGGCCCCATTTCTAATGCTCTAGTGTATAATGGGCCCTGTAAAATGCTGCTCCAGTGTCTGATGTCCACCTTTGGAATGTTCCAGTGTATGGTGGGCCCCATCTATCATTCTCCAGAGTATAGAGCTCCCCAAAAATTGCTGTCCCAACATTGAAAACAATCAAATAAGTCTCCTCGCTAGGGAATCCCTGTACTTGTCTGGACAGGTGCTGTAGCTTGCTTAACAGCTCGCCAGCCGTTCTCACGCCCAGTATGGATTGCACGTGATTGCACAAAGGTTAGAAAGGGTACCGTATCCCTGGATAACATGTATGGATAGCGTACACATTCAAAATATATGTCTCAGGAGGCAGGCTCAGATGGTGTCAGGCCCAGTATGGATTGCACGTGATTGCACAAAGGTTAGAAAGGGTACCGTATCCCTGGATAACATGTATGGATAGCGTACACATTCAAAATATATGTCTCAGGAGGCAGGCTCAGACGGTGTCAGGCACAGTATGGATTGCACGTGATTGCACAAAGGTTAGAAAGGGTACCGTATCCCCGGATAACATGTATGGATAGCGTACACATTCAAAATATATGTCTCAGGAGGCAGGCTCAGACGGTGTTAGGCCCAGTATGGATTGCACGTGATTGCACAAAGGTTAGAAAGGGTACCGTATCCCCGGATAACATGTATGGATAGCGTACACATTCAAAATATATGTCTCAGGAGGCAGGCTCAGACGGTGTTAGGCCCAGTATGGATTGCACGTGATTGCACAAAGGTTAGAAAGGGTACCGTATCCCCGGATAACATGTATGGATAGCGTACACATTCAAAATATATGTCTCAGGAGGCAGGCTCAGACGGTGTTAGGCCCAGTATGGATTGCACGTGATTGCACAAAGGTTAGAAAGGGTACCGTATCCCCGGATAACATGTATGGATAGCGTACACATTCAAAATATATGTCTCAGGAGGCAGGCTCAGACGGTGTTAGGCCCAGTATGGATTGCACGTGATTGCACAAAGGTTAGAAAGGGTACCGTATCCCCGGATAACATGTATGGATAGCGTACACATTCAAAATATATGTCTCAGGAGGCAGGCTCAGACGGTGTTAGGCCCAGTATGGATTGCACGTGATTGCACAAAGGTTAGAAAGGGTACCGTATCCCCGGATAACATGTATGGATAGCATACACATTCAAAATATATGTCTCAGGAGGCAGGTTCAGACGGTGTTAGGCCCAGTATGGATTGCACAAAGGTTAGAAAGGGTACCGTATCCCCGGATAACATGTATGGATAGCGTACACATTCAAAATATATGTCTCAGGAGGCAGGCTCAGACGGTGTCAGGCACAGTATGGATTTGACGGCCCAGATTACACAGCGGAGGAGCAGGGAGAGGTAAAGATTGCAAATGCTGGGGCCCTGCCCAAGCAAGGGGGGCCCACTCGTGGGCGTCGTTACTGGCACTGGGCCCCTCATAGTACAGCGGTGTGTCTGACAGCGGGTGTGCACCACCACCGTCAGAGACACTTGATTGCACTATGAGGGACCCTGTGCCAGTGCCCGCGCCCAAGAGTCGGCCTACCCACCTGTCCAGGGCAACGGCACTCACACGGTGTCATGCGCTAGGTGGTGACCCCGGCCATGGGGGGGAGGCAGCACAGTTAGGGAGTTTTAGAAAGTGGCATATGTTGATGTTGGACATTCAGCTGATGCAAAAGGCGAAATAGGTGAAGTACCAGGAAGAGGTGGACCAAAGCAAGCCATTTTTCTGTCACCCTATGTGTCATCAGGGGAAGGTGGGACAAAATCCTTGGAAACCCATGCGTGGTTCATTTTAATGAAGGTTAGATCATCCACATTTTGGGTTGACAGACGGGTCCTTTTTTCTGTCAGGATTGATCCAGCTGCACTGAAGACTCTTACCGATAGCACACTTGCAGCTGGGCAAGCGAGCTCATGTAAGGCATATTGGGCAAATTCAGGCCAGGTGTCCAGTTTAGCGGCCCAATAGTCAAAGGGGAATGACCTGTGTGGGAGAACATCGATATGGGAGGAAAAGTAGTTTGTAACCATAGTTGACAACTGCTGTCTCCTGTCACTTTCCATCGATGCAGTATTACCAGTTGTGTGAGCGGTATTTGAAAAATCAGTCCACAACATTGTCATGAAACCCCTGTCTCCAACGCCACTTCTGCTGTGTGCACCACGAACACCTCTGCCAAGCTGCCCCCGGCCCGTACGGCTCGTGTGAGAACCATCACCGCTGCTGTGTGCTGGGAATGCCTCAAGCAACAGATTTACCAGAGTAGCTTGTTTATTAGCCAATATTAGGTCAAGGTTCTCCTGTGGCATGATGTTTTGTAATTTGCCTTTATAGCGTGGATCCAGGATGCTGGCCAACCAGTAGTCGTCATCGTTCATCATTTTGGCAATGCGGGGGTCCCTTTTTAGGATCCGCAAGGCATAATCTGACATGTGGGCCAATGTTCCCGGTGTCAATGATGCACTGCGAGTGCTGGGTGAAGGAGCACTTTCTGGCAAATCCACATCCCTCCAGTCACGCACAAACCCTGTACCGGACCTTGCCACGCCAACATTTTCACTTGCCCCACGAGATGCATCCTCCTCCCCTAAGTAATCATCCCCATCATCCTCCTCCTCCTCCTCTTCTTCCTCCACCTCGTCCAGGAGAGGTCCCTGAGCAGTGAATGGCTGAATGTCATCAAGGATTCCCTCCTCCTCTTCCTCCTCATCAACATTGGCTGCAGACGCCTGCTCCTTAAGGTGCGTCAAAGTTTGCATGAGCAGACGCATAAGTGGGATGCTCATGCTTAGGATGGCGTCGTCTGCGCATACCAGCCGTGTGCATTCCTCAAAACACTGAAGGACTTTACAAAGGTCTTTCAGCTTCGACCACTGCACGCCTGTCAACTCCATGTCTGCTCTCAAAGTGCCTGGCCGTGTATCCTCCCACAAATGCATTATGGCCTGCCTCTGCTCGCACAGCCGCTCCACCATGTGCAGGGTGGAGTTCCACCTTGTTGCAATGTCGATAATGAGGCGGTGGTTGGGAAGGTGGAGCAATCGCTGCAGCTTCTGCATACGAACGGAGTGTACAGGCGACCGGCGGATGTGCGCGCACAGTCTTCGCACCTTCTGGAGCAGGGCTGTTAACTCCGGATAATTTTTGAGGAAGCACTGCACCACCAGGTTCAAGGTGTGAGCCAAGCAAGGTATGTGGCTGAGTTTTGAAAGGGCTATGGCTGCCACAAAATTACGCCCGTTATCACTAACTACCTTGCCTGCCTCAAGATGTACACTGCCCAGCCATGACTCAGTTTGTCGCTTCAAGTACTCGGCCAGCACCTCGGCGGTGTGTCTGTCGCCCAAACACATCATCTGCAACACAGCCTGCTGACGCTTTCCACTAGCTGCTCGATAGGGGGACACATCGTGTGCAACAGTGGCAGCTGCAGATGGAGTGCTCGTACGACTGCGCTCTGTGGACTTTAGCTTCTGGAGGAGGAGGAGGAGGAGGAGGAGGGTCGAACGCCTACAGCCAACTGTTTCCTATACCGTGGGCTAGGCAGCACTGTCCCACCAACACTGTCCCCTGTGGACCCTGCATCCACCACATTAACCCAGTGCGCAGTGATGGACACGTAACGGCCCTGGCCATGCCGACTGGACCATGCATCAGTTGTGAGGTGCACCTTTCCGCTCACTGACTGCTTGAGTGCATGGACAATGCGGTCTTTCACATGATGGTGGAGGGCTGGGATGGCTTTGCGAGAGAAGAAGTGGCGACTGGGTAGGTCATAGCGTGGTACTGCATAGGCCATGAGTTCGCAGAAAGCTGTGCTTTCCACCAACCGAAATGCCATCATCTCAAACGAGATTAGTTTGGCAATGTGGCCGTTCAAACCCAGTGTACGCGGATGAGAGACTGAGTACTTTCTTGACCTACTCATAGTGTCTGGGAGGGTGAGCTGGACTTGAGAGCTGCATATGGTGGAAGTAGCGGTGGACAGGGCGGACTGAGAGAGGGTTGATGATGGTGATGGAGTTGGTGTTCTTTCTGATGGCCTAGAATCAGTCTTTCGTTGATATAACAGTGGGATTCCCTGACTGCTGTGGCCTTGCAACGACACCTCAACATTTGCTGCTGTGCTAACCGGTGGGCTTACAGTGGGGGAAACAATGTAGCATTGCTGACTACCTTCGTTGTGATCAGTTGCACATGTGGCACTTGAGGTTTGGTGTTGTGTCCACGCTTGCAAGTGCATGCTGGTTAAATGTCTAAGCATGCAACTGGTATTCAAATTTTTCAGATTTTTCCCTCGGCTAAAGGTCTTTGTGCACTTCTTACAGATAACCTTGGCCTGATCATGAGGATTTTGTTCAAAAAAGTGCCACACTGCACTCTTCCTACTTTGGCAGACATTTTGTGGCCTAGCACGCTGTGATCTTTTGACCCTCTGGACAAGCTGTCCAGCAACTCTTTTGATGTTTGGAACCTGTCTTTGGAGTGCTCCGGGCCTGCCAGATAACAGCTGTTGCGATGTCGATGTCTGCTGTGGATGCTCCTCATCTGAGCTATTGGAAGCAGCACCCTCTTCCCCCAATGGATGCCAATCTGGGTCAACAACTGGGTCATCCATCACCTCCTCTTCTATGTCATGTGCACCTTTCTCTGTGTCACCGTGTATGGTGGTATAATGTGCGGGAAGGGGCACCGGAGTCTCATCAGGGTCAAAATCTGGCTCTGTACACTGCGAGGACAATGTAGTGCTCTGAGTGAATGTACCAGCAGAATCATCCATCAGCGGCTGTGCATCAGTGCACTCCATGTCAGATTCATCTTGGCCTGGGTAATTCACCATTTGACTTGATAATCCAGGCATGGTATGTGAAAACAGCTCCATGGAGTAATCAGTAGTATGGCCTGCGTCATCCTTCAATCTTGGTTGGGGTGAAGAACACAAGGAAAGGTGTGGTTCATGAACATGAGCCTCCAATGACGACTCAGTGCTTTTACTTTTTACAACTGAAGAAGAGGAGGCGATAGAGCTGGAGGCTGAGTCAGCAATGTAAGACAAAACTTTTTCCTGATGCTCTGCCTTTAAAAGCGGTTTGCCAACTCCTAGAAAACTAAGCGTTCGAGGCCTTATGTAGACAGACGATGACGCAGGGTCAGCACCTCCTGCATTCGGTCCTATTTTGCTCTTGCCACTACCATCAGATCCACCACCAACACCATCATTACCAGCTGCCAACCCCCGCCCAATTCCACGGCCTCTTCCACCAGCCTTCCTCATTTTTGGTAGAAATGTAGACAAAATCCAGCAAACTATATAGTAATGTAAAACAAGGTACAAGGTGTCTATAGGACAGGGGAGATTTAGAATATCTGCACACACTTGTGGACAGTGGACACTTTTGGATTGTGTGAGGCCCACTGATATCTGAGCGCTATGTGACACGCTCGATGGCACAGCTGCCTGTGACCAAAGTGACGAGAGGATAATGGAGATTTTGAATCTCTGCGCACAATTTTGGACACTGGACACTTGTGGATTGTGTGAGGCCCACTGATATCTGAGCGCTATGTGACACGCTCGATGGCACAGCTGCCTGTGACCAAAGTGACGAGAGGATAATGGAGATTTTGAATCTCTGCGCACACTTTTGGACACTGGACACTTGTGGATTGTGTGAGGCCCACTGATATCTGAGCGCTATGTGACACGCTCGATGGCACAGCTGCCTGTGACCAAAGTGACGAGAGGATAATGGAGATTTTGAATCTCTGCGCACACTTTTGGACACTGGACACTTGTGGATTGTGTGAGGCCCACTGATATCTGAGCGCTATGTGACACGCTCGATGGCACAGCTGCCTGTGACCAAAGTGACGAGAGGATAATGGAGATTTTGAATCTCTGCGCACACTTTTGGACACTGGACACTTGTGGATTGTGTGAGGCCCACTGATATCTGAGCGCTATGTGACACGCTCGATGGCACAGCTGCCTGTGACCAAAGTGACGAGAGGATAATGGAGATTTTGAATCTCTGCGCACACTTTTGGACACTGGACACTTGTGGATTGTGTGAGGCCCACTGATATCTGAGCGCTATGTGACATGCTCGATGGCACAGCTGCCTGTGACCAAAGTGACGAGAGGATAATGGAGATTTTGAATCTCTGCGCACACTTTTGGACACTGGACACTTGTGGATTGTGTGAGGCCCACTGATATCTGAGCGCTATGTGACATGCTCGATGGCACAGCTGCCTGTGACCAAAGTGACGAGAGGATAATGGAGATTTTGAATCTCTGCGCACACTTTTGGACACTGGACACTTGTGGATTGTGTGAGGCCCACTGATATCTGAGCGCTATGTGACACGCTCGATGGCACAGCTGCCTGTGACCAAAGTGATGAGAGGATAATGGAGATTTTGAATCTCTGCGCACACTTTTGGACACTGGACACTTGTGGATTGTGTGAGGCCCACTGATATCTGAGCGCTATGTGACACGCTCGATGGCACAGCTGCCTGTGACCAAAGTGACGAGAGGATAATGGAGATTTTGAATCTCTGCGCACACTTTTGGACACTGGACACTTGTGGATTGTGTGAGGCCCACTGATATCTGAGCGCTATGTGACACGCTCGATGGCACAGCTGCCTGTGACCAAAGTGACGAGAGGATAATGGAGATTTTGAATCTCTGCGCACACTTTTGGACACTGGACACTTGTGGATTGTGTGAGGCCCACTGATATCTGAGCGCTATGTGACACGCTCGATGGCACAGCTGTGACAAAAGTGACTAGAGGATAAGGGAGATTGGATTGCTTTTAAAAAAGCAGTTTGCGGAGCAGTGGGTAAACAGCAATGCCAGCGTGTCAGGAAGCCTTAGAAGGCAGCCCAACAACCAACACCACTGATACACCACTATATAGCCTCCCCTTGCACTGCACACACAGTGACTTGTGTGTTGTGCTGGCCAAATCGCTAGCAGCAGAAGCAGTTTTTTTGTCTTCTTCCCTGCCTAATGCTCTCCCTACAGAATCAGCAGCAACCTCTCCCTATACTAAGATCGGCAGAAGTAAGATGGCGGTCGGCGTGCACGCCCTTTTATACCCCCTGTGACGCCCACCAAAGCAAGCCAATCACTTGCTTGCCCTTCTGAAAGATGGTGGTGACCCGTGCCTAGGTCATCACGTTGCCCACAGTGTCCGTGGATCCTGATTGGCTGAAAAAGAGCGCAAAACAAACTTTTGAAACGCGACTTTGGCGCGTAAGTCGCCGACCTCGTGGCCGACCTCATCCTAGGGTCGGGTTTCGTTTCATGAAACCCGACTTTGCCAAAAGTCGGCGACTTTTGAATTTTTTCGACCCGTTTCGCTCAACTCTACTTATATTGTAAAATATTTAATATAATTTGATTTCTTTGTTTGCAGTGATCAGAAGAAGGGATTAAAAGAAGAGAGAAAAAAAAATAGAAGGGACGCGAACTTCTAAAATCAGAGAAAATTGCACTCAGCAGAAAGAACATCCTATTGAGAGAGCCACAATCAAATCGTGCAGATGATGTTATATCCAATAATATATATATAAAGGAAAATGAAAAATTCTTTAAGATAATTTTTGTCATTAAATTTTATAAATAAAAAGTCTCTTTTTATAAAATATATATGTATTTGCTTCAATTCCATATATGTGATTGCACATATCCACATAAAAATATATATATAAAAATTATATTAAAAATTTTTATATGTAAAAAATCTTTTTTTTTTAATCTCAAAAACAGTTTTATTATTTTTTAAAAAAATTCTTTTCATTATTCAAATGATTAAGTAGCTAGTTTTGCGGTATACTAGAATATTGCAGTTCATAATATTGCACACAAATATAGTAAAAGCATCCCCGCTCCTCTGGGGATGAGAAACAGAGGGTGGGGATAGTTATGTCCCTCCTTAGGGGGTCCCCACAAACCTGGGCATTTTCTCTTTCCTCTTCTGCCCCAGAGAGAATGTCTGTGGATGCGTTTTTTGAGGCCTTAAGGCTTGTTTACGATGAGCCAGATGCGTCTGGCTGAGGACAAGGTGATGAGTGTCTGTCAGGGGGAGCACTCGGCCGAGTGGTTCTGTTCTGAATTTAGGCGTTGGGAAGCTGAGGTTTTTTGGAGTGATGCCGCCCTTTGGGGGCTGTTCCGTAGAGGCCTGTGTGAACGTCTGAAGGATGCCCTGGCACTCCATCCTCCACCTGACTCCCTGGAGGATGCCATGACCCAAGCGGTTCGCATGGATCGCAGACTGCGGGCAAGAGGTGTTATGCAACTTGAAACATCATTATTCTCCAGTGGAGTTGAGACTCGGACTCCTCTGGTGGCTATGGAGGTGAGCGCTGTCACCGGTGATGAGAAGGAAAGAAGATGCCGCTGGGAGAAGCAGTTGTGCTTCTATTTTGGGGAATCTGGACATTGGAAGAAGGACTGCCCCTCCTGTCCGTCATCCTCCAAGGTGGCGGGAAATGACTAGGTCTGGGTAGTAGTCGAGGAGGCTACCCAGACCTTCAGGTACCTTTTTCCTCACTTGCAAAAATTGTGCTTCGGGTGGAACTGGAACTTGGTGATGGTCCTGTTCAGTCTACCGCCTTTGTTGACTGTGGCTCTGCTGTTAACCTGATTGATGCCCGGATTATGACTCTTAATAAGATAGGGACAGTCAGGCTTCAGGATCCTGTTAAACTTGTGGCAATTAACTTGTCCTCTCTTACCCGGGACTGTATCTGTTTCAGGTCTGAACTTTTTTATCTGAAAGTGGGTTTCACTCATGTGGAAAAATTAACTTGTCTTGTGTTAGATAACTTGCCTGCAGGACTGGTACTGGGGATGCCTTGGCTACAATGCCATAATCCTACCATTGATTGGGTGACGGGGGAGATCACTCAATGGGGTTGTAAAGATAAGTGTTGTACCCTTTGCAAACTATTATCGGAGATTCATTAAAGGTTTCTCTCAAGTGGTTAAACCACTCACAAATCTTGCCCAGAAGGGGGCTGATGTAAAAAAATGGTCAGAACTCACTAAGGAGTCGTTCTCAGGTCTTAAGAAATGTTTCATGTCCGCCCCGGTCTTGGTTCAGCCAGACCCGTCCAAACCATTTATTGTGGAGGTGGATGCTTCTGAAGTAGGGATGGGAGCAGTGTTGTCTCAAGGTCTGGCCACCCTTACTAATCTCAAACCCTGTGCCTTCTTCTCCAAGAAGTTCTCATCCGCTGAGAGAAATTATGATGTAGGCAATAGAGAACTTCTTGCGGTCAAGCTGGCATTCGAAGAATGGAGGCACTTTTTGGAAGGGGCGGCTCACCCTATCACTGTTATCACGGATCACAAAAATTTGGCATACCTTGAATCTGCTAAGAGGCTTACTCCTAGACAAGCCTGTTGGTCACTTTTTTTTTCACGCTTTCAATTATCCATTACTTTTCGACCAGGGTCCAAAAAAGTTAAAGCGGATGCCCTGTCCACAGGTTTTGACCTGGTGACTCCCCCAGAGCCGCCGTCCTCCATTCTTCCCCCAGGGGTGGTAGTGGCGGGGGTCTCATCAGAATTGGAACAAGAAATTTTGAGGGCTCAGTTCCTAGCTCCGACGACAAGGCCAGGGGATAAATTGCTTGTTCCTGATTTATTGCGGCCTAGACTTCTGCAGGAGTTTCATGAGTCTAGGCTGAGTGCTCATCCCGGTATCACGGCCACTAGAGAGGCAGTAGCCAGGATTTTTTGTTGGCCTTCACTGGGGTCCGATGTCAAGAAATTCATTGCTGCTTGTGGAGTTTGTGCCCGTTCCAAAAGCTCGCATAACCGGCCGGCTGGGGAACTCATACCTTTACCAGTTCCTGATAGGCCATGGACTCATCTCTCCATGGATTTTATTACCGGTCTTCCACCTTCCAGGGGCAATACCGTGATCTGCGGGGAGGTGGATAGGTTTTCATAACAGGCCCATTTCATTCCCTTGGTAGCACTACCCTCAGCAGAAACATTATCAAGGTTGTTCGTGCAGCATGTGGTCCGATTGCATGGGGTACCCCTGAATGTCGTGTCTGACAGAGGTGTGCAGTTTGTGGCTAAATTTTGGAGGGCATTCTGTATGAAATTGGGCATCTCACTTTCCTTCTCATCGGCATATCACCCGGAGATTAATGGTCATACGGAACGCACCAATCAATCCCTGGAACAAATTTTCAGGTGTCTGACCTCCGCCAGACAGGAGGATTGGTGTGATGAGTTACCGTTGGCAGAATTCGATTTTAACAACCGGGTGAGTCAGTCCACCAACATGTCCCTATTCCTAATCAATTATGGGTTTAATCCTCATTTTGGGGAGTTTTCACGGGTCGATTCCGGTTGTCCAGGGGCAGAGGGGTCCGTCCAACGGTTAAAAAACCTCTGGGCTGAAGTCCAGCATAATATCTCTCGGGCCCAGGGGAGGTACAAATATTTTGCTGACAAAAAGAGGGCCCCAGGACACATGTTTCAGGTGGGGGAGAAGGTTTGGCTTTCCACACGTAACATCAACTTGAAGGTACCGTCAGCTAAATTGGGGCTAAAGTTCATTGGTCCGTACGACATTGTGGAGATAGTCAACCCGGTGGCATATAGGTTGTGTCTCCCCGCCTCCTTAAAGATATCCTATGTGTTCTATAAATCTCAGTTGAAACCCATGGGGTTTGTCAAGGAGGACTCTGAGTCTGTTGTTCCTCCAGTGTTGGTGGAGGGTCACTTGGAGTATGAGGTTGGACATATTGTGGACTCTCGGCGGGTGCGCCGCTCTTTGCAGTACCTGGTCAAATGGAAGGGATATGGACCGGAGGATCGCTCATGGGCCCCTGCTCACTCTGTACATGCAGATCGCCTGGTTCGGGCTTTCCATGCCAAGTACCCGGCGAAGCCTGGGGGTCCAGAGGCCCCCCATTGAGAGGGGGGTACTGTCATGATCCCAGTGCAGGTTTTGACCTGCACGTCAGGGGTTAATGTCTTGAGCTCAGTGCAGGCTTTGACCTGCACACCTGGGGTTAATTATTGTGGCCTCTCTTTGGTTCAGGAAGAGCTTTTTATTGCCCTGAGATACTCCAATCCCTGTCAGTTATACTTTCGCCCTTGGCATTGTTTGGTGACGCCTGAGTGTGTTTGTTCTGTGTTCTGGTTGCTTGATTCTCTGTGTACGACTCGGTCTGTTCACTGGATATTGCATTGGATTCTGCTTGGTACCTTCTATGTCTGTTTGGTTTTGACTTCTGCTTGGCCCTGACTATCCGTTCTGTCTCATCCCTGGTACTTTACTGATATTTCTGTGTATGACCTCCGGTTTGCCTGACTCTGAGTATTTCTGTATAGTGTCCTGCCATCTCTGAAAGCAGGATGCTAAGCCCCGCCCCCTTGCAGTTACATGACCGTAGGTCCTGTGACTGCATGCTAAACTTCAGCGTCCACAGGTCCTGTGTATTTGAAATTTCCGGCTGTACCTGACCCCGGGCCCCCCTCCAGTGCAGGTGAGTCCCTGCTCAGCGGAGGCTGCACGCCGGTGCTGACAGGATCCTGACGGGGGGGTGAGGGGGCCATGCATATCAGGATAGGGAGGGTGAGGGGACTATGCATACCATGAAGGGGGGTGAGGGGACCATGCATACCACGAAAAGGGGGGTGAGGGGACCATGCATACCAGGATGAAGAATGGGGTGCCAAGCATACCAGGATTGGGGGGGTGAGGGGACCATGCATACCAAGATGAAGAATGGGGTGCCATGCATACCAGGATTGGGGGGATGAGAAGACCATGCATACCAGGATTGGGGGATGAGGGGTACCATGCATACCAGGATTGGGGGATGAGGGGTACCATGCATACCAGGATAGGGGGTGAGGGGACCATACATACCAGGATAGGGATGAGGGAGTACCATGCATACCAGGATTGAGGGATGAGGGGTACCATGCATACCAGGTATCATGATCCCAGTGCAGGTTTTGAGCTGCACATCAGGGGTTAATGACTTGAGCTCAGTGCAGGCTTTGACCTGCACACCTGGGGTTAATCATTGTGGCCTCTCTTTGATTCAAGGGGAGCTTCTTATAGCCCTGGGAAACTCCAATCCCTGTCAGTTATACTTTTGCCTTTGGCCGAGTGTGGTGACCCCTGTGTGCCTGTGCTTGTTCGTTGTCTTCTAGCTTGCTTTTATGGTTCTGACCCGGTTCTGTCCCCTGTTGTGAGTTTACCTGTTGATTCTGTACTGTATATCTGTTTCTCTGGTTTCTGACTTCTTGGCTATGTCCTGCCTATCCATTCTGTCTAAATCCTTTGGTATTGTCGTGCTATCTCGTGCTTTGACCCCGGCCTGATCTGGTTTACATCCTTGGTAACTTTGTCCCATAGCTACCTTTCTAGGAGTTTTCCTGCAGCTCCTAGCTCTCTGGAGTTTAGGCCACGCCCATAGCAGTCATGTGCTTCAGGTCTTGTGGGTCTGAAGCACGCATCTTCACTGTTGCTGCCCGCTACACAGGTATCTTAGAGCACAGTTTGTCTTACTCAGGACACGCGCACTGGCTCAGTGACCAAGTGCAGTGCAGTGTTCTTGACACCAGGATAGGAGGTGAGGGGACCATGCATACCAGGATAGGGATGAGGGAGTACCATGCATACCAGGATTGGGGGGTGAGAGGACCATGCATACCTGGATTTGGGGATGAGGGGTACCATGCATACCAGGATTGGGGGATGAGAGGACTATGCATACCAGGATGGGGGTGAGGGGGCCATGCATACCAGGATTGGGGGTGAGGGGACCTTGCATACTAGGATTGAGGGTGAGGGGACCTTGCATACCAGGATAGGGGGTGAGGGAGTACCATGTATACCAGGATAGAGATGAGGGAGTAGCATGCATACCAGGATTGAGAGGTGAGGGGACCATGCATACCAGGATTGGGGGGTAAGGGTGTCACGCATACCAGGATAGGAATGAGGGGTGCCATGCGTACCATGATAGGAGGGTGGCAGCACATACCAGGATGGGAGACCATATACCAATTAAAATGCTCGCCACCCGGGCGAAGAACGGGTTCATAGCTAGTTAACTATAATGGTGTTCAGCGAATA
The DNA here is from genome assembly GCF_039654945.1 of Dendrobates tinctorius. Lineage (NCBI taxonomy): Eukaryota > Metazoa > Chordata > Amphibia > Anura > Dendrobatidae > Dendrobates > Dendrobates tinctorius. The sequence goes on along the minus strand of NW_027361707.1, from coordinate 60,352,823 downwards.
TTCAACAAATTAATCGGCGAATATTGCAAATTCGGCGAACGTAATACGAATCGAATATTGAAAATATTCGCTTATCTCTAGCCCAATTTGAAGAATTCAGAACCACTATGAGACTAGCAGGATAAGTAGTTGTTGAGTGGAGGTGTTCAAATAGTGTTTTTTATTATATATATATATATATATATATATATATATATATATATATATATATATAGCAAAAACTACTATTTACTACTGTGTTATAGTACATTAGATTCTGTCTTCAGCAACAGTGTGACATTGCCAGTTAGGCACTGTTGATAAAAAAAGTAAAACAAAAAATAAACAGGAAGTTCCTGCTCACTATGTTTGTATCTGGAGTACTTTTTCACTTCCACTTTGCAAGCTAACAGAACATATGCTAAGATCCTAAGCCATAATGCATACCAGTTGTAAGTTGATTTTTCTTAGAAAAAAAATCCATGTCATAAAACTTCATGTGAACATACCCCTTACATATATATCTCTGTGAATAAATCAAAAGCAAAGTACAAAATGAAGAAGAATGCTACCATGCAACAGTCAAGTGAAATATATAAGCCCAAAGCCCAATTGCTGCTACATTACTGTATATGCTGTGACTATACATTTCATCAATGAGCTGCACATATTTTGTGACATGTCTTCTGATTTCGTCTGCTGAAGTTGAATTCCTTTCTGATAAGTTTTATGCTGAGTCTGTTCATTATTTCACTCATTTTATCTTGGTTCATGTTCATTAATCTGTTTTTTTTTGGACGGGGTCACAGCTGGAAAGAATCTACTGATCAGTGCATCCCGATTTAATTAACTTTTAATGATTCACATTTTATTTCACTTTCCAGAAAGGCAGATTACATTTTGCCTGACAGTACATCTCATTGTCAATATTCCTGCTAGGTGTCAGCCTTCTCACTGCTTCTGCAGTCAGTCCTCTTTACAGATCTGATGTGACATTTATCAGAATTAAAATTCACAAATAGGGTAAATGTAAAAGACCTTCTACACCCAAGGTGAGAACACAAAGAACATGCAAGGTTAATATGCCTATTATTTCAGAGATCACCAGAACAAGTTCAGAATTAACTAACTCAGGAGCGAGACACAAAGCACTTTAGCTACTGTTTTACATACAGTACATAATAATGGAAAACTGACGGAACAAAGAGCCAGTCTGAACTAATGCATACCAAAAACAATAGCACAGTACATAGAGCAAAGGTTGCACTCAATTGCACCAAAGCAAATCAGTGTGTGATACATGAAGTGTGAATAGCATAATGGCTTTTGGAAAAGAAGAACACATGAGATACTTAGCACAAAACTTGGCCCAAAAATTGTGAACCCATCTGCCAACGTCAAGGTGATCTCATTGAATGGGTCCCTGACCTAACTGCCTAGTGTGAACACTCACCTTTGGCTAATAACTTGGTAAAAGCTATGTTTTACACACAGAATGAACCACATATTTTACTAACCATTTCCTCACTCACGTGCATAAGGCAAATACTCCTAAGTGAAGCCTTTCCAATGACTACACCATACATTCTTAGGGATTGGGCAGATCTCCTTATTATTTGTTCAAGTGTGTACCGACAAACAATAGATCGCCCCCAGACCAATGTTAGTCACTGAATGCCCTACCTTGATCCAATATCTGGATTACATATGGCCGTGCAAGTCAATGAGTACATGGAAACCATTGGACTGCACTCATATGTCATCCATGTGCAGTCTGATTTCCTTCTGCCCATTGACACAATGGAGAGGATGGAAAAAAATTTATTGTCCTTCTCCTCACCAGTGCTAAGATTCTCCTCATCTGAGAGAATCGGATCACCCTATGCTGCCACTCTGATCAGAGTTTGATTGGCGTGCCATTTGTATAACTGGGCCAATTCTCTTGAATGGGAGACTCTACGGCAGTCTGCATAAGCCCTTGTAGTGAACTATTTCCTGCATATTTACAACTTTGTCTGTGTAATCCAAAAGTTTGTGTTTTCTGCTTCCACATTTATATAATGTAGCTCACATCTGCTTTATTATAAGCTGTATAAGGGCTCGTTCACACATCAGTTTTTTTGACACACGGAAAAACTTATCAAGGTTAATCAATGTTTTTCATCAGAGTGTCAGTTTTTTTACTTGTGACAAAAAAAATAAAACTTCTGCTGTGAGTCAGTGAAAAACAGACAGCACACGGATGGCATCCCAGTGTTGTCCAATTTTTTCAGACACGTAGACTTTCACTTGGATCAATATCAGGCATGTGACCACAATTTAACTAGCAAATTAAAGTTGCACTCTGTAATACTATAATATGCAAGTATGGCATATATGACATTGTAATTGCATTACTGGTCTAAAAAAAATGGTAACATGAAGATACTGTACTTAGTGAATAAATTGGCCAGTTCATGTGTACCCAAAAGCCAACAACAAGGTGACTTTCTTTGCTGGAAGCCTAACCTAATATGATTCTTCTCCTGTGCTCATTGCCTACTTTTATATAGGTAGGTAGGAACAAGCTGTGATTAACATGGTCATAGGCTGATGGGTGGAGTGCTTGGTCAGAAAGCCTGTGCATACATATTTCAAAGACAGACCATCATTTCCAAACAAAATGTCACTAACAAATTAAAGCTGCACTCTGCAACAATACAGTATGCTAACATGGAATATATGACATTGGAATTGAATTGCTGCTAAAAAAAGTAACATGAAGATGCTTAGTTCACAGATTGGCCAATTCATGTGTGTCCAACAGCCATTGACAAGGCGATCCTCTTTGCTGGGAATCTAACCTAATATGATACCTCTACTGGGCTGATAGCCTACATTTATAAAGGTTTGATTAAAACCACCATAGTCTGATTGGTGGAGTGCTCAGTCAGAAAGCCTGTGTATACAAATATTATATACTGATCCTCACTTCCAAATAGAAGCACAGGTGTGAACAGGTGCTATTGAAGAGAGCCACTTCCATACGTATACAGAGACTTTCTGACTGAGGTATCACAGCTCACTTGATATACACTCTCCAAACTCCTGATATGCGGCAATGCCAAAAGTTGCAAATTCACCAATCTAGTAGAATGACCTATCCTATGCTCCAATTAAAATGTGATGCAGGGCTCCCATCTATTATATGCCAGTAATAACCAGCAGATAAGTTTCATTCTATGTGGACAAACGGCCTTTGAGCCTTCTTATGCAATAGATCTCTTATGCAACTGCTACCTTGCATTCAACAACCACTGTATCATTGATCAAAGGCAGGTTAATTTTGTATGTACTTTGTTTCTTTCTGTGGGTTGAAATAAAGATAAGTATGGCAGTTAAAGTTATAGACAGTCTCTCGGTGGTGTGGGGATGTGACTCGCTCAGGTGCAGCGGGAGACAATCAGGAGACCGGTTCTTCCAAAGTTCATGAGGTTTATTTCTGTCATAAACCATAAAACAGCGTATCACCAAAAATAGCCTCTAGCTTAGGCAAACAAAACATAAACCTTCGTGGTTGCAGACTCAGACCGTGAGTCTCAGCACATGCTGGGAGGTGTAGTCCTCCCCACATACAGCTCCCTGGTTCAGGAGCAGGTCACATTATAAGGCTGTAGCCACACCCACGTTCCCAGCAGCTGACTGGTCACATGACTGTGACCTCACCACAGGTCCTTCAAACAAAAACAATAACAATATCTGGTATGCTTTACTTCTGCCTTACATTATGGAGATAAGCCATTTATGAGACACATATCTCCCATCAATTACACAACCCTTAGCCCTGCCACATACCTCCCCCCTCTGCCTAAAGCCGTGGGGCTTGGCACTTTCACCTACCAGGCAAGGGATTCTGGAGAGGGCATCGGCATTACCATGTAGCTTCCCGGCCCTATGCTCTACATGGAAACTGAAGTCTTGTAGGGCTAAGAACCAGCGGGTGACCCTAGCATTCTTGCCCTTGGTTTCCCTCATCCACCTGAGTGGGGCATGGTCGGATATTAACCTAAACTTCCGTCCCACCAGGTAGTACCGTAATGTGTCCACTGCCCATTTTATGGCCAAACACTCCTTCTCTACAACTGAGTAATTTCTCTCACAAGAAGTCAACTTCCTACTCAAGTAGAGAACAGGATGCTCCTCCCCACGTATCTCTTGGGAAAGGACTGCACCTACCCCGACATCTGAGGCATCTGTCTGGAGGACAAATTCACGTTTAAAGTCTGGGGCCACCAAAACGGGCTGCTTACAAAGAGCTCCCTTCATTTCTTGGAAGGCTGACTCTGCTTCTTCGGACCAGCTGACCATCACTGACTTTGTCCCTTTAAGCAGATCAGTTAGAGGTGCAGCCATTGTGATGAAGTTTGGGATAAACCTCCTGTAATATCCCACAATCCCCAGGAAGGCTTTAACTTGCTTCTTTGACAGAGGTCTCGGCCATGTTTGAATTGCCTCCACTTTATTGATTTGGGGTTTGATCTCGCCACGCCCCACTACATATCCGAGGTACTTGGCTTCTTCTCTCCCCAAGGCACACTTCTTCGGGTTTATTGTAAACCCCGCCTCTCTTAGAGCGTCAAACACTGCTTGGACCTTTTCCAGGTGAGTCTCCCAGTCCGGGGTAAAGATGACGATATCATCCAGGTATGCGGCAGCGTATAGCTTATGAGGTGCAAGGATTCTATCCATCGCCCTCTGGAAGGTTGCTGGAGCTCCCTGTAGGCCAAACGGCATCTGGACATACTGGAAGCACCCGTCTGGTGTGGAGAATGCCGTCTTCTCCTTGGCTTCCTGTGCCATGGGGATCTGCCAATATCCCTTGGTCAGATCCAAAGTGGTTATGTACCTGGCAGGTCCAAGTCTCTCGATGAGCTCATCAACGCGTGGCATGGGATAAGCGTCGAACTTGGAGACCTCATTCAGCTTCCGGTAATCGTTGCAGAACCTCCATTCACCATCAGGTTTTGGGACCAGGACAATCGGGCTCGACCAGCCGCTCTTGGATTCCTCAATGACCCCGAGCTTCAACATACGCTGCACCTCCTTGGAGATTACCTCTCGCCGGGCCTCAGCAATACGATATGGTTTCACGTTCACCCGCACATGTGGCTCGGTCAGAATTTCGTGCTCCACCACCTTCGTGCACCCCGGCAACTCTGAGAACAGGTCGCGGTTTTTCTGGAGTAACTCCCGGCACTGCTGCTTCTGGGCCTTCGATAGAGTCTCCGCTATGGTAACGGCTCCAACCTCCCCTTCTAGGTTGCCCAGCAAGCACGGAGTTACCGCTGGTTCTCTATCTTGCCACGGCTTGATAAGGTTAACATGGTAAACCTGGTATGGCTTCCGTCTTCCGGGTTGGTGGATCTTGTAGTTTACGTCTCCCAGTTTCTCCACCACCTCATATGGCCCTTGCCACTTGGCCAAGAACTTACTTTCCACCGTCGGTATTAGCACGAGAACTCGGTCTCCCGGATTGAACTGCCTCACTCTGGCTGACCGGTTGTAGACCCTGGCCTGAGCCTCTTGTGCCTGGCGGAGATGTTCTTTAACAATGGGCATCACCTTCGCAACCCTCTGCTGCATCAGTGCCACATGCTCAATGACGCTTCTGTGGGGCGTGACTTCGGCTTCCCAGGTTTCCTTGGCTATATCTAGGAGACCTCGCGGATGCCGGCCGTACAGAAGCTCGAAGGGGGAGAACCCCGTGGAGGCCTGGGGAACTTCACGGATAGAAAACAGTAAATACGGTAAGAGACAATCCCAGTCTCTACCATCTTCCTCTATGACTTTTCTCAGCATGCTCTTCAGGGTCTTGTTAAACCTCTCAACAAGGCCATCTGACTGTGGATGGTACACTGAAGTCCTCAGCTGGGAAATTTGCAAGACTCTGCACAATTCTCTCATCACCTTGCTCATAAAAGGTGTCCCCTGGTCGGTCAGGATCTCCTTCGGCAAACCCGTCCGGGAAAACACATGGACCAGCTCACGGGCTATACTCTTCGCAGAGGAGTTTCTCAGGGGAATGGCCTCAGGATAGCGTGTGGCATAGTCCAGGATGACTAATATATACTGATGGCCCCGAGCTGATTTAACTAAGGGACCGACCAAGTCCATGGCAATTCTCTCAAATGGCACCTCAATAATGGGCAGTGGCACAAGAGGGTTCCGAAAATGAGATGTGGGGGCAGTTAACTGACATGTCGGGCAGGACCTGCAATAGTTTACTATTTCCCGGTGACACCCAGGCCAATAGAACCTCTGTACAATCCGTTCCTGGGTTTTTTCCACCCCCAGGTGTCCCCCCAAGATGTGTGAATGGGCCATGTCCAACACTTTTCGTCTATAGGGGCCTGGTACTATTAACTGCTCTGCCACCTCCTCCCTTATTTTCGTGACCCGGTACAACAATTCCCCACTCAACATAAAATGGGGAAACCTTGTGTCTGCTCCCGGCTCTTGTGCAACCCCATTAATGACGGTGACATTGTTAAAGGCTTCCCTTAGTGTGGGGTCCCTATGTTGGGCAGTCCCAAAATTCTCCCCGGCCACCCCTAACTCCGGGATGTCAGGTACAGGGGACCCTTCCTCTTCATCCCCAACAAGGACACATAAAGGGAACTCGTCTGCCTCTGGTGGTGGCGATACCTCAGTGGGGTGGATTGGTTCCCTGCTCTTGCTAGCACACTCAGAACCCATCCCCCACAGATCCCAAAACAGACAGAAATCCCGGCCAATAATTATGGGATGCAACAAGTCTCGAACAACGCCAACTTCATGCGACTCGGTGCCATGCGCCGTTTCAATCTTCACCCTAGCCATAGGGTAGTCCTTTGCATCGCCATGTATGCACCGAACACCAATCTTTTTACCCGGGAGTATGTTTAGAGGAAAACTGGCCCTCACAAGGGTCACCAAGCTCCCGGAGTCCAGAAGCGCCATTACTGCTCGACCGTTCACCTTCACGGGACACGCTTGTGGCCCCTTGTTAGGTAGCGAGTTCACACTGCAAGCTGGATATGCGTAGTATGAACTACGGCATCCCATGCTGCAGTCCATCTGCTCGGTGGTCTGGGGACAACGGGCCGCTATATGTCCTGGCCCATGACACTTCCAGCAAATAACACCCGAGGGGACCTTGGGCACCGCCTCCCCCGCCCCTTTTGACCTTGGACGCACCACCCCTTTTTGTGACTCCGCCCCCTGCTGGGACCCCCAATATGGAATGGGCTGCTTCCCCCAGGAACCTTCCATCCCCTGGTATCTCTCGACCAGCCCAACCAGTTCATCAGCATTTTGGGGATCACCCTGGGCAACCCAAGTCTGTAGAGGTCTCGGCAGAGAATGCACAAACCGATCCATCACAACTCGCTCTACCATCTGTGCAGGGGAAGCCGACTCTGGCTGCAGCCATTTCTGGACCAGGTGCAACAGGTCAAACATTTGGGAGCGCGGGGGTTTGTCCCGGTGATAGGCCCAGCGATGAACTCGCTGTGCCCTGGTAGTCATTGTTACCCCCAAGCGTGCGAGAATTTCCGCTTTTAATTTGGGATACTCTCTGGCATCTTGTACCGTCAGGTCAAAGTACGCCTTCTGGGGCTCCCCCGTTAGGTAAGGGGCCAGTACCTCCGCCCACCGCTCTGGCTGAAGTTTTTCCCTCTCAGCCACCCTCTCAAACACCGTCAGGAAGGCCTCCACATCATCCTCAGGGGTCATTTTTTGTAATGCGCGTCTTACCGCCTTCTCGACGTCGGTGGCATCAGCCCGACCTGGGGTTGGGGCGCTCGTCCTGCCCTCCTGGATGGCGGTTGCCAGAAGCTGCATCTGCTGCCGTTGTTCCTGCTGGCTCTGCTGGAACTGCTGCCGCTGCTCCTGCTGGCTTTGCTGGATCTGCTGTAACAACAGCTTGTTGGTTTCCTGCTGCAGTGCCTGGGACTGGACCAGGTGTTTCATGAGGTCCTCCATGATTCCAGGCAATGCTTGTTGCCCCGCTGCAAACTTCACCCAGGACATGCAGCAACTGTCTCAAGTCTCTGCTGGGACCGCTGCCCGCATGTGTACCACCAATTGTGGGGATGTGACTCGCTCAGGTGCAGCGGGAGACAATCAGGAGACCGGTTCTTCCAAAGTTCATGAGGTTTATTTCTGTCATAAACCATAAAACAGCGTATCACCAAAAATAGCCTCTAGCTTAGGCAAACAAAACATAAACCTTCGTGGTTGCAGACTCAGACCGCGAGTCTCAGCACATGCTGGGAGGTGTAGTCCTCCCCACATACAGCTCCCTGGTTCAGGAGCAGGTCACATTATAAGGCTGTAGCCACACCCACGTTCCCAGCAGCTGACTGGTCACATGACTGTGACCTCACCACAGGTCCTTCAAACAAAAACAATAACAATATCTGGTATGCTTTACTTCTGCCTTACATTATGGAGATAAGCCATTTATGAGACCCATATCTCCCATCAATTACACGACCCTTAGCCCTGCCACAGTGGGGACACAAGCCTGATAATTGCATTGTAATATGCAGGCGTAAGTCTTGTTGGTTACACTCCTTCCGATGTCTCAGTTTTAGGGTCTATTCACACAGTATAAGCCATCTTCACTTTTCATGTGTCTGCTTCCTGCAGATTCATATTGCTCTGTCTAAAGATCTCCATAAACATTGATGGTTTGGCCAGCAATCTAATGTGAGTGGGGGCGCTGGACAACTGGTGATCAGGAGAGATGATGATGATCGGGCATGTCCGATTTCAGAGTTCAGATGGCATTGTTCTCCCACAAATAAACCACCGTCCAATGTGTCATCCGATGTCTTTCTCAAAGAGAATCGGCTGAGATGGCGAGTGGCTGAATGATGGGCCAAAGCGTTTTTCGGCCAACAGCCTTCTATTGTGTATCTTAATGCTGTAACTAACCAACAGATGCACTTTTACGTTGGGAGAACTATGCTGGACACTCTATTGAAATACTATCAGAAACACCATTATAACACATTTCTGTATATTTTGGACTAACCTCAGAATGGAGCCTATAAACTTCCGCAAGCCTCCGCATACACTATAAAGTTCAGTGTCGAAATCACAGATATGCAAGTTTCCTGCAAAGGAATAGTCTGTCATTAAATGGAATCTGTCACCGGGTTTTCACTATCCTGTTTGATAGCATCATGTTGTAGGGGCAGAGGTCCTGGTTCCAGCAATGTGTTATCACTGAGCTGCTTGCTATAGTTAAGATAAAACCACTGTTTTAATTGCTGCAGATCTACCAGTTCTCTGCATGCTTATCTCTGTATTACACCCCTCAAATGACTAGATGGCAGCTGTCTGTGTGCACTGTGCATAGGCAGAAAGCTGCCAATCAGTGGTAGGTGGGGGGGTTATACAGAGCTCATGAATATGGAGCACTACATGGCAGCAGGTTAATTAGTCCTCTAGTGATAATCTGCTGCTAAATGATTTTATCAAAGCTACGGCAAGCAGCCCAGTAAGTGACACGTCACTGGAATCACGGTATCTGTCTCAACATTTGCTTTCCTCAGATTAGAGGGCAACCATCTGCTGAGACATTTTCTGTAAAAAATGCTACTTCAAATCTGCACCAAAACACACAGTAAAAGAGAGAATATATAACAAAAATGCAGCAAAAACATAATAATCAAATAAGATTGTTGTTGAGACCTGCAGTAAATCTGTGGATAAAATGGAGCAGAAAAAAATCCAGCATTTACACTATAAACATGGCCTAACAATATAGTTAGTGATGTCTGCAAAGTGCCAAGTGGCATTAAAATTTAAAGAGACAGCACCCTATACCAGTGATAACAACTGGACCAATGTTTGTACAATGCAACATAATGTGACTCCGGTTGTCCAGTCATGTCACTGGACTATGTTCACAATACAGTTCATGTGTCTTGTGTAAGGAGGGGTATTGATACCTATTATCAACCCACTTACAAGTTTACTTCCACTCTAAACTCATACTTATAGGATAAATAACATTTATACACTATATGAGTGATTAATATCTTTGTACAGCGCTATGTATGGAATATGTTGGTGATATTTGAGGGTTATTTCCGTATCACTTATTCAAAGGATAATTCATTACTTGTGTATTGGTGAGAACCCCACTTAAAGCTCTATTGGATGGGAATGGTGTCTCAACATCCATTCTTTATAGGAGTGCCAGAAAAAGTTGAGCACTGTTGAGTAGGAATGAGTGGACCCATTGAGATTCAGGTTCTGGTACCCAACCCAAACTTTAGTCCAAAATTTGGTTTGGGTACCAAAACTGTACCAAAACGTGAACCTGAAACCGAACCCCAATGAACGTTGAGCACCAGAACTTTGGAGCAGGGAAACTGCTGTTTTAAAACGCACACCAAAAACCGGACTCCTTCCCAGAAATCGTGCGTTTTTTTACACACGATTTCACCGCGATTTTACCGCGATTCTGTTCGCGATTTTGCCGCGATTTTCTCAAGAACTTTCCAAGCGATTTGAAGCATCGCTTGGAAAGTGATTGACAGGTTGGTCACACTCGTCAAACATAGTGTTTGACAAGTGTGAACAGCTTATTGATGACGCCTATGCGGCATCAATAGTAAAAGATAAAATGTTAAAAATGATAAAAAAAAATAAAAAATTGGGGTATATTTACCTTCCGGCGTCCCGCTCTGCCATCCCGGGCCTCAGTGTTCCCAGCGATGCCTTGCGAGACCTGTGATGACGTTGGTCTCGCGTTGCTATAGTGATCTCACGAGACCGCTAGAGTCACGCGAGACTACGTCATCACAGGCCCTTGCCGCAAGGCATTACTGGGAACGCTGAGGCCGGGAATGCTGCGCGGGACGTCGGAAGGTAAATATACCCCGATTTTTTTATTTTTTATTCTTTTTTTACAGGGGTATGGTACCCAGGGCCTGGAGGACAGTCTCCTCTCCTCCACACCGTGGGTACCAACCGCACATGAGACGCTTAACTTCCCGCATGGTGGGCATAGCCACATGCGGGAAGTAAGCGATTCTCATGCATTCCTATGGGTGCGGAATCGCGGCAATTCTTTGTGATTCCACACAAAAGAATGATCATGCTGCGATTTTTTCCGTGATACGATTCCGCCGCGGAAAAAAGTGCAGCATTAGCACAGCATGTGCGGAATGCCATAGGAATGCATGGGAGGCGTTCTGTACACGATTTTTAAACGTTTTCGCGCCGAAAATCGTGGCAAAAATGCTTAAAAATCCGCATCGTGGGCACACAGCCTAAAACGGACTTCTGGGAGAAGTTCTTGTTTGGAGTTTAGCACCAGACACTTCGTAGTCCCATAGAGAAGAAATGCAGCCATGTCAGGCATTGTGATGACGCACTGCAGAGCCTGTTCTCAGGATCGTTTGGGATCTCAATGGTCAGATCGCCAAAAATACAAAAGTTATCATCTATGCTAATTTTAATGAAAGGAATAACCCTTTATGCAATGGAAAAATTGTATGCAAAGCAGCAAGCAATAAACCGTTTATTAATGTCAATAGCTGGCTTGGAATGGTAGAAGTGGCCTTTTTATACCAACCTTTCTAGAAAGTTCCTAATTTGGGTTGTAGAACATAGTAGAAAGTAAGGATTTCTTATTCTCTGCTCTAATAGCTCTTGTAGATGTAGAAAAAACAATGATTTGCAAAAAACTCTGTATGGACCCAATTACACAATTCCCATAACCGCAGGACTTCGCTAACATGATGCTTTCTAGCACATCTCTCCTGAGTGAGGCCCTGCAGGATCGAAGCAGAGCCACCAATCATAACATGTCACAATACTTGCACATCCTGCTAAAACTGCGCTCGGGGTCTAGTGCTAACGTCTATGCAGCTCAATGGACTTGCTAAGAGATTGGGCAATAAAAGTACTAATAAGAGAGTTTACTTTGTTGTCAACTGACAGAGTTTACTGTTCACAATGCAGTTATACCTTACTCAGCGATGTTAAAAAATGAAATACAAGTTTTGTGGAGTATACGTAATTTCCATTTAAAGTGTTGTTTGGGGGTAGATTAAAGCTGCAAACCAAAGGTAACAATATTTTATAGAAGGAAAGTTCTGCTCCAGCTGCTATTAAAATCTTCTTTAATGAAAAACCATTAAAACATACAATGGTGAAGACTCTCCATGTAACCACTCCACAACAGAGATGACAGGCCTGATTTTAATAGCAGCTGGAGCAGAACTTTCCTTCCATGGTTTATGACGTCGGTCCGCACGGAGCTCCGAGTTTCTGCGCTTGATCTCTGGTGAGCTGGCTATTTCTTTCTATTTCTATTTGAACAATATTTTATCTCAACGATGATAGGCTCCACACACAGTACAGATATGATTCACTGATATGAAAAAGCCAGAAATATGCAATGAGTGTCTTGAACTGTTTTCATATTAGAGTCACTGGGGAAGTGATGGAGAGGTGAGGTGTCAATGCTAGTGTTGAGCATTCCGATACTGCAAATATTGGGTATCAGACGATATTCGCTGTATCGGAGTTCCGACACCGAGTAACGATATTTTTGCAATATCGAATACCGGAATCGGAAGTTCCCATAATGCAATGAGCCAGTTGTGTTAGCCATGTCAACTAATGGCATGGCTGTGATTGGCTGCTGAAATGATGTCATCATGATGCGCGGTCTGTGCGGGCCTGCCGGGGGTCTGTGCGGGCTGCCGGGGGTCTGTGCGGGTCTGCCGGGGGTCTGTGCGGGCTGCCGGGGGTCTGTATGGGCCTGCCGGGGGTCTGTGCGGGCCTGCTGGGGGTCTGTGCGGGCCTGCTGGGGGTCTGTGTGGCTGCCGGGGGTCTGTATGGGCCTGCCGGGGGCCTGTGCGGGCCTGCCGGGGGTCTGTGCGGGCCTGCCGGGGGTTGTGTGTGTGTGCAGGCATCGTCAGATGGGACTACAAGTCCCATCGGGCTATGCCTGCTACAATGAAAGTGATTGACATATTAGCCAATGATGGGACAGTAATAGTCCCATCATCCGGCTAATGTGTTGAATGTAAAAAAAAACATTCATACATACTACATGCATACTACATATATACAACATTCATACAACATACACACATACTCCATATATACTACATTCATACAACATACATACATACTGCATACATACTACATATATACTACATTCATACAACATACATACTACATATATACTACATTCATACAACATACATACTACATAATACATAAATACTACAAATATACTACATACATACAACATACATACATACTACATATACAGTCATGGCCAAATGTATTGACACCCCTGCAATTCTGTCAGATAATACTCAGTTTCTTCCTGAAAATGATTGCAAACACAAATTCTTTGGTATTATTATCTTCATTTAATTTGTCTTAAATGAAAAAACACAAAAAGAATTGTCCTAAAGCCAAATTGGATATAATTCCACACAAAACATAAAAAAGAGGGTGGACAAAACTATTGGCACTGTTCAAAAAATCATGTGATGCTTCTCTAATTTGTATAATTAACAGCACCTGTAACTTACCTGTGGCACCTAACAGATGTTGGCAATAACTAAATCACACTTGCAGCCAGTTGACATGGATTAAAGTTGACTCAACCTCTGTCCTGTGTCCTTGTGTGTACCACATTGAACATGGAGAAAAGAAAGAAGACCAAAGAACTGTCTGAGGACTTGAGAAACCAAATTGTGAGGAAGCATGAGCAATCTCAAGGCTACAAGTCCATCTCCAAAGACCAGAATGTTCCTGTGTCTACCGTGCGCAGTGTCATCAAGAAGTTTAAAGCCCATGGCACTGTGGCTTACTTCCCTAGATGTGGACAGAAAAGAAAAATTGACAAGAGATTTCAACGCAAGATTGTGCGGATGTTGGATAAAGAACCTCCACTAACATCCAAACAAGTTCAAGCCCTGCAGTCCGAGAGTACAACGGTGTCAACCCGTACTATCCGTCGGCATCTGAATGAAAAGGGACTGTATGGTAGGAGACCCAGGAAGACTTCACTTCTTACCCCGAGACATAAAAAAGCCAGGCTGGAGTTTGCCAAAACTTACCTGAAAAAGCCTAAAACATTTTGGAAGAATGTTCTCTGGTCAGATGAGACAAAAGTAGAGCTTTTAGGGCAAAAGCATCAACATAGAGTTTACAGGAGAAAAAAGAGGCATTCAAAGAAAAGTACACGGTCCCTACAGTCAAACATGGCGGAGGTTCCCTGATGTTTTGGGGTTGCTTTGCTGCCTCTGGCACTGGACTGCTTGACCGTGTGCATGGCATTATGAAGTCAGAAGACTACCAACAAATTTTGCAGCATAATTTAGGGCCCAGTGTGAGAAAGCTGGTTCTACCTCAGAGGTCATGGGTCTTCCAGCAGGACAATAACCCAAAACACACTTCAAAAAGCACTAGAAAATGGTTTGAGAGAAAGCACTGGAGACTTCTAAGGTGGCCAGCAATGAGTCCAGACCTGAATCCCATAGAACACCTGTGGAGAGATCTAAAAATGGCAGTTTGGAGAAGGCACCCTTCAAATATCAGGGACCTGGATTAGTTTGCCAAAGAAGAATGGTCTAAAATTCCAGCAGAGCATTGTAAGAAACTCATTGATGGTTACCGGAAGCGGTTGGTCGCAGTTATTTTGGCTAAAGGTTGTGCAACCAAGTATTAGGCTGAGGGTGCCAATACTTTTGTCCGGCCCATTTTTGGAGTTTTGTGTGAAATGATCAATGTTTTGCTTTTTGCTTCATTCTCTTTTGTGTTTTTTCATTTAAGACAAATTAATTGAAGATAATAATACCAAAGAATTTGTGTTTGCAATCATTTTCAGGAAGAAACTGAATATTATCTGACAGAATTGCAGGGGTGTCAATACTTTTGGCCATGACTGTATACTACATTCATACAACATACATACATACATACTACATACTACATACATACTACATATAAACTACATTCATACAACATACATACATACATACAACATAATACATACATGCTACATATATACTACATTCATACAACATACATACTACATACATACTACATTCATACAACATGCATACATACTACATACTACATACATACTACATATATACTACATTCATACAACATACATACATACTACATAATGCATACATACTACATATATACTACATTCATACAACATACATACACACTACATACATACTACATATATACTACATTCATACAACATACATACATACTACATACTACATACTTACTACATACATACAACATACATACAACATGCTACATGCATACAACATACATACAACATGCTTACTACATACATACTACATACAATACATTCATACATTCATACAATACATACATATAGGCATACAGCACATATAACATAGAGTACATACTCACCATCATTTGTCACTTTGATCCCCGAAGCCAGTGTCATCTCACTGTAAAAAATATTAAAAAAACAAACAACCAATATACTCCCTGATCCACAGAAATCCATGAGTGTCCCATGACGATCTCCTGCAGTGCATCACTGAAAGGTTACTATAGTTCACTGGTCTCACTTTATGGCAAATGCTGCGTGGGAACTTTCTCACACAGCAATGCCAAAAGTGAGACTAGGGACTACTTTTTTACAGTGGTGGAGGAATACAGTGCGGAAGGATACCTACCTCCCGTCATTGTATTCCTGGTGCCCCTAGAGAGTGGTCGCATCAGCTCATGCTGCTGTTCTCCACGTGAGATTGTCGTGGGACATTCATGGATTTCTGCGCATCAGGGAGTATATTGGTTGTTTGTTATTTTAATATTTTTTACAGATGACACTGGCTTCAGGGATCAAAGTGACAAGTGATGGTGAGTATGTACTCTGTTATATGTACTGTATGCCTATATGTATGTATTGTGTGAATGTATTGAATGTAGTATGAATGTAGTATATATGTTGCATGTATGTTGTATGTTTTATGTATGTTGTATGTCTGTAGTGTGTATGTAGTATGTACCATGTATGTATGTTGTATGAATGTAGTATACTGTATATGTAGTATGTATGTATGTTGTATGAATGTAGTATGCATGTCTGTATGTTGTATGAATGTAGTATATATGAAGTATGTATGTAGTATGTAGTATGTATGTATGTTGTATATACACTCACTGGCCACTTTATTAGGTACACCATGCTAGTAAGGGGTTGGACCCCCTTTTGCCTTCAGAACTGCCTCAATTCTTCGTGGCAGAGATTCAACAAGGTGCTGGAAGCATTCCTCAGAGATTTTGGACCATATTGACATGATGGCATCACACAGTTGGCGCAGATTTGTCGGCTGCACATCCCTGATGCGAATCTCCCGTTCCACCACATCCCAAAGATGCTCTATTGGATTGAGATCTGGTGACTGAGGAGGCCATTTGAGTACAGTAAACTCATTGTCATGTTCAAGAAACCAATCTGAGATGATTCGAGCTTTATGACATGGCGCATTATCCTGCTGAAAGTAGCCATCAGATGTTGGGTACATTGTGGTCATAAAGGGATGGACATGGTCAGCAACAATACTCAGGTAGGCTGTGGCGTTGCAACGATGCTCAATTGGTACCAAGGGGCCCAAAGAGTGCCCAGAAAAAATTCCCCACACCATGACACCACCACCACCAGCCTGAACCGTTGATACAAGGCAGGATGGATCCATGCTTTCATGTTGTTTACGCCAAATTCTGACCCTACCATCCGAATGTCGCAGCAGAAATCGAGACTCATCAGACCAGGCAACGTTTTTCCAATCTTCTACTGTCCAATTTCGATGAGCTTGTGCAAATTGTAGCCTCAGTTTCCTGTTCTTAGCTGAGAGGAGTGGTACCCAGTGTGGTCTTCTGCTGCTGTAGCCCATCTGCCTCAAAGTTCGACGCACTGTGCGTTCAGAGATGCTCTTCTGCCTACCTTGGTTGTAACGGGTGGCAATTTGAGTCACTGTTGCCTTTCTATCAGCTCGAACCAGTCTGCCCATTCTCCTCTGACCTCTGGCATCAACATGGCATTGCCGGCCACAGAACTGCCGCTCACTGGATTTTTTTTCTTTTTCGGACCATTCTCTGTAAACCCTAGAGATGGTTGTGCGTGAAAATCCCAGTAGATCAGCAGTTTCTGAAATTCTCAGACCAGCCCTTCTGGCACCAACAATCATGCCACGTTCAAAGGCACTCAAATCACCTTTCTTCCCCATACTGATGCTCGGTTTGAACTACAGGAGATTGTCTTGACCATGTCTACATGCCTAAATGCACTGAGTTGCCGCCATGTGATTGGCTGATTAGAAATTAAGTCTTAACACACAGTTGGACAGGTGTACCTAATAAAGTGGCCAGTGAGTGTATGTAGTATGTATGTTGTATGAATATAGTATATATGTAGTATGTACTGTATGTATGTTGTATGAATGTAGTATATATGTAACATAGTAACATAGTTTTGAAGGCTGATCTAGTTCAGCCTATTTCTAGTGCAGCTGTTCTGCATTTTTGATCCTGGGGAAGGCAAAAAACCCACAGAGTAGAAGCCAATTTTCTCCATAAGGAAAAAAATTCCCTCCCCTAAGCTGGATCAACCATCTACCTATAATATTCTGTTATTCGTAACCTTCTATACTGTTACTCACAAGAAAAGCATCCATTCCTTTCTTAAATTCATTCAGTGATTTGGCCATCACCACTTCCTCAGGAAGAGAATTCCAGAGCCTCACTGCTCTTACCGTGAAGAACCCTCTTCTATGCTGGTGCAGAAATTGTCTTTCTGCCAAAAGAAGAGAATGCCCCCTTGTTCTTGTCACAGTCCTTGGTACAAACAGTTCATTGGAGAGATCTCTGTATTGCCCTCTGATATACTTGTACATATATATTAGGTCTCCCCTAAGTCTTCTCTTTTCTAGAGTAAATAGACCTAATTTTGATAACCTTTCTGGGTATTGTAGTGAACCAACTCCATTTATCATTTTAGTAGCCCGCCTTTGAACCCTTTCAAGTTCAGTAATGTCTTTCTTGAGCACCGGCGTCCAAAATTGCACACAATACTCCAAGTGTGGTCTGACGAGTGATTTGTACAGAGGGAGAATTATGTTTTCATCTCGTGTCCCCAGACCTCTTCTAATGCATCCCATCACCCTATTTGCTTTGGTCGCAGCTGCCTGACACTGGGCACTCCAATTTAGCTTCTTATTGACTAAGATGCCTAAGTCTTTTTCCATGTCTGATTTCCCCAGCAGTTTCCCATTTAGTAAGTAATTATAGCATCTGTTTCTCCTTCCCATGTGCATAACCTTAGTATGTATGTATTATGTAGTATGTATGTATGTTGTATGAATGTAGTATGTATGTAGCATGTACGTAGTATGTATGTATATATGTTGTATTGATGTAGTATATATGTAGTATGTATGTTTTTGTTTTTTTTTTACATTCAACACATTAGCCGGATGATGGGACTACTACTGTCCCATCACTGGCTAATGTGTCAATCACTGTCATTGTAGCAGGCATAGCCCGATGGGACTTGTAGTCCCATCTGACGATGCCTGCACACGCACACAACCCCTGGCAGGCCCGCACAGACCCCCGGCAAGCCCGTACAAACCCCTGGCAGCCCGCACAGACCCCTGGCAGCCTGCACAGACCCACGGCAGGCCCGCACAGACCCCTGGCAGGCCCGCACAGACCCCCGAGAGGCCCGTACAGACCCCGCCCGCACACACAGATGCGCACAGTGTCTGCCCATGCACTGCCCACACTCTTCCCCCCTCCTGAACTGGATGTGCAAGTAAAGAAAGGGTTTATTTTTCATTCCGATATTTGTGCCCCATTGACTTGCATGGGTTTCCGGTATCGGAATTGGCGATACCCAATATTTTTGGGGTATCGGTCCGATCCAATCCGATCCGATATTTTCCGATATTGGAAGGTATCACTCAACACTAGTCAATGCACATGATGGCGCCAGTGATGTAAAATCTAGTTTCCTCCAGAAGACTACGTGTTGAAAGGATTAAATGAAGGTTATTTTATGCGCTGGTTTTAGTGAACCTTCATAGAGCGAGTGGGAGGAGGTCCAGTGTATCTCCACCTGCAGAGTTCTGACAGGACCTGTGTGATGTCGAGATCATGTGATCAGCATGCTGTGTATGGCCACGTAAACCAGCCAAGACTCACCAGTGTGAGAAAAAAAATCACCCCCCTCTCAAAAAAAAATGAAGTGGGGTACCCTTTAGCAGATTTGAGGATCGATGAGGGACCTCCTTGTTATGGATTTATGCAAGATCCTTATGGATTACTTTTATTTTTAGTAATAAATAGGTAAAGAAGGTAATTGTAGGGGATTGCTTTTTACAATTAACAATTTTACTTTTCTGATATCTATCTATCTATCTATCTATCTATCTATCTATCTCTATCCATCTATCTACAGTATATCTGTATATAACGTACTGTATTATTGGAATGACAGAGAGAATTACTGTATGTAAAAGATTATGTTAAAAATGCACTGCATACAGATTGCATATGAATATCATATGGGTGCTAGGTGAGAAAAAATACACAAGAAACTCACCAAATTTTCTGGCTTTGAATCTCAGTGAGTTTATATACACAGATGTGAGTGAACCCAAACAATAATGCTTTTTAAGTGTCACTTAAAGTTTAGTAATGTGCCCTGAGTACTCCCATGTACAGCTACTCCACACACAGTATGATGGGCCTATGGCTTCCTTATACACAGTATAATACCCCCATAGCTTCCTTATAAACAGTGTAATGAGTCAACAGCTCCCCTATACAAAGTATAATGCCCCCACTGCTCCCCTATACTCAGTAAGATGGGTCCATAGCTCCACTATTCACAGTATGATGTCCATTAAAGTTCCCCTATACATAGCATGATGACCCAACTTCTCTCCATAACACAATATATTGACCCCCCATATTCAGTGATGGCCGCCTCACTGATAAATACCCCCCACATTGAATGATAGCCCCCACACTGCATAATGGCACCCTCTGTAGTCCCAACACTGTGCAATCGCCCGCAGAGTAGCCCCGAAAATGCATAATTGCCCCTGAATTAGCTCCCATACTTTATAATGGCCATCACATTAGCTACTATGCTGTATAATGGCCCTTACACTTTGAGGACACCACATTGAATGAGGGCCACCTATAGTAGCTCCCACAATGTATGATGGAATCCCTACACTGTATTAGGGTTCCCTATTATTTATGATTACCCACAATCACAAGTTTTAATTAAAATAAAAATGATCATATGCTCACCCAATCCAGGATCCTGAGGAGTCCAGCAGCAATCAAAGGAAGGACCATCGAGCCAATGTCATTAGGCTGGCTTACACACAGGACATCAGGGTTGCTACATGATAATGTCATTGCACCTGGACTCTGGCGTACTGTGTGTGTGCAGGTGACCCAACCAGTGCATCACCCTGCCATTCTGTAAATTGCAGGTTTAAAGTGACCTTTGGTCTACAAAATTGAGAATGATAGTGCAGGGAAATCATGTCTCCTTGCTCTACCACAGATCTTAAATATATTGACATGTTACACACGTGGTCAAAATTGTTGGCACCCTTCGTTTAATGACAGAAAAACCCACAATGGTGACAGAAATAACTTGAATCTGACAAAAGTAATAATAAATAAAAAATCTATAAAAATGAACAAATGAAAGTCAAAACTCATGAAATAGGCCTGGACAGAAATGATGGCACCCTTAGCTTAATATTTTGTTGCACAACATTTTGAGGCAATCACTGCAATCAAACGATTACTGTAACTGTCAATGAGACTTCTGCACCTCTCGACAGGTATTTTGGCCCACTCCTCCAGAACAAACTGCTCAAGTTATCTCATGTTTGAAGGTTGCCTTTTCCAGACGGCATGTTTAAGCTCTTTCCAAAGATGCTCAATAGGATTTAGGTCAGGGCTCATAGAAGGCCACTTAAGAATAGTGCAATGTTTTCCTCTTAGCCAATCTTGGGTGTTTTTAGCTTTGTGCCTTGGGTCATTATCCTTTTGCAAACCCATGACCTGTGATTGAGACCAAGCCTGCTGACACTGGGCAGCACATTTCTCTCAAGAATCCCTTGACAGTCATGAGATTTCATTGTACCCTGCGCAGATTCTAGACACCCTGTGCCAGATAAGGCAAAGCAGCCCCAGAACATAACAGAGCCTCCTCCATGTTTCAATGTTTCACAGTATGGACAGTGTTCTTTTTTTGATATGCTTCATTTTTCCTTCTGTGAACATAAAGCTGATGTGCCTTCCCTGAAAGTTCGATTTGTGTCTCATCTGTCCATAGGACATTATCTCAGAAGGTTTGTGGCTTGTCAACATGTAGTTTGGCAAATTCCAGTCTGTTTTTTTTATGATTTTGTTTCAACAATGGTGTCCTCCTTGGTCATCTCTCATGAAGTTCACTTTGGCTTATACAATGACAGATGATGCAATTTGACACTGTTGTTCCTTGAGCTTTAAGTTCACCATTAATCTGTTCAGAAGCTTTTCTGGTTTCTTTTGTTACCATTCAAATTATCAGGCTCTTTGATTTTTCATCAATTTGCCTTATGCGCCACGTATAGGGATGTTGGCTACAGTACCTTAGAGCTTATATTTCTGAATAATATGTGCAACTCTAGTCACAGGAACATCAAGCTACTTGGAGATGGTCTTATAACTTTTTCCTTTAACATGTTTGTCTATAATTTTATTTCTTATCTCCTGAGACAACCCTTTCCTTTGCTTCCTCTGGTCCATGTTGAATGTGATACACAACATGTCACCAAACAGCACAGTGAATATCTGTAGCCCTCTATACACCCCCCACTCACTGATTCCAAGATTGTAGACATCTGTGTTGCTAACTAGTGGACACACCGTGATTTAACATGTCACTTTTGTAACATTATTTTCAGGGGTACCATCATTTCTGTCCTGTCCTATTTCAGGAGTTTTATTTTTTTTTAAATTCTGTGGAAGCATGGTTGAAATACAACGTCTGACTTTCATTTGTTCATTTTCATAGATTTTAGATTTATAATTACTTTTGTCAGATTCAAGTTATTTATGTCACCACTGTGGGTGGTTTTGTCATTAAACGAGGGTTGTTATGATTGAGTCACCGTAGGAGGCAAAAACAGAAATGCTAGCTAAGTCCTGAAAACCAGAGAAGTTGGCAACTATCAGATTGCAGACTTCTGAACCTATCAACACAACTAGCAGTAGCCGTGGGGGGTTCCTACGATGACCTAGACCCCTCGATCACAGCCGGAGAGATACATAGGCCTAAAGAAGGAAAGGGGAAATCTAACTGCCCCAGAGCAGACCCCAAAGCAATAGGCAGCCCCCCACATATAATGACGGTGAAGCAATATGAAAACACTTACACAGACAGAAAGACAGGCTGAGCAAAGACGGGGCCCAAAAACTACCTAGATAGGAACGGATAGGAAGGCTGCTGTCTGCAATCTGCCAAAACCCTATCAGAGACAAAAGCCAACAAGCTGATATAAAAATGGCCCTGAAGCAACTAAGCTTCAAAAACTAAATCAGCACTTAGGTAATTTCAGAAGACAGAGCTCTAGGAACACTGCACACTCCAGCAGGGAGTGGCAGAATCCAAAAAGCAAGAAAAACAAAACAAATCTTAGATGCAAAAAGGCAAAACAGAAAACTTAGCTTTAGGAGAGCAGGAATCAGACTAGTGTCCAAGAGTCCACAGAGAAATCACCCGCAGGGCAGAAAGGGCGTAGGCTGCCTTAAATCCAGTCAGTGACTCCACTCAGCCAATCGTCTTCATTAGTCCCAGGTGCCTGATAATCAGGCTCACTACCTTCCTTCATTAGAATAGGGAGTTCACCAGGCCTCAGTGACGGAGGGGAAAATGAACTCACAACAGTACCCACCCCTTGAGGAGGGGCCACCGAACCCTCAACAACGCTACCAGGGCGATCAGGGTGAGCCCGATGAAAGGCACGCACCAATCTTTTGGCATGAATATCAGAGGCAGAGACCCAGGAATTATCCTCCTGACCATAACCCTTCCACTTAACCAAATACTGGAGTCTCTGTCTAGCCAGACGGGAATCCAGAATTTTCTCTACCTCATATTCCAAGTTACCTTCAACCAATACAGGGTCCGGAGGTGCCACCTCAGGCACAACTGGCTCAACAAACCTCTTCAACAAGGACTTATGGAACACATTATGGATCTTAAATGTGACAGGAAGAGCCAAACGAAAAGAGACCGGATTAATAATCTCCAAAATCTTGTAAGGTCCAATAAATCTAGGCTTAAACTTAGGAGAAGCCACCTTCATAGCAATATTTTTTGATGATAACCACACCATATCACCAATCTTAAACTGGGGACCAATGGTCCTATGTCGATTGGAAAACCGCTGGGCCTTTTCCTGGGAGAGAGATAACTTATCCACCACTTGGTCCCAGATCTGGTGCATTCTCTCCACCACAGTGTAAACACCTGGGCAGGCAGAAGGCTCCACCTGCCCTGAAGAAAATCGAGGGTGAAAACCAAAGTTACAAAAAAAAGGTGACATAAAAGTGGCAGAACTAGCTCTATTATTTAAAGCAAATTCGGCCAAGGGCAAAAATGAAACCCAATCATCCTGATCAGCGTCAATAAAACATCTCAAATACGACTCCAAGGTCTGGTTTGTTCTCTCTGTCTGCCCATTGGTCTGAGGGTGAAAAGCAGAGGAGAAGGACAACTGAATTCCCAACTTGGAACAGAACGTCCTCCAAAATTTAGACACAAATTGAACTCCTCTGTCAGATACAAAGTTCTCAGGAATCCCGTGCAAGCGAACCACCTGTTGCAAAAACAGAGGCACCAACTCAGAGGAAGATGGCAACTTACGGAGTGGTACAAGATGAACCATCTTAGAGAACCTATCACAAATCACCCAAATAACAGTCATTCTTTGAGAGACCGGCATATCAGAGATGAAATCCATTGAAATATGGGTCCATGGCCTCCTGGGGACCGGCAAAGGCATCAACAACCCACTAGAGCGAGAACAAGATTTAGACCGGGAGCAAGTCCCACAGGACTGCACAAAATTCCTGACATCATGAGACAAGGTGGGCCACCAAAAAGAGCGACTCACCAGATCTCTAGTACCAAAAATACCTGGATGACCAGCCAATGCAGAGCAATGAACTTCAGACATCACTCTCTTCTTCCACTGGTCAGGAACATACAACTTTCCACTGGGGCAACGCTCAGGTTTGTTCTCCTGGAACTCTTGCAGAGCAAGTCTCAAATCGGGCGAGATGGCAGAAAGAACTACCCCTTCGCCTAAGATGGTGGCAGGCTTGGTCACCACAGGAGAATCAGCAAAGAAACTCCTAGAGAGTGCGTCTGCCTTGACATTCTTAGTTCCAGGAAGGAAAGAGACCACAAAATCAAAACGTGTAAAAAACAAGGCCCACCTAGCCTGTCTAGGGTTCAAGCGTTTAGCCGATTCTAGGTAAATCAAATTTTTGTGGTCAGTGAGGACCACAACTTGATGTTTGGCTCCCTCCAACCAATGTCTCCACTCCTCAAATGCCTATTTCATGGCCAACAGTTCCCGATTCCCCACATCATAGTTACGTTCAGATGAAGAGAACTTACGGGAAAAGAAAGCACAGGGATTCATTTTAGATGTTACCGGATCCTTTTGGGACAACACCGCTCCTGCACCAATCTCAGAAGCATCCACCTCTACCTGGAACGGGAGTGAGACATCAGGTTGCCGCAGAACCGGGGCGGAGGAAAATCTACGCTTCAGCTCCTGAAAGGAAGCAACCGCCACCGGAGACCAATTCAACACATCCGCACCCTTCCTGGTCAGGTCAGTCAATGGTTTGGCAATACTAGAAAATTTTGCTATAAATTTCCGATAAAAATTAGCAAAACCCAAAAACTTCTGGAGGGCCTTCAAAGAAGTGGGCTGAACCCAATCATAAATGGCCTGTACCTTGGCCGGGTCCATTTCAATAGTTGATGGAGACAAAATAAATCCCAAAAAAGAAATTCTCTGTACTCCAAAAAGGCATTTTGATCCTTTGACATACAGAGAATTATCTCTCAAGATCCGGAACACAGTCCGAATATGTTCCACATGAGAATCCCAATCCTTGGAGAAGATCAAAATATCATCCAGATAGATAATCAAAAATTTATCGACAAAGTCTCGGAAAATATCGTTCATGAAGCACTGGAAGACAGAAGGGGCATTAGTGAGCCCAAAAGGCATCACCAGGTACTCAAAATGTCCCTCCGGAGTATTAAACGCCGTCTTTCATTCATCCCCCTGCTTAATGCGGATAAGATTATACGCCCCCTGAGGTCAAGCTTGGTAAACCAGCAAGCACCTCTGACTCTAGAGAACAGATCCGAAATCACGGGTAACAGATACTGATATTTAATAGTAATTTTATTGAGGGCACGATAATCAATACAAGGCCTTAAAGAACCATCCTTCTTGGCCACAAAAAAAAACCGGCACCTAAGGGTGAAGAGGATGGTCTAATATGACCCTTCTCCAACGCCTCCTTAATATAGGACCGCATAGCCGCGTGCTCGGGTATAGATAAATTGAAGAGCCGACCCTTAGGAAATTTACACCCCGGGTTTAGTTCAATTGCACAGTCATAACTCCTATGAGGAGGCAAGGACGCAGACTCATTCTCACTAAATACATCATAGTAGTCCGCCAAATAGTCAGGAACCTCATGCGAGTGAGGAGAGGTGGAAAAAACTGGAGCCTCACTAAAGGTACACCGGCAACCCCAACTCACCACAGACACAGACTTCCAATCCAAAACTGGATTATGAATCTGCAACCAGGGAAACCCCAGAACAACGGCATCATGCAGACCATGCAACACCAAAAATCTGCAATTTTCTTGGTGGTCTGGGGCGACCCGCATGACCAACTGGGTCCAAAACTGAGGTTTATTTTTAGCCAGGGGGGTAGCATCAATCCCCCTCAAAGGGATAGGCGTTTGCAGAGGTGTCAACGGAAATCCACAACGTTTAGCAAAATCCAAGTCCATTAGGTTTAGCGCTGCTCCCGAATCCACAAAAGCCTTGGCGGAAAATGTGGACAGGGAACAGATCAGAGTAATCACCAAAAGAAACTTAGGCTGAACCCCACCAACAGAAAAAGTGTGTGCAAAACGTTTCTCACGTTTAGGACAAACAGAAATAACATGTGAGGCATCTCCACAGAAAAAACACAGCTTATTACTAGAGTTGAGCGACTTTTGGTTTTTTAGGGTCGCGTTTCGTTTCGTGAAACCCGACTTTTCCAAAAGTCGGGTCGAGCAAGATCGTCCGATTATAGGGAAAAGTCGGGGTCGTCCCGAAACACGAAACCCATTGTAAGTCAATGGGGAATAAAAGTCGGCAGTGAGAGGAGGACAGGAAACACACCAACAGTGCCCATTTGAATGCCAAAAGCATCAATTCTTCTTACTTAAGCTTGTCAACCTTAATTAACTTCATAATACAAGTTACGCACTGAAAAATGGGGGTTATTTGGCTACAGTTGTGGGGGGGGAGGGCTGGCTCGAGGTTTTCATGTGCCCTGGGCGAAAGAGCGCCCCTTTAACACATACCACAACTCATCATGCTCCGATACGGCAGAGAAATAGCGGTATAGTACAATGAAAAATACTTCACTTTTTACATCTCATGACGAGGCCCATCTATTTCTCCATACAGAATCATTGGTCCCATATAATGTTTGAAACAGTATATGATGAGCTCCACATAATGCTACAGTATATGTTGGTCCCCATGGATGAAGCTCCACTGTCTTATGGGCCCAAATAATGCTCCAAACATAATGGGCCCCATTTCTAATGCTCTAGTGTATAATGGGCCCTTTAAATGCTGCTCCAGTGTCTGATGTCCACCTTTGGAATGTTCCAGTGTATGGTGGGCCCCATCTATCATTCTCCAGAGTATAGTGCTCCCCAAAAATTGCTGTCCCAACATTGAAAACAATGAAATAAGTCTCCTCGCTATGGAATCCATGTACTAGTCTGGACTCCTCGTCGTCCCCATCTTCCATCTCTCTGCACAGTATTTCAACCTTGCAAGTGCTGTGATCCTGAGCAAGCAGGGGGGGCCCACTCGTTGGCGACAGCACTGGCACAGGGCCCCTGATAGTACGGTGGTGTGTCTGACGGCGGGTGGGCAGAACCTGCACTTTCATCTGCAGCTTCCTCTTTGTCACCGTGTAAGATGGAACTGTGTATGGGAAGGGTAACCTGAGTTTCATCAGGGTCAGATTCAGGCCATGTAGCGTGCGAGGGGAATGTAGTGGTCTGGGTCAATGTACCAGCAGATTCATCGAGCAGTGGCTGAGCATCAGTGCACTTGTGTCGCCCCCAGGAGTACGATCGCCACAGTGGCATTACCTTCCTCCTAGGGAGTGTGATGTCATGCTTGGGAGCAACGAACGATCTCTCTAGCAGGTTAACTGATTGGGCGGCGTTATTCCCACGAGTCATGACCCTCCAAACAGCGCTCATGAAGGCAAAGTGTTTGTTTTAAGTGGGCAGTATGGTTGCAAAGCTGAACCTTAAAGGAATGTCCAGAAGGGCATCAGGAGTGGAGCCTACGGTTAAATTCGACTCCACCTGGGAAACCTCAAACATGCCAGCTACAGAACAGATGCACACATTGCAAGCTTAATTCCGTTAACGAATGAGACTCCGTCATGCCCCGCGGTCCGAGTCCGGCTTACTAGAGGGACACGTGAGGCTCTGGCACATGAGATTGGCCAATAACTGGTGTGTCATGCCCTTACATGTCCGTGGCTGCATGTGCACTACACTGAAAAGGCCAGCGTTTGTCGCTTACAGGTGCAGATAACCCGCTGAACAACGTTAGTGATGGGGATCACTGATTACAATTATTACCCGCGAACAATGATTTCCCAGTAAGTGCAGGTCAACTGCAGTTCCGGAACTAGGCCTAACCGTCATTCCTGAAAAAATGAAAAACTTACGTGTGCAAACCACAGGTGCTGTAGCTTGCTTAACAGCTCGCCAGCCGTTCTCACGCCCAGTATGGATTGCACGTGATTGCACAAAGGTTAGAAAGGGTACCGTTTCCCCAGATAACATGTATGGATAGCGTACACATTCAAAATATATGTCTCAGAAGGCAGGCTCAGACGGTGTTAGGCCCAGTATGGATTGCACGTGATTGCACAAAGGTTAGAAAGGGTACCGTTTCCCCGGATAACATGTATGGATAGCGTACACATTCAAAATATATGTCTCAGGAGGCAGACTCAGACGGTGTTAGGCCCAGTATGGATTGCACGTGATTGCACAAAGGTTAGAAAGGGTACCGTTTCCCCGGATAACATGTATGGATAGCGTACACATTCAAAATATATGTCTCAGGAGGCAGGCTCAGACGGTGTTAGGCCCAGTATGGATTGCACGTGATTGCACAAAGGTTAGAAAGGGTACCGTATCCCCAGTTAACATCTATGGATAGCATACACATTCAAAATATATGTCTCAGGAGGCAGGCTCAGATGGTGTTAGGCCCAGTATGGATTGCACGTGATTGCACAAAGGTTAGAAAGGGTACCGTATCCCCAGATAACATGTATGGATAGCGTACACATTCAAAATATATGTTTATACATCAGGAGGCAGGCTCAGACGGTGTTAGGCCCAGTATGGTTTGCACGTGATTGCACAAAGGTGAGAAAGGGTACCGTTTCCCCGGATAACATGTATGGATAGCGTACACATTCAAAATATATGTCTTAGGAGGCAGGCTCAGACGGTGTTAGGCCCAGTATGGATTGCACGTGATTGCACAAAGGTTAGAAAGGGTACCGTTTCCCCGGATAACATGTATGGATAGCGTACACATTCAAAATATATGTCTCAGGAGGCAGGCTCAGACGGTGTTAGGCCCAGTATGGATTGCACGTGATTGCACAAAGGTTAGAAAGGGTACCGTTTCCCCGGATAACATGTATGGATAGCGTACACATTGAAAATATGTCTCAGGAGGCAGGCTCAGATGGTGTTAGGCCCAGTATGGATTGCACGTGATTGCACAAAGGTTAGAAAGGGTACCGTTTCCCCGGATAACATGTATGGATAGCGTACACATTCAAAATATATGTCTCAGGAGGCAGGCTCAGACGGTGTTAGGCCCAGTATGGATTGCACGTGATTGCACAAAGGTTAGAAAGGGTACCGTATCCCCGGATAACATGTATGGATAGCGTACACATTCAAAATATATGTCTATACATCAGGAGGCAGGCTCAGACGGTGTCAGGCACAGTATGGATTTGACGGCCCAGATTACACAGCGGAGGAGCAGGGAGAGGTAAAGATTGCAAATGCTGGGGCCCTGCCCAAGCAAGGGGGGCCCACTCGTGGGCGTCGGTACTGGCACTGGGCCCATCATAGTACAGCGGTGTGTCTGACAGCGGGTGTGCACCACCACCATCAGAGACACTTGATTGCACTATGAGGGACCCTGTGCCAGTGCCCGCGCCCAAGAGTCGGCCTACCCACCTGTCCAGGGCAACGGCACTCGCACGGTGTCGTGCGCTAGGTGGTGACCCCGGCCATGGGGGGGGAGGCAGCACAGTTAGGGAGTTTTAGAAAGTGGCATATGTTGATGTTGGACACTCAGCTGATGCAAAAGGCGAAATAGGTGAAGTCCCAGGAAGAGGTGGACCAAAGCAAGCCATTTTTCTGTCACCCTATGTGTCATCAGGGGAAGGTGGGACAAAATCCTTGGAAACCCATGCATGGTTCATTTTAATGAAGGTTAGATCATCCACATTTTGGGTTGACAGACGGGTCATTTTTTCTGTCAGGATTGATCCAGCTGCACTGAAGACTCTTTCCGATAGCACACTTGCAGCTGGGCAAGCGAGCTCCTGTAAGGCATATTGGGCCAATTCAGGCCAGGTGTCCAGTTTAGCGGCCCAATAGTCAAAGGGGAATGGCCTGTGTGGGAGAACATCGATATGGGAGGAAAAGTAGTTTGTAACCATAGTTAACAACTGCTGTCTCCTGTCACTTTCCATCGATGCTGTATTACCAGTTGTGTGAGCGGTACTTGAAAAATCAGTCCACAACAATGTCATGAAACCCCTGTCTCCAACGCCACTTCTGCTGTGTGCACCACGAACACCTCTGCCAAGCTGCCCCAGGCCCGTAAGGCTCGTGTGAGAACCATCACCGCTGCTGTGTGCTGGGAATGCCTCAAGCAACCGATTTACCAGAGTTGCTTGTTTATTAGCCAATATTAGGTCAAGGTTCTCCTGTGGCATGATGTTTTGTAATTTGCCTTTATAGCGTGGATCCAGGATGCTGGCCAACCAGTAGTCGTCATCGTTCATCATTTTGGCAATGCGGGGGTCCCTTTTTAGGATCCGCAAGGCATAATCTGACATGTGGGCCAATGTTCCCGGTGTCAATGATGCACTGCGAGTGCTGGGTGGAGGAGCACTTTCTGGCAAATCCACATCCCTCCAGTCACGCACAAACCCTGTACCAGATCTTGCCACGCCAACATTTTCACTTGCCCCACGAGATGCATCCTCCTCCCCTAAGTAATCATCCCCATCATCATCCTCCTCCTCTTTTCCTTCACCTCGTCCAGGACAGGTCCCTGAGCAGACAATGGCTGAATGTCATCAAGGATTCCCTCCTCCTCTTCCTCCTCATCAACATTGGCTGCAGACGCCTGATCCTTAAGGTGCGTCAAAGTTTGCATGAGCAGACGCATAAGTGGGATGCTCATGCTTAGGATGGCGTCATCTGCGCTTACCAGCCGTGTGCATTCTCAAAACACTGAAGGACTTTACAGAGGTCTTTCAGCTTCGACCACTGCACACCTG
The DNA here is from genome assembly GCF_039654945.1 of Dendrobates tinctorius. NCBI lineage: Eukaryota > Metazoa > Chordata > Amphibia > Anura > Dendrobatidae > Dendrobates > Dendrobates tinctorius. The sequence goes on along the minus strand of NW_027361707.1, from coordinate 60,321,804 downwards.
TCAACTCCATGTCTGCTCTCAAAGTGCCTGGCCGTGTATCCTCCCACAAATGCATTATGGCCTGCCTCTGCTCGCACAGCCGCTCCACCATGTGCAGGGTGGAGTTCCACCTTGTTGCAATGTCGATAATGAGGCGGTGGTTGGGAAGGCGGAGCAATCGCTGCAGCTTCTGCATACGAACGGAGTGTACAGGCGACCGGCGGATGTGCGCGCACAGTCTTCGCACGTTCTGGAGCAGGGCTGTTAACTCCGGATAATTTTTGAGGAAGCACTGCACCACCAGGTTCAAGGTGTGAGCCAAGCAAGGTATGTGGCTGAGTTTTGAAAGGGCTATGGCTGCCACAAAATTACGGCCGTTATCACTAACTACCTTGCCTGCCTCAAGATGTACACTGCCCAGCCATGACTCAGTTTGTCGCTGAAACTACTCGGCCAGCACCTCGGCGGTATGTCTGTCGCCCAAACACATCATCTGCAACACAGCCTGCTGACGCTTTCCACTAGCTGCTTGATAGGGGGACACATCGTGTGCAACAGTGGCAGCTGCAGATGGAGTGCTCGTACGACTGCGCTCTGTGGACGAGCTTTCGCTTCTGGAGGAGGAGGAGGAAGGTGGAACGCCTACAGCCAACTGTTTCCTATACCGTGGGCTAGGCAGCACTGTCCCACCAACGCTGTCCCCTGTGGACCCTGCATCCACCACATTAACCCAGTGCGCAGTGATGGACACGTAACGGCCCTGGCCATGCCGACTGGACCATGCATCAGTTGTGAGGTGCACCTTTCCGCTCACTGACTGCTTGAGTGCATGGACAATGCGGTCTTTCACATGATGGTGGAGGGCTGGGATGGCTTTGCGAGAGAAGAAGTGGCGACTGGGTAGGTCATAGCGTGGTACTGCATAGGCCATGAGTTCGCGGAAAGCTGTGATTTCCACCAACCGAAAGGGCATCATCTCAAACGAGATTAGTTTGGCAATGTGGGCGTTCAAACCCAGTGTACGCGGATGAGAGACTGAGTACTTTCTTGACCTACTCATAGTGTCTGGGAGGGTGAGCTGGACTTGAGAGCTGCATATGGTGGAAGTAGCGGTGGACAGGGCGGACTGAGAGAGGGTTGATGATGGTGATGGAGTTGGTGTTCTTTCTGATGGCCTAGAATCAGTCTTTCGTTGATATAACAGTGGGATTCCCTGACTGCTGTGGCCTTGCAACGACACCTCAACATTTGCTGCTGTGCTAACCGGTGGGCTTACAGTGGGGGAAACAATGTAGCGTTGCTGACTACCTTCGTTGTGATCAGTTGCACATGTGGCACTTGAGGTTTGGTGTTGTGTCCACGCTTGCAAGTGCATGCTGGTTAAATGTCTAAGCATGCAACTGGTATTCAAATTTTTCAGATTTTTCCCTCTGCTAAACGTCTTTGCGCACTTCTTACAGATAACCTTGGCCTGATAATGAGGATTTTGTTCAAAAAAGTGCCACACTGCACTCTTCCTACTTTGGCAGACATTTTGCGGCCTAGCACGCTGTGATCTTTTGACCCTCTGGACAAGCTGTCCAGCAACTCTTTTGATGTTTGGAACCTGTCTTTGGAGTGCTCCGGGCCTGCCAGATAACAGCTGTTGCGATGTTGATGCCTGCTGTGGATGCTCCTCATCTGAGCTATTGGAAGCAGCACCCTCTTCCCCCCATCACCTCCTCTTCTATGTCATGTGCACCTTCCTCTGTGTCACCGTGTATGGTAGTATAGTGTGTGGGAAGGGGCACCTGAGTCTCATCAGGGTCAGAATCTGGCTCTGTACACTGCGAGGACAATGTAGTGCTCTGAGTGAATGTACCAGCAGAATCATCCATCAGCGGCTGTGCATCAGTGCACTCAATGTCAGATTCATCTTGGCCTGGGTAATTCACCATTTGACTTGATAATCCAGGCATGGTATGTGAAAACAGCTCCATGGAGTAATCAGTAGTATGGCCTGCGTCATCCTTCAATCTTGGTTGGGGTGAAGGACACAAGGAAAGGTGTGGTTCATGAACATGAGCCTCCAATGACGACTCAGTGCTTTTACTTTTTACAACTGAAGAAGAGGAGGCGATAGAGCTGGAGGCTGAGTCAGCAATGTAAGACAAAACTTTTTCCTGATGCTCTGGCTTTAAAAGCGGTTTGCCAACTCTTAGAAAACTAAGCGTTCGAGGCCTTATGTAGCCAGACGATGACGCAGGCTCAACACCTCCTGCATTCGGTCCTATTTTGCTCTTGCCACTACCACCAGATCCACCACCAACACCATCATAACCAGTTGCCAACCCCCGCCCAATTCCACGGCCTCTTCCACCAGCCTTCCTCATTTTTGGTAGAAATGTAGACAAAATCCAACAAACTATATAGTATGTAAAACAAGGTACAAGGTGTCTATAGGACAGGGGAGATTTTGAATTTCTGCAAACACTTTTGGACACTGGACACTTTTGGATTGTGTGAGGCCCACTGATATCTGAGCGCTATGTGACAGGCTCGATGGCACAGCTGTGACCTAAGTGACTAGAGGATAAGTGAGATTTTGAATCTCTGCACACACTTTTGGACACTGGACACTTTTGGATTGTGTGAGGCCCACTGATATCTGAGCGCTATGTGACAGGCTCGATGGCACAGCTGTGACCTAAGTGACTAGAGGATAAGTGAGATTTTGAATCTCTGCACACACTTTTGGACACTGGACACTTTTGGATTGTGTGAGGCCCACTGATATCTGAGCGCTATGTGACAGGCTCGATGGCACAGCTGTGACCTAAGTGACTAGAGGATAAGTGAGATTTTGAATCTCTGCACACACTTTTGGACACTGGACACTTTTGGATTGTGTGAGGCCCACTGATATCTGAGCGCTATGTGACAGGCTCGATGGCACAGCTGTGACCAAAGTGACTAGAGGATAAGGGAGATTTTGAATCTCTGCACACACTTTTGGACACTGGACACTTTTGGATTGTGTGAGGCCCAATGAATATCTGAGCGCTATGTGCCAGGCTCGATGGCACAGCTGTGACCTAAGTGACTAGAGGATAAGTGAGATTTTGAATCTCTGCACACACTTTTGGACACTGGACACTTTTGGATTGTGTGAGGCCCACTGATATCTGAGCGCTATGTGACAGGCTCGATGGCACAGCTGTGACCTAAGTGACTAGAGGATAAGTGAGATTTTGAATCTCTGCACACACTTTTGGACAGTGGACACTTTTGGATTGTGTGAGGCCCACTGATATCTGAGCGCTATATGACAGGCTCGATGGCACAGCTGTGACCTAAGTGACTAGAGGATAAGGGAGATTTTGAATCTCTGCACACACTTTTGGACACTGGACACTTTTGGATTGTGTGAGGCCCAATGAATATCTGAGCGCTATGTGACAGGCTTGATGGCACAGCTGTGACCTAAGTGACTAGAGGATAAGTGAGATTTTGAATCTCTGCACACACTTTTGGACACTGGACACTTTTGGATTGTGTGAGGCCCACTGATATCTGAGCGCTATGTGACAGGCTCGATGGCACAGCTGTGACCTAAGTGACTAGAGGATAAGTGAGATTTTGAATCTCTGCACACACTTTTGGACAATGGACACTTTTGGATTGTGTGAGGCCCACTGATATCTGAGCGCTATGTGACAGGCTCGATGGCACAGCTGTGACCTAAGTGACGAGAGGATAAGTGAGATTTTGAATCTCTGCACACACTTTTGGACACTGGACACTTTTGGATTGTGTGAGGCCCAATGAATATCTGAGCGCTATGTGACAGGCTCGATGGCACAGCTGTGACCTAAGTGACTAGAGGATAAGTGACATTTTGAATCTCTGCACACACTTTTGGACACTGGACACTTTTGGATTGTGTGAGGCCCAATGAATATCTGAGCGCTATGTGACAGGCTCGATGGCACAGCTGTGACCTAAGTGACTAGAGGATAAGTGACATTTTGAATCTCTGCACACACTTTTGGACACTGGACACTTTTGGATTGTGTGAGGCCCACTGATATCTGAGCGCTATGTGACAGGCTCGATGGCACAGCTGTGACCTAAGTGACGAGAGGATAAGTGAGATTTTGAATCTCTGCACACACTTTTGGACACTGGACACTTTTGGATTGTGTGAGGCCCACTGATATCTGAGCGCTATGTGACAGGCTCGATGGCACAGCTGTGACCTAAGTGACGAGAGGATAAGTGAGATTTTGAATCTCTGCACACACTTTTGGACACTGGACACTTTTGGATTGTGTGAGGCCCACTGATATCTGAGCGCTATGTGACAGGCTCGATGGCACAGCTGTGACCTAAGTGACTAGAGGATAAGTGAGATTTTGAATCTCTGCACACACTTTTGGACACTGGACACTTTTGGATTGTGTGAGGCCCAATGAATATCTGAGCGCTATGTGACAGGCTCGATGGCACAGCTGTGACCAAAGTGACTAGAGGATAAGGGAGATTGGATTGCTTTTAAAAAAGCAGTTTGCGGAGCAGTGGGTAAACAGCAATGCCAGCCTGTCAGGAAGCCTTAAAAGGCAGCCCAACAACCAACACTACTGATACACCACAATATAGCCTCCCCTTGCACTGCACACACAGTGACTGGTGTGTTGTGCAGGCCAAATTGCTATCAGCAGCAGAAGCAGTTTTTTTTTCTTCTCAGCAGGACAAAAAAAAAATTGGGATTGCTTTTAAAAAAGCAGTTTGAGGCCCAATGAATATCTGAGCGCTATGTGACAGGCTCGATGGCACAGCTGTGACCAAAGTGACTAGAGGATAAGGGAGATTGGATTGCTTTTAAAAAAGCAGTTTGCGGAGCAGTGGGTAAACAGCAATGCCAGCCTGTCAGGAAGCCTTAGAAGGCAGCCCAACAACCAACACCACTGATACACCACTATATAGCCTCCCCTTGCACTGCACACACAGTGATTGGTGTGTTGTGCAGGCCAAATCGCTAGCAGCAGAAGCAGTTTTTTTGTCTTCTTCCCTGCCTAACGCTCTCCCTACAGAATCAGCAGCAACCTCTCCCTATGCTAAGATCGGCAGATGTAAGATGGCGGTCGGCGTGCACGCCCTTTTATACCCCCTGTGACGCCCACCAAAGCAAGCCAATCACTTGCATGCCCTTCTGAAAGATGGTGGTGACCCCTGCCTATGTCATCACGTTGCCCACAGTGTCCGTGGATCCTGATTGGCTGAAAAAGAGCGCAAAACAAACTTTTGAAACGCGACTTTGGCGTGTAAGTCGCCGACCTCGTGGCCGACCTCATCCTAGGGTCGGGTTTCGTTTCATGAAACCCGACTTTGCCAAAAGTCGGCGACTTTTGAAATTTTTCGACCCGTTTCACTCAACTCTACTTATTACGCCTTCTGAATTCCTGACGTTGCGCCTTAGACAAAACTCTATCACATTGCATAGGTTCAGACATCTGTTCAACCGGTGGCAACACCTCTCATGTAATCCTGCGTTCACGTAAACGCCGATCAACCTGAATGGCTAAAGACATAGAATCGTCCAGACCGGAGGGAACAGGAAATCCCACCATAGTATCTTTTACAGCTTCTGACAAACCCTTCCGAAAGAGAGCAGCCAAGGCACTATCATTCCAGGTAGTACGGACCGCCCACTTTCGGAACTTTTGACAGTACAACTCTGCAGATTCTCGACCCTGGTTCAATGCTAACAGGGTCTTTTCAGCCTGATCAATAGCATTAGGTTCGTCATACAGCAACCCCAAGGCTTGAAAAAATTTGTTCACATCAGTCAGAATTGGGTCATCTGGTTTCAAAGAAAACGCCCAATCCTGGGGCAAAGAGATGACAATTTTAACCTGCTGCGCGGGGCTCCCTGACGAGTTAGGCTTCAAAGCAAAAAATAATTTACAATTATTTTTGAAACTCAAAAATTTAGATCGATCCCCAAAAAATACATCAGGTGTGGGGATCTTTGGTTCAACAGCATGTGGACGAGCAAGATAGGTGGAAATTCCTCGCACTTCAGCAGCGAGCTGCTCCACACGATCAGACACTTGCTTTATCTCCATTGAGAGAAAAAAAAAAAATTCCCCCTACGGCCTCAGAGATATAGAGGAAAGAATATACACACACTTTTTTTTTTTTTTAAACATATTTCTTTCCTGCTATTGAGTACCCCAGGATCTGCGGTTCGGCGGGTGATTCTGTTATGATTGAGTCACCATAGGAGGCAAAAACAGAAATGCTAGCTAAGTCCTGAAAACCAGAGAAGTTGGCAACTATCAGATTGCAGACTTCTGAACCTATCAACACAACTAGCAGTAGCCGTGGGGGGTTCCTACGATGACCTAGACCCCTCGATCACAGCCGGAGAGATACATAGGCCTAAAGAAGGAAAGGGGAAATCTAACTGCCCCAGAGCAGACCCCAAAGCAATAGGCAGCCCCCCACATATAATGACGGTGAAGCAAGATGAAAACACTTACACAGACAGAAAGACAGGCTGAGCAAAGACGGGGCCCAAAAACTACCTAGATAGGAACGGATAGGAAGGCTGCTGTCTGCAATCTGCCAAAACCCTATCAGAGACAAAAGCCAACAAGCTGATATAAAAATGGCCCTGAAGCAACTAAGCTTCAAAAACTAAATCAGCACTCAGGTAATTTCAGAAGACAGAGCTCTAGGAACACTGCACACTCCAGCAGGGAGTGGCAGAATCCAAAAAGCAAGAAAAACAAAACAAATCTTAGATGCAAAAAGGCAAAACAGAAAACTTAGCTTTAGGAGAGCAGGAATCAGACTAGTGTCCAAGAGTCCACAGTGAAATCACCCGCAGGGCAGAAAGGGCGTAGGCTGCCTTAAATCCAGTCAGTGACTCCACTCAGCCAATCGTCTTCATTAGTCCCAGGTGCCTGATAATCAGGCTCACTACCTTCCTTCACTAGAATAGGGAGTTCACCAGGCCTCAGTGACGGAGGGGAAAATGAACTCACAACAGAGGGTTACCAACAATTTTGACCACATGTGTATGTGCTACGCTAGTATTACCTCAGAAACACAGCTATTCTTATGTCATTCACCTCCTCCATCCCCATCACATACAAGTCCAAATGCTGATTTATATCATCCAATATATCAGCTGGATTAAGTTGTGTAATATCTAGATTAGTATTTAGAGTGCTGTGATGGAATTGAAAGCACACATTTTAATAGATTAATTGTTTTGGTAGGGGAGAAAAATGTGCAGAACAATGACTCAAGCTGATGGTGTCACTGTCAGTGGTAACTAGTGTTGAGCATTCCGAAACCGCAAATATCGCGTATCGGCCGATATTCGCGGTATCGAAATTCCGATACTGAGTTCAGATACTTTTTGCATATCGAATACCGGAATCGGAAGTTCCCATAATGCTATGAGCCAGTTTGATTTGATTCAGCCAATGAGGAATCCTCAGAAGTGTGGGCACATCCTGTTAGGCATGTAGGCATGTTAACTAATGGCATGGCTGTGATTGGCTGCTGAAATGATGTCATGATTCACTATAAAAGCCGCCGCGGCCGCCATTTCGGGTTCACTCTGCTGTGAATTCAGTTATGGACAGGCTGCTGTTCAAGACTCTGAGGGACAGTTAGAGATAGTGATTTGCTGTATAATATTGTGCTTTACCCAGGCTACATTATCAATCAGTGTAGCTTTCTTTTGCCTTGCAGCGCTGTTCACAGCTGTCTGCAAGGTCTGTGTGAGTGCAGCTCACGCTGTAGTGTGTCCTGCAGCCACCTCTGGTTGTAGGCCGCTCAGCGTGCGACACTGCCTCATAAATATTTATTTTTGCTTTATTGCTGCTCATTTTTCATTAAATCTACTATTAGTGTGCATCCATCCGTATCCATCTACATTGGTTGCAAACACTATAGGAGTAGACAGCGGAGCTTTTCTGCAGCCTTTCAGTGCTAGTGCCCAGTTCTCTGCACTGTTCACGGCTGTCTGTGAGGTCTCTGTGTGTGAGTGCAGCTCACATTGTAGTGTGTTCTGCAGCCACCTCTGGTTGTAGTCCGCTCAGCGTGCGTCACTGTCTCATACATAGTCCTTTTTTTGTTTTATTGCAGCTCATTTTTCCTGATTTTTTTCTCCTATTAGTGTGCTTCCATCCGTATCCATCTACATTGGTTGATTGCAAACACTATATAGGAGTAGATAGAGGAGCCTTTTTCTGGCTTGTGCCCTGCAGCTGCAGCCAGATTGGTATTAGCATATTTTTTGTAGCCTCATCTATTGCATTGTAGGTTACCTTCCTGCATTGTAATAGCTCCAAAAAGTTTGTGATACTATCACTTTCACATCTTTGGTCACATCCTTTTTGTTTTTTTGAAAATAACCACGTAAATAAAGTTCACCAAACACTCCACTTGACAGTTGTGTAGGCCACATTAGCTCATATTAAAGTGTAGTCCACACACTTTATAAAATTAGTGTTTGTTATACCTGTTAGCAGCCGTTCAGGAATAAGCACACTAAGCCCCCCCTTTGTACTTTTCTGCCTATCTTTATTAGTCTACCAAGATGAAGAAGGCAGGGAGTAAGGCACATGGTTGTGGGAGTGGAGTTTCAGCAGGGAGAGGACATTGGGATTCTGTGCCTGCTGCGGGCATAAGTGACTCAGCACCCCCCAGTTTTACCAGGCAACAGTCGTTTATGCGCAGCTTTGTAGGACCTCGCCATACCCCACTGCTGCGGGACAAACAAATTTAAGCCCTTGTCGGATGGATGGCAGATAACGCATCGACTTCAATTACTTCCACATCCTCTCAGGGCCAGAGCACTGAAGAGCAACCATCTGTCTCCTCACCACCTGCCAAATTGCCCAGGCGGTAAGAGAGCACTGGACAGGAGCCATCTCTACTTCTGTTCTCTGAATCTCTTGGCTTGGAAACAGGGCCAGCCAAGCAGCATTCTAGAATGTGAAGAAGAGGGAGTATGCAGTGATGCGCAACTGCTTTGTCCCTCTGAATCTGAAGAGGCGGGTGGGCCAGTGCCTACGGTCAGCACACCTCAGTTTGCATCAGATGATGAGACTCAGGTGCCACTTTCTGGTGCATACTGTGCTGGTGAGACTACCCAGGAGAAGCAGGTGTTTGAAGAGGGGAGTGTAGATGATGAGGTCCTTGACCCATCATGGCGTGAGGAACAGGAAGGTGGTGCAGTTCTGAGGAAGAGATTCCCCGAACGGCCAAAACAGGAGGGAGAGGGAGGGGGCAGACTTGGTTGCCTGTAGCCTCCACTTCGGCACCCATTAGGAGCATTCCTCTTCCAAAACCCAAAACGGGCGCTCACAGGACTTGCAGTGCGTGGTCCTTTTTTGACGCAGTTGCAGATGACATTTGCTTTGTCAAATGCAAGCTTTGTAATCATAAAGTCAAAAGAGGGAAAAGTGCCACCAACCTCAATACCACAAATATGTGGAAACATGTGCGGACCAAGCACGTGGTGGAGATACAAAGACACACTGAAGACGTAGGCCAACCTAGAGCACCACCTACCACCTCTCCAGCTCATGTTGTAGCCTCTTCCTCCAGCTCACACATGGCTGGTTCGGCTTCCTCACAGGATGGCCATGGAAGAACCTCTGGCACTATTGTCCAGAGACCCAGTGACATTCCACCCACAGCACCATGTTCCCTGTCATCCTCATACTCCCAGGCCACTCTACAGCCATCGGTAGCACAGGCATGGGAGAAAAGGCGGCCATAATCGGCAAACCATCACCAAGCACAGGCTCTGAATGCTGGCATTTGCAAAACTACTGGCCCTTGAAATGCTCTCATTCAGGCTGGTGGAGACTGACACCTTCCGTAACTTCATGGCATTGGCAGTCCCACAATACACCGTGCCCAGTCACTTTAATTTCAGTAGGCAAGCCGTCCCTGCCCTGCAATAGCATGTGGAGGGAAAAATTAAACATGCACTACTAAACGCGTCCACCATGCGTGGACCAGTAACCATGGACAGGGACGATATCTTTCCCTCACTGCCCATTGGGTCAATGTTGTAGAGCTGGGTACAGATCTTGAGAGTGGCGCTGTACATGTTCTGCCAACTCGAAGGATTGCAGGAATCCAGTATGTACACATTGACTCCTCCTGATATTCCAGTTCCTCTGAATCAGCGCTGCAGGAGCCGCCATGGTCTACCTCCACATGGACCCGTGAACGCTTACCCGATATGAGCACAGCCATGGCCAATCATCAACAGGCCGTACTGAAATTAATTTCTTTGGCGAATCGAAGCCACACAGCGCAGGAGCTCTGGAATGCCATCAGGCAGGAGAGCGACATGTGGTTTGTGCCAATATATCTCCATCCAGGCTTGGTAGTGTGTGACAATGGCCGAAATCTGGTGGCAGCTCTGGGCCTAGGCAACCTCACTCACATCCCATGTTTGGCACATGTGCTCAACTTGGTCATGAAGAGCTTTCTGAGGGACTATCCTGATCTTGATGCACTGCTGCACAAGGTCTGCATAGAGTGCGCTTACTTGCGGCATTTCAGCATGGCAAGATCGCGCATTGCAGCTCTGCAGCGTCGATTGCGCCTTCCGGAACATCGCATCATATGTGACCTACCCACCAGGTGGAATTCAACATTACATATGTTGGAGCAGTTGTGTGAGCAGCAGGCAGCAGTAATGGAGAACCAGCTGCATCAGGCGCAAACAAGTCGCACTGTGCGCCGGTCACACTTCAGCACCACTGAGTGGGCCTCTATGAAGGACATCTGCCTCGCTTTGCGTTCCTTCGATGATTTCACGCGGATGGCGAGTGCAGGTGATGCACTAGTCAGCATGACTGTCCCCCTTACCTGCCTGCTTCAAAAAACACTGCAAGCACTAAGGGAGGAGGTTTTCGAAGAGGTGGAGGATGAGGAGTCACAAATGCCATCTGCTTCTGGACAGTCTGCGCAACGTGGTTCCTCACAAAGAGGCAGGGGACACTTTGTGAGGAGGATGAGGAGGAGTTAATGGAGGAGGAAGACCAGTGTTAGTGGGGTTCAGGAATGCCAGCTGCTCCCCTGCTGTGTGTCCGCCAATATCTCCTGCTCCCTCCACATTCATCCCAACATCAGATATTAAACTTGCTCCAATTCGGCCTTAGCCTACTCCATGAATGACTACTAGTTATGGGAATGTGGACAGAGCAGGAAACATTGCCGGACACACATCAGGGGATCAGCTGACGTTACTGAACCCCAGTAACACAGGAACAAGTGTTGATTGTGCAGATGGCACTTCTGAGCAGCAACTGATGGTGTTGGAGGCCAGGGTAAATACTAGAGACAGAGTGGAGCCAGAGGCCTAATTGGAGCACGTTTAAAATCAGTAGTAGTCTACAACAGATATTAAACTTGATGAAATTAGGCCTCAGCCTACACCCTGATTGACCCTGGGCTCCAACATCGCCAGTTGCTGTTCAGAAGTGCCGTCTGCACAGTCAACATATGCTCCAGTGTTATTGGGGTTCAGAAATGTCATCTGATCCCCAGCTGTGTGTCTGGCAATTTCTCCTGCTCTGTCCACACTCACACAACTACAGGTTTTAAACTTGCTCCAATTAGGCCTCTGTCTCCACTCTGTTTGTAGTATTTTCCCTTGGTTCCAGCACCGCCAGCTGTTTCCCGGCATTGTCTTTGGCACAGGTACTCCCTCCTGCCCAGTCTGGTTCCAGCACGCCTGCTGGTTCCGGGTAGTGTCAACCTCACTTTGCCACCAGTACGTTGTCCTGTCGTGTTGCAGTTGGGTTAGCCGAGTCTATGGTGCCTTCAGTTTATGGGCTTCCTTTGTGGGCTGCGGGATCTGGCAACAAAAGCTGGTTCCGTAGTGCCAATAGGACAAGCACCCCCTGTAGGACTATGGTTTTCGGTAACTGCGGCCGGCTCCCGGCCTTGCAACTTTGTTTTTCTTGGGTACCTTCTGCTACCTATCCGGGTTCCAGCACCATCAGCAGGTTCTCGGCAGTGCCTTTGGCTGAGGTGCCTCCTTCTCGGTATCCGAGTTCCAGCAACGTCTGCTGGTCCTTTGTAGTGCTTTCTGGAACAGGTACCTCCTGCTTAGTAACCATATTCCAGCACCGTCAGCTGGTCCTCGGTAGTGCCATTGGCTCTTGCTCCTTCTGCTGCCCCTCCGGGTTCCAGCACCATCAGCTGGTCCTCGCTAGTTCCATTGGCTCTTGCAGCTTCTGCTACCCATCCGGGTTTCAGCACCGTCAGCTGGATCTCGGCAGTGCCTTTGGCTTAGGTGCCTCCTTCTCGATATCCAAGTTCCAGCAACGTCTGCTGGTCCTTGGTAGTGCTTTCTAGCACAGGTACCTCCTGCTTAGTAACTGGGTTCTAGTACCATCAGCTGGTCCTCGGTAGTGCCATTGGCTCTTGTTCCTTCTGCTACCAATCCGGGTTCCAGTACCGTCAGCTGGTTCTCGGCAGTTCCTCAGCCTTCTTGTACCTTCTGCTACATTTCCAAGTTCAAGCTTTTGGAAATAGTTCTTGGTTATCACTCTGGATCTCCCTGACGACGACCCTGAAGACGACGACCCTGAAGACCACCCCGAAGAAGAAGACGACCATGAAAACGATGACCCTGAAGACGACAACCCAGAAGACCACCCCGAAGAAGACCAAAAAGATGACCCTGAAGAAGATGACCAAGAGGACAAAGAACATGAAGACAACCACCAAGATACAGAATAACAAGAGACAGAAGACCAAGAAGCAGAAGACCAAGAAGCAGAAGAACAAAAAGCAGAAGAACATTAAGCATAAGACTAAAAATCAGAGCAAAAGATATTATCTAAATTATAAGCAGAAGAAGACTAAGCTGTGTTTGGGGTGAGTTCGTTCCTCCTCGTGGTGCCCCTGGAAAATGCCTGCTGCTTCAGGCCAAACTGAATGCAGACAAATCCTGTTGTAAATCTTTTCTGACAGGCAGAACAGAAGATGTAATCTTCAAACTTTTATAGATAACAACTACAGGAATGCCTGTCACAAATAAGAATATTATGAAGAAGAAGAATAGGAAGAAGATGAAGAAGTATAATATGAAGAGAAGAATAGTTGAATAAGAAGAATATGAAGAATGTAAAAAAAAGAATAATAGGAAGAAGGTGAAGAAGAAGAAGTTGATGAAAAAGATGCTGCTGCTGCTGCTGAGGATCATGAAGGAGAAAGTGTGGGAGAAGTAAAAAAGAACGTGAAGAGCATGGAAGTAGTGAAACATACATATCTGACAAAATATAAAAAAGGTTAACATAGTCAATATCTTTGTAACTCCGAACGTCTTTAAAAAAAAAAAAATATTCCTGCTATTCCTTTTGACTGGGCTAAACCTCTATGCCTTTAATGTCTCCTCCACCTCCCCCAATACATTTTACATCATTATTAGTTGTTTTTCATCATGTAGAATTAACCTACAGGGAAAGAAAGGGTTTATTTTAATTCCGATATTTCTGTCCCGTTGACTTGCATTGGTTTCCGGTATCGGAATCGGCGATATCCGATACTTTTTGGGTATCGGTCCGATCCAATCCGATATTTCACGATATCGGATGGTATCGCTCAACACTAGTGGTAACATCATTCTACTGTGGCTGAAATGAGTGATGGACCATGTAGTCATATCATACTTCACTCCCTTCCCACTATTATGCTTGTTTGAAGAAAAGGGGAACAACTGTGTCCTGATTTTGGCAGTACTTTGGCCTGGTGCCAGTGGTGATGGTGCTGGTGCTTGCTGCTATCACATTCTAATTGCCAAATGTTGTGGAACGTTTTTTTTTCTTTTTTATTACCCTGTTCACTACCAATGCTAATTTTTCTTTTACTTTACATTTCATGCTAAACTAGAACTATGGTATTTTTCAGATGATAAAACACAATTTTTTTGGGAAAATGGGTATGCATCCTGTAATCTGAATGTTTCTTACTGATGTGGGTGACTGCTGTGGAGTGAGATCCCAGGAGGGAGGGTCGCTGTTACAGGAAGCTGGCGGGGGCGGCAGAAGTGGTGCAATTTTTTGGGCCCCGGGCTGGGATGAGATATATTTTGGCAATGGTGTGGTGGGCTCCAGGCTTTCAGAAAAAGTCAGTGGAGTCACCTGGCTTCCCATCATTTTCTCTGTCATGAAATTCATTAAAATGGCCGCAAGAGGTGGCACATGCGCAGATTGACATTTCGGCTCCTGAGATGTTGTCTACCGAGATCTGAGCTTCTGAGATTTGAATCTGCATATGTGCTGCTTCCAGTGGCAATTTTCCCAAAGTCCACCAAGTAAAGCCAATGGAGAGTGTGGAAATTCCTCCAACATTTTTTGAAAGCTCGAAGCCTGCTTTAGTCTCACACCACCAAACACTCCCTTCTCCCAGCTAGAGATCCGCAGCATTGCCCCACTCCTGCTGCGGCCGCCTCCAACTTCCTGCAGCAGCGACCCTTCCTCTTGGGGTTCCGCTCCACTGCAACCGTCCTTCCCTGCTCAGTAACCTACCATAAAAGCAAATTATAAGACACAACATCATTTAATTAAAAAAGTGTTATTTTTATCTACAAAATTTTGAGCGCATCGTATGGTCCTGTGATTCATATAATCCACAAAATACGGTAACTTTTATCTCTATTTTAAACCACAGTATCTCCATTCCCAAATAGTACTAGCCAAAAATGGTATTTACATGACCATAAAACAGCAATGGCTACATGGAAAAGTATTCATGTGGCATGTATGGATGTCCAATTTGATTGATAAAATTGGTATGTAAAAATGAGTAGTTTGTGACATGCATACCTTGTAAGGCAGACAATTACACAGTTATATACATGTACTTTTTACTTTTTTAATTATTTCTTTAACACAATTCTGTCATTCCCAAAAAGGACAGATCAAAAAATGCTAAAAAAATTCTGAACAGAATGACAGAAACTTGCTGTTGGTCATGAATAAGACACAACCTGCTATAAATGTAGGACAGTTTATGGGTTCTGGTATTTTCTTTTGCCTTATGTTCTCTTATGGGATTATTGTTGCATCGCTGGACTTATTTTTTAAGTTTGTGACTAAGAAATGCTAGATACATTTTGTGAGGCAGTATTACATTTTATTTTCATCCAGCAATATTGGATGTCTGCTTCTACATAAATTCAAAATACTGTATATACTTGTGTATTAGTCAAGCTTTTCAGCACACTTTTGTGTTGAAATTGCCCCATCAGCTTATGCATTAGTCAGTTGTCCCAGAGGGCTGGTGGGGAAGAGGGAGTGGAGGAGCAGCGAGTCACAAGAGGCAGGAACCGGTAGCTGCGGCTGTTACTGTGCCTACTACTAAAGAGAAATGAATATTCATTTCTCTTATAGCGCGCACAGTGTCACCCGAAGCCACCGTCTTCCAGAAGACATCCTACTCGCCTTCCTGCACGCCCTCACTGCATCTCGTTGGTTCCAGCGCCAGCAGAAATTCCAGCTGAGTGGTCATGTTGCCCCATAGAAGTGAATGTTCATTATCTTAATGAGCGGGACCACTCAGTCGCTCGGCAGGGAGGGCTGCTGGCGTCAGAATGAGATGCATCAGGGCGCGCAGGAAGGTGAGTATGATGTTTGTTTTTTTAATAGGAAACATGCATGCAAGGATAGGGGAGCCATGCATACAAGGATGTGGGATAAGGAGCCATTCATAAAAGGACAGCAATGGGGGAGCCATGCATACAAGGACAGGGACCGGAGAGCCATGCATGCAAAGATAGGGGATAAAGAGCCATGCATATAATGACAGGGACAGGAATACCATGCATACCAGGACAGGGATGAGGGGACAATGCATACCCAGCTTATACTCGAGTCAATAAGCTTACCCAGTTTTTTGTGGCAAAATTAGGTGCCTTGGCTTGTACTCGGGTCGTCTTATACTCGAGTATATACAATATTCTTTATTTAAGATGAGGCAGCACAAAACCACTGATCAATAATTGACTGCCAGTTGTCATATGTCTTTCCTTTTAAATTGAATTTCTGTATTATTTTTTATTCTCATTTCTTTCAACTCTATTTTACCTTACTTTTGTGTTATATCACATGCTGCATATACAATTTGATTTACTGTATGTCTTATGGCTTTCCGTCTCTATCTCTATGGTTAAGCTAGGAGCTGTTATGTCCTGTCATCTCTATTTAGATTTATCACAAAATAGCTGTATTCTCTCCTTTGGCTTTTATACAGACTTTGATAGTTCCTCTTAATTTTCTATGTAATACCTGCAAGTTATTATGGGGGAATCCACCTTGGCATTTCTCTAGTTAATGTAGGCCTTCTCTGATACTATCTTTTGTAATGTATAACATGGAAGTGGCTATTTTAGCAGATTAACATGAAACTAATCGCAAATTGTTCGAACTTGTCAGGTTCAGCAAATTCCCAAAATTCAACATGAGTTCGATTCTCGTGGAATCTACTCACTAATCTCTTACTTATTCTATAACTTTTTCATGCATATGCAACTTTCTGTTTAGACATATAAACATTTTTTCACTTACTTTTATTAGAGTCTTGGATAATGCTCTAGAGCTTTACTTTAAGTGGAACCGGTCAGATGTTTTACTGCCTCTATTATTGCCGTGTATGTTTTAATCTCATGTGCTGTGACAGTTCAGAGAAAACATACCTTATAAAGCCAGTTGGGAACTATGTACCTCAGCTGATGACTAGTTTGAGATCAAGATCTCCTTGACTGACAGGTCTCTCTCAGTACACAGACGTAGGGAAAACTTTAGGGAGTGCAGCAGTGAAAAGTGACTGGGGATCTGCAAAGACTAGTCATCCGAAACACAAAGGCCCCAATTTAATAAGACTAGTGTATCATACACCAATCCTAATGAGGAGCATTCAGCAGTAAAATAAATTAATTAAGAGGCGCACTCCACTTACTGAATTTTATAGAAAAAAAGAGGGGTCACTATCCTATTCAATCATGATAAATAATGAAACACTAATATATAAATTATATTACCAATTAGACTGAAAAGGGGAACCCCAGAGACAAAAAATGTTTGTAACTTGAATTAAATTTTATTAACACAAAAATTACATATATAATATACAAATAAATGGTAACATGGACTAGGAAGAGAAATACAATTAAAAGATGGAAAGGTATGAAAAAAATCCCCAAATCTAGAAGAGAATACAATCCCTCATTAGATTCTCCGGGAAGGCATAAGTCTTTATTAAAATTATGGGGGAAATCCTCATAATAAGTCTATGTAGATATGATTTTGAAATCTACTATGAATAACCAAAGTAAGGTACTATGAGTGTATACTAAAATGTATGAACAATAGATGATGGAATGTGATAAATATCTACAGGTCATTAGGGCGCAGAATAAATATAAACCACACCAGTAACTGTTAGGAACGGCAGAACGCACTAAATAAAAATAAATAATAAAGTGCGTTCGCCGCTTGGGGTTCACCGTGCAGTAGGTGTTACACCGCTGCTAGGTAATGACAGAGGAGCAATATGGCGGTATGATGTGCACGGGTTCAACTTCACCCGGAGTGCGCAGAGCGTGCTCTGTTCACACACAGAAACATACAAACTGCTGAACCTGTTAGATACACAGGCCTCAGGTAAATGCACACACGGTATCTGGTCACAGGAGCAGGACCCAAGACAGAGGAGCTGCGTCCCTCTAGACCTACCGTGTGTGCTGCGTCGCTTCTGCGAACGCCAAGAAGGGCTGCAACTGCAGCGCGGTGTAGGACACTGCCGCTCGACGACAAAGCCAGAAAGCAAGCGCAATGTCAGACGCTAGCATAGCGGTGCGGTGTGCACAGTGGCTTAAGGCTTGCCACTGACACATGCTGACTGCTAAACTAATTCCCTATCCACATGCGTAATATCAGAGGGAAGGGGTTTTATAATGAGTCAGTCACCAGAACCATACATCCGTCACCATTCACACATAGCAAGTATAGCCTTTACTAGTGCATGGCCGAACGATCATGCATGCTTTTTATAGCCATGCAGGACCTTCTAGATCTCCAAGATGGACCAATGAGATCTGGAGCAGGACCTGGGCACATGACTCCCGATCTCCAATGGGAGATTGTCTCGTGAACATGCCCAGTAGGAGCACAGAGGAACTTAGTCTTTGGAGCGGTCTGCTGCAAAGTAATCTTCTCTGCAGTAGATAGACAGCAGGAGACCGCGGAATGTGAGGCTCTGGATTCCTGCAGAGCAGACGCAGAAACCTGACGCCTAATAGTAACTATGATGCGCGTGAAAAAATGCAACCTGTAGATAATGAAAATCCAATGAGCACAATATAGATATGACCCCTACCTTTAAATATAGATAGAGGGATCATGGATTATAAGCTGGTACAGAAAAGTCTTATAAATAATTCACAGAGTTCAAATAATCGTACCAACTCAACCCCATCAAATAATATGCATAGCCCAGTAATGTCACATAATTGTAAGGAAAGAATACCTTGGGTCATGATGATACACAGAACAGGAGCAATCTAGGAGTGTAATGGAAGCCTTCATGTGCGTTTCACCTGCATGGCTTCATCAGAAGGTGTGGTCACAGTTAAACGGTAGTTGCTATTTAAATGAAGCTACTAGGTCTTGTAGCGAATCAGCAGACTGCTCGCCATGTTGCTCCTCCCCGTGATGTGGTGGGTTTGCTGCGTGCTGTACAAGATGGGAGGGAGGACGTGCGTCATCACTCCCATCGCCAGGGCAATGCAGTCCCATCTGTGACGTCACCAGAGCTGAGTAGTGCATGCGCGGGGCACGTCTGCACTGCATGTGGAAGTGTAGGAACCCTGCAGCACAGCACTTGCCCAATGAGAACTGAGCCCAGTGATGAGATGGATGGAGCCATGCCACACTTGCTGAGGAGAGAGAAGCTCCCACTCACCATGACAAGGCGGCACAGCCGCATCATCAACTGAATTTTGCTCACCTCAATGCACCTTGCCAGAAATGTTACCCTAGTCATGGACTGCAGTAAAATTCTTGTCATACATCCCATCCCTCTCCTGCTCAGTCTGTTTTAGTGAACCAATTTAAAAATGGTGTGAAAAAAGTCACACATTTTTTCTTCAACGCTACATGGTGCACAAAAATTGCACCTATTGAAAGTGGTTTACACTGATGTAAGCATTCTGATGCATTGGCCCCACAGCCTCTGATTGTCTTTAAAAAGTCTATTTTCTCTAAAGTGCTGCATTATATCAGAGTAAAGCATGCCTCCATGCCATCATCCTGCCAGTTTTGAAACACCGTCCAAAAATTGTTTGATAAAGCAAAAAACTACCTTCAGTTTAGATATCATATCAAACACCCCCCCAAATAAATGCTTATTTTTAAGGAAAAAGAGGATCCATTGCACAAAAGTACATTTTAAGCCCTTAACGACCAACAATATGCCTTTTAAACGTGGCAGTTAAGGGTACTTATGCCTCAGTGCCGCTGTTTAACAGCACTGAGAAATAAGTGTATAGCGTCCCCAGAGTCGGAATTTCACCAGGATCTTGGCTGAGACCCCAGAGAACATGATTTGGGTCCATTTTTACCCCAGCGCTTCGATCACCGTTATTCATAGAATAAAAGCAACCGCAAAAAAAATAAATATTTCCAATTTAATTTCTCTATAATCTATTGTGATCGCACATCAGGGAAGAGAGAAATGGGGTCCCCCGATTCGCTGCCGGTACCTCCAGGTGTCCCAGGACCCTCCTGCATCCCCCCGGCAGCCGCAGTCTTCTTCCAGGAGGAAAATGGCAGGTGCATGCACAGTGCGCCTGCAGAGATCTGACGGCCAGCACCTGGCAACAACAGGAAATTTTTCCAATTGGTTTGTTTTGAGCACTCTGATAGACCATATCACAGTGATCAAAATAAAAAAATAGTAAATCCAACCCCCTTTTATTACCCCCTTAGTTAGGCTAAAATAATCAAATAAAATTTATTTATTTCCATTTTCTCATGAGAGTTAGAGATATGGTTGGAGTTGGGCTAAAATTACAGTTGGTCTAAAGTTAGGGTTCGGCTAAAGTTAGGCTTAGGGTTGGGCTAGGGTTGCAGTTGGGCTAAAGTTAGGGATGGGTTAGGATTAGGTTTGGGTTAAAGTTAGTGTTGGGCTAAAGTTAGGGTTGGGCTATGGTTGGGGTTGTGGATTGGATGGGATTATGGTTAGGGTTGGGATTAGGGTTAGGGGTGTGTTAGGGTCAGGTTTGTGGTTAGGGTTATGGCTAGGGTTGGGATTAGGGTTAGAGGTGTGTTGGGGTTAAGGTTTGAGTTAGAATTGGGGGATTTCCACTGTTTAGGTACATCATGGGGTCTCCAAATGCAACATGATGCCAATGTTGATTCCAGATAATGTTGCGTTCAAAAAGTCAAACAGTGCTCCCTCTCTTCTGAGCCCTGCCATGCACCCAAACAGTGGCTTTCCCCCACATACAGGGTATTGGCATACTTAGGAGAAATTGCACAAACAAAATTTGTGGCCCATTTTCTCCTTATACCATTGTGAAAATAAAAAAAATTGGTTCCAAAATAAATTTTTGTGAAAAAAGTAAAATGTTCATTTTTCCTTCCACGTTCCTTTAGTTTTTGTGAAGCACCAGAAGGGTTAATAAACTTCTTGAATGTGGTATTGCGCACATTAGAATCGTGTCACTTTTGGGTATTTTCTGTTATATTGACACCCCCAAACTCACTTCAAATGTGAAGTGGTCTCTAAAAAAATGGCTTTGTAAATTTTGTTGGAAAAATGAGAAATCGCTGGTCAACTTTTAACCCTTACAGCGTCCTAATAAAAAAAATATGTTTCCAAAATTGTGCTGATGTAAATTTGACATGTTAAAACTCTTATTTATTGACTATTTTGTGTGTTATGACTCTATGATTTAAGGGTGCAAAAATTATAAATTTGAAAATTGCAAAATTTTTCATAAATAAGGGCGTTATAACGAAGAAATTCTACCACTATCATGAAGTAAAATATGTCTCAAAAAATAATCTAAGAATCAGTGGGATAAGTTAAAACGTTCCAGACGTATAACCTCATAAAGTGACGGTTGTCAGAATTGTAAAAATTGGTTTGATCATTAAGTACCAAATTGGCTCGGTCACAAAGGAGTTAAAAATAAACATATTTTACTCAATCATATTAAAATAATGTTAAAAATTCAAGCAGATAGAACAATAGAGGCTTACTTACAAAAAGTGAGCGAATGAATCTTGTATTTGTAAGTAAGCCACTATTGTTCTATCTGCTTGAATTTTTAACATTATTTTAATGATTCAATAAAATTTATTTATTTTTAAAATTTATTTTTGTGCAATAGATCCTCTTTTTCCCTAAAAATAATCATTTATCTGGGGATGTGTTTGATATGATCATCCTGCCAGTATCTGATTTATACTGCCTGTGGTTTAGTATAAACCAGAGAAAGAAGGAGCAAACGATGATTATGCAAAAAGTATCAATAATTTTTATTACTAAAAAGTAACATGCAAAAAGTGATTATCTCCTTGATAAAGTGGCCGTCCTACGCCGCGAAACGTGTGTCGGGGGTCACTGCCAGACGGTCCTGCTCTTCCTCCCTCCTCTGGTAAGACAGCTCACTTACATCCATGGTTGTTTCCTAGTGGGACTTTCCTTCATTTTTGCCTATGTTTCCCCACATTATATGGATGCTATGTACCTCCCTTATGATTGAGTTGTGCTCAGGGCAGGTACTGGGAACATTCTGACCCACATGGCTCTTAACCATTTACAGGGTGGCGTTACATTATTGGGCTTTTTTTGATTAGGCACATTGCTTGGAATATTCATATGAGGATATTGGTTCCATCTTGGGGAGAGGGACTGCTTAGGTGTATATTCATCTGCGTCACATTGACACTTTAATATGATCTTGTGCACTTTTTGTATGTTACTTTTTAATAATAAAAATTATTGATACTTTTTGCATAATCATCGTTTGCTCCTTCTTTCTCTGGTTTATAATGGACTATTGGAGCTGATGTGGCTTGTGCCATGTGTGAACAAATTGTTTTGATTCCACCCATTGGCAATTTAGCAATTTATATGGGAACCCTGTTAATAATGCCTGTGGTTTAGGCAGTATGAACCAGATGACCAGTTCTAATTAGACCATTGAAAATAAAGTGCCAAGGAGGTGAAGATGCTGGAGCGCTAAAATATATGAAGAGAAAAAATTACACATATTTCAATCCCCTGATCTATTACTGCAGGTTCCCAGTCCACAACAAATTGCTACTTTTATTATGTATTATTTTGAGAAGCACAGCTACATGAAAAATGTATCACATTTTAAAATAAATATAATAAATATATTTTTTTCATATTAAGATATGGCAAAATTAAAATACCAGATAAAATTGTTATCTATCTCAAAGCTTAGACAACTTCAGAAAATGCTTTATGATATCACCATGTCATACTGTTAGGCGTCGGATTTCTGCGTTTACTCCGCCAGGATCCAGACCGTCACATTCTGCAGTCTCCTGCTGTTTATCTACTGCACAGGAGATTGCAGCAAATCTCTCCTGAGGCTAAGTTCTTCTGTCCTCCTACTGAGCATGCTCATGGGATGATCTCCCATTGGAGATCGGGAGTCATGCTCAGGTCCTGCTCCAGATCTCATTGGTCCATCTCAGAGATCTGGAAGCTTGTGGATAGTGTTGAGCATTCTGATACCGCAAATATCGGGTATCGGCCGATATTCACGGTATCGGAATTCCGATACTGAGTTCCGATACTTTTTGCATATCGAATACCGTAATCGGAAGTTCCCATAATGCTATGAGCCAGTTTGATTTGATTCAGCCAATGACAATCCTCAGAAGTGTGGGCACATCCTGTTAGGCATGTAGGCATGTTAACTAATGGCATGGCTGTGATTGGCTGCTGAAATGATGTCATGATGAACTATAAAATCCGCCACCGCCGCCATTTCAGGTTCACTCTGCTGTGATTTCAGTTATGGACAGGCTGCTGTTCAAGACTCTGAGGGACAGTTAGAGATAGCGATTTTCCAAATAATATTGCTATATAATATTGTGCTTTACCCAGGCTACATTATCAATCACTGTAGCTTTCTTTTGCCTTGCAGCGCTGTTCACAGCTGTCTGCAAGGTCTGTGTGAGTGCTGCTCATGCTGTGTAGTGTGTCCTGCAGCAAAGTCTGGTTGTAGGCCGCTCAGCGTGCGTCACTGCCTCATACATATTTTTCTTTCATTGCTGCAAATTTTTCATTAATTCTCCTATTAATGTGCATCCATCCGTGTCCATATACATTGGTTGCAAACACTATAGGAGTAGACAGCGGAGCCTTTCTGCAGCCTTTCAGTGCTAGTGCCCAGTTCTCTGCACTGTTCACGGCTGTCAGAAAGGTCTCTGTGTGTGAGTACAGCTCACGCTGTAGTGTTTCCTGCAGCCACGTCTGGTTGTAGGCCGCAAAGCGTGCGTCACTGCCTCATACATATTTTCCTTTCATTGCAGCTCATTTTTTTTAATTCTCCTATTAGTGTGCATCCATCCGTATCCATATACATTGGTCGCAAACACTATATAGGAGTAGATAGAGGAGCTTTTTTTCTGGCTTGTGCCCTGCAGCCGCAGCCAGATTAGTATTACCCTATTTTTTGGAGCCTCATCTAATGCATTGTAGGTTACCTTCCTGCATTGTAATAGCTCCAAAAAGTTTGTGATACTATCGCTTTCACATCTTTGGTCACATCCTTTTTGTTTTTTAGAAAAAAAAAGACAAAATAAAGTTCACCAAACACTCCACTTGACAGTTGCGTAGGCCACATTAGCTCATAATAAAGTGTAGTCCACACACTTTATAAAATTAGTGTTTGTTATACCTGTTAGCAGCTGTTCAGGAATAAGCACACTAAGCCCCCCCTTTGTACTTTTCTGCCTTTCTTTATCAGTCTACCAAGATGAAGAAGGCAGTTAGTAAGGCACGTGGTCATGGGGATTCAGCAGGGAGAGGACGTGGGGGTTCTGTGCCTGCTGCGGGCACCAGCGAGTCAGCATCCCCCAGTTTTACCAGGCCACAGTCCTTTATGCGCAGCTTTGTAGGACCCACTGCTGCAGAAGGAACAAATTGAAACCGTTGTCGGATGGATGGCAGCTAACGCATCGACTTCAATGACTTCCACATCCTCTCAGGGCCAGAGCACTGAAGAGCAACCATCTGTCTCTTCACCACCTGCCAAATTGCCCAGGTAGTCAGAGATCCCTGTACAGGAGCCATCTCAGTCTCTACTTCTGTTCTCTGAATCTGTTGGCTTGGAAAGAGGGGGCCAGCCAAGCAGCATTCTAGAATGTGAAGAAGAGGGAGTATGCAGTTATGAGCAACTGCTTTGTCCCTCTGAATCTGAAGAGGCGGGTGGGCCAGTGCCTATGGTCAGCATACCTCAGTGCGCATCAGATGATGAGACTCAGGTGCCACTTTCTGGTGCGTACGGTGCTGGCGAGACTACCCAGGAGAAGCAGGTGTTTGAAGAGGGGAGTGTAGATGATGAGGTCCTTGACCAATCATGGCATGAGGAACAGGAAGGTGGTGGGAGCAGCTCTGAGGAAGAGATTCCCTGAATGGAAAAAACAGGAGGGAGGGGGAGGGGGCAGACTTGGTTGCCTGTAGCCTCGACTTCGGCACCCATTAGGAGCATTCCTCTTCCAAAAGCTAAAACGGGCGCTCCCAAGACTTTTTTGACACAGTTGCAGATGACATTTGCTTTGTCAAATGCAAGCTGTGTCACCAGAAAGTCAAAAGAGGGAAAAGTGTCAGCAACCTCAATACCACAAATATGTGGAAACATGTGCAGACCACAGCGCAGGAGCTCTGGAATGCCATCAAGCAGGAGAGTGATGTGTGGTTTGTGCCAGCGAATCTCCAGCCAGGCTGGTAGTGTGTGACAATGGCCGAAATCTGGTGGCAGCTCTGGGCCTAGGCAACCTCACTCACATCCCATGTCTGGCACATGTGCTCAACTTGGTCGTGCAGAGCTTTTTGAGGGACTATCCGAATCTTTATGCATTGCTGCACAAGATTCGTATAGAGTGTGCTCACTTGCGGCGTTCCACCATGGCAAGATCGCGCATTGCAGCTCTGCAGCGCCGATTACGCCTTCCGGAACATCACATCATATGTGACCTACCCACCAGGTGGAATTCAATGTTACATATGATGGAGCGGTTGTGTGAGCAGCAGGCAGCAGTAATGGAGTACCAGCTGCATCAGTCGCAAACAAGTCGCACTGTGCGCCGGTCACACTTCAGCACCACTGAGTGGGCCTCTATGAAGGACATCTGCCTTGTTTTGCGTGCCTTCGATGATTCAATGCGGATGGTGAGTGCAAATGATGCACTAGTCAGCATGACTGTCCCCCTTATCTGCCTGCTTCAAAAAACACTGCAAGCACTAAGGTAGGAGGTTTTGGAAGAGGTTGAGGATGAGGAGGCACAAATGCCATTAGCTCTGGACAGTCTGCACTACGTGGTTCCTCCCTGCTGCTAGTGTATTATTGGAATGCGTCTTTAGTGCCGCAGGTGGTGTACTAACAGACGATCGCACGTGACTATCCTCCGATAATGTTGACCGGCTTACTTTTCTGAAAATGAACAAGGCCTGGTTCTCACCAGAATTTGCCAGTCCTCTTCCAGAATAAATAATTGGTTGGCAACAGTATCCAGGTCTCCTGTTGTGTTCATGTTTCTACCACCTGAACTGTAATCCCTGGGCTCCAACACCGCCAGTTGTTGCTCAGAAGTGGCGTCTGCACAGAGAAAAACACTTGCTCCAGTGTTAGTGGGGTTCAGTAACGCTAGCTGCTCCCCTGCTGTGTGTCCGGCAATGTCTACTGCTGCCTCCACATTCACACTACTACTGATTTCAAACTTGCTCCAATTAGGCCTCTGGCTCCACTCTGTCTCTAATATTTCCCTTGGCCTCCAACACCGCGAGTTGCTGATCAGAAGTGCCGTCTGCACAATCAACGTTTGTTCCTGTGTTACTGGGGTTCAATAACATCAGCTGATCCCCTGATGTGTGTCCGGCAATGTCTCTTGCTCTTTCCATATTCCCACTACTAGTAGTGGGAATGTGGACAGAGCAGGAGACATTGCCGGACACACATCAGGGGATCAGCTGACGTTACTGAACCCCAGTAACATAGGAACAAGTGTTGATTGTGCAGACCGCACTTTTGAGCAGCAACTGGCGGTGTTAGAGGACAGGGTAAATACTAGAGACAGTGGAGCCAGAGGCCTAATTGGAGCACGGTTAAAATCAGTAGTAGTCTACAACAGATATAAAACTTGATGAAATTAGGCCTCAGCCTACACCCAGATTGACCCTGGGCTCCAACATCGCCAGTTGCTGCTCAGAAATGTCTTTGGCACGGGTAATCCCTCCTGCCCCGCCTGGTTCCAGCAAGCCCGCTGTTTCCGGGTAGTGTC
Organism: Dendrobates tinctorius; assembly: GCF_039654945.1. Lineage (NCBI taxonomy): Eukaryota > Metazoa > Chordata > Amphibia > Anura > Dendrobatidae > Dendrobates > Dendrobates tinctorius. Next base: position 60,295,243 of record NW_027361707.1, on the reverse strand, counting down.
AACGTCACTTTGCCACCAAAATGTTTTCCTGTCGTGTTGCGGTCGGGTTAGCCGAGTCTATGGTGCCTGCAGTTTAGGTGCTTCCTATGTGGGCTGTTGGTTCTGGTAATAAAGGCTGGTTCCGTAGTGCCAATAGGACAAGCACCCCCTGTGGGTCTGTGGGTTTCGGCAACTGCGGCCGGCTCTCGGCCTTGCAACTTTGTTTTTCTTGGGTACCTTCTGCTACCCATCCGGGTTCCAGTACCATCAGCTAGTTCTCGGCAGTGCCTTTGGCTTAGGTGCCTCCTTCTCGGTATCCGAGTTCCAGCCACGTCTGCTGGTCCTTGGTAGTGCTTTCTAGCACAGGTACCTCCTGCTTAGTAACCAGGTTCCAGCACCGTCAGCTGGTCCTCTGTAGTGCCATTGGCTCTTGTTCCTTCTGCTGCCCCTCCGGGTTCAAGCACCGTCAGCTGGTCCTCGGTAGTGCCATTGGCTCTTGTTCCTTCTGCTGCCCCTCCGGGTTCCAGCACCGTCAGCTGGTCCTCGCTAGTTCCATTTGCTCTTGCAGCTTCTGCTACCCATCTGGGTTCCAGCACCGTCAGCTGGTTCCAGGCAGAGCCTTTGGCCTAGGTGCCTCCTTCTCGGTATCCGAGTTCCAGCAATGTCTGCTGGTCCTTGGTAGTGCTTTCTAGCACAGGTACCTCCTGCTTAGTAACTGGGTTCCAGCACCGTCAGCTGGTCCTCGCTAGTTCCATTGGCTCTTGCATCTTCGGCTACCCATCCGGGTTCCAGCACCGTCAGCTGGTTCTCGGCAGTTCCTCAGCCTTCTTGTACCTTCTGCTACATTTCCAAGGTGAAGCTTTTGGAAATGGTTTTTGCTTATTATCACTCTGGATCTCCTTGACGACAACCCTGAAGACAACGACCCGGAACACCACCCCGAAGAAGACCAAAAAGATGACCCTGAAGAAGATGACCAAGAGGACAAAGAACATGAAGACAACCACCAAGATACAGAACAACAAGAGACAGAAGACCAAGAAGCAGAAGACCAAGAAGCATAAGACCAAGAAGCTTCAGAACAAAAAGCAGAAGAACATTAAGCATAAGGCCGGGGTCACACTAACCTGCGCAAAATACGGTCCGTAGTTTACAGGCGTAATACGGATGAATGACCTCTAAATAGTGGTCCGTAGGTCATCCGTAAGCAAGGTGGGGTCTCGTATTTTGCGCATGTGAGCATCCGTATGTAATCCGCATGGCATCTGTATGCAATCCGTATGGCGAAATTTTCTCGCAGCCTTGCAAAATGGGCATTTAACGGTTTTGAGGCCTGCTAACAATTTAAATCATTAGCCTCCACCCTATTTATTGGCTCAGGAACAGGTGGCTGCCTCCATTCTGGCCATTTATGACCTTGCTTTCACTAGGTGTGTTGGTGTTGTATGTGGAACATGGCAGAGGGTCTGAGTTTCAATACAACTGAGCAGGTTCTCTTCAACTGGCTTTTGTCACGGCGCTTTGGGCAACCATACCCAGTGATAGTGGATCCGCGGAGGAGGAGACGCATGTGGGTACATCCACTTTTGAGGCAACGACTCACAAGAGTTTATTTTCACCACCTCTATTCTTCTCTGCGGGAGCATCCACTGAAATTTTACCAATACTGTCGCATGAGCATTTCCACATTTGATCGACTCTTGGAGACAGTGCGCCCTGGGATAACATTTCAGGACACAAGTAGCGCAAAGCTATATCTGCAGGGGAGCGACTTCTACTCACAATATGGTATGTACTACACAACCACATTCTCTATGTTCATAATGTGTGGGCTAAAGTATGTTTTTTGCCTTCTAGGACTAAGTTTAATGCCCTCATCTTACTCCAAATATGGTTCAACTTACACAACAGAATGTTAGGTCTAATATGTACTGCATATCACTTAGTCATTGTGCAACCAAATATGTGTGTGTTATTCTATCTCAATTCCTACCAAGTTTGGTCGGCATGTAACTGATGTTTTTGGACTTTATGCATTCTAAAATTATCAATTTCTGTTGTTCTACAGCTTCCTGTCCACTGGCCTGTCTTATGCCGCCCTCCACCATGAGTTTCTCATTGGAAGATCAACCATTTCAGGCATAGTGAGGTCTACATGTACAGATATCTGGACAAGACTCCATCAAGTGGTCATGCCCGAGCCCAGGACGGAAAACTGGTTGAGGATATCAAGGGACTTTGAGGAGGACTGCCAGTTTCCAAATTGTATTGGGGCCCTGGATGGCAAACATATCCGGGTGGCGTAAGCCGCCAAACTCTGGCTCCCAATTCTTCAATTATAAACAATACTTTTCTGTTGTATTGTTGGCTCTGGTAGACCCTCAAAACAAGTTTATAATTGTTGACATTGGGGCCTATGGAAGGACGCGAGACTCTAGAGTCTTCAATTCTTCTATAATGGCTCGGCGGCTACGCACCAACCAGTTGGATCTACCACCACCACGCCAGCTACCAGGCTCCCCTGAAGAATCAGTCCCTTATGTCCTTGTGGCAGATGAGGCATTTCAGTTATCACGCAATGTCATGAGTCCATATCCCCGGCGCAACCTTGACCACAGGCGCAGAATTTTTAACTTGCGTCTATCACGTGCTAGGCGACTGGTGGAGTGTTCCTTTGGCATTCTTTGTGCCAAATGGCGGGTACTCCAGTCTGCCATTCAGTTGAGTGAACAGAATGTTAATGAAGTTTTGAAAGCCTGTGTGGTTCTTCATAACTTCACCAGGATACATGATTGTTCCTCCTCTGCTGGTGTTGTGCGTAGGCCGGACAATGTGCGCAGGGTGAGACCACCTATGAACCCTCAACGTAGACCGCTCTCTGGCCTCAATGTGCATGATATTTTCACTAATTACTTTATCTCACCTGAGGGGGCAACGTCTTGGCAAGAGCTTGCTGTGTCTATGTTATAATTTGCTTCTTTAAGTGTGTCTAAATATATATTACTCAACCCCTTATGATTCTATGACTGTTTCATTGCATTGGTTAGTGTATGTTAGTATATTGTCAGGGTTTTTGAGAAATCACACAGAGAAGTTAACTGTAGTAGACAAATTTTTAGTTTTGCCTTTTTTTTTTTCCTTAACCCCTTCACCCCCAAGGGTGGTTTGCACGTTCATGACCGGGCCAATTTTTACAATTCTGACCACTGTACGTTTATGAGGTCATAACTCTGGAACGCTTAAATGGATCCCGGTGATTCTGACAATGTTTTCTCGGGACATATTGTACTTCATGATAGTGGTAAAATTTCTTTCAAATAACTTGCGTTTATTTGTGAGAAAAACGGAAATTTGGCGAAAATGTTGAAAATTTCGCAATTTTCCAACTTTGAATTTTTATACCCTTAAATCACAGAGATACGACACACAAAAAACTTGATAACTAACATTTCCCACATGTTTACTTTACATCAGCACAATTTTGGAACCAAAATTTTTTTTTGTTAGGAAGTTATAAGGGTTAAAAGTTGACCAGCGATTTCTCATTTTTACAACACCATTTTATTTTTGCAGACCACATCACATTTGAAGCCACTTTGAGGGGTCTATATGATAGAAAATACCCAAAAGTGACACCATTCTAAAAACTGCACCCCTTAAGGTGCTCAAAACCACATTCAAAAAGTTTATTAACCCTTTAGGTGCGTCACAGGAATTTTTTTGAATATTTAAAAAAAAATGAACATCTAACTTTTTTTCACAAAAAAAATACTTCAGGTTCAATTTTTTTTTATTTTACCAAGGGTAACAGGAGAAATTGGACTGCAAAAGTTATTGTGCAATTTGTCCTGAGTACGTTGATACCTGATATGTGGTGGGGAACGACTGTTTCGGCGCATGGCAGAGCTCAGAATGGAAGGAGCGCCGTTTGACTTTTTCAATGCAAAATTGGCTGGAATTCAGATCGGACGCCATGTTACGTTTGGAGAGTCCCTGATGTACCTAAACAGTGGAAACCCCCTACAAGTGACCCCATTTTGGAAACTAGACCCCCAAGGAACTTATCTAGATATGTGGTGAGAACTTTGAACCCACAAGGGCTTTACAGAAGTTTATAACGTACAGCGGTACAATTAAAAAATCATATTTTTTCCACAAAAATGATCTTTTCACCCCAATTTTTATTTTCCCAAGGGTAACAGGACCCTAAAAGTTATTTTGCAATTTGTCCTGAGTACGCTGATACCCCACATGTGGGGGTAAACCACTATTTGGGCGCATGGCAGAGCTCGGAAGGGAAGCAGCACCATTTGACGTTTTTGGCTGGAATTGAGATCGGACATCATGTCGCGATTGGAAAACCCCTGATGTAGCAAAACAGTGGAAACCCCCCACAAATGACACCATTTTGGAAACAAGACCCCCTAAGGAACTTATCTAGTTGTGTGGTGAGAACTTTGAACCCCCAAGGGCTTCACAGAAGTTTATAACATACAGCCGTACAATTAAAAAATCATATTTTTTCCAAAAAAATGATCTTTTCACCCTCAATTCTTATTTTTCCCAAGGGTAACAGGACCTTAAAAGTTATTGTGCAATTTGTCCTGAGTACGCTGATACCCCACATGTGGGGGTAAACCACTATTTGGGCGCATGGCAGAGCTCGGAAGGGAAGCAGCGCCATTTGACGCTTTTGGCTGGAATTGAGATCAGACACCATGTCGCGATTGGAAAACCCCTGATGTACCAAAACAGTGGAAACCCCCCACAAATCACACCATTTTGGAAACTAGACCCCCTAAGGAACTTATCTAGATGTGTGGTGAGAACTTTGAACCACCAAGGGCTTCACAGAAGTTTATAACATACAGCCGTACAATTAAAAAATCATATTTTTTCCACAAAAATGCTCTTTTCACCCTCAATTCTTATTTTTCCAAGAGTAACAGGACCCTAAAAGTTATTGTGCAATTTGTCCTGAGTAAGCTGATACCCCACATGTGGGGGTAAACCACTATTTGGGTGCATGGCAGAGCTCAGAAGGGAAGCAGCGCCATTTGACGTTTTTGGCTGGAATTGAGATCGGACACCATGTCGTGATTGGAAAACCCCTGATGTACCTAAACAGTGGAAACCCCCCACAAATGACACCATTTTGTAAACTAGACCCCCCAAGGAACTTATCTAGATGTGTAGTGAGCACTTTGAACCCCCCAGTGCTTCACAGAAGTTTATAACGCCCGGGCGTGAAAATAAAAAATTCGTATTTTTTCCACAAACATGATCTTTTAGTCACCATTTTTTTTATTTTCCCAAGCGTACCAGGAGAAATTGGACCCCAAAAGTTGTTGTCCAATTTGTCCTGAGTACGCTGACGCCCCTTATGTGGGAGAAAACTACTGTATGGACACATGTCGGGGCTCGGAAGGGAAGTAGTGACGTTTTGGATTGCAGACTTTGATGGAATGGTCTGCGGGTGTCATGTGCGTTTGGAGAGCCCCTGATGTACCTAAACTATTGAAACTCCCCACAAGTGACCCCATTTTGGACACTAGACCCCCCACGGAACTTATCTAGATGTGTGGTGAGCACTTTGAACCCCCAAGTGCTTCACAGAAGTTTATAACGCTCGGACGTGAAAATAAAAAAATCATTTTTTTCCACAAAAATGATATTTTTGCCCCCAATTTTTTATTTTCCTAAGGGTAACAGGAGAAATTGGACCCCAAAAATTGTTTTGCAATTTGTCCTGAGTAGGCTGATACCCTACATGTGGGGGGTAAAACACTGTTTGGGCACATGGCAGAGCTTGGAAGGGAAGGAGCACCATTTGACTTTTTCAACTCAGAATTGGCTGGAATTGAGATCAGACGCCATGTTGCATATGGAGAGCCCCTGATGTGCCCAAACAGTGGAAACCCTCAATTCTAACTCCAACCCGAACCCCAACACACCACTAACCCTAATCTCAGCCCTAACCGTAGCCTAGCCCTAACCCTAACCCTAACCCTAGCCCTGGACCTAACCCTAGCCCTAACCCTAACCCTAATGGGAAAATGGAAATAAATACATTTATTTTATTTTATTATTTTTCCCTAACTAAGGGGGTGATAACGGGGGGTTTGATTTACTATTTATGGCGGTTTTTATGTTTGGCAGCTGTCGCACGCTAAAAGACGCTTTTTATTGTAAAAATAGTTTTTGCATCACCACATATTGAGAGCTATAATTTTTCCGTATTTTGTCCCACCAAGTCATGTGAGGTCTTATTTTTTGCGGGACGAGTTGACGTTTTTATTGGTACCATTATCGGGCACATGACATTTTTTGATCGCTTTTTATTCCAATTTTTGGGATGTAGAATGAACAAAAACCAGCGTTTCATGAATTTCTTTTGGGGGGGTGCGTTTACACCGTTCCGCGTGCGGTAAAATTGATAAAGCAGTTTTATTCTTCGGGTCAGTACGGTTACAGCGATACCTCATTTAGGTCTTTTTTTATGTTTTGTCGGTTTTATGTAATGAAAACTATTTTATATAAAAAATAATTATTTTTGCATTACTTTATTCTGCGAGCTATAACTTTTTTATTTTTTCACTGATGATGCTGTTTGGCTGCTCGTTTTTTGCAGGACAAGATGACGTTTTCAGCGGTACCATGGATATTTATATGCGTCTTTTTGATCGCGTTATTACACTTTTTGTTTGGCGGTATGATAATAAATTCGTTTTTGCTTTGTTTTTTATTTTTATTTTTTAAGGGGTTCGCTAAAGGGGTTAACTAATGGGACAGTTTTATAGGGCGGGTCATTACGGACGCGGCGATACCTAATGTGTACTTTTATTGTTTTGTTTTTTTTATTTCCAAAAAATGGATTTATTGGGGCAATATTTTTTTTTTTTTTCTAATTTATTTGGCGATTTTTTTAAAATTATTTTAACACTTTTTTTAACTTTATTACATAGTCCCAGGTGGGACATCACTGTCCTGTGACAGATCGCTGATCTGTCACATCACAGATCACTGTGACAGATCAGCGATCTGTCACAGGCAGTGCAGAAGACTTCCTCATGCCTGCGCTTTGCAGACACTGAGGAAGCCAGCTTCCTGCAGGCCCCCGAAGGCCCCCGTCGCCATCTTGGATTCAGGGGCCTGCAGGAAAGGAGCCCCCCGCAGCAGCACTGCACATTGCGCTGCCATGGGGGGCTTAGGGAAGCACGGAGGGAGCCCCCTCCCTGCCGATGCTTCCCTTTAACCCCCGGTACACCTCGATCATGTTTGATCGCGGTGTGCAAGGGGTTAACGTGTCGGGGGCGGTCCGTGACCGCCCCTGACACATTGTGCCGGGTGCCAGCTGTGATAATCAGCTGACACCCGGCCGCGATCAGCGGCGCTCACCACGTGGGCGCCGCTGATCGCGGTAGACGTACTATCCCGTCCATGGGCATAGGGGCCCGGGTCCCATGGACGGGGTAGTACGTCAGATGTCAGGAAGGGGTTAAAGGCAAACATAATATTGCCATATGAACATTTTGGCAATAGGCAAAATTGCCCTTTTTGCATTATTAAACTTTTTTGAAAAGTAACATTATATAACATAATCCAAAAAAACATTAGGCAATAACAACATTGCTGCATGAGAATATTTAAATACAAAGGAAAAAAATAGGTGAGCTCCATCAACAAAATTAATGCTAAAAGATAGCACTCACATTTCTTCAGAATGTTTTCCAATCATAGAAATATTCCACCATGACAGGCAAGGCTACCTCACGGCTTTCAGACAGATATTACCTGTCTGTAGAACAGAGAATATTTAACCATGCTATACTGGAAAGGATGAAAAAACAAAACTCACTTGTTAAGACATAGAGAGAGCGTGATATTCTGAAGGCTGGTCGCCTTGATTTGTTACTATAGATTGCTAGCAAAAAAGGTGACTACTTCACTAAGGCCAGCACGCCTTTCCTAGGCATTAGCAAGTGAGTAGTATATTTTCATCCTTTGACTTTACAGTATAGTGCGTTTAAATATTCTCTTTTGTACAGACATGTAATATCTGTCTGAAAGGCATGAGGTAGCCTTGCCTGTCATGATGGATTCTTAATATGATTGGAAAACATTGTTAAAAAATTTGAATGTTAAATTTTGTAACAAAGTTTGGTGATGGAGACCACCTGTTTTTTCCTTTGTATTTGGAGCACCAGTGAAACCGCACTGGATATCTATGGCCATCAGACTTATAAATCCTCATAGGTTGGGGAAGGGGAACGTGGAAGAGCAGCCTGTGGGTGCTGCTGGACACTGTGGCCAACATCGCCCTGTGTGGGGCCATACTGTTGCCCATGATGTGGGAATTGTCCTGCCTTCTGGGAATGTTGGGGGTACTGGCCAGAGTAATGTTGGGGAGGGGCATCTTGTTGGCTGTGGTAGGCATGTGGCTCATACCCACCAAGATAGCCATATCGTCTCCAACCAGGTTGGGACCAGCCTCCAACACTGGGTGGGTACAAGTGGCCATATTGGTGGGGTTGGCTAGAGGCTGACATTTGTGGCTGCTGAATAGAAGGTTGGGTAGTGGGAGGAGGGGGTGAGGTGTAGGCCCACGTATTTGAGGATCCTCAGATCCTGCTTGAGCTTGCATTTGTGGGGGGTGCCTAAGGCGCATGAGATTTCGTGGTGAAAGCTGCCACCTCTCAATGTATTCAAATAGTTCGTTGGGCGTATTGGGGTAGGTGCAGGCATCAAGCAGGATCTGAAAGCAAAGCATCCTCTAATACCGAGTCTGACCTCACGGGAAAGGGCACGGAGATAATTGGCCAGGCTGCGAGAGTATGCCTCCTCCCCATCATCAGTGTTAACTCTGGCTAAATAATTGAGGACCCCAGTGTCCACATTAGTGCAGGTATCAGGGGCAGGTATTTGCCGTCTTCAGCTTCTTCCTCGCCGGGATGTGGCAGCAGGCTGAGGAGAGCCCTGGATGTGGCCAGTTGGGCTGTTGCTGAAATTGCCCTGATCCTCTGCTGGTGCTGATGCAGCAGCAGCACCAGATGTCCTGGTGGTGGGTTTTGGGGTGCAGGCAATGGCACATCCTGACTCGAGTCTTCACCCCTGCTCCTAGTAGGGGGAGAAGATGGGCCAGCCACCTCTTCCCCTGCAGACCCAGGATCAATGATGGGCTCTGTATCCGAGCCAGTGCCTCTGTCCGTAAGGTTAGACTGAGTTCTGTGAAGAAATAGAACAGAGCCAAAAATAAATACCTATTTTTGGCCCTGTAAAGTATCTGTGTAATGTGGTGTGAGGTATCTACTTACGGTCTCAGATCCAGAATTGGGGTGAGGAAGGAGAGGCAGTCATAATAGATATATTTTCTTTTAACGTAGCCAGCATCCCCACTCCTGGACCGCTGCTGGCGTTCCCGGCGGTATTGGTCCTGGATGCTTCGCCAGCGTCTCATCACATCTTCCACTGCAATGTGACAGGAAATATTGTCAAAATCACATATTTGATAGTCACATTTGCTACCAGTAGTCTAGGCATGGGGCCTTCTGGGTTGTGCTTTATACCCATGGTGGCATATCTAATTGGGCAGATACACAGGGTCTCTTTAGTTGATGTATCAAATAGCTACACTTAATAATTGGCTTGTCTAGGAGGATGAGGAGCTTGTGGCCTAAACCCAAATTATGGCTGTGTGAATCCACGTGTCACATACAAATCTAATGGCCTCATGAGGGAAAAAGTACAAACACAGGAAGGGGGGTGCTGATTCTATATTCCTTTTTTGTTGTGCACTAAGGTTACTCATGTTTTGGCTTGTACTTACGAATTTTATGCTGCTCCTCACGTGGCCGATCACCAAAGTCATGGTACATCTGGCGACAGATGCGCCTCCATGACGCCTCCTTTCTTGCCCTGTTGGAAAAATGGGCATCACGTTGGTCCCAGAGTTCGGGACGCTCCTGCACCAGGACTATTAACATTTCCACATTAATGTAAGTGGACGCCATGATGCTGCTGTACTCCGTGGAGGCGTACTTCCTGGATGTCTGGAGCGCTTTTTGAGCTCATTTGCATGTCTAGGCATCCTGATGATGGATTGGCCCATTTCCTGTCACCAGCCAAAAGACCTGCGTATTGCTCGCAGGTCACACGTCTGGTCCATGTGTAATCCGTATTTTTTGCGCACCCATAGACTTGCATTGGCGTACCACGGCCGTAGTACGCTGACAATCGCAGCATGCTGCGGTTGCCACGGACCGTACAATACGGATGAGAAATATACGGCTGGTGCGAGGGACCCCATAGAGAATCATCTGTCCGTGTGTAATGCGTGCTTTTTGCGCCTCTCACTCGGCCGTATTCCTCGCCAGTGTGACCCTGGCCTAAGACTAAAAATCAGAGCAAAAGATATTATCTAAAGTTTAAGCAGAAGAAGACTAAGCAGTGTATGGGGGTGAGTCCGTTCCTCCTCTTGGTGCCCCTGGAAAATGCCTGCTGCAGGCCAAACTGAACGCAGACAAATCCTGTTGTAAATCTTTTGTGACAGGCAGAATGGAAGGTGTAATCTTCAAACTTTTATAGATAACAGCTACAGGAATGCCTGTCACAAATAAGAATATGATGAAGCAGAAGAATAGGAAGAAGATGAAGAAGTAGAATATGAAGAAGAATAATAGTTGAATAAGAAGAATATGAAGAATGTAAAAAAAAAGAATAATAGGAAGAAGGTGAAGAAGAAGATGAATAAGGTGAAGAAGAAGTTGATGAAAAAGATGCTGCTGCTGCTGAGGATCATGAAGGAGAAAGTGTGGGAGAAGTAAAAAAGAAGGTGAAGAGCATGGAAGTAGTGAAACATACATATCTGACAAAATATAAAAAAGGTTAACATTGTCAATATTTTTGTAACTCCGAACGTCTTTAAAAAAAAAAAATTATTTCTGCTATTCATTTGATTGGGCTAAACCTCTATGCCTTTAATGTCTCCTACACCTCCCACAATACATTCTACATTATTCTTAGTTGTTTTTCTTCACGTAGAATTAACCTACAAGGAAAGAAAGGGTTTTTATTAATTCCGATATTTCTGTCCCATTGACTTGCATTGGTTTCTGGTATCGGAATCGGCGATACCCGATACTTTTTTGGTATCGGTCCGATCCAATCCGATCCGATATTTCACGATATCGGATGGTATCGCTCAACACTACTTGTGGAAGGTCCCGGCTGCTATAAAAGGCGTGCATGGCTGTTTCCCCATGCGCTAGTATAGTCTTACTTGCTGCTGTGTGTTTGAGGACGGATGTATGATTCTGGTGAATGACTCATTATAAAACCCCTTCCCTCTGACATTACGTATGTGGTTAGGGACTGAGTTAGAATCAGCGCCAACTTTCCTCTGCTGCAACTTCCACAGCTGCTAGCGTCCAACATTGCGCTTGCGCCTTAGTCTTGTCGTTCGGCGGCAGTGTCCACGCTGTGCTGCAGTAGAAGCCCCTTTGCGTCCGCAGTTGCGACGCTCCGCACACGGTAGGTCTAGACGGACGTAGTGCCACCATCTTGAGCTACTTCTGTGACCTGATACCGTGTGTGCGTTTTTACTGAGTACTGTGACCTCAACAGGCTCAGTCTTTTGTGTTTGTACTTATTTGGCAACTCTGTGAAATAACTGAGATTGCTCTGCGCACCTGGGTGAAGTTTAGCCCTGTTCACATTTCTGCCGTTTTTGCTCCTGCCACCACTTAGCAGCGGCTATATCACCTACTGCACGGTGGACCCCGAGCGGCGCACGCACTTTATTATTATTTTTATTTAGTGCGTTCCGCCGTTCCTAACATTATACTAGCACCAGGGTCAGGCTAGTGGTGGCAGAACAGCAGCAACTGTTACAGTGTATTCGGCAGCTTGAGGGCAGGTTGGCCACTCTTGAGAGGGCTCTCTCAGCTGCACAATCCACCGAAGCTGCTGCAAAGGCAATCACAGACGCAGTTTCCCGTATGTCCACATCCTCCCTCGCGCCGACAGTTACCCGCCTCCCATTGCCAGATAAATTTTCTGGTGATGGCGCCTCCTGTAGGGGTTTCATCAGCTAGTGCTCTATTCAGCTGGAGCTACTGGCTGCTCGATTCCCTACACAGCGGGCCAAGGTGGGGTTTATTGTTTCCCTTCTGTCGGGCAAGGCGTTGGAGTGGGCTACGCCATTATGGGAGCGTGGTGACCCAGAGGTTCGGACTGCTGCTCAGTTTCTAACAGCTATTAAGCAGGTCTTCCTCGGTCCACGGGTCACGCACGACACCTCTCTTCAGCTTCTTGCTTTGACTCAGGGTTCTCTCTCGGTGAGTCAGTGTGCCGTCCAGCTTCCGAGCTGGAGTGGTCCGATAAAGCCCTCATCCCTGTGTTTTGGAGAGGTTTGGCAGAGCATGTTAAATATGCTCTCTCTACCACAGAGGTTCCTGCAAGTTTGGAAGAACTGATTGCCATTTCCACCCGCATTGACCTCCGTTTTTCGGAGCGCAGTATGGAGCGTGCTCAGTCCAAACGGAAGGTTACCTCGGCTCCCAATTTTTTTGAGCCTCTGGAACTACCCGAGCCAGAGGTTCCACCCCCATAGCCCATGGAGGTGTCTCGCGCCGTTCTTCAGGCGCGTCTGGCACAAGACTCTAGTTGCGGTTATATTTGTCAACACGCTGTTTCTCAGAACAACAGTGCCCCGCAACGACCAAATTCTGTGCCACCGGGCAAGACCCTTGTTCCTCCCCGCCTTCGGCCGAAGGTTCTCATGTGGGCACACGAGTCCAGGAGGGGTGATCACTGTGGCTATATGCAGACAACAAAACTCCTGGCAGGGTCTTACTGGTGGCCGCACAGGGCTCGGGATGTTAAAAAATATATTCGGGCCTGCGCCTTTTGTGCTCGGAATAGCCTCCTTAAACGAAGGATGGAGACGCCTGCCAACACACGATGGCGTTCCACTTTAACTTCTGCTCTCGTTGTCTCCCACAGGTCCCTTCTCAAACCTGGCAATCTTGCCGCCCCTGATGCCTACCACTTGACCCGGGTCTCACTGTCACCTACCGGGACATCAGACTTGCCTTCGGACGAGTCTGATGCCTATATCTCTGATGGGCACAAGTTGGTGGATCAGAAGGCTCAGGGAGGAGGGGGGTAATGTTAGGCGTCGGGTTTCTGTGTTTACTCTGCAGGAATCCAGACCCTCACATTCTGCAGTCTCCTGCTGTTTATCTACTGCAGAGGAGATTGCCTTGCAGCAAATCTCTCCTGAGGCTAAGTCCTTCTGTCCTCCTACTGAGCATGCTCATTGGAGATCGGGAGTCATGTGCTCAGGGCCTGCTCCAGATCTTATTGGTCCATCTCAGAGATCTGGAAGGTTGCGGACGGTCCCGGCTGCTATAAAAGGCGCGAATGGCTATTCTGCCATGCGCTAGTATAGACTTACTTGCTGCTGTGTGTATGAGGATGGATGTATGATTCTGGTGAATGACTCATTATAAAACCCCATCCCTCTGATATTACGTATGTGGTTAGGGACTGAGTTAGAATCAGCGCCAGCTCTCCTCTGCTGCAACATTCAAAGCTGCTAGCGTCCAACATTGCGCTTGTGCCTTAGCTTTGTCGTTTAGCGGCAGTGTACACGCCGCGCTGCAGTTGCAGCCCCTTTGCTTCCTCAGTTGCGACGCTCCACACACGGTTGGTCTAGAAGGAAGTAGTGCTGCCGTCTTGGGCTACTCCTGTGACCTGATACCGTGTGTGCGTTTTTACTGAGTACTGTGACCTCAACAGGCTCAGTCTTTTGTGTTTGTACTTGTTTGGCAACTCTGTGAAATAACTGAGATTGCTCTGCGCACCTGGGTGAAGTTTAGCCCTGTTCACATTTCTGCCTTTTTTGCTCCTGCCACCACTTAGCAGCGGTTATATCACCTACTGCACGGTGGACCCCGAGCGGCGAACGCACTTTATTATTATTTTTATTTAGTGCGTTCCGCTGTTCCTAACACATATGATGTCATAAGAAATATTCAAATGATGCTCTGAGACACAAGTTGTAGGAATAGGAGGAATATATAAAATATATATTTATAAACTCCATTTGATTATGTATACATAGCAGTCTTATACCTATACATTGTAATAACTCAATCACATGTTCCAGTTCTGAGTTACAGGGTATAATTTAATGTATTCATGCTTTTGCTGGCTGTTATTATGTACAGATGACAAGCTGGGCTAGATTCACTCCTAACAGCTTATCTGAGGTTCTAGAATGTGGATGAGCAATATGTTTCTCATTTTTCTGTTCAGTAAAATTACAATTCGTAGAATGCTCAAATTATAATTTAACTCTAAAAAAATGTGAATGCATCTCTGGACTCTGATGCAACGTAGGACCAAAATAAGTAACAATATTACAAACTAAACAATATGTGTATAGAAAAGGTAGTTTAATTTTTTACCTTTACTATATCTGTGAACTGTAAAAGGAATATAAAACTAGTCTAGCTTTTTTTCTATTATTTCTGGATGTGATTTTTGAAAGCCATATCTACAAATATGGCCAAGTTTATCTTGATAAATAATGCACCATCTTGATAACTTGTCACAGAAGATGATGTCTTAAAAAGATTAAGATAAACTAACACTGTAAAAGCCATTGATGCAGCTTCGGACTACGGTGACAATGGTCCACCAGTAGCCCACTCTAGGGCCCCAATTTTCAATTACATGCAAATGTGGCTTACAATCATAAATTTATATAACAATGAACAGGGTATATTGTTAAATGAATATGATGTTACCTTTGTCTGTACATAGTGATCCAAGCATCTTGTGCCAATTACTGCTCATGTAAGAGGGTCGTGGCTCACTCTTGCAGAGGGGCCCACCACAGAATTCCCCTGTGGGCCAGTCCAAGCCTCCAAAACATAATATTGACTGCTGAGTTTTTGTGCCTCTATTGTTAAGGATTGGAGCCCTACTCTGGCACCTCATCACCTTCTACCGGAGTGCTTGTAATATTCATTTAAAGGGTAAATTTAGCTACATCTGTAGTTGTATTTTATTGTAAGTTGTTTCCGATATCATTCAGTTGTAAAATACTTAAATTATTAAGCTTCCTGAGCTGTTTATATTTGTTATGACTGCTAAAGCGCATTCAGATAATGTGCAAACCAGGATGACAAATACCTGAACCTGACAGGTCCTTGTTCAGAATAGGTAAAGTCCTTCCCTTACTCTGTTCTACCCCTGCCTGACCATGAAGTTTGGCACCCTAAGGTCACGCAAAGGCTTCTCCGCTCAATGGTGGCTTACCCTGAATATCTTGGGAAGCTCCTAGGATCCCTAGAGTAGCAGTTATCTAAAGATAAAAGGAATCACAAACAAAACAACTGCAATTAACACATACTACAGCACAGTGAATGAATCCAACAAAGTGTATCACCAGCAAGAAGCACCAGTAGGGGAAGGTATTTAATGCTGCACCCAAAAGGTGATATGACAGATAAACAGAGTAAATGAAAAATACCTGTTACCCAAAACTGACAGAAATAAAGATAAGAGTACTAAAACACCTCACTGGCTTAGCAAAAAGAGACACCAACCACAAAACACAGGATCAAACGTTCGAATCAAGAAGCATTACAATATTTTTAGACATTAAAAAGCGATAAATGTAACACAAACATATTCTTTTATTACACATAATTGCTGGTCCTCTCCTGGTGCCTGAGCACTGCAGGACTCTGCTCTGCCCACAACAAGGCAGAGCAGTGCGCCTGTGCAAGAGCCACGACAGGCAGCAAAGAGGAAGACGTCACCTTTAGAAGAAGGGAGGAGCCGGAACGGACCACAACACCCATCGGACCCGGGCCAGACCATGACTGCCCCTGGGTGAGTATAATCTAACTCATTTTTCTTATCTTTCAGGTTACATAGGGGGCTTATCTACAGCATTACAGAATGCTGTAGATAGGCCCCTGATGGCGGTGAAAAATAGGGTGACAGATTCCCTTTAAAGTCCACTCTGTCCGCATGTACTCTCCCTTCAACTTCCAAGTGGCTGTCATATACCGACCTCCAGGCCCGACCACTGCCTTCATTGACCAATTCTCTACCTGGCTTCTTCACTTTCTTTCCACTCACATCCCCATTATCGTCATGGTGACTTCAACATCCCCACTGTTACCCTTCAGTCGGCAGCCTCCAAACTCCTGTCCCTTACTTATTCGCTTGGACTTACTCAGTGGTCCTCCTCAGCCACCCAAACAGACAGCCGTACATTTGACAGGTCTTCACCTGCTTCTGCTCTCTTTTTAACTTCACAACCTCCCCTCTCCCTCTATCTGACCACCATCTACTCACTTTCTCATCCCTGGCCCCCTCTCCTGTCACCCATGTCCAGCAACATGCACACCCCCGCAGAAACCTTGCACACCTAGACACCCACACGCTCTCTGACTCTATTCTACCACTGGCATCCATATCCTCACTCCAGGACACAGACAGTGCCACTGCTTTCTACAATGCCACTCTTGCATCAGCTATGGACTTGGTCTCCACTCTCGTTCATGGCAAAGTGTGACGTACCATCAGACAACCCTGGCACAATAACACCACTAAAAAGCTCCAGCAAGTGTTCAGGATTGCAGAAGGATTGGAAGAAAATTAATTCACAAGACGACTTCACTGCATTCAAACAGGCAACACTCGCTTTCAAATCTGTCCTCACCTCTGCTAAACAGGCCTACTTCACAACCCTTGTATCTTCCCTATCCTACAACCCCAAACAGTTATTCAAAACATTTATCTCCCTCCTCCACCCACTACTGCCCCTCCTACCACCCTCATCTCTGCTGAGGACTTTGTCTTCATTGTTCAACCACCACAACTTTTTTGTATAACAGACCAATGCCCAAACACCATAACCTCCCTCTCCAACATCACTGAAGAGGAGCTTAATTGTCTCCTCTCCAAATCGCACCTCACAATCTGTGGACTCGATCCCATCCCATACCACCACTTCCCCAACCTCACCACCACACTTATCCCATCCCTAACCCACCTCTTCAACCTATCACTAACTTCCAGTACCTTTCCTTCTGCTTTCAAACATGCCACAATCATGCCTATCCTTAAAAAGCCAACCCTTGACCCAACCACTATGTCCAGCTATCACCCAGTATCGCTGCTCCCATTCGCTTCCAAACTCCTGGAGCTGCACGTCCATGCTGAACTTTCCTCTGACCTCTCATCTAGGATGCTCTTTGACAATCTACAATCTGGTTTCCACCCCATCACTCCACTGAGACAGCCCTGATTGAAATTGCTAATGACCTACTTACAGCCAAAGCGAACAGAAAATACTCTATACTCCTGCTTCTTGACCTGCTTTCGACACAGCTGACCACTGCCTCCTAATACAGATCCTCTCCTCCTTTGGTATCAAAGACCTCACCCTATCCTGGATTTCTTCATACTTTTCCAACTGCACATTCAGCGCCTCCCACTCCCACACTACCTCCTCATCCCACCCTCTCTGTTGGAGTCCCCCAAGGCTCTGTTCTAGGACCCCCACTCTTTTCAATCTATACACTTGGCCTGGGGCAACTAATAAAGTCCCACAGATTCCACTACCACCTTTATGCTAATGACACTCAGATCTACCTCTCTTGCCCAATCATTACCTCTCTGCTGTCCAGAATCCCGGAGTGTCTATCAGCTATATGCTCCTTCTTCTCCTCTCGCTTCCTCAAGCTCAATGTGGACAAATCTGAACTCATCATCTTTCCTTCATCTCACAGATCTCCTTACCTGACCTTTCTATCACAATTAATGACATCATGTTTTCCCCAGTACCGGAAGTCCGCTGCCTTGGAGTAACTGTTGACTCAGCCCTGCCCTTCAAACCACACATCCAAGCTCTTTCTAACTCCTGTCGCCTCCAGCTCAAAAATATTTCCAGAATCCGTCCTTTCCTCAACCCTCAATCTACTAAAATGCTTGTGCATGCCCTCATCATTTCCCGCCTCTACTACTACAACATCCTTTTCTGTGGCCTCCCTGCTAGCACCCTCGCCCCTCTCCAGTCCATCCTTAACTCTGCTGCCCAACTAATTCATCTCTCTCCTCGCTACTCCTCTGCTTCTCCCCTCTGCAAATCTCTCCACTTGCTCCCATTCCCTCACTGTATCCAATTCAAATTACTAATACTGACCTAGAAGGCCATCTATAACCTGTCTCCCCCATATGTCTCTGAACTAATCTCCCGATACCTTCCCTCACGTAATCTCCTGTCCTCCGAAGACCTCCTTCTCTCCTCCACACTTATTCGCTCCCCATACAACTGCTTCCAAGACTTCGCCCGAATAGCTCCCATCCTCTGGAATTCTTTGCCCCAACACATCGGACTATCAACCACATTCAGATCCTTCAGACCGAACCTGAAAACTCACCTCTTCAAGAAATCTTACAGCCTGAAATGATCCAGCTACCTCCTCACCACTACCGGAGATATCACCTCAACCAACACCGGAACTGCTGCAACCCACCAACCCACTGTTTCCTTCCCCACCATCCTGTAGAATGTAAGCCTGAAAGGGCCGGGTCCTCTCCCCTCTGTATCAGTCTGTCATTGTTAGTTTGTTTACTGTAAGTGATATCTGTAATTTGCATGTAACCCCTTCTCATGTACAGCACCATGGAATCAATGGTGCTATATAAATAAATAATAATAAAAATAATGTATATGTATATATATGTATATAAACT
Source organism: Dendrobates tinctorius (assembly GCF_039654945.1). Lineage (NCBI taxonomy): Eukaryota > Metazoa > Chordata > Amphibia > Anura > Dendrobatidae > Dendrobates > Dendrobates tinctorius. Next base: position 60,276,481 of record NW_027361707.1, on the reverse strand, counting down.
TCATTCTCACCCCCCCAATGGGGGTGGTTTTTTTGTCCTTCATTCTCGGGTCCTCTTCCAGAGGCCTGGGAGTTTGAGGGTTCTGCTCAGGATCTTAGTTATTCCTAGCATTGTGCTGTTATGGACAGAGAGTTCAGATGTTGCTCCTGGGATCTGTTGCAGCCATTTTCCCAACTTATGGGTCATTGCTCCAAGTGCTCATATCACCACTGGAATCACTGTTGCCTTCACCTTCAACATCTCCAGTTCTCCTTTGAGGTCCTGGTATTTCTCCAGCTTCTCATATTACTTTTCCTGCTGTTGCTCTCACTTGGCACTGCCACATCGACAGGGTGGGCCATGTATATGGATACACCTAAATAAAATGGGAAAGGTTTGTGAATCGTGATAGCAACTTACTGTTTGTGGCACATTAGTATATGGGAGGGGGAAAACTTTTCAAGATGGGTGCTGACTAGTGTTGAGCATTCCGATACCGCAAGTATCGGGTATCGGCCGATACTTGCTGTATCGGAATTCCGATACCGACTTCCGATATTTTTTCAATATCGGAATTCGGCATCGGAATCGGAAGTTCAGTTGATTGACGGCCTGACGTCATCATGATGCGCGGTGTGTGCGCATCATGATGCGCCGTCATTTCGGGCCTTCCGGGGGTCTCTGCCGGCCTGCCGGGGGGCTGTGCCGGCCTGCCGGGGGGCTGTGTGGACTGCCCGGGGTCTGTACCGGCCTGCCGGGGGGCTGTGCCGGCCTGCCGGTGGTCTGTGCACCCTGTGGGGGTCTGTACCGGCCTGCCGGGGGGCTGTGCCGGCCTGCCGGGGGGCTGTGCTGATGTCCGGGGGTCTGTGCAAGCATCGTCCGATGGGACTACAAGTCCCATCGGGCGATGCCTGCTACCATGACAGTGATTGACACATTAGCCAATGATGGGACAGTAGTAGTCCCATCATCCGGCTAATGTGTTAAATGTTAAAAAAAAAAAAAAAAAAATACTACATACATACTACATGCATGCTACATACATACTACATGCTACATACATACTACATACATACCACATACATACTACATATATACTACATACATACTACATGCTACATACATACTACATATATACTACATACATACTACATACATGCTACATACATACTGCATGCTACATACATACTACATACATACTACATACATACTACATGCTACATACATACTACATATATACTACATGCATGCTACATACATACTACATGCTACATACATACCACATACATACTACATACATACTACATACATACTACATGCTACATACATACTACATATATACTACATGCATGCTACATACATACTACATGCTACATACATACCACATACATACTACATACATGCTACATATATACTACATGCATGCTACATACATACTACATATATACTACATGCATGCTACATACATACTACATGCTACATGCATGCTACATACATACTACATACATACTACATGCTACATACATACCACATATATACTACATACATACAATACATTCATACAATACATACATAGACATACAGTACATATAACATAGAGTAACATACTTACCAATACTTGTCACATTGTTCCCCGAAGCCATTGTCTTTTCCGAAATAAATATTAACATAACAAACCACAAAAATACTCACCCACGATCCGAAGCAGTCCACGAGTGTGTCCCACGACGATCTTGGGTAGAGAACTGCAGCATCAGATGATGCTGCCATTCTCTACGGGCTGCAGGAATCCAATGATGGAAGGTAGGTATCCTTCCGCACTGTATTCCTCCGCCACTTAAAAAAAAAAAAAGTCCCTAGTCTCACTTTATGCCATTGCTGTGTGGGAAATTCCCACACAGCAATGGCATAAAGTGAGACTAGGGACTTTTTTTTTTTTAAGTGGCGGAGGAATACAGTGCGGAAGGATACCTACCTTCCGTCATTGGATTCCTGCAGCCCGTAGAGAACGGCAGCAACAGCTGATGCTGCAGTTCTCTACCCAAGATCGTCGTAGGACACACTCGTGGACTGCTTCGGATCGTGGGTGAGTATTTTTGTGGTTTGTTATGTTAATATTTATTCCGGAAAAGACAATGGCTTCGGGGAACAATGTGACAAGTATTGGTAAGTATGTTACTCTATGTTATATGTACTGTATGTCTATGTATGTATTGTATGAATGTATTGTATGTATGTAGTATATATGTGGTATGTATGTAGCATGTAGTATGTATGTAGTATGTATGTAGCATGCATGTAGCATGTAGTATGTATGTAGCATGCATGTAGTATATATGTAGTATGTATGTAGCATGCATGTAGTATATATGTGTTATGTATGTGGTATGTATGTAGCATGCATGTAGCATGCATGTAGTATGTATGTAGTATATATGTAGTATGTATGTAGCATGTAGTATGTATGTAGTATGTATGTAGCATGCATGTAGCATGCATGCAGTATGTATGTAGCATGCAGTATATATGTAGTATGTATGTAGTATGTAGCATGCATGTAGTATATATGTAGTATGTAGCATGTAGTATGTATGTAGCATGCATGTAGTATATATGTGTTATGTATGTAGCATGTAGCATGCATGTAGTATGTATGTAGTATATATGTGGTATGTATGTAGCATGCAGTATGTATGTAGCATGCATGTAGTATATATGTAGTATGTATGTTGCATGTAGTATGAATGTAGCATGTATGTAGTATGTAGTATGAATGTAGCATGTATGTAGTATGCATGTTGTATGTATGTAGCATGTAATTTTTTTTTTTTTTTTTTTTTTTTTTACATTTAACACATTAGCCGGATGATGGGACTACTACTGTCCCATCATTGGCTAATGTGTCAATCACTGTCATGGTAGCAGGCATCGCCCGATGGGACTTGTAGTCCCATCGGACGATGCCTGCACAGACCCCCGGAGCCTGCACAGCCCCCCGGCAGGCCGGCACAGCCCCCCGGCAGGCCGGCACAGCCCCCCGGAGCCTGCACAGCCCCCCGGCAGGCCGGCACAGCCCCCCGGCAGGCCGGCACAGCCCCCCGGAGCCTGCACAGACCACCGGCAGGCCGGCACAGACCACCGGAGCCTGCACAGACCCCCTGGCAGGCCGGCACAGCCCCCCGAAAGGCCCGTACAGACCCCAGAGAGGCTGTACAAGGGCAGGAAAGGGTTTTTCTTATTCCGATACCGGAAGTCCCATAGACTTGAATGGGACTTCCGGTATCGGAATCGGCGATACCGATACTTTTTTTAAAGATCGGCCGATACCATCCGATACGATACTTTGAAGTATCGGACGGTATCGCTCAACTCTAGTAGTATGTATGTAGCATGTAGTATGTAGCATGCATGTAGTATATATGTAGTATGTATGTAGCATGTAGTATGTATGTAGCATGCATGTAGTATATATGTAGTATGTATGTAGCATGTAGTATGTATGTAGCATGCATGTAGTATGTATGTAGCATGCATGTAGTATGTATATGGTATGTATGTAGCATGTAGTATGTATGTAGCATGCATGTAGTATATATGTGTTATGTATGTGGTATGTATGTAGCATGCATGTAGCATGCATGTAGTATGTTTGTAGTATGTATGTAGTATATATGTAGTATGTATGTAGCATGTAGTATGTATGTAGTATGTATGTAGCATGCATGTAGCATGCAGTATGTATGTAGCATGCATGTAGTATATATGTAGTATGTATGTAGCATGTAGTATGTATGTAGCATGCATGTAGTATGTATGTAGCATGCATGTAGTATGTATATGGTATGTATGTAGTATGTAGTATGTATGTAGCATGCATGTAGTATATATGTGTTATGTATGTGGTATGTATGTAGCATGCATGTAGCATGCATGTAGTATGTATGTAGTATGTATGTAGTATATATGTAGTATGTATGTAGCATGTAGTATGTATGTAGTATGTATGTAGCATGCATGTAGCATGCAGTATGTATGTAGCATGCATGTAGTATATATGTAGTATGTATGTAGCATGTAGTATGTAGCATGCATGTAGTATATATGTAGTATGTAGCATGTAGTATGTATGTAGCATGCATGTAGTATATATGTGTTATGTATGTAGCATGTAGCATGCATGTAGCATGCATGTAGTATGTATGTAGTATATATGTGGTATGTATGTAGCATGCAGTATGTATGTAGCATGCATGTAGTATATATGTAGTATGTATGTTGCATGTAGTATTTATGTAGTATGAATGTAGCATGTATGTAGTATGTAGTATGAATGTAGCATGTATGTAGTATGCATGTTGTATGTATGTAGCATGTAATTTTTTTTTTTTTTTTTTTTTTTTTACATTTAACACATTAGCCGGATGATGGGACTACTACTGTCCCATCATTGGCTAATGTGTCAATCACTGTCATGGTAGCAGGCATCGCCCGATGGGACTTGTAGTCCCATCGGACGATGCCTGCACAGACCCCCGGAGCCTGCACAGACCACCGGCAGGCCGGCACAGCCCCCCGGCAGGCCGGCACAGCCCCCCGGCAGGCCGGCACAGCCCCCCGGAGCCTGCACAGCCCCCCGGCAGGCCGGCACAGCCCCCCGGCAGGCCGGCACAGCCCCCCGGAGCCTGCACAGACCACCGGCAGGCCGGCACAGACCACCGGAGCCTGCACAGACCCCCTGGCAGGCCGGCACAGCCCCCCGAAAGGCCCGTACAGACCCCAGAGAGGCTGTACAAGGGCAGGAAAGGGTTTTTCTTATTCCGATACCGGAAGTCCCATAGACTTGAATGGGACTTCCGGTATCGGAATCGGCGATACCGATACTTTTTTTAAAGATCGGCCGATACCATCCGATACGATACTTTGAAGTATCGGACGGTATCGCTCAACTCTAGTGCTGACCATGGTGGCCATATTAAAGTTGGCCATTTTGGATCCAACTTTATTTTTACAGAGGAAAGAGGCTAATGTGGCGCATCAAACTTATTGAGAATTTCACAAAAAAACAATGGTGTGCTTGGTTTTAATGTAACTTTATTCTTTCATGAGTTATTTACAAGTTTTTCTTTGTGCGGATAGAAATTGTGTTGATGTCTGGTGAACGCAGTACCCGGGTCATTGCAGCAGATTTCAATGCAAGACACACTATTCAAGGAAAATGTCAACATTCCCATTTTATTTAGGTGTATTCATAAAAATCGCCAACCCAAAAATAGTTTGCCTCATCACTGAATATAATGTTCTGTTTAAACTGAAGGTCTTGTGTCAATTTTTGTTTTGCCCATTCTGTAAATTCAGCATGCTGATCTGGGTCATCCTCATTGAGATTTTGAAGCAGCTGGATTTTGTAAGGTTGCTATTTGTGAGTAGCTAATATCCGCTTAAGGGATGTTCGACTGATGCGAGATCGGAGAGGAACTGCCCAAGTATGGTAAGTACTATACCATGTTATCATCACAGGGATGTGAGCACGTGGATTGAGCTAGCTCTTCAACAAAACTGTGCTAACTGCACACTTGAATAGAGCAGATGCTGAACCAGAAGAAAAGAACACTTATGACACTAGGTAAAATACCCTGTTGCCTTCACAGAGAGATAGAACATAAGGGTTGAGCTTGCTCTGTAGCTGAACTGTGCTAACCGCACACCAGAACAAAATAGATGCTAAGCCAAGCAGCTAGTTGCCCCAGTCACGATGCTACTGAACTTGTGCCTGACCGGCACCCTAAGCATTAGTAGGCTAGAGACTCAGGCGTTGCGCCATGGTTACAAAATCGCATAGGTGTGCTACATGCTTGCCAATGTGTACAGTCCTTGAGCATAGACAGACACACACAAACTTGCAGACAGAGTATCCACCCACATATACCAAACATAAATCACACTAGTGTGCTCGTATGCGCTGCTGAGAGCATTTTATATGCTATGCTCCACCCCAAACACACACGCCCCTTCTGTAGAAGGTGTTGCCCGCGGGCCAGTCCTGAGTTGCCACCTCACCAGAGCAGCTAATGTCCGACCACCAATGAGAGGATGCTACATCATGGACATTACGATGCACCTGCGGCTATTAACCCATTAAATACTGCTGTCAAATCACAGCAGCATTTAAGTCGCATTTCCGGCCATCGGGCTGGAAATCTGCCCACCGGTGACCCCGTCACCTGATCATGGGTAAACCGGTTCTTTGGCAGGACAACCAGAGGTCTCCAGTAGACCTCTATGGTTGTCACTGCTGGATTGCTATGAGCGGCGCCTGGTGGTCGGCGCTCATAGCAAGTGAGAAATTCTACTGCTTACAGGCAATCTGATCAGGATGTGGCAGCTTCTAGTCTCCCATGGAGACTATTGAAGCATGACAAAAGTTAAACGTTTTTAAAAACAGAAAAAAATAAAAAATATAAAAGTTCAAATCACCCCCGTTTCGCCCCATTCAAAATAAAACAAATAAAAGCATACACATATTTAGTATTGCAGCATTCAGAATCGCCTGATCTATCAGGAAAAGGAAAGGATTAACCTGATCGCTAAACAGCGTAGTGAGAAAAAGGTCACAACGCCAGAATTACTTTTTTTGGGTTAAAATGCAATAACGGCCAATCAAAAGATCGTATCTGCACCAAGATGGTATCATTAAAAATTTAGCTCAGCGTGCAACAAATAAGTCCTCACCCAACCCGCGATCATAAAAAAAGGCGCAATTTTTTTTTTTTTCTTTTAACAAAGTTTGACTTTTTTCACCACTTAGATAAAAAAGAATTACTGTAGATATGTTTGGTGTCTTTGAACGCATAATAACCTGGAGAATCAAAATGGCAGGTCAGTTTTAGCATTTAATGAACCTAGTAAAAAATTCAAGCAAAAAACAATTGTGGAATTGCACTTTTTTTTGCAATTTCACTGCACTTGGAACTTTTTACCCATTTTCTATTACCCAACATGGTAAAACTAATGATGTTCTTCAACAGTACAACTCTTCCCGCAAAAACAATCCCTCAAACAGCCATATTGATGGAAAATAAAAAAGTTATTGCTCTGAGAAGAAGGGGAGCAAAAATTGAAAAATGCAAAACCGAAAATACCTCCAGTCATGAAGGGGATAAAACATCACTCCTGCAGGGTTTTTTTTTTTCAGCACTAGACTATTGCTTCTAATTTAAGGTCCCTGACCTTAGTCTTATACTCGCCCTTCAGCGTCTTCACCTTTCATCGGCATTGCTCTTGTCCCGTGGTGCCATCTTGTGAATGTAACTTCTGACTGACCTAAAGTCAGAAGTTAGGTCACAAGCTATCAATGCAAGTCCATTAGAACCAGAATGTTCTCATAGACTTGCATTGGAAAGTGACCTTCGGCTGGCTCCAACAAATACAGATGAGTATAAGAGTAGGGTCAGGGACCTTAGATCAAAAGCAACACTCCAGTAATAAACTATTAGCTACTTTTATATCTTCCTTTGAAGGACATTCATTCAAATAGGAAGTGACAGAGTTAATGTTTTCTATGTATTTATGACGTTATTACATTATATTCATACATTATTGGTTGCATTTATTTTAAAAGGGTTTTCTTGCGATTTTTAATTTAGTCTTTGACTAAAAGCACTATTCTTGCAAAAATTGCATTAGTCTGTGTTTCATGCTGAACACTAATTTTTATGTTTTTGTAAAAAAAAATAGGTGAGGCTCTATTTTTCTCTACTTTTATGGCTTTACTGGTGTTCTCCAATGAGATTATCACCCACACTTGTCAAACTATTGAAATTTGATTTTGATGAGAATGCGACGCCCGCTAGAGCTGGGGGTACTCGGTCCGGGTCAGTCAGTTATTCTGGGGTTATCATGGAAGCAGTGACCCGGTACATGGCCTTGGGCGTGCAATAAAATGAAAGGGGGAGAGTTTATATGGGATTAAGTTGTGACGCCACCCATGGTGTTCGACAATAGATGGCCGATGCTGCGATTCAAGTCCACTGGGGCCGTTGGTGAAGCAGCAGATATGACAGCTCTCCACGGGGAGAACGTGCCCCAGGGCAGTTATAGGGATCATTTGATGATGGTAACTGTTGTAGTGCAGGGCACTTGATGCAGCAAATAACTCTGAGAACACAGCAGGGTGCAGTCTTCACACTTTACTCACAGTCTTTAGGTTACAATCACCAGCCGGGTGCTGTGTCCTCCGGGTCAGTGGTCCATCCAACTCACAGGTAGTTTGGGTGCATTTTTCGAGGACCCCCTTCTTGTGTATTTTCCCAGGTCATCTCTCTGCGCTGGCTCATGCCCTCCTACCCTGCGCCTCACACACAGTGTCCCAAGCCAGTAGCCTCAGGTCCTGTCGGGTGATGATCTCCTGGTCCCCTTGACCCTATGTGGCTTACTTTATAGCGATTGTGTGTGGATTTGGCTGTCGCACATACAGATACTACAGCCTCCGGTTCGCTAGCTGAGTCCTACAGTCTCTCCACTAGTCTGGGGCTGGTCCCCACTGTGACCTAGTCCCTCCTCCTGACTACGGTTGGCGTGGATTTGGGGGCCACAGGGGGAGCCTTCACTTCCCTGGCCCCTAGGACTCCTTCTCTTTACTGGAGCCCCTCTCCCTCACTCCTCTCCTATCTTGACACCTGCTCCAACTGACTCCTGATACCATGACAACTCTCCACTACCAACTGTCAGCTTTCTCTCCAGCTGTCCTACCCTTATGTACTTCTTCCACCCACACGCTCTACCTAGGTCCCCCCTGGCCTGGTGAGGAGTGGTATTGGTTGCTAGTGTGTGGGTACCAGGTAGTGCCCCCTCCTTACCCGAGAGTTGGGTACCACACCTCTGGCTGAGGTGCGTACCTTTGTGGCGACTGGACCCTCAGGGGTTCCAAAAGAACATGGTAATTCCTGTTGATATTTGCTTCTAAAATAGAATATGATTGTGTCTGAGTGTGATAACATTTGTAAGAGGGTTTCAATGGCTGTGAATGAGTTGAAGTCTTCTCGAATTTTGTGCAAAAATTTGTTTTCTCCTGATTAATAATATTTTGTAATTTACTCCAGCGAATTCAGAGAAAATTGCTGTCAGCTGCAGATGCTATTTTACAATTTGCTAAACTGTAGGAGGTTAGACACACCTGTCCCACTTTCCCACAGACTGCCATCCAAGGCTCCTTTTCTTTTTTTTCTTACCTCGTCACACACATTTTGCTTGGCTTCTTCTTTCTGGCACTGGCTTGTGGCTCAACTAGGTCTCTGACATCTTTGTGCCATGTCTTCAAAACACTTGCCATGTCCTCACAATTTTATGACACACGTCACTTAAGAGACGGCATGGTGCACAGTGATTTTGGAAGCCAGGATGTGGATTGCAGAGGCTGAAAGTAATGAATGTAGTGGGATAATGGGAAAAGAAGAAGCATAGACGACCATACAACAGGCTGCAGGCATGGTAGGATAAGTGAGTGGCTATGTTACCATTATTATTTTTTTTTTATATATATCCTTCAATGTTTATGCTCTGAGCCTGGAAAGAATGCAGAGCATTTTTAGGAATATTCATATCCTAGCATTCAATATTACTGCAAATCAAATTTCTTTGTAAAATCCACACAATTTGCTGATTTTGAATACTAGCAGATCCGCTTATGCCTAGCTGTGACCAAACAAAATAAATTGATTTGCAATCATTTGATAATTCCTTGAATGTATTAAAATAGTTATGTTGAGCTAGGGAAGTCAAGTTATTATCTAACATTATCTAAGGGGTTGTCGACTTTATGGACTACAATCATGTAAGAAGAAGCACTCCCTGCTCTGTGAATTTGGGGCCATGATTTCCTACTGTGTTGAGACCACTTTTGTGCAGTGTGCTGTATACCACCTTTATCCATTTCTGGTCTCTGTGTCAGTTTCTACCATCAGAAAGACATCTATTTTTTTTGTATGCGAATAGAAAAAAAATTACAAACTTCTCTTACCAGTTAAAGACTGAGGGAGGTCTGTAATTGAAATTATAGGTAGACCACAACTATGAAAGTCAAAATGAGACCTCAAATCCAGAAAATCACCTTGTCTGATTTGACAAGATTTATTTTGCAAATAATGGTGGAAAATAATTATTTGGTCACCTAAAACATGCAAGATTTCTGGCTCTCACAGACCTGTAACTTCTTCTTTAAGAGGATCCTCTGTCCTTGACTCATTACTTGTAGTAATGGCCCCTGTTTGAACTTGTTATCAGTGTAAAAGACCCCTGTCCACAACCTCAGTGACACTCCAAACTCCACTATGGTGAAGACCAAGGCCAAAGAGCTGTCAAAGGACACCAGAAACAAAATTGTAGCCTTGCACCAGCCTGGAAAGACTGAATCTGCAATAGACAAGCAGCTTGATGTGATGAAATCAACTGTGGGAGCAGTAATAAGAAAATGGAACACATACAAGACCACTGATAATTTCCCTTAATCTGGGGCTCCATGCAAGATCTCACCCAGTGGGGTCAAAATGATCACAAGAACGGTGAGCAAAAATCCCAGAACCACACGGGGGGACCTAGTGAATGACCTGCATAGAGCTGGGACCACTGTAGCAAAGGCTACCATCAGTAACACACTACGCCACCAGGGACTCAGATCCTGCAGTGCCAGACATGTCCCTCTGCTTAAGCCAATACATGTCCTCAAGCACACCACTAGGGCAAAGAAGGATTGGCTTTGTAAGAAGCATATGAAGGTCCCGGAGTGGGCTAGCCAGCCTCCAGATCTCAACCCTATAGAAAACCTTTGGTGGGATTTGAATGTCTGTGTTGCCAAGCGACACGCCCAAAACATCACTGCTCCAAAGATCTGCATGGAGGAATGGGCCAACATACAACCAACAGTGTGTGCCAACCTTGTGAAGACTTACAGAAAATGTTTGACCTTTGTCAATGCCACCAAAGGATATATAACAAAATATTGAGATGAACTTTTTGACCAAATACTTATTTTCCACCATAATTTGAAAAATAAATCTTGACAAATCAGACAAGGGGACTTTCTGGATTTGTTTCCTCTTTTTGACTCTCATAGTTGTGGTCTACCTTTGATGTCAATTACAGGCCTCTCTCATGATTTTAAGTGGGAGAACTTACACAATTGGTGGCTGACTAAATCCTTTTTTTCCCCGCTGTAGATATTACAACCGTTGTTCATTGTTCTGCACATTGACCGACTGTTTACTGCAGATTCACTTTATATATCAAAGAACATATCCAGAAAGGGAAATACTTCTAATCACACCATAAACATTTTTGCTAAATCAGATCAATGTCTGCATAAACCTTGATAATGCACAGATGTTTGAGATAATATTTCAGGCTATGTTGCATTTTCTCAGTGTCGGGAATGAATTTCTCTATTTTCAAATATAATCTTATTGATTTGGACTATAGAGACATTTTTGTCTAGTTTGTGCCACCTATTGGCACTCCTTAGCGTAATATCTTCTCTTTAGCTTTTCAATTTAGCGTGGCGTTAGGAAAATGAGGTCCGTTCTTGCTCTGTTTGTGCATAACAACTCCCCGCCGTCACAAAACATATGAAGACGTGATGCATCACATTCTGTGCACCTTTCTCTCTGTTTGGTAAAATTGTATTTTTAGACCTTTGAGTAATATATGAGTAGTTCAAATGATTTTTCATTATTTAAAAACAAAACTTTCGATGCGAGCCATAGAGATTTACCATGGCAACTCCGCCTGGCAGGAGGAAAAAGCAGATTTTATTGTGACTTGTTCAAATATTAAATAATATCAATTGCAAACGGTTTGGTGTCGGCAAAAGGAGATCATATCCCCCATAAGCTTCTATATCGACCACTGGGGTCGTAGCAAAGAATAAGACTTCTTTTACGTGATTCAGTATTTAATAACCTTTTGTGTTGAAGTGAAATAGATTGTATAAATGCTAATCGCATAATGTAATTGTTTTTTAATTAAACTTGGGAATGATTCTTTAATTTAAGGTGAAAATTATGTTTTGCATGAATCACAACTTGCAAATTGGAATACAATTTTAGCGTGACTGTTTTCACAGTAACACATATGTATTTTGTTTGTTGCAAAACTAATGTGAAATAGACTTTTTTTTATAGAAATATGTAATTTTCAGACAAGAACAGTAACCAAGGCTGTAAGGGTGAATTGTGCACCTGATATCTGCAATGCACATTGACATAATTCAGACTTCAAATCTACAGAAGAGATAAATTTATGTTGAGGGAATTTTTCTAAAAATCTTATTATTTTCCATCCCAAAAATCAGTGCAGAAAGTCTGCTGTGTTTTGCCCCATCGGAACAAACTCTCGTGGACAGCTGTTAAATGGCTCTGTTTTGTATAGGGTTGCCCTAAAGCAGGGAAGGGGAACCTTTTTTAAGCCAAGGGCCATTTGGAAATTTAAACTATCCTACAGGAGCCATACAAAATTATCAATGTGTAATTGATCCTGCTATATTTGGTCAATCATTTCAGTTACTCAACCCCTGATGGTTGAAACTGCTTCTCTCTGTTGAGGAGTGTTATGTTAGGTGGTATAGATGATTCCATGGACAACTTCTTTTCCAGATTTGTGTCAGTTTGAAGCGTTGTCAATAGTGATGGGCGAGTAGCATTGTTGCTCGGGTCTCCCCGAGCATGCTCGGGTGATCTATGAGTATTTTGGCGTGCTCGTGGATCTAGTATTTGTTGTCTCAGCTGCAGGATTTGCAGCTGCTAGACAAACTGAATACATGTGAGAATTCCCTAACAAACAGGCATTCCTCACATGTATTCAAGCTGTCTAGTATCAGGATCCTGACAGCACCGACATACAGCCTCCGCTGAGCAGGGACTCACCCGCACTGTAGGGACCCCTGGGGATCAGGACCTGAGTGATGAAGTTTAGCAAGCCGGCACGGGACCTACGGTCACGTGACTGCAAGGGGGCAGGGCTTAGCGTCCTGCTTTCAGAGAAGACAGAAAACTCAGAGTCAGGCAAAACGGAGTTCATACACAGTACGGACAGCGAGGTACAGGAGGGATAAATAGACGGGAGGTCAGGCAAAGCCAAAGGTCATACACAAGAGGGCGACGTGGTACCAAGGGGACGAGCAGAGAGAAGTCGGGTCACAAGCAGAGAGTCATACACAAGAGGTAGCGCAGTACAAGAGGGGCAGGCAGAACTCGTAACAGGGACAGAACCGGATCAAAACCAAACAAGCAAGCAAGATATCAGGCACAAGGCACACGTACGCACAAGGTCAACTAACTCAGCCGAGGGCAGGAGTATAACTGACACTGGACCTAGGTCCAGTGAGCATTAAATAGCAGCCCTCTGCCAGGGAGAAGTGGAACAATTAACCCCCAGTCAGACCAGGATGGGCAAAGTGAAACCCCGTCCTGGATCATGACATCTAGCAGTCACAAATCATGAAGCTGAGACGACGAAAACTAAATCTCTGAGTACGCCAAAATACTCGGAGGACACCCGAGCCCGAGCAATGAGTATACTCGCTCATCACTAGTTGTCAACCCTTTGCTATGAATTAAAAAAAAAACTTTCAGCAGTAAGTTCTCATCACAGATACATATTACTCCACGTGTCTACTCATAGTGGGAAGTTTTTCAATGTTAATCTAACATTTATAGAACTAAAGCAGTGGGAGGTCTGCTGTTTATACATCAATTAGGAAACATCAAGACTACTGTGTACATCACAAAGAGTACACAGAGGCTCCTATATATACTGTACATCATATAGGAGACATCGAGACTGATCTATAACCATCAAACAGGTGATACTGGGGCTGCGGTATAAAAATCACAGGAGGTAAAAGGTCTTATATCACACGTGACACTGGAGCATATACATCACAGGAGACAGTGAAGCATACAGTGGCATGAAAAGGTTTGGGCACCACTGATCAAAATTACTGTTTTTGTAAATACAGTAGTTAAGCAAGTTGAAGATGAAATCTTCTCCGAAACACAGTGTCTGCAAATGGAGATTCTGGCTTGGCTTTTATCCTAAGTCATGTAACTAGGCTCGTTGAAGGGTCAACATTGACTTTTAGGATTGCTACCTCCAATAGGTGGCACTAGAGTTCTCGTCCTCTTCCTCTCTGAAGAGACAATTTGCATAATTAGTCTAAAGTTAAAGATGACACATTACCTTTGTATTTTTGGCAAAAAAAATATTATAAAACTTTCACATTTTAAAAATTACATAGATGAAAATGAGCCATTGCAAAAATTTGAGCACCCTGCATAGAAGTAGCTTCATTTTAAAGTATCACAGCTTCTAAATGCTTTTTATAGCCAGACAAGTGTCTTTCAGTTCGTGATTGAGGGATTTTCATTCATTCTTCCTTGGAAAATTCTTCCAGTTCTGTGAGATTCCTGGGTCATCTTGCATGCACTGTTCTTTTGACGTTTAGGGCTCATACTCACTTGCGAGAGACTCACACGATTCTCATGCGAGTCTCGCATGAAAACCTGACACTACTGCCGGCACTCGGACCGGAGCATGCAGCTACATGTATTTCTATGCAGCCGCACGCTCTGGCCTGAGTGCTGGTGGCAGTGTCGGGTATTCAGGCGAGGGACTCGCACGAGAATCGCGCGAGTCTCTCACAAGTGAATATGATCCCTTAGTCAGAGATTTTCAATGTTGTTTAGATCCAGGGTCTGTGAGGGCCATTGTAAAACCTTCAGCTTGCACTTTTTGATGTAGTTTAATGTGGAATTTGAAGTGTGTGTAGGATCATTATCCACTTGTAGAAGCCATCCTTTTTTCAACTTCAGCTTTTATACAGATGGTGTTTTCTTTGCATCAAGAATGTGTTGAAATTTCTTTGAATCCATTCTTCTCACTACCCATGAAATGTTCCAACCCAATGCTTAATGGTTGGTGAGATGTTCTTTTACTGAAATCCTGTGCCCTTTTTTGTCCACACATACCTTTGCTAAAGAATTCTATTTTCACCTCATCGGTCCACAGTACTTATAATAATAATCTTTATTTATATAGCGCTAACATATTCTGCAGTGCTTTACAGACAAACACTTGCTTGCAAAATGCACCAGGCTTGTTTAGATGTTTTTTGGCATACTTCTGAAGCTACATTTTATGGTGAAGATGAAGGAGAGGTTTTCTTCTGATGATTCTTCCATGAATGCCTTATTTGTGCAGGTGTCAATGAACAGTAAAACAATATACCACAACTCCAGAGTCTGTTAAATCTTTCTGAAGGTCTTTTGTAGTCAAGCAGGGATTCTTATTAATCCTCCCTGAAATTTTGCTTGGTTTTACAGATCTTATCTTGACCTCCACTGTTCCTTTTAACCTTGGTCTAATGTTATGTGTTCACACAAATCTCTAAGGGTGCCCAAACATTTGCACTCACCCATTTTCCTTTTAACAATTTTTAAAATTTGAAAAATTACTATACACATAGTCAAAATTGTTGGTACCCCTCATTTAATGACAGAAAAACCCATGATGGTCACAGAAATAACTTAAGCAATGTCTGACTTTCATTTGTTCATTTTCATAGATTTTTTATTTATTATTACTTTTGTCAGATTCAAGTTATTTTTGTGACCATTGTGGGTTTTTCTGTCATTAAACGAGGGGTACAATCAACTTTGGCCACGTGTTTTTATATTTATTTTTTGCCTAAAATACAAAGAGAATGTGTCAACGTTAGTGTTGAGCATTCCGATACCGCAAGTATCGGGTATCGACCGATATCAGCGGTATCGGAATTCCGATACTTAATTCCGACACTTTTTTCATATCGGATTCCGGGATCGGAATCGGAATAGGAAGTTCCCATCATGCTATGAGCCTGCTTGCTTTGATTAAGCCAATGGGAATCCTCCGAAGTGTGGGCACATCCTGTTAGGCATGTAGGCATGTTAACTATTGGCATGGCTGTGATTGGCTGCCGAAATGATGTCATGATGCACTATAAAAGCCACCGCAGCCGCCATTTCTGGTCACTCTGCTGTGAATTCAGTTAGGGACAGGCTGCTGTAGAAGACTGTGAGGGACAGTTAGAAATAGCGATTCTAAAAACAATATTGTGCTTTATCCAGGCTACATAAACCACCACTGTAGCTTGCTTTTCCCTAGCAGCGCTGTTTTCACAGCTGTCTGCAAGGGCTGTGTGAGTGCAGCTCACGCTGTGGAGTGGGTCCTGCAGCCACGTCAGGCTGTAGGCCACCCAGTGTGATCACTGCTGCCTCATACATCTTTTATTTTTTGAGCTGCATTTTTTAAATAATTTCAATCTAGTGTGCTTCCATCCGTATCCATATACGTTGGTTGCAAACACTAGTAGTAGACAGCGGAGCCTTTCTGCAGCCTTTCAGTGCTAGTGTCCACTTTGCTGCACTGTTCACGGCTGTCTGAGAGGTCTCTGACTGTGTGTGAGTGCAGCTCATGCTGAGTAGTGTGTCCTGCAGCTACGTCTGGCTGTAGGACGCTCAGCGTGCGTCACTGCCTCACACATATTTTTATTTGAGTGCAGCTCATTTTTTCTTCTATTAGTGTGCATCCATCCGTCTCCATCTACGGTGGTTGCAAACACTATATAGGAGTACACAGCGGAGCCTTTCTGCAGCCTGTCAGTGCCAGTGCCCACTTAGCTGCACTGTTGACGGCTGTCTGAGAGGTCTCTGACTGTGTGTGAGTGCAGCTCACGCTGAGTAGAGTGTCCTGCAGCTACGTCTGGTTGTAGGACGCTCAACGTGCGTCACTGCCTCACACATATTTGTCTCTGAGTGCAGCTCATTTTTTCTTCTCCTATTAGTGTGCATCCATCCGTATCCATCAACATTGGTTGGTTGCAAACACTATATAGGAGTAGATAGAGGAGCCTTTTTTTCTGGCTTGTGCCCTGCCGGCGCAGCCAGATTAGTATTACCCAATTTTTTTGGAGCCTCATCTTTTGCATTGTAGGTTACCTGCCTGCATTGTAATAGCTCCAAAAAGTTGGTGATACTATCAGTTTCAATTCTTTGTTCTCATACTTTGAGTTTGTTTCAAACAAAGAAACCACATAAAAAGTTCACCAAACACTACATTTTGAACTTGTGTAGGCCACATCAGCTCCTATTAAAGTCTAGTCCACACACACACACTTCATAAAATTAGTGTTTCTTGTACCTGTAACCAGCTGTTCAGGAATAAGCACACTAAGGCCCCCCTTTGTCCTTTTTTGCCTATCTTAAGCAGTCTTGCAAGATGAAGAAGGCAGGGAGTAAGGCGCGGGGGCGTGGGCGTGGGCGTGGAGTTTCAGCAGGGAGAGGACGTGGGGATTCTGCAGGGAGAGGACGTGGGGATTCTACAGGTAGAGGACGTGGGGATTCTGGGCCTGCTGCGGGCACCAGTGGATCAGCATCCCCCAGTTTTAGCAGGCAACAGTCCTTTATGCGCAGCTTTGTAGGACCTCAACGTACCCCACTGCTGCGGGAGGAACAAATTGAAGCCGTTGTCGGATGGATGGCAGCTAACGCATCGACTTCAATTACTTCCGCATCCTCTCAGGGTCAGAGCACCGAAGAGCAACCATCTGTCTCTTCACCACCTGCCAAAGTGCCCAGGCAGTCAGAGAGACATGGACAGGAGCCATCACAATCTCTACTTCTGTTCTCGGAATCTGTTGGCTTGGAAAGAGGGGGCCAGCCAAGCAGCATTCCTGAATGTGAAGAAGAGGGAGTATGCAGTGATGCGCAACTTCTTTGTCCCTCTGAATCTGAAGAGGCGAGTGGGCCAGTGCCTATGGTCAGCACACCTCAGTACGCATCAGATGATGACGAGACTCAGTTGCCACTTTCTGGTGCGTACGGTGCTGGCGAGACAACCCCGGAGAAGCAGCTGTTTGAAGAGGGGAGGGAAGATGATGAGGTCCTTGACCCATCATGGCGTGAGCAACAGGAAGGTGGTGGGAGCAGCTCGGAGGAAGAGATTCCCCTACCGGCCAAAACAGGAGGCAGAGGGAGGGGGAAGACTTGGTTGCCTGTACCCTCCACTTCGGCACCCGTTAGGAGCATTCCTCCTTCCAAAGGCAAACCGGGCGCTCACAAGAGTTGCAGTGCGTGGTCCTTTTTTGACACAGTTGCAGATGACATTTGCTTTGTCAAATGCAAGCTGTGTCATCAGAGAGTCAAAAGAGGGAGAAATGTCAGCAACCTCAATACCACAAATATGTGGAAACATGTGCGCACCAAGCACGAGTTGGAGTTGCATAGACACCCTCAAGACGTAGGCCAACGTACAGCACCACCTACCACCTCTTCAGTTCGTGTTGGGCCCTCTTCCTCCAGCTCACACACTGCTGGTTCGGCTTCCTCACAGGATCGCCAAGGAAGAACCTCTGCCACTGTTGTCCGGAGACCCTGTCAGATTCCACCCATAACAGCACGTTCCCATCCATCACAGCCATCGGTAGCACAGGCATGGGATAAAAGGCGCCCTTACTCGGCAAACCATCCCCGAGCACAGTCTCTGAATGCTGGCATTGCCAAACTTCTGGCAGTTGAAATGCTGTCATTCAGGCTGGTGGACACTGACACCTTCCGGGACTTAATGGCATTGGCAGTCCCCCAATACAACGTGCCCAGCCGCTTTTATTTCAGCAGGCGAGCCGTCCCTGCCCTGCAGAAACATGTTGAGGGCAAAATAAAACATGCGCTACTAAACGCCGTTAGTAGCAAGGTCCACCTGACCACCGATGCGTGGACCAGTAACCATGGACAGGGACGATACCTTTCCCTCACTGCCCACTGGGTCAATGTTGTGGAGCCGGGTACGGATCTGGAGAGTGGCGCTGTACGTGTTCTTCCAACGCCACGGATTGCAGGACTCCAGTCTGTACACATAGACTCCTCCTCCTACTCAAGTTCCTCAGAAACAGCAGAGCAGGAGCCTGTTACGACCGATATGAGCACAGCCGTGGCCAAACGTCAACAGGCTGTACTCAAATTAATTTCTTTGGGGAATCGAAGCCACACAGCGCAGGAGCTCTGGAATGCTATCAAGCTGGAGAGCGATGTGTGGTTTGGGCCAGCGAATCTCCAGCCGGGCTTGGTAGTGTGTGACAATGGCCGAAATCTGGTGGCAGCTCTTGGCCTAGGCAACCTCACACACATCCCATGTCTGGCACATGTTCTTAACTTGGTCGTGCAGAGCTTTCTGAGGGACTATCCGGATCTTGATGCACTGTTGCACAAGGTCCGCATAGAGTGCGCTCACTTGCGACGTTCCAGCACGGCAAGATCGCGCCTCGCTGCTCTGCAGCGACGATTTGGCCTTCCAGAACATCGCATCATATGTGACCTACCCACCCGGTGGAATTCAACGTTACATATGTTGGAGCGGTTGTGTGAGCAGCAGGCAGCAGTCATGGAGTACCAGCTGCATCAGGCGCAAACAAGTCGCACTGTGCGCCGTTCACACTTCAGCACCATTGAGTGGGCCTCTATGAAGGACATCTGCCTCGTTTTGCGTGCCTTCGATGAATCCACGCGGATGGCGAGTGCAGATGATGCACTAGTCAGCATGACTGTCCCCCTTATCTGCCTGCTTCAACAAACACTGCAAGCACTAAGGGATGAGGTTTCAGAAGAGGTGGAGGATGAGGAGTCCCAAATGCCATCTGCTTCTGGACAGTCTGCGCTACGTGTTTCCTCACAAAGGCCTAGGCAGGGGACACTTTGTGAGGAGGATGAGGAGGAGTCGATGGAGGAGGAAGACATCTCTCCAGAGGAGGGAGGTACACAAACCTCTACTCAGTATGTACAGCGAGGGTGGGGTGATGCAGAGCAGGTCGAGGTCACGCCTCAAACAGGGGACAGCGGTTCTTTGGCAGTTGGGAGTCTGCAGCACATGGTTGATTTCATGCTGCAGTGCCTGAGAAACGACCGCCGCATCGCCCACATTCTCGTCTCGGCTGATTATTGGGTGTACACCCTCCTAGATCCTCGCTACCGGGACAGCGTACAAAGGCTCATACCAACGTTGAACCGGGAGCGTAAAATGCGGGAGTACGAAGAGTCACTGGTGCAGTCCATAATGTTTTCCATTCCACCCGACAGCATTGTTGCAAGTGCTTTACAAAGCAGCTCTGTGCGTCGAGGCAGTGGAGGAAACTCTGCACAAAGAGGGAGCAGAGGCAGTGCCGCAGCACAAGGCAAGACCACTATGGCCCAAATGTGGCAAAGTTTTGTGTGTCCACCACAATTGTCTACACCATCAGCGACGCCTCGAGTCAGCAGGAGGCAACGCTTCCGTCAGATGGTGTCAGACTACATGTCTTGCCCTGTCGCTGTACTCCCAGATGGCTCTTCCCCCTTCAAGTTTTGGGTCTCTAAGCTGGATACATGGCCAGAGCTTAGCCAGTATGCATTGGAGGTGCTGGCTTGCCCTGCTGCCAGTGTATTATCGGAACGTGTCTTTAGTGCCGCAGGTGGTGTACTAACAGACCGTCGCACGCGACTATCTTCCGATAATGTTGACCGGCTGACTTTTCTGAAAATGAACAAGGCCTGGATCTCCAAAGACTTTGCCATTCCTCTTACAGACTAAATTAGTGGTTGGCAACTGTATCCAGGTCTGCTGGTGTGTTCATTTTTCTACCACCTGAACTATAATCCCTGTGCTTCAACACAGCCAGTTGTCGCTCAGATGTGTCGTCTGCACAGAGAAACACACTAGCTCCTGTGTTACTGGGGTTCAGTAATGCCAGCTGATCCCCTGCTGTGTGGACGGCAGAGTCACCAGCTCCATCAACATTCAAACCACTACTGATTTTTAACCGTGCCCAACTTAGGTCTCTGGCTCCACTGTCTCTACTATTTCCCCTGACCTCCAACCCCGCCATCTACATCTCTGAAGTGGCGTCAGCACAATCTACACTTGTTCCTGTGTTCCTGTGGCTCAGTCCCATCAGTTTATCCCCTGATGTGTGTCCGGCAAGGTCTCCTGCTCTGTCCACATTCCCATAACCAGTAGTGGGAATGAGGACAGAGCTGGCGAACTTGCCGGACAAACATCAGGGGATCAACTGATGGGACTGAGCACCAGTAACACAGGAACAAGTGTAGATTGTGCTGACGCCACTTCAGAGATGTAGCTGGCGGGGTTGGAGGCCAGGGTAAATAGTAGAGACAGTGGAGCCAGAGGCCTAAGTGGAGCATGGTTAGAATCAGTAGTAGTCCACAACCTCCATAAAAACCGCTGCCCATTGGCCTCTGCATGCGGCATGCGTAATCCTGGGCACCAACAGCGTCAGTTGGTGTTCAGAAGTGTCGTCTCCACAGAGCCAAACACATTCGTTCAAGTGTTAGTGGGGTTCAGCACTGCCAGCTGTTCCCCTGCTGTGGAGATGGCAAGTCTCCTGCTGCCTTCACCTGCCCAAATCCAGTAGGCCCCAGCCTGCTCCTCGCCTAATCCTGGGCTCCAACAGCGTCAGTTGGTGTTCAGAAGTGTCGTCTCCACAGAGCCAAACACATTCGTTCAAGTGTTAGTGGGGTTCAGCACTGCCAGCTGTTCCCCTGCTGTGGAGATGGCAAGTCTCCTGCTGCCTTCACCTGCCAAAATCCAGTAGGCCCCAGCCTGCTCCTCGCCTAATCCTGGGCTCCAACAGCGTCAGTTGGTGTTCAGAAGTGTCGTCTCCACAGAACCAAACACATTCGTTCAAGTGTTAGTGGGGTTCAGCACTGCCAGCTGTTCCCCTGCTGTGGAGATGGCAAGTCTCCTGCTGCCTTCACCTGCCAAAATCCAGTAGGCCCCAGCCTGCTCCTCGCCTAATCCTGGGCTCCAACAGCGTCAGTTGGTGTTCAGAAGTGTCGTCTCCACAGAGCCAAACACGTTCGTTCAAGTGTTAGTGGGGTTCAGCACTGCCAGCTGTTCCCCTGCTGTGGAGATGGCAAGTCTCCTGCTGCCTTCACCTGCCAAAATCCAGTAGGCCCCAGCCTGCTCCTCGCCTAATCCTGGGCTCCAACAGCGTCAGTTGGTGTTCAGAAGTGTCGTCTCCACAGAGCCAAACACGTTCGTTCAAGTGTTAGTGGGGTTCAGCACTGCCAGCTGTTCCCCTGCTGTGGAGATGGCAAGTCTCCTGCTGCATTCACCTGCCAAAATCCAGTAGGCCCCAGCCTGCTCCTCGCCTAATCCTGGGCTCCAACAGCGTCAGTTGGTGTTCAGAAGTGTCGTCTCCACAGAACCAAACACATTCGTTCAAGTGTTAGTGGGGTTCAGCACTGCCAGCTGTTCCCCTGCTGTGGAGATGGCAAGTCTCCTGCTGCCTTCACCTGCCAAAATCCAGTAGGCCCCAGCCTGCTCCTCGCCTAATCCTGGGCTCCAACAGCGTCAGTTGGTGTTCAGAAGTGTCGTCTCCACAGAGCCAAACACATTCGTTCAAGTGTTAGTGGGGTTCAGCACTGCCAGCTGTTCCCCTGCTGTGGAGATGGCAGTCTCTCCTGCTGTCTCCGCATTACAAAGACAGTAGGCCTCTGCCTACACCCTCCTATTTCCTGGGCTTCAACACAGCCAGTTGTAGTTCGGAAGTGCCGTCCACACGGAAAGAGATACTTGCTCCCGTGTCTCAGTGGGGTTCAGTAACGTCAGCTGATCCCCTGCTGTGTGGATGGCAGTCTCTCCTGCTGTAAACTCATTCAAAATACAGTAGGCCTCTGCCTACACCCTCCTATTTCCTGGGCTTCAACACAGCCAGTTGTAGTTCGGAAGTGCCGTCCACACGGAAAGAGACACTTGCTCCCGTGTCTCAGTGGGGTTCAGTAACGTCAGCTGATCCCCTGCTGTGTGGATGGCAGTCTCTCCTGCTGTAAACTCATTCAAAATACAGTAGGCCTCTGCCTACACCCTCCTATTTCCTGGGCTTCAACACAGCCAGTTGTAGTTCGGAAGTGCCGTCCACACGGAAAGAGACACTTGCTCCCGTGTCTCAGTGGGGTTCAGTAACGTCAGCTGATCCCCTGCTGTGTGGATGGCAGTCTCTCCTGCTGTAAACTCATTCAAAATACAGTAGGCCTCTGCCTACACCCTCCTATTTCCTGGGCTTCAACACAGCCAGTTGTAGTTCGGAAGTGCCGTCCACACGGAAAGAGACACTTGCTCCCGTGTCTCAGTGGGGTTCAGTAACGTCAGCTGATCCCCTGCTGTGTGGATGGCAGTCTCTCCTGCTGTAAACTCATTCAAAATACAGTAGGCCTCTGCCTACACCCTCCTATTTCCTGGGCTTCAACACAGCCAGTTGTAGTTCGGAAGTGCCGTCCACACGGAAAGAGATACTTGCTCCCGTGTCTCAGTGGGGTTCAGTAACGTCAGCTGATCCCCTGCTGTGTGGATGGCAGTCTCTCCTGCTGTCACCTCATTCAAAATTCAGTAGGCCTCTGCCTACACCCTCCTATTTCCTGGGCTTCAACACAGCCAGTTGTAGTTCGGAAGTGCCGTCCACACGGAAAGAGATACTTGCTCCCGTGTCTCAGTGGGGTTCAGTAACGTCAGCTGATCCCCTGCTGTGTGGATGGCAGTCTCTCCTGCTGTCACCTCATTCAAAATTCAGTAGGCCTCTGCCTACACCCTCCTATTTCCTGGGCTTCAACACAGCCAGTTGTAGTTCGGAAGTGCCGTCCACACGGAAAGAGATACTTGCTCCCGTGTCTCAGTGGGGTTCAGTAACGTCAGCTGATCCCCTGCTGTGTGGATGGCAGTCTCTCCTGCTGTAAACTCATTCAAAATACAGTAGGCCTCTGCCTACACCCTCCTATTTCCTGGGCTTCAACACAGCCAGTTGTAGTTCGGAAGTGCCGTCCACACGGAAAGAGACACTTGCTCCCGTGTCTCAGTGGGGTTCAGTAACGTCAGCTGATCCCCTGCTGTGTGGATGGCAGTCTCTCCTGCTGTAAACTCATTCAAAATACAGTAGGCCTCTGCCTACACCCTCCTATTTCCTGGGCTTCAACACAGCCAGTTGTAGTTCGGAAGTGCCGTCCACACGGAAAGAGATACTTGCTCCCGTGTCTCAGTGGGGTTCAGTAACGTCAGCTGATCCCCTGCTGTGTGGATGGCAGTCTCTCTTGCTGTCACCTCATTCAAAATTCAGTAGGCCTCTGCCTACACCCTCCTATTTCCTGGGCTTCAACACAGCCAGTTGTAGTTCGGAAGTGCCGTCCACACGGAAAGAGATACTTGCTCCCGTGTCTCAGTGGGGTTCAGTAACGTCAGCTGATCCCCTGCTGTGTGGATGGCAGTCTCTCCTGCTGTCACCTCATTCAAAATTCAGTAGGCCTCTGCCTACACCCTCCTATTTCCTGGGCTTCAACACAGCCAGTTGTAGTTCGGAAGTGCCGTCCACACGGAAAGAGACACTTGCTCCCGTGTCTCAGTGGGGTTCAGTAACGTCAGCTGATCCCCTGCTGTGTGGATGGCAGTCTCTCCTGCTGTCACCTCATTCAAAATTCAGTAGGCCTCTGCCTACACCCTCCTATTTCCTGGGCTTCAACACAGCCAGTTGTAGTTCGGAAGTGCCGTCCACACGGAAAGAGATACTTGCTCCCGTGTCTCAGTGGGGTTCAGTAACGTCAGCTGATCCCCTGCTGTGTGGATGGCAGTCTCTCCTGCTGTAAACTCATTCAAAATACAGTAGGCCTCTGCCTACACCCTCCTATTTCCTGGGCTTCAACACAGCCAGTTGTAGTTCGGAAGTGCCGTCCACACGGAAAGAGATACTTGCTCCCGTGTCTCAGTGGGGTTCAGTAACGTCAGCTGATCCCCTGCTTTGTGGATGGCAGTCTCTCCTGCTGTAAACTCATTCAAAATACAGTAGGCCTCTGCCTACACCCTCCTATTTCCTGGGCTTCAACACAGCCAGTTGTAGTTCGGAAGTGCCGTCCACACGGAAAGAGATACTTGCTCCCGTGTCTCAGTGGGGTTCAGTAATGTCAGCTGATCCCCTGCTGTGTGGATGGCAAAGTCTCCTGCTGCCTACACAGTCGTACCACTACTGATTTTTAACCGTGCTCCAATTAGGCCTGTGGCTCCACTGTCTCTCGTATTTCCCCTGTCCTCCAACCCTGCCAGTTACAGCTCCGAAGTGGCGTCTGCACAATCCACACTTGTTCCTGTGTTACAGGTGTTCAGTCCGATCAGTTAATCCCCTGATGTGTGTCCGGCAATGTCGCCTGCTCTGTCCACATTCCCATTATCGGAATGTGGACAGAGCAGGCGACATTGCCGGACACACATCAGGGGATTAACTGACCGGACTGAACACCTGTAACACAGGAACAAGTGTGGATTGTGCAGACGCCACTTCGGAGCTGTAACTGGCGGGGTTGGAGGACAGGGGAAATACGAAAATCAGTGAATCCACAGGCCTAAGTGGAGCTTGGTTCAAATTAGTAGTCTACAACCGATCTTAAAATTTCTTCAATGCAGCCTAAGCCTGCTCCGTGCTTGTCCCTGGGCTTCAACACAGCCAGTTGTTGCTCGGAAGTGCCGTCTTCACAGAGTAAAACACTAGCTCCTGTGTTTGTGGGGTTCAGTAACGTCAGCTGTTCCCCTGCTGTTTTGATGGCAATCTGTCCTGCTGCCTCCCAATTGACAGCACATCAGGCCTCAGCCTGCTAAGTGCTTGTCCTGGGCTCCAACATCGCCAGTTGCTGCTCATAACTGACTTTGGCACGGGTACTCCCTCCTGCCCAGCTTGGTTCCAGCCCTGCCTGCTGTTTCCGGGAAGTGTCAATGTCAGTTTGCCACCCCAAGTTGCCATGTCGTGTTGCGGTTGGGTTAGCCGAGGCTAGGGTGCCAGCAGTTTAGGTGCTTCCTATGTGGACTGCGGGTTCTGGTAAGAAAGGTTTGTTCCATAGTGCCAGTAGGACAAGCACCCCCTGTAGGACTGTGTGATTCGGTAACTGCGGCCAGCTTGCGGCATGCCAACTTTGCTTTTCAGGGGTAACTTCTGATACCCCTCCGGGTTCCAGCACCGTCAGCTGGTTCTCATCAGAGCCTTTGGCCTAGGTGCCTCCATCTCGGTATCCGAGTTCCAGCAACGTCTGCTGGTCCTTGGTAGTGCTTTGTAGCACAGGTACCTCCTGCTTAGTAACCGGGTTCCAGCACCGTCAGCTGGTCCTCGGTTGTGCCATTGGCTCTTATTCCTTCTGCTGCCCCTCCGGGTGCCAGCACTGTCAGCTGGTCCTCGCTATTTCCATTTGCTCTTGCAGCTTATGCTACCCCTCCGGGTTCCAGCACCGTCAGCTGGTTCTCGTCAGAGCCTTTGGCCTAGGTGCCTCCATCTCGGTATCCGAGTTCCGGCAACGTCTGCTGGTCCTTGGTAGTGCTTTGTAGCACAGGTACCTCCTGCTTAGTAACCGGGTTCCAGCACCGTCAGCTGGTCCTCGGTTGTGCCATTGGCTCTTATTCCTTCTGCTGCCCCTCCGGGTGCCAGCACTGTCAGCTGGTCCTCGCTATTTCCATTTGCTCTTGCAGCTTATGCTACCCCTCCGGGTTCCAGCACCGTCAGCTGGTTCTCGTCAGAGCGTTTGGCCTAGGTGCCTCCATCTCGGTATCCGAGTTCCGGCAACGTCTGCTGGTCCTTGGTAGTGCTTTGTAGCACAGGTACCTCCTGCTTAGTAACCGGGTTCCAGCACCGTCAGCTGGTCCTCGGTAGTGCCATTGGCTCTTGTTCCTTCTGCTGCCCCTCCGGGTGCCAGTACCGTCAGCTGGTTCAAGAGGACAAAGAACAGGAAGACAACCACCAAGATGCAGAACAACAAGAGAGAGAAGACAAAGAAGCATAAAAAAAACAAAGCAGAAGAACATTAAGCATAAGACTAATACTCTGAGCAAATGATATTATCTTATTTATAAGCAGAAGAAGACTAAGCAGTGTATGGGGGTGAGTCCGTTCCTCCTCGTGGTGCCCCTGGAAAAGGCCTGCTTCTGCAGGCCAAACTGAACGCGGACAAATCCTGTTGTAAATCTTTTGTGACAGGCAGAACGGAAGGTGTAAACTTCTAACTTTTCTAGATAACAACTACAGGAATGCCTGACACAAACAAGAATATGATGAAGAAGAATAGGAAGAAGATGAAGAAGCTGAATATGTAGAATAATAATTGTTGAATAAGAAGAATATGAAGAATGTAAGAAAAGGAAGAAGAAGAAGAAGAAGAAGAAGAAGAAGAAGAAGAAGAAGAAGAAGAAGAAGAAGAAGAAGAATGTAAAAAAAGGAAGTAGAAGAAGAAGAAGAAGAATGTAAAAAAAGGAATAAGAAGAAGAATGTAAAAAAAGGAAGTAGAAGAAGAAGAAGAAGAATGTAAAAAAAGGAAGTAGAAGAAGAAGAAGAATGTAAAAAAAGGAAGTAGAAGAAGAAGACATACATGTCTGGCAAAATATAAATGAGGCTAACATAGTCAATATCTTTGTAACTCCTAACATCTTTAAAAAAAAAAGTTTAATTCCTGCTATTCCATTTGATTGGGCTAAACCTCTATGGCTTTAATGTCTCCTCCACCTCCCACAATACATTCTACATTATTCTTAGTTGTTTTTCTTCATGTAGAATTAACCTACAAGGAAAGAAAGGTTTTTTTTTAATTCCGATATTTTGGCCCCATTGACTTGCATTGGTTCCCGGTATCGGAATCGGCGATACCGATACTTTTTTTTAAGATCGGCCGATCCATTCCGATCCGATATTTTCAAGTATCGGCTGGTATCGCTCAACTCTAGTCAACGTTGACTTTAGGCCTTTTAGAGATCATTTTATCTTCAACTTGCTTAGCTGTTCAGAATAACAGTTATTTTGACCAGGGCTGCGCAAGCTATTATATGCCACTGTATACATCAGAGGAGTTGATGGGACTGTGGAGAATATATCACAGTAGACACATACATCATAGCAGACACATACATCACAGGAGACAGTGGCTTACATCCATCACAGGAGATGCTGGGGCTGTGGCATATACATCACAGGAGACACCGGAGCATATACATCAAAACATATGCTGGGGCATATACTTCACAATGGGAGACACTAAGGCATTTACATCACAACAAGAAATGCTGGGGCTTATACATCACTGCAGGAGACACTGTTGTATTTATGTCACAGCAAGAGACACTGGGGCAGCATAGAGGATGCTGAGGCATCACAGGAGATGTTGGGGCATTACCGGAGAAGCTGGGGCACATACACTAGAGGATATGCTGGGGCTTGTGCACCACAGCAGGAGACACTGGGGCACATACATCACAGCAGGAGAATACGGGGCACATCAAGTGATGCTGTGGTCACTGTCTTCGTTGTTGGGACTGGATTGCAGAGTGCGCTGACTCCTCCCTACATCAGGACGTACTTCTTCATTGCATGAGCCGCAGTATTCAGCAGTGAGCGCTGCCGGCACTCACTGTGTAAAGAGAAAATAAATGACCAGTAAATCATTTTGCCGGCTACAGGCCCGTAAAAAAGGATATGATGTGACTGCTGCTCCCACATTCTGCTTCTATCTTAACTGCCAAAGATACTGAAGTAATAGACATTGTTAGGGGATAGGATATTGATGGAAGCAGTGAGTAACATAGGCTTCAAGCACAGCTCTCAAGCAATGTCTTCAGGAGGCAGAGAAAAAAAGCAATGAGTGACACCAGCACCACCCCCTGATGATGATTCATTTAAGGGCAGTACTAGAAGCTGTGGAGTGTCACTGGTGTTACTCACTGCTTCTAGCACCGCCTCGTGACAACATCTTCTACAATTAGAAGCTATGGGCTTGGCGAAGATAGAAGCAATAGTAACAATGCTGCACTGTCATCACCCACAGCATGCATTACCCAGGATCCAGGGCATCTTCAGAGGGGGCGGCGATGTAAGAAAATAGTGAATAACTGCAGTGCTGCCACCGTGATGTTCAGTTCCAGGAGGGACAATGGATGCTGCGGGGAATGAGTAAAGCATCATCCTCCTGTGATTTCATATTTGATACTCCTCTCAAATGAAATGTCACAGGAAGCACAGTAGAAAGCATATTTAGAGATGATAGGGAGAAGTATAGGTTGTTGTTTAAGAAAGTAAATTAAAAAAAAATGGTTAGGGTGTAAAGATAGTTAGAAAATACATTTTTTGTGCTGGTTACCTTTTTAAGCTGCATATTAGACAGATGTTAGCCCACAGCTTTCTCTCCTGACACTACTATATACAGCTCTGGCAAAAATTAAGAGACCACTTCCAAATGTTCAGTTTGTCTGATTTTTCTCTTTATCGGTATATTTTTGAGTAAAATGTAAATTGTTCTTTTAGTCTACAAACTTCGGACAACATGTCTCCGAATTTCCAAGCAATAAATTTTGTTTTTTTTCTCAAAAGGAGAAATGGTGAAGATTAAAAAAGAAAAAACAAAAGCAGTGCTTTCAGACCGGCAAAAAAAGCAAGTTCATAATCATTTAGAAGCAAAATGTTAATGTTTTAACTCGGGAAGAGTTCTGAAATCAATATTTTGTGGCACAACCACGATTTTTAAAAACAGCTTTCATGCGTCTTGGTGTGCTTGCCACCAGTCTTTCACACTGCTTCTGGCTCAAAAACTTAAGCAGTTCTTCTTTGTTTGAAGACTTGTGACTATCCATTATCCTCTTGATTACATCCCAGAGGTTTTCAGTGGGGTTCAGGTCTGGAGGATGGGCTGCCCATGATTGGGTTTTGATGTGGTGGTCTCTTAATTTTTGCCAGAGCTGGTAAATGAATGCACAGCCTTTCTCTGTTCTCTATGAGAAAGTCACTTTCCAACTCCCCCGACAGCTACATATCTCTGCACTGTACAAAAGGTTTTACCTTTGAAATTCAACAGGCCAGATCCTTCTTTACCCATTGCATCATCTTTTGGGGAACAATCGGGAGGCCCCCATAAAGAGTAGATTGTCCCCAAATCCTGGCCAAATTGGTGGGCTCGTCTGATTTCTTCCTGATGTGTATGGAAGCCTTTAATCTGTGAAAGTATTTCTGCAACTGCTCCATTTTCTCTTTTACCTGTTTTTGCTCCATATTTTAGCCACATATGCCTGTACTTTTAAATGGCTGTGAAAAAACTTAGGTTATTCACATGTCAGACATGTGAAGCACACCCACATTGATCACGTGTTAGACACATGTAAATTACACACCCCTCACCTAAAACAGATGCTGCACTCAGACTGCTCACATATCAGACACATGTAGCACACAAACTGCTCTGTAAATGAGAAGGAAAACACATGCTAGAAATGTGGAAATCTAGAGGGAGAAAAGGCGAATCAGAAAAGGAGATTCCAAATAGCAGTCATTATTGTTCTCATTAAAAGCAATTTCTCAACAGCTGGGCATCGTGTAGGTACAGTATGTACTGTATATTGGAACAATTATTAACTGTAAAACATAACTTTTTTAAAATAATTACACATAGGTTTTCTTGGTGCTAAATTAGGAATATTGGACAGGAATCATGAACCAAAGAGATAAAATACTTTATATACATCTATCACCAGATATCACAATGCAATATTATTCAATTTTATTAAATGGATCTCTTATTCATGATGAGGTTTGTTTATTTGCTTTGAATGCCTGTATAAATATAATATTAGGATGAACATTGCATGAGCTTAGCTATACAGTTAAATAGCTCAAAAGTCCAAGGGTATTTAGCCTCCATCCACCCAGTCTGACAGCTACAGCTTGCACTGAGCAATGTGAGATCTCAGCTGTAGGAGGGACATTGAGGAGCTGTCAATGGGACTAGTAGAGAAGAGACAGAGTTAAAGAGTAGCCATAATTTTATTGCTATTCTTTTAATAAACTGACAGTATAAGTTAAGGTAATACACTGTAAATTATATTATCAGATAAATGTTGTTTTTTTAAGTTCCTGGACTGAGCTTTCACTCACAATTCACAGGTAAAATCTGTTTTTAGTGAGTTCAAACCTTCCCATTCCTGAGATAGGAGATGGCTGTTGCTGCTTATAAGACTCCATGGAGAGCAGAGGGGTAAAAGGCAGGCATTCTGCTGCAAGTTCTCCTGAAATAATAGCTATTAGTGATGAGCGAGTATATTCGTTGCTCGGGTTTCCCCGAGTGTGTTCGGGTGATCTCCGAATATTTTGTCGTGCTCGGAGATTTAGTTTTCGTTGTCTCAGCTGCATGATTTGTAGCTGCTAGACAAGCTGAATACATGTGGGAATTCCCGAACAAACAGGCATTCCACACATCTAATCAGCTTGTCTAGCAGTCGCAAATCATGTAGCTGAGGCGACGAAAACTAAATCTCCGAGCACGCCAAAATACTCAGAGATCACCCGAACACACTCGGGAAAACCCGAGCAACGAATATACTCGCTCATCACTAATACCTACATTTTGAACTTTCAGAAGTTCTTTTACAGCCCTTCAGACATGGATTTTCAAGGTAAATAAAGCATCATTATCAGGACTAAGAAAACTATTTCTTAATGTCTGCAGTTTTTGTTATGATATCTGGTGACAGGTTTGATTGAAGAAAATAGAAAAATATATAGTATTGAGTGAGAGCATATTGTATTACATTAATATGTCATGTCTGTGTCTAATATTGAATTATCATTCATTTTGTAAAAACGTGACAATATCAGGGAGGAAAATGGTATAAAATTTGTATACTGTGAATAGTATTGATCTTGTAATACTGCCACCTTTCAAGGAGGATGGATTGGGCACAAGTGAACAGTGGATTTTTAAAGATGGTGAAATGGAAGCAAAAATTGGGCAAGCGTAAAAATGGGCAAGCGTAAGATTCTATACAGCTCTGAAAGGATGCAATTGTGGTGAATAGATGATTAGGTGATACATCTGCAAAACTGAAAGTTTTATCAGATGTTCTTGATATGTAGGGGTTAGTGAACTGGAGTTTTCAAACGAAGCACATCTGATGGGTGACAAGATCCTTGGCGTCCAAAGATCATTGATGTGTTTTGGAGCAAGTGTGTCTGCTTGGATCCTATAAAAGATCCCATAAAAGAAGTAAATTAATTTAAAATTTCATGTTGACTGTGAAAATTGTTGTCAGAACTCACGATGCGTTGCATTCAAAGCCGCCAGAACCTTTATTTATCACTAAAAGTTCTTATAATGGCCAACAAAGCATCAGAGCTGGGTCTTTAAGTAATGGTAAAAGGTAGACTAAGCTTACTGTAGTGTATTTTACACTATGAATCGATGGGTACATGTCAATCATTTGTCTTATGAAGAGATTACATCATTTAGCATTATGCAAGAAAAACAAATTTAGAAACCCAATATGGTGGTTTGGGCAATTTTTTGGGGGGATTATAGACTGGATGATATAGTTCTTCCTCTTGGAAACATCAGATAAACTTACTTTTACACTAGTTGTTGACTAGAAATAAACAAATCTTTTGAAATTTGAGATTTCCAGCTTTGAATTTTAATTGATTTGAATTCACCATAAATGAAAAGTAAAGAAAGTGTGTAAAGATATTTATATCAAGATAAGCTCTCCTAGGACTATATACAGCACCTTCAAAACCTTGTCAGAAACAGAGCAGTCACAATGTCTTCAACATACATGACTATTGGTGAACAGATGCTAATCGTTCTAAACTGCTCTGCTGTCAAACACTATCTCTACTCTTTCTTCAGTGTTGCATGACTTTCTGTCTTCTATAGCTAGGCTGTGAGCCTTGAGGTACAATCATTATCCAGATTCACAACAAAATGGAAGTTGCCTTTCCTGCTACTTATTTTTTTAAAAGCTTTGATACTCTTTCGTGATTGGCACTGCTATACTGCGTTATTTGATAGTTGCAAGTCATTACTGCCCGTCATTCCCAAAGTCGTGATTCTTCTATCAGACAATTTGTACAAAGCAAATTGCAAATTGTTCACATTCACCGGGTTCAACAATATTAAACACCTACTGTTCGGGCATAGAACCCCAACACGTACTTCACCATGAATTCTATGTTACTGTTTGGGTTAGGCACCACTAACACTGAGTGTTTCCCACGTTATCATATGCATGATGCGAGAAACATCAGCGGCTCTCATCGGTGGTAAGATCATTACCACCAATCACAGCATTGTAGTTCCCATGCTGACAAATGACAGCATGAGCTCACAGATGTGTCATAAGCATCGGCTGATGGGACTGCTACTCCTATCAGCCTATGCCTGCTGTCGCTGACAACAATGAGAGCAGGTGCTGCTGAAGGGTGTATTCATCAGCCACCACCAGCGCTTTAAAAAAATAAATATGCCATGGGTTTCCTTGCATTTTTGATTGCCAGCAAGGCAAAACTGACAGCTGTGTGCTGCAACCCACAGCTCTCAGCTTTAGCAAGGCTGGTTATCAAGAATAGAGGGGTCCAACAGCATTTATTTTAATTAAATAGTTTAAAAAAGGGGTGGGGTCCCCCAATTTTTGTCATCCAGCCAAGCTAAAGCACACAGTTGGAGGCTGATATTCTCAGGCTGGTAAGAGGTCATTTATATTGGCCACAAAAGTCTAAAAATAGCAGCCCACAGCCTCCCTAGAAAAGGTGCATCTATTAGATGAACCAATTCTGGCTCATTGCCCAGCTCTTTCTACTTGCCCTGTGGTGGTGGCAAGTGTGGTTCATGCTTTTGGGAATGATGGCACCTTTGTATTATGCTAAGACATAAAGTCCACTGGTTAGTAATGGGGATGCATTTATAAAATGCCTATCCATTACTTATCCTATAGTTACATTGTAAATAATCACACAGCCAGAATAATGCCCTTTATTTTTCATAAAAAACACACTTTTACTTTTTTTATTTAAAAATAGCAAACACTGTTATACTCAACTAACGACCATTCCATTGAAGCCATCGTCTCCTGTAAAAAATTTTTGGCCGAACCCGCAGGGCCCAAATATCCAGAGTTTTCGTCCATCACTATTTGACTCAAATTTGATTCTCATCATATTGATTGTCATCTCAAGTGATGACAGTTGGTAGAAAATGGTTTTAATTGGCTTTAATTCAGCTATCTTTATGATCTTTAGTGTATTTTACTTAGGTTCCCTTACACCACTGGATGTTTGAGCCTTGTGACCATACTATGGATGACAAACTACTACCACATTTTTACTGTCTGTACAAGGCCTCGCAGTCATATTTTGTTAAATTGCAGGTATACAGTTTTTTCCACTACTACAAATACACTTTGCACACTATATTGTAATAGATTTGTATAATTGTGAGATTTCATTTGGTTTTGAATGCAATTAATATTAGTTTCATAATAACAACAGTGTTTCTTATATATTAGTCATATAAGTTTTTATGTCACAAAGAGGTTTTCAACTCCATTGATACTGATGATTTACTCCTAGTACATAGTATCAATATCAGAATGGTGGTGAACAAAATCTAGAACCCTCATTGGTCATCTGTAGTGCCAGCAGAGGCCAAATATAAACTGTTCATGGCACGGAACATTGTTTAATAGTCACCACCAGGTACTGAAGATAGGAGTTAATCATCAGTCAAAAACAAGAGAAATCCAGCTCAACGAACTTGTGAATAAACTTACTTCTTTGTTTATTCACCAAAAGTGCTCAGCAGAGGGTAAAACAGCATCAGCGTTCACAGTTACATGATATGTGACATTGACGTGTTTCAGGTGGCTTCGCAGGTGAAACGCATGGATGTCGCATATCATGTAGCTGTCAATGTTGATGCTGTTTTACCCCCTGATGAGCACTTTTGGTGAGTAAAGATAGACGATTGTTCACAAGCTTGTTGAGCTGAATTTTTCTTGTTTTTGATTGCTGGATGGTGCCATTCAAAACCACAACTCATTTTGCAAAAATAAGCCCTCATACAAAGGAGAAATAAAAGTTATGGTTTTCGGAAGAAGGGGAGAATAAAATGGCAAAGATGGGAAACCAGTTGGGATGTAGTCAAATAGATATAAACTGTTCATTCCTCAACACTTTCAATAGTCCATTTTATATAAATAAATAAATATATAATTTTTTTTTTCTAAAAAAGGAGTGACGTTATAAAAATGATGAAGACATCACTCCTTTTTTTAGAAGAAATATGGTGGTTTTTTAACTCAAACTGGCTTCTGCACCATTTCAGGTATGAGCCTGTCTCAAGCCTTGAGCTGAAACAGAAGCTCAAGTGGGCTATTAAACCACCATACATTTCTAAAAAAGGTGTGATGTCTTCATCATTTTTATACTACAGGGTGGGCAATATATATGATATACCTAAATAAAATGGGAATGGTTGATGATTTCAACTTCCTGTTTGTGGCACATTAGTATATGGGAGGGGTAAAAACTTATCAAGATGGGTGGTAACCATGGTGACCATTTTGATGTTGGCCATTTTGGATCCAACTTTATTTTTTCCAATGGGAAGAGGGTCATGTGACACATCAAACTTATTGAGAATTTCACAAGAAAAACAATGGTGTGCTTGGTTTTAACATAACTTTGTTCTTTCATGAGTTATTTACAAGTTTATGACCACTTATAAAATGTGTTCAAAGTGCCCATTGTGTTGGATTGTCAATGCAACCCTCTTCTCCAACTCTTGACACACTGACAATAAGTTTGATGTGTCATATGACCCTCTTTCCATTGAAAAAAATAAAGTTGGATCCAAAATGGCTGACTTCAAAATGGCTGCCAACTAATGTGCCACAAACAGGAAGTTGATATCACCAACCATTCCCGATTTATTTAGGTGTATCCATGTTATCTATCTATCTATCTATCTATCTACTGCAATATACAGATATAGCAGTGCTAAATTTGGGTGTTCTTCTGAATACTGTAGCAAAGTTATCTGCAGTCTTATGTAAACAAAGTGAAACCTAATAACTAATAACTAGAACTAAAAGTTTGTAATAAATAATGCAAAATCTGACAAATGCTAAAATGTTCCTCCACAAACAAAATAATGAAAACTGGAAACATGGCAATCTTCAGATATTTCTTCTACCTACTTCTATTTATGGAAAGCGGTACCATCTGGAAAAAGATGGCTCCAGATTTTCTTGTTATTTGAATCTAAGCAAAGCGAGCCACGTCAATGTGAGATCTCTGGACATCTGTGTAGGTTTGTTTTGATCAGTTTCCTTCATTTCAATTATCTACTTTACCATCAGTCTTAGTTTCTCATTTACTTTTCTGCTGTCAGGTTCATTTTGGGCAGTATCAACTTGAAGAATCAAGAGCAGAAAAGATTTTGGCATTGATCAGTGTTTGCAAAAGTCATTCACGGTCTGCAAAAAAAGGACTTTAACAAAAATAATAGATCTGCTTTAAAATGACTCTCTATGTTCTCTTTTCTATTCTTTATTTGATGACAAAAGTGGTCCATAAAACTGTGGTTGATCCAAAATCAAAATCTTTTCTGCTGCAAAAATGATACTCGCAGACTGGATATATGACATACATACCGTACTTGTAACTAAAGATGAGTGAATGCATTCAATTAAAATTGAAATGTACTCGAATTTTACAAAACTTTGCAATCACCAAAATGCTGATTTTTTTTTGTAATTTGCTTCTGTGCTAATTCAGTAAAATAAAGGCAGCTGGCCGCCTTTATTCTGAACATTAAAGGGTCATCAAAAGCTTAAGAAAATAGAAATTTCCCCATACTCACTTACCCTTTTTTTCTGTCTCTCTTCTATTGATCATCACCTGTATGCCCTCATTGCATCTTTTGATTCCCCATGGCAGGTTCTGGAATTATGCGCATGTCTCGTTGAGCTGAGATTTCGATCTTTGAGGTTTGGCAGGGTTCTTTTGGATGATGTGACTTCAAGATGCCATGACCTTCTTTGTATTTACAGAGAGGTATTCCATCATGAGTGGCGACGGTTCAAAGGTTTTGCGAGGATGGGTTGGATGGTGGATGGTGGTGAATGACGGAATGGCCACAGAGGTGAGCAGTCAGGTGACTATAAGGATATATTTTTATTTTTTTACTTTGGGGTTCATAAAAAATGCATATATTGGCTACATGTTGCACATATGCTTCTGACATACTAAACACTTATTACACACAATTCTTTGACACATTGTCCACCTGTTGGACACAATTCTTTGACACACTAGATCAGGCTTGGACTGGCCCATAGGATAATAGGGTAATCCCCCGGTGGGCCCCAGTGCAGATCTAGGTCCCAAACCCCACTGTATGGGCAGTACATGGCATAATTCACTTGATTCACTCTATACCGAAAAAAGCAGCATCTCATCATTCATTAACCACACTACCCAGTTTATTATTTTATAGAGATATTGGTAAATTTGTGAGCAAGGGTAGTGTAATATTTGTATGCAGGTGAAAAGTGGACCCCCCAAAAGTCAATGTTACTGGTGGGCCCTTGGCAACAAAGTCCGACACTGCACTAGATACAATCTGCAAACTGTATGCCACTCACATACTGGGCACATAAACCTTTAAAGCACAATACACATTTGTCACACATGTCTGACACAACTTGCAAAATAAAAGCAGCTCAGACACTGAATACACTACTATAACAACACACTTCGCTATATGTAGCATATATATGTATACAGTTTGTTGGCATATTTCGGGGGAACAGGAGGGACATTTGTCCTGGTTACTGTCGGAAAGGAGGCGCCGCCGGCTTGCCTGATGCTG
Source organism: Dendrobates tinctorius (assembly GCF_039654945.1). Taxonomy (NCBI): domain Eukaryota; kingdom Metazoa; phylum Chordata; class Amphibia; order Anura; family Dendrobatidae; genus Dendrobates; species Dendrobates tinctorius. The sequence continues at coordinate 60,238,730 of NW_027361707.1, read as the reverse complement.
TTGTCTAATGTGCATTCCAGGATACTGCATTTTGTCTCCCCACAGTGTGACATTCAGCCATTCTGTGAGCTCGCTGTCAAACTGACAGCCGACACCCAACATTGAATTGTACAAAAGAAGCACTGATTGCCGGAACAACCTGATGGGGGCAACATCAGAATAGTGAACAGGTGAGCTGATCACACTAATCCCGTCACTCCTGCACTACAGAGGACATATTCGGTGGCAAGGTGAGTTTGGCCAGCATGACCAAGGGAACTGGGAATGTGTGAGAAGATAGTATAGGAATGTGGGCTAGGAATGTGTGAGGTGACAGTATAAGCAGAAGGGGATGAAATGTGTGAAGGACTCTATATGCAGTATATACTGCACAGGGAGCTATGGGACCATCATACTGTATGTGCTGGCAGTGGTATCATTGTATTGTGCTGTAGACTATGGGGGTATTATATTGATTTGGGAAAAGCTGTTAACCTTAGTATAAAGGTTTAATAACAGGAGCAGTGTGATATACTGCTTTTTATAAACTTCAGAAAAATCAGTAAATTATATAGTTTTAATATGCTCAAAAATAAGCAATAAAATTTATATTATTGTAACCCCTGTAGCTGAAGCATGGTGTATAGAACTGAGGCAGATAGGAGCAGACAGTGTTTCTCAGTAAGGCCGGGGTCACACTAATCGACGAGAAATACGGTCCGTAGTTTACATGCGTAATACAGCGAAATGTTCCCTAAATAGTGCACCGTATGTCATCCGTAATCAAGGTGTGGTCACGTTTTTTGCGCATGTAAGCATTCGTATGTTATCCGTATGGCGAGATTTTCTTGCCACCTTGCAAAATGTACATTTAATGGTTTTGAGGCCTGCAAAGTATTTAAATCATCAGCCTCCACCCTATTTATTGGCTCAGTAACAGGTGCCTGCCTCCAATCTGTCCATTTTTGACCATGCCTTGTCTTGGTGTGTTGGTTGGCCAACATGACAGACACACTTAGTCTCAACCCTACTGAGCAGGTTCTCTTCAATTGGGTTTTGTCACGCCGCTTTGGGTAGCCATACCCAGTGATTGTGGATCCAAGGAGGAGATGAATGTGGGTCCATCCGCTTTTGAGGTAACACCTCACAAAAGGTTATTTCCACCATCTCTATTCTTCTCTGCGGACTCATCCAGAAAAATTCTTCCAATATTGTTGCATGAGCCTGGCCACCTTTGATCTACTGTTGGAGACAGTGCGCCCTGGGATCACCTTTCAGGACACCAGGATGCGCAAAGCTGCATCTGCAGAGGAGCGACTTCTACTTACATTACGGTATGTATTCCTCAACCACATTCTCTATGTTCATGATGTCTCGCCCAAAGTATGTTTCTTTTCTTCTTTGTTTAACACTTGTTGGCCTCATCTTTGCCCAGATATATTGAAACTTACATACCAGAATATTATGTATAGTGTTAACTGTATATCAGTTAGGCATTATTCTTTTAAAAAGTTGTGTGTTTGTAGATATTTCAAAATATACTGTGTTCTATTCATGTGGCTGTTATTTAGCTTATTTTTTTTAAATCATTTTCCAAATGTTTTGGTCTCCAGCTTCCTGTCCACTGGCCTGTCGTATTCCGCACGCCATCATGAGTTTCTAATTGGAAGATCTACCATTTCTGGCATAGTCAGGTCTACATGTAGTGAAATCTGGTCAAGACTACATCAAGTCGTCATGCCTGAGCCTAGGATGGAAGACTGGTTGAGGATCTCATGCGACTTTTAGGAGCAATGCCAGTTTCCAAATTGTATTGGTGCCCTGGATGGGAAACATATCCGTGTGCGTAAGCCACCGAACTCAGGCTCACAATTCTACAATTACAAACAATACTTTTCTGTTGTTTTGTTGGCTCTGGCCGACAGTCAAGACAAGTTTATAATTGTAGACATTGGGGGCTATGGAAGGACTGAAGAGTCTTCAATGCTTCCATTATGGGTCGGCAGCTACGCAACAGCCAGTTGGATCTACCCCCACCATGCCAGCTACCAGGCTCTAATCAACAATCTGTCCCTTATGTCCTTGTGGCCGATGAGGCCTTTCAATTAACATGCCATGTAATGATGCCATATCCCTGTCGCAACCTGGACCACCGGCGGCGGGTATTTAACTTGCACCTATCACGTGCCCGGTGACTGGTGAATTGTGCCTTTGGCATTCTTTGTGCCAAATGGCGGGTTCTCCAGTCAGCCATTCAGCTGAGTGAACAAAATGTCAATGAGGTTATCAAAGCATGAGTGGTCCTACATAACTTCACGAGGATTCATGATTGTCCAGCCTCTGATGGTGTGTTGCCTGTGACGGACAATATGCGTAGGGCGAGACCACATGTCAACCCTCACCGTCATCCGCTCTCTGGTCTCAAAGTGCATGATATTTACACTAATCATTTTCTGTTACCTGAGGGGGAAACTTCATGGCAAGAGCATGCTGTGTCTATGGCCTCTTTCACACTTCAGTTGCTTGATGTCAGTCAAAATCCGCCGTTTTTAGAAAAAAACGGATCCTCCATTTTTATTGGCAGATCCACCTTTTTTCCCATAGACTTGCTTTAGCTGCAGATTTTGACTGATGGTCATCCGTTGCATTCGTTTTTTGACGGATCCGTCATAATCTTGGCGTCCGCTGTCTGGAGTGGATGGACAATGAAACGATTTTTGTCTGCGTTAAAACAGCAGATAGCAATGGATCCGTCGCTGTCCACCATGTGTTGTAATGGATGCCTATGGGCGACGAATCCGTTGCAAACTGCTTTTTTATACTGAGCATGCCCGGAAGAAGATCCTTTCATGAAATTTAACCTCAAAACCCGTTTTGGCAAAAAAAATCTCTCTCTCTCGAAAATATTTATACCTTTCAACCCCTTATGTTTTTGTCTGTTTGTAATTCCATTGGTAAGCATATGTCAGCATGTCGTGATGTAAGTGCATCATTGATAAAGAGACAAAAAATTGAATTTGTTAACTTTTTATGTAGCCAAATGTTTTTAGTTTGGTTGTGAAACCATATTCTTGCCATATGGTTTTTGGATAAATGGTCCAAAGTGGCCTTTTTTGCAAAAACAACAGTATAAATGTAACATTTTAGCATTACACAAAGAAAATTTCAAAAATGAAAATAACAATACATTAAGACAAAATTATAAATTGTGGTATGTAGGGGGTGGAGTAGGCACCAGCCCAGGCTGTGTTGCCGTCTGGCTAGTTTGCCAACTTGTCCCTCGGCCTGTGTGGAGGCATACTCTTGCCCATGATGGAGGTAGTGGGCCAGCTCATGGGATTGTGGTGGATACTGGGCAGTCTGATATTGTAGACGACTCTCATGTTGGGGCTGCTGGGGCCGTGTATCGTACCCCCAAAATGGCCATATCGTCCCCAACCAGGTTGGGACCAGCCTCCAACACTGGGTGGGAACAAGTGGACATATTGGTGAGATGGGTTATACCCAGATATTTGTGGTTGATGTTGCCAAGGTTAGGTAGGGGGGAGGGGGGTGAGGTATAGGCCCATGTGCAGGAGGATCCTCAGACCCTGATTGATCAAGCACTTGGGGATGGGGTTAAGATGCATAAGATTCCTGGGTGACAGCTGCCACCTCTCCAGAAACTCAAACACCTCATATGGGGTATTGGGGGGTGTGCTTGCGTCAATGAGGATCTGAATTGATCCTCACACATGTAGCCTCACCTCACGGGGAAGGGAATGAAGATGATGGGCCAGGCTGCATGAGTACACCTCCTTCCCATCATCATTGGCAACTTGTGAAAGATAATTTAGTACTCCTGTGTCCACATTGGTCCGGGTATCTGTGGTAGGGATATAGCGCCTTCGTCTACCTCGCCAGGATGGCACAGCAGGCTGGGGGGAGCCCTCTAGGAGGACAGTTGGGCTGCTGCTGTTGCCCTGCTCATCCAGGATGGTGGGTGGTGCAGCAGCTGACGCTCCTTGTTGTGGCTCTGGTCCTGGTGGTTGTGTTTCTGGTGCAGGTCCAGGTCGAGCAGGATAAGTCACTTGGGCCATGCTCCTTGGAGGGTCACAAGATGGGCCAGACACCTCATCCCCTCCCCCCACAGGATCGAGGATGGCCTCAGAATCAGACCCAGTCTCCCTTTCAGTGAGGTTAGACTGAGTTCTGTTATGAAATATAAAATGCAGAAAAAAGAAAATTGTGATCGGGCCCTCTAAAGCGTATGTGTAATGTGGTGTGAGTTTTCTACTTACAGTCTGAGATCCAAAATTGGAGCGAGGAAAGAGAGGCGGTCATAATAGACATATTTGTGCTTGGTGTGGGCCGCTTCACAGCTTCTTGCACGCTGCTGGCGCTCACGGCGATACTGGTCATGGATGCTGTGCCACTGTCTCATCACATCTTCAACTGCAATGTGAGATAAAATAATCATAATTAAAAATTATGCTCCTAAAAGTTTTAGAACAAGTTTCATAGTCATGTGGCCTACTAGGGTGTCAGTTCTACCCAGGGTGGCATATCATTGGTGCAACCAGGCCAGATGCACAGGGTCACACTAGCTTAGGGGGCAAGTACCAACTCTTAAACTGGCTTGCCTAGGCATTATGAGGAGCTTGTGGACAGGGTCCAATTCTGTCTGGGTCTAACAATGGGTCAAAACAGAATCTACAGGCCACAAGAGGCCAATAACATAAGCACAGGATGGGGGGGCAACTTGGACAATAATTTTCTGTTGGCAGGTAATTTTCTATACATAATTTATTTGCGCTTACTCATGTGCTACTGGTCCTCACGTGGCCGATCACCAAAATCGGTAAACATTTGGCAACATATGCGCCTCCATGCCTCCTCCTTTCTGGCCCGGTCAATTATCGTCACTCCCCATTAACTATTTGGATGCATGCCTGCAACAGCTGCCAAAATGTCTGAGCCTTATAAGAGATATGCTGAATAGTAGTATATAGGGTGCACCATAATGTCAAATACCAATGTAAACATATAAGAGGGTGCAAAAACTTTGCATGGGATAATCCATGAAAATAATAATAGAACAGACCAAGCAAAAGAATGGTATGCACACCTAATAAATCTATGAGAAATAGATATGTAAAAAATGCTTTATTTGGAAATACAGAACACACACTTCCCCTGACGAAGCTGCTGTAAGCAAGCAATACGAGTGGGGTTGCTCTCCACACCCCTGCTCCATGTCCTCCCTGCCGCTTTAGCCTATTTTCACTTTCCACTGGCACATTTTCCTGCAGCCTCCTTTTTTTTTCTCCTCAATAGGAGCTTGGTGGGTGGTTACTATTCCACTCTTTCAGGTCAGGCAGGTCTCCAGGGCTCGGTTAACACTCTGCACACATAGTGAGTATGTGATATTCATCTCATTGGCCCTGCTGGCCATTACACTTCTTTGCCTTTGCCCCATGTGGTTTATAGTGAACAGAATTCTAGTCCATTGGTGCATTTTGTATGGGCACTTTTATTATTGCCCACGGTCCATCATGATAGGTTCTCTTTGCTTGCAGTGATTTGATATTGGCATAAGGGGACTTATATTCCTATTTGGGTTACATGTGTCAGTTGGATACAGGGGTGTGCTATTTGGACTTTGTTTGTCTTGTTTTAAATGGTTTTAATTGTGTGTCCTGTTTTCCCAATAAAGCATGTTTTACATATCTATTTCTCATAGATTTATTAGGTGTGCATACCATTCTTTTGCTTGGTCTGTTCTGTTATTATTTTTATAAGAGATATGCAACTAATACTTGGCTTTATTTTCAATGCTAAGGCACTAAGACTACCTATTTGTTTGGTATGTAGTTTCACATAGCTTTATAGCCTTCCATGACCCTCCACATACTGATAACCACATTATCTCTATTCTAGATGTGGATTAATTTGTCTGTACCGCTATACATTTGCCTTGAAACTACTAAGTACGGTATGCTAGCTTTTACTTCCCCTGCTCACCCTATATAGTACCATAAATGTTTTGTGGTGCCATCTACACTTCTATATTTACTTGTGACTAATGATCGCATTTTTTTCTGTATATACTTTATTTTGTATTATTGTTATATTTATTTTCTTCACTTTTTAATTTTGCAGTAACTGATGAAGGTCTTTTGGACCAAAACGTTTGTTTAGTACTACAAATAAAATCAACTTTTCACCAGCATTAATCCCTTAATCCCATGTGACGTACTATCTCGTCCATGTGCCCTGGGACTTAATTCCCAGGCACGGGATAGTACGTCACAGCGATCAGCGGTGCCCACGTGGTGAGCGCCGCTGATCACGCCCTGGTGTCAACTAATTATCACAGCTGACACCCGGCACAATGTGTCAGGGGCAGTCACGGACCGCCCCAGACACGTTAATCCCTTGCACACCGAGATCAAACACGATCGTGGTGTACCGAGGGTTAAAGGGAAGCATCGGCAGGGAGGGGGCTCCCTCCGTGCTTCCCTGAGACCTCCACTGCAGCGCAATGTGCAGCACTGCTGTGGGGGTCTCTTTTCCTACAGGTCCCCGTATCCAAGATGGCGACAGGGATCTTCGGGTGCCTGTAGGGAGATGACTTCCTCAGTGCCTGCAAAGCGTAGGCATGAGGAAGTCTACGTCTATGCCTGTGACAGATCGCTGATCTGTCACAGGACAGTGATGTCCCCCCTGGGACAATGTAATAAAGTTAAAAGACAGAAAAGTTTAAAAATAATTAAAAAAAAAACGCTAAATAAATTAGAAAAAAAAAATATTCCCTAATAAATTCATTTTTTGGAAAGAAATAAAGAAAAAAACAATAGAAGTACACATATTTGGCATTGCCGCGTCCGTAACGACCTGCCCTATAAAACTGTCCCATTAGTTAACCCCTTTAGTGAACCCATTAAAAAATAAAAATAAAAAACGAAGCAAAAAATAATGATTTATTATCATACCGCCGAACAAAAAGTGCAATAACGCGTGATCCATGGTACCGCTGAAAACTTCATCTTGTCCCACAAAAAACGAGCCACCATACAGTGCCATCAGCTAAAAAATAAAAAAGTTATAGCTCGCAGAATAAAGCGATGCAAAAATAATTATTTTTTATGTAAAATAGTTTTCATTGCATAAAACCGCCAAAACATAAAAAAATGACATAAATGAGGTATCGCTGTAACCGTACTGACCCGAAGAATAAAAGGGCTTTATCAATTTTACCGCACGCGGAACGGTGTAAACGCCCCCCCAAAAGAAATTCATGAAACGCTGGTTTTTGTTCATTCTGCGTCCCAAAAATCGGAATAAAAAGCGATCAAAAAATGTCACGTGCCCGAAAATGGTACCAATAAAAATATCAACTCGTCCTGCAAAAAATAAGACCTCATATGACTCGGTGGGTCAAAATATGGAAAAATTATAGCTCTCAATATGTGGTGAAGCAAAAACTATTTTTACAATAAATAGCGTCTTTTAGCCTATGACAGCTGCCAAACATAAAAACCCGCTATAAATAGTAAATCAAACCCCCCGTTATCACCCCATTAGTTAGGGAAAAATAATAAAATTAAAAGAAAATGTATTTATTTCCATTTTCCCATTAGGGTTAGGATTGGGGCTAGGGCTAGGGATAGGGCTAGGGTTAGGGCTGAGATTAGAGTTAGGGGTGTGTTGGGGTTAGGGTTGGAGTTATAATTGGGGGGTTTCCACTGTCTGGGCACATCAGGTGCTCTCCAAATGCAACATGGCGTTGAATCTCAATTCCAGCCAATTCTGCGTTGAAAAAGTCAAATGGTGCTCCTTCCCTTCCAAGCTCTGCCATGCGCCCAAACAGTGTTTTACCCCCACATGTAGGGTATCAGCCTACTCAGGACAAATTGCAAAACAACTTTTGGGGTCTAATTTCTCCTGTTACCCTTAGGAAAATAAAAAATTGGAGGCAAAAACATCATTTTTGTGGAAAAAAATGATTTTTTTATTTTCACGCCCGGGCGTTATAAACTTATGTGAATCACTTGGGGGTTCAAAGTGCTCACCACACATCTAGATAAGTTCCGTGGGGGGTCTAGTGTCCAAAATGGGGTCACTTGTGGGGAGTTTCAATAGTTTAGGTACATCAGGGGCTCTCCAAACGCACATGACACCCGCAGACCACTCCATCAAAGTCTGCATTCCAAAACGTCACTACTTCCCTTCCGAGCCCTAGCGTGTGCCCATACAGTAGCTTTCTCCCACATATGAGGTATCAGCGTATTGAGGACAAATTGGACAACAACTTTTGGGGTCCAATTTCTTCTGGTTGGTGACTAAAAGATCATGTTTGTGGAAAAAATACAATTTTTTTATTTTCACGCCCAGGCATTATACACTTCTGTGAAACACTGGGGGTTCAAAGTTCTCACCACACATCTAGATAAGTTACTTGGGGGGGTCTAGTTTCCAAAATGGTGTCATTTGTGGGTGGTTTCCACTGTTTTGGTTCATCAGGGGCTTTCCAAACGCGATATGGTGTCCGATCTCAATTCCAGCCAAAAACGTCAAATGGCGCTGCTTCCCTTCCAAACTCTGCCATGCGCCCAAATAGTGGTTTACCCCCACATGTGGGTTATCAGCGTACTCAGGACAAACTGCACAATAACTTTTAGGGTCCTGTTACCCTTGGAAAAATAAGAATTGAGGGTGAAAAGATCATTTTTGTGGAAAAAATATGATTTTTTAATTGTACGGCTGTACGTTATAAACTTCTGTGAAGCCCTTGTGGGTTCAAAGTTCTCACCACATATCTAGATAAGTTACTTGGGGGGTCTAATTTCCAAAATGGTGTCACTTGTTGGGGGTTTCCACTGTTGAGATACATCAGGGGCTCTCCAAACGCGACATGGCGTACGATCTGAATTCCAGCCAATTTTGCATTGAAAAAGTCAAACGGTGCTCCTTCCCTTCTGAGCTCTGCCATGCGCCAAAACAGTGGTTCCCCCCACATATCAGGTATCAGCGTACTCAGGACAAATTGCACAATAACTTTTGAAGTCCAATTTCTCCTGATACCCATGGTAAAATAAAAAAATTGAACGTGAAGTATTTTTTTGTGAAAAAAAGTTAAATGTTCATTTTTTTTAAATATTCAAAAAACTCCTGTGACGCGCCTAAAGGGTTAATAAATTTCATTATAGACCCTTCAAAGTGGCTTTAAATGTGATGTGGTCCATAAAAATAAAATGGTGTTACAAAAATGAGAAATCTCTGGTCAATTTTTAACCCTTATAACTTCCTAACGAAAAAAAAAATTTGGTTCCAAAATTGTGCTGATGTAAAGTAAACATGTGGGAAATGTTACTTGTCAAGTTTTTTGTGTGCTGTATCTCTGTGATTTAACCCCTTACCTACAATTGACGTAATATTCCGTCCATGTGACCATGGACCTAATTACCATGGACGGAATATTATGTCACCATGATCAGCGGCGCCCACGTGGTGAGCGCCGCTGATCGCGGCCGGGTGTCAGCTAATTATCATAGTTGACACCCGGCACAATGTGTCAGGGGCGGTCACGGACCGCCCCCGACACGTTAACCCCTTGCACACCGCGATCAAACGCGATTGCGGTGTACCGGGGGTTAAAGGGAAGCATCGGCAGGGAGGGGGCTCCCTCCATGCTTCCCTGAGCCCCCCACAGCAGCGCAATGTGCAGCGCTGCTGCGGGGGGCTCCTTTCCTCCAGGCCCCCGAATCCAAGATGGCAACGGGGGCCTTCGGGGGCCTGAGGAAGCTGGCTTCCTCAGTGCCTGCAAAGCGCAGGCATGAGGAAGTCTGCAGCAGTGCCTGTGACAGATCGCTGATCTGTCACAGTGATCTGTGATGTGACAGATCAGCGATCTGTCACAGGACAGTGATGTCCCACCTGGGACATGGTAATAAAGTAAAAAAAAAAAAAAAAAAAGGGGTTAAAAATAATTTTAAAAAAATCGCTAAATAAATTAGTAAAAAAAAAAAAAATATTCCCCAATAAATCCATTTTTTCAAAATAAAAAAACCCAAAAACAATAAAAGTACACATATTTGGTATCGCCGCGTCCACAATGACCAGCCCTATAAAACTGTCCCATTAGTTAACCCCTTTAGCGAACCCCTTAAAAAATAAAAATAAAAAACGAAGCAAAAAATAATGATTTATTATCATACCACCGAACAAAAAGTGCAATAACGCGCGACCAAAAAGACACATATAAATATCCATGGTACCGCTGAAAACGTCATCTTGTCCTGCAAAAAACGAGCCACCATACAGCGTCATCCGCATAAACATAAAAAAGTTATAGCTCGCAGAATAAAGCGATACAAAAATAATTATTTTTTATATAAAATTGTTTTCATTGCAAAAAACCGACAAAACATAAAAAAAGACCTAAATGAGGTATCGCTGTAACCGTACTGACCCGAAGAATAAAACCGCTTTATCAATTTTACCGCACGCGGAACGGTGTAAACGCACCCCCCAAAAGAAATTCATGAAATGCTGGTTTTTGTTCATTCTGCGTCCCAAAAATCGGAATGAAAAGCGATCAAAAAATGTCACGTGCCCAAAAATGGTACCAATAAAAACGTCAACTCGTCCCGCAAAAAATAAGACCTCACATGACTTGGTGGGTCAAAATACGGAAAAATTATAGCTCTCAATATGTGGTGATGCAAAAACTACTTTTACAATAAAAAGCGTCTTTTAGCGTGTGACAGCCGCCAAACATAAAAACCGCCATAAATAGTAAATCAAACCCCCCGTTATCACCCCCTTAGTTAGGGAAAAATAATAAAACTAAAAGAAAATGTATTTATTTCCATTTTCCCGCTAGGGTTAGGGTTAGGGTAGGGTTAGGGTTAGGGCTAGGGCTAGGGTTAGGGTTAGGGTTAGGGCTAGGGTGTGGGCTAGGGCTAGGGTTAGGGCTAGGGCTCAGATTAGGGTTAGGGGTGTGTTGAGGTTAGGGTTGGAGTTATAATTGGGGGGTTTCCACTGTTTGGGCACATCAGGTGCTCTCCAAAGGCAACATGGCGTCTGATCTCAATTCAAGCCAATTCTGCGTTGAAAAAGTCAAATGGTGCTCCTTCCCTTCCAAGCTCTGCCATGCGCCCAAACAGTGTTTTACCCCCACATGTAGGGTATCAGCCTACTCAGGACAAATTACAAAACAACTTTTGGGGTCCAATTTCTTCTGTTACCCTTAGGAAAATAAAAAATTGGGGGCAAAAATATAATTTTGCGGAAAAAAATGTTTTTTTTATTTTCACGCCCAGGCGTTATAAACTTCTGTGAAGCACTTGGGGGTTCAAAGTGCTCTCCACACATCTAGATAAGCTCCGTGGGGGGTCTAGTTTCCAAAATGGGGTCACTTGTGGGGAGTTTCAATAGTTTAGGTACATCAGGGGCTCTCCAAACGCACATGACACCCGCAGACCAATCCATCAAAGTCTGCATTCCAAAACGTCACTACTTCCCTTCCGAGCCCCGACGTGTGCCCATACAGTAGTTTTCTCCCACATATGAGGTATCAGCGTACTCAGGACTAATTGGACAACAACTTTTGGGGTCCAATTTCTCCTGTTACCCTTGGGAAAATAAAAAAATTGGGGACTAAAAGATGATGTTTGTTGAAAAAATACGATATTTTTATTTTCACGCCCGGCCGTTATAAACTTCTGTGAAGCACTGGGGGGTTCAAAGTGCTCACCACACATCTAGATAAGTTCACTAGGGGGTCTAGTTTCCAAAATGGGGTCACTTGTGGGGAGTTTCCACTGTTTAGGTACATCAGGGGCTCTCCAAAAGCAACATGACACCCGCAGACCATGCCATCAAAGTCTGCATTCCAAAACGTCACTACTTCCCTTCCGAGCCCTGACGTGTGTCCATACAGTAGTTTTCTCCCACATATGGGGTGTCAGTGTACTCAGGACAAATTGGACAACAACTTTTGGGGTCCAATTTCTCCTGTTACCCTTGGGAAAATAAAAAAATGGGGACTAAAAGATGATGTTTGTGGAAAAAATACGATTTTTTTATTTTCACGCCCGGACGTTATAAACTTCAGTGAAGCACTGGGGGGTTCAAAGTGCTCACCACACATCTAGATAAGTTCCTTGGGGGGTCTAGTTTCCAAAATGGTGTCATTTGTGGGGGGTTTCTACTGTTTTGGTACATCAGGGGTTTTCCTAACGCGACATGGTGTCCGATCTCAATTCTAGCCAAAAATGTCAAATGGCGCTGCTTCCCTTCCGAGCTCTGCCATGCGCCCAAATAGTGGTTTACACCCACATGTGGGGTATCAGCGTACTCAGGATAAATTGCACAATATCTTTTAGGGTCCTGTTACTTATGGAAAAATAAGAATTGAGGGTGAAAAGATCATTTTTGTGGAAAAAATATGATTTTTTAATTGTACTGCTGTACGTTATAAACTTCAGTGAAGCACTGGGGGGTTCAAAGTGCTCACCACACATCTAGATAAGTTCCTTGGGGGGTCTAGTTTCCAAAATGGTGTCATTTGTGGGGGGTTTCTAGTGTTTTGGTACATCAGGGGTTTTCCAATCGCGACATGGTGTCCGATCTCAATTCTAGCCAAAAACGTCAAATGGCGCTGCTTCCCTTCCGAGCTCTGCTATGCGCCCAAATAGTCATTTACACCCACATATGGGGTATCAGCGTACTCAGGACAAATTGCACAATAACTTTTAGGGTCCTGTTACCCTTGGAAAAATAAAAATTGGGGGTGAAAAGATCATTTTTGTGGAAAAAATATGATTTTTTAATTGTACCGCTGTACGTTATAAACTTCTGTGAAGCCCTTGTGGGTTCAAAGTTCTCACCACATATCTAGATAAGTTCCTTGGGGGGTCTAGTTTCCAAAATGGGGTCACTTGGGGGGTTTCCACTGTTTAGGTACATCAGGGGCTCTCCAAACGCGGCATGGCGTCCGATCTGAATTCCAGCCAATTTTGCATTGAAAAAGTCAAACGGCGCTCCTTCCCTACTGAGGTCTGCCATGCGCCGAAACAGTGGTTCCCCCCCCACATATCAGGTATCAGCGTACTCAGGACAAATTGCACAATAACTTTTGCAGTCCAATTTCTCCTGTTACCCTTGGTAAAATAAAGAAAATTGAACCTGAAGTATTTTTTTTGTGAAAAAAAGTTAAATGTTCATTTTTTTTTTAATATTCAAAAAATTCCTGTGACGCACCTAAAGGGTTAATAAACTTCTTGAATGTGGTTTTAAGCACCTTAAGGGGTGCCTTTTTTAGAATGGTGTCACTTTTGGGTATTTTCTATCATATAGACCCCTCAAAGTGGCTTCAAATGTGAAGTGGTCCCTAAAAATAAAATGGTGTTGCAAAAATGAGAAATCGCTGGTCAATTTTTAACCCTTATAACTTCCTAACAAAAAAAAATTTTGGTTCCAAAATTGTGCTCATGTAAAGTAAACATGTGGGAAATGTTATGTATTAAGTTTTTTGTGTGCCGTATCGCTGTGATTTAAGGGCATAAAAATTCAAAGTTGGAAAATTGCGAAATTTTCAAAATTTTCGCCAAATTTCCATTTTTTTCACAAATAAACGCAAGTTATTTGAATGCAATTTTACCACTAACATGAAGTACAATATGTCACGAGAAAACAGTGTCAGAATCACCGGGATCCATGGAAGCGTTCCAGAGTTATGACCTCATAAACGTACAGTAGTCAGAATTGTAAAAATTGGTCCGGTAGTTAACGTGCAAACCACCCTTGGTAGTGAAGGGGTTAAGGGCATAAAAATTCAAATTTGGGAAATTGCGAAATTTTCAAAATTTTCGTCAAATTTCCATTTTTTTCACAAATAAACGCAAGTTATTTTAATGAAATTTTACCACTAACATGAAGTACAATATGTCACGAGAAAACAATATGTCAGAATCACCAGGATCCATGGAAGCGTTTCAGAGTTATTACCTCATAAAGGGAGGTCTGTGCAAGCATCGTCCGATGGGACTACAAGTCCCATCGGGCGATGCCTGCTACCATGACGGTGATTGACACATTAGCCAATAATGGGACAGTAGTAGTCCCATCATCCGGCCTATGTGTTGAATGTAAGAAAAAAAAAATACATACTACATGCATACTACATACAAGCTACATACATACTACATGCATGCAACATACATACATACATACATACATACTACATATATATCACATGCATGCAACATGCATACTACATATATACTACATACATGCAACTTGCATACTACATATATACCACATGCATGCAACATGCATACTACATATATACCACATATATACTACATGCATGCAACATATATAAAACATATATACTACATGCATGCAACATGCATACTACATATATACCACATGCATGCAACATACATACTACATTTATACCATATATACTACATGCATGCAACATATATACTACATGCATGCAACATGCATACTACATATATACCACATGCATGCAACATGCATACTACATATATACCACATGCATGCAACATGCATACTACATATATACCACATATATACTACATGCATGCAACATATATACTACATGCATGCAACATATATACTACATGCATGCAACATACATATATACTACATATATACCACATATATACTACATGCATACTCCATATATACCACATGCATGCAACATACATATATACAAAATATATACAACATGCAACATACATACTACTAGTGTTGAGCATTCCGATACTGCAAATATCGGCCGATATTCGCTGTATTGGAATTCCGATACCGAGTACCGATATTTTTTCAATATCGGATATCGGAATCGTAAGTTCCCATAATGCAAAGAGCCACTGCTGTGTCTCTGATTGGCTGCCGAAATGACGTCATCATGATGCGCAGTCTGTGGCATCATGATGCGCTGTCAGTTCGGGCCTTCCGGGGAGTCTGTACCGACCTGCCCGGGTGTCTGTGCCGGCATGCCCGGGGGTCTGTGCTGGCCTGCCTGGGGGTCTGTGCCGACTGCCCGGGGGTCTGTGCCGACTGCTCAGGCGTCTGTGTGGACCGCCAGGGGTCTGTACCGGCCTGCTGGGGGGCTGTGCCGGCCTGCCGGTGGTCTGTGCCGACTGTCCGGGCGTCTGTGCGGACTGCCGGGGGTCTGTACCGGCCTGCCGGGGGGCTGTGCCGGCCTGCCCGGGGGTCTGTGCCGGACTGCCAGGGGTCTGTGCCGGCCTGCCCGGGGGTCTGTGCCGGCCTGCCCGGGGGTCTGTGCCGGCCTGCCCGGGGGTCTGTACCGGCCTGCCCGGGGGTCTGTGCCGGCCTGCCCGGGGGTCTGTACCAGCCTGCCCGGGGGTCTGTGCCGGCCTGCCCTGGGGTCTGTACCGGCCTGCCCGAGGGTCTGTGCCGACTGCCCGGGGGTCTGTGCCGACTGCCCGGGAGTCTGTGCGGACTGCCGGGGGTCTGTACCGGCCTGCGGGGGAATGTGCCGGTCGTCTGTGCCGACTGTCCGGGGGTCTGTGCAGGCTGCGGGGATCTGTGCAAGCATCGTCCGATGGGACTACAAGTCCCATCGGGCGATGCCTGCTACCATGACTGTGATTGACACATTAGCCAATGATGGGACAGTAGTAGTCCCATCATCCGGCCTATGTGTTGAATGAAAAAAAAAATACATACTACAAGCTACATACATACTACATACATGCTACATACATACTACATGCATGCAATATACATACATACTACATATATACCACATGCATGCAACTTGCATACTACATATATACTACATGCATGCAACATACAAACAACATATATACTACTTGCATGCAACATGCATACTACATATATACTACATGCATGCAACATACATATATACTACATGCAACATGCATACTACATATATACAACATGCATGCAACATGCAAACTACATATATATTACATGCATACTACATATATACCACATGCATGCAACATACATATATACAACATATATATATACTACATGCAACATACATACTACATATATACTACATGCATGCAACATACATACATACAACATATAATAATAATAATAATAATAATAATAATAATAATAATAATAATAATAATAATAATCTTTATTTATATAGCGCCAACATATTCCGCAGCGCTTTACAGTTTAACAGTTTCAAAACACAAGTCATAAGTAACAACGCTAACAATACAATAATTAAAGCAAAATAAGACGAAATAAGACGACCCTGCTCGTGAGAGCTTACCATCTACAATGAGGTGAGGGAGATACAGAGTACAGGTGTGTATTTACAATGGTGTATTTACAATGAAGGTCCAGCCATCTTGCGGGAGTGAAGGATGGATGGAGATAGTGAATGGGCTACACACGCACACTTACACAGAGAATGACTTTGATTACTGAATGTGATAGGCCGCTCTGAACAGGTGTGTTTTGAGGGAGCGCCTAAAACTATGCAAATTGTGGATAGTCCTGATTTCTTGGGGTAGAGCATTCCAGAGGATAGGAGCAGCACGGGAGAAGTCTTGGAGTCGGGAGTGGGAGGTATGGATTAGTGCAGAGGTTAGTCGAAAGTCGTTTGCAGAGCGCAGCGATCAGCTAGGCCGATAGACAGAAATGAGAGAAGAGATGTAAGGGGGTGCCGCACTGTGGAGAGCTTTGTGGGTGAGAACAAGTACTTTGAATTGGATCCTATAATGAATGGGCAGCCAATGTAAGGACTGGCGAAGAGCAGACGCGTCCGAGTACCGATTACCCAGATGGACGATCCTGGCCGCTGCATTAAGTATGGACTGGAGAGGGGATAGTCGAGTGACGGGGAGGCCAATTAATAGAGCGTTGCAGTAATCCAGGCAAGAGTGGATCAATGCAACAGTGAGGGTTTTTGTTGTTTCCATAGTGAGAAAAGGGCGGATTCTAGAGATGTTCTTTAGATGTGAAGGAGAGATTGGTGTCAAACATAACACCCAGACAGCGCACCTGCTGCCGGGGTGTTATTGTGGTACCACCCACGGAGAGGGAAATGTCAGATTTAGGGAGGTTAGTAGACGGCGGGAGCAGAAGAAGTTCAGTTTTGGAGAGGTTGAGTTTCAGATAGAGAGCGGACATGATATTGGAGACTGCGGACAGACAGTCACTGGCATTCTGTAGTACAGTGGGGGTAAGGTCGGGGGAAGACGTGTATAGTTGTGTGTCATCAGCATAAAGATGGTACTGAAAGCCAAATCTGCTGATGGTCTGTCCAATTGGGGCTGTGTAGAGAGAGAAAAGAAGGGGGCCAAGGACTGAGCCCTGAGGTACCCCGACAGCAAGAGGAAGAGGAGATGACGTGGAGCCAGAGAACAAAACACTGAAGGAGCGGTCAGAGAGATAGGAAGAGAACCAGGAGAGTGCAGTGCCCTTAATGCCTAGTGACTGGAGCCTAGAGAGTAGGAGATGGTGGTCAACAGTATCGAAAGCTGCAGATAGGTCAAGAAGAATGAGCAGAGAGTGGTCACCGTTACGTTTTGCTGTCAGAAGGTCATTGGTCACTTTGATGAGTGCAGTTTCAGTCGAATGTAGGGGGCGGAAGCCGGACTGTGAAGGGTCTAGAAGGGAGTGAATGGAGAGGTAACGGGTAAGGCGGGAGTAAACTAGGCGTTCCAAAAGTTTAGAGATGAAGGGGAGATTGGAGACTGGTCTGTAGTTGTTTGTGCAGGATGGGTCGAGAGCAGGTTTCTTTAGTAATGGAGTAACGATGGCGTGTTTGAAGGAGGATGGGAAAATGCCCGAGGAGAGGGAGAGATTAAAGATTGTAGTTAGGTGGGTTGTGACGACTGGAGAGAGAGACTGGAGGAGATGTGAGGGAATGGGGTCGGTAGTGCATGTAGTCGGACGAGAAGAAGAGAGGAGTCTGGAGACTTCTTCTTCTGTGATGGGATCAAATGTGGAGAGTGAGCCAGGGGAGATGTAGGAAGGGATGGGAGTCACAGCACTTGGTGGTTGGGAGCAGATTTCTTGATGGATATTATCTATTTTTTCTGTAAAGTGGGAGGCCAGGTCATCAGCACAAATGTCTGTGATAGGGGCTTGTGCTTTTGGCCTGAGGAGGGAGTGAAAAGTGTCAAAAAGTTTCTTGGGGTTGTTGGCTAGTGAGGAGATCAGGGTGGTGAAGTAGGTCTGTTTGGCAAGGTGAAGGGCAGCGTTATAGGTTCTTAACATAAATTTGAAGTGGATGAAGTCTTCTGGTGTGCGGGTTTTTCTCCATAGGCGTTCAGCACTCCTGGAGCATCGCTGGAGAAGTTGAGTTTGCGATGTGAGCCAGGGCTGTTTTACTCTGTGTTTGGTTCTGAGGGTGAGGGGAGCTACTTGGTCAAGGGTGCTTCTAAGAGTGTCATTGTAGTGATGAACAGCCAGATTAGGACAGGAAAGAGAGGAGATTGGGGACAGAGATGAATGTAGGGAATCTGAAAGTGTCTGAGGGTTAATAGCTTGTAGATTTCTGACTGTGTGGTAGGTAGGAATGAGCTGGGGTGGGCGAGGATTTGTGAGCGTGAAGGAGAGAATGTTGTGGTCAGAGAGTGGAAGCGGTGAGTTGTTTAGGTGGGAGATTGAACAGAGCCGGCAGAAGACCAGATCAAGGGTGTTACCGTCCTTATGTGTCTCAGAGGTTGAAAGCTGTGAGAGGCCTAGAGAGGTGGTTAGTGATAGAAGCTGGGATGCAGATGTGGAATTAGGGCTGTTAATGGGGATGTTGAAGTCTCCCAGGATGAGGGTTGGTAGTTCTGAGGACATGAAGTGTGGCAGCCAGGCTGAAAAGTGGTCAAGGAAGTGGGTGGGTGAGCCTGGGGGGCCGGTATATGACCGCTACCCTGAGGGAGAGGGGATGGAAGAGCCTGATGGTGTGGACCTCAAAAGAAGGGAATAAGAGTGATGGGACTGGGGGGATGACCTGGAAAGTGCATTGTGGGGACAGGAGTATGCCAACTCCACCACCAGGTCTGTTTGTGGGTCTCGGGGAGTGAGAGAATTGTAAGCCACCGTAGGAAATGGCAGCAGGAGAGACAGTGTCAGAATCCTGAATCCAGGTTTCAGTGAGGGCCAACAGATTAAGAGAGTTGTTCAGAAAGTAGTTGTGTAGGAAAGGAAGCTTGTTACAAGCAGACCGTGGATTCCAGAGGGCACAATTAAAAGATGGAGATGAGGGAGTGCAAGTAATGTTAATCAGATTATTGTGGTTTCGATATGAGGTAGGGTAGGGGTTGAGGTTGGGGGATGGTGGACCAGGGTTGGGGGAGATGTCCCCTGAAATCAGTAGGAGAAGGAAGATAAAGAGCCAATAGTTGTTGGAATTGTAAGTAGTTTTTTTCTGCAATGTGTTTGGGCAAGATGGGCTGAGGTTTCTCAGGAAGGTGAGGAGTGTGTGGGAGCTGTACATGGGAGAGGGAAGTATAGAGGGGCTGATGTGTATGAGTCGTGATGGAGGGGGGATAGGGTGATGAATGTGGATGGCAAGGGAACACAGGAGGATAAAAATAAAGCACATGGTTAAAGGGGAAGGCAAAGTGTGGGTTACCTGACTCCTGCCCTGACTAACTGCCATGTATAACTGCCGTTTTGCTGGATGCTTATCTTCTGTGATGCTTTGCTTATGGGATGCTTGCGTGCTGTACCCCACACTGTGTGCTTCCCCTTAGCAACTACTACATATATAGGCCACACTACAGGGTCAGGAGAGAGGGATTGTGGGAGATGGTTGGGTATAATTTGGCAGCTGGGGCCAGCACACCAGGGGATGGTTAGATGATCAAAGGCACTAGACCAAGATGTGGAAAAATGCTATAGCACCTTCCACCTGATAAGATCTAGAAAGGCCCCAGTCACAGATCTAAAGCAGTAAGTATTACATACAGTGCAACAAATGAATTATACCAAAGCTTTAGCAAGCACATTTAAATATGCAGCAAAATGGTAAAGCAGCAGAAGTATGGAGTTGTACCATTTGGATATATTACAGCAGAGAATAGAGGCAGCAGAGGTGGGAAGTTGTATCATTCAGGCTGCTTGCTGGCAGTGAATGGAGTAAATACATGCAGGGTGGCTCAGTTGATTACCATTTGGATATATTACAGCAGAGAATAGAGGCAGCAGAGGTGGGAAGTTGTATCATTCAGGCTGCTTGCTGGCAGTGAATGGAGTAAATACATGCAGGGTGGCTCAGTTGATTACCTGTGTGAAGAGAGAAGATGAATGTTAATTCCATGCCATGTATAACTGCCGTTTTGCTGGATGCTTATCTTCTGTGATGCTTTGCTTATGGGATGCTTGCGTGCTGTACCCCACACTGCGTGCTTCCCCTTAGCAACTACTACATATATAGGCCACACTACAGGGTCAGGAGAGAGGGATTGTGGGAGATGGTTGGGTATAATTTGGCAGCTGGGGCCAGCACACCGGGGGATGGTTAGATGATCAAAGGCACTAGACCAAGATGTGGCAAAATGCTATAGCACCTTCCACCTGATAAGATCTAGAAAGGCCCCAGTCACAGATCTAAAGCAGTAAGTATTACATACAGTGCAACAAATGAATTATACCAAAGCTTTAGCAAGCACATTTAAATATGCAGCAAAATGGTAAAGCAGCAGAAGTATGGAGTTGTACCATTTGGATATATTACAGCAGAGAATAGAGGCAGCAGAGGTGGGAAGTTGTATCATTCAGGCTGCTTGCTGGCAGTGAATGGAGTAAATACATGCAGGGTGGCTCAGTTGATTACTTGTGTGAAGAGAGAAGATGAATGTTAATTCCATGCCATGTATAACTGCCGTTTTGCTGGATGCTTATCTTCTGTGATGCTTTGCTTATGGGATGCTTGCGCGCTGTACCCCACACTGCGTGCTTCCCCTTAGCAACTACTACATATATAGGCCACACTACAGGGTCAGGAGAGAGGGATTGTGGGAGATGGTTGGGTATAATTTGGCAGCTGGGGCCAGCACACCAGGGGATGGTTAGATGATCAAAGGCACTAGACCAAGATGTGGCAAAATGCTATAGCACCTTCCACCTGATAAGATCTAGAAAGGCCCCAGTCACAGATCTAAAGCAGTAAGTATTACATACAGTGCAACAAATGAATTATACCAAAGCTTTAGCAAGCACATTTAAATATGCAGCAAAATGGTAAAGCAGCAGAAGTATGGAGTTGTACCATTTGGATATATTACAGCAGAGAATAGAGGCAGCAGAGGTGGGAAGTTGTATCATTCAGGCTGCTTGCTGGCAGTGAATGGAGTAAATACATGCAGGGTGGCTCAGTTGATTACCATTTGGATATATTACAGCAGAGAATAGAGGCAGCAGAGGTGGGAGGTTGTATCATTCAGGCTGCTTGCTGGCAGTGAATGGAGTAAATACATGCAGGGTGGCTCAGTTGATTACCTGTGTGAAGAGAGAAGATGAATGTTAATTCCATGCCATGTATAACTGCCGTTTTGCTGGATGCTTATCTTCTGTGATGCTTTGCTTATGGGATGCTTGCGTGCTGTACCCCACACTGCGTGCTTCCCCTTAGCAACTACTACATATATAGGCCACACTACAGGGTCAGGAGAGAGGGATTGTGGGAGATGGTTGGGTATAATTTGGCAGCTGGGGCCAGCACACCAGGGGATGGTTAGATGATCAAAGGCACTAGACCAAGATGTGGCAAAATGCTATAGCACCTTCCACCTGATAAGATCTAGAAAGGCCCCAGTCACAGATCTAAAGCAGTAAGTATTACATACAGTGCAACAAATGAATTATACCAAAGCTTTAGCAAGCACATTTAAATATGCAGCAAAAAACATATATACTACATGCATGCAACATCCATACTACATGCATGCAACATACATATATACTACATGCATACCACATATATACTACATGCATACTACATATATACCACATGCATGCAACATACATATATACAACATATATACTGCATGCAACATACATACTACATATATACTACATGCATGCAACATACATATATACAACATTTATACTACATGCATGCAACATACATATATACAACATATAAACTACATGCATGCAACATACATACTACATATATACTACATGCATGCAACATACATACAACATATATAATACATGCATGCAACATGCATATATACAACATATATACTACATGCAACATACATACTACATATATACCTCATGCATGTAACATGCATACTACATATATACCACATATATACTACATGCATGCAACATACATACTACATACATACTACATATATACCACATGCATTCAACATGCATACTACATATATAATACATGCAACATGCATACTGCATATATACTACATGCATGCAACATACATACTACATATATACCACATGCATGCAACATGCTTACTACATATATACCACATATATGCTACATGCATGCAACATACATACATAGAACATATATACTACATGCATGCAACATACATATATACTACATGCAACATGCATACTACATATATACTACATGCATGCAACATACATACTACATGTATACCACATGCATGCAACATGCTTACTACATATATACCACATAAATACTACATGCATGCAACATACATACATACAACATATATACTACATGCAACATACATACTACATATATACTACATGCATGCAACATACATATATACTACATGCAACATGCATACTACATATATACTACATGCATGCAACTTACATACTACATATATACCACATGCATGCAACATGCTTACTACATATATACCACATATATACTACATGCATGCAACATACATACAACATATATAATACATGCATGCAACATGCATACTACATATATACTACATGCATGCAACATACATATATACTACATGCAACAAGCATACTACATGCATGCAACATACATACAACATATATACCACATGCATGCAACATGCTTACTACATATATACCACATATATGCTACATACATGCAACATACATACATAGAACATATATACTACATGCAACATATATACTACATGCATGCAACATACATATATACTACATGCAACATGCATACTACATATATACTACATGCATGCAACATACATACTACATGTATACCACATGCATGCAACATGCTTACTACATATATACCACATATATACTACATGCATGCAACATACATACAACATATATACTACATGCAACATACATACTACATATATACTACATGCATGCAACATACATATATACTACATGCAACATGCATACTACATATATGCTACATGCATGCATCATACATACAACATATATACTACATGCATACTACATGCATACAACATACATATATAGTACATGCATGCAACATACTACATATTTACCACTTACATGCAACATGTTTACTACATATATACCACATATATACTACATGCATGCAACATACATACAACATATATACTACATGTATGCAACATGCATACTACATGCATACAACATACATATATACTACATGCAACATGCATACTACATGCATGCAACATACATACTACATATATACCATATGCATGCAACATGCAAACTACATATATACTACATGCATACTACATATATACCACATGAATGCAACATACATATATACAACATATATACTACATGCAACAGACATACTACATATTTACTACATGCATGCAACATCCATACTGCATGCATGCAACATACATATATACTACATGCATACTACATATATACTACATGCATACCACATGCATGCAACATACATACTACATATATACCACATGCATGCAACATGCATGCTACATATATTCCGCATATATACTACATGCATTCTACATATATACCACATGCATGCAACATACATATATACAACATATATACTACATGTGACATACATACTTCATATATACTACATGCATGCAACATACATATATACAACATTTATACTGCATGCATGCAACAAACATATATACTACATGCATGCAACATGCATATATACTACATGAACCATACATACTACATATATACCACATGCATGCAACATGCATACTACATATATACCACACATATTCTACATGCATGCAACATACATACTACATATATACCACATGCATGCAACATGCATACTACATATATACTACATGCAACATGCATACTACATATATACTACATGCATGCAACATACATACTAAATATATACCACATGCATGCAACATGCTTACTACATATATACCACATATATACTACATGCATGCAACATACATACATACAACATATATACTACATGCAACATACATACTACATATATACTACATGCATGCAACATACATATATACTACATGCAACATGTATACTACATATATACTACATGCATGCAACTTACATACTACATATACCACATGCATTCAACATGCAAACTACATATATACTACATGCATACTACATATATACCACATGAAGGCAACATACATATATACAACATATATACTACATGCAACATACATACTACATATATACTGCATGCATGCAACATCCATACTGCATGCATGCAACATACATATATACTTCATGCATACTACATATATACTACATGCATACCACATGCATGCAACATACATACTACATATATACCACATGCATGCAACATGCATGCTACATATATACCGCATATATACTACATGCATTCTACATATATACCACATGCATGCAACATACATATATACAACATATATACTACATGTGACATACATACTACATATATACTACATGCATGCAACATACATATATACAACATTTATGCTGCATGCATGCAACAAACATATATACAACATATATACTACATGCATGCAACATGCATATATACTACATGCACCATACATACTAAATATATACCACATGCATGCAACATACATACTACATATATACTACATGCAACATGCATACTACATATATACTACATGCATGCAACATACATACTACATATACCACATGCATGCAACATGCTTACTACATATATACCACATATATACTACATGCATGCAACATACATACATACAACATATATACTACATGCAACATACATACTACATATATACTACATGCATGCAACATTCATATATACTACATGCAACATGTATACTATATATATACTACATGCATGCAACTTACATACTACATATATACCACATGCATGCAACATGCTTACTACATATATACCACATATATACTACATGCATGCAACATACATACAACACATATAATACATGCAACATGCATACTACATATATACTACATGCATGCAACATACATATATACAACATATATACTACATGCAACATACATACTACATATATACTACATGCATGCAACATACATATATACCACATGCAACATACATACTACATATATACTACATGCATGCAACATACATACTACAACTATACCACATGCATGCAACATGCTTACTACATATATACCACATATATACTACATGCATGCAACATACATGCATACAACATATATACTACATGCAACATACATACTACATATATACTACATGCATGCAACATACATATATACTACATGCAACATGCATACTACATATATACTACATGCATGCAACTTACATACTACATATATACCACATGCATGCAACATGCTTACTACATATATACCACATATATACTACATGCATGCAACATACATACAACATATATAATACATGCATGCAACATGCATACTACATATATACTACATGCATGCAACATACATATATACTACATGCAACATGCATGCAACATACATACAACATATATACCACATGCATGCAACATGCTTACTACATATATACCACATATATGCTACATGCATGCAACATACATACATAGAATATATATACTACATGCAACATATATACTACATGCATGCAACATACATATATACTACATGCAACATGCATACTACATATACACTACATGCATGCAACATACATACTACATGTATACCATTCAGGAAGAAAGAATCAGTGAATTCCGCAACGCGTAGGTTTGCCATTGCTTTCTGGCCCCGTCAGCGCCCCATAGGGCTTTCTTGCCTGTCACGTGATCTATCACGTGACTGTGACGCCACGCAAGGTCCTTCAGCTTTTTTGGACCTTGCAGGCCTGCTTTTGCAAGCGGCGGCTGGTACTCTTACAGCCTGCCGATATACACCTCCAGCTGCGCGCCAGTCACTGGCCGGGACGGCGGCATGCTAGGAGGTAGCACCCTTTAGCTCCAGTAAGTTTTTATATACCTGTGTCGGGGAGTATTATTGGGAAAGGACCTGGAAATCCACCCTGCATTCTGAAGACCTTTTTCCCTGCCTCGCCAGTTTTTAGCTTCAGTAAAGGTAATAGATTTCTTCATAAGATATCTTTATTTAACCAAGACACATTTAATTAGCGCAAGTTTCTATCAGGTTTATTTATTATTATTATTTTATGGAGACAACTTGAGTGGTGTGTTGTCTTATTACTTGCTGCTTTGTGTTCTGTGGGTGTACGCTTGAGCGCCATTGGTATACACATATATTTAATGCTTACCACATGCATGCAACATACATACTACATATATACCACATGCATGCAACATGCATGCTACATATATACCGCATATATACTACATGCATTCTACATATATACCACATGCATGCAACATACATATATACAACATATATACTACATGTGACATACATACTACATATATACTACATGCATGCAACATACATATATACAACATTTATACTGCATGCATGCAACAAACATATATACAACATACACTCACTGGCCACTTTATTAGGTACACCATGCTAGTAAGGGGTTGGACCCCCTTTTGCCTTCAGAACTGCCTCAATTCTTCGTGGCAGAGATTCAACAAGGTGCTGGAAGCATTCCTCAGAGATTTTGGACCATATTGACATGATGGCATCACACAGTTGGCGCAGATTTGTCGGCTGCACATCCCTGATGCGAATCTCCCGTTCCACCACATCCCAAAGATGCTCTATTGGATTGAGATCTGGTGACTGAGGAGGCCATTTGAGTACAGTAAACTCATTGTCATGTTCAAGAAACCAATCTGAGATGATTCGAGCTTTATGACATGGCGCATTATCCTGCTGAAAGTAGCCATCAGATGTTGGGTACATTGTGGTCATAAAGGGATGGACATGGTCAGCAACAATACTCAGGTAGGCTGTGGCGTTGCAACGATGCTCAATTGGTACCAAGGGGCCCAAAGAGTGCCCAGAAAAAATTCCCCACACCATGACACCACCACCACCAGCCTGAACCGTTGATACAAGGCAGGATGGATCCATGCTTTCATGTTGTTTACGCCAAATTCTGACCCTACCATCCGAATGTCGCAGCAGAAATCGAGACTCATCAGACCAGGCAACGTTTTTCCAATCTTCTACTGTCCAATTTCGATGAGCTTGTGCAAATTGTAGCCTCAGTTTCCTGTTCTTAGCTGAGAGGAGTGGTACCCAGTGTGGTCTTCTGCTGCTGTAGCCCATCTGCCTCAAAGTTCGACGCACTGTGCGTTCAGAGATGCTCTTCTGCCTACCTTGGTTGTAACGGGTGGCAATTTGAGTCACTGTTGCCTTTCTATCAGCTCGAACCAGTCTGCCCATTCTCCTCTGACCTCTGGCATCAACATGGCATTTCCGGCCACAGAACTGCCGCTCACTGGATTTTTTTTCTTTTTCGGACCATTCTCTGTAAACCCTAGAGATGGTTGTGCGTGAAAATCCCAGTAGATCAGCAGTTTCTGAAATTCTCAGACCAGCCCTTCTGGCACCAACAATCATGCCACGTTCAAAGGCACTCAAATCACCTTTCTTCCCCATACTGATGCTCGGTTTGAACTGCAGGAGATTGTCTTGACCATGTCTACATGCCTAAATGCACTGAGTTGCCGCCATGTGATTGGCTGATTAGAAATTAAGTCTTAACACACAGTTGGACAGGTGTACCTAATAAAGTGGCCAGTGAGTGTATATACTACATGCATGCAACATACATACAACATATGCACTACATGCATGCAACATGCATATATACTACATGCACCATACATACTACTTATATACCACATGCATGCAACATGCATACTACATATATACCACACATATACTACATGCATGCAACATACATACTACATATATACCACATACATGCAACATGCATACTACATATATACTACATGCAACATGCATACTACATATATACTACATGCATGCAACATACATACTACATATATACCACATGCATGCAACATGCTTACTACATATATACAGCATATATACTACATGCATGCAACATGCATACTACATATATACAGCATATATATTACATGCATGCAACATACATATATAAAACATATATACTACATGCAACATACATTCTACATATATACCACATACATGCTACATATATACTACATGCATGCAACATAGATGTATACTACATGCATGGAACATACATACTACATATATACCACATGCATGCAACATGCATACTACATATATACTACATGCAAGCAACATACATATATACTACATACAATACATTCATACAATACATACAGTGGGGAAAAAAAGTATTTAGTCAGTCAGCAATAGTGCAAGTTCCACCACTTAAAAAGATGAGAGGCATCTGTAATTTACATCATAGGTAGACCTCAACTATGGGAGACAAACTGAGAAAAAAAAATCCAGAAAATCACATTGTCTGTTTTTTTTTTTCATTTTATTTACATATTATGGTGGAAAATAAGTATTTGGTCAGAAACAAAATTTCATCTCAATACTTTGTGATATATCCTTTGTTGGCAATGACTGAGGTCAAACGTTTTCTGTAAGTCTTCACAAGGTTGCCACACACTGTTGTTGGTATGTTGGCCCATTCCTCCATGCAGATCTCCTCTAGAGCAGTGATGTTTTTGGCTTTTCGCTTGGCAACACGGACTTTCAACTCCCTCCAAAGGTTTTCTATAGGGCTGAGATCTGGAGACTGGCTAGGCCACTCCAGGACCTTGAAATGCTTCTTATGAAGCCACTCCTTCATTGCCCTGGCGGTGTGCTTTGGATCATTGTCATGTTGAAAGACCCAGCCACGTTTCATCTTCAATGCCCTTGCTGATGGAAGGAGGTTTGCACTCAAAATCTCACGATACATGGCCCCATTCATTCTTTCATGTACCCGGATCAGTCGTCCTGGCCCCTTTGCAGAGAAACAGCCCCAAAGCATGATGTTTCCACCACCATGCTTTACAGTAGGTATGGTGTTTGATGGATGCAACTCAGTATTCTTTTTCCTCCAAACACGACAAGTTGTGTTTCTACCAAACAGTTCCAGTTTGGTTTCATCAGACCATAGGACATTCTCCCAAAACTCCTCTGGATCATCCAAATGCTCTCTAGCAAACTTCAGACGGGCCCGGACATGTACAGGCTTAAGCAGTGGGACACGTCTGGCACTGCAAGATCTGAGTCCATGGTGGCGTAGTGTGTTACTTATGGTAGGCCTTGTTACATTGGTCCCAGCTCTCTGCAGTTCATTCACTAGGTCCCCCTGCGTGGTTCTGGGATTTTTGCTCACCGTTCTTGTGATCATTCTGACCCCATGGGGTGGGATTTTGCATGGAGCACCAGATCGAGGGAGATTATCAGTGGTCTTGTATGTCTTCCATTTTCTAATTATTGCTCCCACAGTTGATTTCTTCACTCCAAGCTGGTTGGCTATTGCAGATTCAGTCTTCCCAGCCTGGTGCAGGGCTACAATTTTGTTTCTGGTGTCCTTTGACAGCTCTTTGGTCTTCACCATAGTGGAGTTTGGAGTCAGACTGTTTGAGGGTGTGCACAGGTGTCTTTTTATACTGATAACAAGTTTAAACAGGTGCCATTACTACAGGTAATGAGTGGAGGAAAGAGGAGACTCTTAAAGAAGAAGTTACAGGTCTGTGAGAGCCAGAAATCTTGATTGCTTGTTTCTGACCAAATACTTATTTTCCACCATAATATGCAAATAAAATGAAAAAAAAACCAGACAATGTGATTTTCTGGATTTTTTTTTCTCAGTTTGTCTCCCATAGTTGAGGTCTACCTATGATGTAAATTACAGACGCCTCTCATCTTTTTAAGTGGTGGAACTTGCACTATTGCTGACTGACTAAATACTTTTTTTCCCCACTGTACATATAGACATACAGTACATATAACATAGAGTACATACTCACCATCACTTGTCACTTTGATCCCCGAAGCCATTTCATCTTTGGAATAAATATTAAAATAACAAAGCACCAATATACTTACTCCTGATCCGCAGAAGTCCACGAGTGTCCCACAACGATCTTGCGTGGAGAACAGCAGCATCAGCTGATGCTACCGTTCTCTACGGGCTCCAGGAAACCAGTGTCGGGAGGTAGATATCCTTGCGCCTTGTATTCCTCCGCCACTGTAAAAAAAAAATTCCCTAGTCTCATTTTATGGCATTGCTGTATGAGAAATTTCTCATGCAGCTTTTGCCATAAATTGAGACTAGGGACTTTTTTTTTTTTTTACAGTGGCGGATGAATACAGGGCGGAAGGATACCTACCTCCCGACACTGGTTTCCTGGGGCCCGTAGAGAATGGTAGCATCAGCTGATGCTGCTGTTCTCCACGCAAGATCGTCGTGGGACTCTCGTGGATTTCTGCGGATCAGGGAGTATATTGTTTGTTTGTTATTTTAATATTTATTCCAAAAATGACAATGGCTTCGGGGATCAAAGTGACAAGTGATGGTGAGTATGTACTCTATGTTATATGTACTGTATGACTATATGTATGTATTGTATGAATGTATTGTATGTAGTATATATGTATGTTGCATGCATGTAGTATATATGTAGTATGCATGTTGCATGCATGTGGTATATATGTAGTATGTATGTTGCATGCATGTAGTATACATGTACAGTATGTTGCATGCATGTAGTATATATGTAGCATGCATGTGGTATATATGTAGTATGTATGTTGCATGTAGTATATATGTTGTATATATGTATGTTGCATGCATGTAGTATATATGCTGTACAGTCATGGCCAAAAGTTTTGAGAATGACACAAATATTATATTTTCACATGATCTGCTGGCCTCTGGTTTTTATGTGTGTTTGTCAGATGTTTTTATCACATACAGAAATATAATTGCAGTCATATTATGAGTAGCAAAAGGTTATATTGACAGTTAGAATGAGTTAATGCAGCAAGTCAATATTTGCAGTGTTGACCCTTCTTCTTCAGGACCTCAGCAATTCTCCCTGGCATGCTCTCAATCAACTTCTGGATCAAATTCTGACTGATAGCAGTCCATTCTTGCAAAATCAATGCTTTTATTTTGTCTGAATTTGAAGGTTTTTGTTTGTCCACCCGTCTCTTGATGATTGACCACAAGTTCTCAATGGGATTAAGATCTGGGGAGTTTCCAGGCCATGGTCCCAAAATCTCTATGTTTTGTTCCCTGAGCCATTTAGTTATCACCTTTGCTTTATGGCAAGGTGCTCCATCATGTTGAAAAAGGCATTGTTGGTCGCCAAACTGCTCTTGGACGGTTGGGAGAAGTTGCTCTTGGAGGACATTCTGGTACCATTCTTTATTCATGGCTGTGTTTTTAGGCAAGCCTGAGAGAGAACCCATTCCCTTGGCTGAGAAGCAACCCCACACATGAATGGTTTCAGGATGCTTGACAGTTGGCATGAGACAAGACTGGTGGTAGCGCTCACCTGGTCTTCTCCAAATAAGCCGTTTTCCAGATGTCCCAAACAATCGAAAAGGGGATTCATCAGAGAAAATGACTTTACCCCAGTCCTCAGCAGTCCACTCCCTGTACCTCTTGCAGAATATCAGTCTGTCCATGATGTTTTTCCTGGAGAGAAGTGGCTTCTCTGCTGCCCTCCTTGAGACCAGGCCTTGCTCCAAAAGTCACCGCCTCACAGTCCGTGCAGATGCACTCACACCTGCCTGCTGCAATTCCTGAGCAAGCTCTGCACTGCTGGTAGCCCGATCCCGCAGCTGAAACACTTTTAAGAGACGGTCTTGGCGCTTGCTGGTCTTTCTTGGGCGCCCTGGAGCCTTTATGGCAACAAGGGAACCTCTCTCCTTGAAGTTCTTGATGATGCGATAGATTGTTGACTGAGGTGCAATCTTTCTTGCTGCGATACTCTTCCCTGTTAGGCCATTTTTGTGCAGTGCAATGATGACTGCACGTGTTTCTTTAGAGATAACCATGGTTAACAGAAGAGAAACAATGATGCCAAGCACCAGCCTCCTTTTAAAGTGTCCAGTGGTGTCATTCTTACTTAATCATGACAGATTGATCTCCAGCCCTGTCCTCATCAACACCCACGCCTGTGTTAACGGAGCAATCACTGAAACGATGCTAGCTGGTCCTTTTAAGGCAGGGCTGCAATGATGTTGAAATGTGTTTTGGGGGATAAAGTTCATTTTCTAGGCAAATATTGACTTTGCAAGTAATTGCTGTTAAGCTGATCAATCTTTATAACATTCTGGAGTATATGCAAATTGCCATTAGAAAAAATGAAGCAGTAGACTTTGTAAAAATTAATATTTGTGTCATTCTCAAACCTTTTGGCCATGACTGTATATATGTAGTATGCATGTTGCATGCATGTAGTATATATGTTGTATATATGTAGTAAGCATGTTGCATGCATGTGGTACATATGTAGTATGTATGTTGCATGCATGTAGTATATATGTAGTATGCATGTTGCATGTAGTATATATGTAAGTTGCATGCATGTAGTATATATGTAGTATGTATGTTGCATGTAGTATATATGTAGTATGCATGTTGCATGTAGTATATATGTATGTTGCATGCATGTAGTATATATGTAGTATGTATGTTGCATGTAGTATATATGTAGTATGCATGTTGCATGCATGTGGTATATATATGTAGTATGTAATAGTATGTATGTTGCATGCATGTAGTATATATGTGGTATATATGCAGTATGCATGTTGCATGCAAGTGGTATATATGTAGTATGTATGTTGCATGTAGTATATATGTTGTATATATGCATTTTGCATGCATGTAGTATATATGTTGTATGTATGTTGCATGCATGTAGTATATATGCAGTATGCATGTTGCATGTAGTATATATGTAGTATGCATGTTGCATGCATGTGGTATATATGTAGTATGTATGTATGTTGCATGCATGTAGTATATATGTAGTATATATGTAGTATGCATGTTGCATGCATGTAGTATATATAGCATGTATGTAGCATGTATGTAGTATGTATGTAGCATGTAGTATGTATGTTGTATGAATGTAGTATATATGTAGTATGTATGTAGTATGTATGTTGCATGTATGCAGCATGTATGTAGTATGTATGTAGCATGTAGTATGTATTTTTTTATTTTTTTTTGTACATTCAACACATAGGCCGGATGATGGGACTACTACTGTCCCATCATTGGCTAATGTGTCAATCACCGTCATGGTAGCAGGCATCACCCGATGGGACTTGTAGTCCCATCGGACGATCATGCACAGACCTCTGCAGCCTGCACAGCCCCCCAGACAGTCGGCACAGACCACCGGCAGGCCGGCACAGCCCCCCGCAGCCTGCACCGACCCCCGAACAGTCGGTACAGACCACCGGCAGGCCGGCACAGCCCACCGCAGCCTGCACAGACCCCCAGACAGTCGGTACAGACTCCCGGCAGACCGCACCTACCCCCGGGCAGTCGGCACAGACCCCTGGCAGGCCGGTACAGAGCACCGGGCAGTCGGCACAGACCCCCGGCAGGCCTGTACAGACCCCCGGGCAGTCGGCACAGACCCCCCCGGAAGGCCCGAACTGACGGCGCATCATGATGCGCACAGACCACGCATCATGATGACGTCATTTCGGCAGCCAATCAGAGCCACAGCAGTGGTTCTTTGCATTATGGGAACTTCCGATTCCGATATTGAAAAAATATCGGTACTCAGTATCGAAATTTCGATACAGCGAATATCAGCCGATACCTGATATTTGCAGTATCGGAATGCTCAACACTAGTAGTATGTATGTATGTTGCATGCATGTGGTATATATGTAGTATGCATGTAGTATATATGTTGTATTTATGTAGTATGCATGTTGCATGCATGTGGTATGTATGTAGTATGTATGTATGTTGCATGCATGTAGTATATATGTAGTATGCATGTTGCATGTAGTATATATGTAGTATATATGTATGTTGCATGCATGTAGTATATATGTGGTATATATGTAGTATGCATGTTGCATGTAGTATATATGTATTATTTATGTATGTTGCATGCATGTAGTATATATGTAGTATATATGTTGCATGTAGTATATATGTAGTATTTATGTATGTTGCATGCATGTAGTATATATGTAGTATGTATGTTGCATGTAGTATATATGTAGTGTATATGTATGTTGCATGCATGTAGTATATATATGTAGTATGCATGTTGCATGCATGTAGTATATATGTATGTTGCATGCATGTAGTATATATGTAGTATGCATGTTGCATGTAGTATTTATGTTGTATGTATGTTGCATGCATGTAGTATATATGTTGTATGCATGATGCATGTAGTATATATGTAGTATGCATGTTGCATGCATGTGGTATATATGTAGTATGTATGTAAGTTGCATGCATGTAGTATGTATGTAGCATGTATGTAATATGTATGTAGCATGTAGTATGTATGTAGTATGTATTTTTTTTTTTGTACATTCAACACATTAGCCGGATGATGGGACTACTACTGTCCCATCATTGGCTAATGTGTCAATCACTGTCATGGTAGCAGGCATCGCCCGAAGGGACGATACTGCACAGACCCCCGCAGCCTGCACAGCCCCACAGACAGTCGGCACAGACCCCCGGCAGTCCGCACAGACCCTCGGGCAATCGGTACAGACCACCGGCAGGCCGGCACAGCCCAACTCAGCCTGCACAGACCCCCGGACAGTCGGTACAGACCACCTGCAGGCCGGCACAGCCCACCGCAGCCTGCACAGACCCCCGGGCAGTCGGTACAGACCACCGGCAGGCCGGCACAGCCCACCACAGCCTGCACAGACCCCCGGGCAGTCGGTACAGACCTCCGGCAGGCCGGCACAGCCCCCCGGCAGGCCGGTACAGACCCCCGGCAGTCGGCACAGACCCCCGGGCAGTCGGCACAAACCCCCGGAAGGTCTGTACACCCCCCCGAGAGGCTGTACAAGGACAGAAAAGGGTTTTTCTTATTCCGATACCGGAAGTCCCATAAACTTGAATGGGACTTCTGGTATCGGAATCGGCGATACCCGATACTTTTTTCGTATCGGGCCGATACCATCCAATCCGATATTTTAGGGTATCGGATGGTATCGCTCAACACTAATTGCGACGCATTGTCGCACGTCACATCCATCGTGCGACGGAT
The DNA here is from genome assembly GCF_039654945.1 of Dendrobates tinctorius. Taxonomy (NCBI): domain Eukaryota; kingdom Metazoa; phylum Chordata; class Amphibia; order Anura; family Dendrobatidae; genus Dendrobates; species Dendrobates tinctorius. Next base: position 60,203,145 of record NW_027361707.1, on the reverse strand, counting down.
GCGTCGTGCTTTGGCGGCCGCGACGCACACAAAAACATTACATGTAACTTTTTTTGTGTGTTGTCTCCGCCATTTTTGACCGCGCATGCGCGGCCGAAACTCCACCCCCTCCTCCCCGGACAATACAATGGGGCAGCGGATGCGTTGTAAAACTGCATACGCTGCACCCGTTTTGCACAACTTTCACAACGTGCGGCGGTACGTCGCCCCGACGCAGGGCGATGGCCGTCGCACAACGCTAGTGTGAAAGTAGCCTAAGCCATCCTAGCAGCCAGAGAACAAGTGAGCAATCGAGTGGCTGCTGTCACTGTAAATCCCAAGCAAAGCCATTGAGAGTGAGAATTTCTGAAAATTATTGTAAAGCAATGGGAACAATTTTCAAAAGTTCTAAGTGCGTAGGTTATAGAAGAGGAGCGGCTAAAGTAAATTGTTGAGTTAATAGCCAACAACAGCCTTTGAAATTGTTGACTGATGACAACATATTGGTGAAAGATGCAAAATTAAAGGAGTTTGCGTCTGTGGTAGTGCCTACCATGTTATTCGCCAGTGCCCAAAGAGGTGGAGTTCCAAGAAATCTCTGAAATCTACCCATCCTAAGAAAAGGAAGATGAGAAAGGGGGAAGGGGGTTAGTACAGTCCCATTCTGACCCCCCCAAGCAAAATCAAAGGTGTACTCCACAGCTCCATCTAATTTTACTCAGTCAGGATGACTTCCTATAGGTCTCTTAGAGGAAAAGCAACACATATACCAGCCTGTATCAATGGCCAGCCTTGCACTGTATTGTTGGTTAGTGGATCTCAGTGCTACATCATTTTTGAGAAATGGCACAAAAAATACTTGTCAAATGTGCCCCTGCAAAATCTATTTAGACTCGTGGTCTGGAGACTGAATGAAAGCAGCTACCCCTAAAAAAGATATGTATCTGTCATGCTATGCTTTGCAGAGACCATTGTTAGTGATTGTGCAGAGAGAATTACCCATCATAGCAATAGTCTGTCCAGAAGCAGGCCTGTTTTAGTAGGGTCAATTACTAACCTTTTCTGTACTCAAGTTCAGTGGTGTCAAGAAGGCGACAGATATTTGCAGACTCTCATAATTCATCCTGTCTGTCTGCTTATGAGAAGAAAGAGGAAGAGGAAAAGATGGAACAACATCCTGAACATTTTGAACCCTGATTGGATGATAGTGATTTAAAGAAGGAGGAAAAAAGTCAATGATAAGGGGTATTTTGAATCCTTCACATTGGTCCACTAGGACCTGGGTCTTGCAAAGGGAGTGGAGAACCACATCCGACTAACTGACGAAAAGCCTTTTTGATAGAAATACCATGGCGTTTAATAGGATTGCAGGACGCTAGAGTCATCATAGTCTGTACGCATCTTTCATTGTGGTTGCTTAGAAGAAAAATGGAGCTATCAGAATGTGTGTGGATTATCGCACTCTGAGCAAGCACACAGTACCTCACTACTATATCATGCCTAAGATTGGTGAAACGTTAGATTGCCTGCAGGGCAGCTGCAGGTTTTATTTGATAGATCTCTGGAGTGGAAATTTCTAATTATGACCAAAGAGGATCATGAGAAGACCGCTTTTATTTGTCTTAATGGCTTCTACCAATTCCAGATGATGCCTCACGGAGAGACTGGTGCCTCTGCTACCTTCCTGAGGTGTATGGATAAAGTGATGGTAGACATGAACTTTCCTGAGGTTCTGGACTACCTAGATGATCAGATTGTATTTGGGTACACCTTGGAGGAGCACAACCAGAGGTTATTCAGGGTGTTGAACCCAGTAGGAGAAGCTAGGCTAAAGCTATCCTTGGACAGGTACTGCTTCTTTTAGAAAGCTGTGAAATATGTAGGATACATTGTCAGCATGGAATGAATCTCTACAACCTTGACCAAAATAGAAGCAGTGGTTGAGTGGTCCAAACTCATCAAATTGGCAGGAGCTCAGATTTTTTTCTAGGCATCTGCTGATACTACAAAAAATTTATTCCACAGTATTTCAAAATTGCAAAACCTTTGACTGCCCCCATCCAAGGGTATCCCCTTCGACAAAGGAGAGCTTGCTCCAAGAAGAATGCATTGACGGCTTACTTTAAGGTACATGAACCCTTCAGAGAGAGATATGCAGCAGCTTGGGATGATGCTTTTGAGAAACACAAGTCCTGCTTGATAGTGGCACCAATATTGGCTTATGCGGACCACAACAAACCATACAGTTAGGTCCATATATATATTTGGACAGAGACAACATTTTTCTAATTTTGGTTGTAGACATTGCCACAATGAATTGTAAACAAAACAATTCAGATACAGTTGAAGTTCAGACTTTCAGCTTTCATTTGAGGGTATCCACATTAAAATTGGATGAAGGGTTTAAGAGTTTCAGCTCCTTAACATGTGCCACCCTGTTTTTAAAGGGACCAAAAGTAATTGGACAGATTAAATAATTGTAAATAAAATGTTCATTTCTAGTACTTGGTTGAAAACCCTTTGTTGGCAATGACTGCCTGAAGTCTTGAACTCATGGATATCACCAGACGCTGTGTTTCCTCCTTTTTGATGCTCTGCCAGGCCTTCACTGCAGTGGTTTTCAGTTGCTGTTTGTTTGTGAGCCTTTCTGTCTGAAGTTTAGTCTTTAACAAGTGAAATGCATGCTCAATTGGGTTGAGAACAGGTGACTGACTTGGCCATTCAAGAATATTCCACTTCTTTGCTTTAATAAGCTCCTGGGTTGCTTTGGCTTTATGTTTTGAGTCATTGTCCATCTGTAGTATGACAATTGTTTATTTAGCTTGTTTTATGAATGGATAGTGCAAAGTGTGTGGACATTTCATAGAAATAAGGCAGATAACAAATGAAAGTGTGCTTCTCAGGTACCTTGTTTCCTAACACTTATTCTTTCTCTTGCTTCAGATTATCTGCTGAAATGGAGAGGAAAATGTATAATTTATCAGAACCCCTTCATGTTGAGGAAGTGAGAAACATGCTGTTAGATGATGATGATGCGATGATGCAGATCCCACACTGAATGAGGATTTAGGAGAAGAAAGTGAGACTGATTCTCATGATGAGGTGGAAGTATGTGAAATTGATTCTGAAACAGAGCAAGATGGTGACAGTGATGAGGATGAAGAAGATGAAGAATCATATTATATGGGAAAAGATAAAAAAATGGAACAAGAAGCCACCCATGAAAAAACGTAGGGAACCTCAAAACATTATCATTGACCTTCCTGCAGTTATAGGAACAGCACGTAATGCAAAAACTGCAGCTGAATGCTGGAATAGTTTTCTCACAGATGACATTCTGGACTCTATTGTCACACACACAAACCAACATATAGACATTATAAAGGACAAGTTCATCTGCAACAAAATCATCAAGGCCACAGATGAAATAGAACTGCCTGCTTTTTTTGGATTGCTATACTTTGCAGGAGCTTATAGGGCAAATCAATAGAGTTTGGAGGAACTTTGGAGTAGAGATGGTGATGGAGTTGAAAAATTTGGCTTTGTTATGTCTCTAAAAGGATTCAAGGTTCTAATTCGTTGCCTTCGGTTTGACGACAGAACTACCCGAACTGAACATAAAACATATGACCGACTTGCTCCAATTCACGATTTATTCCAAAAATTTGTGGAAAACTGTAAGAAAAGCTATTGCCCTGGGGCGAATCTCACTATTGACGAAATGCTCCCTGGTTTTCGTGGTAGATGTGCATTTCGTCAATACATTCCATCGAAGCCTAGTAAATACAGAATAAAAATGTATGCCCTTGTTGATGGCAGTAAGACCTACACATACAACCTTGAAATTTATGCAGGAAAACAACCAGAAGGTCCTTACTGTGTCAGCAACAAACCCAGTCATGTTGTAAAAAGTATGGCTGAGCCCTTATTTGGATCGTGTCGCAATATAGCAGCTGTCAATTGGTTTTCAAATTGTGATCTGATTGATTATCTGAAAATGCAGAAGCTTTCATATATCGGAACTGTAAGAAAAAATAAAAAAGATTTGCCTACACAGTTTGTAAGTGTGAAAGGGAGAAAACAGTACTGCAGTATGTTTGCATTCCATAATGGAAAGGTTTTGGTTTCCTATGTACCACACGAAAAAAAAAATGTACTTCTCTCAACTCTTCATAATGATGGTGCCATCGATCCTGGGTCTGAGGCACAAAAAAACGCAATGCAACCAAAGGGGGTGTTGATACAGCTGATCAGATGTGCTCATCTTTCAGCATCTGCAGAAACACCAAGCGCTGGCCAATGGTCATATTTTTCACTATGTTGAATTTGGGTGGTATAAATTCACAAGTCATTTACCTTGCAAACCAGCTTAAACCACTCCATAGACGAGTCTAAATGAAAAAATTGGCCCATGAACTAGTGCTTGGAGAGCTACGCAGGAGAAGTATGAAAACTATCGGTATCCCCTCTCGCCTCAAGTTCAGCTTACAAGATTCTGCCCAGAAGATGATAGTGAAAATCCACCACCTGTACCACCTCCCAAAAGAAGGAGATGCACCACCTGCACCACGGAAAGTGGAAACAGAAGGCTTTCTAATTCTGAATGTCACAAATGTCATAATGCAATCAGCCTGACACATGCAAAAATGATGTGTAATTCTTGCTCTTTGCTCTGCAAATGCGTTTTTTTGGGGAAACTTCAGGATCTAATTCTGAATGAATATGTGTGTAATATTACTTTAGGTGCCTTAAAATTAAGTTTGTTTCCCTAAATTTTCTTTATAGAGTTATTTGTCAGCGTCAAACTGGGGGCTATTTGGCGGGAGCTTTGAAATGTTTGTATTTCAGAATTATTACTTTTATGTTAAGTAAATGGTCTTTTTTGCACCTGATTATGTGTAGTCTCTTTTATTACATCCCTATGAAGTTTACTGATCACTTTTAGAGCACGGAAATTGCAAAAATTAGATATTATAGGTATTTTTCTAGCCTGCACCTGACAGGCACATTATTTCCTAACTCGTTAGTAAAGATATTGTTCCTGACGGAGGGCTAGACTAGTATAAAGAATTATTGATCCATATCTATTAAATTTATGTAGAATTGAACAAATCATTGTCCTATGCATTCTGTTGATAAAGTATTTATAAAATTATAGCACAAGTCTTTAACTCCTCTATATGTACGCCGTTAGGCTCAGCACTGAGAGACTGCTCCTTTTTACATTCTATTTTAGCAAACAGAAGCAATCTCTATTTTTCTTACTTTTCTTCAGTAGAAAAGCAGGCCAACAGCAGCTCAACCTCAGCCCCTAAGGAATGTGTAAAAGTGTATAATAAGTGTACCTATCTACATTAAGCTCTACCTGCAAGGATAGTTTTAACAATCTCATTACGATTCAAGAATTTCACAGGTTACAAAAGTCTATAAAAAAATCTATATTTTCAAACCTAATTAACACATTTCATGGTAGCTTAAATAACTTTATATAATTGAGTAGAAAATATTGTAAACAAAATAATAAATATAAAAAAAAACTAGTAAAAATACAAATGTAAGATTTTGAAATGATGGCGGAAACTACAGTTTTGTCTACCATTTTACAGGAGTTTTTATAGCAGTATTGATGTTGCTTAGGAATACTTTGATGATGCTTTCAAACAGGGGTGTACAAAATTTTTGACAAAGTGCCACATTGAAATACTGAATCAATCTTAAGAGCCACAAATTTTGTTTAAAGGGGTAGTGACATGAATACACCGCCAGAAACATCATCAGCAAATTTATAAATTACCGGAACCAAATTTTGAATATTTGATTCAGATTTGGAGAGTTTCTGCTCTAAAAAACAAAGCTACATATATTGATACAGTATATATACTGTATATATATATATAGCCACACGCACATCCGTGTATATATATATTACATAGTCTCCTTTATTATACTGTATATATTGCCGTCCCTTATTACACAATGCCCTCTCTTGTTATGAACAGCATCATCCCTTATATATCGGATTATATAGAATCCTGTCTTTATTACACCTCGTCCTCTCATGTTAGCAGTATAACGCAATGACAACTGATGTAGCATGGGAAATTATTTCTAATGCAGGAGCTGATGGACTGGTCGTCTGGTCACCGACTGCTCCATCAGCAGTTATTTTAAATCTAAAAAGAGAGGGGACTATGTAATAAAAGAGGGCACTGTGAACACGGGGATAACATACAAACTCCTGCAGATGTTTTCTTTGGTGGGATTTGAACCCAAGACTCCAGCACTGCATGGCTACAGTGCTAACCACTGAGCCACTGTGGTATACATAGTACATAGTGTACTCATAGATTAAGGAACTGTGATATATATAATGCTACATCCCTGTATTCATGTGCAGTGTTGGTGTGCTGCCCGCTTTTACAGACGCATTGAGCATATCCTATTCTGATCCTCAAAAATCGGATCAGAAGAATACATTCTCTGACGCTTACGGATGTCATTCTCAGACCTGTGGCTTTCATGGATGTGTGAATGGACGTATAAAACTCTATGAGTCCGTGCACCATCTGATAAAAAAAAACCTGGAAGCACACGAACATTTCACACAAATGTGAGAATGTAGAACAAGGGATTTTACGGCTAACATTATCACTCCACGTCACACAGTGAAGATACAGAATAATATTTACATCCAGGAATTTTCTGCTGATGTCTTGTCTGTGTAGAGACAATTTCTCCTGTTTCTTCTCCATCTGGTCAGACCTTCATGTCAACATCTCCAAGCCACAACTCGTCTTATGACAATGATATCTTCACAGCCCTGAAAATAACAATGTCACATACATAGTATACATAAATGTGTCTCCACCCGAATACAGATATGCACCTCACCATTAACATACTATTAGCCACGCACCATTAAAAAATTAAAATTATCAGCAGCACTGTGTCCCCCATTAACTATTTTCTCTGACTCCCAAAAATATAAATTATTCAGTCTGTGACTCTCCCCAATTACCTGTAAGGCTGTGTGCACACAGAAAATATGCATGGTTTTAGAGTACAGGAAAAGTGAATGCGATCCCTGAAATCTCATGCACATGCTGCTTTTTTACTCCTTACAGATTTGCAGAAGATTAAAATCTGCATAATGTCAATTCTTGCAGTGTATTTCACCCATACTAATGGGGAAAAATATTTAACAAAAGCACTGCAAAAATGTGGAAAAAATAGATGTATTTTACGTATCTTTCTTCCTGCCAACACATTAGGATATGCAGCAGAATTTTCTGCTGCAAATCCTTAACGTGTGCATATAGCCTTAGCCCCTGTCCTATGTTCCCCCCATTCATTCAAAGTCCTTGATAGCAGTGTAGGGTTCAGACAGGTTCTCAGGATGCAGTGAGGAGACACGAGACTGAGTGTGATTTGTAAAATAAATGTTTATAAATTGGTGCTGCTGGGGCTTTGCTGAACAAACCAAATAGGCAACAACAAACTGTCCTCGCAGGGACTGATTAACATTTACAACACTTTTCTTATACTAAATGCGACTAATCCGGCTAGTCCGGGTGTTGTAGGCCACTTATGACCAAACTACGGGTCCTTATCTCCTATATTAAACTTATCCTTCCATGGGTCTGTTAGGATCACAAGCGTGGCCGTGTAGAGGTCGCTGATGCGGCTGCCTTGATGCCTCAATATTCCGGGAAGGAACTGGGCTCGACAGGCCCTGAAGAGGCGATGCTGGTGGGGCGCAACGGGCCCTGACGAAGCAATACCGGTGGGGTGCAACAGGCCCTGAAGGAACAATGGCGGTGAGGTGCAACAGGCCCTGAAGGAACAATGTCGGTGAGGCGCAACAGGCCCTGAAGGAATGATGCCGGTGGGGTGCAACAGGCCCTGAAGAAACGATGCCGGTGGGGCGCAACAGGCCCTGAAGAAACGATGCCGGTGGGGCACAACAGATGCAGAAGAAACGATGCCGGTGGGGCGCCACAGGCCCTGAAGAAACGATGCCGGTGGGGTGCAACAGGCCCTGAAGAAACTATGCCGGTGGGGCGCAACAGGCCCTGAAGAAACGGTGCAGATGGGGCGCAACAGACGTCTCCTTGCGGCTCTCGTCTCAACTGGCCGGGGACCCCTGCTGCCGCCTGTAGCGAGGTGGCGCTCCCTGGGGCCGGTGATAACAGGGCCGCAGCTGTGGGAGAAGGCAGGGGGGCAGTGTCCTGACTACTGTAAAGGAATGGTCTCTAGTCACAGCGGTCAGTGGAGGTCGTGGACTTGTCACAGCAGGGAGGGAAACAGCGGGGGCGGCTGTATGCGTCCGTATGAGGGGAGCAGCCGCCGGTTCAAGGCTATCATGTGTCGGTCTCTCCACAACACACTGTTCGCTTCCTCGGTCCTCTCTGTCTCACACGGCTTCCTGTCTGTTGTCTGGCTCTCTGTCAACTGCCACTTCAGCGCGACCCCTGCTCCTTTTAAGCTTGCCCCGCCCCCTGTTTCCCTGACAACTTCAGTCAAGTCTTTCCCTTTACTGTCCTCCCAGTATCGTTCCCTCAGGAACCCTGATGGCGGTCCCCTGGGTACCTACCCATTCACTGTCTGGGAGTCCTTCTCCCCACACACCCCAACCCTGTAAGCTCGCCAGTCCTCGGGCGAGGGCCTTAGTCTATTGAGATCGGTCTGTAGGGGTTTCAGTGTTCGTTGCCATATGAATTGATCTTGCTCATATCGTTCAGGGGGTTTGCCGGCTGTTGACCGCTCAGAGCGCCTAAGTTCAACTGGGGTAGAGTCATCTGGGGTGGTGGACATCGGTGGGCTGGTTGGTGCGGGTGGGCTAATTGTGTCAGATGATTCATTACATAGTGGAGGGCCTCCGAGTCCTGGGAGACAATCTTCGTTGTCGCCCAAGTCCCAACATATGGAAGACGGTTCAGATGTTGACGGGATAGGCTCCGGTTGCTTCGGGTTGGAGGAAGTACATGGGCGTAACATATTATGATGCACAACATGAGTGGGCAGTGTTTCATCCTCCTCAGGTCGTATTTCGTACACCGGTCCGTCCGGATGGATACGGCGTAAGACCCGATAAGGACTTTCTTCCCAACGCGGCTCCAGTTTGTTTTGGGGGTGTTGATCTAGTACAAGCACCCGGTCCCCACTTTGGAGGTGAGGAGGCGGGGTTGCATTCTTCCCTGGGTGCTCCCTGTCTTGGAGCTTGGTGTTTACAATTCGGTGAAGAGTTTGCAGCCGATGACGATGATTTCGGACCCAAGGCGACACTTGTTGTGAGTTCATTTTCCCCTTCACCATTCAGGTCTGATGAACTCCCTCTTCTGGTGAAGGAAGGTAGTGAGGCTGATTACAAAGCACCTGAGCAGAATGATGATGACTGGGTGACTAGAATTGCTGACTGGATATAAGGCAGCCGACTCCCTTCTGCCTTGCGGGTGATTTCTCTGAGGGATTCTAGGAGACCAGTCTGATTCCTGCTCCTCAAAAGCTAAGTTTTCTGCTCTGTTTTTTGCATTTGTGTTTTGGTTTTGTTTTGCCTTGTTTTTCTGGATTTCTGCCTTCCCCTGCTGGGTGAGCTGAATTCCTTTTTGCTCTGTCTTCAGAAAATACCTGAGTACTGATATAGTCTTTTTGAAGCGTAGCGTCTTCAGGGCTTTTTTCCCTATCAGTCTGTTGGCTCTTGTTTTTGAGAGGGTTTTGGCGGATTGCAGACAGCAGCTTTTCTATTCTGTCCTATTTAGTTAGCTTGGGCCCCATCATTTGCTCAGCCTATCTTTCTATCTGTGTGAGTGTTTTTTCATCTTGCTTCACCGTCATTATATGTTGGGGGCTGCCTATTGCTTTGGGGTCTGCTCTGGGGCAGTTTAGATTTCCCTTTCTGTCTTTAGGCTATGTAGTTCTCCGGCTGTGATCGAGGGGTCTAGGGCACCGTAGGAACCCCCCACGGCTACTGCTAGTTGTTGTTGTTAGGTTCAGGGGTCTGCAATCCGATAGCTGCCAACTTCTCTGGTTTTCTGGACTTAGCTAGTATTTCTGTTTTTGCCTCCTACGGTGACTCATTCATAACAGAATCACCCGCTATATCGCAGATCCTAGGGTACTCAATAGCAGGAAAGAATTCTAAAAAAAAAAAAGTGTGTATATTTTTTCCTCTATATCTCTGAGGCCGTAGGGGGAATTTTTTTTTCTCTCAATGGAGATAAAGCAATTGTCTGATCGTGTGGAGCAGCTCGCTGCGGAAGTGCGGGGAATTTCCGCCTACCTTGCTCATTCACATGCTGCTAAACCTGATGTGTTTTTTGGGGATTGATGCTACTCCTTTGGCGAAAAATAAACCTCAGTATTGGACCCAGGTGGTAATACGGGTCGCCCCAGACCATCAAGAAAATTGCAGATTTTTGGTGTTGCATAATTTGCATGATACCATTGTTCTGGGGTTTCCCTGGTTGCAAATTCATAATCCAGTTTTGGATTGGAAATCTGTGTCTGTGGTGAGTTGGGGTTGTCAGTGTGCCCTTAGTGAGGCTCCGTTTTTTTCCACCTCTCCTCAGTCGCATGATATTCCTGACTATTTGGCGGACTTTTATGATGTATTTAGAGAGAATGAGTCTGCGTCTTTGCCTCCTCATAGGAGTTATGACTGTGCAATTGAACTGAGCCCGGGGTGTAAATTTCCCAAGGGTCGGCTCTTCAATTTATCTGTACCCGTGCACGAGGCTATGCGATCCTATATTAAGGAGGCGTTAAAGAAGGGTCATATTAGACCATCCTCTTCACCCTTAGGTGCCGGGGTTTTTTTTGTGGCCAAAAAGGATGGTTCATTAAGGCCTTGTATTGATTATCGTGCCCTCAACAAAATTACTATTAAATATCAGTATCCGTTACCCCTGATTTCGGATCTATTCTCCAGAGTTAAGGGTGCTTGCTGGTTTACCAAGCTTGACCTCAGGGGGGCGTATAATCTTATTCGCATTAAGCATGGGGATGAATGGAAGACGGCGTTTAATACTCCGGAGGGTCATTTTGAGTACCTGGTGATGCTGTTTGAGCTCACTAATGCCCCTTCTGTCTTCCTGTGCTTCATGAACGACATTTTCCGGGACTTTGTGGATACAATTTTGATTATTTATCTGGATGATATTTTGATCTTCTCCAAGGATTGAGATTCTCATGTGTAACATGTTCGGACTGTGTTCCGGATCTTGAGGGAGAATTCCCTGTATGTCAAAGGATCAAAATGCCTTTTGGGGGTACAGAGAATTTCATTTTTGGGATTCATTTTGTCTCCGTCAACTATTGAAATGGACCCGGCCAAGGTTCAGGCCATTTATGATTGGGTTCAGCCCACTTCTTTGAAGGCCCTCCAGAAGTTTTTGGGTTTTGCTAATTTTTATCTGAAATTTATAGCAAAATTTTCTAGTATTGCCAAGCCATTGACTGATCTGACTAAGAAGGGTGCTGATGTGTTGAATTGGTCTCCGGAGGCTGTTTCTTCCTTTCAGGAGCTGAAGCGAAGATTCACTTCTGCCCCAGTTTTGCGGCAACCTGATGTCTCACTCCCGTTCCAGGTAGAGGTGGACGCTTCTGAGATTGGTGCAGGAGCTGTTTTGTCCCAAAAGGATCCTGTAACATCTAAAATGAATCCCTGTGCTTTCTTTTCCCGAAAGTTCTCTCCATCTGAACGTAACTATGATGTGGGGAATCGGGAACTGTTAGCCATGAAATGGGCATTTGAGGAGTGGAGACATTGGATGGAGGGAGATAAACATCAAGTCGTGGTCCTCACTGACCACAAGAATTTGATTTACCTGGAGTCGGCCAAACGCTTGAACCCTAGACAGGCTAGGTGGGCCTTGTTTTTTACACATTTTGATTTTGTGGTCTCTTTTCTTCCTGGCACTAAGAATGTCAAGGCAGACGCCCTCTCTAGGAGCTTCTTTGCTGATTCTCCTGTGGTGACCAAGCCTGCTATCATCTTAGGCGAAGGGGTAGTTCTTTCTGCCATCTCTCCCGATTTGAGACGTGCTCTGGAAGAGTTCCAGGAGGACAAACCTGAGCGTTGTCCCAGTGGAAAGTTGTATGTTCCTGACCAGTGGAAGAAGAGAGTGATGTCTGAAGTTCATTGCTCTGCATTGGCTGGTCACCCAGGTATTTTTGATACTAGAGATCTGGTGAGTCGGTCTTTTTGGTGGCCCGCCTTGTCTCGTGATGTCAGGAATTTTGTGCAGTCCTGTGGGACTTGCTCCCGGTCTAAACCTTGTTCTCGCTCTAGTGGGTTGTTGATGCCTTGGCGGTCCCCAGGAGGCTATGGACCCATATTTCAATGGATTTCATCTCTGATATGCCTGTCTCTCAGAGAATGACTGTTATTTGGGTGATTTGTGATAGGTTCTCTAAGATGGTTCATCTTGTACCACTCCCTAAGTTGCCATCTTCCTCTGAGTTGGTGCCCCTGTTTTTGCAACAGGTGGTTCGCTTGCACGGGATTCCTGAGAACATTGTATCTGACAGAGGAGTTCAGTTTGTGTCTAGATTTTGGAGGACTTTCTGTTCCAAGCTGGGAACTCAGTTGTCCTTCTCCTCTGCTTTTCACCCTCAGACCAATGGGCAGACGGAGAGAACAAACCTGACCTTGGAGTCGTATTTGAGATGTTTTATTTCCGCTGATCAGGATGATTGGGTTTCATTTTTGCCCTTGGCCGAATTTGCTTTAAATAATAGAGCTAGTTCTGCCACTTTGATGTCACCTTTTTTTTGTAACTTTGGGATTCATCCTCGATTTTCTTCAGGGCAGGTGGAGCCTTCTGCCTGCCCAGGTGTTGACACTGTGGTGGAGAGAATGCACCAGATCTGGGACCAAGTGGTGGATAAGTAATCTCTCTCCCAGGAAAAGGCCCAGCGGTTTTCCAACCGACATAGGACAATTGGTCCCCAGTTTAAGGTTGGTGATATGGTTTGGTTATCATCAAAAAATATCGCTATGAAGGTGGCTTCTCCTAAGTTTAAGCCTAGATTTATTGGACCTTACAAGATTTTGGAGATTATTAATCCGGTCTCTTTTCGGTTGGCTCTTCCTGTCACATTTAAAATTCATAATGTGTTTCATAAGTCCTTGTTGAAGAGGTTTGTTGAACCAGTTGTTCCTGGGTTGGCACCTCCGGACCCTGTATTAGTTGAAGGTAACATGGAATATGAGGTAGAGAAGATACTGGATTCCCGTCTGGCTAGACGGAGACTCCAGTATTTGGTTAAGTGGAAGGGTTATGGTCAGGAGGATAATTCCTGGGTCTCTGCCTCTGATATTCATGCCAAAAGATTGGAGCGTGCCTTTCATCGGGCTCACCCTGATCGCCCTGGTGGCGTGGATGAGGGTTCAGTGACCCCTCCTCAAGGGGGAGGTACTGTTGAGAGTTCATTTTCCCCTTCACCATTGAGGTCTGATGAACTCCCTCTTCTGGTGAAGGAAGGTAGTGAGGCTGATTACAAAGCACCTGAGCAGAATGATGATGACTGGGTGACTGGAATTGCTGACTGGATATAAGGCAGCCAACACCCTTCTGCCTTGTGGGTGATTTCTCTGAGTGATTCTAGGAGACCAGTCTGATTCCTGCTCCTCAAAAGCTAAGTTTTCTGCTCTGTTTTTTGCATTTGTGTTTTGGTTTTGTTTTGCCTTGTTTTTCTGGATTTCTGCCTTCCCCTGCTGGATGAGCTGAATACCTTTTTGCTCTGTCTTCAGAATATCCCTGAGTACTGATATAGTCTTTTTGAAGCCTAGCGTCTTCAGGGCTTTTTTCCCTATCAGTCTGTTGGCTCTGGTTTTTGAGAGGGTTTTGTCGGATTGCAGACAGCAGCTTTTCTATTCTGTCCTATTTAGTTAGCTTGGGCCCAATCATTTGCTCAGTCTATCTTTCTACCTGTGTGAGTGTTTTTTCATCTTGCTTCACCTCCGTGATCCCTTTACCTTCTCGCCCAAACAACAGGGAATAGGGGGTATAGTCAGTCACTCGATGTACCCTATTGTTATGGACCCAAACTAATTCGGAAACATATTAGGACCAACAGGCCTTCTTGTCACTCTCCAGAGTGCGCAACATCTGAATCAATGTCCGATTAAATCGTTCACAAGCCCCACTCCCTTGCGGGTGATACAGTGTGGTCCTGGATTTGTCAATTCCATAGAGGTGATGTAGTTCTTCCATGATTTTCCCAAAAAACATTCTCCCTGATCAGAATGTATTCGCTGAGGACAGCCGTATATTTGTATAAAGTTTCTACAAATTGAGGAGGCAGCTGACTCCGCGGTCTGATCTACCATAACGAGACAGTGTGCATATCCCTGAAATGCAGGCCCAATGGTCAGATAATCCACCGTCAGGAGCTCAAGGGACGCTGAGGTCACAATAGTCTGTGTTGCAGCTCGCTGAGCGGGTGGTTTGGCTAATTCACACAAGCGGCATGTCCGGCAAATTTCCTCCTCAACAGCCAGCAAGCGCGGGTGGTAAGCTTTCTGTTGCAGCCATTGCAAAGTTTTTTTTTGTTCTGAAATGGGCCCCTTTTTCGTGAGCCTCCCAAGCCAGTACATGAAGTTGGGTTCCTGGCGTAACCACCTGCCAAACCGTCATTGAGGTTGTTTGTGATGTTATTTTACGATACAATAATCCCTTCGTATAACCAACCTCTCCCATTGTTGCAGCATAAGCAACAGGTCTTGAGTCAAATTTTTCCGTTGAGAGTCAGTGGGTAATTGCCCAGCGGCGACCCATGTCCTGAGAAGGTCAACCTCTTCGTTTTCTTGTTGCTGTTGTATTCATTTATCCCGGGATTGTTCCAGTATGCCCCTTGGGGTCTCAAAGGAAGATATCTTTTTATTGTCGGTTGTGAGCACGGTAGCAGTGAGAGCGAACGGTATTTCCTTTCCTTCCAATTCTTCGTCTCGATTCTGCCCTGGAGTTGTATGTCGAATCCTGGAGAGGGCGTCTACATGGACATTCATGGCCCCTCTCTTGTAGATAATCTTATAATTGTACTTCGCCATCCGGGCCACCCATTGTTGTTCCAGAGCCCCCAATCTGGCGATTTCCAAATGAGCCAGCGGGTTGCTGTCAGTTCGCACTACCACCTCGGAGCCCGCTAGGTACTCTGCGAATCTCTCCATCATAGCCCACACCACTGCGAGGAGCTCGAGCTTGAAAGAGCTGTAATTGTCAGGGTTATGCTCGGAGTCATGGAGTGAGCAACTTCCATATACGATCACTCGTTCCCAGCCATCCTGAACCTGTGACAACACAGCCCCCAGCCCGTGAAGACTCCCGTCAGTGTGCAAGATGAACGGTTGAGAGAAATCCGCATAATCCAACACTGGGGCATCCGAGAGCGCAGCCTTGAGGTCTCGGAAGGCCTCTTCCTGAGGGTGTTGCCACTGGATTTTTCGCCCATTGGCCCCAGCGGGAGCCCCCTTCAGTAGGTTGTGCAGGGCTCGAGCTCGACATGCAAAATTCTTTACGAAGCGACGGTAATATCCGGCTAACCCCAGAAAAGCCCACACATCTTTCACCGTCTCGGGGGTAGGCCATTCCTGGATAGCAGCAACCTTCTCCCAGGATGGCCTCACACCCTCTGCCGAAACGACATAACCCAGATGCTCAATCTGAGAGCAAAATAGGTGGCATTTCTGAGGCTTCACCTTCAACCCATACTTTTGCAACTGGCTGAGTACCTGTCCCAACCGCTTCAGGTGGTCCTCGAAGGTGGCAGCATAGACAATGATGTCGTCCAGGAAGATCAT
Source organism: Dendrobates tinctorius (assembly GCF_039654945.1). NCBI lineage: Eukaryota > Metazoa > Chordata > Amphibia > Anura > Dendrobatidae > Dendrobates > Dendrobates tinctorius. The sequence goes on along the minus strand of NW_027361707.1, from coordinate 60,187,364 downwards.
CGTGGCCTCAAAATTGAGATCTCCCAGACATCGCTCCATCAATCGCTCAAAGGTCCCAGGGGCGTTGGCCAGCCAAAGTGGCATCCGATTAAACTCAAACAGTCCCATGGGCAATATGAACACCGTTTTGGCCCTATCTCCTTCTGACATGGGCACCTGCCAGTACCTACTGGCCAAGTCCAGGGTCGAAAAATATGTTGCCTTCCCCAAGGCGGACAGGGATTCTTCTATGCGGGGCAGTGGGTTTGAGTCTTTAATAGTGCAATCATTCAGTTTACGATAATCCACACAAAATCATAGTGTACCATCTTTCTTCCCGACCAACACGATTGGGGCCGCCCAGGGGCTTTGACTTTCCCGTATCACCCCTTTTCACTGCATTTGGGCAAGCAAAGTTTTCACCGCTTGATAGAGTTGTGGCGGAATCTGTCGATATCGTTACCGGATAGGGGCCGCTCCTGCTGTGGGGATTTCGTGAGTGATGGCGGTGGTACACCCAAAATCGTCCTCATTACTAGCCAATACTTCATGGTACTGCCCCAGCAATGTTGTTATCTGTGAGAGCTGGGCTGCAGTTAATCCAGAAAGCTCGGCCCGCATCTGCTCCAAAATATTTCGGCCCTTCTCTTGTGCCGAGACTTTGTGGGCCTGTAAGGTTCATATTGTTACTTCCCAAGGATCCTCGGGGTGTAGCCGCAATTGAACCGCAGGAGCTGGCAGCACTTCTTCTACAGGCCTTACTAGTTTGGCCAGTACAGTCAGTGCTTTCAGAACGGTGTCTCGGTCTTCAAGGTTAACGCAGCGCACCAGGACGGCTCCTTTAGTGTTAGCCACCCTGCAGGGACCCCCTCCACCTCCAGGCCTTGATGCAGCCACAACGGCTGCACATGCGGTATGTCCGCCTTTGCTATATGTGTCTACATATCTGTTGGTCTGTCGATATGTCTGTTTGTCTACAGTAGAAACTAGAAGTTTACATACACTATATAAAAAGACACATATGCATCTTTTCTCAATATTTGTACTTGACATGAAATCAGAATAAATGTTTCCCATTTTAAGTCAATTAGGATTACCTTATTTATTAATATTTGCCAAATGCCAGAATAATGAGAGAGACGGAATGTTTTAAGACATTTTTATTACTTAATGCAAAGTCAAAAGTTTACATACACTAAGATTACTATGCCTTTAGACAATTCTGGACTTCCCATAGGATGTCATGAATTTGGAAGCTTTTGGCAACATCTGAGCAAATTAGAGATTTATTGGATGTATTTTAATACTGCTTCTTTGTGTAGCATCACTAGAAAATCTAAAGAAATCAGCCAAGATATCAGGAAGAGAATTGTGGACTTGCACAAGTCTGGATCACACTTGGGTACAATTTCAAGACACCTGAAGGTGCCTCATTCATCTGTATAAACATATGCAAGTGTAAACAAGATCGGAAAGTCCAGCCATCATACCATTCAGGAAGGAGATGGGTTCTGTATCCCAGAGATGAACCTGCTTTGGTCTGACATGTGCATATCAACTCAAGGAGAAAAGCAAAAGACCTTGTGAAGATGATGGCAGAAACTATAGGAGTACGGTAACACCATGGGCTGAAAGGCCAGTCTGCCAGGAAGAAACCATTACTCCAAAAAACATAAAAAACGCCAGGTTAATGTTTGCAAATGCACACAGGAACAAAGATCTTAATTTTTGGAGACATGTCCTGTGGTCTGATGAAACTAAAATTAAACTTTTGAATTATAATGACCATCGTTACATTTGGAGGAAAAAGGGAGAAGCTTGGAAGCCTAAGAACACCATTCCAACTGTGAAACATGGGGGTGGCAGCATCATGTTGTGGGGTTGTTTTGCTGCAGGAGGGACTGTTGCACTTCACAAAATATATGGAATCATGAGAAAGGAAGATTATATGGCAATACTGAAGAAACATCTCAAAACAACAGCCAGGAAGTTAAAGCTTGAGCAGAAATGGGTCTTCCAAATGGACAATGACTCAAAGCATACTGCCAAAATGGTAACAAAGTGGCTTAAGGATAACAAAGTCAATGTTTTGGAGTAGCCATCACAAAATCTTGATCTCAGTCCTATTGAAAATGTATGGGTGAACCTGAAAAAGTATGTGCGAGCAAGGCGACTTACATACCTGGATCAGTTACACCAGTTTTGTCAGGAGGAATGGTCCCAAATTCTGACCAACTATTGTGAGAAGCTTGTGGAATGATATTCCAAATGTTTGACCTAATTCATTCAATTTAAGGGCAGTGGCACCAAATACTAATGGAATATATGTAAACTTTTGACTTTGCAGTAAGTATTAAAAATGACTTAAAACATTCTCACGCTCATTATTCTGGCACTTGGCTAATATTAATAATTATAGTAATCCTAAGTGGCCTAAAACAGGAAAGATTTATTCTGATTTCATGTCAGATATTGAAAAATAATATGCAAATATGTCGTTTTATATAGTGTATGTAAACTTCTGGTCTAGACTGTATATGTATGTCTGTCTATACATATATCTGTCTGTCTGTCTATATATATCTCGATCTATTATCTATCTCTACATCACTCATTGCAGCCATAAAATGTATCAAAAACGCAGCAAAAAAAACCTTTTTTGTTGCTGGGTTTTTCCTTGTAAGAGATGCAGAAATGGTTCAGAATTTGCATCCAAATATTGAATGTGTGCAAATAGACTTAGGATACAGAAGATTTAGAAACTTTTTTTTACAAATATGAATGACTGATTAAAATTGGACCAAAGTCTAATGAATCTCGGATGCAACGCTGATGAAAATGTTATCAAAATGACTGATAAAAATTGATCCATTTTTCTCATTTATAAAAGGAACTGACATCTGAATGAGCCCTAAGGAGGGTTAAACAGATACCCTTCTAGGCCCTGCTTTCACCTCATCTCTTTTTCGTTCTACTGATTAGTTTTAGCTAAGTGACATCTGCATATAACTCAATGTATTGCTTTGAACTGCAGCTGCAAAAAGTCACAATGTTGCCCAGGCCTTAAAAATATGTATGGCAAAAAAAAAAGTTTATTCTTCTCCAGATTTTTTTTTCAATACTTGCATTGTAGACAAGGATGCTAAATTTGAAATGAAGAAGAAGCGAATCCAGTGCTAAAAGAACACTACCATGCTTTCATGTTCTACTATATGTATGCCTGGAAGCTGTACAGACCATGAAAGGAACCCTGTCTCATCCAGGGCATTGGAACTGATTACATGTGTAGCAGAGCTATTACCTTGAAAGCCATCATTTGCTAAGCTAATTTAAAATAAGACTTTGGCTTGGATTGATATGTGCCTCAGTTAACTTTGTTTTAGCCTTGACTTTGTGTTGATCAGCCAACTAGTCAGAACATAGAAAGCCCATCTGGAGTCTAGATACTTCATGAATACATAGCAGTCCCAGCTTTCACTTTAATGCTGAGAAGCAATGAACAGTTTGGAAATTTGCCATCTCTCATTAAATGTACTTATTGTTTAGAGCAGACTATTCAAACCCAAGGCAAGTTGGCTGTGTCATTTATTTAACATGTTTGCATTTCAAACCATGTAGTCATGGATTGGTGAAAATTGTTCAAAAGGGAGGATATGTAGCAGTAGCAAAGATTTATTTTAATTGATATGGCACCTGGATTAAATATCCAGGCATTTTTTTCAGAAGCTTCCTTAGTTTTTCATTTTTTATGTGGCGTTTTTGCAACATTTTTTGCGGCAGTTTTGGGTATGTTAGATTTGTCTCTTGTGCATGCTGATAAAGTTTATAGTTGAAAAAAAAGTCTTATTCAATAGAACCAGGTTTTGGCACAAAAAATGCAGCAAAACCTGATACTTGTGTTTTTGGTGCATTTTTTCAGAGTTTTTTCGCCAGCCATTCAAGTCAATGGGTGAAAAATGTTGAAAGAAGTGACATGTTCTATGTCCAAAAAACATGCAAAGCACAAAATACTGATGACAAAAAACAATGTGTGTGCATGAGATTTCTGAAACGCAGCAAAAACGTCTAGTGTGAACTTAGCCTTATAATGCAATTGAACACTGTACCTGCCATTACATAGGGTAGAACACATTCCGGACTGTATGTGACCTAGATTCTTCAAGACTTTTACATATCTCTTCCAGCATGTTAGTTCCTGAGGAACTGGCTATCCTAAAAAGGTGCCCATTATTTGGGCTCAAAACTGCTGACCTAGAAAATAAGGTTCAACATGAACCTCTGACTCTTCATGAGGTAATAACTCTGGAACGCTTCCATGGATCCCGGTGATTCTGACTGTTTTCTCTTGACATATTGTACTTCATGTTAATGGTAACATTTCTTTGATATGACTTGCATTTATTTGTGGAAAAAAATGGAAATTTGACAAAAATTTTGAAAATTTTGCAATTTTCCAACTTTGAATTTTCATGCCCTTAAATCACAGAGATATGTCAGCCAAAATACTTAATAATTAACATTTCCCATATGTCTACTTTACATCAGTACAATTTTGGAACCAATTTTTTTTTCGTTAGGAAGTTGTAAGGGTTAAAAGTTGACAAGCGATTTCTCATATTTAGAACAAAATTTACAAAACCATTAGGGTGCACATCATATTTGAAGTCACTTTGAAGGGTCTACATGATAGAAAATACCCAAAAGTGACACCATTCTAAAAACTGCACCCCTCAAGGTGCTCAAAACCACATGCAAGAAGATTACTAAGCCTTCTACTGCTTCACAAGAATTTTTGGAATGTTTTAAAAAAATGAACATTTAACTTTTTTCACAATAAATTTACTTCAGATCCAATTTGTTTTATTTTACCAAGGTTAACAAGCAAAATTGGACCACAAACGTTGTATAATTTATCCTGAGTACGCTGATACCCCATATAAATTATATACCCCATGCAAAATTGGCTGAAATTGAGATCAGATGCCATGTCATATTTGTAGAGCTCCTGATGTGCCTCAACAGTGGAAACCCCCCCAATTCTAATGCCAACCCTAACCCCAACACACCCCTAACCCTAATCCCAACACTAAACATAACCATAAACACAAACCTAACCCTATCCCTAATCACAACCCTAATCCCAACCCTTTTCCAAATCCAACCCTAACCCTAATCCCAACCGCAACCATAATACTAACTTTACCCCAACCCTAACCCTAACTTTAGGCCCAACCCTAACCCTAACTCTTGCCATAGCCCTAACCCTAACCCTAGCTTTAACCCTAACCCTAGCCCTAAAAATAACTCTAACCCTGATCCTAACCCTAATGGGAAAATGGAACTAAATACATTTTTTTTATTTTATTATTTTTCTTTAACTAAGCAGGTGAGAAAGGGGGGTTTGATTTACTATATATAGCAGGTTTTTATAGCGGGTTTTTATGTTTGGCAGCTTTCACACACTAAAAGATGCTTTTTATTGGAAAAATAGTTTTTGCATCACTACATTTTGAGAGCCATAATATTTCCATATTTTGGCCCACAGAGTCATGTGAGGGCTTATTTTTTGTGGGACGAGTTGTCGTTTTTATCGGTACCATTTCCGAGCATCTGATATTTTTGATCGCTTTGTATTCCGATTTTTGGGAGACAGAATAAGCAAAAGCCAGCAATTCATGAATTTCTTTTTGGGGGAGCGTTTATACTTTTCCACATGTGGTAAAATTGATAAAGCAGTTTCATTCTTTGGGTCAGTACAATGATAGTGATACCTCAATTATATCTTATTTTATGTTTTGTCGTTTTCATACAATAAAAACTATTTTATATAAAAATAGTTATTTTTGTATCCCTTTATTCTAAGAGCTATAACTTTTTTATTTTTCTGGTTATGGAGCTATATGGTGGCTTGTTTTTTGCAGGACAAGATGAGGTTTTAGTGGTACCATGTTTATTTATATCCATCTTTTTGATCGCGTGTTATTCCACTTTTGTTCGGCGGTATGATGATAAAGCATTGTTTTTTGCCTTGTTTATTATTATGGTGTTCACTAAAGGGGTTGAAGAGCAGGACAGTTTTATAGGTCTGGTCGTTACAGACGTGGCAATACTAAATATGTGTACTTTTATTCTTTAGATTTTTTTATTTAAATATTTATTAATTTATGGAATAAATATTATTTTTTTATTATTTTTTAAAATATTTTTACAATTATTATTATTATTTCTTTATTTAATTCTTACTTTTACACTGTGTACCACTATGGGACACTCATTTTGTGCAGGCTGATCGCTTCTATAGCATGCAGATCTGCATGCTATAGAAGCTGTCAGTGCTGCAGCTTCTATAACACTAACCTGAGAGACTTCCTAACATGCACTGTGCATGACAGGAAGTCTCTCAGCTCTGGAGACCCGGATGTCTTCATAACGACATTGGGTCTCCATGGAAGCAATCGGGACCCATGTTTGATCGCAGTGTTCCGGGGGTTAAAGTGCTGGGAGCTGTCCCTGATCACTCCTGGCACTTAGTGCCGGGTGTCAGCTGTGAGAATCAGCTGACACCCAGCTGCAATCAGCCGCTCTCCCCCGTGAGCGTGGCAGATCACGTATGATGTGCTATACCATCCATGGGCATAAAGGCCCAGGGCACATGGACGGTATAGTATGTCAAATGTCATGAAGGGGTTAAATGAAATATGACATTACCAGTTTGAGACTTGTAGATTAGGAGAGAAGACTATCAGTCATTACATGTCTCACACTGGTAATGCCTCCTTATGTTTAAAATAATCTCTGGAGGCAGAGATCTTAACAGTTCATTTGCATATTAATTAAAAAATTGGATTTCTCTGGAATAACACTTCGACAACAGATAACATGGTATCATTTTATTCAACTTCCTATGACCTATATGCCTATATAGATGGCTTAGGAGGATGGATCCTGATGACAGATTCCCTGTAATAAATTTAGTCAATCCTACTCTAGCTTCATCAGAGCTAGTGTACAAAACAACAGCATTGAGGAATTGGGATCAAAGTATATTAAAAATGTGTACAACTTCTTTTCATTAAAGATGTTGTGCCATCTGGGACGTAAATGGCATATTCATAGTATGCTTCATAAAGGTAAAATGTCCAATAAATATGGAACTGGTCTTTGATGCCCTAATGGGCTTCCAAAAATTGACAAGCATTCTTGCTGTACTCTGTGGAATTTTTACTATAATAGTTACCAGTATAAATGTAAGGCAAAACGGAGATATTTCAGTGATTCAGGAAAGACGCCAAATTTTTGCATTGTTCTAAAATTCACAAGAACAATTTTTAAGAGCGTTTTCTTCAGGTTCTTTGTTCTTATAGTCTACTCATGAATAAATAATAATCAGCACACAATTGTAGCTTATTGATAGGGTCGTGTCCACTAAATTCATTGAACAGATTGTTTTTGTTGTTAAATAGAAATTATCCATTTTAAGAGGGCACAAGCATCATGGTTCGTTTGTTTCCAAATTGTGCTGTTCTTTCAAGAAAAAGAAATGTTTTCACCTGGAACTGGTCTAAAGGGAATATAAAAGATACATATACATAAATTTACTTCATGGGGCGCTGAATCAGTAAACAGCTGAATAAACTGCTTTGTTTGCATGAAACTGTAGTGCAATTTATTATAGCCATTTATAAACAGTTTTTTTTCTTATTTATATAAGCAGTGATATATTCATTCCTTCCAGCATAATACTATCACACAGTAAGTGCAAAATAAGGATATCATACTATTTTTGGACTTTCGACTCTGTTCTGCTGCCAAATTCCCTCATCGGGATCTTGCCGTATGCCATTCTACTTATATTATTCAAACACAGATTAGGCTACTTTCACACATCAGGTTTTCGGCGTCAGGCGCGATCCGGCGTCGTGCCGGAACGCCGGATCCGGCAAATGTTTTGTAAAACCTGAAGTGCCGGATCCGTTTTTCTGCCGGATCCATCTTGTTCTTGACAGAAAAAACCGGATCCGTCTCATCCGGTTCATCCGTTTTTCTATCCGTTTTTCGACGGATTACGCCGGATCCGGTTTTTAAAATTGACCCTTGTGGCCTTCCGAACGGGATTGGCTACTGGAAAACTATATATAGCGTGTTCCTACAGCCCTTCTTTGACAGGTTGGAGAGGAGAAAGTGCAGGTTGGAGAGAAGAGCAAGTTACTGGCGAAGATGGATGTTGTGATTGGAAATATTTTGAAGAATTTGGCGGATTTTATAGCAGAGGCGAATCGTTTGAGGGTGATTGTTCTGGAGAAGGAGAGAGCGAGACAGCAGCGCATCAGGCATCGTAGACGACGTTTGTGGATCCACCCCATCACAGCCAAGAGAATGACGCGTGGGGTCTATTCTACACTCTGCATGGACCTTCGACGAAACCCGGATAAATTTTTTGGATATGTTCGGATGAAAATGGAGAATTTTGATTACTTGGTGGAGCGCATTGCACACCTCATAAGAAAAGCGGACACCTATTGCCGCTTCTCTGTTTCACCCACAGAGCGTCTGATGGTGACTTTAAGGTAAGCCACATTTATTGGATATGCTCGCATCAGAGCACACTTTCACTGCAATCTTGTTGGTGGTAGTTTGTATCTCCAAGTGTTATAGCTGAGTTTTGGTATGTAATGCTGTGATTTAAAACTAATTTATTGTTTTTTAATTCCCCACAGATTTCTTGCAACTGGAGAATCCCTTTCGTCACTGCATTTCCAGTACAGACTCGGGATTTCCACCATATCTGGAATAGTGAAGTACACATGCCATGCACTGTGGGACTCCTTAGCTGAAGAGTTTTTACCAGAGCCCACAACAGAGAGGTGGATTGAAATTGCTGACAAGTTTCAACAGATATGTCAGTTTCCCAACTGCTTGGGCGCTGTGGACGGGAAACATATCCGCATTGTAAAGCCAGCCGGATCGGGATCGGAATATTTCAATTACAAGAAATATTTTTCAATTGTCCTCATGGCCATCGCTGACGCGGAATACAAATTTATTGCTGTTGATATTGGGGCCTATGGCCGCTCCAATGACTCTCAAGTTTTCAAACTGTCTGCCATGGGGCGTAAACTGTATGGAAACACCTTCCAGTTCCCACCACCTAGACCGCTGCCGCAAACATCTGGTCCACCTATGCCATTTGTCTGTGTAGGGGATGAAGCCTTCCAGCTGTCAGAACACCTTTTGAAACCGTACTCTAGCAGAGGATTGACAAGACCAAAACGCATTTTTAATTACCGCCTCACAAGAGCAAGAAGAATGGTTGAATGTACCTTTGGTATTCTGACAGCCAAATGGCGGGTCCTATTGACTGCGATCAACCTCAAGACAGAAACTGTTGACGAGGTGATCAAAGCTTGTGTGGTACTCCACAATTTTGTTATCTGCAAGGAACCCATTTCCATTGAGGACACCTCTGAAGAAACCACCTTGCAAGATTACCATGACATTACCACTAGAAGTTCTGTGTCGGTTTCAGTAATGAGGGACAATTTTGCACTATACTTTATGTCACCTCAAGGCAGAGTACACTGGCAGGATGACAGAGTGTGAAAGATTTGTGCCCAACCAAACTTGTGTACCTTCTGTACGAACAGTATATACCTTTGCCAACCAAAGTTGGCTATCTTGTCATGGTCTCTATTTTTAGCTTTAGGCCACAGGTGTGTACCTGGTTGTGTTTTATGCAAAGTATTTCACCTTTTAACAAAAGTTGTGTACATTGTTAGGAAATCACCAACAATAAACACAACTTTTTAGGTGAAATACTTTGCTTCAAACACAACCAGGAACACAACTGTGGCAAAAAGCTAAAATTTACCCACAGTTATATACCTGGTTTTGAATACCTTTTTATCTTTTAAATACCCTGTATTTAACCTTTTTTTTAAACATATTTCGCCGCAGAAAGAAATGACAGACAACCAGTGTAAACAATAATTTAACTTTTATTTAAAATATTTTTTTTTTGTAAACTGTTTTTAAAGTTAAAAAAACTTTTTTAATAAAGGTTTGAAAAAAAACTGGGCATTTTTATTACAAAACACACATTACAAATCTGTGTAGTGTGGGGTGGAAATACTGCTGGAGGGGCTGCGGGACACTTCGACACTGGGAGTGTGGAGAGAGGACTGGGATCGTGGTGGGGAAGGAACAGTTAGAGGTGATGGTGTGGAAAAAGCTACAGAATGGGTGGACATGTGGGAGGCAGAAGAGGTGGTGGGCGGTGGAGTGGAGGGTTGGGCAGGGACTGTAGGAGCAGATGATGTTGATGGAAAGTTGTATGGGGAAGGAGTTTGGTACGGGGAAGGAGTTTGGTACGGGGCAGGTTGCTGGAAGTGGGGAGATGTCTGGTACTGGGGAGGTTGCTGGTACTGGGGAGGTTGCTGGTACTGGGGAGGTTGCTGGTATGTAATAGGAGGGGGAGGATGGAAAGTGGCTGGAGGGGGTGCAGATGTAATAGGAGGGGGAGGATGGAAAGTGGCTGGAGGGGTGCAGATGTAATAGGAGGGGGAGGATGGAAAGTGGCTGGAGGGGGTGCAGGTGGAGGAACTACAGTGGTGGGAGGTGGAGGTTGGGAGGTAACCTGCTGTAGAGCACCGTGGCACGAATGCATTACATGCATCTGCTGGGTAGGAGATAGTGTTGCCATGCGCTCCACAACAGACCTGAAAAAGGTGTGGTTTGGCGAAGATCTTGCTTCTGAATGCATGGTTTGCAGAAGTGTCTTCACCTCCAGAATGCTGGAGTTGATCTGCTGAAAGCCTGCGGAGATTTGCTCTGACAAGACTTTTAGACAGTTCTGGAAAGATGCATTCAGATGCAAGAACTCTGGCGCATAAGTCTTTTCCTGACCCCTCTGCCGCTGCCGCCCAGTACCCGCTGGTGTACTAGAGGTGGCAGGGGCAGATGGGTGGGGTAAAGGGAAAGCGATCTCCTCACCAGCAGCTTCATGTAATGTAGGCGGCCATGATGCTCCTGTGCTGGTGGATGGGACAGATGGGTCGAATGTGTGGGAAGGCTGGGAAGGTGCAGATGTACCGGGGCGGTCGAAGTGTCCCTCGGTGACGGTCTCCTCAGGGATCGCCTCAAAAGGGTCCAATCGTGCAGGCTCCCGAGTGCTGCTCACCATGCTGTGGAATAAAGAGAAAAAAAAACTATTAAAATAGTGACATGGTATGGCCCTGGCTGAAAAAAAAAAGTTACATCTAAACATTTTTTTGTCACATGTGGTGTGTAATATTTACCTTCTGGTGAGCATTGTCTCCCGGAGGAACGACAGGGCTTATGCGTACTTGTACTTGCTCCTGCATCCTCCAGATCCACTCGGGGCCCGCATCTCTTTATTGAACTCCTTCTTGAAACGATCCCTCACAGACCACCACCGCTTCACAATTCTCTCCCCTGAAACGAGAAAGGACAAAGTGGTTAGTATACAACATCAGTGTTTCCCAAACTCCAGTCCTCATGGTCCCCAGGGGTCATGTTTTCAGGATTTCCAAAGTAAATAGAAATCCTGAACAAATGATCCGTGGGGACCACGAGGACTGGAGTTCGGGAAACACTGGTTTAAATCAAGCAACCGGTACTGTATATACTTACGCTCTTTAATCTGGGCCCAAGCTTCGAGGTCCTCCCAGCGGTCCACAAGGAGCGAACAGATTTCCTTCCAGAGTTGTCGGGTAACGATAAGGTCAGCGTGGCGGCCATATTCCAGAGCGGCTCCCTTTCTCTGACGAGATCGATGAGGCGGTCCACATCAATCCCTCCATCCTCACCGCCAGAGTCGGGAGCACGCTGTGAAGGCTGTTAAAGAAAAAGACAAAAATAACATAATTAGCCTCCACAAAAGAAATGAAATAAAAAGTGCAAAAACAAAAGCAAAAATATTTATACTTACACGCTGGTGACCGCCGCGTTGCTGTCGCCGACGACCCCGGGAGGCACTGCGAGGACCTCTTGGCTGAGCACCAGATTTGGAAGACTAGAGAAGAAAACAAAAAATGTTATGTCTTTGGATGTAGGCATTTGTTTGCTGTGTGTGGTCTGCAGAACATTGTTTTCTATGTGTTGTGTGTAGTGTGATGTTGTGTTTCTGCGTTTGATGCAAAAAACTTACCAATTGTGAGCCCACTCCAAGTGTCTGTCCACCCCTTCCTTCTTCTTCTGGGAGCTCCTCTTCATCTTGTGATTCCTGTTTTGAAATAAAAGGCAATGAATAGACATATATTCCAGAGATGATGGATTTTGGAAATAAAAACTTACCGTCAAACGCTGACGATGCGAGGGAGGGCTCCCAGAAGAAGATGTGCTGTCTTCCTCATGGCCAGACTCCATGGCTGTGGGTGGTGTTCCTGCTGCTGCCATTGCTGCTGCTGCTGCTGCATCTATTGGGCGGCTGTTGAATAAAGAGAAACAAAGGGCCAATGAATATCTTGATATTCCATAGCCCTAGTTTGGAGGAATGGGGGATTTGATAATTACCGTCTCTCATCTGCTGCTGGACTCCCCTCCCGTTGTTCAGCATGCTGCTCCATTTGGGGTGGTGCTGATGGTGCTGCTGCTGCAGATGTCTGCTGCCTTCTCCTGCTCCTGGTTCTTGGCTTGGGTGGCATGTTGGGTGTGGCTGAGGGTCACACTGTCTTGCTTTTATATATGTCTTGTGGGCAGAGCTACTGAGCATGCTCAGACCAAAAAAAACAGATCCGGCTACCGGATCCGGCTGTCGCCGGATCAGGCGCATTGCGGCTTTTTCGCCGGAGACAAAAAACGTTACAGTAGCCGTTTTTTCCAGACGCCGGATCGCATCACATTGCCGGATCCGGCGAAAATCGGATGAGACGCATGGCCATCCGGCTCGATCCGGCTCTAATGCAAGTCAATGGGGGGGAAACCGGATCCGGCATTGCATTTCGCCGGATCCGGTTTTTGTCAAAAGCGCCGGATCGCGCCTGACGGCGAAAACCTGATGTGTGAAAGAGGCCTTAATCAAAAAAGGAGGTGGTCTACATAACCCACCAATAGCAGTAAGGGTACAAAAAGTTGTTCAGAGCTTCATTCAGAAAAGTGGGATGATTTTATTCTCCCTTGCCATCCCTGTTCAATCTGTATACAATCGTTTTTTTGTAGGAGCCGATAATAATAATAATTCACAGGACCATTGACAGTTTTCTATGTTACAAAATTGCAATGCCTCTGTAAATACTGGATTCTATACTGCGGCTCCACATGGCATACAATTTTTTTTCACATATTCATAAACTTGAATGGGTGAGTGTCCTCTAATTAATGGAAGAAAATATGTTAGCTTTCTGGCCAAGCACTCTGCCCTTCAGCATGTGGTGGCTTTTAATTGTAGCTGGGTCCTACCTACCATAAAATCAGACTTGGAATAGAGGTAGTCACATCTACCCAGGAATTCAGACTTCAGTCTTAGGGCTCATACTCACTAATGAGAGACTCGCACGATGAAAACTTGGCACTGCCGCAGGCACTCGGAAATACAATACAAATCACATCCTACTCATGATTAATTGAAAACGGAAATGTAAACTATAACTTAATCCCAATATATACCAAAGATTGAACTTAGGTATGACATATGCTGTCATAGTTCACCAACAAGTATTTGCCCATGATTAAGGTGCCCAGTGGCACTCCTTTGAATTCTGATGCCGGCAGCAGAACATTGTAGTTGCAACAGTTTGCTAGGTGAGTATTACTTGTTTTACTTCTTTTCACCACCTATTAACAATAGTGTTAAAGTGTTAAAAAATTAGTGGACAACCCCTTTAACTAACTCTCTGCAATGCAATAATTTGTAAATCATTTCAGTCTGACATAGGGAGGTTTCCACACTGTCATCTGCATGACAGCGTGAGAAACATTGGCGTCTCTGATCGGCGGTAAGAAAAAAGTTTACGCCAGTCACAGAGGAGTCAGCTTATGTGAGTACAACTCCAATCAGCCTACGCCTTCTGTTGCTGATAACAGCGAAAGCAGGTGCCATTTATGGGAGCATTCTTAAGACACCTGAGCTATATACATATATATACACATATATATATATATATATTTATATATATATATATATATATTTATATATAGTGTATATATTGTAAATAAAAAACACTCTGAATAAAATTCGTTATTTGAAAAAATACACACCCTGTTTTACAAATTTATTTGAAAAGTATCAAAGTTACTCTTACCTTATGCCCATTCCAATGAACCCTTTATCCCCTGTAAAAAAAACAGAAAATAATAAACAACCATAATCTCAACTTATGCCTAATGCAATGATGCCCATATCCCCTATAAAAAAAGAAAAAATAATAAACAACCTATATCCCTCACTTGTCCAAAGTGCAGCTAATCCATACTGTTGCACGACAATTCGGATGATTTGGAGAGTGATCACATCAGTGACTACTCTCCCAGCAGGCCAGCACATACTGACAGAAGCATAATCACTCATATCAGTGCCGAGTGCTGAGCTCCCGCAGTGAAAATGGTCTCCAGAGTTCATAGCTGAACCCTTGTGTGAGAAAGTTCTCATGCAACGAGCTCTGCCATAAGTGAGTTCACTGCTGTTAGTATGTGGCAGCTGATGGGGGAGAGTGGTCAACTGATGAATACTGTCATATGAGTCGACTGCTCTTGTTTTCAGTGAAAGGAGGCATAGGCTTATGGGAGTAGGACTCATATCAGCTGACGCCTTTGTAGCCGGCGGTAAACTTTTTACTGCTTGTCTCAGCTGCTGGCTCATGCTGTCATTATGTCATTAGTAGTGTTGAGCTTTCCGATACCGCAAGTATCGGGTATCGGCCGATATTTGCCGTATCGGAATTCCGATACCGAGTACCGATACTTTTTTCGTATCGGATACCGGAATCGGAAGTCCAAAATGCAATGAGCCACTTTTGTGGCTCTGATTGGCTGCCGAAACGACGTCATCATGATGCGCTGTCTGTGCGCATCATGATGCGCCGTCAGTTCGGGCCTTCGGGGGGTCTGTGCCGACTGTCCGGGGGTCTGTACCGGCCTGCCGGGGGGGCTGTGCCGGCCTGCCGGTGGTCTGTGCCGACTGTCCGGGGGTCTGTGCAGGCTCCGGGGGTCTGTGCCGACTGCCCGGGGGTCTGTACCGGCCTGCCGGGGGGCTGTGCCGGCCTGCCGGTGGTCTGTGCAGGCTCCTGGGGTCTGTGCAGGCATCGTCTGATGGGACTACAAGTCCCATTGGGCTATGACTGCTACAATGACAGTGATTGACACATTAGCCAATGATGGGACAGTAGTAGTCCCATCATCCGGCTAATGTGTTGAATGTAAAAAAAAAAAAATTACATGCTACATACATGCTGCATACATACAACATGCATACTACATATCTACTACATGTAACATACATACTACATATATACTACATGCAACATACATACTACATACATGCTACATACTACATGCATACTACATACTACATACATGCTACATACATACTGCATACATACACTACATGCATGCAACATACATACTACATATATACCACATGCATGCAACATATATACTATATATACTACATGTAAAATACATACTACATATATACTACATGCTGCATACATGCAACTTACATACTACATACTTGCTACATACATACTACAACATATATACTACATGCATGCAACATGCATACTACATATATACTATATATACTACATGTAACATACATACTACATATATACTACATGCTACATACATGCAACATACACACTACATGCTACATACATGCAACATACTACATACATGCTACATACTACATGCATACTACATACTACATGCATGCTACATACATACTACATACATACACTACATGCATGCAACATACATACTACATATATACCACATGCATGCAACATATATACTATATATACTACATGTAACATACATACTACATATATACTACATGCTACATACATGCAACATACATACTATATACTTGCTACATACATACTACATACATGCTACATACATACAAAATATATACTACATGCATGCAACATGCATACTACATATATACTATATATACTACATGTAACATACATACTACATATATACTACATGCTACATACATGCAACATACACACTACATGCTACATACATGCAACATACTACATACATGCTACATACTACATACATACTACATACATGCTACATACATGCTACATACATACACTACATGCATGCAACATACATACTACATATATACCACATGCATGCAACATGCATACTACATATATACTGCATATATACTACATGCATGCAACATACATATATACTACATACAATACATACATATAGACATACAGTACATATAACATAGAGTACATACTCACCGTCACTTGTCACTTTGATCCCCGAAGCCATTGTCGCCTGAGGAATAAATATCAAAATAAAAAAACACCAATATACTTACCCCGATCCGCAGAAGTCCACGAGGGTCCCACGTCGATTTTGCGTGGAGAACAGCAGCATCAGCTGATGCTACCGTTCTCTACCAGCTCCAGGAATACAATGACGGAAGGTAGGTATCCTTCCGCACTGTATTCCTCCACCACTGTAAAAAAAAAAAAGTCCCTAGTCTCACTTTATGCCATTGCTGCGTGGGAAATTCCCATGCAGCAATGGCATAAAGTGAGACTAGGGACTTTTTTTTTACAGTGGTGGAGGAATACAGTGCGGAAGGATACCTACCTTCCATCATTGTATTCCTGGAGCTGGTAGAGAACGGTAGCATCAGCTGATGTTGCTGTTCTCCACGCAAAATTGACGTGGGACCCTCGTGGACTTCTGCGGATCGGGGTAAGTATATTGGTGTTTTTTATTTTGATATTTATTCCTCAGGCGACAATGGCTTCGGGGATCAAAGTGACAAGTGACGGTGAGTATGTACTCTATGTTATATGTACTGTATGTCTATATGGATGTATTGTATGTACTATATATGTATGTTGCATGCATGTAGTATATATGCAGTATATATGTAGTATGCATGTTGCATGCATGTGGTATATATGTAGTATGTATGTTGCATGCATGTAGTGTATGTATGTAGTATGTATGTAGCATGTATGTAGTATGCATGTAGTATGTTGCATGTATGTAGCATGTAGTGTGTATGTAGCATGTAGTATATATGTAGTATGTATGTTACATGTAGTATATATAGTATATATGTAGTATGCATGTTGCATGCATGTAGTATATATGTTGTATGTATGTTGCATGCATGTAGTATATATGTATTATGTATGCAGTATGTATGTTGCATGTATGTAGCATGTAGTATGTATGTAGCATGTATGTAGTATGTAGCATGTATGTTGCATGTAGTATATATGTAGTATGTATGTTACATGTAGTATATATGTAGTATATATGTAGTATGCATGTTGCATGCATGTAGTATATATGTTGTATGTATGTTGCATGCATGTAGTATATGTATTATGTATGTAGTATGTATGTAGTATGTATGTAGTATGCATGTAGTATGTAGCATGTATGTAGTATGTATGTTGCATGTATGTAGCATGCATGTAGTATATATGTTGTATGTAGCATGTATGTAGTATGTATGTAGCAAGTATGTAGTATGTATGTTGCATGTATGTAGCATGTAGTATATATGTAGTATGTATGTTACATGTAGTATATATAGTATATATGTAGTATGCATGTTGCATGCATGTAGTATATATGTTGTATGTATGTTGCATGCATGTAGTATATATGTATTATGTATGTAGTATGTATGTTGCATGTATTTAGCATGTATTTAGTATGTAGCATGTATGTTACATGTAGTATATATGTAGTATGCATGTTGCATGTATTTTTTTTTTTTACATTCAACACATTAGCCAGATGATGGGTCTACTACTGTCCCATCATTGGCTAATGTGTCAATCACTGTCATGGTAGCAGGCATCGCCCGATGGGACTTGTAGTCCCATTGGACGATGCCTGTACAGACCCCCGGAGCCTGCACAGACCACCGGCAGGCCGGCACAGCCCCCCGGCAAGCCGCACAGACCCCCGGGCAGTCGGCACAGACCCCCGGAGCCTGCACAGACCCCGGGCAGTTGGCACAGCCCCCCGGCAGGCCGCACAGACCCCCGGGCAGTCGGCACAGACCCCCGGAGCCTGCACAGACCACCGGCAGGCCGGCACAGCCCCCCGGCAGGCCGGTACAGACCCCCGGGCAGTCGGCACAGACCCCCGGCAGGCCGGCACAGCCCCCCGAAAGGCCCGTACAGACCCCAGAGAGGCTGTACAAGGCAAAAATAGGGTTTTTCTTATTCAGATACCGGAAGTCCCATAGACTTGAATGGGACTTCCGGTATCGGAATCGGCGATACCCGATATTTTTTTTAGATCGGCCGATCCATTCCGATCCGATACTTTTAAGTATCGGACGGTATCGCTCAACACTAGTCATTAGTAATCTTGCCACCAATCAGTGGTAGAGTTTGTCGCACTGTCATGCAGATGACAGCATGGAAAACAATAGATGTTTTGGCCCCCATTTATCTGAATGGGGTCAAGGTTCAAGTGTTTGTACTGTTCTGGTGTCCAAACCAAACTTTTGATAAATATTCGGGTCAATCCACAGGATCTGAACATCCAGGGGTTCGCCCATCAATAAACCTTTTGAAAGTGTTTTAATGGACATACTGTATGTTCTGATGTATACCTATACATTTGCATAAACCTGTCATTGAAGTATGGTATACTTGTCAATATCTAAAAATTACCAGCATGTAAATTAAAAACTATATGCATGTAAGAGGATTAAGTCAGTTCAGAGGTCTGGTGGCCACTATACAAAGGTATGACAGTCATAAAGATGGTGCAACAGCGGGTCTTAGCTGTTTAATTTTTCAAATGTTTCCATTATGGCAGTTAAAAAGTGCAGCTTATCTACACTCTGAAGTAAGATGGTGATTTAAAACATTTTAATATTTTTTTACTCAGTCTAAAGGTACTGTCACACTAAGCGATATCGCTAGCAATATCGCTATAACTTGTGATGTTATAGCGATATTGCTTGCGATATCGCTGTGTGTGATACTTACCTACAACCCGCTCCCCCGCTGGTTATCGCTGATCGCGCGAGAACGTCCAGGACTGTTTCTCGTCGGCTGCTTCCTGCGGCGCTTCCTGTGGAGAGACGAGCAACGAGCGTGGAGCCGGACGGGAGGACGCAGGATCGCCTAGTGTGACAGGTAAGTAGCGACCCCCATCCCCAGTGATGTCGCTGGTGAGATCTGCCTGTGTGGCAGCTCACTAGTGACCACTTAGCGATGTACCAGCGATCCTGACCGCGTCATATCGCTGGTACATCGCTAAGTGTGACAGTACCTTAAGGCTGGGGTCCATGACATCTATTCTCTTACATGGGAGTATTGGGGAAATTATGCCAATGTCCGAGTGTCTCTATAGTGTTATTCAATTTCTTGCATGAGAGAATCGTAGCACAGGGACGGAGAAGTTAATTTCTCCATTTTCTCCATTCTTGTGTCTGCGGTAATCGGACTTCCCTCCAATAGCATCTGAGTGCAGTTCAATGTTAAACACACTTATAGATTTCTATGGGTGCGTGTGAAATGATCATCGGATACACTTACAGCATGCTGCAAATCGCATTGAGAAAAACATTGCAGATCTGCACTGCCCCATAGAATAACATTAGTGCAAGAACTGTGCGATAAAACATTGCAATGCACTCGGCTGTGTTATATGCTCATGTGAGCAAGCCCTTAGAATGCGGCACAAGGAATGTTAGTTCACCCTGCTGTTTGTCTTAAAGGTGCTCTATAATATGCAGATCAGCATGATAGTGCAAAGTATCTTAAAGGGACTCTGTCAATAGTTTTTTTCTATTTAATTTGAGTTCCAGCGATGTATCACTTAGTTTACTGAGTGCAGCTGTTGTGACATTATCAGAGCATTTAGATGTAGCATATATCTGAGCTCAGAAGGCTAAACTCAACCACACCACAGCTCTCAACATACACTGGCTATTGACAGTGAGCTGATTATCAGAGAAAAGGGTGTGGTCTGACCAGGATGCATGTGAGCATCAGCCCTGGCCGTGATAATGTACTGATGATAAAATCTTCATTGTAAGTAAACAACACTATCCAGCTTAATAAGAGACACGTAGCTAAAATCTGTGTCTCAGCTGCTACCTCAGGCTGCCATCAGATTATATAGCAAGTGTCTGCCGAGGGATTCCCTTCAATGATGGGTTTCACTACAATCTTTCCAGATACCTTACTGTCCAATTGATTCCTTTTACATTGCACCTGCTACAGGCAGCACTTCTCTTTTAACTCCCTTTGACAACTCACACTTTATCTGACTATAAAACAGCTCCTTATTTATCTGGCTACTTGGCAATAGTCATTAGAATTGTGACCAAAAGTGTTAAGCAGATGATCAAAAAACCTTTGTCATGAACCTTCAACAAGTTTAAATAAGAGTCATAACTTGATTTTGATCAAGTGACACTGTCATGTTAAAGGCATGTGCATACAGCATTTACGTTGTATTCACATCGTTTTTGGTGCATTAGATACTTTAGGAAAATGCCAGTGTTATTTCTGAATCTGTTCTGGCATGTTTTACTGTGGCTTTGCAGCCTGTACTTCATTTTATTTCATATGTAGCATAGTGAATGCAACCCACAAAATTATCCATTTACTTCTTCTGGCCATTTTGCCTCTTTAGAGTCCTGGTGTGGGTACAAAAGAAGGAAAAATTGCACAGCAAGTTGTTTTGACATTGCTGTGCAGTATGTTCATTAATTTGACACTTTTTGTCTAGTGCTTTTTCAGGTAGAATCCACCTGAAAAAGACTTCACGTGAACATAAGATTATCTAGCAATGGCAGGTAAGGGGCTCAAAGTAGAAGAATAAAGCAACTTAAGTTCGCTTCTGTACTCTCTTTAATTGGTTCCAAAGTGCAAAAAGGGACCTTGCCAGTGCAGAATGACTGTTATACCCAAGTATGAGCGCTCGACGCATCATGGCGTAGTGACCAGAAAAACCTTTACTAATGTATGTTATTTGTCATATGGTAAGTGTGTTCTCTATCCTTTACATAATTGCATTTGTGACACCGGTTTCCCGTGTTGCCTTGGGAGGAGGTAAATTGTTTATTATGCTGCCCTCTCCTGCCTTGTTTTGGTATTACAACTTGTAGTACTCTGCTACCCTCTTCTGCCTTAGTTTGTTATTGCAACTTGTTTTTCTGATTTGAAAATAAGTGGCAGTTGGAGGTGTGAGGGAGACTCAAAAGGTCATGTGATGTGCAGTTTTGGTGGTGAGAGGAGGTAGGAAATTGAGGCTCCTCGTCTAGGACAAGCGAGTAGTACAAATAGCACCTTTTTCGGAGTGCCCCGCATTTACAGCAACAGAGTGCTGGGACAAGAGAAGGAACTGCACAACTGCACAGCAGATTTTTCCAGATACTCCGATCCGAATAAGTTCAGCTAATCCTCCCCCTTCATGCAGCACAGTAAGTCAAATGAAAAGTTACTGCCATCCTCCCAAGGCCGGGACCGAGAAAAGACTTTGATTGACACAATGTGTAAGGAAAATTGTGTCTGCTATCCATGACTGTTATATGGAAAAAAATAAGAATTGTTACAAGTATTCAGTAAAGTTCATCTTTCAAGTTTGCACGGGACCCCCGGTGTATGCTTCTTTCGTCCGTGGCCTCATACCTTGCCGGCATCAGAATAACTCTCAGACTCATATATCCATCAACTTCCCCCTTTATTAATTGCCACCTAACCTAGGGATTGTTAGAGCCATCGGAGTCACCGTGACTGAACCATCCTTCAAGGTACTAGGCCCTGCATCCCACAAGGCGGTGCGACAATGGCATGGCAAAACATTTAACTACACCTTTCACTTGCGTGTTTTCTCTCTATCTCCACCTGATTTCTTTGATTGACAGGTCTGAGTCAGGCAAGGGCAGAGATACAATAGATGCAAAACTGGCAGATGGAAAGGCGCATGGCCCTACCATGATGCCCCGAGCACCTGTACTTAATTTGATCAGTCATTCTGTGCTGACAGAGTTCCTTTACCTCCTTCACTATCTTATGATTTTCCATTTTTGCACTTTAGTTTTTTGCTCACCTTCTTACCAGATCCATAACTTCTATATTTTTCTATCAATATAGCCATATGAGGGCTTGTTTATTGTGGTACGAGTTGTACTTTTGAATGACAGCATTAATTTTAACATATAGTGTACTGGAAAATTGAAAAAATATCCAGGTGGGATGACATTGTAAAAAAAAGTGAAATTCCACAATGTTCACTATCATGATCTCATTTATAATGACTGGCCTGGCTGTAATGATAACACATTGGCACCCCAGGATCATGTGACAGGGGTGCTGATGTGAGGGTCTTGTGACTCGTTTCCATCATGCACGTGTTGAATGCCACTGTCAGAAGTTGTCGATGCTAGAGTTGAGGGACTTTGGTCGGATCGGGTTTCATGAAACAAAATTTGAGTCGGATGAAACTGGTCCAACTAGGGCAAAAAAAGTTGGAGTTTCGTCCAAAACCCGACCCCAATGCAAGTCAAAGGGGAATAAAAGTCGGCATTGAGTGGATGACATTCATCCACTCAATGCCGACTTTTATTCCCCATTGACTTGCATTGGGGTCGGGTTTCGGACGAAACTCCGACTTTTTTTGCCCTAGTCGGACAAGTTTCATCCTACTCAAATTTTGTTTCATGAAAACCGATCCGACCAAAGTCGCTCAACTCTAGTCGATGCCATTTAACTTAGAAACAACTGTGGGAGAATCTCAGATCCACTGTTGGCTGTTAGAAGCACATGAAAGCTAATCACAACAGCTTTCATGTGCAGAGAAAGATATGGACAGCAACAGGCCAACATCAAATGCAGGGACACAACCTTGAGCATACATATACGTCCAAGGTCGTGAAGAGGTTAATGAATACTATGTAGCAAAGAGAGCTATCTGTGAAGTCTTTATGTCTATTGGTATCAGCAATCACATAATCTTTTGGTGTCTGAAATGACTTGGTTGGTCATGAGCCAGTTAAAGCCCAGCCCATTTTCCCAATTCCTAAGTAGACAAAATGTTGTCCCCCTATGTGTACCAAATATTTACATATATCAGACCCATGTTTTTTTCAATGCAGTTGGGAAAAATAACAGCAGTTTGGATTGAACTTATTTTTTTTATTTTTTTTAATATACTGATATATTTTTCATTTTTTCATTTTTTTTTACATATTTTGGTCCCCATAAAGATTAACATTTACATACTTTCTGAATTTACCTGTAACTGGGTGTAGTATATGAGCCCCAGTTACAGGGGAAATTAAGCCTAGCTACGCAGCAGAATTGACTGAGCCTTCTAGAATTCATCAGCTTATGCTGTCTCCCTATGCCCAGAGATTACATGATCACTGGGTCTTGAGGAGGAAGATTTTTTAAGCACTCTCTATGTACTGTGTTTACAGTGCATGTTGAGAGTTTAGTTAAACATTGATAGAAAATACTGGGTAATTAATTCAGCATTTTCTTCTCTATGGGGAGTTCATCTGTCTCTTCCCCCTGCAGCACAGTTTTTTGGCTGCTGCTATACTACTGTATTTAGTAACAGTTTAGAACGTCACTACTGAATAGTACGTGGACGACCCAGATATTTATCAGCTATGGCCAGTCCAAAAGTAATTAAGGTCCTTTTTGGTTTGGACATTTTAAGTAATAAAGAGACAGTAATATAATTTTCTTACCATGTCAAAAGGAAAAAGACTTTAAAAAATAACTATGATTTGTACAGATAAGCTCAAGCCAGATCTCACATATAAAGTGTGTTATATACCAGCAGATTTTGGGGTGAATTTAGCCTTTGCTTATAAAAGAATAAAAAATAAAAATGGCATGTAAAATAATTTATCCAACTGAAACAAGACCTAATACGACTACAACATTGCATGATTCAAAAAAAAGTTCTAATTAATAATTGGCTTAGTTTTTGAAATGGTCCAAAAAGCTATAAAACATTAACAAAATTGAAGCACTGCAATGTTCCCTCCTGTTTCTGTAACAATTTATTATTTCTGTGAATCATTGTCCTCTTTGCATTTGTAGGCAGAAACAGCATTATAATAGTGATAAGTGTTGATATCCTGTGAATAATGGATTTTACTTCCTTGCTACAGACGGGGACCCAGAGAGCACTGTCCCGGTAATGGCAAGGGTTTGTGCTTTTTGTAATACTATTTTATACAATTTACTGATTTTACTCTAATTTTTTTAAACACATCACTATAAATAACATCTTTTTTGTACTTGAATCACTTTTCTGTATACCTTTTGCTATTTAGTGGGAAATGTAGCTAAAATGTAATGATCAGTTTGGGAAATTGTTCAAGAAGTTATGTTTACCTTATCATTTCACAATACAAATTCCATATTCTTAATTAATTGATTCATCTAAGTCCAGAAACAATTATTATTGTTGTCGTTCTTACTGTTTTCACTACTAACCTACTACCTACATTTTAGAAGTTGAGAAATCTTGAGACTTATTAAGCTTATGACTTATTGTTATCTCTTAGGCCTATTTCACACTTCAGTTTTTTCTGTCAGTCAAAATCCACCAAAATAGTGGAAAACGGATCCGCAGGACTGACAGAAACGGGGGTGAGCGGTGTGGCGGATGTACGGATCCGCCGAAGGTGGAAATTTAAAGGAACCGCACCTGGGAAAGGAGAGAGAGAGAGAGATTTCTTCCAGCAGACAGAAAAGATTCAGGGTTAAAAAGGGAAAATGCGGATCCGCAGGGCAAAAAAACGTTACAGGCTCCGTTCGATGATCTCAGCGGACGGCAAAAATTTGGCGGATCTGCAAAAAACGGATCCAATGGATGGCCATCCGTCAAGATCCGCCTGTAATGCAACTCAATGGGGAAAAAAACGGATCCGCCAAGCAAAATGGCGGATCCGTTTTTTTTGCAAAACGGCGGATTTTGACTGATGGTGAAAAACGGAAGTGTGAAACAGGCCTAACCAAAAAATACATTAATATTCACAAGACCGTGAACTTTGCATCTGTATTAAATAAAAGACGTGTGTTAAAGTCCTTCATCCTTGCTTGTTCTTATACAATATGCTCAAGGCAAGCATTCTTATAAATGTATAAAGGATGCTTACTCCTTCTCCGTCTAACATTCAAAATGTTGTTATCCTAATATAACATGTATGGTTTTCTTTGCATTCTGTCTTAGTGTATAGACGGACATCTTTATCCATGCCTATTGTGCTCATACAAAGGTTTTGCAGGAAATGAAGAATAAAACTATGGACAGACTTAAAAATAAAAGAATGTTAGAACCATATTAATAGATGAACTTGTTCTTGTCCTCCATTTTATTAAATATTGTAAAATCCTTCAGCACGGTCACAAATAACGTAAAAAAAAATATTCAAGGGAAAGACAGATGGAAGAAAAGTATAAAAAGCATATCTCAAGCTCTTTAAATAGAAAGTCAAGTATAATAGTTCTCTGGTTGCTTACTATTTTATTGTGCCTTTTACACAGTCATACAGAACTCTAGTGGTGTTTCAGAAAGCATCACTAATCCTGCACAGCAGCAAATGTTAAGGTCAAGAGTAAAAATGTTCCCTGAGTATATTTGAAAGTGGGAAAAGTCTGCTGCAACTGCTACATATAGAGGATTATTTAATGAATAGAATAGTTAAATTAAAAAGCATATTTACTACAGATGAACAGACAATTCGAGGAGAATTGAGTTGAATTTAATGAAATTTGCGGTTTAATACAAATTCAAACATTTTGCAAATAAATTCATGGGTCCCCCCGCCAAAAAAAAAAAAACTTGCCCGGCACCATATTCTACACTGACAAAGTATGAGAGAGCAGGCTGACCTCATTTACAGTTGCCTCCGCAGGCTTCCAAAATAATGCCATACAGCTATGACATCTTACAGATTATTATACCATATATATACATTACCTGGGCCATCTGAGATCACCAGTTCGAAGTGGAGCGCAGTTTGTATGACATAGTCTTTTTCCATCTCCAGAGTCATTCTATAAATGTGTCTCTCTCCTGTAGAAAGTAAGCTATTATGGTCAACAAGGTCCTCTCTCTCTTCTGTAGAGTGTAAGCTCCTATGGTCAGAGGGGTACTCGCTCTCTCTTGTGTAGAGTCTAACCTCTTATGGTCAGTAGTGTTATTTTTTTCTCTCCTCTCCCCCACATCTATTTTCTGAGCAAAAACAATCTGCCCATTATTACAATTTGTGCTAAAGTATTCAGTGTAAATAATATTTTTGGAAAAATTCAGCAAACTCAGCTTGTATGAATTTCAAAAGATCATAATAATACTTATTAAAAGTACTTTTGACACACCAAGGATGCCGAGCAACACGACCCAACATCCAAGAACACCTCAAGCATGACAATTCACTTTTCGGTAAAGTTTAGTTAAACCTCACTAGTAGTGTTGAGCGATACCGTTTGATACCCAAAAATATCGCATCGGATGGTATCGCCCGATACGAAAAAAATATCGGGTATCGCCGATTCCGATACCGGAAGTCCCATTCAAGTCAATGGGACTTCCGGTATCGGAATTAAAAAAAGCCCTCTATTTCCTTGTTGGCTAATTCTACATAATTGAAAACAAATAAGAATCATGTAGAATGTATTGTGGGAGGTGGAGGAGACATTAAAGGCATAGTGGTTTATTCAAATCACATGGCATAGCATTAATTCCAATTTTGTTTTTCAAGACGTTCGGAGTTAAAAAGATATTGACTATGTTAACTTTTTTATATTTTGTCAGATATGTATGTTTCACAACTTCCATGCTCTTCACCTTCTTTTGTACTTCTCCCACACTTTCTCCTTCATGATCCGCAGCAGTAGCATTTTTTTCAACTTTTTCTTCACCTTATTCATCTTCTTCTTCTTCACCTTCTTCCCATTAATTTTTTTTTCCATTCTTCATATTCAGCTATTATTAATTTTCATATGGTATTTCTTCATCTTCTTCCTATTCTTCTTTTTCTTCATTTTCTTATGGTGACAGGCATTCCTGTAGTACTTATCTATAAAAGTCATAAGATTACACCTTACGTTCTGCCTGTCACAAAAGATTTACAACAGGATTTGTCCGCGTTCAGTTTGGCCTGCAGCAGCAGGCATTTTCCAGGGGCACCACGAGGAGGAACGGACTCACCCCCATTTACTGCTTAGTCTTCTTCTGCTTATAATTTTGATTTCTTCTATGCTGATTTTTAGTCTTATGCTTAATGTTCTTCTGCTTTCTGTTCTTCTGCTTTTGCTTCTTCTGCTTCTTGTTCTTCTGTCTTTTGTTCTGTATCTTGGTGGTTGTCTTCATGTTCTTTGTCCTCTTGGTCATATTATTTAGGGTCATGTTTCTGGTCTTCTTTGGTGTGGTCTTCAGGGTCGTCGTCATCAGGGTCGTCGTCATGGAGATCAATAAGGATTACCAAAGACAATTTCAAAAAGCTTGATCTTGGAAATGTAGCAGAAGGTACAAGAAGGCTGAGAAACTGGCGAGAACCAGCTGACAGTACTGGAACCCGAGATGGAGGCACCTAGGCCAAAGGCTCTGGCGAGAATCAGCTGACAGTGCTGGAACCCAGATGGGTAGCAGAAGGAACAAGAGCCAATGGCACTACCGAGGACCAACTGACGGTGCTGGACCAAGGTTACTAAGCAGAAGGTACCTGAGCTAAAAAGCACTACCAAGGACCAGCTGACGGTGCTGGACTTCGGATACCGAGATGGAGGCACCTAGGCCAAAGGCTCTGGCAAGAACCAGCTGACAGTGCTGGCACCCGGATGGGTAGCAGAAGGAACAAGAGGCAATGGCACTACCGAGGACCAACTGACGGTGCTGGACAACGGTTACTAAGCAGAAGGTGCCTGTGCTAAAAAGCACTACCAAGGACCAGCTGACGGTGCTGGACCTCGGATGCCGAGATGGAGGCTCCTAGGCCAAAGGCTCTGGCGAGAACCAGCTGACAGTGCTGGAACCCGGATGGGTAGCAGAAGGAACAAGAGCCAATGGCACTAAGGAGGACCAACTGACGGTGCTGGACCCCGGTTACTAAGCAGAAGGTACCTGTGCTAAAAAGCACTACCAAGGACCAGCTGGACCTCGGATACCGAGATGGAGGCACCTAGGCCAAAGGCTCTGGCGAGAACCAGCTGACAGTGCTGGAAACCAGATGGGTAGCAGAAGGAACAAGAGCCAATGGCACTACCGAGGACCAACTGATGGTGCTGGACCACGGTTACTAAGCAGAAGGTACGTTTGCTAAAAAGCACTTCCAAGGACCAGCTGACGCTGCTGGACCTCGGATACGGAGATGGAGGCACCTAGTCCAAAGGCTCTGGCGAGAACCAGCTGACAGTGCTGGCACCCGGATGGGTAGCAGAAGGTACCCATCCAAAGCAAAGTAGCCAGGCCGCAAGCCGGCCGCAGTTACCGAAACCCACAGTCCTACAGGGGGTCCAGGACCCAATGGGACTACGGATCCAGCCTTCAGTGCCAGATCCCGCAGTCCACATAGGAGTCATCTAAACTGCAGGCACCATAGAGTCGGCTAACCCGGCCGCAAGACGACAGGACAACGGATTGGTGGCAAAGTGACCTTGACACTACCCGGAAACAGCTGGCGTGCTGAAAACAGGCTGGGCAACAGGGAGTACCCATGCCAAAGACACTGCCGAGAACCAGCTGACGGTGCTGGAACCCAGATGGGTAGCAAAAGCTACAAGAGCCAATGGCTCTGGCGAGAACCAGCTGACAGTGCTGGCACCCGGATGGGTAGCAGAAGGAACAAGAGCCAATGGCACTGCCGAGGACCAACTGACGGTGCTGGACCACGGTTACTAAGCAGAAGGTAACTGTGCTAAAAAGCACTACCAAGGACCAGCTGACGGTGCTGGACCTCGGATACCGAGATGGAGGCACCTAGGCCAAAGGCTCTGGCGAGAACCAGCTGACAGTGCTGGAACCCGGGTGGGTAGCAGAAGGTACCCATCCAAAGCAAAGTAGTCAGGCCGCAAGCCGGCCGCAGTTACCGAAACCCACAGTCCTACAGGGGTCCATGTCCCATTGGCACTACGGATCCAGCCTTCAGTGCCAGTTCCCGCAGCCCACATAGGAGTCACCTAAACTGCAGGCACCATAGAGTCGGCTAACCCGGCCGCAAGACGACAGGACAATGGATTGGTGGCATAGTGACCTTGACACTACCCGGAAACAGCAGGCGTGCTGAAAACAGGCTGGGCAAGAGGGAGTACCCGTGACAAAGACACTGCCGAGAACCAGCTGACGGTGCTGGAACCCAGATGGGTAGCAAAAGCTACAAGAGCCAATGGCAGTACCGAGGAACAGCTGACGGTGCTGGACCACGGTTACTAGGCAGGAGGTACCTGTTCTAGAAAGCACTACCAAGGAACAGCTGACGGTGCTGGACCTTCGGATACTGAGATGGAGGCACCTAGGCCAAAGGCTCAGGCGAGAACCAGCTGACAGTGCTGGAACCCGGGTGGGTAGCAGAAGGTACCCATCCAAAGCAAAGTAGCCAGGCTGCAAGCCGGCCACAGTTACCGAAACCCACAGTCTTACAGGAGGTCCATGTCCCATTGGCACTACGGAACCAGCCTTCAGTGCCAGATCCCGCAGTCCACATAGGAGTCACCTAAACTGTAGGCACCGTAGAGTCGGCTAACCCGGCCGCAAGACGACAGGACAACGGATTGGTGGCAAAGTGAAATTTACACTACCTGGAAACAGCTGGCGTGCTGGAACCAGGCTGGGCAACAGGGAGTACCCGTGCCAAAGACACTGCCGAGCACCAACTGGCGTTGTTGAAGCCCAGGGACAATCATGGTGTAGGCCGAGGCCTACTTGGTGGTAGTTTTATATGGTTCTGGACTACAGCTGACTGTCAACGTGCTCCAATTAGGCATCTGTCTCCACTCTGTTTCCAAGATTTAACCTGACCACCAACACCGCCAGTTTATGCACACAGTAGCCGTCAGCCCAATCCACACGTGTTCCTGTGTTACTGGGGTTCTGTAATGTCAGCAGATCCCCTGATGTGTGTCTGCCACTGTCTCCTGCTCTGTCCACATTCCCACCACTTGTAGTGGGAAGGTGGACAGCGCAGGAGACAGTGCCGGACACACATTGGGGGATCAGCTCACGTAACAGAACACCAGGAACACAGGAACAAGTGTGGAATGCGTGGACGGCAACTGTGAGCAGGAACTGGTGGTGTTGGAGGTCAGGGGAAATACTAGAGGCAGAGTGGAGACAGAGGCCAAATCAGAGAATGTTTAAATCAGAAGTAGTTACAATTTGGAGGCAGCAGCAGTTTGCCCTCCACACAGCAGGGGAGCAGCTGACGTTACCGACCCCACTTTCACATGAACGAGTGTTTTTTTCTGTGTGGACAGCACTTCCGAGCAACAACTGACGATGTTGGAGCCCAGGGACAATCATGGTGTAGGCTGAGGCCTACTAGGAGCCAGGTGTAAATCGGAGGTATTTTGACTTTGGAGGGAGCAGGACACTTTTCCCTCCACACAGCAGGGGACCAGCTGACGTTACCGAACCCCACTTTCACATGAACAAGTGTTTTTTTCTGTGTGGACAGCACTTCTGAGCAACAACTGACGATGTTGAGGCCCAGGGACAATCATGGTGTAGGCTGAGGCCTACTAGGAGCCAGGTGTAAATCGGAGGTATTTTGGCTTTGGAGGGAGCAGGACACTTTGCCCTCCACACAGCAGGGGATCAGCTGACCTTACCGAACCCCACTTTCACATGAACAAGTGTTTTTTTCTGTGTGGACAGCACTTCCGAGCACCAACTGGCGGTGTTGGAGCCCAGGGACAATCATGGTGTAGGCCGAGGCCTACTTGGTGGCAGTTTTAGATTGTTTGTAGGCTACAACAGACTGTCAACGTGCTCCAATTAGTCATCTGTCTCCACTCTGTTTCCAGGATTTCACCGGACCAACAACACCGCCAGTTTATGCATACAGTAGCCGTCTGCCCAATCCACATGTGTTCCTGTGTTACTGGGGTTCTGTAGTGTCAGCAGATCCCCTGATGTGTGTCTGCCAATGTCTCCTGCTCTGTCCACATTCCCACCACTTGTAGTGGGAAGGTCGACAGCGCAGGAGACAGTGCCGGACACACATTGGGGGATCAGCTCACGTAACAGAACACCAGGAACACAGGAACAAGTGTGGAATGCGTTGACAGCAACTGTGAGCAGGAACTGGCGGTGTTGGAGGTCAGGGGAAATACTAGAGACAGAGTGGAGACAGAGGCCAAATCAGAGAATGTTTAAATCAGAAGTAGTTACAATTTGGAGGCAGCAGCAGTTTGCCCTCCACACAGCAGGGGATCAGCTGACGTTACTGACCCCCACTTTCACATGAACAAGTGTTTTTTTCTGTGTGGACAGCACTTCCGAGCAACAACTGACGATGCTGGAGCCCAGGGAGAGTCATTTTGTAGGCTGAGGCCTACTTGGAGGCTGTTTAAGATAAGACGTTGTTTGAATTTGGAGGCAGCAGGAGAGTTTGCCGTACACACAGCAGGGGATCAGCAGACGTTACCGAACCCCACTTACACATGAACAAGTGTTTTTTCTGTGTGGACAGCACTTCTGAGCACCAACTGGCGGTGTTGGAACCCAGGGAAAATCAGGTAGTAGGCTGAGGCCTACTTGGTGGCAGTTTTAGATTGTTTCTACACTACTACTAACTGTCAACGTACTCCAATTAGGCCTCTGGCTTCACTCTGTTTCGAGTATTTCCTCTGGCTTCCAACCACGCCAGTTGCTGCTCTGAAATGCCGTCTGCACAACCAACACTTGTTCCTGTGTTACTGGGGTTCTGTAACAGCAGCTTCTCCCTAGAGGTGAGTCAGGCAATGTCTCCTGCTCTGTCCACTTTTCCACTACAAGTAGTGGGAATGTAGACAAAGCAGGAGACATTGCCGGACTCACCTCTGGAGATGAGCAGATGTTACAGGACTCAGGTAACACAGGAACAAGTGTTGATTGTGCAGACGGCACTTGAGAGCAGAAACAGGCGGTGTTGTAGGCCAGAGGAAATACTCAAAACAGAGTGGAGACAGAGGACAAATCAGAGAACATATTAAATCAGAGGTAGTCAGAAGTTGTAGGCAGCAGGAGAGTTTGCCGTACACACAGCAGGGGATCAGCTGACGTTACAGAACCCCACTTACACATGGACAAGTGTTTTTTCTGTGTGGACAGCACTTCTGAGCACCAACTGGCGGTGTCAGAGCCCAGGGAAAATCAGGTAGTAGGCCGAGGCCTACTTGGAGGCAGGTGGAAATCTGAGGTACTTTGAGTTTGGAGGGAGCAGGACACTTTGCCATACACACAGCAGGGGATCAGCTGACGTTACCAAACCCCACTTACACATGAGCGAGTGTTTTGTCTGTGTGGACAGCACTCCTGAGCAACAACGGGCGTTGCTGTAGCCCAGGAAATAAAGTTCAGGTCATAGAAACTTGAACACAGCAGGAGACCTGGATCCTGTTGCCAGGCAATTATTTATTCTGGAAGAGGACTGGCAAATTCAGGTGAGATCCAGGCCTTGTTCATTTTCACAAAAGTAAGCCAGTCAACATTATCGGCGGATAGTCGCGTGCGACGGTCTGTTACCACACCACCTGCAGCACTAAAGACACGTTCCGATAATACACTGGCAGCAGGGCAAGCAAGCACCTCCAATGCATACTGGCTAAGCTCTGGCCAAGTAGCCAGCTTAGAGACCCAAAACTTGAACGGGGAAGAGCCGTCTGGGAGTACACTAACAGGGCAAGACAAGTAGTCTGTCACCATCTGACGGAAACGTTGCCTCCTGCTGACTGGAGCTGTCTGTGATGGTGTAGCCGTTTGTGGCGGTCCCACAAAACTTTTCCACATTTGGGCCATACTGGCCTTGCCTTGTCCTGCGGCACTGCCTCTGCTACCTCTTTGTGCAGAGCTTCCTCCACTGCCTCTACCCACATGGCTGCTTTGAAAAGCACTACCAGCAACACTTGCGGGGGGAATGGAGAACATGATGGCCTGCACAAGTGTTTCTTGGTACTCCCGCATTTTACACTCCCGGTTCAACTGTGGTATGAGGCTTTGTAAGTTGTCCCAGTAGCGAGGATCTAGGTGGGTGTACACCCAATAATCAGCCGTGTGGAGAATGTTGGCGATGCGGCGGTCACTTAACAAGCACTGCAGCATGAAATCAACCATGTGCTGCAGACTGCCAACTGG
The DNA here is from genome assembly GCF_039654945.1 of Dendrobates tinctorius. Taxonomy (NCBI): domain Eukaryota; kingdom Metazoa; phylum Chordata; class Amphibia; order Anura; family Dendrobatidae; genus Dendrobates; species Dendrobates tinctorius. The sequence goes on along the minus strand of NW_027361707.1, from coordinate 60,153,890 downwards.
CCCGGAAACGCTGTCCCCAGCTTGAGGCAGCATCTCAGCCTGCTCAGCATCACCCCACCCTCGCTGTACACACTGACTACTAGAGCCTTGTGTACCTCCCTCCTCTGGAGAGATGTGTTCCTCCTCCTCCATTGACTCCTCGTCATCCTCCTCACTAAGTGTCCCCTGCCTGGGCCTTTGTGTGGAAGCACGTTGCGCAGACTTGCCAGAAGCAGATGGCATTTCTGACTCCTCATCCTCGACCTCTTCAAAAACCTCCTCACTTAGTGCTTGTAAGGTTTTTTGAAGCAGACAGATAAGGGGGACAGTCATGCTGACTAGTGCATCATCTGCACTGGCCATCCGCGTGGAGTCATCGAAGGCACGCAAAACTTGGCAGATGTCCCTCATAGTGGCCCACTCAGTGGTGGTGAAGTGTGTCCGGCGCACAGTGCGACTTGTTTGCGCCTGATGCAGCTGGTACTCCATTACTGCTGCCTGCTGCTCACACAACCGCTCCAACATATGTAACATCGAATTCCACCTGGTGGGGAGGTCAATTACGATGCGATGTTCTGGCAGGCGGAATCGGCGTTGCAGAGATGCAATGCGCAATCTTGCCATGCTGGAACGCCGCAAGTGAGCACACTCTAGTCTAGGCGAACCTTGTGCAGCAGTGCATCAAGATCCGGATAGTCCCTCAGAAAGCTCTGCATGACCAAATTAAGCACGTGTGCCAGACATGGTATGTGAGGGAGGTTGCCTAGGCCCAGAGCTGCCACTAGATTTCGGCCATTGTCACTCACTACCAAACCTGGCTGGAGATTCGCTGGCACAAACCACACATCGCTCTCCTGCTTGATGGCATTCCAGAGCTCCTGTGCTGTGTGGCTCCGATTCCCCAAAGAAATTAATTTAAGGATGGCCTGTTGACATTTGGCCACACCTGTGCTCATATCTGGCCTAACAGGCTCATGCAGTGCTGATTCCGAGGAACTAGAGAAGGAGGAGGACTCAATATGTACAGACTGCATTCCTGCAATCCTTGGAGTTGGCAGAATACGTACAGAGCCACTCTCCAGATCTGTACCCGGCTCCACAACATTGACCCAATGGGCAGTGAGGGAAAGGTATCGTCCCTGTCTATGGCTACTGCTCCACGCATCGGTAGTCAGGTGGACCTTGCTACTGACGGTGCTTAGTAGCGCATTTTTAATTTTTCCCTCCACATGCTTTTGCAGGGCAGGGATGGCTTGCCTGCTGAAATAAAAGCGGCTGGGCACATTGTATTGTGGAACTGCCAATGACATCAAGTTCCGGAAGGTATCAGTCTCCACCAGCCTGAATGACAGCATCTCAAGGGCCAGTAGTTTGGCTATGCCGGCATTCAGAGCCAGTGCTCGGGGATGGTTTGCCGAGTATGGCCGCTTTTTCTCCCATGCCTGTGCTACCGATTGCTGGTGAGTAGCCTGGGAGTGTGCTGATGACTGAGAACGTGGTTCAGTGGGTGGAATTTCACTGGGTCTCTGGACAACAGTGGCAGAGGTTCTTGCATGGTGTTCCAGTGAGGAAGCCGAACCAGCTGTGTGTGAGCTGGAGGAAGAGGCCCCAACACGAGCTGAAGAGGTGGTAGGTGCTGCTGAAGGTTGGCCTACATCTTCAGTGTGTCTGTGTAACTCCACTTGGTATGCACATGTTTCCACATATTTGTGGTATTGAGGTTGCTCACATTTTTCCCTCGTTTAACTTTCTGATGACACAGCTTGCATTTGACAAAGCAAATGTCATCTGCAACTGTGTCAAAAAAAGACCACGCACTGCAAGTCCTGGGAGCGCCCGTTTTGTGTTTTGGAAGAGGATTGCTCCTCACGGGTGCCAAAGTGGAGGCTACAGGCAACCAAGTCTGCCCCCGCCCTCTCCCTCCTCTTTTGGCCGTTCGGGGAATCTCTTCCTCAGAGCTGCTCCCACCACCTTCCTGTGGCTGACGCCATGATGGGTCAAGGACCTCATCATCTCCACTCCCCTCTTCAAGCACCGGCTGGTCCTGGGTTGTCTCGCCAGCACCGTACACACCAGAAATTGGCAAATGAGTCTCCTCATCATCAGATGAGTACTGAGGTGTGCTGACAATAGGCACTGGCCCACCCGCCTCTTCAGATTCAGAGGGACAAAGCAGTTGCGCACCACTGCATACTCCCTCTTCTTCACGCTCTAGAATGCTGCTTGGCTGGCCACCTCTTTCCAAGCCAACAGATTCTGAGAACAGAAGTAAAGATTGAGATGGCTCCTGTCCAGGACTCTCAGACTGCCTGGGCAATTTGGCAGGTGGTGAACAGATGGTTGCTCTTCAGTGCTCTGGCCCTGAGAGGATGCGGAAGTCAATGAAGTGGATGCGTTAGCTGCCATCCATCCGACAACGGCTTCAATTTGTTCGTCACGCAGCAGTGGGGTACGGCGAGGCCCTACAAAGCTGTGCAAGAAGGACTGTTGCCTGGTAAAAGTGGGGGATGCCGGGTCACTGGTGGCCGCAGCAGACACCGAATCCCCACGTCCTCTCCCTGCTGAATCCCCCCGTCCTCTCCCTGCTGTAACTCCACGGCCACGACCACGTGCCTTACTCCCTGCCTTCTTCATCTTGGTAGACTGATAAAGATAGGCAGAAAAGTAAAAAAGGGGGGGCTTAGTGTTCTTATTCCTGAACACCTGCTAACCAGTATAAGAAACACTAATTTTGCTAAGAGTGTGTGTACTGCACTTTAATATGATCTAATGTGGCCTACACAACTCTAAAGTGGAGTGTTTGGTGAACTTTATTTCCTTTTTTTTTTGGGGGGGGAAAATAAAAGGATGTGACCAAAGTTTGAAAGCTATAGTATCACAAATTTTTTGGAGCGATTACAATGCAGGAAGCTAACCTACAATGCAATTGATGAGGCTCCAAAAAATAGGGTGATGCTAGTCTGGCTGGCCCTGAAGGGCACAAGCCAGCAAAAAGGCTCCTCTATCTAATCCTATATAGTTTTTGCAACCAACCAATGACAATGGATGCGGATGGAAGCACACTAATATAGCAAAAATCTGGACAAATTAGCTGCAAAAAAAGGACTATGTATGAGGCAGTGACGCACACTGAGCAGACTGCAACCAGCGGTGGCTATAGAACACACTGCAACGTGAGCTGCACTCACACACAGAAAGACCTATCAGACAGCCAAAAACAGTGCAGAGAAATGGGCTATAGCACTGAAAGGCTGCTGAAAGGCTCCGCTGTCCACTCCTTTAGTGTTTGCAACCAACGTATATGGATACGTATGGAAGCACACTATACAGGAGAAAAAAAAGCAGCAATAAAAGAAAAATGTGTATGAGGCAGAGACACACGCTGGGCGGCCTACAAGCAGACGTGCCTGCAGGACACACTACACAGCGTGGGTCTGCACTCACACAGCCCTTGCAGACAGCTATTAAAACAGTGCTGCTGGGCTAAAAAAATGCTACAGTGGTGGATTATGTAGCCTGGGTAGAGCAATAGATATGTTTGATGATCGCTATTTCTAACTGTCCCTCACAGTCTTCAACAGCAGCCTGTCCCTAACTGAATTCACAGCAGAGTGAACCCGAAATGGCGGCTGCTGCGGTTTTTATAGTGCAACATGACATCATTTCAGCAGCCAATCACAGCCATGCCAGTAGTTAGCATGCCTACATGCCTAACAGGATGTGCCCACACTTCTGAGGATCCCCATTGGCTGAATCAAATCGAGCGGGCTCCTAGCATTATGGGAACTTCCGATTCCGGTATTCGATATAAAAAAAGTATCGGAACTAAGTATCGGAATTCTCAACACTACTTACTAGCTTTTTGCCCAAGAATAAAAATAAAATGAATCCCCAAAAATTTGAATTCTAGAATTGTTTGCAGCTACAGTTGTGGCCAAAAGTATTGACACCCCTGCAATTCTGTCAGATAATACTCAGTTTCTTCCTGAAAATAATTGCAAACACAAATTCTTTGGTATTATTATCTTCATTTAATTTGTCTTAAATGAAAAAAACACAAAAAGAATTGTCCTAAAGCCAAATTGGATATAATTCCACACCAAACATAAAAAGAGGGTGGACAAAAGTATTGGCACTGTTCGAAAAATCATGTGATGCTTCTCTAATTTGGGTAATTAACAGCACCTGTAACTTACCTGTGGCACCTAACAGGTGTTGGCAATAACTAAATCACACATGCAGCCAGTTGACATGGATTAAAGTTGACTCAACCTCTGTCCTGTGTCCTTGTGTGTACCACATTGAGCATGGAGAAAAGAAAGAAGACCAAAGAACTGTCTGAGGACTTGAGAAACCAAATTGTGAGGAAGCATGAGCAATCTCATGGCTACAAGTCCATCTCCAACTACAGTGCGCAGTGTCATCAAGAAGTTTATACTGTGTTCCAAATTATTATGAAAAAATATTTCCTCATATTTTCTCTAAATTACCTATATGAATTGCAGTCATTGTTATTTTCCAGTCATCTAATATTTTAGAATAATTGCAATGTTTTTGAACAAACTGCCTATGAAAACAGTATATTTTTAAAAATAAGAAGCACTCAAGATGCTTGTTCCAAATTATTATGCACAGCAGAGTTTTCAACCTTTTTATTTTTATTTTGAACAAAAAAATGGTCAATTGTGAAATTATAAGCATTATCAGCTTATTACAAAATGAAATCAAACAGTTTTCAAGTCAAAACTTTATTCTAGGTGATGTTACATTTGCACATAGGACCCCTTGTTAGAAAGAAGCTTCTGAACTCTCTTGTTCATTTAATTTGTCAGTTTTTGGATGGTTTGTGCTTCAATTGTTTTGCATGTGGACAGAATACCCTCCCAGAGCTGTTGCTTAGATGTGAACTGCCTCCCGCCTTCATAGACACTCCTTTTGATGATGCTCCAGAGGTTCTCAATGGGGTTGAGGTCTGGGGAAGATGGTGGCCACACCATAAGTGTGTCCTCTTTTATGCCCATAGCAGCCAGAGATGCAGATGTGTTATTTGCAGCATGAGACGGTGCATTATCATGCATGAAAATGATCTTGCTGCGGAAAGCACGGTTCTTCCTCTTGAACCATGGCAGGAAGTGCATTTTATTCAATGAATACAAAAAACACACATAGACATAAACAAATATGATAAAAGGAGATGAGTATCCAATATAACACCCCAGAGTACGTGTGCACCATAGTAATGATACATATATTGCTAATACCATGTACAACACCCATAAACAATTCTGTATCAAAATGTTACAAAACAATGTTTAAGTAATAAAGCCAGCACAACTAGAATAAATAGCCTAAGTAATGTAAACAACAGGAGTCAGCAAGCAAGCCTGACAAATAGTGGCACACAAAATAACACACTGCTGTGAAGAACAGTTGATGTTACATTTCCTTTCTGAGAGAAAACAGATGCAAAATAGGAATTTAAAAGTTCAGCCTTCTCAACATCCTGTCTTACCATTTCATCATTTTCATCCTGTAAAAATCCTATAGCATCTTTGACTTTTCTTTTACTTTTGACATATCCCCAAAATCCTTTATTATTGCTTTTGACATCTCTTGCAAGCCTCAATTCATTTTCAGCTTTAGATAATCTGATTTGTGCCCTGCAGGTTCTGCAGACAGCATTATATTCTTCTTTAGATATGCCTCCCTCTTTCCATTTTATAAACATTTTTTTCTTCCTTTTTAGCATGTGCTTAAGTTCTGTGTTCATCCATCCTGGTTTCCTTAAATGCTTCCTATTCTTCCCTCTTTTCGGAATTGTTAACAATTGTGCTTTGAGAATTTCATTTTTCAAGATTTCCCATCCTTCCTGGACATTTTTGTCTTTAAGGATATCCAGCCATTGGATCCCTCCAATTCTCTTTCTGAATCCCTTAATATCTGCCTTTCTGAAGTCTAACCTTGACGTCTGAGTCTTCACAGGTCTTCCTCCTCTAGTTATCCAAAATTCTAAAATAGCATGGTCGCTACCTCCTAGGGTCCCAGCCACTTTTACCTCCTCAACCATTTCCTCCCTGTTTATAAGGATTAGATACAAGGTAGCAGTTCCCCTTGTTTTCTCCCCTACCTTTTGGAAGATAAAGTTGTCAGCAAGAGAGGATAAGAATTTCCTTGACCTGTTAGTTTTGCCTGAGAGAGATTCCCAACAAATGTCTGGATAGTTGAAATCTCCCATGACAACTATGTCATATTTTTTGGAGAACTTGGCCATTTGATGCATAAAGAGTTCATCCATATCTTCAGCTTGCACAGGCGGCCTGTAGTAAATGCCTACAATGGTGTCCTTTCCATTGTTCTGTCCTTGTATTCTTACCCAAACAGTTTCCACAGAACTCCCAGTCTCTGAAGCTTCAATCTCTGTGCAGATATACGCGTTTCTAACATACAATGCGACACCTCCTCCTCGTTTATCAAGTCTGTTTCTTGCAAATAAGTTGTATCCTTCTAGTCTTGTATTCCAATCATGTGTATTGTCCCACCAAGTTTCAGTGATTCCAATGACATCATATTTCTTTTCCTGTGCTAGTAGTTCCAATTCTCCTTGTTTGTTGCCCATGCTTTGTGCATTAGTATAGAAACATTTTAGTTTGTGATAGGTTTCTCTTTCTCCAATATTTTTATTAATTAGATTCTTTTGTCTTTGTTCTTCCTTTCCACTTCTAATAGCAGAGTTCTCAATAGCATTTGTCAGGTGTATGGCTTTTTCTGGTCTTTTGCTTCCCTTCCCATGTTCTAGTTTAAAGCTCTCCTTACAAGTGTAGCAAGGCGACTTCCAAATACATGTTTTCCAGTCTTTGTAAGGTGCACCCCATCTCTAGCAAGTAGTCCATTGTATAAGTAATTCACTCCATGATCCAGAAATCCAAATCGTTGCTGACGGCACCATCGACGTAGCCAATTGTTCACCTGCAGAATCTTATTCCACCTCCTTGTTCCATGGCTATCCACTGGGAGGATGGAAGAGAAGACCACCTGCGCTCCCAGTTCTTTCACTTTCTTGCCTAAGTCTTCAAAGTCTCTGCAGATGGTTTCCAGGTCATTTCAAGCGGTGTCATTTGTCCCCACATGTAGTAGCAGGAATGGGTAGTCATCTGTAGGTCTGAAGAGTCCTGATATCCTGTCAGACACATCTTTAATTTTTGCACCTGGAAGACAGCACATTTCTCTTGAAGTTTTATTCAGTCAGCAGATAGCGGCCTCTGTTCCGCTCAACAGGGAATCCCCCATGACCACCACTCTCCGTTTCTTCTTCACAACATTTTTCTTTCTCCATCCAGAAAGATGAAGAATGTCTTGGCAATGTTGATTGTAGTCATGCCTTGACCTAAATACTCTACAATTTGTTGCTTCTCAGCAGCCGACACATCCTTTTTCTTTCTCATTTTGGCAAAAAATGTAGGCTGCTTAATAATGTGGAACAGCCTTCTTAAGTAGTCTTGCCTTTATTTGGACACACCTGCCAAACTAATTTGCACAGGTATCTGCAATTGCTTTCAGTGACATAAAGAGCCCTCACACACATCACCGTCAATGAATTTAACTGACAAACAAAAAAATTCTAACCTCGTCACTCCTAAACTCTTCTTGCATAATAATTTGGAACACATTTTAAAGCCCATGGCACTGTGGCTAACCTCCCTGGATGTGGCCGGAAAAGAAAATTTGACAAGAGATTTCAACGCAAGATTGTGCGGATGTTGGATAAAGAACCTCGACTAACATCCAAACAAGTTCAAGCTGCCCTGCAGTCCGAGGGTACAACAGTGTCAACCCGTATTATCCGTCGGCATCTGAATGAAAAGGGACTGTATGGTAGGAGACCCAGGAAGACCCCACTTCTTACCCAGAGACATAAAAAAGCCAGGCTGGAGTTTGCCAAAACTTACCTGAAAAAGCCTAAAACGTTTTTGAAGAATGTTCTCTGGTCTGATGAGACAAAAGTAGAGGTTTTTGGGCAAAGGCATCAACATAGAGATTACAGGAGAAAAAAGAGGCATTCAAAGAAAAGAACACGGTCCCTATAGTCAAACATGGCGGAGGTTCCCTGATGATTTGGGGTTGCTTTGCTCCCTCTGGCACTGGACTGCTTGACCGTGTGCATGGCATTATGAAGTCTGAAGACTACCAACAAATTTTGCAGCATAATGTAGGGCCCAGTGTGAGAAAGCTGGGTCTCCCTAAGAGGTCATGGGTCTTCCAGCAGGACAATGACCCAAAACACTCTTCAAAAAGCACTAGAAAATGGTTTGAGAGAAAGCACTGGAGACTTCTAAGGTGGCCAGCAATGAGTCCAGACCTGAATCCCATAGAACACCTGTGGAGAGATCTAAAAATGGCAGTTTGGAGAAGGCACCCTTCAAAAATCAGGGACCTGGAGCAGTTTGCCAAAGAATGGTCTAACATTTCAGCAGAGCATTGTAAGAAACTCATTGATGGTTACCAGAAGCGGTGGGTCGCAGTTATTTTGGCTAAAGGTTGTGCAACCTAGTATTAGGCTGAGGGTGCCAATACTTTTGTCTGGCCCATTTTTGGAGTTTTGTGTGAAATGATCAATGTTTTGCTTTTTGCTTCATTCTCTTTTGTGTTTTTTCATTTAAGACAAATTAAATGAAGATAATAATACCAAAGAATTTGTGTTTGCAATCATTTTCAGGAAGAAACTGAGTATTATCTGACAGAATTGCAGGGGTGTCAATACTTTTGGCCACAACTGTATGTAAAAGTATTAAAAATAAAGATAATCAAATTAATGCAAATCAACTTGAAGTTGAACTTTCTTAAATTTGCAATTCCAGGTTAATGCAAACTTTTTTTATGTCGATTGCAAAAAAATAAAATAATACCTGATAACACTTCACACATTCCTGAAGAAAGGTATGCGAAACATATTGTCATTTGCTTCTACATAGTCTTTCTCTTCATGCTGTGCAAGATTTAGGAAGGGAAGGTGATGGCTTACAACTTAGACATAGGAGGTTAGGACACATGGCTCTTTTTAACAACATTACATGCCACAGTAATACTGATGATCTTACATTTGCCATATCTGCCTTTCTGTGCATGTATCGCCCTTATCAGCGTTGTTTTTAGTATTTTTTTAAGGTTGGGAAGTAAACAAAAATATGTACAAAAAATACATAAAAAGTCAAAGTTTTCAATAACTGTTTTACTTGTCCCATTCTGCAACCATTCACACCACAACTATTATTCTGTCCTCACTGAATGAAGCAGACTTTATTGCAACTAAGCAGTCAACTAAACTGCTATACCGGGGTCTAATAAGGAAACTGTAGGTTGAGTCTGTACTTCTATTGAACTTGATATATTGGCGCTGTGAAACTACAATGCAAACATAATATATATACAATCAATACAAGGGTATAACAGGAATACATATTATACATAGTACACTGTGAATGAATATTTGCACACTAGTAGCTGACCAGAGCACAGAACTGATTAAACCAGGCTAAATAAGACAGAAATTAGCTACAGAAAGCATGAGTACATACCGGCAATGCAATCACAAGATGAGATGCTTCCTAGATGCAGGGTGAAGGAAAATGGAGGAAAGTGGAGGGAGATGGCGGCTGAGCTAACCATAATGCTTTGCAAAGCTACCATAATGCATTGCAAAAGGAGGGAAAAGATTCAGACATGAAAGTGAAAGAAAAACAAGATAAGACTGCGGTTATGACTCTGGTCACTAGAGGGAGCCAAAACACTGCAAAACAAATATAGTCTATGAATTACTGTAAATTTCTCTATATTCTACCAGTAAATTATTGCAAATATTAACAAACAAATAATCAAAGATTACAAATTAGATGTTGGAGACAGAACAATCCCCGTTTGACATTAACGGATGTCACTATCCCTTTTTTCTGAAGGCAATAATAGGACCAGTTCAGTTACCGGTCTGAAGAGTGTCTTAAGCTCATTCACTTTGACCATCCTCAGTTCAACTTTGTGGATGTTACCATCCTTGCTCAGGAATGTTGCTGTAACTAGACCAAGTGGCCACTAGTTCCAGTAGACTTGGCAGTCTTTCACAAGGACGAGGTCACCTATGCCCAGATTAGGCCTAGTATATTGCCACTTCGTCCGTGTCTGCAGGGTAAACAAATACTGTTTGCGCCACCTGTCCCAGAATGTATCTGCAAGACTTGGTGCCTGTTTCCATTGGCGCTTGTAGAGGTCCTTGGCATTGAATCCTCCTGGAGAGGTACTGCACAGTCCTGTTTTCTGGATAAGGAGAGTAGCTGGAGTCAATAACAAGGGTTCCTCAGGGTCGTTAGGGACTGGAGCCAAGGGTCTTGCATTGATTATAGCTGCGGATTCCGCCAAGAAGATGATTAGGCTTTTGTGGGTAAGCCTTGCTGCTCCTTCTTGAAGAATAGTGGAGTCGAGAATTCTCAATACGCTGCTCACTGGTATTGGAGCTTTGTTAATAAGACACTGGATTTCCACAAAGTAGAATTCTCTTTGAACGGTTTAGATGATGTGGTTTCTGGAAAGCTCTAAATCGGAGGTAACAGGTATTTTTACTAAGATGCCAACCTTTACATTTTTCTTTGCCAAAAGCTCTGGTGGTCCTAAATGAGCGAGCTATATGAGTCAGGCAGGTAATGGCTTAAATGAGTGACTTCCAACTTGAAAAATTGTCAAATCTGTGAGATCCAAGCTGGATAGCAGAGGTCATTGCATGAAGTGTAGACACCTGAGGGTGGATTTCAGCATCTGAGTCCTCTCCCACTAGTTCAAAGGTATCTGGAAAATGTTCCTCAGTGTAAAATAGTTTTGGTCCTGAGAGCCATGTTGTATTTCCTAGTCGACTTGCATCAACTGCTCTAGTTGCATGATCTGCAGAATTCTGGTCCATGGGAATGTAATGCCACTGTTTCAGATGAACTGATCTCCTAATTCATGGCACACTGTTGTTGACATAAACATAGAATTGCCTAGTTTCATTGTGGCTATATCCAAGGACTACTTTGCTGTCTGAGTAGAACTTGGCTTGTGTCAGGTCGATATCCATCTCGGATGTGATGAACTCTGCTAATTCAATTGCTAAGACTGCAGCACAAAGCTCTAACCTGGGTATAGTGTGCTCTGGTTTTGGAGCAAGTTTGGCCTTCCCCATAATGAATCCAATGTGGAGCTGAGATTTGGAGCCTACAGTTTTGAGATAGGCAACAGCAGCAATTGTTTTGACAGAAGCATCTGCAAATATGTACAGTCTTTGGCTTTGTATTTCTGTAGACGGCACAGGGGTGTATGGTCTTGGCACATTCAGGTTGGAGAGGGCTGCTAAAGAGTTCTTCCATACTTCCCACTGGATTCTTTTATCAGGTGGCAGAGGTGCATCACAGTCAGATGTTTCCTTAGTTAAGTCTCTTAGTAAGGCTTTGCCTTGTATAGTAACAGAAGCTGCAAAATCCAAGGAATCGTACAGACTGTTGATAGTAGACAGGACACCTCTGCGTGTGAAAGGCTTTTCTTCCTGGCTGACCTGAAAGGTGAAAGTGACTGACTGTAGATTCCAGAGAAGCTCAAAGCTACATTGCATTAGTGTGGGATCTGACCCCAAGTCCAGGTCTCTGAGACCACTACATAAGTCTTGTGAAGGGAATGCTTCCATGAGTTCTTGGCTGTTTGAGGCTATTCTGTGAAGCCTGAGGTTCGAGCAAGCAAGCATCTCTTGGACTCTCCTGAGAAGACTGATGGCAGTCTCATTTGAAGGCATGGCTTTCAGACAGTCATCAACATAAAATTATTTTTCTATGAATTGTCTGACATCTGATCAATATTCTGTTTCTCCTTCTTGAGCCGACCTTTTGAGTCCATAAATGGCGACTGCAGATGAAGGACTGTTGCCAAAGATGTGCACTCTCATGCTATACTCTGTGACTTCTTTAGTAGAATCATTGTCTCTGTACCAGAAGAATCTTAGGAAGTTCCTGTCTCTCTCTCACAAGGAAACAATGAAACATTTGCTGGATGTCAGCGATGAAGGCAATGGAATCCTTACGGAAGCGCATTAGTACTCCCAGCAGTTTGTTATTGAGGTCTAATCCTGTCAGTAGAACATCATTCAGGGAGATATCATCAAACTTAGTGCTGGAATCAAACACCACTCTAATTTGGCCTGGTTTCTTAGGGTGGTATATTCCAAACATGGGTAGGAACCAGCATTCTTCAGAGTCTCTGAGAGTGGAAGCTAGTTCTGCATTGCAGTTTTCGAAAATCTTTGACATGAAGGAGAAAAAGTGATCTTTCATCTCTGATTTCTTTTGCAGATTATGTTTGAGAGAGGAGATACATTATAATGCCTGATTTCTATTGTTCGGTAGACATGGTCTGTGGGATAAGAGGGGAAGAGGTGTGACCCTGCTGTTGGTCTCATCTTTAACAAGTCCCTTGTCCATTACCTCTAAAAACAACTTGTCCACTACAGACATTGCCACTTGGTTGTCCTGTTTAGTTCTCTGGAAGACTGTGCACCCTAACTGATCCTCATAGCTTCCTGACACCATACTGCTGTCGCGAGTAAAGTCTATTAAATGATTGAACAGTTGGATGCTGTGTGGTATTTATCTGACATGGAACTCATTGCTACAAGGTTGAAACAGAGATGGGTATCCTTTCTGCAATGTATTTGTCAGCATGCTTGTCACAGAAGATGGGGCGTGTATGCGTCCCCAGCATACGTTTCCTATTATGACCCATCCTAGGTCTAGCTTTTGGGCATAGAGAGCATTGTGGAGTCCATTGATATGACGTCTCACTTTATGAACCTGTAGGATATCTCTACCCAACAGCAGTATTAACTGGGCCTGATGGTCGAGTTCCGGTATGAGGTGTGCCATGCGTTTTAAGTGAGCGTGATGGATTGCCACATCTGGCGTAGGTATTTCAGATCTGTTCTCTGGGATCAGATTACACTCAATGATCGTAAGTAGTGGTAGGCAGAATTGTCCATCTAAGGACTCAATTTGGTAGTCAGCAACTTTCCTGCCTGCTGTTGTCACAGTACCTGCACACGCCTTTAATGAGAAGAGAGTGCTTGGCCCTTTGATGTTGAATAGGTCAAAGATTTACTTTGATCATCCAAGATAGCATAAATTCTCACAGCTTCGTCTCAATGGCCCTTTTGGGTACATTCTGACAAAGCATATTTTTGAACAGGACTTACTGTCTATTGTCCCTTTACAGACTTCAGTACATCGTGAAGTGATCTCTGGCATAGCTGCATCAGTGTTCCTTTCCTCCCCGCCATGCTCACTGTCAGCTGGTGTGTTTTGTGTACTCTATGGAGCTGGGTCAAGGTGTAGAGCATTTTTATGATCTGTGGTACCACATTCTGAGCATTTTACACTGACCTTGCAATCCTTGGTGAGATGAGTTGTGGATGAGAAGCACTTGTAGCAGATACCATTATATTTCAGGAAGTTTCTGTGATCTGGCATATATTTTCCTCTGAAGGAAATGCAGAGCCTTCAGGAAAGAGGATGAGGCTTCTGATGGAGCGGGCACTGCTTGTCAGTGTCCTGCACCTTTGTCTCTGATTGAGAGAAGCCAGCAGACCTGTAATTGGAACCTGGAGAAGAAACATAAGTCTTTTGTACTGCCACAGATGTTCTGCGTGGATTTGCAGCTGGTGATTGTGTGGCATATGACATTGCGAAGTAAAAGCTGGGATCGTTTCTAATTCTCGCTTGTTAGTATACAAGGTCTACAAAAGCAGGGAAGGGATGGAATGGAACACTGTGTTTGTATTTGTACGTGGAACCATGTGTGAGCCACCTCTCCTGTAGATTGTAGGGTAACTTTTGGACTATAGGATTAACACCTTTGGCTGTGTCAAGGAATGCAAGTCCTTGTAGGTCACCTTCACATTTGGCAACTTGGACTTCCTTTAGCAGGTGACTTAGTTCTCTATGTTTCTGGAGACCTTTGTTAAATATTTTAGGAAAGTCATTGATTCTTTTGAACAAGGCTCTTTCTATTACCTCTGCTGAGACATAACACTCACCCAGCCTCTTCCAGATCTCTTTGAGGCCAGTCTCAGGGCAGTTTATATTAATATCTCTGATTCTTACTGCATGTTTGACTGACTGTTCTCCCAGGTAATTGACTAAGAGGTCTAGCTCTTCCCTGTGTTGTAGCCCCAAGTCTCTAGTGACATTTTGGAAGGAAGCTTTCCAATCTCTGTAACCTTCAGCTTGGTCAGTGAATTTCATGAGTGCCTTGGCAACCAGTTCAAGAGCTTAGCAAATTCTGTTGTGAACCGGTTGTCAGCAGAGTATATTGGTGATGGGTCACCCTGATAGTGGTGTGATGTGCATTCGTACCTGTTAGTATCCTCTGGGTGACGCCAGCCGGGGTCATATTGCTTCGGTCTGATATGTGATGTGTCAGCAAGGTGATTTACATTGGTTACCTGGTAAAGGGCAAGGTAGTCATTAGCAGAGTTGTTTTGCTCCATGTTTTCCTGGAGCTGAGCCTCATGATGACTCTCGCTCTCTTCACTGTTATGTTCTTGTTCCGATGCTGATTCAGGGTTATAGTTTGGATCAGGAAGTTCATTAACGTACTGAGATGTGCGTTGTGGTGAATCTTGCAGTGGAAACTCCATACTTGACATACTGCTTCGGCTATGCAGCTCAGGGTTTTGCGTGGCTTCTAGCGACTCCGCTTCAGCTAGGGCTGCAGCAGCTTTTCTTTTTGCAGCTAGGCTCTCTAAGGTGGCATTCACCCATGCCTTCTCTAACTGTGCCTTTCTCTCTTGGTCATCTAGGTGTGTTTTCTGTAATTTAAGTTCCATCTCTTCTACAGCAAAGCTTGCTCGCATTTTGGCAGCTTCAGCATTTGCACGGGCAATGGCGACCGCGCTGCTGATGGATGTTGTCTTTGAGGAGAAGGAAGTAACAGATTTTGTCCTGTGTGATTTGTGGGACATAGTGTGTTGGGGGAATGCTTGGCTGTGCAGAAATTGCTGTAGCTGTACTAAGTCTCTGTAGCTGGTGAATTGAAGCTCACTAGGTGGATGGCTGCAGTTTCACTAGTTCCTGCAAGTTGGATGGCTGTCTTTTCACTGAATTCCCACTAGCTGAATGGCTGCCATTTTACTGTTCTGTCCTCACTGAATGAAGCAGACTTTATTGCAGCTAAACAGTCAGTTAAACCGCTATACCGGGGTCCAATAAGGAAACTGTAGGTTGACTCTGTGCTTCTATTGAACTTGATATATTGGAGCGGTGAAACTACAATACAACCAAAATATATATACAATCAGTACAAGGATATAACAGGAATACATATTATACATAGTACACTGTGAATGTAACTGGCCAGGGTACAGGACTGATTAAACCAGGCTAAATAAGACAGAAATTAGCTACAGCATGATTACATACCAGCGATGCAATCACAAGGGGAGAGGAAAAGATGAGACGCTTCCTGGATGCAGGCTGAAGGAAAATGGAGGAATGTGGAGGAAGATGGAGGCTGAGCTAAGCTACCATAATGCATTGCAAAAGGAGCGAAAAGATTCAGACATGAAAGTGAAAGAAAAGCAAGATAAGACTGCGGTTATGACTCTGGTCACTAGAGGGAGCCAAAACACTGCAAAACAAATAGAGACTATCAATTACTGTAAATTTCTCTATATTCTACCAGTAAATTATTGCAAATATTAACAAACAAATAATCAAAGATTATAAATTAGATGTTGGAGACAGAACAACTATAATGTAGGCTGTTGCTACATTTGGAAGCTATGCAATTACCTCCTGCCATTTTTTATTTTATTGTCCTTTTTTTCTGCTTAACCAAAAATCTCAAAACAAATTACTAAATTAAATTGAGATATTTAACTGTGCATCCATGTTATGACACAGAAATGCCACACTAATATTATGTAGAAGGGAAAAACACCGTGAGCACATCTTAAGTAATGGTGCTAAAGGTTAGGTTCCCAAACCACGTAGTTATAAGTTATAAACCTAGAGCTCAAATGTGCTGGGTTTATAACTTAAACACTAATATTATGGACAGGCTGGTGTTGCAGGAGCCTTTTGTCCATCACATGTATCCCACCTAGAATTACTGGTTTTTCCATTATTTTTCAGGCCTGGATGAGTGTGTTACAATTTTTTTTGTTAAACAATGTATTTGTGTCTAATATAAAAAATACTGGAAAGGGCAACTGACACAGTAGTATGAGAGAAAAGAAAAAGATCCACAGAAAAATGAGTCAATAGTAACACCAAACGCAGATATTTTTTTTTTTTTACTTTTGCACATTTATTAGTTGGGAGGAAGTGTAGGGTGAGAATATCATACTTTATATAGAGAGCTATGAGGACAAGATAATGTATATAGAGGCACTTTTTGTGGCCTCATACTACATAGAGGGGGGTGTAGTGCCATTATTCAATATATAGGGGCCTGTGTGGGTACTCAGGACATTATTTGCTTTGAATGGAGGCATTATTAGTTCTAATTGTTGCTCACTACTTTTTTTGGCAGGGTCATTGTTACTTTAAGGGGTCACACACAGGTATTTTGCTTGAATGAGGTACTTGGAATATAGTAACCTTCAAATGAGCATATTGAGCAAAATTACTTGCTGTTTAGCAGAGGGGGCATTATTACTTACCATTTAGTGCACTGGAGGCATTAGTAATTTCTAGGTAGCACAATGGGTCATTAATAGTGTTGAGCGATACCGTTCGATACCCCAAAATATCGTATCGGATGGTATCGCCCGATACGAAAAAAATATCGGGTATCGCCGATTTCGATACCGGAAGTCCCATTCAAGTCAATGGGACTTCCGGTATCGGAATTTAAAAAAGCCCTTTATTTCCTTGTTGGCTCATTCTACATAATTGAAAACAAATAAGAATCATGTAGAATGTATTGTGGGAGGTGGAGGAGACATTAAAGGCATAGTGGTTTATTCAAATCACATGGCATAGCATTAATTCCAATTTTTTTTGTTCAAGACGTTCGGAGTTAAAAAGATATTGACTATGTTATCTTTTTTATATTTAGTCAGATATGTATGTTTCACAACTTCCATGCTCTTCACCTTCTTTTGTACTTCTCCCACACTTTCTCCTTCATGACCCGCAGCAGTAGCATTTTTTTCATCAACTTTTTCTTCAACTTATTCATCTTCTTCTTCTTCACCTTCTTCCCATTAATTTTTTTTTTCCATTCTTCATATTCAGCTATTATTAATTTTCATATGGTATTTCTTCATCTTCTTCCTATTCTTCTTTTTCTACATTTTCTTATGGTGACAGGCATTCCTGTAGTACTTATCTATAAAAGTTATAAGATTACACCTTACGTTCTGCCTGTCACAAAAGATTTACAACAGGATTTGTCTGCGTTCAGTTTGGCCTGCAGCAGCAGGCATTTTCCAGGGGCACCACGAGGAGGAACGGACTCACCCCCATTTACTGCTTAGTCTTCTTCTGCTTATAATTTTGATTTCTTCTATGCTGATTTTTAGTCTTATGCTTAATGTTCTTCTGCTTTCTGTTCTTCTGCTTTTGCTTCTTCTGCTTCTTGTTCTTCTGTCTTTTGTTCTGTATCTTGGTGGTTGTCTTCATGTTCTTTGTCCTCTTGGTCATATTATTTAGGGTCATATTTCTGGTCTTCTTTGGTGTGGTCTTCAGGGTCGTCATAATCAGGGTCGTAGTCATGGAGATCAATAAGGATTACCAAAGACAATTTCATAAAGCTTTATCTTGGAAATGTAGCAGAAGGTACAAGAAGGCTGAGAAACTTGCGAGAACCAGCTGACAGTACTGGAACCCGTAGTGGCAGCAGAAGGAACAATAGCCAATGGCACTACTGAGGAACAGCTGACGGTGCTGGACCCCGGTTACTATGCAGGAGGTACCTGTGCTAGAAATCACTACCAAGGACCAGCTGACATTGCTGGACCTCGGATACCAAGATGGAGGCACCTAGGCCAAAGGCTCTGGCGAGAACCAGCAGACAGTGCTGGAACCCGGATGGGTAGCAGAAGGAACAAGAGCCAATGGCACTACCGAGGACCAACTGACGGTGATGGATAACGGTTACTAAGCAGAAGGTACCTGTGCTAAAAAGCACTACCAAGGACCAGCTGACGGTGCTGGACTTCGGATACCGAGATGGAGGCACCTAGGCCAAAGGCTCTGGCGAGAACCAGCTGATAGTGCTGGCACCCGGATGGGTAGCAGAAGGTACCCATCCAAAGCAAAGTAGCCAGGCCGCAAGCTGGCCGCAGTTACCGAAACCCACAGTCCTACAGGGGGTCCATGTCCCATTGGCACTACGGATCCAGCCTTCAGTGCCAGTTCCCGCAGCCCACATAGGAGTCACCTAAACTGCAGGCACCGTAGAGTCGGCTAACACGGCCGCAAGACGACAGGACAACGGATTGGTGGCATAGTGACCTTGACACTACCCGGAAACAGCTGGCGTGCTGGAACCAGGCTGGGCAACAGGGAGTACCCATGCCAAAGACACTGCCGAGAACCAGCTGATGGTGCTGGAACCCAGATGGGTAGCAAAAGCTACAAGAGCCAATGACACTACCGAGGAACAGCTGACGTTGCTGGACCACGGTTACTAGGCAGGAGGTACCTGTGCTAGAAAGCACTACCAAGGACCAGCTGATGGTGCTGGACCTTCGGATACCGAGATGGAGGCACCTAGGCCAAAGGCTCTGGCGAGAACCAGCTGACAGTGCTGGCACCCGGATGGGTAGCAGAAGGAACAAGAGCCAATGGCACTACCGAGGACCAACTGACGGTGATGGGCCACGGTTACTAAGCAGAAGGTACCTGTGCTAAAAAGCACTACCAAGGACCAGCTGACGGTGCTGGACCTCGGATACCGAGATGGAGGCACCTAGGCCAAAGGTTCTGGCGAGAACCAGCAGACAGTGCTGGAACCCGGATGGGTAGAAGAAGGAAAAAGAGACAATGGCACTACCGAGGACCAACTGACGGTGATGGACCACGGTTACTAAGCAGAAGGTACCTGTGCTAAAAAGCACTACCAAGGACCAGCTGACGGTGCTGGACTCGGATACCGAGATGGAGGCACCTAGGCCAAAGGCTCTGGCGAGAACCAGCTGACAGTGCTGGCACCCGGATGAGTAGCAGAAGGAACAAGAGCCAATGGCACTACCGAGGACCAACTGACGGTGATTGACCATGGTTACTAAGCAGAAGGTACCTGTGCTAAAAAGCACTACCAAGGACCAGCTTTGGGTGCTGGACCTCGGATACCGAGATGGAGGCACCTAGGCCAAAGGCTCTGGCGAGAACCAGCTGACAGTGCTGGAACCCGGGTGGATAGCAGAAGGTACCCATGCAAAGCAAAGTAGCCAGGCCGCAAGCCGGCCGAAGTTACCGAAACTCACAGTCCTACAGGGCGTCCATGTCCCATTGGCACTACGGATCCAGCCTTCAGTGCCAGTTCCCGCAGCCCACATAGAAGTCACCTAAACTGCAGGCACCGTAGAGTCGGCTAACCCAGCCGCAAGACGACAGGACAATGGATTGGTGGCATAGTGACCTTGACACTACCCGGAAACAGCTGGCGTGCTGGAACCAGGCTGGGCAACAGGGAGTACCCGTGCCAAAGACACTGCTGAGCACCAACTGGCGTTGTTGGAACCCAGGGACAATCATGGTGAAGGCCGAGGCCTACTTGGTGGTAGTTTTAGATTGTTTGTAGGCTACAACAGACTGTCAACGTGCTCCAATTAGGCATCTGTCTCCACTCTGTTTCCAGGATTTCACGTGACCACCAACACCGCCAGTTTATGCCTACAACAGCCGTCTGCCCAATCCACACGTGTTACTGTGTTACTGGGGTTCTGTAATGTCAGCAGATCCCCTGAAGTGTGTCTGCCACTGACTCCTGCTCTGTCCACATTCCCACCGCTTGCAGTGTGAAGGTGGACAGCGCAGGAGACAGTGGCGGACACACATTGGGTGATCTGCTCACATAGCAGAACACCAGGAACACAGGAACAAGTGTGGAATGCGTAGACGGCAACTGCGAGCAGGAACTGGCGGTGTTGGAGGTCAGGGGAAATACTAGAGACACAGTGGAGACAGAGGCCAAATCAGAGAATGTTTAAATCTGAAGTAGTTACAATTTGGAGGCAGCAGCAGTTTTCCCTCCACACAGCAGGGGATCAGCTGACGTTACCGAACCCCACTTTCACATGAACAAGTGTTTTTTTCTGTGTGGACAGCACTTCCGAGCACCAACTGGCATTGTTGGAGCCCAGGGACAATCAGGGTGCAGGCCGAGGCCTACTTGGAGCCAGGTGTAAAGCTGAGGCATTTTGACTTTGGAGGGAGCAGGACACTTTGCCCTCCACACAGCAGGGGATCAGCTGACGTTACTGACCCCCACTTTCACATGAACAAGTGTGTTTTTCTGTGTAGACAGCACTTCTGAGCACCAACTAGCATTGTTGGAGCCCAGGGACAATCATGGTGCAGGCTGAGGCCTACTAGGAGCCAGGTGTAAAGCTGAGGTATTTTGACTTTGGAGGGAGCAGGACACTTTCCCCTCCACACAGCAGGGGATCAGCTGATGTTACCGAACCCCACTTTCACATGAGCGAGTGTTTTTTTCTGTGTGGACAGCACTTCCGAACAACAACTGATGATGTTGGAGCCCAGGGATAGTCATTTTGTAGGCTGAGGCCTACTTGGAGGCAGTTTAAGATAAGACGCTGTTTGAATTTGGAGGCAGCAGGAGAGTTTGCCGTACAAACAGCAGGGGATCAGCTGACGTTACCGAACCCCACTTACACATGAACAAGTGTGTTTTTCTGTGTGGACAGCACTTCTGAGCACCAACTAGCGTTGTTGGAGCCCAGGGACAATCATGGTGCAGGCCGAGGCCTACTTGGTGGCAGTTTTAGATTGTTTCATAGAATCATAGAATCGTAGAGTTGGAAGGGACCTCCTGGGCCATCTGGTCCAACCCCCTGCTCAAAGCAGGATTCGCTAAATCATCCCAGTCAGATGTCTGTCCAGCCTCTGTTTGAAGACTTCCATTGAAGGAGAACTCACCACTTCTCGTGGCAGCCTGTTCCACTCATTGATCACTCTAACTGTCAAAAAGTTTTTTCTAATATCTAATCTTTGTAGGCTACAACAGACTGTCAATGTGCTCCAATTAGGCATCTGTCTCAACTCTGTTTCCAGGATTTCACGTGACCACCAACACCGCCAGTTTATGCATACAGCAGCCGTCTGCCCAATCCACACGTGTTCCTGTGTTACTGGGGTTCTGTAATGTCAGCAGATCCCCTGATGTGTGTCTGCCACTGTCTCCTGCTCTGTCCACCTTCCCACTGCTTGCAGTGAGAAGGTGGACAGCGCAGGAGACAGTGGCGGACACACATTGGGGAATCTGCTCACGTAACAGAACACCAGGAACAAGTATGGAATGCGCGGACAGTAACTGTGAGCAGGAACTGGCGGTGCTGGAGGTCAGGGGAAATACTAGAGACAGAGTGGAGACAGAAGCCAAATCAGAGAATGTTTAAATCTGAAGTAGTTACAATTTGGAGGCAGCAGCAGTTTGCCCTCCACACAGCAGGGGATCAGCTGACGTTACTGACCCCCACTTTCACATGAACGATTGTTTTTTTCTGTGTGGACAGCACTTCTGAGCACCAACTGGTGGTGTCGGAGCCCAGGGAAAATCAGGAAGTAGGTCGAGGCCTACTTGGAGCCAGGTGTAAATCTGAGGTTGTTTGACTGTGGAGGGAGCAGGAGAGTTTGCCATACACACAGCAGGGAATCAGCTGACGTTACCGAACCCCACTTACACATGAGCGAGTGTTTTGTCTGTGCGGACAGCAATTCTGAGCACCAACTGGCGGTGTCGGAGCCCAGGGAAAATCAGGTAGTAGGCCGAGGCCTACTTGGTGGCAGTTTTCGATTGTTTGTTTCTAGACTACTACTAACTGTCAACGTACTCCAATTAGGCCTCTGTCTTCACTCTGTTTCGAGTATTTCCTCTGGCTTCCAACCACGCCAGTTGCTGCTCTGAAATGCCGTCTGCACAACCCACACTTGTTCCTGTGTTACCTGGGTTCTGTAACAGCATCTCCTCCCTAGAGGTGAGTCAGGCAATGTCTCCTGCTCTGTCCACTTTTCCACTACAAGTAGTGGGAATGTAGACAAAGCAGGAGACATTGCCGGACTCACCTCTGGAGATGAGCAGATGTTACAGGACCCAGGTAACACAGGAACAAGTGTGGATTGTGCAGACGGCACTTGAGAGCAGAAACAGGCGGTGTTGTAGGCCGGAGGAAATACTTAAAACAGAGTGGAGACAGGGCAAATCAGAGAGCATATTAAATCAGAGGTAGTCAGAAGTTGTAGGCAGCAGGAGAGTTTGCCGTACACACAGCAGGGGATCAGCTGATGTTACCGAACCCCACTTACACATGAGCGAGTGTTTTGTCTGTGCGGACAGCACTTCTGAGCACCAACTGGCGGTGTCGGAGCCCAGGGAAAATAAGGTATAGGCTGAGGCCTACTTGGTGGCAGTTTTCGATTGTTTGTTTCTAGACTACTACTAACTGTCAACGTACTCCAATTAGGCCTCTGTCTTCACTCTGTTTCGAGTATTTCCTCTGGCTTCCAACCACGCCAGTTGCTGCTCTGAAATGCCGTCTGCACAACCCACACTTGTTCCTGTGTTACCTGGGTTCTGTAACAGCATCTCCTCCCTAGAGGTGAGTCAGGCAATGTCTCCTGCTCTGTCCACTTTTCCACTACAAGTAGTGGGAATGTAGACAAAGCAGGAGACATTGCCGGACTCACCTCTGGAGATGAGCAGATGTTACGGGACCCAGGTAACACAGGAACAAGTGTGGATTGTGCAGATGGCACTTGAGAGCAGAAACAGGCGGTGTTGTAGGCCGGAGGAAATACTCAAAACAGAGTGGAGACAGAGGGCAAATCAGAGAACATATTAAATCAGAGGTAGTCAGAAGTTGTAGGCAGCAGTAGAGTTTGCCGTACACACAGCAGGGGATCAGATGACATTACCGAACCCCACTTACACATGAGCAAGTGTTTTGTCTGTGTGGACAGCACTTCTGAGCAACAACAGGCGTTGCTGTAGCCCAGGAAATAAAGTTCAGGTCATAGAAACATGAACACAACAGGAGACCTGGATCCTGTTGCCAGCCAATTATTTATTCTGGAAGAGGACTGGCAAATTCCGGTGAGATCCAGGCCTTGTTCATTTTCACAAAAGTAAGCCGGTCAACATTATCGGCGGATAGTCGCGTGCGACGGTCTGTTACCACACCACCTGCAGAACTAAAGACACGTTCCGATTATACACAGGCAGCAGGGCAAGCCAGCACCTCCAATGCATACTGGCTAAGCTCTGGCCATGTATCCAGCTTAGAGACCCAATACTTGAACGGGGAAGAGCCGTCTGGGAGTACACTAACAGGGCAAGACAAGTAGTCTGTCACCATCTGACGGAAACGTTGCCTCCTGCTGACTGGAACCGTCTGTGATGGTGTAGCCGTTTGTGGCGGTCCCACAAAACTTTTCCACATTTGGGCCATACTGGCCTTGCCTTGTCCTGCGGCACTGCCTCTGCTACCTCTTTGTGCAGAGCTTCCGCCACTGCCTCTACCCACATGGCTGCTTTGAAAAGCACTACCAGCAACACTTGCGGGGGGAATGGAGAACATGATGGCCTGCACAAGTGTTTCTTGGTACTCCCGCATTTTTCGCTCCCGGTTCAACTGTGGTATGAGCCTTGTTCATTTTCACAAAAGTAAGCCGGTCAACATTATCGGCGGATAGTCGCGTGCGACGGTCTGTTACCACACCACCTGCAGCACTAAAGACGCGTTCCGATAATACACTGGCAGCAGGGCAAGCAAGCACCTCCAATGCATACTGGCTAAGCTCTGGCCAAGTAGCCAGCTTAGAGACCCAAAACTTGAACGGGGAAGAGCCGTCTGGGAGTACACTAACAGGGCAAGACAAGTAGTCTGTCACCATCTGATGGAAACGTTGCCTCCTGCTGACTGGAGCCGTCTGTGATGGTGTAGCCGTTTGTGGCGGTCCCACAAAACTTTTCCACATTTGGGCCATACTGGCCTTGCCTTGTCCTGCGGCACTGCCTCTGCTACCTCTTTGTGCAGAGCTTCCTCCACTGCCTCTACCCACATGGCTGCTTTGAAAAGCACTACCAGCAACACTTGTGGGGGGAATGGAGAACATGATGGCCTGCACAAGTGTTTCTTGGTACTCCCGCATTTTACACTCCCGGTTCAACTGTGGTATGAGGCTTTGTAAGTTGTCCCAGTAGCGAGGATCTAGGAGGGTGTACACCCAATAATCAGCTGTGTGGAGAATGTTGGCAATGCGGCGGTCATTTAACAAGCACTGCAGCATGAAATCAACCATGTGCTGCAGACTGCCATCTGGCCCGGAAACGCTGTCCTCAGCTTGAGGCAGCATCTCAGCCTGCTCAGCATCACCCCACCCTCGCTGTACACACTGACTACTAGAGCCTTGTGTACCTCCCTCCTCTGGAGAGATGTGTTCCTCCTCCTCCATTGACTCCTCGTCATCCTCCTCACTAAGTGTCCCCTGCCTGGGCCTTTGTGTGGAGGCACGTTGCGCAGACTTGCCAGAAGCAGATGGCATTTCTGACTCCTCATCCTCGACCTCTTCAAAAACCTCCTCACTTAGTGCTTGTAAGGTTTTTTGAAGCAGACAGATAAGGGGGACAGTCATGCTGACTAGTGAATCATCTGCACTGGCCATCCGCGTGAAGTCATCGAAGGCACGCAAAACTTGGCAGATGTCCCTCATAGTGGCCCACTCAGTGGTGGTGAAGTGTGTCCGGCGCACAGTGCGACTTGTTTGTGCCTGATGCAGCTGGTACTCCATTACTGCTGCCTGCTGCTCACACAACCGCTCCAACATATGTAACGTTGAATTCCACCTGGTGGGGAGGTCACATATGATGCGATGTTCTGGCAGGCGGAATCGGCGTTGCAGAGATGCAATGCGCGATCTTGCCATGCTGGAACACCGCAAGTGAACACACTCTAGGTGAACCTTGTGCAGCAGTGCATCAAGATCCGGATAGTCCCTCAGAAAGCTCTGCACGACCAAATTGAGCACGTGTGCCAGACATGGTATGTGAGTGAGGTTGCCTAGGCCCAGAGCTGCCACTAGATTTCGGCCATTGTCACTCACTACCAAACCTGGCTGGAGATTCGCTGGCACAAATCACACATAGCTCTCCTGCTTGATGGCATTCCAGAGCTCCAGTGCTGTGTGGCTCCGATTCCCCAAAGAAATTAATGTAAGGACGGCCTGTTGACGTTTGGCCACACCTGTGCTCATATCTGGCCTAACAGGCTCATGCAGTGCTGATTCCGAGGAACTAGAGTAGGAGGAGGACTCAATATGTACAGAATCCTTGGAGTTGGCAGAATACGTACAGAGCCACTCTCCAGATCTGTACCCGGCTCCACAACATTGACCCAATGGGCAGTGAGGGAAAGGTATCGTCCCTGTCCATGGCTACTGGTCCACGCATCGGTGGTCAGGTGGACCTTGCTACTGACGGCGTTTAGTAACGCATTTTTAATTTTTCCCTCCACATGCTTTTGCAGGGCAGGGACGGCTTGCCTGCTGAAATAAAAGCGGCTGGGCACATTGTATTGTGGAACTGCCAATGACATCAAGTTCCGGAAGGTGTCAGTCTCCACCAGCCTGAATGAAAGCATCTCAAGGGCCAGTAGTTTGGCAATGCCGGCATTCAGAGCCAGTGCTCGGGGATGGTTTGCCGAGTATGGCCGCTTTTTCTCCCATACCTGTGCTACCGATTGCTGGTGAGTGGCCTGGGAGTGTGCTGATGACTGAGAACGTGGTTCAGTGGGTGGAATTTCACTGGGTCTCTGGACAACAGTGGCAGTGGTTCTTCCATGGCGTTCCAGTGAGGAAGCCAAACCAGCTGTGTGTGAGCTGGAGGAAGAGGCCCCAACACGAGCTGAAGAGGTGGTAGGTGCTGCTGAAGGTTGGCCTACATCTTCAGTGTGTCTGTGTAACTCCACCTCGTGCTTGGAACGCACATGTTTCCACATATTTGTGGTATTGAGGTTGCTCACATTTTTCCCTCATTTAACTTTCTGATGACACAGCTTGCATTTGACAAAGCAAATGTCATCTGCAACTGTGTCAAAAAAAGACCATGCACTGCAAGTCCTGGGAGCGCCCGTTTTCTGTTTTGGAAGAGGATTGCTCCTCACTGGTGCCAAAGTGGAGGCTACAGGCAACCAAGTCTGCCCCCGCCCTCTCCCTCCTCTTTTGGCCGTTCGGGGAATCTCTTCCTCAGAGCTGCTCCCACCACCTTCCTGTGGCTGACGCCATGATGGGTCAAGGACCTCATCATCTCCACTCCCCTCTTCAAGCACCGGCTGGTCCTGGGTTGTCTCGCCAGCACCGTACGCACCAGAAATTGGCAACTGAGTCTCATCATCATCAGATGAGTACTGAGGTGTGCTGACAATAGGCACTGGCCCACCCGCCTCTTCAGATTCAGAGGGACAAAGCAAATGCGCATCACTGCATACTCCCTCTTCTTCACGCTCTAGAATGCTGCTTGGCTGGCCACCTCTTTCCAAGCCAATAGATTCTGAGAACAGAAGTAAAGATTGAGATGGCTCCTGTACAGGGCTCTCAGACTGCCTGGGCAATTTGGCAGGTGGTGAAGAGGATGCAGAAGTCATTGAAGTGGATGCGTTAGCTGCCATCCATCCGACAACGGCTTCAATTTGTTCGTCACGCAGCAGTGGGGTACGGCGAGGTCCTACAAAGCTGCGCATGAAGGACTGTTGCCTGGTAAAAGTGAATCCCCACGTCCTCTGCCTGCTGAATCCCCCCGTCCTCTCCCTGTTGAAACTCCACGGCCACGACCACGTGCCTTACTCCCTGCCTTCTTCATCTTGGTAGACTGATAAAGATAGGCAGAAAAGTAAAAAAGGGGTGGCTTAGTGTTCTTATTCCTGAACACCTGCTAACCAGTATAAGAAACACTAGTTTGGCTAAGAGTGTGTGTACTACACTTTAATATGATCTAATGTGGCCTACACAACTGTAAAGTGGAGTGTTTGGTGAACTTTATTTCCTTTTTTTTGGGGGGGGGGAGAAAAGGATGTGACCAAAGTTTGAAAGCTATAGTATCACAAACTTTTTGGAGTGATTACAATGCAGGAAGCTAACCTACAATGCAATTGATGAGGCTCCAAAAAATAGGGTGATACTAGTCTGACTGGCCCTGAAGGGCACAAGCCAGCAAAAAGGCTCCTCTATCTAATCCTATATAGTGTTTGCAACCAACCAATGACAATGGATGCGGATGGAAGCACACTAATATAGGAACAAAAATCTGGATAAATTAGCTGCAAAAAAAGGACTATGTATGAGGCAGTGACGCACGCTGAGCGGACTATAGCTAGCGGTGGCTGTAGAACACACTGCAACGTGAACTGCACTCACACACAGAGAGACCTATCAGACAGCCAAAAACAGTGCAGAGAAATGGGCTATAGCACTGAAAGGCTGCTGAAAGGCTCCGCTGTCCACTCCTTTAGTGTTTGCAACCAACGTATATGGATACGTATGGAAGCACACTATAGAGGAGAAAAAAAAGCAGCAATAAAATAAAAATGTGTATGAGGCAGAGACATACGCTGGGCGGCCTACAAGCAGACGTGCCTGCAGGACACACTACACAGCGTGGTTCTGCACTCACACAGCCCTTGCAGACAGCTATTAAAACAGCGCTGCTAGGCTACAAAAATGCTACAGTGGTGGATTATGTAGCCTGGGTAGAGCAATAGATATTTTAGATGATCGCTATTTCTAACTGTCCCTCACAGTCTTCAACAGCAGCATGTCCCTAACTGAATTCACAGCAGAGTGACCAGAAATGGCGGCTGCAGCGGTTTTTATAGTGCATCATGACATCATTTCAGCAGCCAATCACAGCCATGCCAGTAGTTAACATGCCTACATGCCTAACAGGATGTGCCCACACTTCTGAGGATCCCCATTGGCTGAATCAAATCGAGCGGGCTCCTAGCATTATGGGAACTTCCGATTCCGGTATTCGATATGAAAAAAGTATCGGAACTAAGTATCGGAATTCCGATACAGCTAATATCGGCCGATACCCGATACTTGCGGTATCAGAATGCTCAACACTAGTCATTAATACTTTTTATGGGAAACAATTATTTCTAGAGGCCCCCCTCTATCTGCTACACTGTCTGTGTGCCATTATTTGATAGAGCGGTAATCAGAGTAATGACACAGTTTTTGAAGTATTGGACCCATTGTTCCAAACTGGAAGGGCAGAAAAGATGGTGAGTTTTTGTATGATGGGGGTAAATGGAGACTGTGCTGGAAATGTTAGAAGGTAAATTTGGCTATGCTGCAAACATTGAAGACGACTTGCGACCTGAAGAAGTTGATTGGACCAGATGAAAAAGTAAAAAAAAGAGAACTACTCCATCAAAAAGAATGTCAACTGTAAGTCAGCATACCATTTATGTCTGTACTGTAATCTCTTTAATATGGTTGGCAGGATTGGTGTCTACCACTATAAGGTCACTGTATGATGATTGCATAGGTCTTTTTAATAGCATGTTTGATTTTTTTATTTTTATATAACAACAGCTTAATGTACTTCAATCATTATGTAGTTACAGGTGTATGGTGGTCTCAGTGGTATTATTGGTCTTTGTACTGTTGTTTTTGCTATGTAGAGTTAATGATCATATTATAATATCTACACAGTATGTAGTGGTAATGGTAGCTGTTGTGAGTTCATTTTCCCCTTCACCGTTGATGTCTGATGAACTCCCTCTGCTGGTGAAGAGAGGTAGTGAAATTGATTGGGTTGGGAAGAATCTGTCATCTGAACAGGTGGAGCCTGATTGGACACCCGGAATCACTGAGTGGATATAAGGCAGCCGACACCCTACAGGGGTGCTGGTGATCCTTTCTACTCTGAGCTCTTGCAAACCAGTTCTGTACCTGTCTTCTGAAAGCTAAGTATTTGCTCTCTTATTTTTCCATGAGATATTGTCTGTTTACTTAGTGTTTGTGTTCTGCCTGCCCTTGTTGGTACTGGCTGAGCTCCATTTTTGTCTCTGGTCAAGTTGATCTTTTGCTGAGTCTTCAGAATATACCTGAGTGCTGATATAGTGTTTTGGAAGTCTAGTGACTTCAGGGCCTTTTTTCTATCAGACGTGTTGGACATTATTTTTGGCAGTATTTTTGCGGATTGCAGCCAGCATCTTTTCTGTCCTTTCCAATTTAGTTAGTTGGGCCCCATCATTTGCTCAACCTGTCTTTCTGTCTGTGTTTGTGTTTTCATCTGCTTTTCACCGACAATACATGTTGGGGGTGTTCTATTGCTTTGGGGTCTGCTGTGGGGCAGTTTATATTTCCCCTTTCTTTCTTTAGGCTTATTTAGTTCTCCGGCTGTGAACAAGGGGTCTAGGGCACCGTAGGAACCCCCCACGGCTACTGTTAGTTGTGTGAATAGGATCAGGGGTCTGCAATCCAATAGCTACCAACCTCTCCGGTTTTCTGGACTTATCTTGTATTTTTGTTTTTTCCTCCTTCGGTGACTCATTCATAACAGGTAGTATACATTGTGTAGTGGTGTTATTTTGGACTTGTAAAATAGTAATTTTAGGTTTAGCAACAGTGGTTGTAATCTGAATACCTATAGATCATCTTTTCGGTGGTGGGGCTGGCAGAGTCTGGGGGCCCTGGTCTTTTTGGACCCTAGAAATACCCCTACTTTTAGTTATAGTGCCAATTTTTCTTTTTAAACATGTAGCAACCAATGTAACTCTTACAAGTGAAAGCTACAATCCTTCTAAAATTCTGATAACAATAGTGCCAGTATGTAGCCATCCATAGTTTGCCAATGCATGATAAATTTTTCCATGAAAAAAGGTGATTCATCAAATGGTGCACTACATCACGTCTTGATGAGAGAGGTGATGCTTTATTTGTTAAAAGTATAACATATCTCATTTTGGAGCCATCTACTAATTTTTCATATGAAAAAAAAACTGTTCAAACATGATAGATCTCTAACTTATACATAAAATGGCGCTAATTGTTTGGATCACCCTGTTATCCATTTCATGCCGATACATAGAAATATTTTGTATTTTTTTGTAAAACAGTAGATATTTAGGAATTATATCCTTAAATGCGCACAGGATTTTTTCTTTTTGTGAAAGTCCTGCCATGTACATTGTTGGAAGAGAAAAGGTGAAGGATTGTTAAGTCAATGAGTATTAAGAGCACTTTATTTGGTGTTACGGCATTTTCTGTGTTTTTTCTTTGCTTTTCTTATTTTTTTAATTAAGGGTGACTAATTATTTCAAATTACTTTCAAACACTTTTAATATTTCGTTTTTTTGTTTAATGTTGCTAACTGGACATGTGTTGCTTAAAGGCTGAAAACATTCACATTTTGTGCTTCGAAATTCATAATTATTTTGGCAAAGCATTTTAGAATTCAAAACACTTAAGCCTGAAGAGAATTTACAGAAATGTAATCTGAAGGCATGAAGTGGGGTTCTTTTGGAGCTGTTCATTTCCTTTTTTTTTAACAGATCAAAGAACTGAGGATCTGTGACAGTTTGAAGATTTTACCTGCTATTAATTGTAAAGATGTAAGCAATTCACAGGTAGATTCAGATATCCAGTGTTGTTTTTTCACTAGTAAAAGTGGATTATGATATCCCACAGTGATCAGGCAATCAGTTCATTGCCCTGGTCACTATTAAATCCCAGTCAAATAAATCATAGAATCATAGAATCGTAGAGATGGAAGGGACCTCCTGGGCCATCTGGTCCAACCCCCTGCTCAAAGCAGGATTCGCTAAATCACCCCAGTCAGATGTCTGTCCTGCCTCTGTTTGA
The DNA here is from genome assembly GCF_039654945.1 of Dendrobates tinctorius. NCBI lineage: Eukaryota > Metazoa > Chordata > Amphibia > Anura > Dendrobatidae > Dendrobates > Dendrobates tinctorius. The sequence goes on along the minus strand of NW_027361707.1, from coordinate 60,122,796 downwards.
AGACTTCCATTGAAGGAGAACTCACCACTTCTCGTGGCAGCTTGTTCCACTCATTGATCACTCTAACTGTCAAAAAGTTTTTTCTAATATCTAATCTGTGTCTCCTCCCATTCAGTTTCATCCCATTGCTTCTAGTCTTTCCTTGTGCAAATGAGAATAAAGTTGATCCTTCTACAATGTGACAGCCCTTTAGATATTTGTAGACAGCTATTAAGTCTCCTCTCAGTCTTCTCTTTTGCAAACTAAACAATCTCAAATCCTACAACCTTTCCTCATAAGACAGGGTTTGCAGACCGGTCACCATTCTGGTTGCTCTTTTCTGAACTTGCTCCAGTTTGTTGATGTCTTTTTTAAGATGTGGTGCCCAAAACTGGACACAATATTCCAGATGAGGTCTGACCAAAGAGGAGTAGAGGGAAATAATGACTTCACGTGATCTAGACTGTATGCTTCTGTTAATACATCCTAGAATTGCATTTGCCTTTTTTGCTGCTGCATCACACTGTTGACTCATATTCAGTTTGTGATCTATTAGTATACCCAGGTCTTTTTCACATGTGCTGTTGCTTAGGCCTATTCCTCCCATTCTGTATATGCTTTTTTCATTTTTATTGCCCAGATGTAGTACTTTGCATTTTTCCCTGTTAAAAACCATTCTGTTAGTTGCTGCCCACTTCTCCAGTTTATTTATATCTTTTTGAATCCTCTCTCTCTCTTCTCTAGTATTAGCTATCCCTCCTAGCTTTGTGTCATCAGCAAATTTAATCAGTTTACCCTCAATTACTTCATCTAAATCGTTGATAAAGATGTTGAACAATACAGGGCCCTGGGCAGAGCCCTGTGGTACTCCACTTGAGACATTCTTCCAATTGGATGTGCAGCCATTTACGACCACTCTCTGGGTCCGATCACTAAGCCAGTTATGAATCCACCTAACAGTTGCCTTGTCCATTCCATACTTAGTTATTTTTTCAATAAGGATTGTATGAGATACTTTGTCAAATGCTTTGCTGAAGTCAAGATATACTATATCTACAGCATTTCCTTGATCCAGCCAATCAGTGATTCCGTCATAGAAGGAAATTAAGTTAGTCTGACATGACTTATTAGTTACAAACCCATGCTGACTCTGTTTAATCACTTCATTCTTATCCAGGTACTGACATACATGTTGTTTAATAATTTGTTCAAAGATCTTTCCTGGTATAGAAGTCAGACTCACTGGCCTATAGTTGCCTGGGTCCACCTTCTTCCCCTTTTTGAAGATAGGAACAACATTTGCTCTTCTCTAGTCTTCTGGGACTACTCCTGTTCTCCAAGAATTTTCAAAGATTATGGAGAGGGGTTCCAAAATTTATTCTGCTATCTCCTTCAGTACTCTGGGGTGTAATTCATCTGGACCTGGAGACTTGAATTCATTTAGGTTAGCTAAGTGTTTCCTCACTATCTTTCTGTTTATAGATATCCTGGATTCTTCTATTCCCTTAATAGGACAGTGAAGAGCAGATGATGTTACATTTCCTTTCTGAGAGAAATCAGATGCAAAATAGGAATAAAGTTCGGCCTTCTCAACATCCTGTCTTACCATTTCATCATTTTCATCCTGTAAAAATCCTATGGCATCTTTGACTTTTCTTTTACTTTTGACATATCCCCAAAATCCTTTATTATTGCTTTTGACATCTCTTGCAAGCCTCAATTCATTGTCAGCTTTAGATAATCTGATTTGTGCCCTGCAGGTTCTGCAGACAGCATTATATTCTTCTTTAGATATGCCTCCCTCTTTCCATTTTATAAACATTTTTTTCTTCCTTTTTAGCATGTGCTTAAGTTCTGTGTTCATCCATCCTGGCTTCCTTAAATGCTTCCTATTCTTCCCTCTTTTTAGAATTGTTAACAATTGTGCTTTGAGAATTTCATTTTTCAAGATTTCCCATCCTTCCTGGACATTTTTGTCTTTAAGGATATCCAGCCATTGGATCCCTCCAATTCTCTTTCTGAATCCCTTAAAATCTGCCTTTCTGAAATCTAACCTTAACGTCTGAGTCTTCACAGGTCTTCCTCCTCTAGTTATCCAAAATTCTAAAATATCAAGGTCGCTACCTCCTAGGGTCCCAGCCACTTTTACCTCCTCAGCCATTTCCTCCCTGTTTATGAGGATTAGACCCAAGGTAGCAGTTCCCCTTGTTTTCTCCCCTACCTTTTGGAAGATAAAGTTGTCAGCAAGAGAGGATAAGAATGTCCTTGACCTGTTAGTTTTGCCTGAGAGAGATTCCTAGTCTCACAGATCATGACTAAATTACTTATAGGGTTTTTATCAACCTCATATTTAATTTTACATATGGAACCATTGTGGTTGTTGCTTGACTATTTCACCCAATCAGAGTCACCACTGATTGACTGCAGAAGTCACATGTCAACTATGCATGAAGAGAAGGGAAGGAGTCTGGTGTGAGACATGGCCAGTAGTGTAGAGGAATGAAAAGGGTTTATATGATAAGTATATGGCATTTTTTTAATGTGGTGATAAATAACTCTGTTTAAGACTTGCCATTGTTCAGTAGCATAGATTTAATTCTCTGACAGGTAGGAATTAGTCATGGATGAACCTGAACAGTAAAGTTCGGAGACAGAACCAAACACTTACTGTTCGGGCATGGACCCCAAACACTGACTTCACCAGGAAGTCTGTGTTACTGTTTGGGTTTGGCGCCCCAAACATTGGGTGTTTCTCATGCTGTCATCTGCATGACAAAGCGAGAACCACCAGCGGATCTGATTGGAGGTAAGATTATTACAGTCGGTCAGAGCATCAGCAGTTGTGATTGGCGGTAAAAAGTTTACCTCTGGTCAGAGAGGCATTGGCTGATGTGAATACTACTTTCATTATCCTGATGAGGATGTATAATGAGTCACAGAAAGTTGTATTGCTATATTATAATTCCAACTGTGACCCACTTTTTTCACAAGTGACCAGGGCTTTAGTGGAATGCGAGTAAGGTGAGTATAACTGTTTGTTATTTTTAAATACATTTTTAAAATGATGTGTTTTTTTATTTGCAGTAAAGGACTATATTATGGGTGAGTCCAATACCTGTAGCCCCTTACCAGCCCAAAAACCAGCCATAATAAAGCTGACAGCTGAAGGTTTCAGCCCACAGCTGTCAGTTTTGTCATGCTGGTTATCAAAAAAAGAAAGACTCCATGTAATTAATAAAAGTATTTATTTTTAGCACAGGTGCAGGCTAATGAATACTTCCATCAGCCATGCCTGCTCTCGCTGTCAGCAGGTGTAGGCTAATTGGAGTAGTACTCACATCAGTCAACGCCTCTGTGATCAGAGGTAAACTGTTTACCGCCGGTCACAACTGCTGGCTCACGCTGTCATTTGACAATGTGAAAACCGCAGTTCTCAGACCGGCAGTGATAATCTTATCACCGATCAGAGCCAGTGTTGGCTGCTCTGTAATGCAGATGACAGTGTGTAAAACACGGATGTTCTTCTGAATGGGGTCCGAGTTCGTGTTCGGTTACTGTTGTGGTACCCGAATCTAAGTTTTTTAACTGTTCGGTCGAACCCCCCAGACACGATCATCTAGAGATACGCCCATCACTAGTAAGTATCGTGAATGCTATGCAGACTGTGTTGATTTCCTTCATTTGGTGTGTCATTAAGCCAGTAAATCAGAACAACCCCATATTTTTTAATAGGTACTTTTCGGAAAGAGAACCTCTCTTATTATAGTAGTGTCTTTGACAGGAGCCTTCTATATTATAAATGTGTTTCCCTGAATAACATGAATGACCAACTAGTAGGCTCAACCTGAATGAGAAAAATGAAACATAGTGTTTCATGGTCAATATTCCAATTACTGATCTGTATTTGACACATAAAGAGGATGTGTTTATGGCCAAGATCTTGAGACCATGCCGATTGCACTGCACCAATTAGCAGTGTTCAGCTCTTGTATTTATCATACACACAGAACAATGTGTCTCACTTGATGAGGCTAGTGTTCTCGCTGTGAAAATTCATGTCTGTATTATCCAATTTCATGGTGTAACCCTATTTTCAACCCACATTCCAAAATTAGCAGCTCCTCAGTATTCCTCCTCTCTCTGCTGCTGCTGAAAATTAACATTGCTAAGTACAAGCTGCAGCTGGATGTGAAGAGACTGAATACACTTGAATCAGGTTTTTATTAGCTGAAATCATAAAAAAGATCATTTTAATGTCAGGATTATAGAGCCATTCTAAAATTGTTTAATTTTTTAAGTACACCAACGTCATCAAGACTAAGAAATCTTGTCAGTAACTTGCAGCTTGTATTGTTAATTCTGGTGACAGATCTTATTTAAAAACTAGAGCACTAGAAGTGTCTTCCTTTCACTACCACTATCTATATATATATATATATATAATCACCTTAAGTTGTCCATCATCCACTTCCATCTGGATGTCCCTGAACGCTCGGATCCAGGAAGCAGGTGCCATCCCGAATGCCGTTGCGATCTCGACCGCTGCTCGGATCCAGGCCGCCGCTGCGATCCCGAACGCCGCTGTGATCCCGACCGCCGCTGGGATCCCAGCAGCCGCTTGGATCCAGGCTGCCGCTGAGATCCTGACTGCCACTGCGATCCCGACCACCGCTGGGATCCCGGCCACCGCAGGGATCCCAGCCATGGCCCGGATCCCATCTGCCACTAGGATTCCAGCTGCCGCTTGGATCCAGGCAGTCGCTGCGATCACGAGGCTGTGAAAGGGGTGTAATGAGGGGGTATAACGAGAGGGGTGTAATGAAGGGGTTATAAAGAGAGGATGTAATGAGGGGGTGTAACGAGAGGGTGTAATGAGGGGGGAGTAATGAGAGGGAAGCTGCCACTGGACCCTTGCCAGGATCCACTACCTGACTACACTCTGTTGTGAACTCCCTTACTCAGATTTCAGAGCCAAAGCTTCCTCTGCTCTCTCTGGTGGTTACTGAGAGTAGTGGAGCCTGGCCAGGTTGATGGAAGTTCTCCACCTGACAACGATAATTGGGAACCAGGGATTACTGGCTGGGAGCATTGTTATGAATGGGTCACCGAGGAGAAAAAGGCAAAGCAAGCTAAGTCACAGAAAACCAGAGAGGTTGGTAACTATGTAGATTGCAGATCCCTGATCTTACCACACAACTAGCAGTAGCCGTGGAGCGTGCCTAAGATGTTCCTATACGCCTCGTCACGGCGGGATGGCTAAATAAGCCTAAAGCAAGAAAAGGGAAAACTAACTGCCCCAGAGCAGACCCCAAAGGAATTGATAGCCCCCACACATGTATTGACTGTGAAACAAGATGAAGGCACAAACACAGGCAGGAAAATAGGCTGAGCAAATGATGGGGCCCAAGCTAACTAGACAGGAAAGGAAAGGAGAGACACTGTACTAGACAGGAAAGGAAAGGAGAGACACTGTCTGCAACCTGCAAAAAACCCTACAAAAAACATGTCCAACACTTCTGATAGCAAAATTAACCCTGAAGTCACTAGACTTCTCTCACTATATCAGCACTCTGAAATATTCTGAGACAGAGCAAAAAGAGACCAAACTAGTAAGGGACAAAAAGCCAATTGTCAAAATACTGATAAATAAGAGTGGAAATTCAGCACAGCCCCCAGCAGGGGCTGGCTGACCACACCAAAAAACTGAATAGACCAACAAAATCAAGTGTGAACATTAGCAGAAAAACTGAGCTTTAGATGACTGGAACAGAGCTGAAAACCAAGAGCTGACAAGCCAGAAGGAATCACCAGCAACTGAATAGGGTGTCGGCTGTCATAAATCCAATCTGAGACTCCTGAGATCCAATTGTCATCCTCATTCTCAGGTGGCAGATCTCCACCGATCAAATCAGCCTCTCTACCTCCTGTTACCACCAGAGGGAGCCTGGAAGGAGAGCTCACAACTGGTGAACCAGTGAATGAACTCACAATAGTACCCCCCTTGAGGAGGGGTCACTGAACCCTCATCCACGCCATCAGGCCGATCAGGATGGGCCCTGTTATGATTGAGTCACCGTAGGAGGCAGACACAAAAATAGAAGCTGCGTCCAGAAAACCAGAGAAGTTGGCAACTATCAGATTGCAGACCCCTGAACCTGTCAACACAACTAGCAGTAGCCGTGGGGTGTTCCTACGGTGCCCTACACCCCTCGATCACAGCCGGAGAGCTAAATAACCTAAAGACAGAAAAGGAAATCTAAACTGCCCCAGAGCAGACCCCAAAGTAAAAGACAGCCCCCAACATATAATGACGGTGAAGCAAGATGAAAAAACACTCACACAGATAGAAAGATAGGCTGAGCAAACGATGGGGCCCAAGCTAACTAAACAGAACAGGAAAGGAAGGTTGCTGTCTGCAATCTGCCAAAACCCTATCAAAAACATAAGCCAACAACCTGATATGGAAAAAGACCCTGAAGCAGCTAGGCTTCAAAAACTAAATCAGCACTCAGGTATTCTCAGAAGACAGAGCTAAAGGAATTCAGCTCACCCCAGCAGGGAATGGCAGAAATCCAGAAAAACAAAGCAAAACAAAGTCAAAGCACAAATGCAAAAAGCCGAGCAGAAAACTTAGCTTTAGAAGAGCAGGAATTCAGACTGGTCTCCAAGGATCCCACAGAGAAATCACCCGCAGGGCAGAAGGGCGTCAGCGGCCCTATATCCAGTCAGCAACTCCACTCAGTCAGTCATCATCATTAGGCTCAGGTGTTTGATAATCAGGCTCACTACCTTTCTTTACCAGAAGAGGGAGTTCATCAGGCCTCAGTAGTGAAGGGGAAAATGAACTCACAACAGGGCCCGGTGAAAAGCACGAACCACTCTATTGGCATGAATATCGGAGGCAGAGACCCAAGAATTATCGTCCTGACCATAACCCTTCCATTTGACCAAATACTGGAGTCTCCGTCTAACCAAATGAGAATCCAATATTTTCTATACCTCATATTCCACATTGCATTCAACCAACACAGGGTCAAGAGGTGCTGCCCTAGGAACCATTGGCTCAACAAACCTCTTCAACAGATATTTGTGAAATACGTTATGGATCTTGAATGTAACTGGAAGAGCCAATCGAAACGAAACAGGATTAAGAATTTCCAAAATCTTATAAGGACCAATAAATCTTGACTTAAATTTAGGAGATGCGACCTTCATAGGAATATTCTTAGACAACAACCAAACCATATCACCAACTTTAAACCGGGGGACCAATGGTCCTATGCCGGTTGGAAAATCGCTGGGCCTTTTCCTGAGAGAGTGACAACTTATCCACCACTTGGTCCCATATCTGCTGCATTCTCTTAACCACAGTGTCCACATTTGGCAGGACGAAGATTCCACTTGCCCTGAAGAGAATCGAGGATGAAACCCAAAATTACAGAAAAAGGGTGACATCAAAGTGGCAGAACTAGCTCTATTGTTCAGTGCGATTTCGGCCAAGGGCAAAAATGAGACCCAATCATCCTGATCAGCAGATATAAAACATCTCAAATAAGACTCCAAGGTCTGGTTTGTTCTCTCAGTCTGTCCATTGGTCTGGGGATGAAACGCGGAGAAGGATAACTGAATTCCCAGATTGGAACAAAAGGCTTTCCAGAATCTGGAAACAAACTGGACTCCTCTGTCGGACACAATATTCCTAGGAATCCCATGTAACCGAACCTCCTGTTGTAAAAACAAGAGCACCAAGTCAGCGGAAGATGGCAACTTTGGGAGTGGTACAAGATGGACCATCTTCGAAAATCTATCACAAATCACCCAGATAACAGTCATTCTCTGAGAGACAGGAATATCAGAAATAAAATCCATTGAGATATGGGTCCATGGCCTCTTGGACACAGGCAAGGGCATCAGCAACCCACTAGAATGAGAACAGGGTTTAGACCGAGAACAAGTCCCACAGGACTGTACAAAATTCCTGATGTCACGAGATAAGGCAGGCCACCAAAAGGACCGACTCACCAAATCTTTGGTACCAAAAATACCTGGATGACCAGCCAATGCGGAGCAATGAATTTCAGACATCACTCACTTTCTCCACTGGTCAGTAACATACAATTTTCCCATAGGGCAATGCTCAGGTTTATCCTCCTGAAATTCCTCCAGGGCGCGTTTCAAATCGGGCGAAATGGCAGAAAGAACTACCCCCTCACCTAGGATGGTAGTAGGCTCGGTCACACTAAGAGAATCGGGAAAGAAACTCCTAGAAAGGGCGTCTGCCTTAACATTCTTAGTACCCGGAAGAAAAGAGACCACAAAATTAAAACATGTGAAAAACAAGGCCCAGCTAGCCTGTCTAGGATTCAAGCATTTGGCCGACTCCAGATAAATCAAATTCTTGTGATCGGTGAGGACCACAACTTGATGTTTAGCTCCCTCCAACCAATGTCTCCACTCCTCAAATGCCCACTTCATGGCCAACAATTCCCGATTCCCCACATCATAGTTGCGTTCAGATGGGGAGAACTTTTGAGAAAAGAAGGCACAGGGATTCATCTTAGAAGTCACAGGGTCTTTTTGGGACAAAACAGCTCCTGCACCAATCTCAGAAGCATCTACCTCCACCTGAAATGGAAGTGAGACATCAGGTTGCCGTAAAACTGGAGCTGAAGTAAATCTCTGTTTAAGCTCCTGAAATGCTGAGATAGCCTCAGGAGACCAATTCAGCACATCAGTGCCCTTCTTGGTCAGATCAGTCAGTGGTTTGACAATACCAGAAAAATTACCTATAAATTTACGATAGAAATTAGCAAAACCCAAAAACTTCTGGAGGGCCTTCAAAGAAGTAGGTTGAACCCAATCATAAATGGCCTGCACCTTGGCCGGGTCCATTTCAATAGTCGATGGAGATAAGATAAATCCCAAAAATGAAATCCTCTGTACACCAAAGAGGCATTTCGATCCCTTGACAAACAGGGAATTCTCCCTCAAAATCCAGAACACAGACCGGACATGTTCCACATGAGAATCCCAATCACTAGAAAAGATCAAAATATCATCCAGATAGATGATCAAAAACTTATCCACAAAGTCACGGAAAATATCATTCATAAAGGACTGGAAGACAGAAGGGGCATTAGTGAGCCCAAAAGGCATCACCAGGTACTCAAAATGTCCCTCTGGAGTATTAAACGCAATCCTCCATTCATCCCCGTGCTTGATGCGAATAAGATTATACACCTCCTGAGGTCAAGCTTAGTAAACCAGCAGGCACTCTTAACTCTGGAGAATAAATCAGACATCAGAGGTAACGGGTACTGATATTTAACCGTCATCTTGTTAAGGGAATGATAATCAATACACGGTCTTAATGAACCATCTTTCTTGGCCACAAAAAAAAACCCAGCACCTAAAGGTGACGAGGATGGTCTAATAAGACCCGTCTCCAATGACTCCTTAATATAGGATCGCATAGCATCCTGTTCGGGTACTGATAAGTTGAAAAGCCGACCCTTGGGAAATTTACACCCAGGCATCAACTCAATTGCACAATCATAACACCTATGAGGAGGCAAAGTCAGACTTGCTCTCACTAAATACATCAGAAAAATCAGCTAGATAATCAGGAATATCATGAGACTGAGGAGAGGGGGAGAAAACAGGAGCGTCCAAAAGAACACACTGACAACTCCAACTCACCACAGACCCAGATTTCCAATCCAAAACTGGATTATGAGTTTGCAACCAAGGAAAACCCAGAACAATAGTATCATGCAGATTATGCAGCACCAAAAATTTACAATTTTCTTGGTGGTCTGGGGCAACTCGCATTGTCACCTGGGTCCAAAACTGAGGTTTATTCTCCACCAAAGGAGTAGCATCAATACCCCTCAAAGGAATAGGCGTCCGCAGAGGCGTCATGGAAAAACCACAACTTTTAGCAAAGTCCAAATCCATCAGATTCAACGCTGCTCCTGAATCCAGAAAAGCCTTTGTGGAAAACTTGGATAAGGAGCAGATCAGAGTAATTGCCAAAAGAAACTTAGGTTATATACTGCCCACAGCAAATGTGTGTGCAAAACGTTTCTCTCGTTTTGGGCAGAAAGAAATAATATGAGAGGCGTCTCCAAAGAAAAAACACAGCTTATTACGGCTTCTAAACTCCTGATGTTGCGCCCTAGACAAAACCCCATCACATTGCATAGGTTCAGACGTTTGTTCAAAAGGTGGCAGCGTCTCCCATGTAGTTTATGTTCACGTAAACGCCGATCAACTTGAATGGCTAATGACATAGAATCATCCAGACCAGAGGGAACAGGATATCCCACCATAACATCTTTTACGGTCTCTGATAAACCCTTCTGAAAGAGAGCTGTCAATGCACTATCATTCCATGTAGTAAGGACCGCCCACTTTTGGAATTTTTGACAGTATAACTCTGCAGAATCCTGACCCTGGTTTAATGCCAACAGGGTTCTCTCAGCTTGATCAACAGCATTAAGTTCATCATACAACAACCCCAAGGCTTGAAAAATGCATCCACATTAGTCAGAATAGGATTTTCAGGTGTCAGAGAAAATGCCCAATCCTGGGGATCACCGCGCAGCAAGGAGATGACAATTTTAACCTGCTGCACAGAGCTCCCCGATGAGTTAGGCTTCAAGGCCAGAAATAATTTACAATTATTCTTAAAATTCAGAAATTTAGACCGATCCCCAGAAATCACATCTGGAGTAGGGATCTTAGGTTCAGCAGCATGTGACTGAATGAGGTAGGTGGAAATTCCCTGCACTTCAGCAGCCAGCTGCTCCACACGATCAGACAATTGCTTAATCTCCATTAGGAAAAAGAAAAAAAAATCCTCCTACGGCCCCAGAGAAAAAAAAGGGGAAAAAATATATTAAAAAAATTCTGACACTTTTTTTTAACAACTTTTTCCTGCTTTTGAGTACCCTAGAATCTGCGGTATGGCTGGTGATTCTGTTATGAATGGGTCACCGAGGAGAAAAAGGCAAAACAAGCTAAGTCACAGAAAACCAGAGAGGTTGGTAACTATGCAGATTGCAGATTCCTGATCTTACTACACAACTAGCAGTAGCCGTGGAGCGTGCCTACGATGTTCCTAGACGCCTCGTCACGGCCGGAGGGCTAAATAAGTCTAAAGCAAGAAAAGGGAAAACTAACTACCCCAGAGCAGACCCCAAAGGAATAGATAGCCCCCACACATGTATTGACGGTGAAACAAGATGAAGGCACAAACACAGGCAGGAAAATAGGCTGAGCAAATGATGGGGCCCAAGCTAACTAGACAGGAAAGGAAAGGAGAGACACTGTCTGCAACCTGCAAAAAACCCTACAATAAACATGTCCAACACTTCTGATAGCAAAATTAACCCTGAAGTCACTAGACTTCTCTCACTATATCAGCACTCTGAAATATTCTGAGACAGAGCAAAAAGAGACCGAACTAGTAAGGGACAAAAAACTAATTGGCAAAATACTGATAAATAAGAGTGGAGATTCAGCACAGCCCCCAGCAGGGGCTGGCTGACCACACCAAAGAACTGAATAGACCAACAAAATCAAGTGTGAACATTAGCAGAAAAACTGAGCTTTAGATGACTGGAACAGAGCTGAAAACCAAGAGCTGACAAGTCAGAAGGAATCACCAGCAACTGAATAGGGCGTCAGCTGTCTTAAATCCAATCTGAGACTACTGAGATCCAATCGTCATCCTCATTCTCAGGTGGCAGATCTCCACCGATCAAATCAGCCTCTCTACCTCCTGTTACCACCAGAGGGAGTCTGGAAGGAGAACTCACAACTGGTGAACCAGAGAATGAACTCACAACAGAGCAAATAATGGAGCTGGCTGCTCTTGAAGGTTGCTGATGATTTTCCTCCTTGTGCATTTGGAGTTTTTTGGTCCCCTGCCTGATCGGCATGGTTCAGTTAAGTGATTCTTTTGCTAATCCTTTGTATCTAATGTGGTTGTGCCTTTTTTTGCTTTCTGCCTTGTTGCTAGGGTTCAGCGTGCTCCCTGATGGGGGCAGCACTGGGCCCTGCTTCATATGTCACAGCTTGTTCAGTCCCCTGTTATGTTAGTATCTTTTTGCTTTGCTTCCAGTTTATACCAGAGTACTGGTCTAGTGGGGGTGAGGTCGTGTGGCCTCAGGTTTTTTGTATATCAGAAGTGTTGGACTTTTTTAGGGTTTTGTGCGTGATTGCAGACAGTATCTTTTCTGTCCTGTCCTGTCTAAACAGCTTGGGCCCCACCGTTTGCTCAGTCTGTTTTCTGCCTGTGTTTGTGTCTCATCTTGTCTCACTGACAATATATGTTTGGGGCCGTCTATTCCTTTGGGGATCTGCTCCAGGGCAGCTTAGATTTCACCTTTCTGTCTTTAGGCTTAGTTAGTTCTCTGGCTGTGACAAAGTGTCTAGGGCATCGTAGGAAAGCTGCACAGCTACTGCTAGTTGTGTTGATAGGATCAGGGGTCTGCAATCCGCTTAATTACCAACCTCTCCGGTCTTCTGGTGGCTTAGCCTGTTCCTGCTATCCTCCTCAGTGACCCATTCATAACAGAATCACCAGCCACAGACTCTAGGGCACTCAAAAGAAGGAAAGAATTGTAAAGAAAAAGAAAAAAAAGATGTCAGAATTTTCTTTATATATTTTTTCCTCTTTTTCTCTGGGGCCGTAGGAGGATTTGTCCTATCGTGTTTAGCAGCTCGCTGCTGAGGTAACATAGTAACATAGTTACATAGTGCGGGGAATTTCTGCCTATCTCGCTCAGTCATCTGCTGTAGAACCAAAGATCCCTATTCCTGATGTGTTTTCGGGGGATCGTTCAAAATTTTTTAATTTCAAGAATAACTGTAAACTATTTCTTGCTTTGAAGACTAATTCATCGGGGAGCTCAGTGCAGCAGGTTAAAATTGTCATCTCCCAGCTGCACGGCAATCCCCAGGATTGGGCTTTTTCTCTGACACCTGGAGATCCTATTCTGGCTAATGTAGATGCATTTTTTCAGGCCCTGGGGTTGTTGTATGATGAACCTAATGCTATTGATCAAGCTGAGAAAACCTTATTGCCATTGAACCAGGATCAGGATGCTGCGGTGTTATATTGCTAGAAGTTCCAAAAGTGGGCGGTCCTTACTAAATGGAATGATGATGCCCTAGCAGCTCTCTTTTGGAAAGGTCTGGCAGAAACTGTAAAAGATGTTATGGTGGGATTTCCTGTCCCCTCTGGTCTTAATGACTCCATGTCATTAGCCATTCAAATTGATCGACGTTTATGTGAACGTAAAAGTACGAAAGAGGCGGTGCTGCCTTTTGAACAAACTTCTGAACCCATGCAATATGATAGGGTTTTGTCTAGGGTGCAACGTCAAGAGTTCAGAAGGCTTAATAAGTTGTTCTTCTTTTCTGGGGATGCCTCTCATGCTATTTCTGTCTGCCCTAAACAAGAAAAACATTTTGCTCACGCATTTGCGGTGGGCAGTGTACAGCCTAAGTTCCTGTTGGCAGTTACCTTGATCTGCTCCTTGTCTACATTTTCTGCTAAAGCCTTTGTTGATTCACGAGCAGCCTTGAATCTGATGAATCTTGACTTTGCCAAATGTTGTGGTTTCCCCATGGTGCCCCTGAGAACCCTTATTCCCTCGAGGGGGATTGATGCTACCCTTTGGCGGAGAATAAACCCCAGTTTTGGACCCAGGTAATAATGCAGGTCACCCGAAACATCAGGAGAATTGTAAATTTTTGCTGCTGCACAATTTGCATGATATTGTTGTGCTTGGGTTTTTCTTGGTTGCAGGCCCATAATCCTGTTTTGGATTGGAAATCTGTGTCTTTGGTGAGTTGGGGTTGTCAATGTATTCTTAGTGACACTCCTGTTTTCTCCACGTCTCCCCAGTCTCAAGATGTTCCTGACTATTTGGCTGATTTTTCTGATGTATTTAGTGAGAGTAAGTCCGCGTCTTTGCCTCCTCACAGGAGTTATGACTGCGCAATTGAGTTAATGCCTGGTTGTAAATTTCCCAAGGGTCAGCTTTTCAACTTATCGGTACCTGAACATGATGCTATGCGATCTTATATCAAGGAATCATTGGAGAAGGGTCATATCAGACCATCCTCTTCGCGTTTGGGTGCTGGTTTTTTATATGGCCAAAAAAGATGGCTCATTAAGGCCATGTATTGACTATCGTTCCCTTAACAAAATCACTGTTAAATATCAGTACCCGTTACCCCTGATTTCTGATTTATTTTCTAGAGTTAAAAGTGCTTGCTGGTTTACCAAACTTGACCTCAGGGGGGCGTATAATCTTATTCGCATCAAGCACGGGGCTGAATGGAGGATTGCGTTTAATACTCCAGAGGGACATTTTGAGTACCTGGTGATGCCTTTTGGGCTCACTAATGCCCCTTCCGTCTTCCAATCTTTTATGAACAATATTTTTCGGGACCTTGTGGATAAGTTTTTGATCATTTATCTGGATGATATTTTGATTTTTTCCAGTGATTGGGATTCTCATGTGGAACATGTCCGGGCTGTGTTCCGGATTTTGAGGGAAAATTCCCTGTATGTTAAGGGATCAAAATGTCTTTATGGTGTACAGAGGATTTTGTTTTTGGGATTCATTTTGTCCCCGTCTGCTCTTGAAATGGACCAAGCCAAGGTACAGGCCATATATGATTGGGTTCAGCCCACTTCTCTGAAGGTTCTTCTGAAGTTTTTGGGTTTTGCTAATTTCTACCGTAAATTTATAAGTAATTTTTCTGGTATTGTTAAACCACTGACGGATTTGACCAAAAAGGGCGCTGATGTGGTGAATTGGTCTCCAGAGGCAGTCACGGCATTTCAGGAGCTGAGGCAGAGATTCACTTCTCCTCCGGTTCTACGGCAGCCTGATGTTTCACTCCCATTTCAGGTGGAAATAGATGCTTCTGAGATTGGTGCAGGAGCCGTTTTGTCTCAGAGGGATCCGGTAACCTCTAAGATGAATCCCTGTGCCTTCTTTTCTCAAAAGTTTTCTCCATCTGAACATAGCTATGACGTGGGGAATCGGGATTTATTGGCCATGAAGTGGACATTTGAAGAGTGGAAACATTGGTTGGAGGGAGCTAGACATCAAGTTGTGGTCCTCACAGATCTCAAGAATTTGATTTATCTTGAATCAGCCAAGCGCTTGAATCCTAGACAGGCTAGGTGGGCCTTGTTTTTCACGTGTTTTAATTTTGTGGTCTCCTTTCTTCCGGGCACTAAGAATGTTATGGCGGACGCCCTTTCTAGGTGTTTCTTTGCGGATTCTCTTATCGTGGCGGAGCCTGCTGCAATTCTAGGTGAGGGGGTAGTTCTTTCCGCCATCTCGCCCGATTTGAGACGTGCCCTGGAGGAATTTCAGGAGGATAAACCTGAAGGATGTCCTATGGTAAAATTGTATGTCCCTGACCAGTGGAGGAAAAGAGTAATGTCTGAAATTTATTGCTCCGCGTTGGTTGGTCATCCAGGTATCTTTGGTTCCAGAGATTTGGTGAGTCAGTCTTTTTGGTGGCCTGCTTATCTCATGATGTCAGGAATTTTGTGCAGCCCTGTAGGACTTGTTCTCGGTCTAAGCCCTGTTCTCGTGCTAGTGGTTTGTTGATGCCCCTGCCGGTGCCAGGAGGCAGTGGACCCATATCTCAATGGATTTTATCTCTGATCTCCCTGTCTCTCAGAGAATGACGGTTATTTGGGTGATCTGTGATAGACTTTCTAAGATGGTCCATCTTGTACCACTCCCAAAGTTGCCATCTTCTTATGAGTTGGTTCCCTTGTTTTTACAACAAGTGGTTCGTTTGCACGGGATTCCTGAGAACATTGTGTCGGACAGAGGGGTCCATGTTGTGAGTTAATTTTCCCCTTCACTACTGAGGCCCGATGAACTCCCTCTTCTGGTAAAGAAAGGTAGTGAGCCTGATTATCAAACACCTGAGCCTAATGATGATGACTGGCTGAGTGGAGTTACTGACTGGAAATAAGGCCGCCGACGCCCTTCTGCCCTGCCGGTGATTTCTCTGTGGGATCCTTGGAGACCAGTCTGAATTCCTGCTCTTCTAAAGCTAAGTTTTCTGCTCGGCCTTTTGCATTTGTGCTTTGACTTTGTTTTGCTTTGTTTTCCTGGATTTCTGCCATTCCCTGCTGGGGTGAGCTGAATTCCTTTAGCTCTATCTTCTGAAAATACCTGAGTGCTGATTTAGTTTTTGAAGCCTAGCTGCTTCAGGGTCTTTTTCCATATCAGCTTGTTGGCTTATGTTTTTGATAGGGTTTTGGCAGATTGCAGACAGCAACCTTCCTTTCCTGTTCTGTTTAGTTAGCTTGGGCCCCATCGTTTGCTCAGCCTATCTTTCTATCTGTGTGAGTGTTTTTTCATCTTGCTTCACCGTCATTATATGTTGGGGGCTGTCTTTTACTTTGGGGTCTGCTCTGGGGCAGTTTAGATTTCCTTTTCTGTCTTTAGGCTATTTAGCTCTCCGGCTGTGATCGAGGGGTCTAGGGCACCGTAGGAACCCCCCACGGCTACTGCTAGTTGTGTTGATAGGTTCAGGGGTCTGCAATCTGATAGTTGCCAACTTCTCTGGTTTTCTGGACGTAGCTTCTGTTTTTGTGTCTGCCTCCTATAGTGACTCAATCATAACAGAATCACCCGCCATACCGCAGATTCTAGGGTACTCAATAGCAGGAAAGAATTGTAAAAAAAAAAAAAAAAAAAGTGTGTATATTTTTTCCTCTATATCTCTGAGGCCGTAGGTGGAATTTTTTTTTCTCTCAACGGAGATAAAGCAATTGTCTGATCGTGTGGAGCAGCTCGCTGCGGAAGTGCGGGGAATTTCCGCCTACCTTGCTCATTCACATGCTGCTGAACCAAAGATTCCTACACCTGATGTATTTTTTGGGGATCGGTCTAAATTTTTGAATTTCAAAAATAATTGTAAATAATTTTTTGCCTTGAAGCCTAACTCGTCAGGGAGCTCCGCGTAGCAGGTTAAAATTGTCATCTCTTTGCTGCGTGGCGATCCCCAGGATTGGGCGTTTTCTTTGAAACCTGATGATCCTATTCTGACTAATGTGAACGCATTTTTTCAAGCCTTGGGGTTGTTGTATGACGAACTTAATGCCATTGATCAGGCTGAAAAGACCCTGCTGGCATTGAACCAGGGTCGAGATTCTGCAGAATTGTACTGTCAAAAATTCCAAAAATGGGCAGTACTTACTACCTGGAATGATAATTCCTTGGCTGCTCTCTTTCAGAAGGGGTTGTCAGAAGCCGTAAAAGATACTATGGTGGGATTTCCTGTTCCCTCTGGTCTTGACAATTCTATGTCATTAGCCATTCAGGTTGATCGGCGTTTGTGCGAACACAAAACTGCACGAGAGGTGTTGCCACCTGTTGAACAAATGTCTGAACCTATGCAATGTGATAGAGTTTTGTCCAGAGAGCAGCGTCAGGAGTTCAGAAGGCGTAATAAGTTGTGTTTTTTCTGTGGAGATGCCTCGCATATTATTTCTGTCTGTCCTAAACGAGAGAAACGCTTTGCACACACGTTTTCTGTTGGTGGTGTTCAACCTAAGTTTCTTCTGGCTATTACTGTCCACATTTTCCGCCAAGGCTTTTGTGGATTCGGGAGCAGCCCTAAACCTAATGGACTTGGATTTTGCTAAACGTTGTGGATTTCCGATGACACCTCTGCAGACGCCTATCCATTTGAGGGGGATTGATGCTACTCCTTTGGCTAAAAATAAACCTCAGTTTTGGACCCAGGTGGTAATGCGGGTCGCCCCAGACCATCAAGAAAATTGCAGATTTTTGGTGTTGCATAATCTGCATGATACTATTGTTCTGGGGTTTCCCTGGTTACAAATTCATAATCCAGTTTTGGATTGGAAATCTGTGTCTGTGGTGAGTTGGGGTTGTCGGTGTGCCTTTAGTGAGGCTCCGGTGTTTTCCACCTCTCCTCAGTCGCATGATGTTCCTGATTATTTGGCGGACTTTTATGATGTATTTAGTGAGAATGAGTCTGTGTCTCTGCCTCCTCATAGGAGTTATGACTGTGCAATTAAACTGAGCCCGGGGTGTAAATTTCCCAAAGGTCGGCTCTTCAATTTATCTGTACCCGAGCACGAGGCTAAGCGATCCTATATTAAGGAGGCGTTGGAGAAGGGTCATATTAGACCATCCTCGTCACCCTTAGGTGCCGTTTTTTTTTTTGTAGCCAAAAAGGTTGGATCATTAAGACCTTGTATTGATTATCGTGCCCTCAACAAAATTACTGTTAAATATCAGTATCCGTTACCCCTGATTTCTGATCTATTCTCCAGAGTTAAAGGCGCTTGCTGGTTTACCAAGCTTGACCTCAGGGGGCGTATAATCTTATTCGCATTGAGCATGGGGATGAATGGAAGACGGCGTTTAATACTCCGGAGGGACATTTTGTGTACCTGGTGATGCCTTTTGGGCTCACTAATGCCCCTTCTGTCTTCCAGTGCTTCATGAACGATATTTTCCGAGATTTTGTCGATAAATTTTTGATTATCTATCTGGATGATATTTTGATCTTCTCCAAGGATTGGGATTCTCATGTGGAACATATTCGGACTGTGTTCCGGATCTTGAGGGAGAATTCCCTGTATGTCAAAGGATCTAAATGCCTTTTTGGAGTACAGAGGATTTCTTTTTTGGGATTTATTTTGTCCCCGTCAACTATTGAAATGGACCCGGCCAAGGTACAGGCCATTTACGATTGGGTTCAGCCCACTTCTTTGAAGGCCCTCCAGAAGTTTTTGGGTTTTGCTAATTTTTATCGGAAATTTTATAGCAAAATTTTCTAGTATTGCCAAGCCATTGACTGATTTGACTAAGAAGGGTGCTGATGTGTTAAATTGGTCTCCGGAGGCTGTTTCTCCTTTCAGGAGCTGAAGCGAAGATTCACCTCCGCCTCAGTTTTGCGGCAACCTGATGTCTCACTTCCGTTCCAGGTAGAGGTGGATGCTTCTGAGATTGGTGCAGGAGCTGTTTTGTCCCAAAAGGATCCTGTAACATCTAAAATGAATCCCTGTGCTTTCTTTTCCCGAAAGTTCTCTCCATCTGAACGTAACTATGATGTGGGGAATCGGGAACTGTTGGCCATGAAATGGGCATTTGAGGAGTAGAGACATTGGTTGGAGGGAGCTAAGCATCAAGTCGTGGTCCTCACTGACCACAAGAATTTGATTTACCTAGAGTCGGCTAAGCGCTTGAACCCTAGACAGGCTAGGTGGGCCTTGTTTTTTACACGTTTTGATTTTGTGGTTTCTTTTCTTCCTGGAACTAAGAATGTCAAGGCAGACGCCCTCTCTAGGAGCTTCTTTGCTGATTCTCCTGTGGTGACCAATCCTGCTACCATCTTAGGCGAAGGGGTAGTTCTTTCTGCCATCTCGCCCGATTTGAGACGTGCTCTGGAAGAGTTCCAGGAGGACAAACCTGAGCGTTGTCCCAGTGGAAAGTTGTATGTTCCTGACCAGTGGAAGAAGAGAGTGATGTCTGAAGTTCATTGCTCTGCTTTGGCTGGTCATCCAGGTATTTTTGGTACTAGAGATCTGGTGAGTCGGTCTTTTTGGTGGCCCTCCTTGTCTCGTGATGTCAGGAATTTTGTGCAGTCCTGTGGGACGTGCTCCCGGTCTAAATCGTGTTCTCGCTCTAGTGGGTTGTTAATGCCTTTGCCTGTCCCCAAGAGGCCATGGACCCATATTTCAATGGATTTCATCTCTGATATGCCTGTCTCTCAAAGGATGACTGTTATTTGGGTGATTTGTGATAGGTTGTCTAAGATGGTTCATCTTGTACCACTCCCTAAGTTGCCGTCTTCCTCTGAGTTGGTGCCCCTGTTTTTGCAACAGGTGGTTCGCTTGCACAGGATTCCTGAGAACAATGTATCTGACAGAGGAGTTCAGTTTGTGTCTAGATTTTGGAGAACTTTCTGTTCCAAGCTGGGAATTCAGTTGTCCTTCTCCTCTGCTTTTCACCCTCAGACCAATGGGCAGACAGAGAGAACAAACCAGACCTTGGAGTCATATTTGAGAAGTTTTATTTCTGCTGATCAGGATGATTGGGTTTCATTTTTGCCCTTGGCCGAATTTGCTTTAAATAATAGAGCTAGTTCTGCCACTTTGATGTCACCATTTTTTTGTTACTTTGGGTTTCATCCTCGATTTTCTTCACGGCAGGTGGAGCCCTCTGCCTGCCCAGGTGTTGACACTGTGGTGGAGAGAATGCACCAGATCTGGGACCAAGTGGTGGATAAGTTATCTCTCTCCCGGGAAAAGGCCCAGCGGTTTTCCAACCGACATAGGACCATTGGTCCCCAGTTTAAGGTTGGTGATATGGTTTGGTTATCATCAAATAATATTGCTATGAAGGTGGCTTCTCCTAAGTTTAAGCCTAGATTTATTGGACCTTACAAGATATTGGAGATTATTAATCCGATCTCTTTTCGTTTGGCTCTTCCTGTCACATTTAAAATCCATAATGTGTTCCATAAATCTTTGTTGAAGAGGTTTGTTGAACCTGTTGTTCCGGGGGTGGCACCTCCAGACCCTGTATTGGTTGAAGGTAAAATGGAATATGAGGTAGAGAAAGTACTGGATTCCCGTCTGGCTAGACGGAGACTCCAGTATTTGGTTAAGTGGAAGGGTTATGGTCAGGAGGATAATTCCTGGGTCTCTGCCTCTGATATTCATGCCAAAAGATTGGTGCGTGCCTTTCATTGGGCTCACCCGGATCGCCCTGGTGCATGGATGAGGGTTCGGTGACCCCTCCTCAAGGGGGAGGTACTGTTGTGAGTTCATTTTCCCCTTCACTACTGAGGCCCGATGAACTCCCTCTTCTGGTAAAGAAAGGTAGTGAGCCTGATTATCAAACACCTGAGCCTAATGTTGATGACTGGCTGAGTGGAATTACTGACTGGATATAAGGCCGCCGACGCCCTTCTGCCCTGCCGGTGATTTCTCTGTGGGAACCTTGGAGGCCAGTCTGAATTCCTGCTCTTCTAAAGCTAAGTTTTCTGCTCGGCCTTTTGCATTTGTGCTTTGACTTTGTTTTGCTTTGTTTTTCTGGATTTCTGCCATTCCCTGCTGGGGTGAGCTGAATTCCTTTAGCTCTGTCTTCTGAAAATACCTGAGTGCTGATTTAGTTTTTGAAGCCTAGCTGCTTCAGGGTCTTTTTCCATATCAGCTTGTTGGCTTATGTTTTTGATAGGGTTTTGGCAGATTGCAGACAGCAACCTTCCTTTCCTGTTCTGTTTAGTTAGCTTGGGCCCCATCGTTTGCTCAGCCTATCTTTCTATCTGTGTGAGTGTTTTTTCATCTTGCTTCACCGTCATTATATGTTGGGGGCTGTCTTTTACTTTGGGGTCTGCTCTGGGGCAGTTTAGATTTCCTTTTCTGTCTTTAGGCTATTTAGCTCTCCGGCTGTGATCGAGGGGTCTAGGGCACCGTAGGAACCCCCCACGGCTACTGCTAGTTGTGTTGATAGGTTCAGGGGTCTGCAATCTGATAGTTGCCAACTTCTCTGGTTTTCTGGACGCAGCTTCTATTTTTGTGTCTGCCTCCTACGGTGACTCAATCATAACAGGGCCCATCCTGATCGGCCTGATGGCGTGGATGAGGGTTCAGTGACCCCTCCTCAAGGGGGGTACTATTGGGTAAAATAACTCTGCATAGTGGTGACTGGGCGTACTCACACTATTAAGGACTTAACTTTATTTGATACTCATTAATTTTACCGCATAGTGGCATTTGTGACCTGGAAGATAATTTTTGGGTGAAAACTTCAGGTCATAAGATATTTACCACCCAAGAAGTCTTGTCAACGATCCTTTCACAAAACTCTCTACTAAGAGACACTACCACTCTATTTCACCTATTGTTTAAACCTGCACAGTGACTTCATTATATATAATATTAAGTTTTCAGTTATAGTCAGCACTAAACAAACTGGTTACAGGGTCATATCTATAGCTTTGAAAATTAAAAAAAATCTCTTTTTCATAGCATAACTTGACTTATATAGATCTATGACAGCACTTTTTACCTACAACTACATAAGAACTTGTTTACACAGAACTGGTAAACCTTCTGTCATACTACGTACTAATCAGCGTACCTGATTTAGTCAGACAGAATGGCATCTGGTAACCTGAGATATAAAGGGCAACCAAATAGCACCAAAAATAAATGGGACACCACAAAAACGAGACAAATCAAATATTCCTCTGATCCAGTAAGTCCACACAAATCCAGATCTCCACGTGAGAGGTCTGAAGACAAATATAAATCCTCACTAAAAGACACAAACTCCTGTCTTGGCAAATTAATGCAAGAAAAAAAAGTACAAAGGGATTTACTCCCTGAGCTTCATAATTCTATGAAGCCTAGCGTGAACACTAAAATTGACGGTCAGTATGTTGAACCTAACACTACACGTGAAGACACTATGGACCTTTCTCAGCCTCACAAGCTTAAGAACCTGGGAAAAGGAGACAAAGGCAGCGGTATTTCTGCTCTAGATCCAGACAGCACATCAGAGGATCTTTCCCTTAATGAGAGCCCTAATAAACCCCTACAAAAAAAGGGCACCAGGTAGACTCAACTCAAGAGGGACCCTCATTAGACACGATTAATTATTAATCCTTTTTTGCCTCAGAGAGACAGTTATCTGAAGGGGTCCTTGCCAACTTCTGTAAAGCTTTAAAAGATACAATTACCCTGGGCTTCGAGGCTCAAAGGAATCTCATACAAGAGGTTAGTGACAAGTTTACGCAGAGGTTTGAGGTCAATGAGACCAAAATTACCAAGTTGGAAAATAAAATTGAGACACTAGTCCAACAAAATCTGAATCTGGGAGAGGAAGTCAAATTTCTACAGTCCAAAATGACGGATCTGGAAGACAGATCTCGTCGAAATAATCTTAAACTTAGGGGTATACCAGAGACCATCTTACAAGATGATCTTTCTAACTATGCCAAGACCTTATTTAAAAAGGCAGTTCCCACACTGTCAGATATTCACTTGACAATTGACAGAATTCATAGGTTACCTAGACTAAAGGGCATACCTCCAGACAAACCTAGAGATACCCTTATGAGGTTACTATTTTTTGAGACCAAAGAAAAAAATCTTAAAATTTTTAGAGACAAACATACTTTTCCAGCCCCATATGATAAGATAAAAGTCTACTCAGATTTTTCAAAGAACACTATGGACGCCAGAAGAGCATTTAGGGAGATTACAACCAAACTGAGAGATCTAGGCCTCACATATAGATGGGGGTTTCCCACCAGGGTCATACTTTGGCATAAGGGCAGGAATATCTCCCTGATTAACCCTGACGAAGGTCGAGATTTCCTAACATATCTCCAAAAAGACCTTAAGGACAAAGGTTGAAGTGCTACATTAATAATTCTTAAGGTCCTTTCTTCTGAAATACTACCATATTTAAGTTAAATAAGTTCTTGTTATTAATGAGTTCATAGTGGTTGGTCATGCGGGAGCTTAGCCATCTTTTTATTCCCAGTTTTCAGGAGATAGCCACAATAGGTGGCTCCCTCCAGGAGATCTCCGTTAGGTTGTGTTTCAATTTTTCTAACGTTTAGTGTTTACACTTTCTTTTGATATTTTTCTTTTTTTTCTTTTCTTGCTCTAAAATACCAGACTCCAAGAGGCATCATTTCAAAGGGATATTAAAATACTATCTTATAATGTTAGAGGACTTAACAGCCCGTTTAAAAGACATGTGACATGGAAAGAAATTAAAAACTACCAGGCAGATTTAATTTGCTTACAAGAAGTAAGACTGGCCAGAGACAATCACCCATTCTTTCAAAACAAAAACTACCCTAATATATTTAAGGCTCTGAAAATAAATAAGAAAGCAGGAGTAATCACGATTATTAGTAATAACATTTCCTTTAAATTACATTCAGAAGAAGTGGATCCGGAAGGAAGGTTCCACATCTTGGTATGTGACCTCAATGGTAGCACCTTTACGATAGTCAATATCTATGCCCCAAATAGTAAACAACTGACCTTCTTCAATAGGATAATCAAAAAAATTGAAAAAGTCATAAGGGAAGAGTTGATGTTGGTGGGGGATTTTAATTTGGTGCCTAATAATGACTTGGATGCATCTTCCCAAGCACGTAAATCACGTCCATCTTTAGACAATTGGCTATCCAGCAATGAACTATACGATGTTTTTCGCTGTCTTAATACATCTACCAGAGAATATACCCACTTCTCTGAAGTCCACCAATCCTCCTCAAGAATAGATCTCTTCCTCACCAATGTCTTCTCTCTCTCTAAATTCAAAAAAGTTGAAATTCTTAACAAATCTTTTTCAGACCACTCACCAATAAGGGCAGAATTTGTCATAGGCCCACCAACATCCAACACTTTTCTGTGGAGGACCAATCTTTCCTTACTTAAGATACACAAATATAGGGAAATCATAGATAAGGCACTTAATAACTATTTCACAGATAATACCACAGAACAAATTGATCCATTCCTTTTATGGCAAGCCCACAAAGCTGTAATCAGAGGGTGCATCATGCAATTATCGGCTAGAAATAGGAGGGAGAAGAGGGAAAAAATTTCAAGCCTACAAACACAAATTAAATTAAAAGAAGATCAGCAAAATAGTCTAGCAAGTCCATCACATACTACCCATATGGAAATACTAGACTTAAGGCAGCAACTGAAAGCATTACTTATCTCAGAGTATGACGCAGCAATAAGAGCTTCTAAGGCCACTTATTATACCTCCACAAATAAACCCACACTTTATATGATGAGAAAAATGCAAAGGGATAGGATCACAAGAAGGATCAGCAAGATCCGAAACACAGCAGGACAATTGCAGACACACCTGCAAGACATTGCTGATGTTTTGGCAAATTTTTTTCAAAATCTATATAACTTGGATCAAGAACCTGGGTACCCTTCCCCTGACCAAACTGCTATAAACACTTTTTTGGCTGGTTTAAAACTTCCCCGTTTACATGAATCGGACCTAGATACACTGAACAAGCCCATTTCCATAGAGGAAACTGAGAACACAATCTCAAACCTCAAACCATTGAAATCACCAGGCCCAGATGGGTTCGCTAATGAATATTATCAAATATTTGCCAAAACCCTTACTCCCTTTTTAAAGGACCTTTATGACTGAGTAGCAATTACTGGTTCCTTTCCAAAAAGCATGTTGGAAGCCACAATAATTTTATTACCAAAAGAAAAAGGGGAATTAGTAAATGTAAAAGACTTTAGGCCCATCTCCCTAATTAACGGGGATATTAAAATATTCTCCAAAATACTAGCTGAAAGGTTTAAGAATCTTCTACCTAAGTTAATCAATATAGATCAGATGGGTTTTATTGTGGGTAGGCAAGCTGCAGATGGTACGAGAAGTGTCATTAATCTACTCAACTTAATTAAGAAAACTAGTGTCCCATCCCTATTTTTAGCCTTAGACGCTGAAAAGACGTTTGACAGAATCAACTGCCTATATCTTCAAAATGTCATGCTTAAATTTGGTTTTGATGACCAGTTTGCTTCCAAAATATTCTCCCTTTATTCTAACCCAAATGCCAGAAACTATTTAAATAATTACTTGTCTAAATCCTTTAATATAACAATTGGGACTAGACAGGGGTGCCCCCTCTCTCCCTTATTATTTGCAATGGCAATAGAGTTGCTAGCAGAAGCAATCAGGGCAAACCCCTCAATAACCGGATACAATACTAAAAATTATTCCCACAAATTAAGCCTATTTGCGGACGATCTATTTTTATCACTAACTAATCCCACTAAATCAGTCAAAGCCCTAATGGAAATATTAGAACAATTTTCCAGAATATCTTGTTTTAAAATTAATAAGGGGAAATCTAAAGTAATGCCATTCAATGTTCTGCAAGAAGAAATTAAAGAAGTTCTTGCTTTGACTAACTTTCAGTTGGAAAATCAAACTTTGATATACCTAGGTATAAATGTTACAAAAAATCTCGCACAAATTGTGCCTAATAACATTGAAGGCCTAATTAATACCCTTTCCAAAGACTTTAAACACTTTGAAAATCTGAACCTTACTCGCAGTCAGTATCACACAGGATAGGATTAGATACACAGCTCAGCAGTCAGTATCACACAGGAGAGGATTAGACACATGGCTCAGGAGTCAGTATCACACAGGACAGGATTAGATACACAGCTCAGCAGTCAGTATCACACAGGATAGGATTAGATACACAGCTCAGCAGTCAGTATCACACAGGAGAGGAATAGACACATGGCTCAGCAGTCAGTATCTCACAGGACAGGATTAGATACACAGCTCAGCAGTCAGTATCACACAGGATAGGATTTGATACACAGCTCAGCAGTCAGTATCACACAGGATAGGATTTGATACACAGCTCAGCAGTCAGTATCACACAGGATAGGATTAGATACACAGCTCAGCACACAGTATCACACAGAATAGGATTAGATACACGGCTCTGCAGTCAGTATCACACAGGATAGGATTAGATACACGGCTCAGCAGTAAGTATCACACAGAATAGGATTAGATACACGGCTGAGCAGTCAGTAACACACATGATAGGATTAGGTACGTGGCTCAGCAGTCAGTATCACACAGGATAGGGTTAGATACATGGCTCAGCAGACGGTATCACACAGGATATAATTAGATACACAGCTCAGCAGTCAGTATCACACAGGATAGGATTAGATACACGGCTGAGTAGTCAGTAACACACGATAGGATTAGATACACAGCTCAGCAGAAAGTATCACACAGGAGAGGATTAGGTACACAGCTCAGCAGGCATTATCACACAGGATAGGGTTAGATACACAGCTGAGAAACTGGATGTGCCAAAGAAGAGGACATTTTCATTCCAAGAATTCCACTCATCCCATCTGATTTGTTTTTTGATTTTAAACGCCTCCAGTTTCCAGGTCAACTGCTATTTGCAATGTCCATTAACAATGCTCAGGGACAGTCCTTGAAAGTAGTAGGGATCGATTTGCAATCTCCATGCTTTTCTCATGGTCAACTTTACGTGGTCTGTTCAAGAGTTGGAACTGCCAAAAATCTGTTCATCTTTGCATCGAAAGGAAAAATCAAAAATCTTGAATGAGTTGAAAATAAAATACTATCAATACTTGGGTAATCGTTTAGTTAATTTGTGTTGCAAATCTGTAGTGTTGAATATATGATGTGAAATGTTTTTACGTGCAATATAATCATTATAATTTGTTATAACTAACCACAGGTTACTATGCCCAGGCAACGTCCGGCTCTTAAGCTAGTTTACTATATATCTGGGCCACATAACAATCCTCTCTGATTATGTCATATGGAAAGACACAATCTCCTCTCATCTGCCCAAGGATCAAATTTGCATCTCTGTGGACTCAACGGCTCACCATGGGAAAGCGCCTGAGCATGTGGTATAAAGTCCCATTGAATAAGAAGTAGTTCCTGGTGAAGGATAAACCAAGAAGGTCAAGGAAAACATTGCTTTGGGTGAAGTATTGACATTCTTTCGACCCCAGAAAACTCTCCATGGCTTCATCTCTTTATTAGGATGTATCAAGGAGGAAAGGGCCTTCACAACAGACATCATAATCAGTCAAGAAGCTGTCATGTCTTTGGAATAATTATGTCATATCTCTGATATATGGCTGCAATTATTCTATAAAGAGCCTTAAAAACTCATCTAAATACACACCTACATTAACATACACACCAAGACAATGGGCCTTACCTTTAAGAAAGATGGTTTCTTATGTTTGTTGGGTATGTTTGGTAGACTACACAAGTAGCCAAAATTGGATTTTTGGTGAAAATAAACATCAAATACTTTTTCACTAATTTGGTTATTTTTTTAGCTTCTGTCAGGATCAATGTACAGTAAGTTCATGATGATGTTTTTTGCTGTGTTAGTTGTCAGAATTTCATAAGTTTCAGTATCTTCAAGGAGTGCCATAGACAACGATATTGATTGGAATCCATCACCAAGACATTTCAACCTTTAATTAATCTTTCTACACTAATTGTGTTAATCTTCTCTATGGCACATGGAGCCATCATTTCTTGTTTAGTCAGGTTGTGTTTGTCGTCTGTAGTTCCCATATTCATCAGATCTCTACTGACCATATTAATAAATACATAAAGGAAACTAACATCACTTAGATGAAAGGTATTATGTTACTTTAGTTCTTTACAGTTGTAAATAGACTCTCATCCATGATTCTTACTGGCTCCATCTCCAGATCATACAAAAGTCTAACGTGGGTTGCTATGCCAAGATTATCACAAAATTCCTTCTTCTGACATGCAAATTGTTTATATATTCTAAGTTTATAAGCAAAAAAACTGGAGATGTTTTATCCATTCAAAGGTCTAAAAGTCACTAATAGGTAGAAAAGAGAGGCCCTTACTCTGGACTGCCATTTCAGTTGCGTTGTGTTAGGAATGGCGGAATGCACTAAATAAAATAATTAATAAAGTGCGTTCGTTGCTCGGGGTCCACCGTGCAGTAGGTGTGAACACTGCTGCTAAGTAGTGACAGACGAGCAATATGTCGGAAATGCGCACGCGGGTTAAACGTCACCCGGTGTGCACTGCAATCACTGTTTACTCACAGAGATGCCAGCAGAGGTAAACACAAAAGGCTGAGCCAGTTAGCATCACAGGTCTCAGGTAAATGCACACACGGTATCCGGTCACAGGTGCAGGACCCAAGGCAGAGGAACTGCGTCTGTCTAGACCTACCATGCGTGTGGCATCGCCACTGCGGATGCAAAAGAGAGCTGCAACTGCAGCACAGCATAGGACACTGCCGCTAGACAATAGTGCCGTGAGATGTAGCACAATTGGACGCTAGTGTAGAGATGCGGTGTGCACAGTGGCATAAGGCTTGCCACTGACTGGCGCTGACTGCTACTCTAATTCCCTATCCACATGCGTAATATCAGAGGGAGGGGAGTCTTAATTATTCAGTCACCAGAATCATACATCCGTCACCATTCACACATCTAGCAAGTAAAGTCTATACTAGCGCATAGCCGAACGGCCATGCAGGCCTTTTATAGCTATGCACTGCCGGGACCTTCCAGATCTCTGAGATGCACCAATCAGATCTGGAGAAGGACCTGAGCACATGACTCCCGACCTCCAATGGGAGATCGTCTCGTGAGCATACTCAGTGGAGCCGCAGAGGGACTTAGCCTCAGGAATGACTTGCTGCAGAGCAGCATGTGAGGCTCTGGATTCCTGTTGTGTAGCTGCAGGAATCCGACGCCTGTCATGTTGAGTGCTTTATATGATAGAAAATTACATTGGAATTTATGTCAATTCTCGTATCTGTGTTAATTATCTTTAGTATAGAAAACAATATGCAGTAAAGAACAATCTATATTCATTTCTTAATTAATAACTTCTATATTTTGTTATTCTTCTAGCGATTGCAGACATAGTGTTAGTTCGTTTCACAAACTTGATAAGATTATGTAAATGATGAAAAAAAGTAAAATTTTAGAGGTTAACAGATTTGCTGAAAGTGGCATTTAAGCCACACGATATAGTTGGTGCACTGTTTTTGGCAATCCTTGCCTAACTTCCACATCAACACTGAAGCAATGCTGCAGGCATCCATAGTTGCCATCCTGGTACTCATGTGTGACAGTCATTTTCACCACATATGTCAATACTGTAGTAAATATTGCAATACTGTACATACTACATGTAAACTGGCATGTAAAAGTTTGGGCAAAATTACTGTTATTTTAAATAAAAAAAATTGTAATTTTTTTGCATTTTAAAAATTACAGGAAGGAAAATGAGCCAATGTAAAAGTTTAGGCATGTTATTAGCTTTGTGTGCTCAGATAAATTTTATCAAGGTTTCTGACCTTAATTGGCCTGTTATGCTTATGGCTTGCTTACTATCATCATTAGTAATGGCCAGATGATGCAAATTTCCCAGCTTTATAAAAATCCAGCTTCATCTAATCTTGTGCCAAAAAAAATAGCAGCCATGGATTCTTTTAAGCAGCTGCCTAGAACTCTGAAAACAAAGTCTATAAGAAAATAGCAATAGCTTTTTAAAGTTGCTCTTTCCTGAATTCAAAATATATTTAAAAAATTGCAGTTAACAGGAACAGTGGAGGTCAAGATTAGGTCTGGAAAACCAAGCAAAATTTCTGTGAGAGCTGCACATAGGATTGCTAGTGAGGCAAATCAAAACCCCCACTTGACTGCAAAAGAACGTTATAAAGACTTAGCAGACTTTGGAGATATGGTACATTGTTTTACTCTTTATAGACACCTTCACAAATATGACCTAAATGGAAGAGTCATCAAAAGAAAACCTATCCTGCAGCCTCACCTTAAAATTCCGCTTCAGAAGTATGCAAAAGAAATTCTAAACAAGCCTGATGCATATTGAAAATAAGTCCTGTGGACCAATGAGATTAAAATAGAACTCTTTGTCCACAGTGATCAAAAGTATATGTGAAGAAAAAAGGATACATAATTTCAGGAAAAGAATATCTCGCCAACCATTAAGCTTGGGGTGGAATAATGACCCCTGACGAAGGCAGACGCCGAAGCATGCGTCAGGGAAGACGCTTCATCGCCACACTCACTCCCTTCTGCTATACAGGTACAGTCCATCAACAGTCCTATGGTATGTACATTATTGGATATAGCCTTTGGGTAATCCTTATGACATACAGTGGGTACAGAAAGTATTCAGACCCCTTTAAATTTTTCACTCTTCGTTTCATTGCGGCCATTTGGTAAATTTAAAAAAGTTAGTTTTTTTCTCATTAATGTACATTTTGCACCCCATCTTGACTGGAAAAAAAACAGAAATGTAGAAATTTTTGCAAGTTTATTAAGAGAGAAAAACTGAAATATCACACAGTCATAAATATTCAGACCCTTTGCTCAGTATTGAGTAGAAGCACCCTTTTAAGCTAAAACAGTCATGAGTCTTCTTGGGAATGATGCAACAAGTTTTTCACACCTGGATTTGGGGATCTTCTGCTATTCTTCCTTGCAGATCCTCTCCAGTTCCGTCAGGTTGGATGGTGACCGTTGGTGGACAGCCATTTTCAGGTCACTCGAGAGATGCTCAATTGAGTTTAGGTCAGGGCTCTGGCTGGGCTGGTCAAGAATGATCACATAGTTGTTCTTAAGCCACTCCTTTGTTATTTTACCTGTGTGCTTATGGTCATTGTCTTGTTGGAAGATGAACCTTCGTCCAAGTCTAAGGTCCAGAGCATTCTAGAAGAGGTTTTAATCCACAATATCTCTGTACTTGTCCGTATTCATGTTTCCTTCAATTGCAACCAGTCATCCTGTCCCTGCAGCTGAAAAACACCCCCATAGCATGATGCTGCCACTACCATATTTCACTTTTGGGATTGTATTGGGCAGCTGATGAGCAGTGCATGGTTTTCTACATACCGCTTAGAAATATCACCAAAAAGTTGTATCTTTGTGTCATCAGACCAGAGAATCTTATTTCTCATAATATGGGAGTCCTTTATGTGTTTTTTAGCAAACTCTATGTGGGCTGTCATATGAGGAGAGGCTTCTGTTGGGCCATTCTGCATAAAGGCCTGACTGGTGGAGGGCTGCAGTGATAGTTGACTTTGTGGAACTTTCTCCAATCTCCCTACTCCATCTGTGGACTATTGTAACTCTCTTCTAATCGATATCCCTCTTATCAAACTCTCCCCCCCTCCAATCTGACTTGAATACTGCAGCCAGGATCATATTCCTCGCCAATCATTACACCGATGCCTCTACCTTGTGCCAGTCATTACACTGGCTACCCATCCACTCCAAAATCCAGTACAAATTTATTACCCTCACCCACAAAGCACTCCACAGCTCAACACCACCCTGCATCTCCTCCCTCGTCTCAGTCTACTACCCTGCCCGTGCCCTAAGTTCTGCTGATGACCTGAGGTTAACATCCTCAATAATCAGAACCTCCCACTCCCATCTCCAAGACTATACATGTGCTGCGCCAATTCTTTTGAATGCATTTCCCAGGTTAATATGATTAGTCCCCAATCCCTACAATTAAAAGCGTGCCCTAAAAACACATTTATTCAGACCGGCCTACCTCCTCAATGCATTAACCTAACTATCCTTGTGGGGCACAGTCAAAAGTTTTACCATAACCAGGTTCCTTGCATCATGTTCCCACATGCTTTATGCATCTATTAGCCCTCTTGTCTGTACTGTTACACACTTAACAATATGGCTGGTCCGAACAATGAAGGCAACTGTTACCACCCACTTTTCATGTCTCCCTTTTTTTTCCCTCATAGATTGTTAGCTTGCGAGCAGGGTCTTCATTCCTCTTGATATCTGTTATGATCTATGTGATTATTGTTATGTAATGTCTATCGTCTGTACAAGTCCCTGGAATGTAAAGTGCTGCGAAATATGTTGGCGCTATAGAAATCAAATTATTATCAATGTTATTATTATTAATAATAATAATAATGCTTTGTTATATTGGACTCCCTATGTATGTACTGGCACATGCACTTTCTTTCAAGCACTTATGCTGCCTACATAACCACTTGCATGCAGTGATATAGCGCAATGGTCAATAAACACAGTAAGTTGCTACCATTATATTAATATAAACCATATCACACCTGCGCTTTAACAAATCTCTTTTCTCATTTGGATTTATGCTTTTATAAAAATGTTTATTCTTTATAGCAATCATTCATTAAGTATAAGTTCCTAATTACATATTTTTTTTCTGTGTGTTGTGTTGAAATTGCGTGTGTTTTACCACCAGTTCCTTTTTCTCCCCATACTTTTTAATGTATTTGACTAATAAAGCTGTAT
Organism: Dendrobates tinctorius; assembly: GCF_039654945.1. Taxonomy (NCBI): domain Eukaryota; kingdom Metazoa; phylum Chordata; class Amphibia; order Anura; family Dendrobatidae; genus Dendrobates; species Dendrobates tinctorius. The sequence goes on along the minus strand of NW_027361707.1, from coordinate 60,089,846 downwards.
ATTTTTAATTTCACATTAGGATTGGATCCTCGGTTCTTCATTCTTCTTTTAAATGGATAATGATCCTAATCATAAGTCAAAATCTACAATAGACAATCTCAAAAGGCATAAGCTGAAGGTTTTACAATGGCCCTCACAGTCCTCTTTTCTGAACATCATTGAAAATCTGTGGCTAGATCTCAAAATAGCAGTGCATGCAAGACGAACCAGGAATCTAACAAAACTGGAATAATTTTCCAATGAAGAATGGATGAAAATCCCTCACACAAGAATTGAAAGACTGTTTTCTAGTTATAAATAGCATTTACAAGCTGTGATACTTTCAAAAGGGGGTGCTACTAGATACTAACCATGCAAGGGGTGCTCAAATTTTTACTTGCCGCTATAATAAAGCAGTATATAGTAAAAGTGACACATTTTTAAGTGTGAAAAAATAATGTAAAAAATCATTTAAAAACAGTGCCTATGTACTGTATAAGCATGATATTGCAGTATATAGCACAAAGGACTACAGGTTCAAGTCTACAGTATTGCTGTACATAGGTCTCTTTTGAAACCCAGTCACAGGGTGAGTTTGAAAGCAACTCCATGATGACAGGTATGGAGGTCTTCAATAGACCCCTCGCTATTATAACTGCTCATTGATGCCACGCAATCATATCATGGGGTGCCAATGGGCACATAGAATGATGCGCCCTATGCCTGGCCTCAATTCTTAACACTGTAAATTAAAATTACTTTCTTGTTCATATGGACTGTAGTGTAAAAGCTTTATATGTGAAATATAAAATTTATGGGACTCTACTTAATGGAGCAGAAAAGACAAATGGATATAATTTTTGCTTTAGAAAATGGCAATTTAGTCTCATCTTTTTTCACAACATACTTTAAAAGGCCATTTTGTTTGTTTTTTTAAATGGAATCTCTTTCTCTGTTACCTAATTTTTCATACATATTATTGTTTTTCTTTTTTAAAATTTGGCTTTTTATTTTCCTGTAGTAATTTCACACGTTTCCTACACTTGTAACAACATTATTTATCATTTCTGGCTTTAATTTTTACTGCCGGCTGCATTTTTTCTATACTTTGAAACAACAAATCGTACTTATTATTTTCTTCGGGAACTTTGATTCTGTATCTGGTCTTGTCACTCTGAATACTCTGTGTTATATTTACTTGGCTCCCTACTTGTGATCACAAGAACTGTATGTCTTGCATACTGTTATAGATGGTACTCTGTGAATTGACCATCTGGTTCAGAACAGAGGGATAATCATTAATAAAAGAGAACTACTTAATGTTGCCTCGTTACTAAGGAAATGCTCTCAGGGTAAGGAAAATATAAAAAATAACCCCTTTACTGCCAATGTTTTTCAAACATTTTTACACTTAAATACAAATAAAACAATATATATTCTTATTTTATTAAAGAGGAATCTAGTACATTATAGCAAAACCACCCAGCACTTTACACTTTAGTGGCACCTCCATGCAATTTTGGAACAAACTGCAATGTTTAGTGCAAAATTATAGACAAATTCTTGTCTGCTGTGAAATGCATCACACAAGGAAAAAACTAAACAGAGTGCTACCTATAACTAAAAAAATTATTATACTTATGCCTACACATATCTTTACAAAACCATCAAAACAGAGTAAAGCAATATTTATGTCTTTCTCATTGATAAGAGGGCTAAGAATATGGAGAAAACTTTTTTCCAGTGTAAAATGCCAAAAATCTAAGCTCTTGCCTTTAAAGGGAATCTGTCAGCAGGCATTCAGATTACAAACTATTCATATGCACATGTAGCTCTTTAACCCCTTAATGACCAAGCCCATTTTTACAATTCTGACCACTCTCAATTTATGAGGTTATAGCTCTGGAACGTTTCAACTTATCCCGCTGATTCTGAGATTGTTTTGTGTGACATATTGTACTTCATGTTAGTGGTAAAATTTCTTCAATGTAACTTGCGTTTATTTATGGAAAAAAAAAACAGAAATTTGGCAAAAAATTTGAAAATTTAGCAATTTTCAATCTTTTATCTTTTGCACCCTTAAATCAGAAAGTGGTGTCACACAAAATAGTTAATAAATATCATTTCCCACAAGTCTACTTTACATCAGCACAATTTTGGAAACATATTTTCTTTGTTAGGACGTTATAAGGGTTAAAATTTGACCGGCAATTTCTCATTTTTCCAACAAAATTTACAAAACCTTTTTTTAGGAACTGCATCACATTTGAAGGGAGTTTGACGGGGTCAATATAACAAAAATATACCCAAAAGTGACAACATTCTAAAAGCTGCATCCCTTAAGATGCGCAAAGCCACATTTAAGAAGTTCATTAACCCTTCAGGTGCTTCACGAGAACTAAAGCAATGTGGAAGGAAAAAATGAACCTTTTACTTTCTTCACAAAAAGTTTATTTTGGAAGCAATTTTTTTATTTTAACAAGGGTATCAATTGTGCAATTTCTCCTGAGTATGCCAGTACCCCATATGTGAGGGAAAGACACAAAGACACAGTTTGGGTGCATGATAGGGCTCAGAAGATAGGGAGCACCGTTTGACTTTTTGAATCCAAAATTGGCTGAAATCAATGGTGTCACCATGTTGTGTTTGGAGAGCACCTGATGTACCTAAACAGTAGAACCTCACAATTCTAACTCCAACCCTAACACCAATACACCTCTAACCCTTATTATAGCCCATCCCAACCAACTGGTAGTTAAAAGGACGCAATTTCAAGACAACACTCACAGAAAAATGTATAATTAGGGACATATACTTAATGAATGATTGCTATAATAAACAGTGGTATAAAAGTATAAATCCAAATGAGAAAGATTTGTTAAAGTGCAGGTGTGATATGGCTTACATTAATATAATGGTATCAACACACTGTGTTTATTGACCATTAGGCTATATCATTGCATGCAGGTGGTTCTAGCCAGCATAATTGTTTGAAAGAAAGTGCATGTGCCAGTGCAAATATAGGGAGGCCAATATCACAAAGAGGACATTATTAAAATAACATGCATAGTATATGTCATAAGGATTACCCACAGGCTATATCCAATAATGTACATAGCATAGGACCCTTGATGGACTGTACCTCTATAGCAGAGAGGAGAGAATGTGGCGATGAAGCGTCTTCATCGACGCGGGTTTCGGCATCTACCTTCGTTAGGGGATCATTATCCATTTTTAGAAGCCATCCTCTTTTCAACATCAACTTTTTTTACAGCTGGTGTTATGCTTGCATCAATAATTTATTGAAATTTAATTGAATTCATTCTTCCGTCTACCCATGAACTGTTTCCCATGCCATTGGCTGCAAAACAACCCCAAATCATGATTAATCCACCCCATGCTTAATGGTTGGCGAGATGTTCTTTTCCTGAAATTATGTGCCCTTTTTTCTTTACACATACTTTTGATCAAAGAAATCAATTTTAATCTCATCGGTCCACAGGACTTGTTTCCAAAGTTCATCAGGCTTGTTTAGATGTTCTTTTACATACTTCTGAAGCAGAATTTTATGGTGAGGACACAGGAGAGGTTTTCTTTTGATGACTCTTCCATTAAGGCTATATTTGTGAAGGTGTCTTTAAAGAGTAGAACAATGTACCATAACTTAAAAATTCTGCTAAATCTTTATAAAGGTCTTTTCCAGTCAAGTGGGGGTTATGATTTGCCTCTTTAGCAATTCTATGAGCAGCTCTCACTGAAATTTTGCTTGGTTTTCCAGACCTAATCTTGACCTCCACTGTTCCTGTTAACTGCCATTTTTTAAATACATTTTGAACTGAGGAGAGGGCAAATTGAAAATGCTATTGCTATTTTCTTATAGTCTTCATTTTCAGAGTGCTAGAAAGCTGCTTAAAAGAATCCATGGGTGCTGTTTTTTTGGCACAAGATTAGAGGAAGCTTGATTTTTATAATTCTGGCCTTTCCTAATGACGATAGTGATCAAGTCATAAGCCTAACAGGCTATTTAAGGTCTGAAACCTCAATAAAAGTTATCTATTAATCACTAGAAGAATAACACAAGAGAAGTTATTATTTAAGAACTATAGATATCTTTATAATTGTTCTCTACTGCAAATTGTTTTCTTTACTGAAGCTGAATAATTATTTAATTACTAGATTGTACCTTTTCATTTTTTATGTACAGTATTTTTAGCTTATTTTGACAGATTCAATCAGTTGCATATACTGTAAGTAGCCACTAGGCACTAGATTGTTCCAAAAACCCCTTTGACTATTACTATCACCAAACTAGAATGCCCTAAACAATATTAAACACCAGAACAGAACCTTGACCTGTCCATAAAAATGTTTTCCCCTACATACATACAGACCCAAAACAAGCTCCCTAAATACATGCATATTCTAGACCAGACTCTGTAAATATTTCTAAATATAGATATCGTGTCCTAAAGAAATAAAAATTTTGGACCAGACCCCCTTAAATAAATTTAGACCATAGACCAGACCACAGACAAGTCTCACTAATTAACAAAGAGCCCAGATTAAAATCATTAGGGAAATTGAGGGAAACCCTGATTGAACCAGGGCCCACAATTTTCACCCAGTGTGCCGTCAGGGAAATATAGTGTCATTGGCCACAATCACTTGTCAACAAGTCCTTGCTTACATGGACCTTCCCAGCGACAGCATTGGTCAGAGGATGGCTGATGTTATGGAACACGTTCTTGCGTAAGGCACGGGACAGCACACCAGGAGAAATAGAAGTGTCTGGGGATCGAGTACCAAGGGATGGCCGCCACCATAAGGTTGCAGAAAGCTTACATCTCCACAAGCCTTAAAAAAAAGCATTTCCAAGACAAGCAGTCTGGATATGTGGCCATTTATTATTGTGGCCTGTAGGTGGGTGGCTGCTTATTTACACTTGCTTTCCAAGGAGTGGAGTAGGGACAACTGAATGCTGCGCTGGGACAAGGAGGTGGACGTGGCTACTGACAGTGGTTGCAAGTGTGCAATGACAGGTGAAGGCTGGGAGGCATCTTTGCCTATATCATGGACAGAGAATTGGCGAGCACATAGAACAGGGGAAGAGCCAAGGGTGTTACCTGCAGACCCTGGCAATCAGCCTAAGTAGTCTAGTGCTTTGCTTGCCTGTGCTTGAGCTTGGTGGTGGTAAGGCTGGTAGTCGTGCTCTCCTTGCTGATGCTGGCATTGCAAATGTAGCAAATTGACTTTTTTGCATTAACTGGACTGTCTTTTTTTAAAAAGCTCCAGACTAAGGAAAACCTAACACTTAACTTGGTAACTTCACCGGTGTTGGTGCTCTAGGGAACAGTTGCGCACCTTGTGTCTCTTGCCACCCCATTCCTTGCCACCCCTCTTTCTGTCTGTTGTGCTGTGGATCCGTCCCCCTGTACGCTGCTGTCCTTGCTCTGCATAACACCTTCCCAGGTTGGGTAAGCGACTTAATTGTCCATCACCTTGTCTTCCTCTTCCACACTCTGGTCCTCTTTTTGACTTGCTAATGTAACAATATAACTTGTTGGTGATTGTGTATCATAATCATCTACCTGTTGCAACAGTAAATGCCTTTTCTCACCATTATCTTCGTGTGAGCGTGGCTGTTCAAATATTTGGGCGTCACTACATGCAATCTCCACATGTTCCACTTGAAGTGGGCAGAGTGAGAGGCCAGAATCTATAAACATAAATGTGATCAGATCTTCAGAGTGTCAAAGTGTGGGATAACTTGACTCTGGGCACTCAGCATGGTGGAAGGAAGAAGGATCAGGGTGAGAATTATGTGGTCCAGGATCATGGCTACTGAGACTGGATTGTGTGGAAGACAGAGTGGTGCTGCCAAAGTGACTGGAAGCATTACCTGCTATCCATACAACAATATTTTCACACTGGTCTGGCTTCAAGACTGATGTTCTATGCCTCCTTACAAAGTGTACAAAGTGGGGCAGGAAGCTAAATATGTGTTTGTTGCGCTCCCGTGGCAGGCACAGTTTCATCTTGCCCATGGCCTTGGCCTCTGCACTCACCATTAGCATTACTTCCACTTCCCTGTCTCTTACCACACACCTTGCCCATTTTAAATTAGATATGATATATCCTTGTTGAGAAAATTGATGCAGCAGTACAATGGCAGGAAAATTTGCTCACTTCAAATGGACTTCTTAGACTGCAGTACTATTATAGCAAGCTATGTCTAGCTAAACAATTTTTTTTCTCATTTTGAGGCACAACTGGAGCACAACAAATGCCATACAAAATATCACTGCTGAAAAAAATTGCATTATTATGATGCCAGGAAAATGTGCCCACGTAAGTTGGACATCTTGGACTGCAGTGTCAATATAGCAATGCCATTTCTAACCAAGCAATTTATTGTTGTGTTTTGAGGCTCAACTGTAGTATGCTAAATATCATATAAAATTTCACTGCTGAAAAAAATTGCCGGAAAATGTGCACACCTCAGATGGACTGGTTACACTGCAGGAGCAATAGAGATCCAACCAAATCTGGCTTTATGCTTTTGACGCACAACTGCCACAATAATAATGGTGTGTAATATTTCCCTGCTCAGAACAATCTGTAGGATTAAAAGCAAAAAGAATATTTTAAGCCCTTGGAAGTGGTTTTGGTATGATTTGCAGGCTGCAGCATGAGGGTCTTTCAATTCATCCTGTCCTGTCCTACATGATCCCATCAGCACAATCTCTTCCTAAGTGCTGCTAACAGCAGTTTTTCAATTGATTATAATAAGCCCAAAGATAGACTGTTGATGTACTTGATATAAATGTAAATTTGGTTGAATCCCTGACTTATGCAAAGCTACAATTCTGACCCTCTCCACCAGCACCTCTCCCTGCCCTTTTTATTTCCGAGGTACAGTGGGACAAGCATAGCGTCACAAATCCTATATAGACCTGATGATGCTATGCGGGCAGCCAAGCAAAGTGATGCCACAACCAAGATGGCTACAGCATTAAAGTGACAGGCAGGCAATCCCCACATGTTTATCATCTGTCTAAAAAGCACCAAACGTGGAGCGGGGACTTGAGCTCCCACTCGAGCATAAAAAAATACCCTTCCAAGCGCGCTGATGCTCGAGCGGGTAACGAGGAGTGACAAGCACCTTCGCTCATCACTAGTTATTTTCTGAAACAATAGGAAGTTAGAATCTAAAAATGCCCCAGTGGCCAGTGTGAAAATTGCAAGATTTCTCTTATTTTAGTTTTTAATACAAATTGTAACATACATACAGTTGTGGCCAAAAGTACAGTATTGACACCCCTGCAATTCTGTAAGATGATACTCAGTTTCTTCCTGAAAATGATTGCAAGCACAGATTCTTTGGTATTATTATCTTCATTTAATTTGTCCTAAATGAAAAACACAAGAGAATGAAGCAAAAAGCAAAACATTGATCATTTCACATAAAACCCCAAAAATGGGCCAGACAAAAGTATTGGCACCCTCGGCCTAAGGGTACTGTCACACTTAGCGATGTACCAGCGATCCCGACCAGCGATATGACGCTGTCAGGATCGCTGGTACATCGCTAAGTGGTCGCTAGTGAGCTGCCACACAGGCAGATCTCACTAGCGACATCGCTGGGGACGGGGATCGCTACTTACCTGTCACACCAGGCGACCCTGTGTCCTCCCGCCCGGCTCCACGCGTCGCTCGTCGTCACAGCAGGAAGCGCCGTAGGAAGCGCCCGACGAGAAACGGTCCAGCCTGTTCTCGCGCGATCAGCGATAAGCAACGGGGGAGCGGGCTGTAGGTAAGTATCAGACACAGCGATATCGCTAGCAATATCGCTATAACGTCACTAGTTATAGCGATATTGCTAGTGATATCTCTTAGTGTGACATGCCCTTAATACTTGGTTGCACAACCTTTAGCCAAAATATCTGCGACCAACCACTTCTGGTAACTATCAATGAGTTTCTTACAATGCTCTGCTGGAATTTTAGACCATTCTTCTTTGGCAAACTGCTCCATGTTCCTGATATTTGAAGGGTGCCTTCTCCAAAATGCCATTTTTAGATCTCTCCACAGGTGTTCTATGGGATTCAGGTCTGGACTCATTGCTGGCCACCTTAGAAGTCTCCAGTGCTTTCACTCAAACCATTTTCTAGTGCTTTTTGAAGTGTGTTTTAGGTCATTGTCCTGCTGGAAGACCCATGACCTCTGAGGGAGACCCAGCTTTCTCACACTGGGCCCTACATTATGCTGCAAAATTTGTTGGTAGTCTTCTGACTTCATAACGCCATGCACACGGTCAAGCAGTCCAGTGCCAGGGGCAGCAAAGCAACCCCAAAACATCAGGGAACCTCCGCCATGTTTGACTGTAGGGACCGTGTTCTTTTCTTTGAATGCCTCTTTTTTTCTCCTGTAAACTCTATGTTGATGCCTTTGCCCAAAAAGCTCTACTTTTGTCTCATCTGACCAGAGAACATTCTTCCAAAACATTTTAGGCTTTTTCAGGTAAGTTTTGGCAAACTCCAGCCTGGCTTTTCAATGCCTCGGGGTAAGAAGTGGGGTCATCCTGGGTCTCCTACCATACAGTCCCTTTTCATTCAGACGCCGACGGATAGTACTGGTTGACACTGTTGTACCCTCGGACTGCAGGGCAGCTTGAACTTGTTTGGATGTTAGTCGAGGTTCTTTATCCAACATCCGTACAATCTTGCGTTGAAATCTCTTGTCAATTTTTCTTTTCCGTCCACATCTAGTGAGGTTAGCCACCGTGATGACACTGCGCACGGTAGACACAGGAACATTCAGGTCTTTGGAGATGGACTTGTAGCCTTGACATTGCTCATGCTTCCTCACAATTTGGTTTCTCAAGTCCTCAGACAGTTTTTTGGTCTTCTTTCTTCTCTCCATGCTCAATGTGGTACACACAAGGACACAGAACAGAGGTTGAGTCAACTTTAATCCATGTCAACTGGCTGCAAGTGTGATTTAGTTATTGCCAACACCTGTTAGGTGCCACAGGTAAGTTACAGGTGCTGTTAATTACACAAATTAGAGAAGCATCACGTGATTTTTCAATCAGTGCCAATACTTTTGTCCACCCTCTTTTTTATGTTTGGTGTGGAATTATATCCAATTTGTCTTTAGGACAATTCTTTTTGTGTTTTTTCATTTAAGACAAATTAAATGAAGATAATAATATGAAAGAATTTGTGTTTGCAATCATTTTCAAGAAGAAACTGAGTAGTATCTGACAGAATTGCAGGGGTGTAAATACTTTTGGCCACAACTGTATAAAAAAAAACAACTTTGATACAATTAAAACAAAGAAATAACACAAAAATCTGATTTAAGCAAAAGCTATGATAGCTCATTCTCCTTAAGAGATTTTTCTCAAAGTAATAGAAAATATTATAGTTTTATTTATAGGTGTTTAAATTGTGCAAATGAGGAATTATGAAATCTATATAAATGTCTATATAAAAAGAAGAAGACATGTTTTTTCAAGATGTTGAAAAATGTGTAAAATTTTTACCAACACAAAACAGGTTTGTCATCTTGACTTTTTATTCAAAAAAATCACGGACAAATTTTGTAACAAAAAGGGAATAAAAGTGCAATATTTTTATTGACTGTCCTGAAATTTTCGAATAATTGGCTACCCAACAAAGGTCAAAATGGCCCTCAAATAAATGGGGGATTGGAGATATTTTCAGCAAATGCATCATCCAACTCCAATCATGGTGAAGAAATGATATGAGAACATAGCCTAATAAAATCTCTATTTGTTTGTTGGCAGTTTAAACTGAATGAATTCATTAATCCATTGCCATTCATTTCTAAATGAAAGCTGTTAATTATTTATATTAAAATATGTACAGGACAATCCCCCATCTAATATCAGCAGGAAAACATATTTCAATCACCCCCTCACAGGAAAAATTGGAAAAAGTAAAACTAAACAGTTAGTCAATGTTGTGAAACGTTTTGGGTTTTCACACTTGTCTAACACTTCATCACCAGCCAGGTTCTCCAAATACCGTTCGACGCTGCTGCAGACATTATCTAATGAAAATTCAGTGCAGTTTACTTTTCATAAGATTTACGGCACACGCATCAAAATATATTAAATATATGAAATCTATTCATTAAAAAGATGTGAAAACAAAACAATTCACATGAATAGGTTTAATTATACGGAACGTGAAAGGAAAACTTGACATTTGAATGCCACGAGGTACCAAAGAGAAGCATATTAGGAAAATATAACTCTATAACGGGAGACTACAATCAGAGTTAATCATTTGTAGGCATTTGTGTGCATGCTTGGGCAATCACTCCTGAAGAAAATAAAATGAATATAAATACAGAAAAATGCTAGAATAGACACGTGCCCTGACCTCTGCTCATATTGATATGCTAACCTTTGTGGTTTACCCTTCTCTGACCATTTAATATTGTCACTGGGGAAATCACAGCTAATGGTGCATCTAAAGTCTTTTACTGCCATGTATCACATATTAATTGTTTTTGTTTTCTAGGAGGAAACAAAAGAAACAAATTTCCAAATAGAAAACAAAATATTCTACTCTTTATATATGCATCCAAAGCAAAAGACGTGACCTTAAGCTATCTACGAGCTTCAAATGAGATAAATTGTCCACTGTGCACAATCCAAGCTGACAACCTAAGAAATTGCAAATGTGTATGCAAGTTAAACCAGCAGAGATTATTTCACAAATGTAGCGTGAAAATCAGGACTTTGCAAAACGTTCAGTACAGCTTCATAAAGATCCTTACATGTGGACGTAATGTGTTGTTTAGTGCCATCCAGATATGGGACTCTTAAGGTCAAAGTCTAATTTCTCCCCATCTAATCTTTTGGCTGCTTATGTACAATTGTAATTCATAATTTTATTTTTAGCTGAATGCTCTGAAGGCGCTGGACTGTTACTTTGGTTGACAATGAAATATTGCTTTTTTAAGCAAGTGCTTATTATATGGACAAAATGTCACTTTATACAGATCATTACATTTCAAGGTTACAATCGCTAAGGTATTTATATACACAGAATGGGAAAATGAAATAATGCACTGAAATTAAAATATAATTTCCACAGACAAAAGTATATGAATATACCATATTTTGCAGATTATAAGATGCACCAGATTATAAGATGCACCCTAAATTTTGAGGCGAAAAATAGGAAAAAATGTTTTTAATAAAATGGTGGTGCCTTTTATAATTCATGCATCTTATTGCTTACCGGGGGTGGGGGCTGCGGTGAAGCGGTTCCCAGGGTCATTGCTGGAAGAGGCAAGAGTGGCACGTTGCTGCAGGCCGCAGACTGGGATGAGGGGGTATTCGGACATGCACTGCTGCGAGTGAAAATGGTTGCGGTGCTCTTTGGTGTGGGGGGCTCCATCGGCATTGCAGTAATGGATGTGAAGGGGGCTCTGGGAAAATGGCCACCAGGGGCGGTGCATGATCAGATTGAGACCTCAGCAACAAGATCTCAGGTGCTGAGATCTTGGCTCCCGAGATTTCGGGATGAGATCTCATTGCCGAGATCGCAATCTGAGCATGTGCCACCCCCCGGGGCCACAGTTATGGATACGCGGGGGGCTCCGGGCTTTCACAAATTTTTCACCCACAGCGGTGCACTTCATTACATCCCTTATCCCAGCCTGCGGCCTGCAGCAATGCACCACTCTTGCCTCCTCCTGCAGTGTCCCTAGGACCCTGCTTCACCGCAGCCAGTAAGGTATATCCACATTAAAAGACACACCCCCATTTTCACCCCAAAATTTTTGGGTAAAAAAGTGCATCGTATAATCCGAAAAATTCAAAACATTTTATTTCAGGGGGTTGCTCATTTTAGACACCCTCATAATTAAATGTTACTTTAGGTCAAAGATACTTTGGTGCATCCTTCAAGCAAAGAAAAATTGGAGTTGATTTAATGGGTCACATTTGAAAGCTTATTGACTTCAGTTCTATAATGGAGTGTCACCCCTCTTAAATGTGGATTTGTTAAATTTCTGACTTCAACTGTATTTTGATTTGGAAATATCAAAATGTAACATCAGTTTAGCTGAAAAGCAGTGCACATCACTTTTTAACAGCGGGTCTTCTACAGTAAAAGTTTTTTTTTACCTACTTTAAAATTTGTGGTAAGCGCAGAGTGGGGAATGCAGAATAAAGGTGTGCTCCTGTTGTGAATTCACTTTCTGGCCTACCTCTAGTTACTAGTGAAGGTAGTGGAGCTGGTTATATTGACAGAGAGGTCACAAGTTCTCTTTCCGGGCTCCCTCTGGTGGTTACTGGAGGTAATGGAGCTGATCTAATTAACAGAGGTCTGCCACCTGATAATGAGGAGGACGATTGGACATCTGGAGTTTCTGATTGGATTTAAGATAGCCGACTCCCTCTATCCCTGCTGGTGATTTTTTCCTGCCTCCTGAGGTCTTAGATTCCAGCTCAGTCCCTGCATGCTCAAGCTAAGTGTTCTTTTGCTATTGTTCACATTTGATTTGGTTTTGTCTATTTCAGTTTTGTGTGGTAAGCCAGCCCCTGCTGGGGCTGTACTGAATTTCCATCCTTATGTTACTGTTTGTTCCAGTTTGTTTTTGTCCCTTATTAGATTGGCCTCTCTTTGCTCTGTTTTTAAAATATACCAGAGTGCTGATATAGTGGGCGAAGTCTAGTGACTTCAGAGTTTTTTCTATCAGACATGTTGGGCGTTTTTTGCAGGTTTTTTTGCGAGATTGCAGTGTCTTTCCTTTCCTGTCTAGTTAGTTTGGGCCCCATCATTTGTTCAGCCTATTTTCCTACCTGCATTTGTGTTTTCATCTTGTCTCACTGACAATATATGTTTGGGGGCTATCTATTCCTTTGGGGTCTGCTCTGGGGCAGTTTAGATTTCCCCTTTCTTGCTTTAGGCTTATTTAGTTCTCCGGCTGTGTCAAGCCGTCTAGAATCACCGTAGGTACGCTCCACGGCTACTACTCGTTGTGTGGATAGGATCAGGGGTCTGCAATCCGCTTAGTTACCAACCTTTCTGGTTTTCTGTGGCTTAGCTTGGTCTTGCTTTCCTCCTTGGTGACCCAATCATAACATGTTCCCATGTGGCTCCTCTTCTCTGGCTACTGTGTCTTGGCAATAAACAATGATCAACAGCAGCTGTGAAACTATGTCCAATCAGGGCTTTCCAGTGTCAATGATTGGAGCTGATCCAGGACTGCATTTTTTTCTTAATATCCAGGTGGGGAAATTTTAATGAAGGGTGAAGTCTCTTCAATGTAAGCCATCATCATTTGATCAGTGGGTGAAGGGGAGGAGAGTTGAATTTTGTACTTCAGCTAATTAGCTGAATTGATGGACTGTGGTACTTTGGCCAGCTCTGAAGTTTTATGATTTAACCCCTTCCCCCAAGCTTGTTTTCACCTTCATGACCAGGACAAGTTTTACAATTCTGACAAGTGTCACTTTGAGGTAATAACTCTGGAATGCTTCAATGGATCTCTCTAATTTTGAGTCTGATTCTGAGATTTTTTCTGTGATGTATTGTACTTTGTGATAGTTGTAAAATTTATCGCTGTAATTGCACCAATCTAAAGAATAAAGTTCTCTAATCACTTATACCGCACTAGGAATGGCATAAAAAGTAATTAAAACCAATTTTTCACCTGCTGTTGATTTTTTCATTCTGCCTCCCAAAGATCGCAGTATGACTTGGCTCTCTTTTAGTCAGGGGCCAGACTTGCCAGAAACTTGGACAAATCTCACACATCAATACCCGGCACTGCCACTGGCACTTGGATCGGAGCGTTCAGCTGCATGTGTTCTATGCAGCTGAGCACTCCCATCCAGTGCCGGCAGGAGTGCCGGGTGTTGGCGTGTGAGTCTCCACCGAGTTTCTCCCAAGTCTGACCCCGGCATTAACCTGTGCTCTGTGCTGAGTGATTAAACTGGGATTTCCATGTAAATTTCTGAAATATGTAATTCAGACAGAACCACCAGCAAAAAGTTTACTATAATGAGGCAAATGGAGGAACTGTCTGGCCTGTGAGTCATCTTTTAAGATGTGTATAAAATCGTGGTGTGCAAGTTTTGTGCACTTCTGAAAAGGACAACAATGAAAAGAGGCCAAACAGAGTCCAGAGTAACTATGCTGCCTTTTTATTGTGAGTGACTCCCTCAGGGGTTTTATATGAATCACGTCATTTGGAGATTAAGATGAAAAACCCCAAACTAAGTCTTAACTTAGGTCTGTCAATTGTTAACAGAAATATAGGGTGCTTCCGTGTTATTGGTAGTACAAAGGCTCTGGAAAAGAGCTATAGCTCCTTGTTTTCCAAAAAAATTTAACAAATTCTGCACTCCCAAATCCAACTGCCCCCTCCCTTTGGAGACCAACAGTGTGCCTAAACAACATTTAGCATCTACATGTTTGGAATTTCTGTAGAGATAACAATTATTTTTTATTCGCTGCCCAATTGTATAAAATTATGTGACACACCTGTGCTGTCAATATAATCACTGCATCCCTAGACTAATTCATTGAGAGGTGTAGTTTGTTAAATGGTGTCACTTATGGGGGTTCTGCTTTATTGGCACCTCAGGGGCTCTACCAATGTGATATAGCACCCTCAAACCAGTCCAGCAAAATCTAAACTCCAATATGGTGCTTTTTCCCTTCTGAGTTTTGCACCATGCCTCAAAAGTAGTTTTCGACCACACAAGTGGTATCAGTGTACTCAGAAGAAATTACTCAACAAATTTTTGCATCAATTTTCTCCAGCTCTCCTTGTGAAAATAAAAAAAATGGGACTAAAACAAAATTTTTGTGGGAAAAATGTTTTTTTCTTCCATTTACACATATCAATGTCTTAAAATTCTGTGAAGAACCTGTGTTTTCCAGATTCTCATCACCCATCATAAATTCCTTGAGAAGTAGTTTTCCAAAGGGATCACTTTTGTTGGTTTCCACTGTTTAGGCCCATCAGAGGCTCTCCAATCTTGACATTACATCTGCAGAACATTCCATCAAGATCTGTTTCAAAATCTCACTTCATCTTTCCTGAGCTCTGCCGTGTGCCCCAACAGTAGTTTCCCCCCCACAAAAGGGTATTTATGTACTCAAGAGAAAGTTCACAACAAATTGTGGGTCCATTATCTCCCATTACACTTGTGAAAATAAAATAAAATTGGGGTTAAAATATATTTTTGTGGGAGAAATGTGATTTTTTTTTATTTTCACGGCTCAAAGTTATAAACTTCTGTGAAGCACCTGGGGGTTCAAGGTGCTCACCACACATCTATATAAGTTTCTTGAGGAGTCTAGTTTTCAAAATATGGTCCTTTATGGGGTCTCCACTCTTTAGGCACATCAGGTGCTCACTAGAGTTGAGCGACTTTTGGTTTTTTAGGGTCGCGTTTCGTTTCGTGAAACCCGACTTTTCCAAAAGTCGGGTCGAGCAAGATCGTCCAATTATAGGGAAAAGTCGGGGTCGTCCCAAAAAACGAAACCCAATGTAAGTCAATGGGGAATAAAAGTCGGCAGTGAGAGGAGGACAGGAAACACACCTACAGTGCCCATTTGAATGCCAAAAGCATCAATTCTTCTTACTTAAGCTTGTCAACCTTAATTAACTTCATAATACAAGTTACGCACTGAAAAATGGGGGTTATTTGGCTAAAGTTGTGGGGGGGAGGGCTGGCTGCAGGTTTTCATGTGCCCTGGGCGAAAGAGCGCCCCTTTAACACATACCACAACTCATCATGCTCCGATACGGCAGAGAAATAGCGGTATAGTACAATGAAAAATACCTCACTTTTTACATCTCATGACGAGGCCCATCTATTTCTCCATACAGAATCATTGGTCCCATATAATGTTTGAAACAGTATATGATGAGCTCCACATAATGCTACAGTATATGTTGGTCCCCATGGATGAAGCTCCACTGTCTTATGGGCCCAAATAATGCTCCAAACATAATGGGCCCCATTTCTAATGCTCTAGTGTATAATGGGCCCTGTAAATGCTGCTCCAGTGTCTGATGTCCACCTTTGGAATGTTCCAGTGTATGGTGGGCCCCATCTATCATTCTCCAGAGTATAGTGCTCCCCAAAAATTGCTGTCCCAACATTGAAAACAATCAAATAAGTCTCCTCGCTAGGGAATCCCTGTACTTGTCTGGACAGGTGCTGTAGCTTGCTTAACAGCTCGCCAGCCGTTCTCACGCCCAGTATGGATTACACGTGATTGCACAAAGGTGAGAAAGGGTACCGTTTCCCCGGATAACATGTATGGATAGCGTACACATTCAAAATATATGTCTCAGGAGGCAGGCTCAGATGGTGTTAGGCCCAGTATGGATTGCACGTGATTGCACAAAGGTTAGAAAGGGTACCGTATCCCCGGATAACATGTATGGATAGCGTACACATTCAAAATATATGTCTCAGGAGGCAGGCTCAGACGGTGTTAGGCCCAGTATGGATTGCACGTGATTACACAAAGGATAGAAAGGGTACCGTATCCCCGGATAACATGTATGGATAGCGTACACATTCAAAATATATGTCTCAGGAGGCAGGCTCAGACGGTATTAGGCCCAGTATGGATTGCACGTGATTGCACAAAGGTTAGAAAGGGTACCGTTTCCCCGGATAACATGTATGGATAGCGTACACATTCAAAATACATGTCTCAGGAGGCAGGCTCAGACGGTGTTAGGCCCAGTATGGATTGCACGTGATTGCACAAAGGTTAGAAAGGGTACCGTATCCCCGGATAACATGTATGGATAGCGTACACATTCAAAATATATGTCTCAGGAGGCAGGCTCAGACGGTGTTAGGCCCAGTATGGATTGCACGTGATTGCACAAAGGTTAGAAAGGGTACCGTATCCCCAGATAACATGTATGGATAGCGTACACATTCAAAATATATGTCTATACATCAGGAGGCAGGCTCAGACGGTGTCAGGCACAGTATGGATTTGACGGCCCAGATTACACAGCGGAGGAGCAGGGAGAGGTAAAGATTGCAAATGCTGGGGCCCTGCCCAAGCAAGGGGGGCCCACTCGTGGGCGTCGGTACTGGCACTGGGCCCCTCATAGTACAGCGGTGTGTCTGACGGCGGGTGTGCACCACCACCGTCAGAGACACTTGATTGCACTATGAGGGACCCTGTGCCAGTGCCCGCGCCCAAGAGTCGGCCTACCCACCTGTTCAGGGCAACGTCACTCGCACGGTGTCGTGCGCTAGGTGGTGACCCCGGCCATGGGGGGGGAGGCAGCACAGTTAGGGAGTTTTAGAAAGTGGCATATGTTGATGTTGGACATTCAGCTGATGCAAAAGGTGAAATAGGTGAAGTCCCAGGAAGAGGTGGACCAAAGCAAGCCATTTTTCTGTCACCCTATGTGTCATCAGGGGAAGGTGGGACAAAATCCTTGGAAACCCATGCATGGTTCATTTTAATAAAGGTTAGATCATCCACATTTTGGGTTGACAGATGGGTCCTTTTTTCTGTCAGGATTGATCCAGCTGCACTGAAGACTCTTTCCGATAGCACACTTGCAGCTGGGCAAGCGAGCTCCTGTAAGGCATATTGGGCCAATTCAGGCCAGGTGTCCAGTTTAGCGGCCCAATAGTCAAAGGGGAATGACCTGTGTGGGAGAACATCGATATGGGAGGAAAAGTAGTTTGTAACCATAGTTGACAACTGCTGTCTCCTGTCACTTTCCATCGATGCAGTATTACCAGTTGTGTGAGCAGTATTTGAAAAATCAGTCCACAACATTGTCATGAAACCCCTGTCGCCAACGCCACTTCTGCTGTGTGCACCACGAACACCTTTGCCAAGCTGCCCCCGGCCCGCACGGCTCGTGTGAGAACCATCACCGCTGCTGTGTGCTGGGAATGCCTCAAGCAACCGATTTACCAGAGTTGCTTGTTTATTAGCCAATATTAGGTCAAGGTTCTCCTGTGGCATGATGTTTTGTAATTTGCCTTTATAGCGTGGATCCAGGATGCTGGCCAACCAGTAGTCGTCATCGTTCATCGTTTTGGCAATGCGGGGGTCCCTTTTTAGGATCCGCAAGGCATAATCTGACATGTGGGCCAATGTTCCCGGTGTCAATGATGCACTGCGAATGCAGGGTGGAGGAGCACTTTCTGGCAAATCCACATCCCTCCAGTCACGCACAAACCCTGTACCAGACCTTGCCACGCCAACATTTTCACTTGCCCCACGAGATGCATCCTCCTCCCCTAAGTAATCATCCCCATCATCATTCTCCTCCTCCTCTTCTTCCTCCACCTCGCCCAGGAGAGGTCCCTGAGCAGACAATGGCTGAATGTCATCAAGGATTCCCTCCTCCTCTTCCTCCTCATCAACATTGGCTGCAGACGCCTGCTCCTTAAGGTGCGTCGAAGTTTGCATGAGCAGACGCATAAGTGGGATGCTCATGCTTAGGATGGCGTCGTCTGCGCTTACCAGCCGTATGCATTCCTCAAAACACTGAAGGACTTTACAGAGGTCTTTCAGCTTCGACCACTGCACACCTGTCAACTCCATGTCTGCTCTCAAAGTGCCTGGCCGTGTATCCTCCCACAAATGCATTATGGCCTGCCTCTGCTCGCACAGCCGCTCCAACATGTGCAGAGTGGAGTTCCACCTTGTTGCAATGTCGATAATGAGGCGGTGGTTAGGAAGGTGGAGCAATCGCTGCAGCTTCTGCATACGAACGGAGTGTACAGGCGACCGGCGGATGTGCGCGCACAGTCTTCGCACCTTATGGAGCAGGGCTGTTAAATCTGGATAATTTTTGAGGAAGCACTGCACCACCAGGTTCAAGGTGTGAGCTAAGCAAGGTATGTGGCTGAGTTTTGAAAGGGCTATGGCTGCCACAAAATTACGGCCGTTATCACTAACTACCTTGCCTGCCTCAAGATGTACACTGCCCAGCCATGACTCAGTTTGTCGCTTCAAGTACTCGGCCAGTACCTCGGCGGTGTGTCTGTTGCCCAAACACATCATCTGCAACACAGCCTGCTGACACTTTCCACTAGCTGCTCGATAGGGGGACACATCGTGTGCAACAGTGGCAGCTGCAGATGGAGTGCTCCTACGACTGCGCTCTGTGGACGAGCTTTCGCTTCTGGAGGAGGAGGAGGAGGAGGGTCGAACGCCTACAGCCAACTGTTTCCTATACCGTGGGCTAGGCAGCACTGTCCCACCACCGCTGTCCCCTGTGGACCCTGCATCCACCACATTAACCCAGTGCGCAGTGATGGACACGTAACGGCCCTGGCCATGCCGACTGGACCATGCATCAGTTGTGAGGTGCACCTTTCCGCTCACTGACTGCTTGAGTGCATGGACAATGCGGTCTTTCACATGATGGTGTAGGGCTGGGATGGCTTTGCGAGAGAAGAAGTGGCGACTGGGTAGGTCATAGCGTGGTACCGCATAGGCCATGAGTTCGCGGAAAGCTGCGCTTTCCACCAACCGAAAGGGCATCATCTCAAACGAGATTAGTTTGGCAATGTGGGCGTTCAAACCCAGTGTACGCGGATGAGAGACTGAGTACTTTCTTGACCTACTCATAGTGTCTGGGAGGGTGAGCTGGACTTGAGAGCTGCATATGGTGTAAGTAGTGGTGGACAGGGCGGAATGAGAGAGGGTTGATGATGGTGATGGAGTTGTTGTTCTTTCTGATGGCCTAGAATCAGTCTTTCGTTGATATAACAGTGGGATTCCCTGACTGCTGTGGCATTGCAACGACACCTCAACATTTGCTGCTGTGCTAACCGGTGGGCTTACAGTGGGGGAAACAATGTAGCGTTGCTGACTACCTTCGTTGTGATCAGTTGCACATGTGGCACTTGAGGTTTGGTGTTGTGTCCACGCTTGCAAGTGCATGCTGGTTAAATGTCTAAGCATGCAACTGGTATTCAAATTTTTCAGATTTTTCCCTCGGCTAAAGGTCTTTGCGCACTTCTTACAGATAACCTTGGCCTGATCATGAGGATTTTGTTCAAAAAAGTGCCACACTGCACTCTTCCTACTTTGGCAGACATTTTGCGGCCTAGCACGCTGTGATCTTTTGACCCTTTGGACAAGCTGTCCTGCAACTCTTTTGATGTTTGGAACCTGTGTTTGGAGTGCTCCGGGCCTGCCAGATAACAGCTGTTGCGATGTCGATGTCTGCTGTGGATGCTCCTCATCTGAGCTATTGGAAGCAGCACCCTCTTCCCCCAATGGATGCCAATCTGGGTCAACAACTGGGTCATCCATCACCTCCTCTTCTATGTCATGTGCACCTTCCTCTGTGTCACCGTGTATGGTGGTATAGTGTGCGGGAAGGGGCACCTGAGTCTCATCAGGGTCAGAATCTGGCTCTGTACACTGCAAGGACAATGTAGTGCTCTGAGTGAATGTACCAGCAGAATCATCCATCAGCGGCTGTGCATCAGTGCACTCCATGTCAGATTCATCTTGGCCTGGGTAATTCACCATTTCACTTGATAATCCAGGCATGGTATGTGAAAACAGCTCCATGGAGTAATCAGTAGTATGGCCTGCGTCATCCTTCATTCTTGGTTGGGGTGAAGGACACAAGGAAAGGTGTGGTTCATGAACATGAGCCTCCAATGACGACTCAGTGCTTTTACTTTTTACAACTGAAAAAGAGGAGGCGATAGAGCTGGAGGCTGAGTCAGCAATGTAAGACAAAACTTTTTCCTGATGCTCTGGCTTTAAAAGCGGTTTGCCAACTCCTAGAAAACTAAGCGTTCGAGGCCTTATGTAGCCAGACGATGACACAGGCTCAACACCTCCTGCATTCGGTCCTATTTTGCTCTAGCCACTACCATCAGATCCACCACCAACACCATCATTACCAGCTGCCAACCCCCGCCCAATTCCACGCCTCTTCCACCAGCCTTCCTCATTTTTGGTAGAAATGTAGACAAAATCCAACAAACTATATAGTAATGTAAAACAAGGTACAAGGTGTCTATAGGACAGGGGAGATTTTGAATTTCTGCAGACACTTGTGGACACTGGACACTTTTGGATTGTGTGAGGCCCAATGAATATCTGAGCGCTATGTGACAGGCTCGATGGCACAGCTGTGACCAAAGTGACTAGAGGATAAGGGAGATTTTGAATCTCTGCACACACTTTTGGACACTGGACACTTTTGGATTGTGTGAGGCCCAATGAATATCTGAGCGCTACGTGACAGGCTCGATGGCACAGCTGTGACCAAAGTGACTAGAGGATAAGGGAGATTTTGAATCTCTGCACACACTCTTGGACACTGGACACTTTTGGATTGTGTGAGGCCCAATGAATATCTGAGCGCTATGTGACAGGCTCGATGGCACAGCTGTGACCAAAGTGACTAGAGGATAAGGGAGATTTTGAATCTCTGCACACACTTTTGGACACTGAACACTTTTGGATTGTGTGAGGCCCAATGAATATCTGAGCGCTATGTGACAGGCTCAATGGCACAGCTGTGACCAAAGTGACTAGAGGATAAGGGAGATTTTGAATCTCTGCACACACTTTTGGACACTGGACACTTTTGGATTGTGTGAGGCCCAATGAATATCTGAGCGCTATGTGACAGGCTCGATGGCACAGCTGTGACCAAAGTGACTAGAGGATAAGGGAGATTTTGAATCTCTACACACTTTTGGACACTGGACACTTTTGGATTGTGTGAGGCCCAATGAATATCTGAGCGCTATGTGACAGGCTCGATGGCACAGCTGTGACCAAAGTGAATAGAGGATAAGGGAGATTTTGAATCTCTGCACACACTTTTGGACACTGGACACTTTTGGATTGTGTGAGGCCCAATGAATATCTGAGCGCTATGTGACAGGCTCGATGGCACAGCTGTGACCAAAGTGACTAGAGGATAAGGGAGATTTTGAATCTCTGCACACACTTTTGGACACTGGACACTTTTGGATTGTGTGAGGCCCAATGAATATCTGAGCGCTATGTGACAGGCTCGATGGCACAGCTGTGACCAAAGTGACTAGAGGATAAGGGAGATTTTGAATCTCTGCACACACTTTTGGACACTGGACACTTTTGGATTGTGTGAGGCCCAATGAATATCTGAGCGCTATGTGACAGGCTCGATGGCACAGCTGTGACCAAAGTGACTAGAGGATAAGGGAGATTTTGAATCTCTGCACACACTTTTGGACACTGGACACTTTTGGATTGTGTGAAGCCCAATGAATATCTGAGCGCTATGTGACAGGCTCGATGGCACAGCTGTGACCAAAGTGAATAGAGGATAAGGGAGATTTTGAATCTCTGCACACACTTTTGGACACTGGACACTTTTGGATTGTGTGAGGCCCAATGAATATCTGAGCGCTATGTGACAGGCTCGATGGCACAGCTGTGACCAAAGTGAATAGAGGATAAGGGAGATTTTGAATCTCTGCACACACTTTTGGACACTGGACACTTTTGGATTGTGTGAGGCCCAATGAATATCTGAGCGCTATGTGACAGGCTCGATGCCACAGCTGTGACCAAAGTGACTAGAGGATAAGGGAGATTTTGAATCTCTGCACACACTTTTGGACACTGGACACTTTTGGATTGTGTGAGGCCCAATGAATATCTGAGCGCTATGTGACAGGCTCGATGGCACAGCTGTGACCAAAGTGACTAGAGGATAAGGGAGATTTTGAATCTCTGCACACACTTTTGGACACTGGACACTTTTGGATTGTGTGAGGCCCAATGAATATCTGAGCGCTATGTGACAGGCTCGATGGCACAGCTGTGACCAAAGTGACTAGAGGATAAGGGAGATTTTGAATCTCTGCACACACTTTTGGACACTGGACACTTTTGGATTGTGTGAGGCCCAATGAATATCTGAGCGCTATGTGCCAGGCTCGATGGCACAGCTGTGACCAAAGTGACTAGAGGATAAGGGAGATTTTGAATCTCTGCACACACTTTTGGACACTGGACACTTTTGGATTGTGTGAGGCCCAATGAATATCTGAGCGCTATGTGACAGGCTCGATGGCACAGCTGTGACCAAAGTGACTAGAGGATAAGGGAGATTTTTAATTTCTGCAGACACTTGTGGACACTGGACACTTTTGGATTGTGTGAGGCCCAATGAATATCTGAGCGTTATGTGACAGGCTCGATGGCACAGCTGTGACCAAAGTGACTAGAGGATAAGGGAGATTTTGAATTTCTGCAGACACTTGTGGACACTGGTCACTTTTGGATTGTGTGAGGCCCAATGAATATCTGAGCGCTATGTGACAGGCTCGATGCCACAGCTGTGACCAAAGTGACTAGAGGATAAGGGAGATTTTGAATCTCTGCACACACTTTTGGACACTGGACACTTTTGGATTGTGTGAGGCACAATGAATATCTGAGCGCTATGTGACAGGCTCGATGGCACAGCTGTGACCAAAGTGACTAGAGGATAAGGGAGATTTTGAATCTCTGCACACACTTTTGGACACTGGACACTTTTGGATTGTGTGAGGCCCAATGAATATCTGAGCGCTATGTGACAGGCTCGATGGCACAGCTTTGACCAAAGTGACTAGAGGATAAGGGAGATTTTGAATCTCTGCACACACTTTTGGACACTGGACACTTTTGGATTGTGTGAGGCCCAATGAATATCTGAGCGCTATGTGACAGGCTCGATGGCACAGCTGTGACCAAAGTGACTAGAGGATAAGGGAGATTTTGAATCTCTGCACACACTTTTGGACACTGGACACTTTTGGATTGTGTGAGGCCCAATGAATATCTGAGCGCTATGTGACAGGCTCGATGGCACAGCTGTGACCAAAGTGACTAGAGGATAAGGGAGATTTTGAATTTCTGCAGACACTTGTGGACACTGGACACTTTTGGATTGTGTGAGGCCCAATAAATATCTGAGCGCTATGTGACAGGCTCGATGGCACAGCTGTGACCAAAGTGACTAGAGGAAAAGGGAGATTTTGAATCTCTGCACACACTTTTGGACACTGGACACTTTTGGATTGTGTGAGGCCCAATGAATATCTGAGCGCTATGTGACAGGCTCGATGGCACAGCTGTGACCAAAGTGACTAGAGGATAAGGGAGATTTTGAATTTCTGCAGACACTTGTGGACACTGGACACTTTTGGATTGTGTGAGGCCCAATGAATATCTGAGCGCTATGTGACAGGCTCGATGGCACAGCTGTGACCAAAGTGACTAGAGGATAAGGGAGATTTTGAATCTCTGCACACACTTTTGGACACTGGACACTTTTGGATTGTGTGAGGCCCAATGAATATCTGAGCGCTATGTGACAGGCTCGATGGCACAGCTGTGACCAAAGTGACTAGAGGATAAGGGAGATTTTGAATCTCTGCACACACTTTTGGACACTGAACACTTTTGGATTGTGTGAGGCCCAATGAATATCTGAGCGCTATGTGACAGGCTCGATGGCACAGCTGTGACCAAAGTGACTAGAGGATAAGGGAGATTTTGAATTTCTGCAGACACTTGTGGACACTGGACACTTTTGGATTTTGTGAGGCCCAATAAATATCTGAGCGCTGTGTGACA
The DNA here is from genome assembly GCF_039654945.1 of Dendrobates tinctorius. Lineage (NCBI taxonomy): Eukaryota > Metazoa > Chordata > Amphibia > Anura > Dendrobatidae > Dendrobates > Dendrobates tinctorius. The sequence continues at coordinate 60,065,211 of NW_027361707.1, read as the reverse complement.
GGCTCGATGGCACAGCTGTGACCAAAGTGACTAGAGGAAAAGGGAGATTTTGAATCTCTGCACACATTTTTGGACACTGGACACTTTTGGATTGTGTGAGGCCCAATGAATATCTGAGCGCTATGTGACAGGCTCGATGGCACAGCTGTGACCAAAGTGACTAGAGGATAAGGGAGATTTTGAATTTCTGCAGACACTTGTGGACACTGGACACTTTTGGATTGTGTGAGGCCCAATGAATATCTGAGCGCTATGTGACAGGCTCGATGGCACAGCTGTGACCAAAGTGACTAGAGGATAAGGGAGATTTTGAATCTCTGCACACACTTTTGGACACTGGACACTTTTGGATTGTGTGAGGCCCAATGAATATCTGAGCACTATGTGACAGGCTCAATGGCACAGCTGTGACCAAAGTGACTAGAGGATAAGGGAGATTTTGAATCTCTGCACACACTTTTGGACACTGTACACGTTTGGATTGTGTGAGGCCCAATGAATATCTGAGCGCTATGTGCCAGGCTCGATGGCACAGCTGTGACCAAAGTGACTAGAGGATAAGGGAGATTTTGAATCTCTGCACACACTTTTGGACACTGGACACTTTTGGATTGTGTGAGGCCCAATGAATATCTGAGCGCTATGTGACAGGCTCGATGGCACAGCTGTGACCAAAGTGACTAGAGGATAAGGGAGATTTTGAATCTCTGCACACACTTTTGGACACTGGACACTTTTGGATTGTGTGAGGCCCAATGAATATCTGAGCGCTATGTGACAGGCTCGATGGCACAGCTGTGACCAAAGTGACTAGAGGATAAGGGAGATTTTGAATCTCTGCACACACTTTTGGACACTGGACACTTTTGGATTGTGTGAGGCCCAATGAATATCTGAGCGCTATGTGACAGGCTCGATGGCACAGCTGTGACCAAAGTGACTAGAGGATAAGGGAGATTGGATTGCTTTTAAAAAAGCAGTTTGCAGAGCAGTGGGTAAACAGCAATGCCAGCCTGTCAGGAAGCCTTAAAAGGCAGCCCAACAACCAACACCACTGATACACCACAATATAGCCTCCCCTTGCACTGCACACACAGTGACTGGTGTGTTGTGCAGGCCAAATTGCTAGCAGCAGAAGCAGTTTTTTTGTCTTCTTCCCTGCCTAACGCTCTCCCTACAGAATCAGCAGCAACCTCTCCCTATACTGAGATCGGCAGAAGTAAGATGGCGGTCGGCGTGCACGCCCTTTTATACCCTCTGTGACGCCCACCAAAGCAAGCCAATCACTTGCATGCCCTTCTGAAAGATGGTGGTGACCCCTGCCTATGTCATCACGTTGCCCACAGTGTCCGTGGATCCTGATTGGCTGAAAAAGAGCGCAAAACAAACTTTTGAAACGCGACTTTGGCGCATAAGTCGCCGACCTCGTGGGCGACCTCATCCTAGGGTCGGGTTTCGTTTCATGAAACCCGACTTTGCCAAAAGTCGGCGACTTTTGAAATTTTTCCACCCGTTTCGCTCAACTCTAGTGCTCACAAATATGACATGGCATCCGCTAATGATTTCAGAAAATTTTGCATTCATAAGTCAAATGGCTCTCCTTCCCCAAACCCTTTCCAGGTTTTTTCCCACATACTGTGTATCAACGTGCTGACAATAAATTGGTAAATACATTTTTGGGGTCCATTTTCTATTACCCTTGTGAAGATAAAAATTTGAACACAAAGTAAAATTTTGTGCAAAAAAGTTAAATGTTAATTTTTCCTTCAACATTGCTTCAGCTCCTGTCAAGCACCTGAAGGGTTAATAAACTTCTTGAATTTGATTTTGAGGACTTTCGAGGGTAGAGATTTTAGAATGGTGTCACTTTTGTGGTTTTTTTGTCATGTAGGCCCATCAAAGTCACTTCAAATGGGATGTCACTAAAAAAAGTTTTGTAATTTAAAAAAAAATGAGTAATTGCTAGAAAACTTTTAACTATTCTAACTTCATAACAAACATACATTTAAAAAATTGGGCTAATATAAAGCATACATGTGAGAAATAGCATTTAACTAGTTTGTGTGACATAATGCTATGGTTCCACAGAATAAAAATTAAAATTTAAAATGTACAAAATGTAAAAAAAATGCACCCAATGTCAGATTTTTTTCACAGACAATCACAAGTCATATTGAAGAAATTTTACCTCTATTATAAAGTACAATATGTCACAAAAACAATGTCTCAAAAATAGTGGGGTCCGTTGAAGCATTCCAGCCAGAGTTATTGCCACATAGAGTGACAATGGTCAGGATTGTAAAATTGTGCCTGGTCATAAAGGCTCGGGGGTGAAGGGGTTAAGGTAAGATATTTATTAATTGTCTTGTGGGTGAGCAGTATTAATCTCAAAAGTTGGGCAAAAAAATAGTTTACATAGATTTACGCAGACATATTATCCCCAGGTCCCTCCTTTATATTGCCTTAATATTTATCACTGTATAAATCTTGCATTCTGTTAATAACAAAATCAGGAAGAACAAACTCTACTTTTAAAATTGCAGAAATTATTTATTTTTAATTTCTACCTTAATAATCAAGCCGCTTACACCTTTAAGGCTTTTTAAGTTTTATTCTCCATTCTGGAGACTGTTTACTGTTCTTTCTGCATATTTGGCTATTCTATGTCAGCAGCATTAATTTCAGCAGTCTGTCGGTTAGACTATTAATGCATGGAGAATGTGATTGTCATTGCGGAGTTAGGGGGATTAAGAAGGATTTATTTTTCCTTTAGTGGTAAAACAGATAATGACTTCAATACTTTATTTTTCTTCTACTTGATCATCAGAAATGGCATTATTAGAGAAGGGATTTGTGTAAATTATTTATTGACAAAGTCCAAGAAATGAATTAAGTTTGTGTTCACAAGGAGTGAATTTCAGCAGTGCTAGCATGGCACAATACACTGGGGTGGATCAAGGAGTGTGGAGGTCTTTGGGTAAAACATGTCACATTTCTTTTGAAGAAAGGAAATTGAAAGTTGGGCTCAGATCAAATATCTGGTTTTTGTTTGCAGTTCTTGATGCAATGTTTTGAACCAATGCCAGTAGGCCAAAAAGAAAGAGCAAGTGACGACTGAAATTTATTTGCATCCACTTGTATGCTTGCAAAAAAGTCTGCAACAATAATTGCCTTGAAAACTGTGTTATTTCAGCCTTACATATGTAGAGTCAGTAATGAGCGGTCATAGAGAAGCGCTTAGGAAGCTACCCAGGGGCAGATTAGAATGTCAGGTCTCCACCGCAGCTCCAGCCGAGAACCTCTGATGGAGGATAGGAGCAATGAGAAAATGGAAAACGGTCTTAGGAGTGCAGGAAAGAGACTCAGATGAGAGATGGGGTTAACCCACAATGCGTTTCGATGGAGGATCCGTTTCATCAGGTGGATTTTACCTGATGAAGACAAATCCTCCGTCGAAACGTGTTGTGGTTTAAACCAATCTCTCGTCTGAATCTCTTTCCTGCGCTCCTAAGACTGTTTTCCATTTTCTCATTACAATAATATTTGCCTACAAAACCTACAAAAAGCAAAATGAAAAAAACCCTGCTGTAAATAAATAAGTAAAAAGTAAAAGTGCATTTAAATCAAGCAGAGTTCGTAGTAATACTGTATTTGATCAAACATAGCATAAAAGCCGTCCCACCATCGACAAGGTGACTCTGTGGTCGGGGCGGTCCTACACTGTCTAATATTAAAAATCTTATCATGTGTCAAAGTTGACGTCTGTGTGAATAAGGGCACACAAGGACCGGGTCCCAACCACTGGACACCAGTCAGGGGAAGCCTTTAAATACAATTTCCAGCTCAGGAAATTGATTGTCTGTTGATTGTAGATGAGCTAATTGATTCACAGGGCAATGGTCCAGTGGCCAGGTCAATTTTTCATGACCATTGACAAGGACCCTGTGAATCGTGCCCTTCTTCTAATTAGTAGGTCCACCATGACATTATATGTGCATCGTGTTGCAATCATGATGACACAGTAAGTGCCTACAAATTAAAAGACATGCATGTGGTAGGATGTGGTGTGAAGGTCTACTGTCTGGTGGCTATGGAATACAGATGTGGTCGCTGGATCAGGTCATCTCCACTGCTGATATAAAATAATTAAATAGCACCATATGTAAAAAAAATGATTACAATAGTGACATTAACACAGCTCTTTTGGGCCATGAGGACACAATAATTTTTATTTCTATGAGGCTAGGTGCAGAAGACCGTGTTTATTCTTATCGGAGAAAAATCGGTTCAAATATGCTAATCATACTCTGATCAGACTCTAATCAAAATTTGATAAGAATGTGATCATAGTGTGATACAATTTTTCTCAGGTGTGGAGAAGATAGAGAAAAAATTGTCTCTATATTCTCCTTTGTGTCAGTCCGTGGAAATCGCACTGCACTTGCATATCATTGGCTTGCATGGCCGAGCATTGAATAACATTGACCTGTTGAGGCATTAGTTGACATGAAACGGACATTGTCCTTCATAGACCGCATCCTCCAGCATCCATGTTTTCTGTTGTTTGAATAAAATCGTTTTTATGGGCTAGGGAGTGTTGCCTTTCATTCTTTGTGATTCTGCATGGAAATTCCTGTATGTGGTAGAGCACCTAGAACTCGCATCATTTTGCAAGATATGTGAGAACAGTCCCCTGTATGAGCAGCTTTTTTGGATAGTGCCGGTTTGTTTCTTTTATTTGTATTAATATGGGGACAAGTGCTATCTGTCAAATGACAGACAGCACTTGTAGAATTCTTACACTCATCTGCATGAACCCTTACTGTGTTTCAAGTGCTATAGCTGCTTTATTTTTCTATCATGAGTTCTAGATGCTGAAGGAAATGGAAGAGTGTTGATGGTATATTGTTATTTAGGATACAAATGAATCTTTTAGGGGTACTTTAACCCTTTTTATTAACTTGATTATGCATTAGGAAGCATGGATGGGTTTAATACAACATGCAGTATGTTTCAGGGAACATTTCAGTGAGCAAAATCCTATATATATTTTTGGCAGCAATTTAAAGGCTGAGTAAAATGAGTAAAGACTGGTTAACTTTAAAGACTATATCTACTTTTTAGCATAATTTCAGTTTACATCGGTTACAGTTTTCGTACTTATGCTATATTTTTTTCGTTATCACTAACTGTTTTTGAAAATCTTCAAAGTTTAAAATTATTAGAAGCAATAGCAGTCTTTTCATCATCACCACTTTACTTCGGAAATGTGCCATGACAAGGTGCATTGCTGGCATCTTAGCTCCCAAATGCACAGCTCACTGATAATAAGAGAACCAGTAGAATCCTGACTATAGCTTCAGCTCAAAATTTTGCAATTTCAGGCCTCCATAGAATTTTTTTTTGTTGTGTCATAGCCTACTTATTGACACAATTTTGATGGCCCCCAAAAAATACAGGGCAGATATTTGAAAGTGGGCTATCTCCGTCAGATGCCTGATCTATCTGTGGGCTACAAATGGTGGCGTTTCAGGCATACATTCCCCTTTTTATGCTGTCTTACCCTAGTTCTATAGACTATTTTGGGTTAAAAAATAAAAAAAGGACACATATTGAACAGTGTGGTATTTCCGTCAGACGCCTGATTTATCTGTGGGCTACAAATTGTGGCATTTGAGGCCTGCATTCACCTTTTTTTGCTGTGTCCTACCCTAGTTCTATAGATTATTTTGGGTTAAAAAATAAAAAATACAGGCCACAAATTGAACAGTGTGGTATCTGTGGGCTAAAAATTGTTGCATTTGAGGACTCCATTCAACTGTTTTTGCTGTGTCTTACCCTATTTGTATACAATTTTTTGCGTTATAAAAACAAAAAAACAGGTCACATATTGGACAGTGTGGTATCTCGGTAAAAATACTCATGTTTAAAATTATTATGGATGCTTCATGACTGGGTCTCAAATGGACAACCTGCTAACACCATCATCATCTTCTGCCTAGAGGCAGTTACTGCTCAGCTAGTAAGTCTGAGGAGCAGAGGGTGAATGCTTGGGTGGTGTTGTACTCTGTCAGTGGATTATGAAGGTGAAAGCTTCTAGATGAATTCATGACTGGAAGAGCAAGAGAACGTGAAAGAGCACGGGGCCAGGACTCGCAAATACCCAAGCAAGGTATTCCTGGGCTGGATTCTGACAATCCATCACCTACTAATTCTGAAGTTGTTGGATGAGGACGTCAAAAAGGAGCCCCTGCAGTTTCTAGAACAGAAGCTAGAGATTTTGACATTTCGGCTTGATTTCAAGATGTGTCAATTGGAGAGCGTGGTGGTTGCAGACGTGACTTCCATGATGTGGGTGTTTCCACTAGACAATCCATCCAAAATGTCATTGAATCAAACTCTGTCTTTTCTTGCAATTCTATTCAGCTATGCACAAACTATGTAATTGATAGCTAAACCACAGTGGGTCTCATCACAGTACCATGTTGACTGCAGTCCAAAGATGTTATCTAGATCACTAATGTCAGCTCTACTTTTCCAGCATGATGAATTAATAGGAAAAGGAAGTGTTTTTGGTGGAGCTGTTCTTTTCTTGCCAAAGGAACTAAATAAGATCAATGAGGTGGTTAGCCGCACACGAAATTGAGAAATAGTAAAGATTACAATTACTTTCACAAATGACTTACCACCAACTTCACCAACTTGCTTTCACTTTTACAACATTATATTCCAAAGGCTGAAGAAGATGACGAATATGAAGCTAATAGATATGAATTATTATCACCCAAATGATGTTACAGAAGTCAGAGCACGCAACCTATCTGTGTGGCAATGATTTACCACCGAAATTTTGAAGTATGAGACTAGTATCATCTTGTGGATTGATGTGAGCCACAAAGTCCTTCAAAGTGAATCTGTTCTGGATGTAATGTACAATCTGCACTCGAAAATTGGATCACATGTTTTCTATGATGCTTGCATGAAAGAACTGATGGACAGATATGTAAGGAGGAAGACCAGGCTGCGGGTACCTTTGCTGCGTAGGGTCCGGAACTGTCGAGGCTGCTTCCCCTGTTTCCCAGGGGAAGGAATAGGGAACCAGATAGGCCCCATGGCCAAGGAAGAGGTGGAGTGTTTAGACAGGGAACCTGGCCGGAAGCTGAGGGAAAACAAGGAAAGCAGGAGTGAGTCCCACACTGTTAGCATGCGAGCAGCAAGAGGAGTAGCGCACTACGCACCTGAAGCTCCATCGCTGCGACAGACAGACCCGGTGACCTACAGGCAGGAGTCAAGGCTAAGAGAAAGCACTCACGACAGCAGAGTGTTCTCACGGGAACAAGCAGCGCGAAGGAGGCTGAGCAGCACGCTCCATCCTGAGAGCACTGGCACTGCAAAATACTGTTCCCGTTGGCTCCTACCACAAACAGCAGTACTGCCAGAGAGTAAGGTGCCGTGTGCCCAGTGACCGCTAGAGAGCAAGGCGCCGTGTGCTCCATGACCATGAGTGCGCAGTAGAAAGAGCCAGTTCATGCCATGTGCCCAGCTTGGATAACCAATAATTATAAGGCGCAGAGGAATCAGAGAGGAGATTGGTACGGTCAGCAATGTACTCCCTCAGCATCTTCCAAAACTTTGCACTCCTTGTGAGAGAACTCAGGGCCAGGGTGAGGGAAAGGTCAGGGAAAACTCTCCCATAACTTTGCCAGCGTTTCACTTCCTCTGCTGGATTGGAGTTTTGTCTCTCTCACCTGTACTCCTTGGTTGTTAAATGATCTGTGAATTCTGCAGCCAGTGTTTTCAGATCGGAATTTTTTTTCATAATTCCGCAAGAAGGGGCCTCTGGTACTTCAACATTTTATTACACCGATCTGTCTCTGTAATAAGAGATATAAAGATCTCCTTGTAGCGTGGGTCTAGAAGTGTCACTAATCAGTATTGACTGTCACCCAAAATTGTGAGAACGCGAGGGTCACGGGGAAGGCAGCATAACTTAAACTCAGTTTTGCGTGCCAGACTGCTAACAGGCAAGGCTTCCACGTCCTCACCAAGAGGAAGACTGACCATGCTCTCCTCCTCCTCCTCCTTGTCCTCATCCTCCCTGTGCCAGCCACACTGAACAGACGGTATGACAGTTGTGCTTGTAGTACCATCTATAGCGCATGAAACTAGCTCCTGTACTTCCTCCTCCTCCTCTTCCTCATTGTCACCCAATCCAGGTTGGGATGAGATGAGGCTGGGCTGTGTGTCATCACTCTGTATGGTTCCTTGCTCCATCTCATCATGCTCTGACAGCAATGTATCCTCTTTGCTTGTGAGTATAAAGCATTTAATACTCTGTTAATTGGCCTCCCCCTCCCTCGACTTTCCCATTTCCATTCCATCCTTAATACAGCAGCCAGGGTCATCCATCCGGCTAATCGATACTCGGACGCATCAGCTCTTTGCCAGTCATTACACTGGCTGCCCATTCATTATAGGATCCAATTCAAAGTACTTTTTCTCACCCACAAAGCTATCCACATTGCTGCACCCCCTCACATCTCCCTCATTTCTGTTTATCGGGCCAGCCGATCGATGCACTCTGCAAATTACTTTCGACTAACCTCTGCACTATTTCATACCTCATGCTCTCGACTCAAAGACTTTTCCCACGTTGTGACAATCCTATGGAATGCTCTACCACAAGAAATTAGGACCGGCCACAACTTGCACAGTTTTAGGTGCTCCCTCAAAACACATTTGTTCAGAGCAGCCTATCACGCTCCCTAATCAAAGTCATTTTATGGGTAAGTGTGTAGCGCATTCACTATCTCTATCTACCCCCCACTCCCTCAAGATGGCTGGACCATCATTGTAAATATAACATTGTAAATACAGACCTGTACTTTGTATATCCCCCACCTCATTGTAGATTGTAAGCTCTCACAAGCAGGGTCATTTTATTTTGCTTTAATTATTGGATTATTGTTAACGTTGTTACTTATGACTGTATTGCTTGAAACTGTTAAACTGTAAAGCGCTGTGGAATATGTGGGTGCTATATAAATAAGAATTATTATTATTATTATTATACAGAAAAGTGGGAAGGTGATGCTAATTATGGCATCATCGACACTCACCTTCTTGGTGGAGTCCTCAAAGCTTTGGAGGATGGTACATATGTCTGACATCCATGTCCACTCCTGAGGTCTTGTGTGCAGTTTGAACTGAATATCGATGGCCTTGCTGATACTGGTAGTCAACAAATGCCCTCTTCTGCTCACAAATCCTTTCAAACTTATGCAGTGTAGAGTTCCAATGTGTGGGGAATCACACACCAGTCGGTGAGCCGGAAGCTGCAAATGAGGCTGAAGCACAGCAAGTGAGGCTGTAGCTGTAGCTGACTTTCTAAAATGGGCACATAAGCAGTGTACTTTCACAAGCAGATCCGGCAGCTCCTGAGAAACCGTTGAACGATGAGGTTAAGCACATGGGCAAGGCATGGTATGTGTGTGAGCTCGCCTCGCCTCAAAGCCGCCACCAGGTTCCTGCCATTGTCACACATGACCATGCCTGGCTTTAGGTTGAGTGGTGTTAGCCACAGATCAGCATGCTCTTTGAGAGCTGTCTACAACTCTTCAGCATATTAGCTTAGCAATCCTCGGCATCATGAGGACGTGTTCCATCCAAAGTGCCATTATTTCACAGCCTCTCCTCTCTGCCAGGACCTTCACTGGCTTCCTATTGCCCAGAGGCTACAGTTCAAAACCCTAACTATGGCATACAAAGCCATCCACAACAAGTCTCCTCTGTACATCTGTGACATGGTCTCACAAGGTCCGACTGGGTCCCGGCTTCCACTATGTTAACCCAGTGTGTCATCAGCTAGATGTACCATCCCTGCCCACAAGCACTTGTCCACATGTCTGTGGTTAGGTGGACTTTCACAGTAGCAGCATGCTTGAGGGCCCGGGTAATGTTGTGGGACACGTGCTTGTGTAATGCCGGGATGGCACAGCAGGAGAAATAGTGGCGGCTGGGGACTGAGTACTTTGGGACAGCCATCACAATAATGTTGCGGAAAACTTCCATCTCCACGAGCCTAAAATGCAGCATTTAGAGTGCAAGCTGTTGAGAAATGTGGGAATTTAATAGTGTGGCCTGTGGGGCTTTGGCTGCATATTTTTGCTTGCCTTCCAAGGACTGGGGTAGGGACAAAGTAACGCTGCGCTTGGACATGGATGTGGATGTGCTTTTTGATGGTGCTAGTTGAGTGTGTGCAATGACAGATGCAGGGTAGAAGGCATCTTCGCATGCAAAATGGACAGGGGATTGGCTTGCATGTACAGCCTAAGAAGCAGTTGTATCACCCGCAAACACTGTTCCTGGACCCTGGGGTTCGGCCGAAAAAGTCAGGTGCTTTGCTGCTATGTTTCTGATCATGGTGGTGGTGGTCAGGCTGGTATTTTTGCTAGCCCTGCTGATGCGGGCATGGCAGGTTGTGCAAATGGATTGTTTGGAGCTATCGGCAGAGTCTTTAAAAAACAATGAGACTCTGGAACACCTAACAGTTGTACAGCTAACTTCCGTTGTTTTGGTGTTACAGGGACATTCAGTGTCTCCCTCTCCCACACCACTCTATGCTGATGACCCACAGATCTACCTATCTGGACCTGACATTACCTCCTTCCTGAACAAAATACCACAATGTCTGTCTGCTATTTCATCTTTCTTTTCCGCTTGCTTTCTAAAACTGAACAAGGACAAAACAGTATTCATTATCTTTCACCCATCTCACTCTGTCCCTCCACTAGACCTATCCATCAATGTCAATGGCTTCTCATATTCACCAGTCCCACATTCTCGGTGCCTCGGGGTGATCCTCGACTCTGCCCTTTTTTCAAGTCACATATCCAAGCCCTTGCCTCCTCCTGCCGACTACAACTCAAAAACATTTCATGGATCGGTATATTCCTTGACGAAGGAACTGCAAAAATGCTTGTGCACACCCTCATCAACTCCCTCCTTGACTATTGCAACCTTCTACTCTCTGGACTCCCCTCTAGTACTCTTGCACCACTCCAATCTATCCTAAACTCTGCTGCATGATTAATGCACCTGTCTTACTATTATTCCCCATCCTCTCCTCTCTAAACCCTAAAACTATGACATACAAAGCCATCCACAGCCTGTCTCCTCCATACATCTGTGACATGCTCTCCCTGTACTTACCTACACGCAACCATCGATCCTCTCAAAATCTCCTTCTCTACTGCCCTCTCCAATACTTCTAATGCCCATACACTTTAGTATGGGTTGACAAACCTTTCCCCTTGGGGGGGTACACATCAACATAGTGTGTAAACTTTTTTTTAACGGGCATCATAAAAACCCTTGAAAACAATCATGTGGTTTCCTACACAGTTGCTGCTGGGAAGGTGCAGGTTTTTAGCAGAAATATGGCAAATGAGTCGTGGGTGAAGTAATCAGGAAAAGGGGCATGGTGATAGCAGGAATGGGAACGTACAGGATTAATAACAGCGAGGGCTATGCAAGGTACTGTATGAGATCCAGGATCCAGCCTACAATGATTAGTCGTTTCCTCACCCCCAATTACCAGAATGTGTTTGATGCCTGTCAGAAGATCGGTGTAGCAGATGCACGTCTAAAGCTTGGCTTAAAAGATGCCCATGAGAAATAGGTTGCAAAGATGCATGTGTCCGTATATGGGGTAAAGTGCAAGATGCTGGTGAGATGCTTAATTCTAGAAAGCAGCAGATCAGTGTTGGAGGAAAACCAAACAAACTGATGGATGCTCATGAAAACTAAGTTTAAAGAGGAGTGCACCGGCCATACCTATCAACACACCCGTGGCAAGCAATAAAAATAGGTTAACATGAGTGCAAATCTTCCAGGCAATTACTAATCCTCCAGATAGCTAAAAAAAATGAAAGCAACAGTCCATCGAAGAATTATAAAAAATGTGATTTAATAGCCCATTGGAGCTCAGCAACATTTCAGTTCAGATTTTAATCCCATGGAGAACCTCTGGTCAAGCTTTAGAAAGTAAGTGGACAAACAAAAACAAGATTGGGTCATCTACTGTATCTATCTATCTATCTATCTATCTATCTATCTATCTATCTATCTATATTTATGCCCATTTTCTCTTACTATGATTTTATGGTTGTTTTCATGAAAGTCACAACTTCTGATTGGCAGAATTATTACTAGAATTCTTAAACATAGAGTTACATGAAACATTCTTTTTGTCTGCATCTAAAAATATTAAAAACTCTTTTTTTTGTTCCAAGAAATACACCAGCAAATTAGGTTTCTCCTGCAGTCTTGGTGAAGGAGGTCACTACTCAATTGAATATGTTATTGCCTAATTCAATTAACATTTATATCACTACTCATGTTCCCTTTAGTTTTCATTTCAGTACAGATAAAATTAATTATACTATTAACTTCCAATTCTACATTATATGAACATATCAGTGTTTTAAAATATAAACTGCACATCTTAACACTCAAGCACTCAATGACGAAGAAAGCAATGTCCTCTACACTGGAATAACTGCTATATGTTTGTCTATTATAAGTTTACTCAAGAAAATCCAATGAAAGTCTATCTACTTCGTTTCGTTACCTATAACCACAGTGTTCAGCACAAGGGTGTATGAATGCACAGTCTTCTCTTTCACCTTTTCTATTTTCCATCTCATTTTGTTCTATCTTTTTTGGTTTGGTTGAATGCACTGATTACTATACTATTAGTTCAAAGAAATGCATTGCCTACCAGTCTTACGGTATCCGAACCTAATAGGAAATCAGCAGATGATTCTTAAATCAAGTAAAAACTAGTTCCAGCAAAGCTTTACTATATAGAGTACCTTTTTTCAGCACATTTTCTTATTCATGATCTCATTAACCATGAGGCAATACAATTTGCTCTTTCTTAGGGTTACATGCACACAATGTTATGCATCCATAGGCACTTAGTGCAGTTCTTTTACATAAATCTGGAATCAATGTTTCTAGGGGAGAATACCTTTATTCAGCTTGTGATGGAAAATTGTAAAGAAAAAAAAATAAATTAATAAAAAATAGTTTGCCATTCTATAAAATTAGAGGCACAGTAAGGCCCAGAGTACATTTTGGACTTCATGAACTTGTGCCACACACAGCTGGTATAAAATAATTTGTAAAATGAATTGCTGTATAAATGATTGCTGTATCCCCTCTCTCCACAGTGTCCCATCTTGTCTGTTCTTCTGCACCTTCAGTTTAATCTGCCTGGGTAATGAGTAGAAAACTGAGAAAAAGATGCATGCTGACTAGAGAAGAGCAACTTTGCCTTTTTTAGGGTCGAGTTGGGTTTCATGAAACCCGACTTTCACAAAAGTCGGGTCGAATGAAATCGGCCGACTATAGGGAAAAGTCGGAGGCCGACTGAAACATGAAACCCAATGCAAGTCAATGGGGAAGCAAAGTCGGCAGGGAGTGGAGGACAGTAAACACACCTACAGTGCCAAAAACATAAATTCTTATTGCTGAAGTTTGTCAACCTTAATTTACTTCATAGTAATAGTTATGCATTGAAAACTTGGGGTTATTTGGCTAAAGATGTGAGGGGGTAGGGCTGGCTCCAGGTTTTTGTGTGCCCTGGGCCAAAGAGTGTCAGTGCGCCCCTTTATCACATACCACAACTCATGATGCTCTGATACGGCACAGAAATATAGGTATAGTACAATGACAAATACTTCACTGCTTACATGACAAGACATGACTGAGCTATTTTAAATTCTACAATAGCTCAAAAAAAGGACAGTACATTACTCCAGATAGGATTATGACCACCACATTGTGCGCCATACAGTATAATAAGCCCCATATATTTCTCCATAGAGAATAATTGGTCACATATAATGTTCCATACAGTATATGATGAGCGCCACATAATGCTACAGTGTATGATGGGCCCTAATAATGCTCTATATATAGTGGGCTCCATTTCTATTTCTCCAGTGTATAATGGGCCCTGTAAATGCTGCTCCAGTGTCTGATGTCCCCCATTTGGAATGCTCCAGTATATGACGGGCCTCATGGATGATGCTCCAGTGTATGATGGGCCCTAATATGCTCCATATATAATGGGCTCCATTTCTAATACTCCAGTGTATAATGGGCCCTGTAAATGCTGCTCCAGTGTTTGATGTCCCCATTTGGAATGCTCCAGTATATGATGAGCCCCATTTTTAATGAACCGAGGCATGGTATGTGAAAAGAGCTCCATGTAGTTATCTTAAGTGTTTGCTGCTGCATCCTTCACTTTTGATGTGGGTGAAGGACACAAAGAAATGGGTTGCTCCTGACCAGAAGCCTGCACTGATGACTCAGTGCTTGTTTTTTTTTAAACTTCAGAACAGTAGGCGATAGAGCTGGAGGCTCTTTCACCAATGTGAGGCAACACCAGTTCCTGATGCTCCGGCTTTAAAAGTAGTCTACCTACTTCCAGAAAAGGGAGCCTTATGGGCCTTCCGGAGCTACACCATGATGCAGGCTCAACACCTCCTTCCCTAGCTGCTATTGTGTTATTTTCATTACCAGCAGATGCATCACCACCACCATCACTAACAGGTGGCCACCCACGCCCAAGTCCGCATCCTCTTCCACCATACTTCCTCATATTTTTTAAAATGGACCCAAAATGCCAGCAGATATATGGTACTGTATCAGAAGTGTACAGCTCTATACAGTCAACGGATAACAGTAAATCTCCGTATATATTTCATGAGTCATGCACAGACGCTCACAGGCTCAGTATGGATTACCCAAATAAAATAAAATGTTGAAAAAGGGTTCAGTATCACCAGATACAAGGTATATATAGTATAGTGTAAACATTCTGAATCTCTGTATATATTTCAGGAGGCAGACACAAACGCTCTCAGGCCCAGTATGGATTACAAAAGAATATGAAAAACTGTAAATGTTCGGGTAATCTTAAATCTCCAAATATATTTTCGGAGTAACAGACAGACATTCACAGGCTCATTATGGATTACACCTGAAACTAAATAGCAAAAAAGGTTACTGTATCAGAAACGTACTGCTGTAATCAGTGTTGGCCAAATTTGAAATCTCCGTATATATTTCCGGAGTCACCCTCACACGCTCACTCAGTCTTGGGTTTGACCATAATAAAAAATGTTGTTAAAAAGGTACTGGATAACAAGATAGCAAGTATATATAATATAGGGTACAATTAAAATCTCCATATACATAGTCCTATAGTCACTCTCAGATGCTTACTCAGTATGGATGTGACTGTAACACTAAATGTCGACCAAAGGTACTGTATAAAAAGAAACAATCTGTATTGACTATAGAGTAAAAATTGGTATCTGCGATTCACCGTCTATATAGAAGGCGGAAACCACACACGCTCACTCACTATGGAGGATACCTTACTAAAACATTTTGAACAAAGGTACTGTATCAGCACATACCCGGTTTTATCCAGTCTAGGGGTAATTGTAAATTTCTGTCTACACTTCCGGAGTCAGACACAGACACTCACAAGCTCAGTATGTATTATACCATAATTTAAAAAGTAGAAAAAGGGAAATGTATTCGAGGTGTACACCAGCATACAGTGTTGTGGTACTTTTAAATCTTCAAATATTTTTCAATTTCAGTAAGCCAGTCCAGACTTTCCGCTGCTGCAAAATACTTGGATAAAAGTACAGACGGAAAGTCGAGTGTTTGCAGAAATTTGGGAATTACTCATCGCGGGAAGACCTCACGGTAGATGTTGCAGAGGCATTGCAGAACCTCAATTACTGTGTCTGTGGAGACAGTGAATACGCTTCTTTGTGAAGAAAGGATAGCTTTATAGCAGTAGCGTGGATCACATCACTGTTACTCGTCTCCATCAAATTGTGATCACAGAGAGAGATGTACACATGGTCTTCACTGCCTATCATGATGTGTCTGGGCATTTTGGAGGGCAAAAGACAGAAACAATAGGCCGTAGGCGATTCTATTAGATTGGCATGAGAGGAGACATTGAAAAATGGTGGCAGGAATGTCACACACTGTGACTAGGAAAACTGTGAAAGCTGATCATTAGAGTTGAGCGACTTTTGGTTTTTTAGGGTCGCGTTTCGTTTCGTGAAACCCGACTTTTCCAAAAGTCGGGTCGAGCAAGATCGTGCGATTATAGGGAAAAGTCGGGGTCGTCCCGAAACACGAAACCCAATGTAAGTCAATGGGGAATAAAAGTCGGCAGTGAGAGGAGGACAGGAAACACACCTACAGTGCCCATTTGAATGCCAAAAGCATCAATTCTTCTTACTTAAGCTTGTCAACCTTAATTAACTTCATAATACAAGTTACGCACTGAAAAATGGGGGTTATTTGGCTAAAGTTGTGGGGGGGGCTGGCTCCAGGTTTTCATGTGCCCTGGGCGAAAGAGCGCCCCTTTAACACATACCACAACTCATCATGCTCCGATACGGCAGAGAAATAGCGGTATAGTACAATGAAAAATACTTCACTTTTTACATCTCATGACAAGGCCCATCTATTTCTCCTTACAGAATCATTGGTCCCATATAATGTTTGAAACAGTATATGATGAGCTCCACATAATGCTACAGTATATGTTGGTCCCCATGGATGAAGCTCCACTGTCTTATGGGCCCAAATAATGCTCCAAACATAATGGGCCCCATTTCTAATGCTCTAGTGTATAATGGGCCCTGTAAATGCTGCTCCAGTGTCTGATGTCCACCTTTGGAATGTTCCAGTGTATGGTGGGCCCCATCTATCATTCTCCAGAGTATAGTGCTCCCCAAAAATTGCTGTCCCAACATTGAAAACAATCAAATAAGTCTCCTCGCTAGGGAATCCCTGTACTAGTCTGGACTCCTCGTCGTCCCCATCTTCCATCTCACTGCACAGTATTTCAACCTTGCAAGTGCTGTGATCCTGAGCAAGCAGGGGGGGCACACTCGTTGGCGACGGCACTGGCACAGGGCCTCTGATAGTACGGTGGTGTGTCTGATGGCGGGTGGGCCGAACCTGCACTTTCATCTGCAGCTTCCTCTTTGTCACCGTGTAAGATGGAACTGTATATGGGAAGGGTAACCTGAGTTTCATCAGGGTCAGATTCAGGCCGTGTAGCGTGCGAGGGGAATGTAGTGGTCTGGGTCAATGTACCAGCAGATTCATCGAGCAGTGGCTGGGCATCAGTGCACTTGTGTCGCCCCCAGGAGTACGGTCGCCACAGTGGCATTACCTTCTTCCTAGGGAGTGTGATGTCATGCTTGGAAGCAACAAAGGATCTCTCTAGCAGGTTAACTGATTGGGCGGCGTTATTCCCACGAGTCATGACCCTCCAAACAGCGTTCATGAAGGCAAAGTGTTTGTTTTACGTGGGCAGTATGGTTGCAAAGCTGAACCTTAAAGGAATGTTCAGAAGTGCACCACCAGGAGTGGAGCCTACGGTTAAATTCGACTCCACCTGGGAAACCTCAACCATGCCAGCTACAGAACAGATGCACACATTGCAAGCTTAATTCCGTTAACGAACGAGACTCCGTCATGCCCCGCGGTCCGAGTTCGGCTTACTAGAGGGACACGTGAGGCTCTGGAACATGAGATTGGCCAATAACTGGTGTGTCATGCCCTTACATGTCCGTGGCTGCATGTGCGCTACACTGAAAAGGCCAGCGTTTGTCGCTTACAGGTGCAGATAACCCGCTGAACAACGTTAGTGATGGGGATCACTGATTACAATTATTACCCGCGAACAATGATTTCCCAGTAAATGCAGGTCAACTGCAGTTCCGGAATTAGGCCTAACCGTCATTCCTGAAAAAATTAAAAACTTACGTGTGCAAACCACAGGTGCTGTAGCTTGATTAACAGCTCGCCAGCCGTTCTCACGCCCAGTATGGATTACACGTGATTGCACAAAGGTTAGAAAGGGTACCGTATCCCCAGATAACATGTATGGATAGCGTACACATTCAAAATATATGTCTCAGGAGGCAGGCTCAGACGGTGTTAGGCCCAGTATGGATTGCACGTGATTGCACAAAGGTTAGAAAGGGTACCGTTTCCCCGGATAACATGTATGGATACCGTACACATTCAAAATATATGTCTCAGGAGGCAGGCTCAGACGGTGTTAGGCCCAGTATGGATTGCACGTGATTGCACAAAGGTTAGAAAGGGTACCGTATCCCCGGATAACATGTATGGATAGCGTACACATTCAAAATATATGTCTCAGGAGGCAGGCTCAGACGGTGTTAGGCCCAGTATGGATTGCACGTGATTGCACAAAGGTTAGAAAGGGTACCGTATCCCCGGATAACATGTATGGATAGCGTACACATTCAAAATATATGTCTCAGGAGGCAGGCTCAGACGGTGTTAGGCCCAGTATGGATTGCACGTGATTGCACAAAGGTTAGAAAGGGTACCGTATCCCCGGATAACATGTATGGATAGCGTACACATTCAAAATATAT
Source organism: Dendrobates tinctorius (assembly GCF_039654945.1). Classification (NCBI taxonomy): domain Eukaryota; kingdom Metazoa; phylum Chordata; class Amphibia; order Anura; family Dendrobatidae; genus Dendrobates; species Dendrobates tinctorius. The sequence continues at coordinate 60,046,684 of NW_027361707.1, read as the reverse complement.
GTCTCAGGAGGCAGGCTCAGACGGTGTTAGGCCCAGTATGGATTGCACGTGATTGCACAAAGGTTAGAAAGGGTACCGTATCCCCGGATAACATGTATGGATAGCGTACACATTCAAAATATGTGTCATGATCACGTGTGTCAGGACGCAGATGATGCCACAAGGCGAACCCATAACACACGTGACCCTGGATACACCGCCTCCAGTGGGGCGCATTTAAATAATAAAAACGTGCAGGTGGATACGCCGCCTCCACCTGGCGAATTTAAGTATTACACGTTATACATACAATATCTGGAAACACCGCCTCCTGTAAGGCGCATTTAAATAATAAAGGGGGGAACCTGGGTAACTTTAACAATGGTGGGCCCTGCAATAGGGAAAAGGGAAATGGAGACCTCCTAAGCTCCCCTGAGCCAGAGTCCCTGCACTCCTTACATTCCCTAAACAGGCTCTGCATCTGTCGCCGCACGCGTACCTTAACGCCCTTGCTCACCCTGACCCTAAACCCTCACTAGGGAATGGGTCGGTGCGGAGACTAATACCACCACTGCACTAATAACACACATGAGGAAAGAGACAATACAGGGGAAACATCACTTAGCTTTGCTCTGTTGCGTGCGCTCCTAGCAACAGAGCCCTCCACCTGAGTGCATCTTCTCCTCCACCTGGATCCATCACATAACAGGATCCTTCACCTTAGTGCAACCTTGGAGCAGAGTCCAACACCAGTTGCAGCTGCTTAGAACCAGAGTCCCAAGGATGAGTTCAGCTGCTGACACGAAGTCGAGCATGCTTGAGTCCAGCTCAGCGGCCAAGTCCCACATGGTGAGTGCCACTCTCCAAAGTCGCCACTCCACCAGCCCATGCAAACACTTCCCGCTGACACCATCACTGCGACTCCACCACGCCATGCCAGCCCTTCGTCCAGACACCATAGCTGACACTCTTCCCCCCTGGCTAAGCTGCGCAGGACTCCTCACCAGCTCCATTCCTCCAGGCTCTCTAACTCAGAGTGAAAACAATCTCACAATATCACAGGCAGTGATTGCACCCCCTGAGCACACCTTTATAGGGTGTCACACCTGATCCATAATTAAGTGCAAAAAACCCTAAAGTGCAATACCACTCACCACCACCGGGGACAGTCAAGACACCTTGGAACTTTCCAAAGTAAAAAAAGTTCACTTTGCATTTAATACCGCCAGATCCAACACAGGATCATGACAATATATCTCAGGAGGCAGGCTCAGACAGTGTTAGGCCCAGTATGGATTGCACGTGATTGCACAAAGGTTAGAAAGGGTACCGTATCCCCGGATAACATGTATGGATAGCGTACACATTCAAAATATATGTCTCAGGAGGCAGGCTCAGACGGTGTTAGGCCCAGTATGGATTGCACGTGATTGCACAAAGGTTAGAAAGGGTACCGTATCCCCGGATAACATGTATGGATAGCGTACACATTCAAAATATATGTCTCAGGAGGCAGGCTCAGACGGTGTCAGGCACAGTATGGATTTGATGGCCCAGATTACACAGCGGAGGAGCAGGGAGAGGTAAAGATTGCAAATGCTGGGGCCCTGCCCAAGCAAGGGGGGCCCACTCGTGGGCGTCGGTACTGGCACTGGGCCCCTCATAGTACAGCGGTGTGTCTGACGGCGGGTGTGCACCACCACTGTCAGAGACACTTGATTGCACTATGAGGGACCCTGTGCCAGTGCCCGCGCCCAAGAGTCGGCCTACCCACCTGTCCAGGGCAACGGCACTCGCACGGTGTCGTGCGCTAGGTGGTGACCCCGCCCATGGGGGGGAGGCAGCACAGTTAGGGAGTTTTAGAAAGTGGCATATGTTGATGTTGGACATTCAGCTGATGCAAAAGGCGAAATAGGTGAAGTCCCAGGAAGAGGTGGACCAAAGCAAGCCATTTTTCTGTCACCCTATGTGTCATCAGGGGAAGGTGGGACAAAATCCTTGGAAGCCCATGCATGGTTCATTTTAATGAAGGTTAGATCATCCACATTTTGGGTTGACAGACGGGTCCTTTTTTCTGTCAGGATTGATCCAGCTGCACTGAAGACTCTTTCCGATAGCACACTTGCAGCTGGGCAAGCGAGCTCCTGTAAGGCATATTGGGCCAATTCAGGCCAGGTGTCCAGTTTAGCGGCCCAATAGTCAAAGGGGAATGACCTGTGTGGGAGAACATCGATATGGGAGGAAAAGTAGTTTGTAACCATGGTTGACAACTGCTGTCTCCTGTCACTTTCCATCGATGCAATATTACCAGTTGTGTGAGCGGTATTTGAAAAATCAGTCCACAACATTGTCATGAAACCCCTGTCTCCAACGCCACTTCTGCTGTGTGCACCACGAACACCTCTGCCAAGCTGCCCCCGGCCCGTATGGCTCGTGTGAGAACCATCACCGCTGCTGTGTGCTGGGAATGCCTCAAGCAACCGATTTACCAGAGTTGCTTGTTTATTAGCCAATATTAGGTCAAGGTTCTCCTGTGGCATGATGTTTTGTAATTTGCCTTTATAGCGTGGATCCAGGATGCTGGCCAACCAGTAGTCGTCATCGTTCATCATTTTGGCAATGCGGGGGTCCCTTTTTAGGATCCGCAAGGCATAATCTGACATGTGGGCCAATGTTCCCGGTGTCAATGATGCACTGCAAGTGCTGGTTGGAGGAGCACTTTCTGGCAAATCCACATCCCTCCAGTCACGCACAAACCCTGTACCAGACCTTGCCACGCCAACATTTTCACTTGCCCCACGAGATGCATCCTCCTCCCCTAAGTAATCATCCCCATCATCATCCTCCTCCTCCTCTTCTTCCTCCACCTCGTCCAGGAGAGGTCCCTGAGCAGACAATGGCTGAATGTCATCAAGGATTCCCTCCTCCTCTTCCTCCTCATCAACATTGGCTGCAGACGCCTGCTCCTTAAGGTGCGTCAAAGTTTGCATGAGCAGACGCATAAGTGGGATGCTCATGCTTAGGATGGCGTCGTCTGCGCTTACCAGCCGTGTGCATTCCTCAAAACACTGAAGGACTTTACAGAGGTCTTTCAGCTTCGACCACTGCACACCTGTCAACTCCATGTCTGCTCTCAAAGTGCCTGGCCGTGTATCCTCCCACAAATGCATTATGGCCTGCCTCTGCTCGCACAGCCGCTCCACCATGTGCAGGGTGGAGTTCCAACTTGTTGCAATGTCGATAATGAGGCGGTGGTTGGGAAGGTGGAGCAATCGCTGCAGCTTCTGCATACGAACGGAGTGTACAGGCGACCGGCGGATGTGCGCGCACAGTCTTCGCACCTTCTGGAGCAGGGCTGTTAACTCCGGATAATTTTTGAGGAAGCACTGCACCACCAGGTTCAAGGTGTGAGACAAGCAAGGTATGTGGCTGAGTTTTGAAAGGGCTATGGCTGCCACAAAATTACGGCCGTTATCACTAACTACCTTGCCTGCCTCAAGATGTACACTGCCCAGCCATGACTCAGTTTGTCGCTTCAAGTACTCGGCCAGCACCTCGGCGGTATGTCTGTCGCCCAAACACATCATCTGCAACACAGCCTGCTGACGCTTTCCACTAGCTGCTCGATAGGGGGACACAACGTGTGCAACAGTGGCAGCTGCAGATGGAGTGCTTGTACGACTGCGCTCTGTGGACGAGCTTTCGCTTCTGGAGGAGGAGGAGGAGGAGGAGGAGGGTGGAACGCCTACAGCCAACTCTTTCCTATACCGTGGGCTAGGCAGCACTGTCCCACCATCGCTGTCCCCTGTGGACCCTGCATCCACCACATTAACCCAGTGCGCAGTGATGGACACGTAACGGCCCTGGCCATGCCGACTGGACCATGCATCAGTTGTGAGGTGCACCTTTCCGCTCACTGACTGCTTGAGTGCATGGACAATGCGGTCTTTCACATGATGGTGGAGGGCTGGGATGGCTTTGCGAGAGAAGAAGTGGCGACTGGGTAGGTCATAGCGTGGTACTGCATAGGCCATGAGTTCGTGGAAAGCTGTGCTTTCCACCAACCGAAAGGGCATCATCTCAAACGAGATTAGTTTGGCAATGTGGGCGTTCAAACCCAGTGTACGCGGATGAGAGACTGAGTACTTTCTTGACCTACTCATAGTGTCTGGGAGGGTGAGCTGGACTTGAGAGCTGCATATGGTGGAAGTAGCGGTGGACAGGGCGGACTGAGAGAGGGTTGATGATGGTGATGGAGTTGGTGTTCTTTCTGATGGCCTAGAATCAGTCTTTCGTTGATATAACAGTGGGATTCCCTGACTGCTGTGGCCTTGCAACGACACCTCAACATTTGCTGCTGTGCTAACCGGTGGGCTTACAGTGGGGGAAACAATGTAGCGTTGATGACTACCTTCGTTGTGATCAGTTGCACATGTGGCACTTGAGGTTTGGTGTTGTGTCCACGCTTGCAAGTGCATGCTGGTTAAATGTCTAAGCATGCAACTGGTATTCAAATTTTTCAGATTTTTCCCTCGGCTAAAGGTCTTTGCGCACTTCTTACAGATAACCTTGGCCTGATCATGAGGATTTTGTTCAAAAAAGTGCCACACTGCACTCTTCCTACTTTGGCAGACATTTTGCGGCCTAGCACGCTGTGATCTTTTGACCCTCTGGACAAGCTGTCCAGCAACTCTTTTGATGTTTGGAACCTGTCTTTGGAGTGCTACGGGCCTGCCAGATAACAGCTGTTGCGATGTCGATGTCTTCTGTGGATGCTCCTCATCTGAGCTATTGGAAGCAGCACCCTCTTCCCCCAATGGATGCCAATCTGGGTCAACAACTGGGTCATCCATCACCTCCTCTTCTATGTCATGTGCACCTTCCTCTGTGTCACCGTGTATGGTGGTATAGTGTGTGGGAAGGGGCACCTGAGTCTCATCAGGGTCAGAATCTGGCTCTGTACACTGCGAGGACACTGTAGTGCTCTGAGTGAATGTACCAGCAGAATCATCCATCAGCGGCTGTGCATCAGTGCACTCCATGTCAGATTCATCTTGGCCTGGGTAATTCACCATTTCACTTGATAATCCAGGCATGGTATGTGAAAACAGCTCCATGGAGTAATCAGTAGTATGGCCTGCGTCATCCTTCAATCTTGGTTGGGGTGAAGGACACAAGGAAAGGTGTGGTTCATGAACATGAGCCTCCAATGACGACTCAGTGCTTTTACTTTTTACAACTGAAGAAGAGGAGGCGATAGAGCTGGAGGCTGAGTCAGCAATGTAAGACAAAACTTTTTCCTGATGCTCTGGCTTTAAAAGCGGTTTGCCAACTCCAGGAAAACTAAGCGTTCGAGGCCTTATGTAGCCAGACGATTACGCAGGCTCAACACCTCCTGCATTCGGTCCTATTTTGCTCTTGCCACTACCATCAGATCCACAACCAACACTATCATTACCAGCTGCCAAACCCCGCCCAATTCCACGGCCTCTTCCACCAGCCTTCCTCATTTTTGGAAGAAATGTAGACAAAATACAACAAACTATATAGTATGTAAAACAAGGTTCAAGGTGTCTATAGGACAGGGGAGATTTTGAATTTCTGCACACACTTTTGGACACTGGACACTTTTGGATTGTGTGAGGCCCAATGAATATCTGAGCGCTATGTGACAGGCTCGATGGCACAGCTGTGACCTAAGTGACTAGAGGATAAGTGAGATTTTGAATCTCTGCACACACTTTTGGACACTGGACACTTTTGGATTGTGTGAGGCCCACTGATATCTGAGCGCTATGTGACAGGCTCGATGGCACAGCTGTGACCTAAGTGACTAGAGGATAAGTGAGATTTTGAATCTCTGCACACACTTTTGGACACTGGACACTTTTGGATTGTGTGAGGCCCACTGATATCTGAGCGCTATGTGACAGGCTTGATAGCACAGCTGTGACCTAAGTGACTAGAGGATAAGTGAGATTTTGAATCTCTGCACACACTTTTGGACACTGGACACTTTTGGATTGTGTGAGGCCCAATGAATATCTGAGCGCTATGTGACAGGCTCGATGGCACAGCTGTGACCTAAGTGACTAGAGGATAAGTGAGATTTTGAATCTCTGCACACACTTTTGGACACTGGACACTTTTGGATTGTGTGAGGCCCACTGATATCTGAGCGCTATGTGACAGGCTTGATGGCACAGCTGTGACCTAAGTGACTAGAGGATAAGTGAGATTTTGAATCTCTGCACACACTTTTGGACACTGGACACTTTTGGATTGTGTGAGGCCCACTGATATCTGAGTGCTATGTGACAGGCTCGATGGCACAGCTGTGACCTAAGTGACTAGAGGATAAGTGAGATTTTGAATCTCTGCACACACTTTTGGACACTGGACACTTTTGGATTGTGTGAGGCCCACTGATATCTGAGCGCTATGTGACAGGCTAGATGGCATACCTGTGACCTAAGTGACTAGAGGATAAGTGAGATTTTGAATCTCTGCACACACTTTTGGACACTGGACACTTTTGGATTGTGTGAGGCCCACTGATATCTGAGCGCTATGTGACAGGCTTGATTGCACAGCTGTGACCTAAGTGACTAGAGGATAAGTGAGATTTTGAATCTCTGCACACACTTTTGGACACTGGACACTTTTGGATTGTGTGAGGCCCAATGAATATCTGAGCGCTATGTGACAGGCTCGATGGCACAGCTGTGACCTAAGTGACTAGAGGATAAGTGAGATTTTGAATCTCTGCACACACTTTTGGACACTGGACACTTTTGGATTGTGTGAGGCCCACTGATATCTGAGCGCTATGTGACAGGCTCGATGGCACAGCTGTGACCTAAGTGACTAGAGGATAAGTGAGATTTTGAATCTCTGCACACACTTTTGGACACTGGACACTTTTGGATTGTGTGAGGCCCACTGATATCTGAGCGCTATGTGACAGGCTTGATGGCACAGCTGTGACCTAAGTGACTAGAGGATAAGTGAGATTTTGAATCTCTGCACACACTTTTGGACACTGGACACTTTTGGATTGTGTGAGGCCCACTGATATCTGAGCGCTATGTGACAGGCTCGATGGCACAGCTGTGACCTAAGTGACTAGAGGATAAGTGAGATTTTGAATCTCTGCACACACTTTTGGACACTGGACACTTTTGGATTGTGTGAGGCCCACTGATATCTGAGCGCTATGTGACAGGCTTGATGGCACAGCTGTGACCTAAGTGACTAGAGGATAAGTGAGATTTTGAATCTCTGCACACACTTTTGGACACTGGACACTTTTGGATTGTGTGAGGCCCAATGAATATCTGAGCGCTATGTGACAGGCTCGATGGCACAGCTGTGACCTAAGTGACTAGAGGATAAGTGAGATTTTGAATCTCTGCACACACTTTTGGACACTGGACACTTTTGGATTGTGTGAGGCCCACTGATATCTGAGCGCTATGTGACAGGCTCGATGGCACAGCTGTGACCTAAGTGACTAGAGGATAAGGGAGATTGGATTGCTTTTAAAAAAGCAGTTTGCGGAGCAGTGGGTAAACAGCAATGCCAGCCTGTCAGGAAGCCTTAGAAGGCAGCCCAACAACCAACACCACTGATACACCACTATATAGCCTCCCCTTGCACTGCACACACAGTGACTGGTGTGTTGTGCAGGCCAAATCGCTAGCAGCAGAAGCAGTTTTTTGGTCTTCTTCCCTGCCTAACGCTCTCCCTACAGAATCAGCAGCAACCTCTCCCTATACTGAGATCGGCAGAAGTAAGATGGCGGTCGGCGTGCACGCCCTTTTATACCCCCTGTGACGCCCACCATAGCAAGCCAATCACTTGCATGCCCTTCTGAAAGATGGTGGTGACCCGTGCCTATGTCATCACGTTGCCCACAGTGTCCGTGGATCCTGATTGGCTGAAAAAGAGCGCAAAACAAACTTTTGAAACGCGACTTTGGTGCGTAAGTCGCCGACCTCGTGGCCGACCTCATCCTAGGGTCGGGTTTCGTTTCATGAAACCCGACTTTGCCAAAAGTCGGCGACTTTTGAATTTTTTCGACCCGTTTCGCTCAACTCTACTGATCATAAAGCACCACTGCATCCGATTGTCAGTTGATGTCCATTACAAGTGGTAGCTAGAGTTGAGCGAAACGGGTCGAAAAAATTCAAAAGTCGCCGACTTTTGGCAAAGTCGGGTTTCATGAAACGAAACCCGACCCTAGGATGAGGTCGGCCACGAGGTCGGCGACTTACGCACCAAAGTCGCGTTTCAAAAGTTTGTTTTGCGCTCTTTTTCAGCCAATCAGGATCCACGGACACTGTGGGCAACGTGATGACATAGGCACGGGTCACCACCATCTTTCAGAAGGGCATGCAAGTGATTGGCTTGCTTTGGTGGGCGTCACAGGGGGTATAAAAGGGCGTGCACGCCGACCGCCATGTTACTCATGCTGATCTCAGAATAGAGAGAGCTGCTGCTGATTTTGTAGGGAGAGCGTAAGGCTACTTTCACACTTCAGGTTTTCGGCGTCAGGCGCGATCCGGCGTCGTGCCGGAACGCCGGATCCGGCAAATGTTTCGTAAAACCGGATGTGACGGATCCGGTTTTCTGCCGGATCCGTCTTTTTCTTGACAGACAAAACCGGATCCGTCTCATCCGGTTCATCCGTTTTTCTATCCGTTTTTCGACGGATTACGCCGGATCCCGTTTTTAAAATTGACCCTTGTGGCCTTCCGAACGGGATTGGCTACTGGAAAACTATATATAGCATGTTCCTACAGCCCTTCTTTGACAGGTTGTAGAGGAGAAAGTGCAGGTTGGAGAGAAGAGCAAGTTACTGGCGAAGATGGATGTTGTCATTGGAAATATTTTGAAGAATTTGGCGGATTTTATAGCGGAGGCGAATCGTTTGAGGGTGATTGTTCTGGAGAAGGAGAGAGCGAGATAGCAGCGCATCAGGCATCATAGACGACGTTTGTGGAGCCACCCCATCACAGCCAAGAGAATGACGCCTGGGGTCTATTCTACACTCTGCATGGACCTTCGACGAAACACGGATACATTTTTTGGATATGTTAGGATGAAAATGGAGAATTTTGATTACTTGGTGGAGCGCATTGCACACCTCATAAGAAAAGCGGACACCTATTGCCGCTTCTCTGTTTCACCCACAGAGCGTCTGATGGTGACTTTAAGGTAAGCCACATTTATTGGATGTGATCGCATCAGAGCACACTTTCACTGCAATCTTGTTGGTGGTAGTTTGTATCTCCAAGTGTTATAGCTCAGTTTTGGTATGTAATGCTGTGATTTAAAACTAATTTATTGTTTTTTAATTCCCCACAGATTTCTTGCAACTGGAGAATCCCTTTCGTCACTGCATTTCCAGTACAGACTCGGGATTTCCACCATATCTGGAATAGTGAAGTACACATGCCGTGCACTGTGGGACTCCTTAGCTGAAGAGTTTTTACCAGAGCCCACAACAGAGAGGTGGATTGAAATTGCTGACAAGTTTCAACAGATATGTCAGTTTCCCAACTGCTTGGGCGCTGTGGACGGGAAACATATCCGCATTGTAAAGCCAGCTGGATCGGGATCGGAATATTTCAATTACAAGAAATATTTTTCAATTGTCCTCATGGCCATCGCTGACGCGGAATACAAATTTATTGCGGTTGATATTGGGGCCTATGGCCGCTCCAATGACTCTCAAGTTTTCAAACTGTCTGCCATGGGGCGTAAACTGTATGGAAACACCTTCCAGTTCCCACCACCTAGACCACTGCCGCAAACATCTGGTCCACCTATGCCATTTGTCTGTGTAGGGGATGAAGCCTTCCAGCTGTCAGAACACCTTTTGAAACCGTACTCTAGCAGAGGATTGACAAGACCAAAACACATTTTTAATTACCGCCTCACAAGAGCAAGAAGAATGGTTGAATGTACCTTTGGTATTCTGACAGCCAAATGGCGGGTCCTATTGACTGCGATCAACCTCAAGACAGAAACTGTGGACGAGGTGATCAAAGCGTGCGTGGTACTCCACAATTTTGTTATCTGCAAGGAACCCATTTCCATTGAGGACACCTCTGAAGAAACCACCTTGCAAGATTACCATGACATTACCACTAGAAGTTCTGTGACGGTTTCAGTAATGAGGGACAATTTTGCACTATACTTTATGTCACCTCAAGGCAGAGTACACTGGCAGGATGACAGAGTGTGAAAGATTTGTGCCCAACCAAACTTGTGTACCTTCTGTACCAACAGTATATACCTTTGCCAACCAAAGTTGGCTATCTTGTCATGGTCTCTATTTTTAGCTTTAGGCCACAGGTGTGTACCTGGTTGTGTTTTATGCAAAGTATTTCACCTTTTAACAAAAGTTGTGTACATTGTTATGAAATCACCAACAATAAAAACACAACTTTTTAGGTGAAATACTTTGCTTCAAACACAACCAGGAACACAACTGTGGCAAAAAGCTAAAATTTACCCACAGTTATATACCTAGTTTTGAATACCATTTCACCTTTTAAATACCCTGTATTTAACCTTTTATACCGCAGAAAGAAATGACAGACAACCAGTGTAAAATAATTTAACTTTTATTGAAAAATGTTTTTTTTAGTAAACTTTTTTAAAATTTTAATAAACTTGTTTAATAAAGCTTTGAAACCATAAAACTGGTCATTTTTATTTAAATACACACATTATAAATCTGTGTAGTGTGTGGTGGAAATACTGCTGTAGGGGCTGCGGGACACTTCGACACTGGGAGTGTGGAGAGAGGACTGGGATCGTGGTGGGGAAGGAACAGTAAGAGGTGAAGGTGTGGAAAAAACTACAGAATGGGTGGACATGTGGGAAGCAGAAGAGGTGGTGGGTGGTGGAGTGTAGGGTTGGGCAGGGACTGTAGGAGCAGATGATGTTGATGGCAAGTTGTATGGGGAAGGAGTTTGGTACGGGGCAGGTTGCTGGAAGTGGGGAGATGTCTGGTACGGGGCAGGTTGCTGGAAGTGGGGAGATGTCTGGTACAGGGCAGGTTGCTGGAAGTGGGGAGATGTCTGGTACGGGGGAGGTTGCTGGTACTGGGGAGTTTGCAGGTACTGGGGAGGTTGCTGGTACTGGGGAGGTTGCTGGTACTGGGGAGGTTGCTGGTACTGGGGAGGTTGCTGGTGCTGGGGAGGTGGATGGTGCTGGGGAGGTGGACGGTGCTGGGGAGGTGGATGGTATGTAATAGGAGGGGGAGGATGGAAAGTGGCTGGAGGGGGAGTAGATGTAATAGGAGGGGGAGGATGGAAAGTGGCTGGAGGGGGTGTAGATGTAATAGGAGGGGGAGGATGGAAAGTGGCTGGAGGGGGTGCAGGTGGAGGAACTACTGTGGTGGGAGGAGGAGGTTGGGAGGTAACTTGCTGGAGAGCAGCGTGGCAAGAATGCATTACATGCATCTGCTGGGCAGGAGAGAGCGTTTCCATGCGCTCCACAACAGACCTGCAAAAGGTGTGGTTTGGCGAAGATCTTGCTTCTGAATGCATGGTTTGCAGAAGTGTCTTCACCTCCAGAATGCTGGAGTTGATCTGCTGATAGCCTGCGGAGATTTGCTCTGACAAGACTTTTAGACAGTTCTGGAAAGATGCATTCAGATGCAAGAACTCTGGCGCATAAGTCTTTTCCTGACCCCTCTGCCGCTGCCGCCCAGTACCCGCAGGTGTACTAGAGGTGGCAGGGGCAGAAGGGTGGGGTAAAGGGAAAGCGATCTCCTCACCAGCAGCTTCATGTAATGTAGGCGGCCACGATGCTCCTGTGCTGGTGGATGGGACAGATGGGTCGAATGTGTGGGAAGGCTGGGAAGGTGCAGATGTACCGGGGCGGTCGAAGTGTCCCTCGGTGCCGGTCTCCTCAGGGATCGCCTCAGAAGGGTCCAATCGTGCAGGCTCCCGAGTGCTGCTCACCGTGCTGTGGAATAAAGAGAAAAAAAAACAATTAAAATAGTGACATGGTATGGCCCTGGCTGAAAAAAAGAAAGTTACATCTAAACATTTTTTTGTCACATGTGGTGTGTAATATTTACCTTCTGGTGAGCATTGTCTCCCGGAGGAACGACAGGGCTCGTGCGTACTTGTACTTGCTCCTGCGTCCTCCAGATCCACTCGGGGCCCGCATCTCTTTATTGAACTCCTTCTTGAAACGATCCCTCACAGACCGCCACCACTTCACAATTCTCTCCCCTGAAACGAGAAAGGACAAAGTGGTTAGTATACAACATCAGTGTTTCCCAAACTCCAGTCCTCATGGTCCCCAGGGGTCATGTTTTCAGGATTTCCAAAGTAAATAGAAATCCTGAACACATGATCCGTGGGGACCACGAGGACTGGAGTTCGGGAAACACTGGTTTAAATCAAGCAACCGGTACTGTATATACTTACGCTCTTTAATCTGGGCCCGAGCTTCGAGGTCCTCCCAGCGGTCCACAAGGAGCGAACAGATTTCCTCCCAGAGTCGTCGGGTAACGATCAGGTCAGCGTGGCGTCGGTCAGCCATATTCCAGAGCGGCTCCCTTTCTCTGACGAGATCGATGAGGCGGTCCACATCAATCCCTCCATCCTCACCGTCAGAGTCGGGAGCACGCTGTGAAGGCTGTTAAAGAAAAAGACAAAAATAACATAATTAGCCTCCACAAAAGAAATGAAATAAAAAGTGCAAAAAAAACAAAGCAAAAATATTTATACTTACACGCTGGTGACCGCCGCGTTGCTGTCGCCGACGACCCTGGGAGGCACTGCGAGGACCTCTTGGCTGAGCACCAGATTGGGAAGACTAGAGAAGAAAACAAAAAATGTTATGTCTTTGGATGTAGGCATTTGTTTGCTGTGTGTGGTCTGCAGAACATTGTTTTCTATGTGTTGTGTGTAGTGTGATGTTGTGTTTCTGCGTTTGATGCAAAAAACTTACCAATTGTGAGCCCACTCCACGTGTCTGTCCACCCCTTCCTTCTTCTTCTGGGAGCTCCTCTTCATCTTGTGATTCCTGTTTTGAAATAAAAGGCAATGAATACACATATATTACAGAGATGATGGATTTTGGAAATAAAAACTTACCGTCAAACGCTGACGATGCGAGGGAGGGCTCCCAGAAGATGATGTGCTGTCTTCCTGGTGGCCACACTCCATGCCTGTGGGTGGTGTTTCTGCTGCTGCCATTGCTGCTGCTGCTGCTGCATCTATTGGGCGGCTGTTGAATAAAGAGAAACAAAGGGCCAATGAATATCTTGATATTCCATAGCCCTAGTTTGGAGGAATGGGGGATTTGATAATTACCGTCTCTCATCTGCTGCTGGACTCCCCTCCCGTTGTTCAGCATGCTGCTCCATTTGGGGTGGTGTTGATGGTGCTGCTGCTGCAGATGTCTGCTGCCTTCTCCTGCTCCTGGTTCTTGGCTTGGGTGGCATGTTGGGTGTGGCTGAGGGTCCCATTGTCTTGCTTTTATATATGTCCTGTGGGCAGAGCTACTGAGCATGCTCAGACCAAAGAAACCGGATCCGGCGCATTGCGGCGCTCATAGGCTTTCATTGTATGAAAAAGCCGGACACGCCGGATCCGGCGTGTCCGGCTTTTTCGACGGATACAAAAAACGTTACAGTCACCGTTTTTTCCAGACGCCGGATCGCGTCACATTGCCGGATCCGGCGAAAATCGGATGAAACGCATGGCCATCCGGCTCGATCCGGCTCTAATGCAAGTCAATGGGGGGAAACCGGATCCGGCATTGCATTTCGACGGATCCGGTTTTAGTCAAAAGCGCCGGATCGCGCCTGAAGCAGAAAACCTGATGTGTGAAAGAGGCCTAAGGCAGGGAAGAAGACACCAAAAACTGCTTCTGCTGCTAGCGATTTTGCCTGTACAACACACCAGTCACTGTGTGTGCAGTGCAAGGGGAGGCTATATTGTGGTGTATCAGTGGTGTTGGTTGTTGGGCTGCCTTCTAAGGCTTCCTGACATTCCTGCATTGCTGTTTACCCACTGCTCCGCAAACTGCTTTTTTAAAAGCAATCCCAATTTTTTTTTTGTCCTGCTGAGTAGAAAAAAAAACTGCTTCTGCTGCTAGCGATTTTGCCTGTACAACACACCAGTCACTGTGCAGTGCAAGGGGAGGCTATATAGTGGTGTATCAGTGGTGTTGGTTGTTGGGCTGCCTTCTAAGGCTTCCTGACATTCCTGCATTGCTGTTTACCCACTGCTCCACAAACTGCTTTTTTAAAAGCAATCACAATTTTTTTTTTGTCCTGCTGAGAAGAAGAAAAAAAAACTGCTTCTGCTGCTAGCGATTTTGCCTGTACAACACACCAGTCACTGTGCAGTGCAAGGGGAGGCTATATAGTGGTGTTTCAGTGGTGTTGGTTGTTGGGCTGCCTTCTAAGGCTGGAGTCACACTAACCTGCGCAAAATACGGTCAGTATTTTACATGCGTAATACGGATGACAGACCCCTAAATAGTGCTCCGCATGTCATCCGTAATCAAGGTGTGGTCGCGTATTTTGCGCATGTCAGCATCCATATGTAATCCGTATGGCATCCGTATGGTGAGATTTTCTCGCCGCCTTGCAAAATGGACATATAATGGAGCCCTATGACAGTTTTAATAAAGAAATGAAAGAATAGATATAGACACATAGAATGCATGTGTATATATATATACTGTATATATATGTATTCTATGTGTCTATATCTATACTTTCATTTCTTTATTAAACCTGTCAGTGTGAGTTTACTGTATCGTGCACTGAATTGCCGGCTTTGCTAAAAGACACCTGGTGCGTATTTCTCGCAAGTCACATGTGTGGTCCGTGTGTAATCTGTATTTTTTGCGCACCCATAGACTTGCATTGGCCTATTACGGCCGTAGTACGCTGACAATCGCAGCATGCTGTGAGTGGCACAGAGCGTAGGATAATGAGGAGAAATATACGGCTGGTGCGAGGGACCCCATAGGGAATCATTGGTCCGTGTCTAATGTGTGCTTTTAGCGCCTCTCACTCTCCCGTATTCCTCGCCAGTGTGACCCCGGCCTAAGGCTTCCTGACATTCCTGCATTGCTGTTTACCCACTGCTCCGCAAACTGCTTTTTTAAAAGCAATCCCAATTTTTTTTTTGTCCTGCTGAGAAGAAGAAAAAAAAACTGCTTCTGCTGCTAGCGATTTTGCCTGTACAACACACCAGTCACTGTGCAGTGCAAGGGGAGGCTATATAGTGGTGTATCAGTGGTGTTGGTTGTTGGGCTGCCTTCTAAGGCTTCCTGACATTCCTGCATTGCTGTTTACCCACTGCTCCACAAACTGCTTTTTTAAAAGCAATCACAATTTTTTTTTTGTCCTGCTGAGGTACTGAGCGTGCATTTTTTCACACCATACAGCGGTGTACGCTCCTCACACAGTACCGTGTAACGGCTGTTATCACAGCCACAGTGAAGCTATCAGTGAGTCACTCTGTGAGATTAAGTCGAGGACATGTTCCGTTCTTACAGACCTGCACTCTAGGGAGATTCCAATTCTGCCCAATTCTACATACACCTTGTAGTTTGTGATACACTAGCCAATTTCTGCCTGTGACATAGCGCTCAGATATTCAGTGGGCCTCACACAATCCATAAGTGTCCAGTGTCCACAAGTGTGTGCAGAAATTAAAAATCTCCCTTATCCTCTAGTCACTTTGGTCACAGCTCTGCCATCGAGCCTGTGACAGAGCGCTCAGATACTCAGTGGGCCTCACACAATCCATAAGTGTCCAGTGTCCACAAGTGTGTGCAGAAATTAAAAATCTCCCTTATCCTCTAGTCACTTTGGTCACAGCTCTGCCATCGAGCCTGTGACAGAGCGCTCAGATACTCAGTGGGCCTCACACAATCCAAAAGTGTCCAGTGTCCACAAGTGTCTGCAGAAATTCAAAATCTACCCTGTCCTATAGACACCTTGTACCTTGTTTTACATTACTATATAGTTTGTTGGATTTTGTCTACATTTCTACCAAAAATGAGGAAGGCTGGTGGAAGAGGCCGTGGAATTGGGCGGGGGTTGGCAGCTGGTAATGATGGTGTTGGTGGTGGATCTGATGGTAGTGGCAAGAGCAAAATAGGACCGAATGCAGGAGGTGTTGAGCCTGCGTCATCGTCTGGCTACATAAGGCCTCGAACGCTTAGTTTTCTAGGAGTTGGCAAACCGCTTTTAAAGGCAGAGCATCAGGAAAAAGTTTTGTCTTACATTGCTGACTCAGCCTCCAGCTCTATCGCCTCCTCTTCTTCAGTTGTAAAAAGTAAAAGCACTGAGTCATCATTAGAGGCTCATGTTCATGAACCACACCTTTCCTTGTGTCCTTCACCCCAACCAAGATTGAAGGATGACGCAGGTCATACTACTGATTACTCCATGGAGCTGTTTTCACATACCATGCCTGGATTATCAAGTGAAATGGTGAATTACCCAGGCCAAGATGAATCTGACATGGAGTGCACTGATGCACAGCCGCTGATTGATGATTCTGCTGGTACATTCACTCAGAGCACTACATTGTCCTCGCAGTGTACAGAGCCAGATTCTGACCCTGATGAGACTCAGGTGCCCCTTCCCGCACACTATACCACCATACACGGTGACACAGAGGAAGGTGCACATGACATAGAAGAGGAGGTGATGGATGACCCAGTTGTTGACCCAGATTGGCATCCATTGGGGGAAGAGGGTGCTGCTTCCAATAGCTCAGATGAGGAGCATCCACAGCAGACATCGACATTGCAACAGCTGTTATCTGGCAGGCCCGGAGCACTCCAAAGACAGGTTCCAAACATCAAAAGAGTTGATGGACAGCTTGTCCAGAGGGTCAAAAGATCACAGCGTGCTAGGCCGCAAAATGTCTGCCAAAGTAGGAAGAGTGCAGTGTGGCACTTTTTTGAACAAAATCCTCATGATCAGGCCAAGGTTATCTGTAAGAAGTGCGCAAAGACCTTTAGCCGAGGGAAAAATCTGAAAAATTTGAATACCAGTTGCATGCTTAGACATTTAACCAGCATGCACTTGCAAGCGTGGACACAACACCAAACCTCAAGTGCCACATGTGCAACTGATCACAACGAAGGTAGTCAGCAACGCTACATTGTTTCCCCCACTGTAAGCCCACCGGTTAGCACAGCAGCAAATGTTGAGGTGTCGTTGCAATGCCACAGCAGTCAGGGAATCCCACTGTTATATCAACGAAAGACTGATTCTAGGCCATCAGAAAGAACAACAACTCCATCACCATCATCAACCCTCTCTCAGTCCGCCCTGTCCACCGCTACTTCCACCATATGCAGCTCTCAAGTCCAGCTCACCCTCCCAGACACTATGAGTAGGTCAAGAAAGTACTCAGTCTCTCATCCGCGTACACTGGGTTTGAACGCCCACATTGCCAAACTAATCTCGTTTGAGATGATGCCCTTTCGGTTGGTGGAAAGCGCAGCTTTCCGCGAACTCATGGCCTATGCAGTACCACGCTATGACCTACCCAGTCGCCACTTCTTCTCTCGCAAAGCCATCCCAGCCCTCCACCATCATGTGAAAGACCGCATTGTCCATGCACTCAAGCAGTCAGTGAGTGGAAAGGTGCACCTCACAACTGATGCATGGTCCAGTCGGCATGGCCAGGGCCGTTACGTGTCCATCACTGCGCACTGGGTTAATGTGGTGGATGCAGGGTCCACAGGGGACAGCGGTGGTGGGACAGTGCTGCCTAGCCCACGGTATAGAAAACAGTTGGCTGTAGGCGTTCGACCCTCCTCCTCCTCCAGAAGCGAAAGCTAGTCCACAGAGCGCAGTCGTACGAGCACTCCATCTGCAGCTGCCACTGTTGCACACGATGTGTCCCCCTATCGAGCAGCTAGTGGAAAGCGTCAGCAGGCTGTGTTGCAGATGATGTGTTTGGGCAACAGACACACCGCCGAGGTACTGGCCGAGTACTTGAAGCGACAAACTGAGTCATGGCTGGGCAGTGTACATCTTGAGGCAGGCAAGGTAGTTAGTGATAACGGCCGTAATTTTGTGGCAGCCATAGCCCTTTCAAAACTCAGCCACATACCTTGCTTGGCTCACACCTTGAACCTGGTGGTGCATTGCTTCCTCAAAAATTATCCGGAGTTAACAGCCCTGCTCCAGAAGGTGCGAAGACTGTGCGCGCACATCCGCCGGTCGCCTGTACACTCCGTTCGTATGCAGAAGCTGCAGCGATTGCTCCACCTTCCCAACCACCGCCTCATTATCGACATTGCAACAAGGTGGATCTCCACCCTGCACATGGTGGAGTGGCTGTGCGAGCAGAGGCAGGCCATAATGCATTTGTGGGAGGATACACGGCCAGGCACTTTGAGAGCAGACATGGAGTTGACAGGTGTGCAGTGGTCGAAGCTGAAAGACCTCTGTAAAGTCCTTCAGTGTTTTGAGGAATGCACACGGCTGGTAAGCGCAGACGACGCCATCCTAAGCATGAGCATCCCACTTATGCGTCTGCTCATGCAAACTTTGACGCACCTTAAGGAGCAGGCGTCTGCAGCCAATGTTGATGAGGAGGAAGAGGAGGAGGGAATCCTTGATGACATTCAGCCATTGTCTGCTCAGGGACCTCTCCTGGACGAGGTGGAGGAAGAAGAGGAGGAGGAGGATGATGATGGGGATGATTACTTAGGGGAGGAGGATGCATCTCGTGGGGCAAGTGAAAATGTTGGCGTGGCAAGGTCTGGTACAGGGTTTGTGCGTGACTGGAGGGATGTGGATTTGCCAGAAAGTGCTCCTCCAACCAGCACTCGCAGTGCATCATTGACACCGGGAACATTGGCCCACATGTCAGATTATGCCTTGCAGATCCTAAAAAGGGACCCCCGCATTGCCAAAATGATGAACGATGATGACTACTGGTTGGCCAGCATCCTGGATCCACGCTATAAAGGCAAATTACAAAACATCATGCCACAGGAGAACCTTGACCTAATATTGGCTAATAAACAAGCAACTCTGGTAAATCGGTTGCTTGAGGCATTCCCAGCACACAGCAGCGGTGATGGTTCTCACACGAGCCATACGGGCCGGGGGCAGCTTGGCAGAGGTGTTCATGGTGCACACAGCAGAAGTGGCGTTGGAGACAGGGGTTTCATGACAATGTTGTGGACTGATTTTTCAAATACCGCTCACACAACTGGTAATACTGCATCGATGGAAAGTGACAGGAGACAGCAGTTGTCAAGTATGGTTACAAATTACTTTTCCTCCCATATCGATGTTCTCCCACACAGGTCATTCCCCTTTGACTATTGGGCCGCTAAACTGGACACCTGTCCTGAATTGGCCCAATATGCCTTACAGGAGCTCGCTTGCCCAGCTACAAGTGTGCTATCGGAAAGAGTCTTCAGTGCAGCTGGATCAATCCTGACAGAAAAAAGGACCCGTCTGTCAACCCAAAATGTGGATGATCTAACCTTCATTAAAATGAACCATGCATGGGTTTCCAAGGATTTTGTCCCACCTTCCCCTGATGACACATAGGGTGACAGAAAAATGGCTTGCTTTGGTCCACCTCTTCCTGGGACTTCACCTATTTCGCCTTTTGCATCAGCTGAATGTCCAACATCAACATGTGCCACTTTCTAAAACTCCCTAACTGTGCTGCCTCCCCCCCCATGGCCGGGGTCACCACCTAGCGCACGACACCGTGCGAGTGCCGTTGCCCTGGACAGGTGGGTAGGCAGACTCTTGGGCGCTGGCACTGGCACAGGGTCCCTCATAGTGCAATCAAGTGTCTCTGACGGTGGTGGTGCACACCCGCCGTCAGACACACCGCTGTACTATGAGGGGCCCAATGCCAGTTCCGACGCCCACGAGTGGGCCCCCCTTGCTTGGGCAGGGCCCCAGCATTTGCAATCTTTACCTCTCCCTGCTCCTCCGCTGTGTAATCTGGGCCGTCAAATCCATACTGTGCCTGACACCGTCTGAGCCTACCTCCTGATGTATAGACATATATTTTGAATGTGTACGCTATCCATACATGTTATCTGGGGATACTGTACCCTTTCTAACCTTTGTGTAATCACGTGCAATCCATACTGGGCCTAACACCGTCTGAGCCTGCCTCCTGATGTATAGACATATATTTTGAATGTGTATGCTATTCATACATGTTATCCGGGGATACGGTACCCTTTCTAACCTTTGTGCAATCATGTGCAATCCATACTGGGCCTAACACCGTCTGAGCCTGCCTCCTGATGTATAGACATATATTTTGAATGTGTACGCTATCCATACATGTTATCTGGGGATACAGTACCCTTTCTAACCTTTGTGCAATCACGTGCAATCCATACTGGGCCTAACACCGTCTGAGCCTGCCTCCTGGTGTATAGACATATATTTTGAATGTGTACACTATGCTATCCATACATGTTATCCGGGGATACGGTACCCTTTCTAACCTTTGTGCAATCATGTGCAATCCATACTGGGCCTAACACCGTCTGAGCCTGCCTCCTGATGTATAGACATATATTTTGAATGTGTACGCTATCCATACATGTTATCTGGGGATACGGTACCCTTTCTAACCTTTGTGCAATCACGTGCAATCCATACTGGGCCTAACACCGTCTGAGCCTGCCTCCTGATGTATAGACATATATTTTGAATGTGTACGCTATCCATACATGTTATCTGGGGATACGGTATCCTTTCTAACCTTTGTGCAATCACGTGCAATCCATACTGGGCCTAACACCGTCTGAGCCTGCCTCCTGATGTATAGACATATATTTTGAATGTGTACGCTATCCATACATGTTATCTGGGGATACGGTACCCTTTCTAACCTTTGTGCAATCACGTGCAATCCATACTGGGCCTAACACCATCTGAGCCTGCCTCCTGATGTATAGACATATATTTTGAATGTGTACGCTATCCATACATGTTATCTGGGGATACGGTACCCTTTCTCACCTTTGTGCAATCACGTGTAATCCATACTGGGCGTGAGAACGGCTGGCGAGCTGTTAAGCAAGCTACAGCACCTGTGGTTTGCACACGTAAGTTTTTAATTTTTTCAGGAATGACGGTTAGGCCTAATTCCGGAACTGCGGTTGACCTGCACTTACTGGGAAATCATCGTTCGCGGGTAATAATTGTAATCACAGATCCCCATCACTAACGTTGTTCAGCGGGTTATCTGCATCTGTAAAGCGACAAACGCTGGCCTTTTCAGTGTAGCGCACATGCAGCCACAGACATGTAAGGGCATGACAGACACTAGTAAGCTGGACTTGGACCGCGGGGCATGACGGAGTCTCGTTCGTTAACGGAATTAAGCTTGCAATGTGTGCATCTTTTCTGTAGCTGGCATGGTTGAGGTTTCCCAAGTGGAGTCGAATTAAACCGTAGGCTCCACTCCTGGTGGTGCCCTTCTGGACATTCCTTTAAGGTTCAGCTTTGCAACCATACTGCCCACGTAAAACAAACACTTACACCTTCATGAACGCTGTTTGGAGGGTCATGACTCATGGGAATAACGCCGCCCAATCATTTAACCTGCTAGAGAGATCCTTTGTTGCTCCCAAGCATGACATCACACTCCCTAGGAGGAAGGTAATGCCACTGTGGCGACCGTACTCCTGGGGGCGACACAAGTGCACTGATGCCCAGCCACTGCTCGATGAATCTGCTGGTACATTGACCCAGACCACTACATTCCCCTCGCACGCTACACGGCCTGAATCTGACCCTGATGAAACTCAGGTTACCCTTCCCATATACAGTTCCATCTTACACGGTGACAAAGAGGAAGCTGCAGATGAAAGTGCAGGTTCGGCCCACCCGCCATCAGACACACCACCGTACTATCAGGGGCCCTGTGCCAGTGCCGTCGCCAACGAGTGGGCCCCCCCTGCTTGCTCAGGATCACAGCACTTGCAAGGTTGAAATACTGTGCAGTGAGATGGAAGTTGGGGACGACGAGGAGTCCAGACTAGTACAGGGATTCCCAAGCGAGGAGACTTATTTGATTGTTTTCAATGTTGGCACAGCAATTTTTGGGGAGCACTATACTCTGGAGAATGATAGATGGGGCCCACCATACACTGGAACATTCCAAAGGTGGACATCAGACACTGGAGCAGCATTTACAGGGCCCATTATAAACTAGAGCATTAGAAATGGGGCCCATTATGTTTGGAGCATTATTTGGGCCCATAAGACAGTGGAGCTTCATCCATGGGGACCAACATATACTGTAGCATTATGTGGAGCTCATCATATACTGTTTCAAACATTATATGGGACCAATGATTCTGTATGGAGAAATAGATGGGCCTCGTCATGAGATGTAAAAAGTGAAGTATTTTTCATTGTACTATACCGCTATTTCTCTGCCGTATCGGAGCATGATGAGTTGTGGTATGTGTTAAAGGGGCGCTCTTTCGCCCAGGGCACATGAAAACCTGGAGCCAGCCCTACCCCCCCACAACTTTAGCCAAATAACCCCCATTTTTCAGTGCGTAACTTGTATTATGAAGTTAATTAAGGTTGACAAGCTTAAGTAAGAAGAATTGATGCTTTTGGCATTCAAATGGGCACTGTAGGTGTGTTTCCTGTCCTCCTCTCACTGCCGACTTTTATTCCCCATTGACTTACATTGGGTTTCGTGTTTCGGGACGACCCCGACTTTTCCCTATAATCGGACGATCTTGCTCGACCCGACTTTTGGAAAAGTCGGGTTTCATGAAACGAAACTCGACCCTAAAAAACCAAAAGTCGCTCAACTCTAGTGGTAGCCAATGATCATCTGAAGGTAGAGGCCAGCAGGACAGGCCATAGCTACATCTAACCATCATCGATCAATACACCAAATTTCTATTGGCTGTCCCTGTGAAGGATTTAACTGCCCAGACTACACAGCGGTGGAGCACAGAGAGATAAGTATTGCAACTTGCAAGTGCTGTGGCCATGACCAAGCAGGGGGGGCACACTCGTGGGTGACGGTACTGGCACAGGGCCCCTCATAGTACGCTGGTGTGTCTGACGGCGAGTGGGCCTCCCACCATCAGAGACACTGTGTTGCACTATGAGGGGCCCTGTGCCAGTGCAGTCGGCCATCAGTGGGCCCATCCACCTGTTCAGAGCAACGTCACTTGCCCGGGTGCGCCAAGTGTTGACCCCAGCCCTTGGGGGGGCAGCCCAGTTAGGGAGGTTTAAAAAATGGCATATGTTGATGTGTAGGCTGGACATTCAGCAGCTGTAAATGGCAGAATTGGGCAAGTCAGAGGAAGAGGAGAACAAAAGCGAGGCAGGTTTCTGGCAACTTAGGTGTCATCAGGGGAAGGTGGGACAAAATCCTTGGAAATCCATGCATGGTTCATTTTAATGAAGGTTAGATCATCAACATTTTTGGTCGATAGATGGGTCCTTTTTTCTGTCAGGATTGATCCAGAAGCACTGAAGACTCTTTCAGATAACACACAAGCAGCAGGGCAAGCGAGATCCTGTAAGGCATATTGTGCCAATTCAGGCCAGGTGTCCAGTTTAGAGGCCCAATAGTCAAAGGGGAATGACCTGTGAGGGAGAACATTGATATGGGAGGATAAGTAGTTTGCTACCATAGTTGACAACTGCTGTCTCCTGTCACTTTTAATCGATGCAGTATTAGCTGTCATGTGAGTGGTACTTGAGAAATCAGTCCACAACATGGTCATGAAACCCCTATCTCCAATGCCACTTCAGCTGTGTGCATCACGAACACCTCTTCCATTGTGCCCACTACGGCTCGTGGGAGAAACAGCAACACTGTTGTGTGCTGGGAAAGCCTCAAACAAACGGTTTACCAGAGTTGCTTGTTTGTTAGCCAATATAATCTCTAGGTTCTCTTGTGGCATGATGTTGTATAATTTGCCTTTGTAGCATGGATCAAGGATGCTGGCCAGCCAGTAGTTGCCATCCTTCATCATTTTGGCAAAGTGGGGGTCCCTTTTTAGGATCTGCAAGGCATTATCGCACATGTGGGCCAATGTTCCAGGTGTCAATAATGCACTGCCACTGCTGGGTGGAGGATCACTTTCTGGAAAATCCAGATCCCTACAGTCACGCACAAACCCTGTACCTGAACTTGGAATGCCAACATTTTCTCTTGCCCCATGAGAAGCATCCTCCTGCCCAAAATAATCATCCCCCTCATCCTCCTCCTCCTCCTCCTCTTCTTCCTCCACCTGGTCCAGGACAGTTCCCTGACCAGACAGTAGCTGACTGTCAGCAAGGCTTCCCTCCTCCTCCTCCTCCTGTTCCTCCTCCGCTGCAGATGCCTGTTCCTTATTGTGCATCAAACTTTGCATGAGCAGACGCATAAGTGGGATGCTCATGCTAATGATGGCGTCATCAGCGCTTACCAGCCGTGTGCATTCCTCAAAACACTGAAGGACTTTACAGAGGTCTTTCAGCTTTGACCACTGCACACCCGACAATTCCATGTCTGCTCTCAAACTGCCTGCCCGTGTATCCTCCCACAAATGCATTACAGCCTGCCTCTGTTCGCACAGCCTCTCAACCATGTGCAGGGTGGAGTTCCACCTTGCTGCAACGTCTATAATTAGATGGTGCTTGGGGAGGTGGAGCGATCGCTGCAGCCTGGCTCAAGATGTAGACTACCCAGCCATGACTCAGTTTGTTGCTGCAAGTAGTCGGCCAGTACCTCTGCGGTGTGTCTATTGTCGCCCAAGCACATCATCTTTAACACAGCCTGCTGTCGCTTACCACTAGCTGTTTGATAGTGGGACACCTCGTGTGCAACACTACCAGCTGTGGATGGAGTGCTCGTGCGACTGCTCTCTGTGGATGAGCTTTCGCTTATAAAGAAGGAGGAGGAGGAGGCTCGAAAGCCTACAGGGAACTGTTATCTATATCATGGGCTAGGCAGCACTGTTCCACCGACGCTGTGCCCTGTGGAGCCTGCATCCACCACATTAGCCCAGTGCGCAGTGATGGACACATAACGACCCTGGCAATGCCTACTGGACCATGCATCTGTTGTGAGGTGCACCTTTCCACTCACTGATTGCTTGAGGGCATGAACAATGCGGTCTTTCACATGCAGGTGGAGGGCTGGGATGGCTTTTTGAGAAAAGAAGTGCCGACTGGGTAGGTCATAGCGTGGGACTGCTTAGGCCATGAGCTCGCAGAAAGCTTCGCTTTCAACCAAACAATAGGGCATCATCCCAAACGAGTTTAGTTTGGCAATGTAGGCGTTCAAACACAGTGTATGTGGATGAGTGGATCAGTACTTTCTTGTCCTACTCAGAGTGTCTGGTAGGGTGAGCTGTACTGGAGAGCTGCATATGGGGGAACTAGCGGTGGACCGGATGGAGTGAGAGGGGGTTGGTGATGTTATTGGAGTTGATGGCCTAGATTCAGTGTTGTGTTGCAAAACCATTGTGATTCCCTGAGTGCTTTGGCCTTGGGATGACACCTCAACATTTTGTGCTAGTGGTATGCTTAACAGTGGTGTTACAGTGGGGGAAGTGATGGAGCGTTGCTGGCTACCTTTAGTCATAGCAGGTGCACATGTGCTACCTGACGTTTTGTAGTCCGTCCACATTTGCAAGTGCATGTTGGCTAAATGTCTAAGCATGCAACTGGTATTCAAATTTCTGAGTTGTTTACCTCGGCTAAAGGTCCTTCCGCACTTCTTACAGGTAACCTTTGCCTCATCAGTAGGATTTTGGACAAAGAAGTGCCACACTGCACTCTTCCTACTATGGTAGACATTTTCTGGGCTTGCACGCTCTGCTAACTTGACCGTCTGGCCAAGCTGTCCTGCAACTCTTTTATTTTTTGGTCCACGTTTTTGGACAGCTACGTGCCTGCCAGATAACCGCTGCTGCGATGTCAATGCCTGCTGCGGATCCTTCTCCTTATCTGAACTATTGCCAGCGCCACCCTCCTCCCCCAATGGATGCCAATCTGGGTCAAGAACTGGGTCATCCATCACCTCCTCTTCAAAGTCATCTGCACCTTCCTCTTTACCTTCCTCTGTGTCACCGTGTAAGACCTCATTCACACGTCAGTATTTGGTCAGTATTTTTCATCAGTGTATGCCAAAACCAGGAGTGGACCTTACAGAGAAAAACTATAATTGAAAGACTGACACCTATTCTGTGTTTTGGATACACTCACGGTTTTGGCATACAAATACTGATGAAATACTGATCAAAAATAATGATGTGTGAATGAGACCTAAGATGGTGTAGTATGCGGGAAGGGGCATCTGAGTTTCGTCAGGGTCAGATTCTGGCTCAGTAGAGTGCGAGGGTAATGTAGAGCTCTGGGTGAATGTACCAGCAGAATCATCTAGCAATGGCTGTGCATCAGTGCACTCCAAGTCAAATTCATCTTGGACTGGGGAATTCAGGATTTGACTGAATAACCCAGGCATGGTATGTGAAAAGAGCTCCATAGAGTAATCTGAAGTGACAGCTGTCACATCCTTCACTTTTGGTGGGGGTGAAGGACACAAGGAAAGGTGTTTTAACTGACCAGAACCCTGGACCAACTCCATGCTTGCAGGTTTGGAACGTTCAGAAGAGGAGGCAATAGAGCTGGTGGCTGTTTTGGCAAAGCGGTTAACCTACTCCAAGAAAAGGTAACCTTACAGGTCTTCTTTGGCCAGGCGATGACGCAGGCTCAACACATCCTGCCTTAGCTGCTATTGTGCTTTTTGCCAGAACCAGCCGATGCACCACCACCATCAGTGCCAGCCGCACCCCCCTGCCCACGTCCGCGGCCTCTTCCACCATACTTCCTCATGTTTGGGAAAATGTACCCAAAATACCAGCAGAGAGATGGTACTGTATGAGGAGCGTCCAGTTGTGTAAGGTGTATTAAAAAAAATAAATCTACTTATATTTTTTGTTAGTCACAGACGCTCTCCCAGTATGTATTTGACCGTAATACACCAAGCAGATATGCGGTGCTGTATCAGAAGTGTACAGCTGGATACGTTTTTTGTGGAACTAACAATCTCCGTATATGCATTTAAAGAGTGTCACACACACTCTGTCTCTGTACAGTTTGGACCGTAATCAAACAACACATACACTAAACTGTTTGCAAAGCCGACAGCTCTATACGGTGTAGGTCTGGAAAACTGGCAAATCGCCTCGGCTTGTTTTTCCAGAGACATATAGATAGCTTGTATTTGTCCGTGATCCCAGCCGGTACACGGTACTGTGTGAGGAGCGTACACCGCTATACGGTGTCTGTATGAAAGATTGTAAATCTCAGGCTATGTTTATACGGAGTGACACACGCTGTCTCTGTATAGTTTGGACCGTGATCAAACAGCACATATACTAAACTGTTTGCAAAGCTGACAGCTCTATACGGTGTAGGTCTGGAAAACTTGCAAATCGCCTCGGCTTGTTTTTCACAAACACAGATAGCTTGTATTTGTCCGTGATCCCAACTGGTACACGGTACTGTGTGAGGAGCGTACACCGCTATACGGTGTGTGAAAAAATGAACACTCGGTAAATGAGCAGAACAAAATAATAACAGTCGGAGTGCTTTGAAAAAAGCAGTTTGAACAGCAGTGTGCACACACCAATGCAGCTATCAGGTAGCCTTAAAAGGCAGCTTAATGACCACCAGCGCTGCTGCACACAACTAAAATCCTCCACTTTCACTGCACACTAACTGTGCAGTGAAAAGCGCTAGCAGCAGAAGCTATTTTTTCTTTCTTCTTCCCTGCCTAACGCTCTCCCTATTCAGCATCAGCAGCAGCACCTCTTCCTGTTCTAAGATCGGCAGAAGTAAGATGGCGGTTGGCGGTCACTGCCTTTTATAGCCCCTGTGATGCCACACAAAGCCAGCCAATCACTTCAATGCCCTTCTCTAAGATGGTGGTGGCCACTGCACATGTCATGTTTCTTTTCTTAGGATTCTTGCCTAATAACGTATATTGTTATAAGTGACAATTACAAACTATCCAGTCCTGTAGGCCACCTATTTGGTGTCCTTAATTTGCACTTTATACTGCATGTATGTCAGTTTTTAATGTTTTCTATCTAAAAAAACACTCCTATTGTTCTCCTTTTTGAATAGAGTTTAGCAATACGGGAACATGAGTGTAAAGTGCATGCTGCATGAAAAACAAAGAAATTAATAAATTTGATGAATGGGACTGCAACAAGAAATTGCAAAGATGCACAGCAGATAATGCAAAAGGCTGTGCATCCATGGGAAGCTATTGGACATCAAACCTGCTAGTGTAGCGATAAAGACAATGCAGGTGGGGCCATGCTGGCGAACAGGAATCATGGAGGAAAAGCAACCCCATGCGTATCACCACTGACATCAATGGCGATATGCGTGGGTTTGCTTTTACTCCACGATTCCTGTTCAGCAGCATGGCCCCACATGCCGTGTATTTATGTGCTGAATAAGCAGAAATGAGAATGCTGCTAGCAGACGCACCTGACAGTAACTCATCCTCCCTTGAGAATAATATGATTGGGCATGGCAAGTCCAGTTGCTCGCTCATTCTCTCCCCTGATATTTGCCATCCTTGGAGAATAAGGGGGTTTCATACATATAAAATGGTTGCAAGGGTGTTGCAGAAATTGGTAGGCTCCTGTGTTTGGCCAGCCTAAGATATTACAATAAACTCTAAGTAGATACAAGTAAATTTTGCAATGTGTTATTTCACAAGGTGAAATTTTTCCTCTAAAAATAAAGACATAGCACATGACAAAAAGGTTAGAGTCAACAATGAAGTCTGATCTGAATAATAGAACAATACTTAATACAATGAAAAAGATTCAATCTGATACAAACATAATCATAATATGTTATCAAATCTTCCCTCACAGTAAAAACAATGACATTATCGCTGTACGTAGTAAGGTTATGACAGCAGGGATGACAGCTGAATAGTATAGATGAAGAAGTAGAGCTGAATTTGTCTTTTCACTCTCTGAAACCTCATACTGTAGTTATTGCTATCAAGAAAATGCGCTATATTTACTTGCAGTCCTAAGGAAAACTATGGAACGCTGCCATGTTTAAAAAACTTATCAGACTGTTTTTTCCTGTGAATTTGGATTTTCAAATGATATTTTTTATGTATTTTGTTTCTACTGGAGGTCTTGCAATCAAGTTAATGTTAATGCATAACATTTACCTGCAATCCAATGTAAAATCACAAAATACTTTCAGACTAATGTATAATAAATTCCACAGAAAAGTTTTCTTACCTGTGAAACTGGATTTGGAAATGATACACCAACATGGCTCATACTTATAGCATTTCTCTGGAATGCTTTTGCAACATTCCATCTTGACATTTGTTTGGTTTCGGGCATGAACAATATTTAGAACAATGAAAAGTTGCAAAGCACCACTCCAGCATTTTTTTTTTATTTCAGCGCTGGAGTGGTACCACTAATGTAAGGACCCTGACCATAGTATTGTACTTAACAGCTTCCTTCTTCAGATCTTCCAGATGTTGCTCCAGTCTTGGTGACATCTTCTGACTAACCAAAAGTCAGAGGTAACGGTCACAAGCTTTCACTGTAAGTCTATGAGAGCTTTGTTCTGACCTGGTTCTGACTCTCATAGACTTACATTGAGTTATGACTTCCATTTTCCCCTGAAAATACTATAACGATCTGACAATTCACAACCTGCAGAAGACTAACCAGAGCGGTGCCGAGAACAGATGAAGATGGTAACTGGTGAGTATAAGACTAAGGGGAGGGAACTTAGATTAATGGTACTATTGCAGCACTGAAATAAAAAAAAATGCTGGAGTCGTGCGTTAACCCCTTCACTCTGTAGCCCTTTTTTGTTTTTGCATTTCTGTTTTTCACTCCCCTTCTTCCCAGAACCATAACTTTTTTATTTTTCCATCAATATGGGTGCATTTTTTTGCGGAACGAGTTGTACTTTAGAACGACACCATTGGTTTTACCATGTCATGTACTCGTAAATGGGAAAAAAATTCCAAGTGTGGTAAAATTGCTAAAAAAGTGCAATTCCATAAGTGTTTTTTGGATTTTTTTACCATGTTCACTAAATGCTAAAACTGACCTGCCATTATGATTCTCCAGGTCATTACAAGTTTGTAGATACCAAACATGTATAGGTTGTTTTATTTAAAAGGTGAAAACAAATCCACAGTTTGTTAACAAAAAATTGCATCATTTTCCGAGACCCACAGCATCTCCATTTTTCGTGATCTGGAGCTGGGTGAGGGCTTATTTTTTACATGACGAGATAATGTTTTTAATGGTACCATTTTAGTGTTGATATGATCTTTTATTGCCCAATATTGCATTTTAATGCAATGATGCAGAGACCAAAAAACATAATTCTAATGTTTTTGCTTATTTTTCACTGTGCCATTTACCGATCTTGTTAGTTCTTTTTATAGCCTGATAGATTCTGAATGAGTTGATACCAAATATGAGTATATTTTAATTTTTTTATTCATTTTATTTTGAATGGGGGGTGATTTGAACTTTTATATTTTTTTCACTTTTTAATAATTTTAAAAACTTTTTTTTACTTTTTGCATGCTTCAATAGTCTCCATGGGAGACTAGAAGCTGCAGTTGTCTGATCTGCTCTGCTACACACAGGTGATGATCCGATCACCTGTGTGTAGCAGAACTACTCACTTGCTATGAGCGCCG
Source organism: Dendrobates tinctorius (assembly GCF_039654945.1). Classification (NCBI taxonomy): domain Eukaryota; kingdom Metazoa; phylum Chordata; class Amphibia; order Anura; family Dendrobatidae; genus Dendrobates; species Dendrobates tinctorius. The sequence goes on along the minus strand of NW_027361707.1, from coordinate 60,015,941 downwards.
ACCACCGAGCGGCGCTCATAGCAACCTGGGAATGACAACCATAGAGGTCTGCTGGAGAACTCTTGTTGTCATGCCCACCCATCGGTGACTCATGATCATGTGATGGGGTCACTGATGGGTGGGATTAGTGATGCGCTTCTGGTGCAATCACACTTAAAGGTTAACAGCCACAGGTGTGTAGGGTACCAACAGGTTCTCAGGATGCAGTGACGAGACACGAGTGTTGTTATGCAAAGCAACGTTTATGACCTGGAGCCACTGGGGGCTATGCTGAGCAACCAAAAAGGGATAACACCAATTGTCCACGCAGGGACTCAACAACAATAAATACACTTTTCTTATCGAGAATGCGACTAACCCGGTAAGGCCGGCTATTATGGGCCACGTAACGGCCAACTATGGGTCCTTTTTCCTAAAGTCAACTTATCCTTCTGGACGTCCTTCGGTGTCACTGACGTGTCTGCTTCGAGTTCGCTGATGCGGCTGTTTTGATGTCGCTGTTGTGGCTGCTTTGACGTCACAACCGCTGGGCCCAGCTGGTGAAGACCGGTCGTGATCTTTTGGGCGTTTCAGCACACAGGAGACATTGGTGTTGGGGCACAACAGGCCCTGAAGGATCTTTGCTGTTGGGTCACAACAGGCCCTGGAGTAATCCTGGAGCTGGGGGCACAACAGGCCCTGGAGTAATCCTGAAGCTGGCAGGCCTCATGAGCGGATTGGAACTATGCCAAGGGTTCCCCTGTATGCAAGGAGTAGGCCTCAACTGCCGACTGCGGCGAGATGGCACCCACTGTGGCCGGTGATGAAGAGGCCGCAGCCGCGGACTGAGGCAGGGAGGCAGTACACAGGATGCTGCAGCGGACTGGCGTGAAGTGACAGCGGAGGCTAGGGGTAGCGGACCAGCCGCAACGGAGCAGGGACAACGGTACTGGCTACAGCCGACCATGGGTGGAGAGCGGCCCCGGGTCGGGGTAAAGCACAAGTCTCTAGTCGGTGAGTTCATCGCTTACCCTCCACAGACCCCTGAAGGCCTCCCCACTGATCAACGTCTGTTAAGCAGGCTTTCTCTACCTTCCACGGTCCTTGTCTCCTGTCTGCCTTTCTGCCAACTGAACTCTGCTCCTTTTACCCTTGCCCCGCCCCCTGCTGCCCTGTCACCTTCAGTCGTCCGCTCTCCTTCATTGCCCCCCGGGTACTGTTCCTTCCGGAAACTAGATGGCGGTCCCCTCGGTTCCGGTCCAGACACTCTACGGGAGTTCTCCTCCCTACAGGTTGATTGCGATTCCACCCGTGACTGTTACGTGCATGTGTCAGCTGTTCAAAACTCAGTGCCAAAGCCCACATCAAAGGAAGGGACACGGTATGCGGCGTACTAGTATGGCGCAAGTTGTGAAGGTGTTAATGGTGTGTATTTTGGATGTATTGACAAATTGATCCGAGATGGATTTGTCATTTATTTTTTTGATGCAGCTAATAATATCCTGAATACATAGTAAGTTCAATGGGAACTGTATAACTCTAACTGAGGCTATATGCTTCTATTGGTGGGTACATTTACACAAAACGTTATCATATACATAAACAGGTAATCGCTTTTATCATTAGCAATACCACAGCAATATGGGTTGTAATGTAAACCTCTAAACTATTCTCTACATACAGGGATATTAGAAAATAACCCATAACCTATCCGACCATTGATATCAGACTCTTACCTAAAACAACAAGAGGTATTACAGGAATACTATCATTGACATGAAAAACCATCTGATACAAAATTGCAGCAACCACTTTTATAACCTAACAGCATATCTGAATTAAAGCAATATTACTTTGTAATCATGGAGGTACTAGATATGACTATGTAAGGTCACTCTTACATTGTGCTTTTCCCTTCTCTCAGTAGTCTTGTCGTGGCTTATGTCCGAACCACCCATAAAACGTGATTTAGGTCTTTGAACCGATGGAGACATAGACTATTGGTGTTGACAGAGTAAATATGTGCTCTGACGTGCATCATTGTTTCAGGCTTATACAAGTAATGGAGGTGGAGATTCCTGCATCTGAGTATTCACCTCCACTAGGAATATATGCCAGAAAATGATGAACATAAGAGCATAATTTGACTCTCTTGGCACCATTATATTCTATGGCCCTGTCTGTGCATACACCTGAATCCGGGGGAGTTTGCACATATGACCAGATGGGACTATGATCATGCAGGAAAGCACTATGTGAAAGCACCCTAATAACGGGAATCAATTCAGTGCCGCATGCACTCCCATCATATTGCCTATACTGTAGTGGTTGAATTAACAGCCACTATTTTAATTACCTCAATGCCTGAAATTAGGGTTAAAAATGTGTCTCAAAAAACCAATGTGGATTGCATCACACCAGGAAAGACACTACGTATTTGCTTTATTTGTAGTTTGTACCATTTTTACTTTTACCTATTCTTTTATCAACAATACTAATGATATATTTACAAAACTTGCAATATCATCTTGGGATGCCATATAAACTTTTGACTGCAACATTTGAGAAACCGATATCTACATTTACTTATATGTGAATCTGTGAAGCACCGTTAAGTATTTTACTTCTCGTCAGTCATTTGACAGCCATTTATGCTATTTATAAAATGGATGCTGTTACTGGAATAATGCATTCAAGCATAAAACACTAGTTCCGGAATTTTCTCATTATCGCTTTAACAAGGGTATGCATGAAAAGCTGACATGAAGGTAGCAAAGCCATCTTTAAAGTTCTTTGAATGCAAACAAAGTATCGTTGAAATAAGAGACATCCCACACACATTTGCTAATATAATGATCTGTGTATTATTACGGCACTGTTTATGATGCTCCTCATAATGTTCAAAAACCTTATGGATTGACTTCTCTGTTCCAGCAGCTGCTCGAAATGTTCTTTATGTGAAAATAAAACATGTCTAGAACTGTGGTTATATTTCCCTTGCACTGCACAGGGTCTAATGATTTATTCTGTCTTATGAAAAACGTTATGTCAGTGTACAAGTCTTACATTAGGACTCAGCCCTTTAACATCTATCTGACACTTTACTATGACATTGTTGTCTGGCAATTTAGCTATCTAGCCATAAAGAAGACTATAACACTTGTGAAAAGATGTAACAATACCGAGAATGCCGGATTTGCGAATAACCTAAAGAATCAGCAAACAAACACATTGCACATTACAACAATATCATACTTTTTACAGAAAATATAAGGATGCAGATAAATAAATTAGTCCCACGAGGAAGCCGTGGTGTGTGGCAATACACCTCTGACTTTTTTGGCCAACTCATCCTTGTTTATTTCTTTTAATTCAGATTTATGTTGGAATTATAATTTGAATCCCCACTTTTTGCAGTCACTATGCTATTCACACATATTTTGTTTGAATTGCTTTTGGATAATATGAACTTTACATTAATTCTTTACTTTAGATGCCTCGTAGGGGGTGGCCATTAGGGGTGCCTTACCTTAATTTCTTCAGTACTAGTATTATTCTGTCCCATTATTCATAGAGCCTGATCATTCTTCTTTATGTGTAGTTTTATGTGCTCATTTTACTATGTAATAATCATGAATTCAACAATTAGTGATGTCAGACAATTTTTTCTATGTCCCTGATATACATAAATCTTGACTGTATGATATCGGCTCCATCCTGCAGCAGAGAATAACTCTCTTTTTAATGAATGGCAAACTGGGCAATAGTGTCGCTACTAGCCCCTCCATTGTCTTCGCTGCTTGTAGAGTAAGAGCATTGGCACTTGGCAGTGGGGGAAGAGATTAGGTCAGTATTTGACAACGATATCAAAATTTAAAGAATGACTGAAAATGTAAAGGTTTTCCAGGTTTGAAAAACCCTTTATCCTGGCTGCAGTTTGTTTTCTGGAAAAAGACAAACTGTTATTTTCTTACAAACCCAAGGTCCAACACTGAATCTCCCCTGCTGCTCCCTACACCCATTATTGTCACTTCGATAGTGCTTCATCCAATATTGGAGCTCAGAGGCTCTGCCTGAATTGACGGCATGAGTCACTAGCACTAGTAGAGTCATTGGCTGCCGCTCTACTGACGTGATGTCAATGCTGCAACCAATAACAGAGAACATGAGCAGCAGCAGAGAATCAGGGCTTACCCTGGGTTAGTAAGATAAGAACAGTTTGCTACAAACTTATGCCAGGGACAGGGGTTTATTAAAACGAGAAAACGTAAGGGGAGGATAGGAGTTTGGTAAAGGTTCTTTTGTAGAGTTCAGTGGTGGCTTTTCTAAATCTGTATACAGCAATCTCACCATGTCACAAGACATAATCAGTTATTTTCATTACCTCACGCAAATTTTTCTACATTCTTAAAAAGATTGTTCTCCTTTAGGGGCATATTTTACTTAAATGCATGCATTTTTGGCCAAAGAAAATAATTCTGTTTCATTCCAAATTTTGCACCATTTCCCTTGTACAGAAGTCATTTTATGGACAGAAGTGCGGTCAGTTTGGGAGTAAAGCTGTAACAGGATACAGTGTCTGACCTACTTTCTTTTCCACTAAAAGGAAAGTGTGCTACTCCTTTTTAGCTTTCTTTTCTTTCAGCTGATTTATTGCCGCAGACCACATTAAAGTTAAATTTGCAAGGAAACAAAGAGCCTGTAAATACAGATGATGCAAAATTTGCAATGAAACCCAATTTATTTATTTATTTTTATTTACTAGCTGAAGAGCCCGGCGCTGCCCGGGCATAGTAACTAACTGTGGTTATTTATAACAAATTATAATTATCCTCCATCCCATAGTCCCGTGCCCATATATCCATCATACATATCCACCATCCCATAGGCCCGTGCCCATATACCGATCATACATATCCTTCATCCCATAGTCGACTGCCCATATACCCATCACACATCCTCCATCCCATATTCCCATGCCCATATACCCATCATACATATTCTCCATCCCATAGTCCCATGCCCATATACCCATCATACATATTCGCCATCCCATAGTCGAGTGCCCATATACCCATCACACATCCTTCATCTCTTAGTCCCATGCCCATATACCCATCCTCCATATCCGCCATCCCATAGTCCCATGCCCATATACCCGTCATACATATCCTCCATCCCATAGTCCAGTCCCCATATATCCATCACCCATCCTCCATCCCATAGTCCCGTGCCCATATACCCATCATACATATCCTCCATCCCATAGTCCAGTGCCCATATACCCATCACACATCCTCCATCCCATAGTCAACCATTATGACATCATAATGAGCGGCGGGGCTTGATACACACACACTTTTTCCCCATTATGTAGATAGGGGCAAAATTGTTTCGTGAATTGGAACGCGCAGGGTTAAAATTTCGCCTCACAGCATAGCTTAGGACACTCTCAGGGTCAAGACGTGTGACTGTGCCAAATTTTGTGGCTGCAGCCTATGATGACATCAGCGTCGCCATGGCAACCATTATGACATCATAATGAGGGGCGAGGCTTGATACACACACACTTTTTCCCCATTATGTGGATAGGGGCAAAATTGTTTGGTGAATTGGAACACGCGGGGTTAAAATTTCACCTCACAACATAGCTTAGGACACTCTCGGGGTCCAGACGTGTGACTGTGCCAAATTTTGTGGCTGCAGCTGCGACGGTGCTGATGCCTATCCCAGACATACACACATACATACACACACACATACATACATACACACATTGAGCTTTATATATTAGATTGTATTAATCTATATAGCGCCATTAATTCTGCAACACTTTATAGACATTATTGACACTGTCCCCAATGGGGCTCCCAATCTAATTTCCCTATCAGTATGCAATGTGTGAGGAAACCAGAGTACCTGGAGAAAACCCACGCAAACACGGGGAGAACATACTAATTTTGTAATGAAACCGAATTGCAAAATGTAATTTTGGCCCCAAATACATCCATTTAAGTAAAGATACATGTTTCCAGAACTGGCTAACCCCTTTAATTCAATTCATTCTCCCACAAAGGGGATGACAGAAATGGTTTATTAACGCTTCTGTCATCTATTTTGTAGAAACATAGAGGACAATGAGTTCTATGTAGATAATACAAGTATTTTCTTAGCTAATGCGTCTTTTTAGATTTTTGATCACATAATTGATGGATGATTTCCTGGAATGGCAAAGTTGCTGAATTCCAGCATCTCTAGAGAAGCTCTTCCTGAGATTTTTTACTTTCTGGCAGTTTTTCCTGTGTCTGGTGCTTCTATAGACAAACATTTTGAAAAATTCCAAAAATAGCTTTTTTATTTATTTCTAGTTGGGATAGTTAAAAAATGAAAGATTGTGGCTTCAGAAAGGTAAAGCGGTAAAAATGCAGAAAAATTGTCTGGTTATGAAAGGGAATTTCTCCTTTCAACTTTCTTCACACCATTAGAGTGCCAATGTGAAAAATAATAACATCAGTATAACCATCTTTAGCCACGGGTCCTGTTGCTTGTTTATAGGTCGCAGTGGTGACATTATAATTACAGTGCATGTGACTTCGACAGCCAATCAATAGGTTAAGCAGCTTTAGACTAACATGGCATCACTGCTAAGCCCAGCTATTGGTTGCAGTGATCATAGACACTGAATCTGTAACCTCACTATTGGAGCCGGTAAACAATTCGCAGAATAAGTGGTTGAGAGCTGGCAGTGGAGCAGAGGAAAGTGAGTAATGTTTATTTTATTATTAACACTGGCATGCCTATGATTTGTAGAAGGTTTAACTGCGAAGACATCATATTTTAAACAATTCCTCTCTGCCCTTAGACATTGTAAGGTTCAAAGTTGTAACAAGCCTTGGCCTGAAGGCATTAAGGACAGCGGAGGAGTCTGCCTCAGTGTGCACTAATAAGAACAAGAACTTAGGTTTAAAATATGATGGAATTCCTTGGCAGAAATCTGATGTGTCTCTCTCTTAAAATGATGTGCAGGAAACTGTAAAACTCTATTTAATTGATGTTGAAAAGTGAACTTATTTTTTAGAGTGGCTTTAGTTATGGCTATTAATTTGCCTGTAGCAGACACAAAATGGGGAATATAGATTCACATATTAATTGTGAATAGGATGAATGTATCTTTTGAGATTTTAATTTGCTGACTTTGCCGAATTCTCCCCCAAAATTTGATTTGCGGCAAATAAATTTGGGAAAATTTCATTGCTGGAAAACTTGTAATTGCTCTGAAAATACATGTGGAGAAGAGGAGATAGAGATAGAACCTTGCTGACTATAAGATCTTACACTTTACAGATAAAAAAAGAGAGGGAGAGAAAGAACCCTGAAAAGCATAAGGACCCCATTGACTATCAAAGCTTACACTGTACAGAAGAGTGGCTCTGGAGATAGAAGAAGACTGACAAACAGACTGAGAACCACTGATTTCTGATAACCCAGGTACTGATCACCACTGTAAAAGGTATGATAATCCATAAGATGCTGTAGCTGCATGGCATAATTGTGAATCCCATGTGACAACACAAATTGAATTTTTCTGCTCTCTGATGCTTCAGCAGTGTGGGAAATGGTGTCGGACAAGGTTTTTTTTGCGAATCGAATCTCAAAATGTTTAAATTCTCATAAAACCATGAATTTCAGGAAATTTGACTTGAATACGAGACCAAAGCTTTGCTGATCGGTCAACTCATCTGTAATCATGAATGACCATCCTTGAATGTGAAGGCAAGGATCTGCTACTCCAGACTAAGGGTCCTGTTACATTTACCAGTGATCCTGACAATGATACGAACCGGTAAGGATCGCTGGTGCATCGCTAAATGGTCGCTAGTGAGCTGCTAAACAGGCGGATCTCAACAGCGATGCAGCAGGCCGTCGGGAGTCGTTCTTACCTGTCACACAGCAGCGATGATGACGACTTCCGCCTGCGTTCATGCATCGCTAGTCGGCGCCAGCGGTACGCCAACGAGGACAAAATGGCCCAGGACGTTGAAGCGCGATCAGCAATATCCAGCGGGGGGGCAGTCGCAGGTAAGTGTCACATGTAGTGAGATCGCTAGCGATATCGTTGTTGCGTCACAAAATCGGTGACACTTTAGCGATATTGCTAGCGATCTCGCTATGTGAGAAGGGGGCTTAACACTTTGTTCTTGCTTATAGAAGGGGTAGCCGTGTGCTAACAGGACATATGGAAAAGGATTGCCTTCTCAATATAGCCACCCTCTAGAGGATAAAGCTAAGTTAAAGATTAACACCTTAAAATATAACCTATAGGCACAAGAAATTTGCTGAAATATAGCTTAAATCATTAACTTTACCATTGTCGTCATGCAAAAAAAATTGTCCATTTTATATGTGACTAGAAAGAAAAGTAGGAAAATAAGAGTGAGAAATAACTCCGTATTTACAATGACAACATAATTACCTTAATTACCATTCCATAATTACTCTAAGGCTATTAATTACAAATGGCACAATTTGGATCGCTTACAGATATAAATATATAAAGCATAAATCCTCGAAAAGATGTTGCTGCAAACTATTTCAAATTAATTTTAACAACTATAGACATGTAGACGTAGGTATGATCAGTATGAATAATGCAAACCAAGTTTTCATCTTGTTTGACATCAGTTAAGTTCACAAAGAGCATTTTTTAGGAAAGAAGAACAACCATAAAAATACAGGTAGCTTTATTAAATTCAGATTATACAATGCATTCCAGACTTTGTCAGGTGTATAAAAGCTTGTCAATTCAATAGTTTCATATACATATTTATGATTAGGTTGGTCAGAATTACTGGCAAGTAAATTGCAACATTTATATTTCACTGTATATAAAAAATACGATTTACCTCTATAAGTATGATGATCCTATTTATATGGATACTGTACTCACAATGTGAAAAAGCATAAACTATTAGAAAGCTCACTTATCTGCAAACTCTTGGTCTATGATAATTTCATTAGTACCCTTGGTCAAAACACTCACTTAACTTTGAGTCCCCCCCATCACCTCGTCCCTCATTTATTTTTTAGAATTGCAACACTCAAGACTTCTCCATCCTATTCAATCAAATTTAAAACACCATTATACACTACTTTGCCCCGTTACACGCACCATCAAACACGCAAAAATTAAAAGAAAGATTAGAGGGAAACAAAGAGAAATAATAGAGGATTGTCAAAGTCCCACAAAGAAAGTCTACAAACTATAAAAGCTTCAATCTTTCTAATTACAGTACATCTTAAATGAAGCTGAAAGTAATCTTTGAACTAAGGGCTTACTGTTTTGTCCTTGGCAATGTCCAAATTATTTTCATCTCTTTTTGGATTTGACTGAATGTTCAGAAATAATCTTTATAGAGACATTGTTTGATCAAAATAATAATTCATCTACTAAACATACTCATGACAGCAACTAAGATCAATACCTTTATCAGGATGTTAGACCTGTTTCCAATTTTTATCCCAAACACCATAGAGGTCATTATCTAGGGACACTTTATTCGTTAGTGCCTAAAGAGTTATGTATCATCAAGTCTAAACAAATAAGGCTGTCAGGATCCTGTCAACGCAGGCGTGCAGCCTCCGCTGAGCAGGGACTCACCCACACTGGAGGGGGGCCCGGGGTCAGGCACATCCGGAAAGTACAGATACACAGGACCTGTGGATGCTGAAGTTTAGCAAGCAGTCACAGGACCTACGGTCTTGTGACTGCGAGGGGGCAGGGCTTAGCATCCTACTTTCAGATATGGCAGGACACTATACAGAAATACTTAGAGTCAGGCAAAATAGAGGTCATACACAGAGATATCAGTAAAGTACCAGGGATGAGACAGAACGGATAGTCAGGGCCAAGCAGAAGTCAAAACCAAACAGACATAGAAGGTACCAAGCAGAATCCAAAGCAATATCCAGAGAACAGACCGAGTCTTACACAGAGAATCAAGCAACCAGAACACAGCACTAACACACTCAGGGGTCACCACACAATGCCAAGGGCGAAAGTATAACTGACGGGGGTTGGGAGCATCCTGAGGCTATAAGAAGCCTCTCCCAGAACCAGGGAGAGGCCACAATCATAGCCCCAGGTGTGCAGGTAAGCCTGCACTGGGATCACAACCTTTAACTCCAGAAATGCCAGTCATCAGCACTGGTTCCAGACATTAACCCCAGGTGTGCGAGTCAAACCCGCACTGAGATCATGACAAAGGCAAAACAAATTGTTTTCAGATGAGCAAACAGCTTTCACTACCCTCCAAATGATTGAATGAATATGGTTATAAGATGGCCAGATAAAGGGGAGGGGCTGTCATAAAGAGTACCACTGATTATTTAGAGGAGGATTACAAGATTCTATCAGGTGCAAAGTGTTAGGTTGAGATTACTGATTATCTTAAAGCTAAATATGAATCCAATTTTAATAAATTATTCAATGATGTATTTAGATGCAAAATCATTAACAGAAAGATGAATGTTTTATAACTAATCATTTTCCAAGTGGGCATTTTTTTATCAGTTGCAAAAAATTCATAGAGTTCAGAATAAACCTTGTGGGTGTCCGATTATAACAAGTAGAAGCTCATTGGAAAATTCATTCTCACAATCGATTGATTTCTTTTTTGTAATAAATGTACCTTCATATTCAAAAGATTATACCCAACTTATTACTCAAGTTAGCCTACTTTCACACATCAAGTTTTCGGCGTCAGGCGCGATCCGGCGTCGTGCCGGAACGCCGGATCCGGCAAATGTTTCGTAAAACCGGATGTGACGGATCCGGTTTTCTGGCGGATCCGTCTTTTTCTGGACAGACAAAACCGGATCCGTCTCATCCGGTTCATCCGTTTTTCTATCCGTTTTTCGACGGATTACGCCGGATCCGGTTTTTAAAATTGACCCTTGTGGCCTTCCGAACGGGATTGGCTACTGGAAAACTATATATAGCATGTTCCTACAGCCCTTCTTTGACAGGTTGTAGAGGAGAAAGTGCAGGTTGGAGAGAAGAGCAAGTTACTGGCGAAGATGGATGTTGTCATTGGAAAAATTTTGAAGAATTTGGCGGATTTTACAGCGGAGGCAAATCGTTTGAGGGTGATTGTTCTGGAGAAGGAGAGAGCGAGACAGCAGCGCATCAGGCATCGTAGACGACGTTTGTGGATCCACCCCATCACAGCCAAGAGAATGACGCGTGGGGTCTATTCTACACTATGCATGGACCTTCGACGAAACCCGGATAAATTTTTTGGATATGTTAGGATGAAAATGGAGAATTTTGATTACTTGGTGGAGCGCATTGCACACCTCATAAGAAAAGCGGACACCTATTGCCGCTTCTCTGTTTCACCCGCAGAGCGTCTGATGGTGACTTTAAGGTAAGCCACATTTATTGGATATGATCGCATCAGAGCACACTTTCACTGCAATCTTGTTGGTGGTAATTTGTATCTCCAAGTGTTATAGGTCAGTTTTGGTATGTAATGCTGTGATTTAAAACTAGTTGATTGTTTTTTAATTCCCCACAGATTTCTTGCAACTGGAGAATCCCTTTCGTCACTGCATTTCCAGTACAGACTCGGGATTTCCACCATATCTGGAATTGTGAAGTACACATGCCATGCACTGTGGGACTCCTTAGCTGAAGAGTTTTTACCAGAGCCCACAACAGAGAGGTGGATTGAAATTGCTGACAAGTTTCAACAGATATGTCAGTTTCCAAACTGCTTGGGCGCTGTGGACGGGAAACATATCCGCATTGTAAAGCCAGCTGGATCGGGATCGGAATATTTCAATTACAAGAAATATTTTTCAATTGTCCTCATGGCCATCGCTGACGCGGAATACAAATTTATTGCGGTTGATATTGGGGCCTATGGCCGCTCCAATGACTCTCAAGTTTTCAAACTGTCTGCCATGGGGCGTAAACTGTATGGAAACACCTTCCAGTTCCCACCACCTAGACCGCTGCCGCAAACATCTGGTCCACCTATGCCATTTGTCTGTGTAGGGGATGAAGCCTTCCAGCTGTCAGAACACCTTTTGAAACCGTACTCTAGCAGAGGATTGACAAGACCAAAACGCATTTTTAATTACCGCCTCACAAGAGCAAGAAGAATGGTTGAATGTACCTTTGGTATTCTGACAGCCAAATGGCGGGTCCTATTGACTGCGATCAACCTCATGACAGAAACTGTGGACGAGGTGATCAAAGCGTGCGTGGTACTCCACAATTTTGTTATCTGCAAGGAACCCATTTCCATTGAGGACACCTCTGAAGAAACCACCTTGCAAGATTACCATGACATTACCACTAGAAGTTCTGTGACGGTTTCAGTAATGAGGGACAATTTTGCACTATACTTTATGTCACCTCAAGGCAGAGTACACTGGCAGGATGACAGAGTGTGAAAGATTTGTGCCCTAACCAAACTTGTGTACCTTCTGTACCAACAGTATATACCTTTGCCAACCAAAGTTGGCTATCTTGTCATGGTCTCTATTTTTAGCTTTAGGCCACAGGTGTGTACCTGGTTGTGTTTTATGCAAAGTATTTCACCTTTTAACAAAAGTTGTGTACATTGTTAGGAAATCACCAACAATAAACACAACTTTTTAGGTGAAATACTTTGCTTCAAACACAACCAGGAACACAACTGTGGCAAAAAGCTAAAATTTACCCACAGTTATATACCTAGTTTTGAATACCATTTCACCTTTTAAATACCCTGTATTTAACCTTTTTCGCCGCAGAAAGAAATGACAGACAACCAGTGTAAAATAATTTAACTTTTATTGAAAAATGTTTTTTTTAGTAAACTTTTTTAAAATTTTAATAAACTTGTTTAATAAAACTTTGAAACTATAAAACTGAAACCATAAAACTGGTCATTTTTATTTAAATACACACATTATAATTCTGTGTAGTGTGTGGTGGAAACACTGCTGTAGGGGCTGCGGGACACTTCGACACTGGGAGTGTGGAGAGAGGACTGGGATCGTGGTGGGGAAGGAACAGTTAGAGGTGAAGGTGTGGAAAAAACTACAGAATGGGTGGACATGTGGGAAGCAGAAGAGGTGGTGGGTGGTGGAGTGGAGGGTTGGGCAGGGACTGTAGGAGCAGATGATGTTGATGGCAAGTTGTATGGGGAAGGAGTTTGGTACGGGGCAGGTTGCTGGAAGTGGGGAGATGTCTGGTACGGGGCAGGTTGCTGGAAGTGGGGAGATGTCTGGTACGGGGCAGGTTGCTGGAAGTGGGGAGATGTCTGGTACGGGGCAGGTTGCTGGAAGTGGGGAGATGTCTGGTACTGGGGAGGTTGCTGGTACTGGGGAGTTTGCAGGTACTGTGGAGGTTGCTGGTACTGGTGAGGTTGCTGGTGCTGGGGAGGTTGCTGGTGCTGGGGAGGTTGCTGGTGCTGGGGAGGTGGATGGTGCTGGGGAGGTGGATGGTGCTGGGGAGGTGGATGGTGCTGGGGAGGTAGATGGTATGTAATAGGAGGGGGAGGATGGAAAGTGGCTGGAGGTGGATGGTATGTAATAGGAGGGGGAGGATGGAAAGTGGCTGGAGGGGGTGTAGATGTAATAGGAGGGGGAGGATGGAAAGTGGCTGGAGGGGGTGTAGATGTAATAGGAGGGGGAGGATGGAAAGTGGCTGGAGGGGGTGCAGGTGGAGGAACTACTGTGGTGGGAGGAGGAGGAGGTTGGGAGGTAACTTGCTGGAGAGCAGCGTGGCATGAATGCATTACATGCATCTGCTGGGCAGGAGAGAGCATTTCCATGCGCTCCACAACAGACCTGAAAAAGGTGTGGTTTGGCGAAGATCTTGCTTCTGAATGCATGGTTTGCAGAAGTGTCTTCACCTCCAGAATGGTGGAGTTGATCTGCTGATAGCCTGCGGAGATTTGCTCTGACAAGACTTTTAGACAGTTCTGGAAAGATGCATTCAGATGCAAGAACTCTGGCGCATAAGTCTTTTCCTGACCCCTCTGCCGCTGCCGCCCAGTACCCGCAGGTGTACTAGAGGTGGCAGGGGCAGAAGGGTGGGGTAAAGGGAAAGCGATCTCCTCACCAGCAGCTTCATGTAATGTAGGCGGCCAAGATGCTCCTGTGCTGGTGGATGGGACAGATGGGTCGAATGTGTGGGAAGGCTGGGAAGGTGCAGATGTACCGGGGCGGTCGAAGTGTCCCTCGGTGCCGGTCTTCCCAGGGATCACCTCAGAAGGGTCCAATCGTGCCGGCTCCCGAGTGCTGCTCACCGTGCTGTGGAATAAAGAGAAAAAAAACCAATTAAAATACTGACATGGTATGGCCCTGGCTGAAAAAAAAATTTACATATAACATTTTTTTTCACATGTGGTGTGTAATATTTACCTTCTGGTGACCATTGTTTCCCGGAGGAACGACAGGGCTTCTGCGTACTTGTACTTGCTCCTGCGTCCTCCAGATCCACTCGGGGCCCGCATCTCTTTATTGAACTCCTTCTTGAAACAATCTCTCACAGACCGCCACCGATTCACAATTCTGTTCCCTGAAACAAGAAAGGAGTGGTTAGTATACAACATCAGTGTTTCCCAAACTCCAGTCCTCATGGTCCCCAGGGGTCATGTTTTCAGGATTTCTATAGTAAATAGAAATCCTGAACACATGATCCGTGGGGACCACGAGGACTGGAGTTCGGGAAACACTGGTTTACATCAAGCAACCGGTACTGTATATACTTACGCTCTTTAATCTGTGCCCGAGCTTCGAGGTCCTCCCAGCGGCCAACAAGGAGCGAACAGATTTCCTCCCAGAGTCGTCGGGTAACGATTAGGTCAGCGTGGCTGCGGTCAGCCATATTCCAGAGCGGCTCCCTTTCTCTGACGAGATCGATGAGGCGGTCCACATCAATCCCTCCATCCTCACCGTCAGAGTCGGGAGCACGCTGTGAAGGCTGTTAAAGAAAAAGACAAAAATAACATAATTAGCCTCCACAAAAGAAATGAAATAAAAAGTGCAAAAAAACAAAGCAAAAATATTTATACTTACACGCTGGTGACCGCCGCGTTGCTGTCGCCGACGACCCTGGGAGGCACTGCGAGGACGTCTTGGCCAAGCTCCAGATTGGGAAGACTAGAGAAGAAAACAAAAAATGTTATGTCTTTGGATGTAGGCATTTGTTTGCTGTGTGTGGTCTGCAGAACATTGTTTTCTATGTGTTGTGTGTAGTGTGATGTTGTGTTTCTGCGTTTGATGCAAAAAACTTACCAATTGTGAGCCCACTCCAGGTGTCTGTCCACCCCTTCCTTCTTCTTCTGGGAGCTCCTCTTCATCTTGTGATTCCTGTTTTGAAATAAAAGGCAATGAATAGACATATATTACAGAGAAGATGGATTTTGGAAATAAAAACTTACCGTCAAACGCTGACGATGCGAGGGAGGGCTCCCAGAAGATGATGTGCTGTCTTCCTGGTGGCCACACTCCATGCCTGTGGGTGGTGTTCCAGCTGCTGCCATTGTTGCTGCTGATGCTGCATCTATTGGGTGGCTGTTGAATAAAGAGAAACAAAGGGCCAATGAATATCTTGATATTTATTAGCCCTAGTTTGGAGGAATGGGTTATTTGATAATTACCGTCTCTCATCTGCTGCTGGCCTCCCCTCCTCAGCATGTTCTATTTGCTGCTCCATTTGGGGTGGTGGTGGTGCGGATGGTGCTGCAGTGGTCTCCTGCCTTCTCCTGCGCCTGGTTGCTGTCTTGGGTGGCATGTTGGGTGTGGCTGTGGGTCCCACTGTCTTGCTTTTATATATGTCTTGTGGGCAGAGCTACTGAGCATGCTCAGACCAAGAAACCGGATCCGGCGCATTGCGGCGCTCATAGGCTTTCATTGTGTGAAAAAGCCGGACGCGCCGGATCTGGCGTGTCCGGCTTTTTCGCCGGAGACAAAAAACGTTACAGTCACCGTTTTTTCCAGACGCCGGATCGCGACACATTGCCGGATCCGGCGAAAACCGGATGAAACGCATAGCCATCCGGCGCGATCCGGCGCAAATGCAAGTCAATGGCGGGGAAACCCGATCCGGCATTGCATTTCGCCGGATCCGGTTTCTGTCAAAAGCGCCGGATCGTGCCTGACGGCGAAAACCTGATGTGTGAAAGAGGCCTTAGAGAAGATCCATTTGTTTCCATAACTCTTGATGTGTCAGCCATTTATTCTAATATTAGCCAATGACTTAAGCTTAAAGTTGTTGATCATTTTTAAAATCTTGATTGTACCATCATATGTGAACAGAGATGGTTTGTACTAGGCAGCTTGGAATTTATCCTTTAGCATAATATGAATAACCTTTCAAGAAAAGTTATATCTTCAGCAACATAGAACAGCAATCGAAATTCAGATCGCTGAAAGTTATGCAATGCTGTTTATGGGGCAATGTGAATAGATGACACTTATCAGGTATAATAAATATTAAAATCACATTAAGTACTATCTCAGGTATATTAATATATGGGGATGAGCAAACGTGCTCGGTGATACTCTGACTTCACTGAGTGTCTGGGTGCTCGAATGTTCTTGTTAGTTGACATGCATTAAGCCGTGCTTAATTTCAAACATAAGTCCCCTCTCCTCATGTTTGGCACCTGTTACACAGCCAATATGCATGCAGGGATTGCTTGTGCATTATTGTAATGTCGTAGCTAGCTTGGCAGTGGCATTACTGTGATTGGCTGGTGTGCATCATCTTCTGGGTGGGCACATTGACGCCTGATTTTTACTGTGCAGCTATGCAGTGCTGAACAGTCCTATTGTCATGGTCACGCGTGGCTGGACACAGCGCCTCCAGCAGGGCAGATTTAGAGGACACGCGTGACCCTGGATACACCGCCTCCAGTTGGGCGAATTTAAATAATAAAACGTGCAGCAGGATACGCCGCCTCCAACAGGCGAATTTTGGAATGTCTGGAAACCCCACCTCCAGTAAGGCGAATTTAAACAATAAAAGGGAAAACCTGGGTAACAATAACAATGGAGGCCCTGCGATAGGGAACGTGGGAAGTGTAGACCTCCTGCACTCCCCTGAGTCAGTGTCTCTACACTCCTAACGTTCCCTAGGCCGGTTCCGCACCGGGCGCCGCTCAGGATACCTTTAAACCCTAGCTCGCCCTCCTCCTACCCCTTTCTAGTGTAATGGCCGGTGCGGAAACTAATCCCACCACTGCACTAAAACACACATAAGGAAAAGAGACAAAACAGGGAAGCACCACTTAGCTTTGCTCTGTTGCTTACGCTCCCAGCAACAGAGCCCACCACCTGCATGCATCTTTTCCTCCAACCGGGTCCAACACAATAGTGCAGCCTTGGAGCAAACAGAGTCCACCACCTGCAAGCAGCTGTCCTGAAATAGAGTCCAGCATGTGAGTCCAGCTTTCCAGCAAAAGAGTCCAACATCTTGAGTCCAGTTTTCCAGCAACCGAGTCCAGCATCATGAGTGCAGCTCTGCACCATGGCTGCCACTCCACCAAGCCATGCAAGAACTCCTTGCTGACACCATAGCTGCAACTCCACCAAGCCATGCCAGCCCTCCTCTGGACTCTCCTTCAGCTCCATCCTTCACCCAGGCTTGCTTGTAACTGAGGACTATCACCAACAGTGATTACCACACCTGACACTCTTCTATAGAGCAATCACACCTGTTTAATAATTAAGTGCACAAAACTAAAGTAACCAAAGTGCAATGACCCTAATGGCCACCAGGGGGAAACTAACAAAAAGACACCACTGTTTAATAACCCTTAATGGCCACTGGGGGCAAAACCAACCCTGAGCAAAACAGCTCACAGAAAAAAAGGTTACTTGTGCATTTTCTCTGTCATATCCAACCTGGATCATGACACCTATATGAGGCATTGCCATACTCAACAGAAATTGTGTGACAAATTTGAGTGCCACATTACCCATTTCCTGTGTGAAAATGTAGAATCTGGGGTAAAAGCTGAATTTTTTTGTAATAAAAATGTAAATATTATTTCTCCTCTGCCCAATGGTATAAAATTTTATGACACACCTGTGATGTCAAAATGATCACTGCACTCTCAGATGCATTCCCTGAGAGGTGTAGTTTGTTTGATGGGGTGACTCATAGGAAGGTTCTGCTGTTCTGGCACCTCAGAGCCACTTCCAGTGGATCAAGTCATGGGTCAAGCCTGCTAAACTTGAGAAAATATAAAATGTAGGGCCAATTTGTGGGGAAAATATATTTTCTTATTTTCACAGCTCAACATTATAAAGTTCTGTGAAGGAACTGTGGGTTCAAGGTGCTTATCACACCTCTAGGTAAGTTCCATGAGGGATGTAGCTTCCAAAATGGAATTACGTGTTGGGTGTTTCCACTGTTTAAGCACATCAGGGGCTTGGCAAACACGAAGCTGCATTTGCTATCTATTTCAGCAAATTTAGCTCTTTAAAAGTCAAATAGTGCTTGTGATGAAACCTCATTTATTCTTAATTATACCAGATGTATTATTTATTAGGCTCAGGGGCATGAGGTATTGTTAATATAAGTCTGAGCGTTTATTCTTGTTGTAAATTGACTTGTTTACTTGGTGAAGGCCGACTGATTACCTATTGAATCAGCCCTTAAAATTTATTCTTCTAAATAATCTTGGAGGACAAAGACACAGGTTAATTGAACAATCAATGTTTGTTAATACTTTGATTACCCATTTTATCAGTCCATGCTGTTTATTCTGCAAACATTACAGGACAAAATATGGAGGCTACTTGATAGAACAATGGGAGATAACCTCCCCCCACCTTATCCAATCCGGTGAAAGAATGCTCTGAATAAGAAGTGTGTGGGGAATGCATGTTGGAACTATCTAACATGCAACCACTATGTTCATCTTTGAATGCAGGAGTAACAGATAGAACCAAATGAAGGGAACTCCGAGTGCACACCCAGCAGACTGAGTTGATGGAAAATGTAGGAGATAGAATGAAATAGATTGCACTCATGATCCCTTAAAATTCTTCCCTATATTGAAAAGTAAAAACAGCAGGTTGCTGTAGTGGACAGAGTGCATAGTGGATGACAGCAGTTTCTCGCCAAATAGCTCTTCAACAGGTCCTTGTATAAAGAATATTACATTCCTTTAATATCCACGACACTCATGACATTGATATCATTAGACTCATATGGATTTTACAGTGCACAGGGACAGCAATTTTTACTCCAGTGACTTGCACATTCGCTAATTTGTTCCAGACCAGTAAATATGTTTTTTTTTTCCCTGAATAACCCCTTCCTGAGGTTTATCAAGATAATTTTAAGATATGTCTGGTCAGGTTCAAAGGAGTTGTTTGAGGCTTTTTTAACTTATCTCAATGAAGTGAATTCATTAGAGGGAACCTGTCAGCAGGATTGTGCTCAGTAACCAACAGACAGTGTCAGGTTGGCACCGTTATACCGATTAAAATGATACTTTGGCTGATGAAATCCATTTTGTGTTTGTTGTTTAATCTTTATTTTCAAGTTTTGAGTTAATGAGATTCTTGTGCTTCGGGCCGGGCTGCGAGGGGGTCTTTATGTGATGCTTTGGTTAGCTATTCATACTGATGGCTTGTGACAGGTCACTGATCCCTCACTGACCTGCCCACAATTTTACATGCTGATTATTATTTGAAGTGGAAAAAAAAATCACATTCAACAGGCAGGCGGCCGTGCCTACACTGCGGCATGATTGCATGTATTATGTGCATTAAATTGATTATTCAGTCTTATAGATTTATTCTGAAAAAAAATTCTTTCTAAAAATGTTACTGGTTGCAGTACCATCTATCGGCGATCTGATAGAAGCTACTGTGCAGGCAGTGCCATTTTGCTATAGGGATAAAAAATATTGTCTCTACAAAGATGGCGTCGGCAGTGCATATGCAGTAGCATCTATCGGCAGTAGATTTCCACCACATTAGAATTACCAGTTCAATGAGTACAAATTGCACAATATGGTCCATTTTCTTTTCTTATTCTTCTGAAAATGAAAAATTCAAAGTTATAAAATTCTATGAATCACCTGTGAAGCACCTGCCGTGCTCCCAAATAGTAATTTTCCACCACATATGGGGTATGTGTGTACTCAACAGAATTTTTGTGAGATAAAGTATATTTTTTATTTATTCTTTCCACACTGCTTTAATTTTTGCAAAGCACCTGAACGATTAATAAACTTCTTGAATGTGGTTTTGAGCACTTTGAGGGGTGCAATTTTCAAAAGGGTGTAACTTTTTAGTATTTTCTGTCACATAGGCCCCTCAAAGTCACTTCCAATGTGATGTGATCCCTAAAAAAATTGGCTTCGCAAATTATGGTGGAAAAAATAAAAAATGATGATTAATTTTAACCCTTCTAACTTCCTAACAAAAAAGATTATATTTAAAATATGATGTCAATGTAAGTTAGACATGTGGTAAGTGATATTTATTTATTCTGCATGGTTAAACTATTTGATTTAAGGGTGTAAAAATCAAAAGTTTCAAAATTTAAAATTTTTACATTTTTTGTCAAGTTTTCAATATTTTCAGGGAAAAAAACAAGCAATTTTCATTAAAACTTACCACTTACATGAAGAACAGTGTTTCATGAAAAAAACATTCTCAGAATCAGAAGCGTGCTGGAGTCATTACCTCATAAGGTGACACTGGTCAGGAATGTGTAAACAGGCTCTATGCTTTTTATGTAATGTGATCTCTCAGCAATTACATTCATGCCTTAAAGTCCTCAAGACTTTACTTCTTCACTGAATGCAAAGTTTCTCCTCCACGGTGCCAAACATTACATTAACGAGGAGATATGCAAATGGTAAAGATAGGTGGAAAAATAGACTTTACAAAATTACATTACAAAGTTTATTCTCTTCGCATGCACAATTGATTTTTGAAAAAAAGAGTTATCTTATCATGTTTTAATTATATTTAGATGAGTAGCATGGAAGAAAAAAAAAGTTTGAATTTACATTGAAAGTTCCTATGTTATAAAAAGATTTTCATGTGTTTTGGGATTTCATCACTCACAAATTGCATGCATTATTCACAATTTTTGACTATGGTAATGCAATTTTATCAAATAGAAGCAAAAGTATAATTTTACATTCATCATAAGAATAACATGTTCTGAGAGCAATGTTCAATTGTATATTTACATTTCCAATAAATGCATTCATGCCAGGAGTCTTCAAACTGACATAGAATAAAAGAAGTTCAACATAACCTAGAAAAATTCTTGAATTGCCTCTAAAGGTTACAAAAATGCTTTCCAGCAGAATTTCCTGTGGGTTGCCTGACTGGGATGACTGTCAGCAACCTTATTTGATGATCCTTCAGTTACAGACATGCTCAGCGAACTGATGAACAGTTGAAATCACCGGAGTGAGTTTAGTAGCAATTGACATCTCTTGTGGGCATCAGTCAAAGTTTTCTGTAGTAAGTAGATGTTAAGAAATAAAAGATTTGGGGATCATGAAATGTTGCAGGCATATTGAGTGCAGACAAACAATTATACTTATCAGACCACTGAATCTTCCTCCAAACAGCAGAAGCTGAAAAAAAAACCATGTAGAGAGCTAGCAGAAAGTAGTAATAATAATAATAACTGTATTATTATTATTATTATTATTTTGCTAACAGATAGCACAGCAAAATTTCTGATTATAAAGCATAAACTTCCAAACCCTTAATTGACTGATGTGAAGCTTTCTAATATTTTAATACTTTATCTACTTATTATTTATTTATTCACTTTATTCTGTAGATTAGTATGGCTATCCATATGTAGTGTAGATCAGTATGGTTATTATGAATATTAGTTTTTAATTATGGAACAATGGAATTTCTAACAAGACTATAAACCCATATTCTGGACCAAAGGCCAATATCTAGAGGAAAAAAGAGAACCATTTAATAAAAACCTATTAACTCTTTATTGAAAACATAGAAAGATAAAAAAAAATTGAGAGTAAAAGAATGTAACAGAATGTTCAGTCAGGGGGACACCATTGCATCAATATTACGACACTGCTATATAGACAGAAGAACAGCACGATAGAACAATGTACAGTTAGACTGAAAATGTATCCAGCTGATCATACCAAATAAAGTGGAGATTGGCAAAGCTATAGACGATTATACAAATAAATGATATATCACAAAATCAAGGAATGAACAAACCTTCCACTATAGCCATTTGTACTGATAGTCAATACTACCTTCTCATGGGATATGTAGCGCCAGTGAAATGTAGCAGAATGCCTCATTAGTCTAGGGAAAATATGTACAAGGTTAATCCTATCATGAGTAATTCAGATCTAAGAGGAAATAATAACCAGGTTGGTAAGAAATGTATACAAGTGATCCACATGTGTCAACAAAGTCATACATGAAAAGTAAGTATGACATCAACGGAGTAGACCAGGTAAGACAGGATGCAGATGGCATCTCCCCCACCCCGATACGCATTTTGCAACTTTATTCTTCCAGAGGGGTCAGGTGCAGCAAAACCAATTATGTTAATTTTTATGGAAAGCATGACAGGTGTTGCATGAACCCCCACACCCTCGCCCCTGTCCCCAGTGACCCTGTGCATTGCCTTGAGTGTGTTGGTTGTTGAGGCAGGGCAGCTGTGGTGTCCTTTGGAGACCATTCACCACACTCTCACCATGTAAGGGGTGATTTCTCTCCTCCTGCTGCTTCTGGACCTGCCTGCAGAGCGATACACTGTCCCTTCAGACCACACCCCGTGGCATACTGGCTCAGTTACTTGCTGGTTTCTTTGGAGTACAGTGAATCAGGGTTTGAATCTGGAGAGGCAGACTGATAAATGGGTACCACATCCAGGAAAGGCAGCCGTCAAGCAAATTAATCAATAGTCAACTGAGTCAGCATTGATGTTGCAAGACAAAACAGTTATCCATAACAATTTAGAGGCTCTGTAATTGTAATGATTAGTTAAATCCTTTAATGAGCATCTATTGGAGAGCAAATCTGGGGCTGGTATCAGTGGAAATAACAGCTCCAATAGCGTACAGTAAAGTCCCCTACCACTATCGGATGGTGCAGTGAAACATCAATCATTAAATTAGTTAAATTTCCTTGCATTTTTAATTTATGATTACACACTAGCTTAGAAAACATGAATCTGTTAATGTATGCATGGAAGGAAGCTATCATGTTATGGACTCTTGAAGAGATATATGTGACCTGAATGAACACTAATTTTCTGCAGATGATTTTTTTATGGAACTGACAGCAACCTAGAATTAAGAAATCTAAAAATAGCATTCTCGATCTAGGAGACATATGTCCAAGTGGAGGAAGAGGTGGACATAACGGTATAGGAGGAAAAGGCAACACTGTTCTTTTGCGTTTTTTTATTTTTTTTATTTTTTTCAGTGTTTTTTAAGTAGCTGACTTAAAACAATATAAATTTGTAAAAATATAGCTAGCAATCTAGAACCTGGAGATGAAGGTCCAAGTGGTGGAAGAGGTAGACATGATGGTAGAGGTGGAAAAGGCACTGTTTTTTGCATATTCTTTATATTGTTTTTCAGTGTTTTTCTTTTTCATTTTTTTAATGGAATTGACCTAAAACAACCTAGAATTAGCAAAGCTAGCAATCTAGAACCAGGAGGCATAGGTCCAGGTGGAGGAAGAGGTAAATAAAGTGATATAGGTGAAAAAGACAAGGAAGGAATCATCCAGCAGTTTTTTGTATTTTTTGCATTTTCTTATTTTTTTTCATTTTTTTCAGTGTTTTTTTAAGGAACTGACTTAAAACAACCTAAATTAGTAAAAATATAGCTAGCAAGCAATCTAGAACCTGGAGATGAAGGTCCAAGTGTTGGAAGAGGTGGACACGATGTTAGAGGTGGAAAAGGCACTGTTTTTTGCATATTCTTTATATTGTTTTTCATTGTTTTTCTTTTTCATTTTTTTTAATGGAATTGACTTATAACAACCTGGAATTAACAAAGCTAGCAATCTAGAACCAGGAGGTATAGGTCCAGGTGGAGTAAGAGGTAAATAAAGTGGTATACAGTGCCTTGTAAAAGTATTCAGCCCCCTGGAACTTTTCAACCTTTTCCCACATATTATGCTTCAAACATAAAGTTACCTAATGTAAATTTTTGGTGAAGAATCAACAACAAGTGGGACACGATTGTGAAGTTGAGCAAAATGTATTCGTTATTTTAAATTTTTGTGGAAATAAAAAAACTGAAAAGTGGGGCATGCAATATTATTCAGTCCCTTTAACTTAATACTTTGTTGCGCCACCTTTTGCTGCGATTACAGCTGCAAGTCACTTGGGGTATGTCTCTATCAGTTTTGTACATCGAGAGACTGAAATTCTTGCCCATTCTTCCTTGGCAAATAGCTCGAGCTCAGTGAGGTTGGATGAAGATCATTTGTGAACAGCAGTTTTTAGCTCTTTCCACAGATTCTCGATTGGATTCAGGTCCTGACCTTGACTTGGCCATTCTAACACCTGGATACGTTTTTTGTGAACCATTCCATTGTAGATTTTGCTTTATGTTTGGGATCATTGTCTTGTTGGAAGACAAATCTCCATCTCAGTCTCAGATCTTTTGCAGATTCCAACAGGTTTTCTTCAAGAATGGTCCTGTATTTGGCTCCATCCATCTTCCCATCAATTTGAATCATCTTCCCTGTCCCTGCTGAAGAAATGCAGCCCCAAACAATGATGCTGCCACCACCATGTTTGACAGTGGGGATGGTGTGCTCAGGGTGATGAGCTGTGTTGCCTTTACGCCAAACATATCGTTTGGCATTGTTGTCAAAAAGTTCGATTTTGGTTTCATCTGACCAGAGCACCTTCTTCCACATGTTTGATGTGTCTCCCAGGTGGCTTGTTGCAAACTTTAAGCAACAATTTTTATGGATATCTTTGAGAAATAGCTTTCTTTTTGCCACTCTTCCATAAAGGCCAGATTTGTACAGTGTACGACTGATTGTTGTCCTATGGACAGACTGTCCCACCTCAGCTGTAGATCTCTGCAGTTCATCCAGAGTGATCATGGGCCTCTTGACTGCATCTCTGATCAATCTTCTGCTTGTTTGAGAGGAAGGTTTAGAGGGACGGCCGGGTCTTGATAGATTTGCAGTGGTATGATACTCTTTCCATTTCAATATGATCGCTTGCACAGTGCTCCATGGGATGTTTAAAGTTATGGAAATAATTTTCAATCCAAATCCAGCTTTAAACCTCTGCACAACAGTATCACAGACCTGCCTGATGTGTTCCTTGGTCTTCATGATGCTCTCTGTGAATCAAAAAAAACCCTGAGACTATCACAGAGCAGGTGCATTTATACGGAGACTTGATTACACATAGGTGGATTATATTTATCATCATAAGTCATTTAGGAAAACATTGAATCATTCAGAGATCCACAATGAACTTCTGGAGTGAGTTTGCTGCACTAAAAGTAAAGGGACCGGATAATATTGCACGCCCCACTTTTCAGTTTTTGTATTTCCACAAAAATTTAAAATAACCAATAAATTTCGCTCAACTTCACAATTGTGTCCCACTTGTTGTTGATTCTTCATCAAAAATTTACATTTGATATCTTTATGTTTGAAGCATGATATGTTGGAAAAGGTTGAAAAGTTCCAGGGGGGCGAATACTTTTGCAAGGCACTCTAGGTGAAAAAGGCAAGGAATGAATAATCCAGCACAGTTTTTTGTATTTTTTGTATTTTTTTTAAAAATTCAATGTTTTTTAGTTTTTTTTTTAATGGAACTAACTTAAAACAAGCTATAATTAACAAAACTAAAACTAACAATCTAGAACCAGGAGGCATAGGTCCAAGTGAAAGAAGAGATGGATGTGACAATATAGAAAAGGTAAGAAAGGAGTAAACCAACACTGTTTCTTTATATTTTTGGGGAACTGGCCTAAAACAACTTTTAATTGACAAAACCAAAATTATCTAGAACAATGAGATGTAAGTGCAAGTGGAGGAAGATATGGATGTCCCGTTATAAGTGGAAAAGGCAAGGAAGAAGTAATCCAATACTATGTTTTATTTGTCTTTATGGAGCTGACTTAAAACAACCTAGAATTAACAAATCTAAAACTAGCAATCTAGAACCAGAAAGCGTAAGTTCAACATGAGGAAGAGGAGGGGACGTGTCAGTATAACTAAAAAAAGACAAAGGAGGAGCAATACAACACTGTTTTTTTTATTTTTTTTTATTTTTTTCAGTGTTTTTTTAATGGAACTGACTTAAACCAACACTTTTTTTATACTTTTTTATGGAACTAACTGAAAACAACCTATAATTATCAAATCCAAAATTATCAATCTACAACCATGAGGCATAGGTACACGTGGAGGAAGATATGAACGTGGCAGTATAAGTGGAAAAGACAAGGAAGAAGTAATTCAACACTATTGTTTTGTATTTTTCTTTATGGAACTGACTTAAAACAACCTAGAATAAAAAAATCTAAAACTAGAAATCTAGAACCTGGAAGCATAGGTTCAAAAGGAGGAAGAGGAGGACGTGATGGTATAGCTCGAAAAGACAAAGGAGTAGAAATGCAACAGTGTTTTTTGTATTTTTTTTCAGTGTTTTTTTATGGAACTGACTTAAAATTACCTAGAATTAAAGAAAAAAAACTAAAACTAGAAATCTAGAACCAGGAAGCATAGGTTCAAGTAGTGGAAATGGAAGCAGAAGTACAGGTGGAAAAGGCAAGGGAGGAGTAACCCAACTTTTTTTATTCTTTTGTATGGTTTTTCAGTTTTTTTTAATTTGTTTCTGTAACTGACTTAAAACAGCAAAGAATTAGCAAAACTAAAACTAGCAATCTAGTACCCGGATGCGTAGGTCCAATTGGAGCAAGCAGTGGAAGTGGCATTAAAGTTGGAAGAGGCAAGGGAGAAATAATCTAATAATGTTTTTCCTTTTTTGGCATTTTTTTCTTTTCATTTTTTTAAGGAACTATCTTAAAAGAACATAGAATTGACTGAAAATGAACTGTCAAGCTACAACTGGAGTGGGGGGAGGTCCAACTGGAGGAGTAGGTGGCGGAGGTTGATGTGATGGTATAAGTGGAAGATGTTAAGGAGGACGCAGCCAACACAGTTTTTTTTTGGGGTGGTTAGGGGAGAAAGCACCCAAATGAAACTAATGACAAATAGAGTTGAAGACTAGCTGTGTGCGGCTGGTATAGTTTTCTAGTCATTCAAAGGTATAGACAAATCTTGTGGGATACATATCTGGTTCACTTTAAGGAATGTTTGCTTCCCCACTTTGGATGTAGACAGTTGAATTTGTCTGTCTGTGATCACACCCCCTGTCATGCTAAATACACATTCTGACAGTACACTTGCTTCAGGGCAGGCCAGCACCATCAAAGCAAAGGACAAGCTCAGGCCATGTGTCCATTTAGGAGACGCAAAAGTTAAATGGGGCAGATCCATCAGTAAAGATGAGTGGACAGGCATCCTTCCATCATTTTGTTGTAATGCTGGTTTCTGCTAATTTGGACTGTATCAGATGGTGGTGCTGGATGTTGTGGGGTGCTCATAAAGTTTTGCCAAATTTTGGCCATGCTAACCATGCCTTCTGAAGAAGAAGCAGTGCCCCAGGTGCATTGGCTGCTTCCTCCCCCCATCTTTGCCCTATTCTTCCACTGAGACGCCACTGTCAGGTGGGAAAGCCATCAGTAGTTTTACTACCAGCGTGTGCTTGTATTCAGGCATTTTATGATCCCACTCCAGTGACAAAAGTAATTATGATATGTTGTCCTTGTAGCTGGATCCAGAAGGCCACCCAGTAATCTTCACTAGTACCAATACAGGAAGCTCAAAAGTTGTTGTGCAGGCACAGCAGCATGTATTGGCTCATGTGAGCCAGGCTGCCAAGCAAACACAGCTCCTCGGTAGGAGATGTATTGTCTGGTTACTCTGTATCCCCCCAGCCATGCTCCAGTGGTGCCCATGAGCTTCTCTGAGTGCCACCCATCTGTGAACATGGTTGTTGTTCCTCCTCCTCATCATCATCCTCCCAAACTGTCTCATGGCTATACATATGGTACAGTAACCCACTCTCTGAGCCATTTGTGGATGACGAGCACGATAACGGTGTGAATTGGCCCTTATCCTCCTGCTTTTCTTCCTTCTGTGTAATCAACCACCTCTTCCATCATGTCCTCAATTGTTTTTTCTAGTAGATATATAAATGGTATAGTAACGCTGATGATTAGTGTTGAGCATTCCGATACCGCAAGTATCGGGTATCGGCCGATACTTGCTGTATCGGAATTCCGATACCGACTTCCGATATTTTTTCAATATCGGAAGTCGGCATCGGAATCGGAAGTTCAAAGTTGATTGACAGCCTGACGTCATCATGATGCGCGGTGTGTGCGCATCATGATGCGCCGTCATTTCGGGCCTTCCGGGGGTCTCTGCCGGCCTGCCGGGGGGCTGTGCCGGCCTGCCGGGGGCTGTGTGGACTGCCCGGGGTCTGTACCGGCCTGCCGGTGGTCTGTGCACCCTGTGGGGGTCTGTACCGGCCTGCCGGGGGGCTGTGCCGGCCTGCCGGTGGTCTGTGCACCCTGTGGGGGTCTGTACCGGCCTGCCGGGGGGCTGTGCTGGCCTGCCGGGGGGCTGTGCTGATGTCCGGGGGTCTGTGCAAGCATCGTCCGATGGGACTACAAGTCCCATCGGGCTATGCCTGCTACCATGACAGTGATTGACACATTAGCCAATGATGGGACAGTAGTAGTCCCATCATCCGGCTAATGTGTTAAATGTTAAAAAAAAAAAAAAAATACTACATACATACTACATGCATGCTACATACATACTACATGCTACATACATACTACATACATACCACATACATACTACATACATACTACATACATACTACATACATACCACATACATACCACATATATACCACATACATACTACATACATAACACATATATACTACATGCATGCTACATACATACTACATGCTACATACATACCACATACATACTACATACATACTACATACATACATACTACATATATACTACATGCATGCTACATACATACTACATGCTACATACATACTACATATATACTACATGCATGCTACATACATACTACATGCTACATACATACTACATATATACTACATGCATGCTACATACATACTACATGCTACATACATACTACATATATACTACATGCATGCTACATACATACTACATGCTACATACATACTACATATATACTACATACATACTACATACATACTACATGCATGCTACATACATACTACATGCTACATACATACCACATACATACTACATACATACTACATGCTACATATATACTACATGCATGCTACATACATACTGCATGCTACATGCATGCTACATACATACTACATACATACTACATGCTACATACATACCACATATATACTACATACATACTACATACAATACATTCATACAATACATACATAGACATACAGTACATATAACATAGAGTAACATACTTACCAATACTTGTCACATTGTTCCCCGAAGCCATTGTCTTTTACGGAATAAATATTAACATAACAAACCACAAAAATACTCACCCACGATCCGAAGCAGTCCACGAGTGTGTCCCACGACGATCTTGGGTAGAGAACTGCAGCATCAGCTGTTGCTGCCGTTCTCTACGGGCTGCAGGAATCCAATGACGGAAGGTAGGTATCCTTCCGCACTGTATTCCTCCGCCACTTAAAAAAAAAAAATTCCCTAGTCTCACTTTATGCCATTGCTGCGTGGGAAATTCCCACACAGCAATGGCATAAAGTGAGACTAGGGACTTTTTTTTTTTTAAGTGGCGGAGGAATACAGTGCGGAAGGATACCTACCTTCCATCATTGGATTCCTGCAGCCCGTAGAGAACGGCAGCAACAGCTGATGCTGCAGTTCTCTACCCAAGATCGTCGTGGGACACACTCGTGGACTGCTTCGGATCGTGGGTGAGTATTTTTGTGGTTTGTTATGTTAATATTTATTCCGTAAAAGACAATGGCTTCGGGGAACAATGTGACAAGTATTGGTAAGTATGTTACTCTATGTTATATGTACTGTATGTCTATGTATGTATTGTATGAATGTATTGTATGTAGTATGTATGTAGTATATATGTGGTATGTATGTAGCATGTAGTATGTATGTAGTATGTATGTAGCATGCATGTAGCATGCAGTATGTATGTAGCATGCATGTAGTATATATGTAGTATGTATGTAGCATGTAGTATGTATGTAGTATGTATGTGGTATGTATGTAGCATGTAGTATGTATGTAGCATGCATGTAGTATGTATGTAGTATGTATGTAGTATATATGTAGTATGTATGTAGCATGTAGTATGTATGTAGTATGTATGTAGCATATATGTAGTATGTATGTAGCATGTAGTATATATGTAGTATATATGTAGCATGTAGTATGTATGTAGTATGTATGTGGTATGTATGTAGCATGTAGTATGTATGTAGCATGCAGTATGTATGTAGTATATATGTAGTATGTATGTAGCATGTAGTATATATGTAGTATGCATGTTGCATGCATGTAGTATATATGTAGTATGTATGTTGCATGTAGTATATATGAAGTATGTATGTTGCATGTAGTATATATGTAGTATGCATGTTGCATGCATGTAGTATATATGTAGTATGTATGTTGCATGTAGTATATATGTAGTATGAATGTAGCATGTATGTAGTATGTAGTATGAATGTAGCATGTATGTAGCATGCATGTTGTATGTATGTAGCATTTAATTTTTTATTTTTTTTTTTTTTTTACATTCAACACATTAGCCGGATGATGGGACTACTACTGTCCCATCATTGGCTAATGTGTCAATCACTGTCATGGTAGCAGGCATCGCCCGATGGGACTTGTAGTCCCATCGGACGATGCCTGCACAGAC
The DNA here is from genome assembly GCF_039654945.1 of Dendrobates tinctorius. Taxonomy (NCBI): domain Eukaryota; kingdom Metazoa; phylum Chordata; class Amphibia; order Anura; family Dendrobatidae; genus Dendrobates; species Dendrobates tinctorius. The sequence continues at coordinate 59,984,906 of NW_027361707.1, read as the reverse complement.
CCCCGAAGCCTGCACAGCCCCCCGGCAGGCCGGCACAGCCCCCCGGAGCCTGCACAGCCCCCCGGCAGGCCGGCACAGCCCCCCGGCAGGCCGGCACAGCCCACCGGAGCCTGCACAGCCCCCCGGCAGGCCGGCACAGACCACCGGAGCCTGCACAGACCCCCTGGCAGGCCGGCACAGCCCCCCGAAAGGCCCGTACAGACCCCAGAGAGGCTGTACAAGGGAAAAACAGGATTTTTCTTATTCCGATACCGGAAGTCCCATAGACTTGAATGGGACTTCCGGTATCGGAATCGGCGATACCGATACTTTTTTTTAAGATCGGCCGATCCATTCCGATCCGATACTTTGAAGTATCGGACGGTATCGCTCAACTCTACTGATGATGGCATCATCAACGATGACCATTTTAGTGGAACATTCAAATCAGCGCAACACAGCACATATGTTTTTCATGGAGGTCCACTCATTGGTGGTGCAGTGGTGCTGTTCTGCAGACACACTCACTCGTGCTTGTTGCAGATGAAATTCCACTATTGCCTGCTGCTGCTCATACAGTCTCTCCAAAATATGCAAGGTGGAGTTCTGCCCTGTTAGTACATTGGATACGAGGCAGTGAGCAGTGAGGCAGAAGTGACACTGCTGCACTGGCAGCATGCAAACACTGCCTGTACTTTCAGAAGCAGCTTGTGGGTAGTTGTTCAGGAAGCTTTGCATTATAAATTTCAGCGCATGTGGGAAGCAATAAGTGTGAATTAAACTGGCTAGGCCCAGAGCTGCTACAAAATTTTGCCCATTAGCGCCACTACCAGGCCAAGCTTGAATGCACCAGCACATAGCACTCATCTGTCTGCTATATGATCCCCATTCATAGTCCTTGTGCATTGTGGGATTTGTCCCCCAAACAGATGAGTATAAGAACAGCCTTCTGTCATTTCCCCCTGGTGGTTCAGATACCAGTGTGACCGGATGAGTAAGCAAAGGAGGAAGTGGAGTAGGAAAAGCAGGCAAACTGAATGCCTTCTACCTCTGTCCCAGTTGCCACTACATTTACTCAGTGGTCAGATAGGTTGATGTAACTTCACTTGCCATGCCTACTGGTCCATGTATCAATGGTTATGTGGACCTTGCCACTAATGGCATTGCACAGTGCACATCTTATTTTGTACATAGCAGGTTTGCAGGGCAGGGATGGCACACCTGGGAAAGTAGTGGCAGCTGGAAAGAGCATACTGCAAGGCAGCCTCTGCCATCATTTTTTTAAACTATACATCTCCACCAGTCAGAATGGCTGCATTTCAAAGGTCAGTAATTTGGAAAGGATGTAATTCATGATTATATCTTGTGAGTTTTAAGGGAGGTGTCTCCTCTTTTTCTCAAGGGTTTGGGGGATGGAAAGCTGGACACTTCCATGGGACAATGTGGAGATGATCAGGGACACTGGTGGTGGTGGTGATGCTGTCACATACTCTCTTTGCCACGCTACTTGCATAGATACAGAGGAACATTAAAATTATTTGTTTGGCCTACAAATGGCAGAAGATGGCTGCAGAGTACAATAATTTTTTCCACGATACTGTATAGACACAACGGTATCAAATTATATAGTAAAAACCGGTTCACCCTCCACACTGTGATAGATTTGTTTGGCCTACAAATGGCAAAGCTATGGCTGCAGAGTACAATAACGTTTTTGGACCAAAAATGGCAAAGATACAACTGCAGAGTAGAATTGTTTTTTTACCACACTACTCAAATAGTAGCATTTCAGTAAAAAAAAAATTCGGCCTACAAATGGCAAAGAGAAAGCTGCAGAGTAGATTGATTTTTCTACCTCACTACATGTATAGACACAATGGTACATTAAAATTATTTTTTTGGCTTACAAATGGCAAACAGACGGCTACAGGGTAAAAAAAATTTTGGTCTACAAATTATAAAGAGATAACTGCAGAGTAGATTGCATTTTTATTGACACTTTTGGTACAGACATGGCTGCAAAGTACACAGAGGCTTTTTGGAACAGTAATCCCACAGGAGGGGTTGCAACGTACACAAAGTGACTTTTTGGCACAGTGCTCCTACAGGAGGGGGTGCGGAATACACATAGGGGCTTAAAGACACAGTACTTTTACAGGTGGGGGTACAGAGTACTCACAGCAGCTTTTTGTCACAGTACTCCCACAGTCAGTAGTTATAGAGTAAAAACAGCGGCTTAAAAGCACCATACTCCTACAGACAATGGTGCAGAAGTACATGCAGTAGCATTTTGGCATAGTACTTCCACAGATATAGGTGCCCAGTACACACAGCATCTCACAGACACACTGTTGTCAAAGGCGGGTGTGCAGAGTACACACAACGGTTTTTTGGCACAGTACTCCCACTGATATGGTTGCAGAGTACATATGATGACTTTTTGCACAATACTCCCACAAATATGAGTGCAGAGTACATGACTATTCACCACATTTAACCTATATAAACTATTAATATGGGCATACAGGCTATAGAATGCTGAAAAAGTCCTACTTGTATTCCTCATATCAGATGCCTTGTTGTGGATAAATCATATTTTATCACTTTATGTAAATGATATCTTCCATGGAGAGGATGATGAGATCTCCCCTGGCTGTGTGTCGAACAAAAAACAAGTTAACAATGTACCATATATTATTTTCATGCACTATGCAATTTATTTACTGCAGGAAATTTTATCATGTTTCAGTCTTTGTTTTTTTCTGTTCAATGGCTAGTGTGAACACATGCTTACACGCTGCAAGAACACCAGTTTATATACAGTTTGAGTTTTCTTATGGGGAGGATGTTGCCTGGAAGATAACTCTAACTCCAGATCTTATTTTATATAAAAGGGGTGTTTCCAGTGTGATAAGTAAAGGCTGCTCTCTGCTCTCCTGATCACACTGCAGAGTTGTGTGTGATTATAACTGACACATTTAAACATTCCTTTCAGTGCTTCAGCTTCCATATGACAGGCAGAGTTCAGAGAACTGCAAAAAAGTGTTTGCAAGGAGACACATTTAATTTCTCCTGTTTAGTGTTAATTAGAGATGAGCGACTTTGCCTTTTTTCGGGTCGAGTCAGGTTTCATGAAACCCGATTTTCGCAAAAGTCATGTCGAACGAAATCGGCTGATTATCGTGGAAAGTCGAAGGCCGACTGAAACACGAAACCCAATGCAAGTCAATGGGGGAGAAAAGTCAGCAGTGAGTGGAGGGCAGGAAACACACCTACAGTGCCCATTTTAATGCCAAAAACATCCATTATTATTACTTAAGCTTGTCAACCTTAATTTACTTTAAAATAATAGTTAGGCATTGAAAACTGGGGGTTATTTGGCTAAAGTTGTGGGGGGTAGGGCTGGCTCCAGATTTTCATGGGCCCAGGGCCAAAGAGTGTCACTGGGCTCCTTTAACACATGCCACAATTCATGATCCTCTGATACGGCAGAGAAATAGCAGTATAGTACAATGAAAAATACTTCACTTCTTACATCACATGATTGATATCCATTTTAAATTCTCCAATAGCTCCAAAAATGGACAGTATATTACTCCATACAGTATTATGGCCACCGCACCATACAGAGTAATGAGGCCCATATATTTCTTCACACAGAATCAATGGTCCCATATAATGTTTGATACAGTATATGATGAGCTCCACATAATGCTACAGTAAATGTTGTTCCCCATGGATGAAGCTCCACTGTCTTATGGGCCCAAATAATGCTCCATATATAATGGGCCCCATTTCTAATGCTCCAGTGTATAATGGGCCCTGTAAATGCTGCTCCAGTGTCTGATATCCACCTTTGGAATGCTCCAGTGTATGGTGGGCCCCATATATCATTCTCCAGAGTATAGTGCTCCCCAAAAATTGCTCCCAATCTTTAAAACAATTAAATAAGTCTCCTCACTTGGGAATCCCTGTACTCTGGACTCCTTGTCGTCTCCATCTTCCATCTCTCTGCACTTGGACTGTTTAGGCAGAGGGCGTACAAACGTGATGCCATCATGCTCTCTGACCAGAATGTCACTGTCAGGAAATGCGGAAGACGTCACGGCGGTGGAGCAGGGAGAGGTAAGTATTACAACTTTGCAAGTGCTGTGATCCTGAGCAAACAGGGGGGCCCACTTGTTGGCGACGGCACTGGCACAGTGCCCCTCATAGTACGGTGGTGTGTCTGACGGTGGGTGGGCCCTCTCACCGGCAGAGACACTTTTGTGTACTATGAGGGGCCCTGTGCCAGTGCCGTCGCCCATGAGTATGCCCCCCCACCTGCTCAAGGAACCTGCACTTTCATCTGCACCTTCCTCTTTGTCACCGTGTAAGGTGGCATAGTATGCGGGAAGGGGAACCTGAGTTTCATCAGGGTCAGATTCTGGCTCAGTAGACTGAAAGCGCAATGTAGTGGTCTGGGTCAATATACCAGCAGAATCATCTAGCAGTTGCTGGGCATCAGTGCACTTGTGGCGCCCCCAGGAGAACGGTCGCCACATTGGCATTACCTTCCTCCTAGGGAGTGTGATGTCATGCTTGGGAGCAACGAAGGATCTCTCTAGCAGTTAAACCAACACACACACAATTCCCACTCCAGGCCAGCAGAGAGAGCACTGAACCTGACTGCTGAGGAGCTGCTCTCTGTGGTCGGGAGGAGGAAAGTTAGGGCAGTCTGTGAAGGAAAGGGGAAGTGTGTGAATGTGAGAAGGGGAGATGGGGGATGAGCAGAGTTAAGGCTCACTCCTAGCTGGAGCGCATGGTCTGGATTCCGGTCTCCGAGTTTGTAGGGACACAGATATAGGCATGTCATGCCCTTATACAGTCAAGAAAGGATGGAATAAAAATCTAAAATACAAAAAAATTCTGAAATTCAAAAATCGAAGACAATCATATACCATCGGACTTCCCACCATAAATTAGGCCAACTGCCGATCGGGCGCGTTATTCCCATGACCCTCCGAACAGCGTCCATGAAGGCAAAGTGTTTGGTTTACGGGGCAGTATGGTTGCAAAGCTGAAAGGAATGTCCAGAAGGGCACCACCACAAGGAGTGGAGCCTGTGGCTTAATGGGACTCCACATGGGAAACCTCAACCATGCCAGCAACGGAAAAGATGGACAGATTGCAAGCTTTCTCGATTCTGTGGGTGGTGGTGCATGGCTGTTTTTAGTTTTGCTAGCGATTTGTCAGCTTAATTCCGTTAGCGAACGAGACTCCGGCATGCTCCCGGAGGGACACGCAAGGCTCTAGCACGCGAGATCGAGCAATAACAGGTCTGTCATGCCATTACATGTCCGGGGCTGCACGCGCACTACACTGAAAGGACCAGCGTGTGTCGCTTACACGTGTGGATAACCCGCTGAACTCCATTAGGGATGGGGATCTGGGATTCCAATTCTTCCACACGAACCACGATTTCTCAGTAAGTGCAGGTCAACCGGAATTCCGGAATTAGACCTAACCGGCATTCCAGAAAGAATGTGCAAAAATGAAGTGTCCAAACCACAGGTGCTGTAGCTGGCTTCACAGCTGGGCTCCTCTGCTGAGTAGCACACAGTTCTTACATAAGCAGGCAGCATAGCTAGGTTCACGGGTTGGCTCCTCTGCTGAGTAGCAGACAGTGCTGCAAGGCCCAAAAGGACTTTCTTGACAAGATGTGGTAAAAAATTACTAGAAACACACACGGTGTAGCTCCTTGACAGGTGTACTACACCGCTGGCTACCAGACACCGCTACTATGCCATGAAACTGTCAATTAACATTGAAAACCATTATTAATGTGAAAATAAAGTTACGCTTTTGGTGAACAAACCATTCTCGAACGGAACCTCGAACAGCTGAATTTAAAGCAAAGTGTTCGAGTTCGACGAACAGCTCAAATACCGGCCAAAACAGCTCGAATTTGAACTCAGCAAACAGTTCGACTCGAACACCGATCATCTCTAGTCAGGAGGCATACTCAGACGGTCTCAGGCCCAGTATGGATTCGACAAGATTGTAGAAAGTTGAGAAAGGGTACTGTATCACATCACCGGATAACAGGTATATATAGCATAGTTTAAACATTAAAAATCTCTGTGTTTATTTCCGGAGTCCGACAAAGACACTCACAGCCTCAGTATGGATTAGACAAGAATCTAAAAAGTAGAAAAAGGGTAATGTATTCGAAGCGTACACCAGTATACACTGTTGGGGTATTTTTAAATCTTCATATAAATTTCAGTCTCAGTAAGACAGTCCAGACTCTCCGCAAGAGGAAACGAGATGGATACAAGGACAAACGGAAAGTAGAGTGATTGCAGAAATTTTAGAATTACTAATCACAGGAAAAACTCCCGGGAGAATTCTCAGAGGTGATGCTGACCCTCAATTACTTTGTCTGTGGAGACAGCGAAAACAGTTCTTTGTGAAGAAAAGGTTGCTGTATCGCAGTACCGTGGATCCCATCACCGTTACTCATATCCATCAAATTGTGATCACAGGGAGAGATGTAGACATGGTCCTCATTGACTATCATGATCTGTCAAGTAACTTTGGAGAGCAAAAGACAGAAGCCACAGGCCGTAGGCGATTCTATTGGATTGGCATGAGAGGACACATTTAAAAATGTGGGAAGGAATGTCACACATCTGTGAGTAGGAAAACTGTGAAAGCTGATGATAAACCACCACTGCATCTCATTGCGTGTCGACATCCATACCAAATGGAAGCCATTGATCATCTGAAGATAGAGACCAGCAGGACAGGGCATAGCTACGTCTTAACCATCATCAATCTGTTCATCAAATTTGTAGTGGCAGTCCCAGTTTAGGATTTAACAGCCCAGACTACACAGCGATGGAGCAGGGAGAGTTAAGTATTGCAAGTACTGGGGCCCTGAGCAAGCAGGGGGCCCACTCGTGGGCGGCGGTACTGACACAGGGCCCCTCATAGTACGCCGGTGTGTCTGACGGCGGGTGTGCACCCCCACCATCAGAGACACTGGATTGTACTATGAGGGACCCTATGCCAGTGCCGTCGCCCAAGAGTGGGCCCACCCACCTGTCCAGGGCAACGACACTCGCACGGGTGCGTGCGCCAGATGGTGACCCCGGCCCTGGGGGGGAGGCAGCCCAGTTAGGGAGGTTTAAAAATTGCATATGTTGATGTTGGACATTCAGCAGCTGCAAATGGAGAAATTGGAGAAGTCCGAGGAAGAGGAGGACAAAAGCGAGCCATTTTTATGGCAACCTATGTGTCAGCAGGGGAAGGTGGGACAAAATCCTTTGAAACCCATGCATGGTACATTTTAATGAAGGTTAGATCATCAACATTTTGGGTCAACAGATGGGTCCTTTTCTCTGTCAGGATTGATTCAGCAGTACTGAAGACTCTTTCGGATAGCACACTAGCAGCAGGGCAAGCGAGCTCCTGTATGGCATATTGTGCCAATTCAGGTCAGGTGTCCAGTTTACAGACCCAATAGGCAAAGGGGAATGACCTGTGAGGGAGAACATCAATATGGGAGAAGTAGTTGTAACCATAGTTGACAACTGCTGTCTCATGCCACTTTCAATCGATGCAGTATTACCAGTCGTGTGAGATGTACTTGAAAAATCAGTCCACAGCACGGTCATGAAACCCCTGTCTAAAAACGCCACTTCGGATGTGTGCACCACAAACACATCTTCCATGTTGCCTCCTACGGCTCGTGTGAGAACCATCACCGCTGCTGTGTGCTGGGAATGCCTCAAACAAATGGTATACCAGAGTTGCTTGTTTGTTAACCAATATTAGCTCTAGGTTCTCCTGTGGCATGATGTTTTGGAATTTGCCTTTATAGCGTGGATCCAGGATGCTGGCCAACCAGTAGTCGTCATCGTTCATCATTTTGGCAATGCGGGAGTCCCTTTTTATGATCTGCAAGGCATAATCACACATGTGGGCCAATGTTCCAGGTGTCAAGGATACACTGCGAGTGCTGGGTGGAGGAGCACTTTCTGGCAAATCCACATCTCTCCAGTCACGCACAAACCCTGTACCTGACCTTGCCACACCAACATTTTCTCTTGCTCCTTGAGAAGCATCCTCCTCCCCTAAATAATCATCCCCATCCTCATCCTCCTCCTCCACCTTATCCAGGAGAGTTCCCAGAGCAGACAATGGCTGACTGTTATCATGGCTTTCCTCCTCCTCTTCCTCCTCGGCTGCAGAAGCCTGCTCCTTAATGTGCGTCAAACTTTGCATGAGCAGACGCATAAGTGGGATGCTCATGCTTATGATGGCGTTGTCTGCGCTTACCAGCCATGTGCATTCCTCAAAACACTGAAGGACTTTACAGAGGTCTTTCAGCTTCGACCACTGCACACCGGACAACTCCATGTCTGTCCTCAAACTGCATGCCCGTGTATCCTCACAGAAATGCATTTCATCCTGCCTCTGTTCGCACAGCCTCTCAACCATGTGCAGGGTGGAGTTCCACCTTGCTGCAACGTCGATAATTAGGCGGTGCATGGGAAGGTGGAGCAATCGCTGCAGCTTCAGCATACGACTGGAGTGTACCGGCAACCAGCGGATGTGCGAGCACAGTCTTCGCACCTTATGTAGCAGGGCTGTTAACTCCGGATAATTATTGTGGAAGCAGAGCACCATCAGGTTCAAGGTGTGAGCCAGGCAAGGTATGTGTCTGAGTTTTGAAAGGGCTATGGCTGCCACAAAATTCCGGCCGTTATCACTAACTACCTTGCCTGCCTCAAGATGTAGACTGCCCAGCCATGACTCAGTTTGTCACTGCAAGTAGTCGGCCAGTACCTCCGCGGTGTGTCTGTTGTCGCCCAAACACATCATCTTCAACACAGCCTGCTGACGCTTACCACTACCTGTTCAATAGTGGGACACCTCGTGTGCAACACTGGCAGCTGCAGATGGAGTGCTAGTGCGACTGCACTCTGTGGAAGAGCTTTCGCTTCTGGAGGAGGAGGGTCGAATGCCTACAGCCAACTGTTTCCTATAAAGTTGGGTAGGCAGCACTGTCCCACCACCGCTGTCCCCTATGGACCCTGTATCCACCACATTAACCCAGTGCACAGTGATGGACATGTAATGGCCCTTGCCATGCCTACTGGACAATGGATCTGTTGTGAGGTGCACCTTTCCACTCACTGATTGCTTGAGTGCATGGACAATGAGGTCTTTCACATGCAGGTGGAGGGCTGGGATGGCTTTTCGAGAAAAGAAGTGCCGACTGGGTAGGTCATAGCGTGGTACTGCGTAGGCCATGAGCTCGTGGAAAACTTCGCTTTCAACCAACTGGTAAGGCATCATCTCTAATGAGATTAGTTTGGCAATATGGGGGGCGTTCAAACACAGTGTACGCGGATGAGAGGATGAGTACTTTCTTGTCCTACTCAGAGTCTCTGGTATGGTGAGCTGGACTTGAGAGCTGCACATGGTGGAACTAGCAGTGGACATGGCGGACTGAGAGAGGGTTGGTGGTGGTGATGGTGTTGGTGGTCTTGCTGATGGCCTAGATTCAGTCTTTCGCAGCAATAACATTGTGATTCCCTGACTGCTTTGGCCTTGTGACGACACCTCAACATTTGTTGCTGGTGGTGTGCTAACCAGTGGGCTTACAGTGGGGAAAGCGATGTAGCGTTGCTGACTACCTTCATTCGGAGCAGGTGCACATGTGGTACGTGAGGTTTGGTCGTCCGTCCCCGCTTGCAAGTGCATGGTGGTTAAATGTCTAAGCATGCAACTGGTATTCAAATTTCTCTGATTTTTCACTCGGCTAAAGGTCTTTGCGCACTTCTTACAGATAACCTTTGCCTGATCATTAGGATTTTGTTCAAAAAAGTGCCACACTGCACTCTTCCTACTATGGAAGACATTTTGATGCCTTGCACACTGTGCTAATTTGACCGTCTGGCCAAGCTTACCTGCAACTCTTTTGGTTTTTGTAACCCATTTTTGGACTGCTACGGGCCTGCCAGATAACAGCTGTTGCGATGTCTATGCCTGCTGCGGATGCTCCTCCTCTTCTGAGCTATTGGCAGCGGCATGCTCTTCCCCCAATGGATGCCAATCTGGGTCAACAACTGGGTTATCCATCACCTCCTCTTCAATTTCATGTGCACCTCCCTCTGTGTCACCGTGTAAGGTGTTATAGTATGTGGGAAGGGGCACCTGAGTTTCATCAGGGTCAGATTGTGGCTCAGTACACTGCGAGGACAATGTAGTGCTCTGACTGAGTGAATGTACCAACAGAAAAATCTAGCAGTGGCTGTGCATCAGTGCACTCCATTTCAGATTGATCTTGGACTGGGGATTTCACGATTTGACTTGATAACCCATGCATGGTATGTGAAACGAGCTCCATGGAGTAATCCGTAGTGTGGCCTGCCGCATCCTTCACTTTTGGTAGGGGTGAAGGACACAAGGAAAGGTGTTGTTCCTGACCAGGAGCCTCCACTGACGACGCAGTGCTTTTATTTTTTGAAACTTCAGAAGAGGAGGCGATAGAGCTGGAGGCTGTGTCAGCAATGTAAGCCAAAACTTGTTCCTGAAGCTCCGGCTTTAAAAGCGGTTTACCTACTCACAGAAAAGGGAGCCTTCGAGGCCTTGTGGAGCCAGACAATGATGCTGGCTCAACACCTCCTGCCTTAGATGTTATTGTGCTTTTGCCACTACCAGCTGATGCACCACCACCACCACCACCATCAGTACCAGCTGGCAACCCCCAACCTCTTCCATGGCCTCTTCCACCATACGTCCTCATTTTTGGGAAAATGTACCCAAAATACCACCAGCTATATGGTACTGTAAAACAAGGTGCAAGGTTTATATAGTATTGGGGAGAATTGGAAGCTCCCTAGAGATTTTAGGAGGCTGAACTATTATCTCAGGCCCACTATAGATTACACCTCAATTTAGCAGGCTGAAAGTATTAAGTTACGTACCGGTAACTGTATTTTTCGGAAGCCCATGACAGCACCACGAGAGAGGGAATCCGCCTTTCGGGAACAGGAAACCTACAGATACAAAAAGAGCGGCACCTCTCCCACGCATCAGTTGGATTACAGAGCTTGAGAGGCTACCATGGTTAGTACACCGCATATACACAATATATACAACCTATCTATCCTATTTACAATTCTTTAAACCATCTCCCACATAAGGTGAACTCGCAAAAACAATCCTCTAAATGGGTGCACCCTTATACTTGAACAAGGGTGCTGTCATGGGCTTCCGAAAAATACCGTTACGTAACTTAATACTTTATTCGGACTCCCATGACAGCACCACGAGAGAATTACAGAGATGTAAGCTAATTTAGGGAGGGACTACAGCCTGCAGCACCCTTAGCCCGAAGGTGAGATCTGAGGAGGCACCCATGTCTAACCGATAGTGGTTAAAAAAGGTGGAAGGAGATGACCAGGTGGCCGCCTTACATATCTGGTCAATTGATACTCCCGATCTCTCTGCCCAGGATGATGCCATGGCACGAGTGGAATGCGCCCTCAGGTTCTGTGGAGCCGGACCGCCACCTGCTGTGTAGGTAAGAGAGATAGCCTCCCTAATCCACCTCGCTAACGTGCGCTTTGACACTCTACACCCTTTCCTGGGACCTTGGAAGGATAAAAATAATGCGTTCTCCTTCCTCCAAGGATCCGTGGCTGCTAAATATTTAAGTAGGCATCTCTTAACATCTAGAGCATTAAGTTTTTGTTCTTTAGGATTGGTTGGATTAGGGAGGAAGGAAGGCAGAACTATTTCTTGTGTCCTATGAAAATGAGATGCTACCTTGGGAAGGTATGCCGGATCTGGCCTTAGGATTACTTTATCCTGTAAGAATTCTGTGTAAGGGGGCAATCTGGAAAGTGCCTGTACGTCGCCTATTCTACATGCAGATGTTATTGCTACCAAAAAGGCTGTCTTAAGTGATATCATTTTTAGTGAAGCAGAATCCAGAGGTTCAAACGGTTTTTCTGTCATGGCTGTCAGGACTAAATTTAAGTCCCAAGGTATACACCTATCTTTGAGTATGGGTCTCGATCTGGCAACTGCCTTAATGAATCTCGCCACCCAATGGTTACCGACAATGTCGCATGCAAATAGGGCCCCTAAAGCTGAAACCTGTACTTTCAATGTACTAGTGGAAAGGCCCAACTCGAGACCCCTCTGGAAGAATTCTAGAATCTGTTTTACGGGTATTCCATCCCTGATATTAAACTCAAAGGTGGACAGGAATCGCCTCCAGGTTCTAGCATAGATACCTGTGGTGGTTTGTTTCCTACTTTTTAGGAGTGTATCGATTACATTTTTTGAGAAACCTCTATCCCTCAATAGTGTCCTCTCAAACACCATGCCATCAAACGGAGTCCCGCTACTTGTGGGTGGTTGACTGGCCCCTGGCAGAGGAGATCTGGAAGGTTCGGCAGTACCCAGGGATCGCTTACTGCCATGGTCCTCAACCATGCAAACCAGGTCCTTCTGGGCCAGAAGGGGGCAATCAATATGACTCTTGCCCTGTCTTCCCTGATCTTCCTCACTACCAGAGGTAGAAGGTTCAAAGGTGGAAAAGCATAAGCCAGCGAGAAGTCCCATTTTATTAGGAGGGCGTCCACGGCCAGTGGATTTTCCCTGGGATTTAGGGAACAGAAAGTTTTTTCCTTCCTGTTTTCTTTGGTGGCAAAGAGGTCCACCTTGCAAAGCTGAAAGGAATGTCCAGAAGGGCACCACCACAAGGAGTGGAGCCTGCGGCTTAATGGGACTCCACACGGGAAACTTCAACCATGCCAGCAACGGAAAAGATGGACAGATTGCAAGCTTTCTCGATTCTGTGGGTGGTGGTGCATGGCTGTTTTTAGTTTTGCTAGCGATTTGTCAGCTTAATTCCGTTAGTGAACGAGACTCCGGCATGCCCCCAGAGGGACATGCAAGGCTCTAGCACGCGAGATCGAGCAATAACAGGTCTGTCATGCCATTACATGTCCGGGGCTGCACGCGTGCTACACTGAAAGGACCAGGGTGTGTCGCTTACACGTGTGGATAACCCGCTGAACCCCGTTAGGGATGGGGATCCGGGATTCCAATTCTTCCACACGAACCAGGATTTCTCAGTAAGTGCAGGTCAACCGGAATTCCGGAATTAGACCTAACCGGCATTCCAGAAAGAATGTGCAAAAATGAAGTGTCCAAACCACAGGTGCTGTAGCTGGCTTCACAGCTGGGCTCTTCTGCTGAGTAGCACACAGTTCTTACATAAGCAGGCAGCATAGCTAGGTTCATGGGTGGGCTCCTCTGCTGAGTAGCAGACAGTGCTGCAAGGCCCAAAAGGACTTTCTTGACAAGATGTGGTAAAAAATTACTAGAAACACACATGGTGTAGCTCCTTGACAGGTGTACTACACCGCTGGCTACCAGACACCGCTACTATGCCATGAAACTGTCAATTAACATTGAAAACCATTATTAATGTGAAAATAAAGTTACGCTTTTGGTGAACAAACCATTCTCGAACGGAACCTCGAACAGCTGAATTTAAAGCAAAGTGTTCGAGTTCGACGAACGGCTCGAATACCGCCCAAAACAGCTCGAATTTGAACTCAGCAAACAGTTCGACTCGAACACCGATCATCTCTAATCAGGAGGCTTACTCAGACGGTCTCAGGCCCAGTATGGATTCGACAAGATTGTAGAAAGTTGAGAAAGGGTACTGTATCACCGGATAACAGGTATATATAGCATAGTTTAAACATTAAAAATCTCTGTGTTTATTTCCGGAGTCCGACAAAGACACTCACAGCCTCAGTATGGATTAGACAAGAATCTAAAAAGTAGAAAAAGGGTAATGTATTCGAAGCGTACACCAGTATACACTGCTGGGGTATTTTTAAATCTTCATATAAATTTCAGTCTCAGTAAGACAGTCCAGACTCTCCGCAAGAGGAAACGAGATGGATACAAGTACAAACGGAAAGTAGAGTGATTGCAGAAATTTTAGAATTACTAATCACGGGAAAAACTCCCGGGAGAATTCTCAGAGACTTTGTCTGTGGAGACAGCGAAAACAGTTCTTTGTGAAGAAAGGGTTGCTGTATCGCAGTACCATGGATCCCATCACCATTACTCATATCCATCAAATTGTGATCACAGGGAGAGATGTAGACATGGTCCTCATTGACTATCATGATCTGTCAGGTAACTTTGGAGAGCAAAAGACAGAAGCCACAGGCCGTGGGCGATTCTATTGGATTGGCATGAGAGGACACATTTAAAAATGTGGGAAGGAATGTCACACATCTGTGAGTAGGAAAACTGTGAAAGCTGATGATAAACCACCACTGCATCTCATTGCGTGTCGACATCCATACCAAATGGAAGCCATTGATCATCTGAAGATAGAGACCAGCAGGACAGGGCATAGCTACGTCTTAACCATCATCTATCTGTTCACCAAATTTGTAGTGGCAGTCCCAGTTTAGGATTTAACAGCCCAGACTACACAGCGATGGAGCAGGGAGAGTTAAGTATTGCAAGTACTGGGGCCATGAGCAAGCAGGGGGGGCCCACGCGTGGGCGGCGGTACTGACACAGGGCCCCTCATAGTACGCCGGTGTGTCTGATGGCGGGTGTGCACCCCCACCGTCAGAGACACTGGATTGTACTATGAGGGACCCTGTGCCAGTGCCGTCGCCCAAGAGTGGGCCCACCCACCTGTCCAGGGCAACGACACTCGCACGGGTGCGTGCGCCAGATGGTGACCCCGGCCCTGGGGGGGAGGCAACCCAGTTAGGGAGGTTTAAAAATTGCATATGTTGATGTTGGACATTCAGCAGCTGCAAATGGAGAAATTGGAGAAGTCCGAGCAAGAGGAGGACAAAAGCGAGCCATTTTTATGGCAACCTATGTGTCAGCAGGGGAAGGTGGGACAAAATCCTTTGAAACCCATGCATGGTACATTTTAATGAAGGTTAGATCATCAACATTTTGGGTCAACAGATGGGTCCTTTTCTCTGTCAGGATTGATCCAGCAGTACTGAAGAATCTTTCGGATAGCACACTAGCAGCAGGGCAAGCGAGCTCCTGTATGGCATATTGTGCCAATTCAGGCCAGGTGTCCAGTTTACAGACCCAATAGGCAAAGGGGAATGACCTGTGAGGGAGAACATCGATATGGGAGAAGTAGTTGTAACCATAGTTGACAACTGCTGTCTCATGCCACTTTCAATCGATGCAGTATTACCAGTCGTGTGAGATGTACTTGAAAAATCAGTCCACAGCACGGTCATGAAACCCCTGTCTCCAACGCCACTTCGGATGTGTGCACCACAAACACATCTTCCATGTTGCCTCCTACGGCTCGTGTGAGAACCATCACCGCTGCTGTGTGCTGGGAATGCCTCAAACAAATGGTATACCAGAGTTGCTTGTTTGTTAACCAATATTAGCTCTAGGTTCTCCTGTGGCATGATGTTTTGGAATTTGCCTTTATAGCGTGGATCCAGGATGCTGGCCAACCAGTAGTCGTCATCGTTCATCATTTTGGCAATGCGGGAGTCCCTTTTTATGATCTGCAAGGCATAATCACACATGTGGGCCAATGTTCCAGGTGTCAAGGATACACTGCGAGTGCTGGGTGGAGGAGCACTTTCTGGCAAATCCACATCTCTCCAGTCACGCACAAACCCTGTACCTGACCTTGCCACACCAACATTTTCTCTTGCTCCTTGAGAAGCATCCTCCTCCCTAAATAATCATCCCCATCCTCATCCTCCTCCTCCACCTCATCCAGGAGAGTTCCCAGAGCAGACAATGGCTGACTGTTATCATGGCTTTCCTCCTCCTCTTCCTCCTCGGCTGCAGAAGCCTGCTCCTTAATGTGCGTCAAACTTTGCATGAGCAGATGCATAAGTGGGATGCTCATGCTTATGATGGCGTTGTCTGCGCTTACCAGCCATGTGCATTCCTCAAAACACTGAAGGACTTTACAGAGGTCTTTCAGCTTCGACCACTGCACACCGGACAACTCCATGTCTGTCCTCAAACTGCCTGCCCGTGTATCCTCACAGAAATGCATTTCATCCTGCCTCTGTTCGCACAGCCTCTCAACCATGTGCAGGGTGGAGTTCCACCTTGCTGCAACGTCGATAATTAGGCGGTGCATGGGAAGGTGGAGCAATCGCTGCAGCTTCAGCATACGACTGGAGTGTACCGGCAACCAGCGGATGTGCGAGCACAGTCTTCGCACCTTATGTAGCAGGGCTGTTAACTCCGGATAATTATTGTGGAAGCAGAGCACCATCAGGTTCAAGGTGTGAGCCAGGCAAGGTATGTGTCTGAGTTTTGAAAGGGCTATGGCTGCCACAAAATTCCGGCCGTTATCACTAACTACCTTGCCTGCCTCAAGATGTAGACTGCCCAGCCATGACTCAGTTTGTCACTGCAAGTAGTCGGCCAGTACCTCCGCGGTGTGTCTGTTGTCGCCCAAACACATCATCTTCAACACAGCCTGCTGACGCTTACCACTACCTGTTCGATAGTGGGACACCTCGTGTGCAACACTGGCAGCTGCGGATGGAGTGCTAGTGCGACTGCACTCTGTGGAAGAGCTTTCGCTTCTGGAGGAGGAGGAGGAGGGTCGAATGCCTACAGCCAACTGTTTCCTATACCGTTGGGTAGGCAGCACTGTCCCACCACAGCTGTCCCATATGGACCCTGTATCCACCACATTAACCCAGTGCACAGTGATTGACATGTAATGGCCCTTGCCATGCCTACTGGACAATGGATCTGTTGTGAGGTGCACCTTTCCACTCACTGATTGCTTGAGTGCATGGACAATGCGGTCTTTCACATGCAGGTGGAGGGCTGGGATGGCTTTTCGAGAAAAGAAGTGCCGACTGGGTAGGTCAGAGCATGGTACTGCGTAGGCCATGAGCTCGCGGAAAACTTCGCTTTCAACCAACTGGTAAGGCATCATCTCTAATGAGATTAGTTTGGCAATATGGGGGCGTTCAAACACAGTGTACGCGGATGAGAGGATGAGTACTTTCTTGTCCTACTCAGAGTCTCTGGTATGGTGAGCTGGACTTGAGAGCTGCACATGGTGGAACTGGCGGTGGACATGGCGGACTGAGAGAGGGTTGGTGATGGTGATGGTGTTGGTGGTCTTGCTGATGGCCTAGATTCAGTCTTTCGCAGCAATAACATTGTGATTCCCTGACTGCTTTGGCCTTGTGACGACACCTCAACATTTGTTGCTGGTGGTGTGCTAACCAGTGGGCTTACAGTGGGGGAAGCGATGTAGTGTTGCTGACTACCTTCATTCGGAGCAGGTGCACATGTGGTACGTGAGGTTTGGTCGTCCGTCCCCGCTTGCAAGTGCATGGTGGTTAAATGTCTAAGCATGCAACTGGTATTCAAATTTCTCTGATTTTTCACTCGGCTAAAGGTCTTTGCGCACTTCTTACGGATAACCTTTGCCTGATCATTAGGATTTTGTTCAAAAAAGTGCCACACTGCACTCTTCCTACTATGGAAGACATTTTGATGCCTTGCACACTGTGCTAATTTGACCGTCTGGCCAAGCTTACCTGCAACTCTTTTGGTTTTTGTAACCCATTTTTGGACTGCTACGGGCCTGCCAGATAACAGCTGTTGCGATGTCTATGCCTGCTGCGGATGCTCCTCCTCTTCTGAGCTATTGGCAGCGGCATGCTCTTCCCCCAATGGATGCCAATCTGGGTCAACAACTGGGTTATCCATCACCTCCTCTTCAATTTCATGTGCACCTCCCTCTGTGTCACCATGTAAGGTGTTATAGTATGCGGGAAGGGGCACCTGAGTTTCATCAGGGTCAGATTGTGGCTCAGTACACTGTGAGGACAATGTAGTGCTCTGACTGAGTGAATATACCAACAGAAAAATCTAGCAGTGGCTGTGCATCAGTGCACTCCATGTCAGATTGATCTTGGACTGGGGATTTCACGATTTGACTTGATAACCCATGCATGGTATGTGAAAAGAGCTCCATGGAGTAATCCGTAGTGTGGCCTGCTGCATCCTTCACTTTTGGTAGGGGTGAAGGACATAAGGAAAGTTGTTGTTCCTGACCAGGAGCCTCCACTGACGACGCAGTGCTTTTATTTTTTGAAACTTCAGAAGAGGAGGCGATAGAGCTGGAGGCTGTGTCAGCAATGTAAGCCAAAACTTGTTCCTGAAGCTCCGGCTTTAAAAGCGGTTTACCTACTCACAGAAAAAGGAGCCTTCGAGGCCTTGTGGAGCCAGACAATGATGCTGGCTCAACACCTCCTGCCTTAGATGTTATTGTGCTTTTGCCACTACCAGCTGATGCACCACCACCACCATCAGTACCAGCTGGCAACCCCCAACCTCTTCCATGGCCTCTTCCACCATACTTCCTCATTTTTGGGAAAATGTACCCAAAATACCACCAGCTATATGGTACTGTAAAACAAGGTGCAAGGTTTATATAGTATTGGGGAGAATTGGAAGCTCCCTAGAGATTTTAGGAGGCTGAACTATTATCTCAGGCCCACTATAGATTACACCTCAATTTAGCAGGCTGAAAGTATTAAGTTACGTACCGGTAACGGTATTTTTCGGAAGCCCATGACAGCACCACGAGAGAGGGAATCCGCCTTTCGGGAACAGGAAACCTACAGATACAAAAAGGGCGGCACCTCTCCCACGCATCAGTTGGATTACAGAGCTTGAGAGGCTACCATGGTTAGTACACCGCATATACACAATATATACAACCTATCTATCCTATTTACAATTCTTTAAACCATCTCCCACATAAGGTGAACTCGCAAAAACAATCCTCTAAAGGGGTGCACCCTTATACGTGAACAAGGGTGCTGTCATGGACTTCCGAAAAATACCGTTACGTAACTTAATACTTTATTCGGACTCCCATGACAGCACCACGAGAGAATTACAGAGATGTAAACTAATTTAGGGAGGGACTACAGCCTGCAGCACCCTTAGCCCGAAGGTGAGATCTGAGGAGGCACCCATGTCTAACCGATAGTGGTTAAAAAAGGTGGAAGGAGATGACCAGGTGGCCGCCTTACATATCTGGTCAATTGATACTCCCGATCTCTCTGCCCAGGATGATGCCATGGCACGAGTGGAATGCGCCCTCAGGTTCTGTGGAGCCGGACCGCCACCTGCTGTGTAGGTAAGAGAGATAGCCTCCCTAATCCACCTCGCTAACGTGCGCTTTGACACTCTACACCCTTTCCTGGGACCTTGGAAGGATAAAAATAATGCGTTCTCCTTCCTCCAAGGATCCGTGGCTGCTAAATATTTAAGTAGGCATCTCTTAACATCTAGAGCATTAAGTTTTTGTTCTTTAGGATTGGTTGGATTAGGGAGGAAGGAAGGCAGAACTATTTCTTGTGTCCTATGAAAATGAGATGCTACCTTGGGAAGGTATGCCGGATCTGGCCTTAGGATTACTTTATCCTGTAAGAATTCTGTGTAAGGGGGCAATCTGGAAAGTGCCTGTATGTCGCCTATTCTACATGCAGATGTTATTGCTACCAAAAAGGCTGTCTTAAGTGATATCATTTTTAGTGAAGCAGAATCCAGAGGTTCAAATGGTTTTTCTGTCATGGCTGTCAGGACTAAATTTAAGTCCCAAGGTATACACCTATCTTTGAGTATGGGTCTCGATCTGGCAACTGCCTTAATGAATCTCGCCACCCAATGGTTACCGACAATGTCGCATGCAAATAGGGCCCCTAAAGCTGAAACCTGTACTTTCAATGTACTAGTGGAAAGGCCCAACTCGAGACCCCTCTGGAGGAATTCTAGAATCTGTTTTATGGGTATTCCATCCCTGATATTAAACTCAAAGGTGGACAGGAATCGCCTCCAGGTTCTAGCATAGAAACCTGTGGTGGTTTGTTTCCTACTTTTTAGGAGTGTATCGATTACATTTTTTGAGAAACCTCTATCCCTCAATAGTGTCCTCTCAAACACCATGCCGTCAAACGGAGTCCCGCTACTTGTGGGTGGTTGACTGGCCCCTGGCAGAGGAGAACTGGAAGGTTCAGCAGTACCCAGGGATCGCTTACTGCCATGGTCCTCAACCATGCAAACCAGGTCCTTCTGGGCCAGAAGGGGGCAATCAATATGACTCTTGCCCTGTCTTCCCTGATCTTCCTCACTACCAGAGGTAGAAGGTTCAAAGGCGGAAAAGCATAAGCCAGCGAGAAGTCCCATTTTATTAGGAGGGCGTCCACGGCCAGTGGATTTTCCCTGGGATTTAGGGAACAGAAAGTTTTTTCCTTCCTGTTTTCTTTGGTGGCAAAGAGGTCCACCTCCGGTTGACCCCATTTGCGGACAATCTGGTTGTAGATGTCTGAGTTTAAAGCCCATTCTCCCTGCTTTAGGGCCCTGCGGCTTAGAAAGTCTGCCTTCATGTTGTCTTTTCCGCTGATGTGGAGCGCAGTTAAAGATAGAAAATTTTTCTCTGCTATCTGAAGGAGACGTTCCGTTATCCGTATCAGGGCGTTGGAACGGGTTCCACCTTGGTGGTTGACATAGGCTACCGCTACCTGGCTGTCCGAGAGTATCCTCACATGATGGCCCTGTAGATACATAATGAGTTTTTTAACGGCCAATTCAATCGCCAGCAGCTCCCTCTGGTTAGATGAGGTCTCAGCATCGATGTCCCACTGTCCCTGTACCTCTATGTCCCCCATATGGGCCCCCCAACCCCAAGGACTAGCGTCTGTGGTTATTACGCGGGTTATCTACATCACCCAGGGCACCCCCGAGGCTAAATTTCCGACATCGAGCCACCACCTAAGAGATGTAATAGTTGAGGGGCTTAGCAATACTTGACCCTGCAAGAAGCCCTCTAAGGTTCTGCTATTAACCAGGACATCTTTCTGAAGGGCCCTAGTGTGGAATTGTGCCCACTTGACCGCTGGGATACATGAGGTTAGGGAGCCTAACAGGGACATGGCCTGCCTGAGGGTCATGGAGGGTCTATCGATTGCCCGAAGAACCTGCTGCTGTATCTGCTGTAATTTATCTTATGGTAACAGACACTGCTGAGTTTCTGAATTTAACAGCAAGCCTAGAAACTTCTGGACCTTTAAGGGCTGAAATCGTGATTTCTCGTAATTTATTATCCATCCGAGGTTCTCTAATCTGGACTTAGCTTTTTCTATCTGAGCTAGACAATGGTCCACTGAATTTTCCACAATCAAAAAATCATCTAAGTATGGGATAATTAAAATGTCAACTTCCCCTAAATGAGCCATAACTTCGGCCACTATTTTTGTAAATACCCGGGGCGCTGCTGAGAGACCAAAGGGAAGGGCTCTATATTGACAATGACGGATTATACCGTCTATTGATACCGCCACTCTCAGGAACTGCTGGAAATCTGCGTGGATGGGCACATGATAGTATGCATCTTTCAAGTCCACGACCGCCATAAAACACCCTTCAAACAGCATCTTTATTGTAGAATTAATGGACTCCATTTTAAAGGTGCGTTTAACCAAAAATTCATTAAGGAAATGTAAATTAATAATCGTTCTGAATGTTTTATCCGGTTTTTGGATTAGGAATAAGGGAGAGTAGAACCCTCTTCCTCTCTCAGATTCTGGAACCTCTATCAGAACGTTTTTCAGGCACAGGTTCAAGACCTCTGCTTCTAAAGCCGCTTGCTCGAGGGGTGAAGACCTTAAGGGTGTTGGTTTAAAGGTATCCCGTGGGACTTGAGTGAACTCCAACCTGAGTCCGGTGGATATCACATTCCGCAGCCAGTCACTATTGGTGACCTGTAGCCATGCTGGGAGGAAGGATGACAGTCTACCCCTCACGGGAATTGCTAGTCATTGGTTCTGCCTTTTTCGCTCTCTCGACGAGCGTCTGAACATGAAGCCCGTACCTCTTCTCCTTCTATCCTCCCATCTGGGATGATCTCTATTAGGTGAAGGGTTACACCTTCTCCCTTGACCGAATCTCCTTCTATTAAACGGATGTCGGTAAGATGCGGACCAAAGATTTGGGAATTTTTTCTTATCATCCCCGGCCTTCTCCAGCAGTTCGTCCAGGACTGCTCCGAATAAATATTCCCCCTCACACGGGATAGTACAGAGTTTCGCCCTGGACTGAATATCTCCCAGCCAGCACTTTAGCCACAGGGCTCTCTGAGCCGCATTAGAGAGTCCTGCTGCCCTGGCGGCCATTCTGACTGCATCAGCCGAGGCATCTGCTAGGAAGGCTGCACCATCCTGGATTATTGGTAGGGCCCCAAGGATTGCCTCTCTAGATGTTCCTTGTTTTAACTGCGACTCTAACTGGTCCAACCAGACCATCATGGACCTGGCTGTGCAAGTTGATGCTACTGCTGGTCTTAAGGAACCGGCTGCCATCTCCCAGGTATCTGCCTTCCTGTCTAGAGGATCTTTAAGGGACCCCATGTCCTCAAAGGGTAGTGAGGATCTTTTTGATGCTTTCACAATAGCTGCATCTAATTTGGGGGCCTTGTCCCAAGTATTCATTGCTGAATCGTCAAAGGGATATCTCCACTTGAGGGATGGTGGTAGTGACCCTCTTTTATCTGGCTTTTTCCACTCTCTGCGGATGAGATCCTGAATCTTTTCGTTTAGTGGGAAGACTCTATGCTTCCTCTGCTCCAGCCCCCCGAACATTATATCCTGCATGGATAATTGAGGCTTCGGCTCCTCCACCTCCATTGTCCCTCTGACTGCTTTTACTAACTTGTCTAAAGGTCAAGCGGCAGGCAAAACCGACCAGAGTCCTCTTCTAAGGAGGAGGACGAGGGAGATGAAATATGGGAGTCCTTACTTCTCCTCCTCCACTCTGTCGAGGAATCCGACTCCACCGGGTTCTCACCCCTTAAACTTTCTGGTTGGGACAAGGATTTTAGGGTTTCCTTCATCTCTGCCCTTACTATATCCCTTATACACGCCACTACTGCGGGCGACTCCTCCGCCACTGTCTGCTGGATACAGGGGGACACAACTTTTTGGGGCATGAGTCTGGTAATGGGCATGCACAGAGTGCGCATTCCCTGTGTTTTGTTTTACTCGTAGCTTTCTTCCCCTAGAATAAAACACAGAAGGAGGCCCCGTCACTGAGTGAACATTCACGAAGATCACTTACCAGCGCCACAATCAAGTACCGGAGAATGAGGGGGATTTTTCTCAGTCGATGCTCCTGTCCGCCTAGAGGAGCCTTTATGACTGGATTGGTCACTTCGTCCCGGATGCTCCTTACTGTCACAGGCCTCTTTCTTCTTCTGTTTGACCTGCCTAAGGTCATCCAGGGGCGGCAGTGAAGATTGTCGCTGTTGCCGCCGTTGCTGCTGCTTTTGCTGCTGCTGCTCCTGATCGCTCTCCATTACTGCTCGCAATAAGGTGGCCAAGGCAAGGCACCCATCTAGGGTCCTGCCTATATACCCCTCCTCTGGACAGCATATTTCCTCCTGCTGCGCCCTCCCCCCTAATAGGGCCCTCCTCCCCAGCTGGCGCCGCTTTGGGCAGGGGAACCGGCGCTTACCGACGTCCTCCCAATGGGCGCCGCCATGTTGGGTCCCCGCGCCTGCGCAGTGGCGCCGCCGACCCGGAAGTGCCCCCAGGCTCAGCCCTCTGACGTCACCGCGACTCCGACGTGACCGGAAGTCACGCGGGACGCCCGGGCGCTCCACTATGGAGCGCTCCCCGGCCCCAGCGCCCTGCAGCTGCGCCGCCCCCCCAACCTCCGCGATCGTACCGCCGGAGCTGGGAGCCCCCGGGGGGCATACTTACCGGCGGCGGCTTCCACTCCTGGAGACGGACCTCCTCCGGACGCCGCTCCCTGCTGTATCCGCCACCGCCGTGCCACCCATCCTGGGCCACCGTGGCGTCCTCCAGGAGCTCCGCACCATGCCGAGTTAGGAGACCCCCTCGCTACCTGTACCGGCCGGCCTGGGATCCAGTATATCATCTGTAGGATCCCGTCCCCTCAGGAACAGGAAACCAACTGATGCGTGGGAGAGGTGTCGCCCTTTTTGTATCTGTAGGTTTCCTGTTCCCGAAGGGTGGATCCCCTCTCTCGTGGTGCTGTCATGGGAGTCCGAATAAATAGGCAGGTGTATGACCAGGCACAAGGTGTGTATATAGTATTGGGGAGAATTTGAATCTCCCTAGAGATTTTAGGAGGCTGACAATGATGCTCTCAGTCCAAGTATGGCAGCAGGCAGCCTAATAAGCAGGACTGCTGCACACAAAAGGGTGGAAAAATGAACGCTTTTTAATTGTGCAGAAAAGAGGAAGAAAAGTATTTTTGCTTTTAAAAAAGCAGTTTGCACAGCAGTGTGCAAACAGCAATGCAGCTATCAGGGAGTCTTATAAGGCAGCCTAATAACCAACAGAGCTGATGCACAAAAATATAGCCTCCCCTGTCACTGCACACAAACTGCTGTGTTATACAGTGAAAATTGCTACCAGCAGAAGATGTTTTTATGTTCTTCTTCCCTGCCTAACACTCTCCCTTATTCAGAATCGTCACCAGCAACCTCTCCCTATGCTAAAATCGGCAGAAGTAAGATGGCGGTCGGCGTGCATGCCCTTTTATACCCCCTGTGACGCCACACAAAGCAAGCCAATCACTTGCATGCCCTTCTCAAAGATGGTGGTGACCGCTGCCCATGTCATCGCATTGCCCACAGTGTGCGTCCTCCCTCATTGGCTGAAAAAGGGCACTGGAAGCATGATTTGAAACGTGACTTTGGCTCTCTGGTCGCCGACCTCGTGGCCATGCTATGGTTGTGTTTCGTTTCATGATTTTGACCGACCCGTTTCGCTCAGCTCTAGTGTTAATATCTCACATGGTTAAATCTCCTTCGTGTAAAATAAGCTCTGGAGGAAGAGTTATCTTTTGTGCAACATCCTCCTCATAGCCTGGATGAGGTAATTCCTATATATTAGAAAATTGTGAATCTCTCTGGAATAAGACATCAGATGACAGATATCAAACTATTATTTTAATCAGCATATATACAACCCCTGGCAAAAATTATGGAATCACCGGCCTTGGAGGATGTTCATTGAGTTTTTTAATTTTGTAGAAAAAAAGCAAATCACAGACATGGCACAAAACTAAAGTCAATTCAAATGGCAACTTTCTGGCTTTAAGAAACACAAATAGAAATCAAGATCAAATAATGTGGTAGTCAGTAATGGTTACTTTTTTAAACAAAGCATAGGGGAAAATTATGGAATCACTCAATTCTGAGGGAAAAAATTATGGAATCATGAAAAACAAACCAACAAAAAAACACTCCAACACGTCACTAGTATTTTGTTGCACCACCTCTGGCTTTTATAACAGCTTGCAGTCTCTGAGGCATGGACTTAATGAGTGTCAAACAGTACTCTTCATCAATCTGGCTCCAACTTTCTCTGATTGCTGTTGCCAGATCAGCTTTGCAGGTTGGAGCCTTGTCATGGACCATTTTCTTCAACTTCCACCAAAGATTTTCAATTGGATTGAGATATGGACTATTTGCAGGCCATGACATTGACCTTATGTGTCTTTTTCAAGGAATGTTTTCACAGTTTTTGCTCTTTGACAGGATGCATTATCATCTTGAAAAATGATTTTATCATCCTCAAACATCTTGACTGGCACAAGGTAGAAGCATCGGTGTAACGATTGGCGAGGAATATGATCCTGGCAGCTGCATTCAAGACAGATTGATGGGGGGAGAGTTTGGTAAGAGGGAGACCGATTAGAAGGGAGTTACAATAGTCGAGACGAGAATGAATAAGAGAAACAGTAAGAGTTTTTGCAGAGTCAAAAGTAAGAAAAGGTCGAATTCTAGAAATGTTTTTGAGGTGTAGATAACAAGAGCGAGCTAGTGATCGGATGTGGGGGAAAAAGGAAAGCTCAGAGTCAAGTATGACCAAGACAGCGGGCATGTTGCTGGGGAGTAATAGTGGAACCACACACGGAAATGGCAATGTCGGGTATAGGTACATTAGTAGCAGGAGGAAGCACAAGGAGTTCAGTCTTTGACAGGTTCAGTTTCAGATATAGTGAGGACATCATGTTAGACACAGCGTTTGATACCAATCAGTGGTGGGAAGAAATATTCTGTTCTTCAAAAAGAGGTTCTGTGGCAGCTGAAGTATTTGTATTGCCATGGCTATAAAAAAGAATGTTGACTATTAAAATTTGTGCATTGTACAGCATTCCATTTACTATTATTATTTTATTATTATGTTTGTCATATTTTCATATAATTATTATTAACTCTTTTGCAACTGGAGAAAATATGGAATATTCATTGTTATTTAGTGATTGCTAATTGTGGAAAAATCATTTTAGTAATGTCTTATTTAGCCTCCAAGGTGATGTATTGAGACTTTCAAAACAGCTTGAGTAAGAATACTTGTCACAAAATGTTCCTTCCCTTATGATGTAAAAACATCCAACACTGCCAGGTATGACAAACAACATGGTGCAAGCAATTATTTCCCGAAACGTGTAACTTCACATGCTCCTTTTTATGTCACTGTAGATATTATTTGCACACAGCTAAGGTAGCTGAAGAAATGAAATAAATATAATTAGAATTGTTTCAATGACATGGGATCATTTATTACTGTACAGATAGGAGGTAAGAAAAGGCTAATATTATACGTAAAGGGATTGTCTGAGTTAAAAATTCTTTGAAATATCATATCAATGCATTCAGGCCCTTCGTCAACAGTCTAATGGGGAGATTTGCCAGCAAAATGTGGCTCTTTCTTTGCATGATACACACATTAAAGGGTTTTCCAGTAAAGATAAGTTATGACTACAACAGACTAGGCAACATCTTATATATTGGTGGAGTCTGGCTGCTGAGATTGGCACCAAACCAAGGGGCAATTTTATCCTTATAAAAAAAGTTTAAAAAACGTTTTTAAAAATATTAAAAAAGTAGAACATTTTTAATCAGCAATGCTCATTTTCCCTTTGTTAAAAAAGCATATTTGTTATTGCCGAGTCTGAAAAAGTCCATTCTATCAAAATATAAAATAAATTAACACAATTCGAAAAAAAATATTAACCCCTTAGTGACAGAGCTAATTTGGTGATTAATGACCAAGTCAATTTTTACAATTCTGACCACTGTGATATTATGAGGTTATAGCTCTGGAATATTTCAATGTATCCCACTGATTTTGAGAAAGTTTTTTTGTAACATATTGTACTTCATGCTGCTGGTAATATTTCTTCAATATAACTTGCATTTATTTATGAAAAAAACAGAAATGTGGCAAAAATTTTGAAAATTTTGCAACTTTCAAATTTTAGCTTTTGTACCCTTAAATCAGAGACTGGTGTCACACAAAATAGTTAATAAATAACATTTCCCACATGTCTACTTTACATCAGCAGAATTTTGGAAACTTTTATTTTTTTGTTATGTTGGATGTTATGAGGGTTAAAATTTGACCAGTGATTTCTTGTTTTTCCAAAAAAATTTGCAAAACCATTTTTTTTAGGGACCACCTCACATTTGAAGTGAGTTTGGAGGTCAATATAACAGAAAATACCCAAAAGTGATACCACTCTAAAAACTGCACCCCTCAAGTTGCGCAAAACCACATTCAAGAAGTTTATTAACCATTCAAGTGCTTCACGAGAACTAAAGCAGTATGGAAAGGAAAAATGAACATTTTCCTTTTTTTCACAAAAAAAATTACTTTGGAACCAATTTTTTTTATATTCACAAGGGTAGCAGGAGAAAATTGACAGAGTATGCCAATACTCCATATGTGGGGAAAAGCCACTGTTTGTGTGCATGGCAGGGCTCAGAAGGGAGGGAGTACCGTTTGACTTTTGAACACAATATTGGCTGCAATCAATGGTGGCGACATGTCACATTTGGAGATCCACTGGTGTACCTAAACAATGGAAACTCCCAATTCTAACTCCAACCCTAACCCCAACACACCCCTAGCTCTAATCCCAACCCTAACCATAATCCTAATCACAACACACCCATAACCCTAATCTCAACTCTAACCATAATCCTAACCACAAACTTAACCCTAGCACACCCCTTAACCCTAACTTTAGCCCCAACCCTAACCCTAACTTTAGCCCCAACCCTAACCCAAACTTTAGCCCAACTCACTTTAGCCCAACTCTAACCCGAAGGGGAAAATGGAAATAAATACTTTTTTTATTTTATTATTTTTACCTAAGGGGGTGATAAAGAGGGGTTTGATCACAGTGATCAAGATGAACCAAAAGGAAAAATTTCCTATTGTTGCCAGGTGCCGGCCAGCAGATCTCGGCCATTTTCTACCAGAATAAGATGCTGGCAGCACGGGGGACATCACGGGGGGTATCACGGGGGGTTGAATGGACCATTGAGGTACCGGGGGGATCAGGGGACCCTATTTCTCTCTTCGCTGATGTGCAATCACATCAGAGGAAAGAGAAATTAAATGGAAAATCTGACTTTTTTTGCGGTCACCGTTACACCATCAATAAAGGTCATCGCAGCATCAGAGTCGGTAAAAACTGATCTGCTGGCATTGTGGTTTAAGTACTCTTAACTGCCGCCATTAAAAGGTATATCAGTGGTCGGTTAAGGGGTTAAATTAAATAACCCAACTGGCCAATATTCCTTATCTACACCAAGAGAGTATCAATAAAAATATAAGCATGCCAAGCAAAAAATAAGTTCTCAAACATTGATTGTAAAATTAAAACGAAGGTTCCCAGAAAATGGTGGCACAAGCAATTAACAAAAAAAAAGCTATACACGTTTGGTATCTCTGTCATTAAGAATAGTGTCAACAATTCATATTCACCATCCAATGAATGTCATAAAAACAATGCTTAAAAACGATAGCAGAATTACATTTTGTTTTGCAATTGGAATTTTTGACCATTTTCTAGTTCATTGAATGGTAAAAGGAATAGTGCCATTCAAAACAATTAATCCTGCAAAAAACGTTCTCAGATGGCTAAGTTGAAAAAAAATGAAAAAGTTATGTCTCTTGGATGAAAGGAAAGGAAAAATTAAAACATGAAAACTCAAAAGGGGTTAAATGGAAACTGTTAGCAGGTTTTTGCTATGTAATATGAAGACAGCTTGATGAAGGGGTTAAAACACAGAATTCAGCGATGTGTCACTTATCAGGCTGTGTGCTGTTTACTTACAAAGAAGGTTTTATATCTAGGACATTATCATTGCTGTGACTAGCTGGCATGTGAGAAGTCATCTGATCACATAACCTCCTGTTAAAAAAAATACAAAGGGAGGGAGAGGGGAGTGGAGAATCAGCTCACTGCGAACATTGCAGCAGGTCCAGCTGGTGGAATCGTGCAGAGCCACCCACGGATGGGCTGGATAACAAAGCAAAGGAAAAGGAATTCCAGAGAGGCAGCTGGTGTGTGAAAGATAAAGTCCACAATTTATTAGGTAATAAAACAGTGGCAGTTCCTCCAGTGGCATAATGACTCAAGAGGAAGGCTTTGTAAGCCGAAATGCGCAGGTCAATGTGCCACTGAAGGAACTGTCGCTGTTTTAGCACCCAATAAATCATGGATTTTATCTTTCACACACCTGCTGCCTCGCTGGAATTCCTTTCTCTTTGCTTTCCTATCCAGCCCACTGTCAGCAGGCAACTCATATTGAGAGACTGGTGTGGGCCGGGCTTTCTGAGCTCTGCTGCATTCTACATCTAAGAACTCTGAGTGTGTCATAACTGCTGCACTCAGTAAACCAATTGATACATCATTGGAATCGGGGTCTCTTTTCCTACAGCATGCTGTTCTCAGATGAGGTAACTAAAGCTCGGTGACAGATTTATTAATTTAATAATTTATAGAATGCTGTAAGATTTAATTTTGAAAGGACACAATGGCACAGATTACACATAGTAGACCCATATGATTTCCATGGTGTATTTTAAGGAGTGGGGTCCAGTTACTTTTCCCAGTTTTCTCCCCACTAGTTTATCATGATTAGTTGCCATCATGATATCTCTTTTAATTACTCCATTTTGAGAGTAATTGATCCTATGGACACTCTTATTTTATTTTTATCTTATTTTTTTTCAACTGGCTGACACCATATAAATATTTTTTTTCTTCAAAGTGTTGGTGCCAAGTTTTGAAGTTTCCCCCTCCCCCATATAATAGGGGATAACTTTCCAATGTCTAGAAGATTGGAGCAGTAATATCTCTGACCTAACAGTGCAATAAGGAGTCACCGAAAATCTCAGCAACTGTAGAAATGCTGAACTTAGACCCACCCTACGGTAAACGCTTAAGACCAGCTAGGCTGCTTACATGACAAGACATGCAAATCATAAAGATAATAAGCATTTTTTAATCTACTTAATTTTGATGGCTGCCATCTTTACAAATCGGATTTGGAGCATGTAAAGGGCTTTTTGTCATAGTCATCTGTTATTCAATCTATGTATAACTAAAATAGTTTTACTGAAAAACAAACAGTAATCTTTTAATGATTATTAAAGACCAGACATAAATATTTTGTCTGCTATGACTGCAACATTAAAAATCTATAGAATAAATAACAGTTATAAAATTACTAGAACAGAAGGTCAGAAACAGAGTCAAAATGTATCTTGCTAACAAGTTGAACTTTAACTAAGAAGCCAATACAAGACTGAGCCTCATTTCATGTCATGACTCATAGCTGAGAAAAGACAGTCTCACTAGGAATAATTATTGCCGTAGAAGATGTAAAGTTGATGCTCTTTATGGCACCAAGATGCTGCTGCAATCAATTCCTTTGTTCAGTATTGACACAATGACCACTTT
Organism: Dendrobates tinctorius; assembly: GCF_039654945.1. Classification (NCBI taxonomy): domain Eukaryota; kingdom Metazoa; phylum Chordata; class Amphibia; order Anura; family Dendrobatidae; genus Dendrobates; species Dendrobates tinctorius. The sequence goes on along the minus strand of NW_027361707.1, from coordinate 59,954,042 downwards.
ATTCTAATGCTATGATTATACATGCAAATGAAACATCTAATATCACATCTAAAAACACATAAATATGTTTTCTCATTCAAGATGACATCATGGATTCTGCATATTTTAATACCCAGTTGCTTCCTGCATAAGTGGCACAATTTATTACATACTATTTGTCGAATTTGGACAATGATTTCTTTTTTAAGATTGGTTCTTCAGAAAATAAGCTAACTCAGGGTATCACATGGCTGTGATCCCAAATAAGTTGTAAACTATAGGGAAAAGTGGGAGCAAGTGATCAATTTCCTTGTTGCATCCCCACAAGGAAAGTAAAACATCACACACTTGCTTTTAACCCCTTTCCTACATTGGACGCAATTTTCCGTCCATGTGACCTGGGACCTAAGTCCCAAGGACGGAATATTACATCACACGCAATCAGTGGCGCTCACGGGGGGAGCACAGCTGATTGCGGCCCGGTGTCAGCTGATTATCACAGCTGACACCCAGCATTATGTGTCAGGGGCAGTCACGGACCACCCCTGGCACATTAACCCCTGGAACACTGCAATCAAACATGATCGCAGTGTACCGGGGGGCATAGGAGAGAAGTGCGCAGGGAGGGAGCTCCCTCCGTGCTTCCCTGCGACCCCCGGAGTGACGCGATGTGCTGCGTTGCTCCGAGAGTCCTCCTCCCTGCAGGCCCCCAGATTCAATATGGCTGTGGGGGCCTTCGGGGTCCTGCAGGGAGGCATCTTCCTCACTGCCTGCTGAGAACAGGCAGGAGGAAGCTTGCAGCAGTGCCTGTCAGATCGCCAATCTGAAGTGTCAGATCGGCGATCTGATAAAAGACAGTGATGTCCCAACCTGGGACAATATAATAAATTCAAAAAAAAAAACACGTGTAAAAATAATTTAAAAAAATCACAAAATAAATAAAAATAAAAAATTTTCCCTAATAAATTCTTTTTTTCTAAATAAAAAAACAATAAAATTACACATATTTAGTATTGCCGCATCCGTAACGACCCACCCTATAAAACTATCCCACTAGGTAACCCCTTTAGTGAACTCCTTAAAAAAAAAAAAAAGCAAAAAACAATGCTTTATTATCATACCGCCGAACAAAAAGTGCAATAACGCGCGATCAAAAAGACGGATATAAATAATCATGGCACCGCTGAAAATGTCATCTTGTCCCACAAAAAACTAGCCGCCACACAGCATCATCAGCAAAGTTATAGTTCGCAGAATAAAGCGATGCAAAAATAATTATTTTTTATATGAAATTGTTTTTATTGCATAAAAGCGACAAAACGTAAAAAAACAGCAAAAATGAGGTATCGCTGTAATCGTACTGACTCGAAGAATAAAACCCCTCTAACAATTTTACCACAGGCGGAACCGTGCAAACGCACCCCCCAAAAGAAATTCATGAAATGCTGGTTTTTGTTCATTCTGCGTCCCAAAAATTGGAATAAATAGCGATAAAAAAAGTCACAAGCCTGAAAATAGTACCAGTAAAAAGTCAACTCGTCCTGCAAAAAATAAGACCTCACATGACTCTGTGGTTCAAAATGCAGAAAAGTTATGGCTCTCAAAATGTGGTGATGCAAAAACTATTTTTACAATAAAAAGCGTCTTTTAGCGTGTGACAGCTGCCAAACATAAAAACCTGCCATAAATAGTAAATCAAACCCCCCCTTTATCACCCCCTCAGTTAGGGAAAAATAATAAAATTAAAAAAATGTATTTATTTCCATTTTCCCATTAGGGTTAGGGTTTGGGCTAAGGTTAGGGTTAGGGCTAGGGTTAGGGTCAGGTCTATGGCTGAGATTAGGGTAAGAGTTGTGTTGGGGTTAGGGTTGGAGTTAGAATTGGGGGTTTCCATTGTTTGGGCACGTCAAGCACTCTCCAAACGCAACATGGCGTTTGATCTCAATTCCAGCCAAAAAAGTCAAATGGCGCTGCTTCACTTCTGAGCTCTGCCATGCGCCCAAATAGTGGTTTACCCCCACATATGGGGTATCAGCATACTCAGGACAAATTGCACAATAACTTTTTGGGTCCTGTTTCCCTTAGGAAAATAAAAATTGGGGGTGAAAAGATCATTTTTGTGGAAAAAATATGATTTTTTAATTGTACGGCTGTACGCTATAAATTTCTGTGAAGCCCCTGGGGGTTTAAAGTTCTCACCACACATCTACATAAGTTCCTTGGGGGTCTTGTGGGGGGTTTCCACTGTTTAGGCACATCAGGGGCTCTACAAACGTGACATGGCCCCGATCTCTATTCTAGCCAATTTTGCATTGAAAAAGTCAAACGGCGCTCGTTCCCTTCCGAGCTCTGCCATGCACCGAAACAGTGGTTCCCCCCACATATCAGGTATCAGCATACTCAGTACAATTTGCGCAATAACTTTTGCAGTCCAATTTCTCCTGTTACCCTTAGTAAAATAAAAAAATTGGACCTGAAGTAATTTTTTTTGTGAAAAAAATTTAATTGTTCATTTTTTTTAAACATTCAAAAAATTCTTGTGAAGCACCTGAAGGGTTAATAAACTTCTTGAATGTTGTTTTGAGCACCTTGAGGGGTGCAGTTTTTAGAATGTTGTCACTTTTGGGTATTTTCTATCATATAGACCCCTCAAAGTGACTTAAAATGTGATGTGGTCCCTAAAAATAAAATGGTGTTGTAAAAAGGAGAAATCGCTGGTCAACTTTTAACCCTTATAACTTCCTAACAAAAAAAATTTTGGATTCCAAAATTGTGCTGATGTAAAGTAAACATATGGGAAATGTTATTTATTAAGTTTTTGAGTGCCATATCTCTGTGATTAAAGGGCATAAAAATTCAAATTTGCAAAAATTGTGAAATTTTCAAAATTTTCACCAAATTTCTGTTTTTTTCAAAAATAAAAGCAAGTTATATCAATGAAACATTACCACTGACATGAACTACAATATGTCTCAAGAAAACAATGTCAGAATCACCGGGATCCATGGAAGCGTTCCAGAGTTATTACCTCATAAAGGAACAGTGGTCAGAATTGTAAAAATTGGCCTGGGCATTAACGTGCAAACCACCCTTGGGCATAAAGGGGTTAAAACCATGTGCCTTCATTGTAGTACATAAATGCTGGGTCCTCCAGCATTGAGAATTGATGTTTGCTAGCCATAAATCCTCAATTTTGTTAACCTGGAATTCGGTATTTACAAAACAGGTTTTCTAAGACAAAATATTTAGGCCATTAATTTAATGTAATGTGTCCGTATTCTACAGGGTGGGCCACTTATATGGATACACCTAAAAAAATGGTACTGATAGGAACACCACAGAAGAAATGCTAGCACAGACTTCCAGTATCCGTTGTTTCAGATTTCAGATGCTGCACATCTCGTATCTTCAAAGAAAATTGCCTTCAGATGACCCCAAAGATAAAAGCCTAAAGGGGTCAGATTGGGAGACCTTGGTGGCCATTCATTTGGCCCTTGACGACCAATCTACTTTCCAGGAAACTGTTCATATAGGAATGCTCAGTATGGTATATGGGGTACAAAGATAGTGGGGCCATTTTTCATCAATGGAAACCTCAATGCCACTGGATATCTGAAATTGCTACATGATGATGTATTGCCTTCTTTATGCACTGAAGATGGCATGTTCCCCGAGTTTTTCCAGCAATATGGTGCACCACCACATTCTTGTTGTCAAGTCCGAGCATTTCTACAAGGAATCTGACCCTCTTTGACTAGCATTTTCTTTGCGGTGTTGATATCAGTGTGTCAGGAGTGGGAGAAGAGGGTTGCATTGACAATCCAACACAATGGACAGCACTTTGAACACTTTTTATAAGTGGTCATAAACTTGTAAATTACTCATGAAATAATAAAGCTATATTAAAACCAAGCACATAATTGTTTTTTTTGTGAAATTCTCAATAAGTATGATGTGTCACATGACCCTCTTCCCATTGGAAAAAATAAAGTTGGATCCAAAATGACCGACTTTAAAATGGCTGCCATGGTCACCACCCATCTTGTTAAGTTCCCCCCTCCCATATATTAATGTACCACAAACAGGAAGTTGATATCACCAACCATTCCCATTTATTTAGGTGTATCCATATAAATTGCCCACCCTGTATTTTTGTCTACCTAAACATTGTTTGAAATGCAATCTGGAAACAAAAGCTATAATTTAACACTTACGTTTTTTGTTGGATAAAGTTATAATTCTTTTTTTTGTCTGAGGCTTCAGACTTTATCAACTATTAAAAAAATCTTACCTAAATGTCTTGGCTTGAGATTTGGGCATTGCAGCTTCCTCTTGTCTGCTCTAGCTCCCTGTTGTGAGTTCATTTTTTCCTTCACCATTGAGGTCTGATGAACTCCCTCCTCTAGTGAAAGAAGGTAGTGAGACTGATTACCAAACACCTGGGCAGCTGGATGATGACTGGGTGGCTGGAATTGAGGACTGGATATAAGGCTGCCGACGCCCTTCTTCCTGGCTGGTGATTTTCCTGCTGGATTCTTGGAGACCAGTCTGATTCCTGCATCTCAAAGCTAAGTTTTTCTGCTCTGCTTTGTACTCTTCAGTTTTGTTTTTGTTTTGCCTTGTTTTTTGGGAGTTCTGCCATCCCCGGCCGGGGGTGAGCTGGATTCCATTTTTTGTCTCTTATCTGTTGATATTTTGCTCTGTCTTCAGAATATACCTGAGTGCTGATATAGTCTTTTGAAGCTTAGCAACTTCAGGGCCTGTTTTTCCTATCAGTCGGTTGGCTCATTTTGATAGCGTTTTTGCGGATGGCAGACAGCAGCTTTCCTATCCTGTCCTATGTAGTTAGCTTGGGCCCCATCATTTGCTCAACCTATCTTTCTATCTGTGTTAGTGTTTTCATCTTGCTTCACCGTCATTACATGTTGGGGGCTGCCTATTGCTTTGGGGTCTGCTCTGGGGCAGTTTAGTTTTTCCCCTTTCTGTCTTTAGGCTATATAGTTCTCCGGCTGTGATCGAGGGGTCTAGGGCACCGTAGGAACCCCCCACGGCTACTGCTAGTTGTTGTGGATAGGTTCAGGGGTCTGCAATCCGATAGCTGCCAACCTCTCTGGTTTTTCTGGACTTAGCTGGTATTTTGTTTTTTCCTCCTTCGGTGACTCATCATAACAGCTCCCTCTGTGTTCTGCATTTGAGGTTGTCAATGCAAACTGGTATACTCCTGTTTATAAATAATGCTTCTCAGCACAACCTGTGTGAAGGATATATACAGCAGATTGCAACATAAACCAGACCATAAGAAAGTCAGCATCCAAGAATTGTAAAAATCATTTGATAATTTGATTTGATAATTTATTTAGCTTTTTAACCCCTTTCTGACAATGGACATAATGATCTGTCCATGTGACCTGGACCTATCTGAAAAGTTATGGATCATTATGTCATCGCAATCACCCACGCACATAGGGGGTGTGCAGGCAATCGCCGCTTGGTGTCAGCTGATTCTGACATCTGACACCCAGCACTAGGTGCGAGGAGCAGTCACAGATTGCTCCTGGCACTTTAACCCTGGAAATGCTGCTATCAAAGCCCCTCTGCCTTTGAATCGAAGACTCTGTGGTGTTACGTGGGGTTCTGATCATTGCCATGGTGACCCGATGTTGTCATGATGACATCTAGGTCACCAGAGCTAGAAAACTTGCTCATCATGCCCAGTGCATGATCAGCAAGTCTCTCTGTCAATGCAGTGCCAACATCTGCTTCATCTCCATGCTTTAGAAGCGATCAGCCTTCAAAAAATGACTGCCCCGTATTGGGACAAAGTAAAAAGGTTAGAAAAAATTAAAAAAAATGGAAAAAATACTTTTAAAAAAATCAAAACTAATGTTAAAAAAATCAAAAGATATTGTATCTCAAAATAAATATTTGAATGAAAAAAACAATGAAAGTACACATTTATGGCAATTTCGCATCCACAGCGACCCAACCTGTAAAACTGTCCCACTAGCTAACCCCTTCAGTAAACAACCGTAAAAAAATAACTAAAAAGTGAGGAAAGAGCAATGCTTTATCATCATACCGATGAACAAAAAGTGGAATAACACACGATCAAAAAGACAGATATAAATAAACATAGTACCACCAAAAACGTCATCTTGTCTCACAAAAAACAAACTGCAATACAGCTCAAACAACAGAAAAATAAAAAACATATAGCTCTCAAAATAAAGTGATGCAAAAATAATTATTTTTTCTATTAAATAATTTTTATTGTATAAAAGCGGCAAAAGATACAAAAATGACATAAATAAGGTATCGCTGTGATCGTACTGACCCAAAGAATTAAACTGCCTTATCAATTTAACTATATGTGGAATGGCATAAACCACACCAAAAAAAGACATTCCTGAATTGCTGGGTTTTGTTCATTCTGCCTCCAAAACAATGGAATAGAAAGCGATCAAAAAATGTGATGTTCCCAAAAATGGTGCCAATAAAAACGTCAACTCATCCCTCAAAAAACAAGACCTCACATGACTCTAAGGGCCAAAATATGGAAAATGGATAGCTCTCAAAATATGGTGATGCAAAAAACTATTTTTTGCAATGAAAAGCATATTTTAGTGTGTGACAGCAGCCAAACATAAAAACCCGCTATAAGGCCTCTGCTACTAGAGATGTTAGTGTCCATGTGTGTAATATTTGTGGCACACGTGTGCTGCTGCAGCAGTACTACATGGACGGGCGCCAGAGAAGAAGCATTACAGTAAGTGCTGTTCCCTGGTGCTGGGTGCTGAACACAGCTCTCATCATTCTCCCCTGCTCTGATGGCACTCAGCGCTAGAATTTGAGAATGATGAGTTATATTTAAGTGATAAAAGAGACAGCAGGTGTCATCTGATCAGACTATAACTCACATTAGCCTACCACTGCCGCCACTAATAACAGTGACTGCAAGAGTGGCTGATGGGGGGTATCCATCAGCCGCCGCATGCACTATATATAAATAAATAAATGAAAAAAATGGAGTGGGTTCACCTGTATTTTCTATATCCAGCCAGGCAAAACTCACAGCTGGGGCGGCAACCCTCAGCTGACAGCTTCAGAAAGGTTGGATATCAAGAATAGAGGGGTCCCCATGCTGTTTTTTTATTATTTAAATAAATAGTTTTAAAAAATGACATGGGGTCCCTCCCAGTTTTGACAACCAGCCTTGCTAAAGCTCACAGATGGTGGCTGGTATTCTCAGGCTGGTAAGGGGCCATGGATATTGGCCTCCCTTCAGCCTAAAAATAGCAGCCCGCAGCTGCCCAGAAAAGGCACTTCTATTAGATGGCCAATTCTGGTGCTTTGCCCAGCTCTTCCCACTTGTCCTGTAGTGGTGGCAAGTGGGGTTCATATTTGTGGGGTTGATGTCACCTTTGCATTATCAGGTGACATCAAGACCATGGATTCGTATTGAAGAGGCAACTATAAGACAACTATCCATTTCTAATCCTATAGTTACATGGTAAAGACACAGCAGAATAAAGTCTTTTATTTTAGATAAAATCAAAACACACTTTTCCATTTTTGTTTAAAAATAACAAATACAGCTATGTCTATGTCTGAGGGATGAATAGTTTTCAACCGGGATGGTGCCAAGATGCGATCATACTGGCTAAGAACCACTGGTGAATGAACTACTGGGAAAACGACATCTGTGACCGGCGTTGACATCATAGAGGTTACCTATGATCACTGAGGCTCTGTTCTCAGCCAGGCTGATCTTTGATCCTTTCTCATAACAGAAAATGGATAAAAACACATTGATTGTAAAGTAACATAATCAAAACAAATCAAAACAATGATAACAGTATAATATCCAAAAAGAATAAAAACTCAAAATGCACTGTTCCAAATTATTAGGCACAGTAGAATTTCTAAACATTTGATATGTTTTAAAGAACTGAAAATGTTCATTTGTGGAATTTGCAGCATTAAGAGGTCACATTCACTGAACAAAAAAAGCTATTTAACTCCAAAACATCTTAACAGGCCAAGTTGCATGATAACATAGGAACCCTTCTTTGATATTACCTTCACAATTCTGGCATCCATTGAACTTGTGAGTTTTTGGAGAGTTTCTGCTTGAATTTCTTTGCATGAAGTCAGAAAAGCCTCCAAGAGCTGCCGTTTTGATGTGAACTGCTTCCCACCCTCATAGATCATTTGCTTGATCATATTCCAAAGGTTCTCTATAGGGTTGTGGTCAGGGGAAGATGGTGGCCACACCATGAGCTTATCTCCTTTCATGATCATAGCAGCCAGTGACTCAGAGGTATTCTTTGCAGCATGAGATGGTTCATTGTCATGCATGAAGATGATTTTGCTCCTGAAGGCACGTTTCTGCTTTTTATACCATGGAAGAAACTCTGTATACTTTGCAAAGGTCACTTTCACACCTTCAGGAACCTTAAAGGGCCCTACCAGCTGTTTCCCCATGATCCGGCCCAAAACATGACTCCTCCACCTCCTTGCTGAAGTCGCAGCCTTGTTGGGACAAGGTTGCCATCCACCAACCATCCACTACTCCATCCATCTGGACCATCCAGGGTTGCTCGACACTCATCAGTAAACAAGACTGTTTGAAAATTAGTCTTCAGGTATGCCTGGGCTCACTGCAAACTTTTCTGCTTGTGAGCACTGTTTAGGGGTGGCCGAATAGTAGGTTTATGCACCACAGCAAGCCTTTGAAGGATCTTACACCTTGAGGTTCGAGGGACTCCAGAGGCACCAGCAGCTTCAAATATCTGTTTGCTGGTTTGTAATGGCTTTTTAGCAGCTGCTCTCTTAATCTGATGAACTTGCCTGGCAGAAACCTTCCACATTCTGCCTTTATAAGCATGAACACGTATGTGCTTAGAAGCAGCCACAAATCTCTTAACAATATGATGATCACGCTTAATGTTTTCTTCCCTTGACCAAGGCATTGCACTATTTGATGCTTTTCAGAAGCAGAGAGATCCTTTTTGCTTTCTCATGTTACTTGAAAACTCTGGCCTGCTTAATAGTGTTGAACATCCAGTTTTCCTTTTATTGGGCTCACATGGCAAAATAATTATCACAGGTATCTGAGATTGATTTCAGTGATCCAAAGAACCCTGAGACACAATACCATCAATGGGTTTCATTGAAAAAAAACGCTATGACCCTTAAAACCACTTTGCATAATAATTTGGAACATGGTGTATATGCCCTATCTATATATCTATCAGGTTAGTGCAATCTGAATGGATTGTTTTTTTATCCATCAGATAAGACCCTATCACACTGATTTCCTCCACAGTTTGTTCCTAACCAGAGATCTCCAGCAGACCTCTATGGTTGTCACTGCCGGATTGCTATGAGCGCTGTCCTGTGGGCTGCGCTCATAGCAAGTGAGCAATTCTGCTAACTAGGGGCAATCTGATCATCGCCTGTATGTATCAGAGCCGATCGGATAATGGCAGCTTCTAGTCTCCCATGGAGACTATTGAATCATGCTAAAAGTAAAAAAAGTTTTAAAGAATATTTAAAAAATTAAAAAGAATAAAAGTTCAAATTACCCCCCTTTCACCCTATTCAAAATAAATCAATGAAAAGTCAAACATACACATACTTGGTATCGCCGCGTTCAGAATCGCACAATATATCAATAAACCTGATAGCCAGAATTACGTCTTTTGGTCACCGCAACATTGCATTAAAATGCAATAACGGGCGATCAAAAGATTGCACCTACACTAAAATAATATAATTAAAAAGTTAGATTTGCACACAAACAATAAACTAAAAATGGAGATGCTACAGATATCGGAAAATGGCGCATTTTTTTTTTTTACAAATTTTTGAATTTTTTTCACCACTTAAATAAAAAAGAACCTATATATGTTTGGTGTCTTAACTCATAATGACCTGGAAATCATAATGGAAGGTCGGTTTTAGCATTTAGTGAACATTGTAAACAAAAACTGTGGAATTGCACTTTTTTGCAATTTCACTGCACTTGGATTTTTTTTCCATTTTACAGTACACAATATGTTAAAACCAAGGGTGTCATTCAATAGTGCAACTCGTTCCGCAAAAAACAAGCCCCACATGGCCATTTTGACCAAAAAATAAAAAAGTTATGGCTCTGGGACGAAGGGGAGCAAAAAATTAAAATGCAAAATCAAAAATACCTCTGGTCGTTGAGGGGTTAATAAGTGACAATAAAGCATTCCAAACTGATAAAAAATGCATTTAACAGGAAAAAGAAATGTTAACAAATGTTTTTCCTGTATAACGATTTGTAAGAGGAGGAAGGAAGGATATGCTTCCGGCACACCAACCAAGTAAAAAAAAATCTAAATTTTATTTGGACATGATTAAAAATAAAACAATAAAAACAACCTAGATTTATTTTATTGCTTTTTTTAATCATATCCAAATAAAATTTTGGTTTGTTTACCTGGTCAGTGTGCTAGAAACATATCCTTCCCTCCCCTTTCTTTTGCTGTGATTACCAGCAGGATCAGCACCCACCGGCTTCATACCAGCATCCTCAACGTGGAGACTTCCTGCTCTTCCTCCCTGCCTTAAATGACTTGTATGTATATAAGGCAAAACTTAGACAATTTTGTGGAATACACTTTTTATGGGGGAGCAATATAACACAAATGAGGTTACGAGCACACATTGAGTGAAATATCTGCACCATTTTTGCATCTCTTGGCAGGAAAAACACAACTGTTAAAATGTATGTTTTTACCATTGATTTGAAGTCAATGGTGAAAAACTCAGTGTACAAATGCACAGAGAATTGAAATACAGCAGATTATTTTCGGCACCAAATTTGCAAGTCAAAAAATACTTAATGTGTGCATGACACATTACATTTCTCATTCACTTTACTGGTATCAGGTTTTGTGACAAATCCGCGCATAAAAAACACACCAAATCTGCAATATGTGCACAAAGTTTTTTTTATGCTCATAGAGCAACAAAATCTACCCAAGAATATGTAAGTCTATGGATGAGCAATATAATGCTGATACATTTTTAAACAAATATTTGGAGGCTTATATACCAGCAAAATGTCCTCCAGACCACAGTAAAGTCTATAGGTGAGCATTATAATATCAACAAATGTTTGAACAATATTTTGAGGCTTTTATAGCAACGAAATCTGTCCCAAAAATGTAAAAGTCTTTGGATGAGCAATATAATATCGACACATTTTTGAGCAAGTCTTTTGAGGCTTATATAGCAATAAACTGTGCCCAGGAAGATATAATACCCTATGGATGAGCAATATAATACTGATACATTTTTTGACATGTTTTTGAGGGTTATACACCAACGTAATGCATTCCAGACCACGGAATAGTCTATGGATGAACAATAATGGTGTCTCATCATCATCTTCCACTTTCAATGTCCACATTGCTACCATTGCAAGCAGGAGATGTAATTGTGTCATCGTTGTCCTTTTTGAAGGAAAGCCCACCCCTTACCCTGGACCTCTTGAATTTATATGCAATGTCCATTGGTTATTTAGACTCATGAAGGGTATTAATAAAGAAATGTTTCTTTTAAAAAATATAGAAATTTATATATACAAAATCTCTAGATGAAAAAAATAAAAAAATGTGTAAAATCAATTTTTTTAATTTGTCTAGATGAAAATCGTGAAGGGAAAAATATACATATTTACATATTTATTTACAATATTCCCACAAAAGTCCTATTATGGGCATGTTCTCGTGGCTATTTCAATTACTTTTGTCTTAAAGTCACTGGGATCTTGTCACTGATTCAAATTCTCTGGATATGCCCAGTCTCTGAAACTCCTGAACTACTCAGCTCTTCTATTCTGGTTCCTCATTACTGAGTTTACCCTGCTACTTTGCTGATCTGCCATAACATCCTCTATTATTCCATCTAGAGCAATGTTTCCAAAAGTCCCATCCTCACAGTCACCAACAGGTCCAGTTTTCAGGCTTTCCATAGTTTTGCCCAGGTGAGAGAATTCATGATGCCTTGATGATAATTCCATCATTAGTGTAATAATAAGAAAATTCTGAAAACATGACCTGTTGGGGGCTGTGAGGACTGGACTTTGGGACACGCTGATCTAGACCATCCCACTGCACTGTCATCAAATGCTTACGCATAACAAGGGATTTGATGATCCACCTCTTAAGGTGAGACATAACATAAACTTAATGGTGTATTGTAATATGTATTAACATGTTTGGGATGGATTTTAGACATTTGAACTCTCAAACCATACCTATTATAGAACCCTTTTAGCTTAAAAAAATATACAACTTTTTTTTATTTACTAAATATTACTAAATTTAAAGGGAACTTGTTGGGTCAATATTACTAGGAAAGCTAGTGGTATGGCTGTAAAGGTCCGAGTGCAAAGATACCTTTCTTGTAGTAATCTGATTTGCCAGCATTGATAAATCAAATATTGAAGCTTCATGCAAATTATCCCAAAAGTGCATTGGAGGCATGTACAATGCACTGTGAATCCACTTCCAGGATAAAATACTTACAGGTTTAAAGCTTGATTTCTGACATGTTTACCATTTTTCTTTCTTTCTTATTTTTTGCAAACCCTGGGTGTCCTTTACATGTCAGATTTGCATAAATGTTGTGCCTAGTATTGTCACTTAGCTTCATTAGAGCAAATCATCTTACCGTTTATAGCATTAGACGGACAGGCGTTCTGCATATCATTGCTAAGTGTTTAAATAATTTTATGCTCTAAAGGGATTGTATGAATAAGTAAACCTGTTATAGTGGTGTTACAAGAATATGATTAGGATAGACTGTCAGTAAGTGGGATCACGGGTCACTGGGTCAAACTCACAATGATCATACATACAAAACAAGTGTAGTTCATTAATGAATAATCATAGAATATCATTTAATATTAATTAATATATACACAGCTACAACTAAATGCATCTAAAGTAGAAAAAGAGCAACTTTACAATTAGCGTTAACTTTGTGTAATTTATAAAGCTCATATTCAGACATATGTCCATGGTTATATGCTGTAACCTACAAAGAGACATGTATCCACTGCAAATAATTAAGCAAGAATATTTTTATTGAACTATAAATCATAGAAATATGACATGTGGCAGGCAACTATTACAATGTGCCAAACAGATACAAATATATATATACTGTAACGTGAGGTTGTAGATATAATATTCTAGATAATACTAAACTATAAACAAGGTGTGTGCTAATAATTTAAAAATGTATATTCAAAATAGAATATCACAAACATAATGGGACATAGCGAATAGAGGCGCCCACAGTAGTATAGTGTAATATGGAAGTTTAAAGTAAATGTTTAATTTATACTTAGAACATTTAAAAGTAAAGAGAGAAAACAGTTTCTTATATTTATATGAAGCTGTCATGCTTGGGTCAAAAGAGCAATGGACCAATTTCTACGTACGTCTGAATGCACCCTAAGGACAAATTTGAATAGAGAAAATGTCAAGCATGCAAGCTTAGAGAAGATGGTGAACATAATTCTAATGGGAAGCTTTATTTATGGCTTTGCAGGCTGTGTTGGGAAGAGTACTGGTAGTGGTGGTAGCACTCAGAGCCTGGGCAAATCTTGTTTTGGTAATCAGCTGGTGTGACAAGAAGCTCCAGCCATTTTCCAGAGGCAACTTTAAGCCAATCATATCTGCTGATAATTGGGAAAAAATTGGGGTGTTGAGGAAGTCATGTCATCAAAGAGGAGGTGGAGATACCATTAAAAAAAATTTAGCTCAGGAGCAGATGATGTCGTGACTGTTGTAACTGCTTGAAATCTTTAATGGAGATAGTGGTATTGGTGATTCCTATGGGCATCTCAGATGTACGGTAGCAGTTCTGTTACATTAAAAGAAGACCAATCCTTTGGAATGGGCAGGCTGTGCTGTTGGAAAATGAACCTTGTACATACATTCAAACATTTACTAGGAACTACGTAATTGTGTCTGCACATGACATGGCATCAACAATCTACTGCTTTCTGCACTCTTCATCTTCTCCATCATCCGTTAGTCTTTTGTGTGTCCAAGAAATGTGTTCAGATGTCCATTTGTGTAAAAACTGAGTTCTCATATGTCACTATAGGTCATGCAAAACTGCCTGTATTGAATTTTGCAAAAAATCACATGAGCTTAGCCTTAGTGGAAGATACCTAGCCTAGCCACCATTATTTATTAAAGAAAAGTAATCACTTTCAGGTTTGAAACACAGTGTTATTTTTTCCCCAAAACAAAATTTATGTTTGATGTATAACTTTTTTGATACATCCCAACATCAATATTATATTTGGCAAAATTAAATGTTTTCGCCCTTAAATCCATAGTGCTTTTGTAAGGTTCAACCAGGACCGTAGTCGTGACTGAGGACTCCGGGGCAAAGGAGTCCTGGCCTCCCCTCACATAGACATGACAGTTTTCTGTCAGCATACCTGTCGCTTCTCCTCAGACGATGTGGAACAAACAGAGTCACAGTCCTGTTCAATACTTGAACAATCAGCTTTACTGTTTCCTTTACACAGCACATACATATTCACTCCAGCATCAGCATCAGGGTTGGCAATGGACATTTACTCCTCTGTCCCTGTCTTTCCCTCTCTCCCACTTAGTTTGTTTCTGGGATGAACCATGCTCTCCGGTCTTTCAGCATCAATGCTCAGTCTTACTCCAGTAGTGGACCCTCTTAACCATTTAGCCATGGTCTCAAGAATATCCAAAGATGAAATAGCCACCACATTCTGAGTGACCTGCCCATACTGCTTAATATTCTTCTGGAAACTGCAGACCCACTAATTCAGCAATTCTCCTGGTGTTACTTCCCAATGAGATACTGGCCCGAATTCTGTATGACTGGGCTCTTGACTTTAACGTTACAGAGCCAATAGCCCTATCAGGGTGCTCCCGCCCAACTGATTAAAATTCCAGATGCTCCCTAGCTTATCAGCTTTTAGCCCCTCCTACTTTAACTGACAGGGGCTGAGCATGCCTAACCCCATCGAGTGTGCAAACTAGGGTACTACACTTTCCCTATCTATATAACAGTGTCCAATTTTAAATACATATAACAGATATAATAAATAGATATTTGCATGTTCATATACAGTAAATACGAATAACGTTAAAGGGAAAGGGTACATAACATCTGACTTTAAATTTATACATATATATATATCCGTATATATCTCTACACTTATGGACACGCCTATGTGTCCCTTACACTTTCCCCTGTATCACCCTGCACAGGACAGAGCAAAAAGGGCAACATTGTTGCAACTTACCAACTAAAATTCTTGGATTTCCTTTAATGCAATTTTCTTTAAAAAAAATTTGTCAAATTGGATAATGATTTTTAGGTATGGGCAAAGGTTCTGAATGGAGCACTGCCATGAATCGGACCCCTGTGGAGACACTCAACATAATAATACCCAGAAAAATTAGCAAAATTAAGATTATTTAGTCTCGACAAAAGATGACTGAGGGGCTAATAACCATGTAAAAGTATATAAGGGGACAATACATATATCTCTCCGAGGATCTGTTTATACCAAGGAAGGTGACCATCAAAAGGGGGCATTCTTTGCGAACTGGAGGAGAGTTTTTTTTTACCAACATAGAAGTTGATTCTTTACTGTTAGGGCAATGAGAATCCGGAATTCCTTGCCTGAGGAGGTGGTGATGGTGAACTCAATTGAGGGGTTCAAAAGAGGTCTGGATGTCTTCCTGGAGTGTAACAATATTGTATCTTACAGATATTAGGTTCTTTAGAAGGATGTAGATCTGGGGATTAAGTCTGATGGCATATATAGGCTGAACAGGATGGACAAATGTCTTTTTTCGGCCTGCTAACTATGTTACTATGTAACGTTCATGTTACATATAGCAGGACATAAATGAGGAGGAGCAGTAGTAGGTGAAAGTGGAGATCCAAATTGAATTGGTACAGACAAATGATGAGGCTGAGAATTAGAGTAAAAATGACAACAATGTTAACCAAGACAACAAACTGTCGTAGATAGGCATTGAATGTGTACTAATGCAACTATTGGTTGTACTACTAAGCATACCAAGCTGCTTTCTGGAATGCTTGTGAGATGACATCTATCAATTAAAGAATGGCTCATGCTATAAAGAAAAAATGGAGGAAATTTTTCTGGAATTCTGTCTGACTTGGTGACCCTCTCTGATCACTGCAGAATCAACAGCTCCCCTTTTGTGCTAACATAGCAGCTACAACAAATAACCAAGGCAGCATTAGCATTTATAGTATATACAGTCATTGCTGAAAGCATTGGCACCCGCCAACTTATTTAAAACGTTCAATGACACTATAAGATTAGGCTTTGAGGCTCAAAAAAAGAACCTTAAAAAAGATACGTGCGACGTAATTAACAAGAGACTTGACAAAATTGAGGATAGGATAAAGGTAATGGAGAGAGACTCGGGATTTCTCTCTAAACAAAACTCGATAATACAAGCAGAAATCAGTGTCATGCTCGCCATGTCTGTCATGTCCGCCATGTCTGTTTTGCCTCATGACCCCTGGAGCAGTGCATCTCATGTCTGCTATCCTGCATGTTCCCTAGAGCAGTGTGCACTCTCACCTCATGACTGTTGAGCTGCGGGATGCCTGTGTTTCTGCTCTGCCTTCTGTGATCGTCTCGTCATGTCTAGAACCCCTGATCATGTGTCCTTCCTATGTTCCAGCAGAGGCTGGTTCTGCATTCATCTCTGCATGTCGGGAACTCTGATCATGTGACCTGCCTAGGTTTCAGCACTGGTTCTGCTATCATCTGTGCATGTCTGGAATTCTGATCAAGTGAACCTGCCTAGGTTTCAGCACTGGTTCTGCAATCATCCCTGCATGTCTGGAATCCTGATCATTTGACTGATCCCTGTGATCCTGGAGTATCTGAACTGGAAGTTCTTTCCTGGTCCTGACCCGGAAGTGGAGGTGCTATGCCCTATATCAGACCGACCCTTCCTATGCTCAGGGCTTGAGTATTGTGTTGCTTCCCTGCATGGCTGCTTGGTCTGCTGGGTTGCTCCCTCTATTCTGTGCCCTTGCACTTTGCTCTGTCATGCGTCTCTGCACACGCTCCGTGCTCGTATTCCATCTCTTGTCTCGTGCTTTGTCTCGTGTTGTCCTTCGTGCTTTGTTTGTCCTCGCTATGCTTCCTTGCTATATTTTGCTCTTATACCCTGTCCCTGATGTGTCTCTCTACACGTGCAGGCCTCCGTTTTATACTCTGTCCCTGGCGTGCCTCTCGGCACGCGCAGGTCTCGCCTTGTACCTCCCTGGCATGTCCTCTGCATGCGCAGGACTCTGCCTCGTACTCTAAGCCTTGTCTCTGATACTTTGTGTGCTATTCGCATGCACCAGGCCTTCCTAGCCTACTGTTCATGCCTCAGCCGTGCCCGCCCTAGCCGTGCCCGCCTGGCTGTGCCGCAGCTGTGCTTGCTGGTCAGTGACAGCTGTGTCGCCTGCCATGCCTCAGCCGGTTTCGCTGGAGTCTTGCCGCAGCCTGATCAGCTAGCCAGTGCCCCAGCCATGCTCTCTGTGCTTCCTTGCACTTCACGCTGTTTCCGCACTGTGCTTTCCGTGCTCTCTAAAGCACGCGCAGGCCCTCGCTTGCCCGTGGCATACCTCCCCATGCTTCTATAAAAGTACGCGCAGGTTTTGCCATGTATCCTGTTGTGCCCTCTCGCATGCACAGGCCCTAACCTGTTCTCGTACTCTGCCCCTGGTGTGTCCTCGCACACGCAGGCCACCGTCCTTGTGCCTCTCCCTGGCGTGCCCTCTGCACGCGCAGGCCTCCGTCCTTGTACCTGACCCTGGCATGTCTGTTGACACGCATCATGTCGCTAACCTTATCTTGTCTCCTTGCATGGAATCCTGGTTTACTTTCGGATCCTGCTGATCACCTACAGAGCTACAGAGTCTGATGTCCCGGTTGATCGTAGTCCGCTGTCCGGAGTCCAATATCATCGTGCCCTGCCTACCATCTGCACGTACCATGCCTTGGGATCCTGGCGTGTCCTTGCACGCACCCAGCCTTGGACTCTGGCATGTCCTAGCACACATCCCTTCTAGGAACTCTTGTGTGAAACCTAACACGCACCCAGCCCTGGACCCTGGTATGTTTTCGTGCACGTGTTATGCCTGGAACATTTGGCGTGCCCTTGCACGCACCTTGCCATGTTTCACTGTTTGGGCCCTGCACCTGATTCCCTGTTTATGCCTTGCACCTGAATAAAGTGTGAAACTATGTTTGCTGAAGAAACTCTGTGACTTCACTTTATGTTTGGTATCCTGGCCGTCCTGCTGCCACACACTCAATAGTGTCTCCTTGAGCCGGCCGTCAAGTCCAGCTGCCGTGGTGGCTCACTCCCTTGGTCTTGCCCCTGACACTCCCTGTATAGGAGGTGGATCCTCACTAGGTCAGCTTTCCCTAGGTCGGTGGGTGCCACGGCCCAGAGGGTCCTGTTATGAATGAGTCACCGGAGGAGGAGAAAACAAAAATACAAGCTAAGTCCAGAAAACCGGAGAGGTTGGTAGCTATCGGATTGCAGACCCCTGATCCTATTCACCACAAATAACAGTAGCCATGGGGGGTTTCTACGGTGCCCTAGACCCCTCGTCACAGCCGGAGAACTACATAAGCCTAAAGAAAGAAAGGGGAAATCTAAACTGCCCCAGAGCAGACCCCTAAGCAATAGACAGCCCCCAACATGTATTGTCGGTGAAAAGCAGATGAAAACACAAACACAGACAGAAAGACAGGCTGAGCAAATGATGGGGCCCAACTAACTAGCTAGGACAGGACAGAAAAGATGCTGGCTGCAATCCGCAAAAAACCCTACAAAAATGTCCTGTTATGATTGAGTCACCGTAGGAGGCAGACACAAAAATAGAAGCTACGTCCAGAAAACCAGAGAAGTTGGCAACTATCAGATTGCAGACCCCTGAACCTATCAACACAACTAGCAGTAGCCATGGGGGGTTCCTACGGTGCCCTAGACCCCTCGATCACAGCCGGAGAGCTAAATAGCCTAAAGACAGAAAAGGAAATCTAAACTGCCCCAGAGCAGACCCCAAAGTAAAAGGCAGCCCCCAACATATAATGACGGTGAAGCAAGATGAAAAAACACTCACACAGATAGAAAGATAGGCTGAGCAAACGATGGGGCCCAAGCTAACTAAACAGAACAGGAAAGGAAGGTTGCTGTCTGCAATCTGCCAAAACCCTATCAAAGACATAAGCCAACAAGCTGATATGGAAAAAGACCCTGAAGCAGCTAGGCTTCAAAAACTAAACCAGCACTCAGGTATTTTAAGAAGACAGAGCAAAAGAAATTCAGCTCACCCCAGCAGGGAATGGCAGAAATCCAGAAAAACAAAGCAAAAAAAAGTCAAAGCACAAATGCAAAAAGCCGAGCAGAAAACTTAGCTTTAGAAGAGCAGGAATTCAGACTGGTCTCCAAGGATTCAACAGAGAAATCACTCGCAGGGCAGAAGGGCATTGGCAGCCTTATATCAAGTCAGTAACTCCACTCAGCCAGTCATCATCATTAGGCTCAAGTGTTTGATAATCAGGCTCACTACCTTTCTTTACCAGAATAGGGAGTTCCTCGGGCCTCAGTAGTGAAGGGGAAAATGAACTCACAACAATGTCCCAACCGTCTGATAGGAAAAAAGGCCCTGAAGTCGCTAGACTTCAAAATCACTATATCAGCACTCAGGTATATTCTGAAAACAGAGAAAAGAGATCAACTGATCAGAGACAAAAATGGAATTCAGCCAGTCCCAACCAGGACTGGCTGAATACAAATACTAAGGAAACCAGACAAAATCTCATGGAATAATAGCAGGGCAAAAACTTAGCTTTTAGTAGACAGGAACTAAAACCGGATGCCAGAGCTCAGAGCAGAAAGGATCACCAGCAAACCCTGCAGGGCGTCGGCTGCCTTATATCCACTCAGAAATTCCAGATGTCCAATCACACTCCGCCTGTTCAGATAACAGGTTCTTCCCATCCCAATCAATTTCACTACCTCTCTTCACCAGCAGAGGGAGTTCATCAGACATCAAAGGTGAAGGGGAAAATGAACTCACAACAGGGTCCTCTCTAAAAAGGAAAACGACTCAGCGTAAGCTGACGCTCGTCACAATCAGCACTCTTAAATCAAAATTAACCGATCTGGAGGACTGCAGTAAGGGGAATAATTTGAAGATCAGGGAGATTCCTGAAAGCGTATTTCAGAATGATCTTTCTGGATACGCAAAGGCTATGTTTAAAAAGGCAGTACCAACTCTTTCGGATCTAGAGCCAAATATTGACTGGATCCACCATCTTCCATGCCCCAAGGGTCTATCTCAGGATAAACCTAGGGATACAATCTTGCGCATTCATTTTTTTGAAGCCAAAGAAAAGGTGCTACAAAACATTAGCGGAAAAGGCTCTCTTCCAGAATCTTATAGAGACATCAAAATCTTCTCTGATTTTTCGAAGGAGACTATGGAGGCTAGGAGAGCTTTCAGGGATGTTACTGCCAAATTAAGAAACCTCAAATACCTTACCATTGGGGCTTCCCAACTAAGTTGTTAGTTTGGTATAACAACAGAAATCATGTTATCAACACTGCTCACGAAGGTTTCAGGTTCCTAAAATTTATTTTGGAAGAACCAGAGTTTAGGGACAGAGAATGAAGCTACCGTTCTTTATCCACTAATGTATGTTTACATACTTAAACTAGTGGGATCCGTGGGGAACTTTGCCACATTTTTTTTATTTTACCCCGCAAATAGGTGAGACTCCAACCTTGTGAGTCCACCAGGAGGGCTCTTACAGTCTTCATCTCGGTTAAATTGACCTTATTAGGCTAACTGTTATTTAATACTTGTTTACACTCTACTGTTTTCATGATAATTCTTTCATATAATGTTAGGGGTCTTAATAGTCCCAATAAAAGATATGCCTTGCTGAAAGAAATTACCCACATACAAGCTGATGTAATCTGCTTGCAAGAGGTCAAGTTGGCGAATGATAATCAACCGATTTTTAAACATTAATCTTATCCACATTTGCTTAACCCTTTCACGACTTTTGACGCCACGTAGGCGTCATGAAAAGTCGTGACAATACGACCCATGACGCCTATGTGGCGTCATGAATTGATTGCCCCCCTGCGGGTCGGGTGACCGGGGTCACTGAAAGGTCACCCGACTCGCACACAAAGGACCCTTCAGAGTGAACACCTGGGGGTGTGGCTTAGCCCCCACATGCCTACGATCGCTCTGATTGGCTGTTAAAAGTGAAACTGCCAATCAGAGCGATTGTAATATTTCACCAATGAAAATTGGTGAAATATTACAAGCCAGCCATGGCCGATGCTGCAGTAGCATCGGACATGGCTGGACACCGAGACCCGACCCCCCCACACTGACTGACGGCACCGATCGGCTGCCGCCACTGTCTGACGGCACCGATCGGCAGCCGCCGTCATAATCTGCCCCCCCGCCTTCCCTCCGCCCCCCCAGCCCTCCGATCATCCCCTCTCACCCTCCGATCACCCCCTCTCACCCTCCTTTGTGCCTCCGATCTCCCACTATCCATCCCGGTGTCCCGCCGTCCAGCGTCATGGGCGCCGCCATCTTGGAAGATGGCGGGCGCATGCGCAGTGTGCCGAATCGAACCTGCAACGCTGCAGATTCATTCACTTATTTTGATCACTATAATAAACTTTCATAGTGATCAAAATAAAAAAAAGTAAATCACCGCCCCCCTTATCACCCCCATAGGTAGGGACAAATAATAAAAAAACAAAATATTTTTTTTTTATTTTTCCATTAGGGCTAGGGCTAGGGTTAGGGTTAGGGTTAGGGCTAGGGCTAGGGTTAGGGTTAGGGCTAGGGTTAGGGCTAGGGTTAGGGCTAGGGTTAGGGTTGGAATTAGGGTTAGGGTTAGAAATAGGGTTAGGGTTGGACTAAGGGTTAGGGTTGGACTAAGGGTTAGGGTTGGACTAAGGGTTGGAATTAGGGTTATGGTTGTAATTGGGATTAGGGTTGGGTTGAGGTTGGGATTACGGTTAGGCTTGTGGTTAGGGTTAGCGTTGGGATTTCGTTAGGGGTGTGTTGGGATTAGTGTTGTGGTTAGGGTTATGATTAGGGTTGGGATTAGGGTTAGGGGTGAGTTGGGGTTAGGGTTGGAGATAGAATTGAGGGGTTTCCACTGTTTAGGCACATCACGGGTCTCCAAACGCGACCTGGAGCCACCATTTATTCCAGCCAATTTTGCGTTCAAAAAGTCAAACGGTGCTCCATCCATTTCAAGCCCCGACATGTGCCCAAACAGTGGTGTACCCCCACTTATGGGGTATCAGGGTACTCAGGAAAAATTGCACAACAACTTTGGGGGTCTAATTTCTCCTGTTACCCTTGGGAAAATAAAAACATGGGGGCTAAAATAATTATTTTTGTGGAAAAAAAATGATTTTTTATTTTCACGGTTCTGCGCTATAAACTTCTGTGAAGCACTTTGGGGTTCAACGTGCTCACCACACATCTAGATAAGTTCCTTGGGGGGTCTAGTTTCCAAAATGGGGTCACTTGTGGGGGGTTTCCACTGTTTAGGTACATCAGGGGCTCTGCAAATGTAAAATGATGCCCACAGACCATTCCATCAAGTCAGCATTTCAAAACGTCACTACTTCCATTCCGAGCCCCAACGTGTCCCTGAACAGTGCCCACCCCCACATATGGGGTACCAGTGTACTCAGGACAAACTGGACAACAACTTTTGGGGTCCAATTTATACGGTTACCCTTGTGAAAATAAAAAATAGTGGGCTAAAAATAATTTTTTGAGGAAAAAAAATAATTTTTTATTTTCACAGCTCTGCGTTATAAACTTCTGTGAAGCACTTGGGGGTTCAAAGTGCACACCTCACATCTACATTAGTTCCTTGGGTGATCTAGTTTCCAAAATGGGGTCATTTTTGGGGGGTTTGCACTGTTTATGTACATCAGGGGCTCTGCAAACATAACATGATGCCCACAGACCATTCCATCAAGTCTTCATTTCAAAGCGTCACTACTTCCCTTCCGAGCCCCAACGTGTGCCCAAACAGTGGTCCCCCCCACTTATGGGGTACCAGCATACTCAGGACACACTGGACAACAACTTTTGGGGTCCAATTTATTCTGTTACCCTTGTGAAAATAAAAAATAGTGGACTAAAAATCATTTTTTTAGGAAATAAAATATTTTTTTATTTTCACGGCTCTGCGTTATATACTTCTGTGAAGCACTTGGGGGTTCAAAGTGCTCACCACACATCTAGATAAGTTCCTTGGGTGATCTAGTTTCCAAAATGGGGTCATTTGTGGGGGGTTTCCACTGTTTAGGTACATCAAGGGCTCTGCAAACGTAACATGACGCCCACAGACCATTCCATCAAGTCTTCATTTCAAAGCGTCACTACTTCCCTTCCGAGCCCCAAAGTGTGCCCAAACAGTGGTACCCCCCACATATGGGGTACCAGCATACTCAGGACAAGCTGGACAACAACTTTTGGGGTCCAATTTATCCTGTTACCCTTGTGAAAATAAAAAATAGCAGGCTAAAAATTTATTTTTTGAGGAAAAAAAAATATTTTTATTTTAACGGCTCTGCGTTATAAACTTCTGTGTAGCACCTGGGGGTTCAAAATGCTCACTATGCATCTCGATAAGTTCCTTAGGGGGTCTAGTTTCCAAAATGGGGTCATTTGTGGGGGAGCTCCAAAGTTTATGCACACAGGGGCTCTGCAAACACGACATGGTGTCAGGCTAATGATTGGAGCTAATTTTCCATTCAAAAAGTCAAATGACGTTCCTTCCCTTCTGAGCCATGCCATGCGCTCAAACAGTGGTTTCCCCCCACATATGGGGTACCAGTGTACTCAGGACAAACTGGACAACAACTTTTGGGGTCCAATTTATCCTGTTACCCTTGGGAAAATAAAAAATAGCGGGCTAAAAAATCATTTTTGAGGAAAAAAAATATTTTTTTATTTTCATGGCTCTGCATTTATATACTTCTGAGAAGCACTTGGGGATTAAGAGTGCTCACTACACATCTAGATAAGCTCCTTGGGGGTACCAGTTTCCAAAATGGGGTCACTTGTGGGGGGTTTCTACTGTTTAGGCACACAGGGGCTCTGCAAACGCAACATGACGCCCGCAGAACATTCCATCAAAGTCTGCATACCAAAATGGCGCCCCTTCCCTTCTGAGCTCTCCCGTGCTCCCAAACAGTGGTTCCCCCCCACATATGGGGTATCGGTGTACTCAGGACAAATTGCACAACAACGTTTGTGTTTCAATTTCTCCTGTTACCCTTGTGAAAATAAAAAATAGCGGGCTAAAATATCATTTTTGAGCAAAAAAAATGATTTTTTATTTTCACTGCTCTGCGTTATAAACTTCTGTGAAGCACTTGGGGGTTCAAAGTGCTCACCACACATCTAGATAAGTTCCTTCGAGGGTCTAGTTTCCAAAATGGGGTCACTTGTGGGGGAGCTCCAATGTTTAGGCACACAGGGGCTCTCCAAATGCGACATGGTGTCCGCTAACGATTGGAGCTAATTTTCCAATCAAAAGTCACATGGCGCTCCTTCCCTTCCGGGCCCTGCCGTGCGCCCAAACAGTGGTTTATGACCACATATGAGGTATCAATGTACTCAGGAGAAATTGCCCAACAAATTTTAGGATCCATTTTATCCTGTTGCCCATGTGAAAATGAAAAAACTGAGGCTAAATAAAATTTTTGTGAAAAAAAAAGTACTTTTTTTTTTTACGGATCAATTTGTGAAGCACCTGGGGGTTCAAAGTGCTCACTATGCATCTTGATAAGTTCCTTGGAGGGTCTAGTTTCCAAAATGGGGTCACTTGTGGGGGAGCTCCAATGTTTAGGCACACAGGAGCTCTCCAAATGCAACATGGCAACCGCTAAATATTCAAGCAAATTTTCCATTGAAAAAGTAAAATGGCGCTCCTTGCCTTCTGAGCCCTGCCATGCGCCCAAACAGTGGTTTATGACCACATATGAGGTATCGGTGCACTCAGAAGAAATTGCGCAACAAATTTTAGGATACATTTTATCCTGTTACCCATGTGAAAATGAAAAAACTGATGCTAAAAGAAAATTTTGGTTGGAAAAATTAAAATGTCCATTTTTTCATTCCATGTTGCTTTAGTTCCTGTGAAGCACCTGAAGGGTTAATAATCTTCTTGAATGTAGTTTTGAGTAGCTTGAGGGGTGCAGTTTTTAGAATGGTGTCACTTTTGGGTATTTTCTGCTATATAGACCCCTCAAAGTGACTTCAAATGTGAGGTGGTCCCTAAAAAAAAATGGTTTTGTAAATTTTGTTGTAAAAATGAGAAATCGCTGGTCAACTTTTAACCCTTATATCTTCCTAACGAAAAAAAATGTTGTTTCCAAAATTGTGCTGATGTAAAGTAAACATGTGGGAAATGTTATTTATTAACTATTTTGTGTCACATACCTCTCTGGTTTAACAGAATAAAAATTCAAAATTTGAAAATTGCAAAATTTTCAAAATTTTCACCAAATTTCCATTTTTTTCACAAATAAACGCAAAAATTATCGACCTAAATTTACCACTAACATGAAGCCCAATATGTCACGAAAAAACAATCTCGGAATCGCTAGGATGCGTTGAAGCGTTCCTGAATTATTACCTCATAAAGGGACATTGGTCAGAATTGCAAAAAATGGCCAGGTCGTTAAGGTCAAAATAGGCTGGGTCATAAAGGGGTTAAAGCACTTTCTCCATCAAAGACGGTGGGAGTGATTACAATGATCCGGGGTGCTGTCTCATTTCAACTTGTCAATGAGGTAGCAGACTCATTGGGCAGATTCCATATTCTCGTTTGTGTATTAAATAATGCACCTTGCATGGTAGTGAACATTTATGCTCCAAACAAAAACCAAATCTCTTTTCTGAATAGATTACTTAAATAAGTTAATGAGGTCAAAACAGGAGAGGTCATCATGCTGGGAGACTTTAATATTGTTCCTGACAGCACAATTGATTCTTCTAAGGTGCATTATAAAGCTCCTGTGCTGAAAAATTAGCTAAAGCAAAATGAGCTCTCTGACATCTTTCGGTGTCTAAATACTTCTTCCCGAGAGTACTCGCACCACACGGATGTTCAT
The DNA here is from genome assembly GCF_039654945.1 of Dendrobates tinctorius. Taxonomy (NCBI): domain Eukaryota; kingdom Metazoa; phylum Chordata; class Amphibia; order Anura; family Dendrobatidae; genus Dendrobates; species Dendrobates tinctorius. The sequence goes on along the minus strand of NW_027361707.1, from coordinate 59,927,778 downwards.
GGCACTGCTTCACGCACCGACTTAATCCTGACGAATGTTTTCACTTTGAGTACATTTAGGAGCTTCAAGTTCCTTAAAAAAATCATTATCAGATCATTTCCCTGTTTTGGCAGAGTTTTCCATAGGCCCGAATTCCGAAAATGCATTCCTCTGGAAATATAACCCAACCTTACTTAAGATACCAGAATATGGGCAGGAAATAGAGAACCTAATTACTAACTACTTTAGAGAGAACGCGTCTCCTGAAACGGACGCTTTCACTTTATGGAATGCGCCTAAGGCTGTTATCAGAGGCGGTCTCACCCAGATCGCTTCTAGATATAAGAAGAAAAATAGAGAAAACATTATCAATCTACAGGCTCAAATTTGTAAGAAAGAGCAACAACAGAGCAATTTGCTATCTCCATCTTCTTCAATCCAAGCAGAGATCTTGGGACAAACACTGAGGTCTGATATCTCTCTGGAATATGATTCCATGATTAGGGCCTCTAGATTCAAATTTTATACATCCATCAATAGACCCACTAAATTTATGATGGCGAGACTAAAGTGGGAGAGAATTAATAGGAGAATCAACAAAATCACTACTCCGGCAGGCAAAACTTTAATTCATCCTAAAGACATTGTTAATTCTTTCGCAGAATTTTTCCATAACTTGTACAACTTAAAGGAAGATTCTGATACTCCCAATGAGGACTCAAGCTCTATAAATGCTTTTCTATCTAGCAATAACTTACCTAAGATTTCTCTGGTTGATCTTGACTTTGTTAACAGACCTTTCAAAGTAAAAGAAGTGATTGATACCGTAAATAAACTCAAAACTCAGAAGGCTCCAGGACCAGATGGTTTTTGTAATGAATATTTTAGGTCATTTTCAGGTCTTCTTGCTCCCCATCTGGTGTCAGTCTTTGAAACTGCATCCTCTCGGGGCTCCTTTCCAAAAGACATGTTGGAAGCAACAATTATCATGATTCCTAAAGGGGGGAGACCCTGAGAGGATTTGGGATTACAGGCCGATTTAATTGATCAATAGTGACACCAAAATATACTCCAAAATTTTATCAGATTGTTTAAAAAATGTCTTACCATCCTTACTCACAGACGATCAGATTGGTTTCATAAAGGGGCGTCAGGCTTTGGATGGAACAAGGAGAGTTATAAATTTGATTTAAAAAAATCGAGTCATGTGGCTCTCAAGCGGTCTTTTTGACATTGGATGCCGAAAAAGCTTTTGACAAACTGAACTGGTCATACCTCAAAGCCACCCTTGAAAATTTTGGTTTTGACCAGAGATTTCGGTCTTAAGTCTTCGCACTTTACTCGGCGCCCAGTGCAAGAATATAGGTCAATAATTTTTTTGTCTGAAAAATTTGTTATTTCTAATGGCACGAGGCAGGGTTGCCCGTTGTGACCTATATTGTTCGTCCTTGCCATTAAACCCCTTGCTGAAAGAATTAGATTCAATACTGACATCCAAGGTTTTTAAACCTTTCATCGTGAGTATAAAATTGGTCTGTTTGCGGACGACTTGTCTTTGACTCTACTTGACCCTAGAAAATCCATTGCTGCATTGAATCTGGATTTGGAGTTCTTCTCTAAGGCCTCCTTTTTTAAGATCAACAAGAATAAATCTAACTATTTGACCTTTAATATGGATAATCGGGAGATTGAAGAGCTTGGGAAGGAGAATGAGTTCACATGGGAGGAAAGAGGGATAAAATACTTGGGGATCATTAAAACTATTAATTTACTAAATATTATTAAAACAAACTTGAATGAGATCCGCAGGACTATTTCTCTTGATACATCTTTTCATTCAGGTCTAGATCTCTCTTTATTCTTGAAAATACTGACTACTAAAACTATTATTCTGCCGAAAATTATCTACTTCTTAGGTCTTTGCCTTTGACCATCCCTCATAATTTTATTAACAAGATTCAAAATTTGATTAACTATTTTATTTGGGGAGGGAAAAAGGTCAGAATCTTGTGTGATCTACTGTATAAAAGCAAACGTAATGGAGGTCATGCTTGCCAAACATATATACATACTATTAGGTGCTGTTGATTAAACAAAGTTGGTATTGGTTTTGTGACATGCCTTGTCCTGCTTGGATTAATTTGGAAATTGATTTGGGTAGTCATGTTTTAGCCAAAGAACATTTCCTCAACTTTATATTTCACCATCCGAGGTTGATTTCATCTCTTCCAATTTTTAAGCCCTTAATACTGGCCTGGAGATAACTTTCAAAGCTTCCAAAATCACACTCCAATCAGGCTCAGTTTGAGAGATTCCCCATACAATTCTTGGCCTCTGTATGTAACATCCCTCTGTCGAAACTTTGGCTCAGCTCGGACATTAAAACAGTTAGAAGCCTCCACAAGGAAGATGAATTTTTCACCTTTAGGGAGGTTAAGTCTAAATATAATATGCTGTCATCCGAGTTGATGCCCTTCTTGATTTTAAAGGAGCATATTAAGAAATTTAAACAAATCAAAAATATGAATTTGGGGATATTTGTATCACTGCTGTGCAGTACTAACAACAAAAACACATGGAGTTTAAAAAACTTATATAATTATTTCAACGGTGATCTGGCTAGCTCAAGTAATGCATACATGAGGAGGTGGGAGTCTGATTTAAATTTGGCAATTGGGGTTGAACATTGGGACAATGCCATTAGATCCACCTACCAGTCTACTCTTTCAATGACTCTTCATGAATCCTTTTTCAAGATTCTGACTAGGTGGTATTTCACCCCTATTAGACTATCACACATAAATCAAGAACATTCGCCTCTTTGTTGGAGGAATTGGGGCCAACAAGGAAATCTCTTTCACCTGTTTTAGGGTTGCCCAAAGATTAAAAATGTTTGGAACAGTGTGTAGCTGCATATTACTTCCTTTTACCAAAATTTTAAAATTACACCTCAAAGAGCTCTGTTATCTCTTGATCTGGAGCTAGTTGATCCATCTGTTAAATTTATCATACATATTTTTCTAGTTATTAAAAATACAATTGCCTTTTGGTGGAAGAAACCCGACCCACCAATATTTTTTGAAATTCTGGTTAAGATCCATCAGCACAGTTCCATAGAAAAGAGATTTGCAATTGTAAATGACGGAATATGCAAATACTCCAACAAATGGAAGGTTTGGAATACTAAATTTTTCAACGCTTACTCATATTTGGTCTTGTTTGAATTTGTTAGCTTGACTTCAAATATATACATTGTGTACGCGGTTGCGATAACTTAATTTTGTATATTCATGTACTAGTAAGGTATAGTCAAATAGACTTGAGTTCTCTATTTTTTTATCCCCTTAACCATTTTCCCTTGGTTTCCTTTTCTTTCCCTCCCCTCTTCCTATCCCCTGTTATTTTACTAAAAATCTAATAAAATGTTTGAAAAGAAAGCATTGGCACCCTTGAAATTGTTCCAGAAAATGAAATATTTCTCAAAGAAAATGTTTTCAATTATACGTTTTGTTATACACATGAAGATTTCCTTTGTGTGTATTGGAATGACACAAAAATAGAGAAAAAAAGGCAAATTGGACATAATTTCACAATATATACACTTATTTCCTTAGGCAAATAGAGGCCGCTAACTAAGGACCCTAATAAAACATAACTTTTAAATTATATTATTAAATAGCGGAAAATACCCTACTTATTAAAAATGCATAATACTATGATCAGGAGCTAAAGTCAAGTAGGCATATCCTGATTTTAGATAGGTAAAGTGCTAGTGCTTTTAATTCAGCGGATTTCTCTCACAAGTATTTTGCATAAATCATATCAAATTTAAATACTATTCTCCCAGCTACTAGCTCCCTAAGCATGTTTCACTACACATGCGTCATCAGGGGAATGGGGCTCATTCCTTAATGCTCATTCCGATACACACAAAGGAAATAAACATGTACACTATATAGCAAAATGTGTAACTGCAATAATCCTCTGGGTGAAATACTTAACTTTCTGGAACAATTTCAATGGTACGAACACTTTCAGCCATGATTGTATGACATGGTTGACCACAGGTTTTATATGCCCCTATTTCCATCTGATGTACATAATTAAAAGAGCTACACTGCTTGAACGGACATATTCAGCCATGCATACACTGTGTCCTTTCTCTGAAGAAATTCTAAAGCCAAGTCCTATGGATTTCTTGATCAAAAAATTGTACCATTGGCAAGAACTTGTCTATTTGTTCTGGGCACACTGTCATGTCCAGCTTTTAGCATATTGTTAGAGGATTCAGTGGCTTTGTCACAGCCAAGTGGAACAGGGTATCATTAACGATTAAAATAAGTTATCTTTGAAAAATCTATTGACCGATCTCAAGTTAGGTATCAAATTACACTTTTCTGTCCTGTGCTTTTCCAGTGCTTATCCCAATGCTATGTATTCTGCATTCTTTTAACCATGACTATATTTATATCTACTCCCTATCCATCATGTCATCTATACTGTAGCATTGCTGTTTCTGTTTTGTCTACCATTGCTTGCCTTAGATTTCTGAACATATTATTCTTACTTGTCTCATCCTTTTGCTTTGACAATGACACTGCCACTATACAGCCACACCAGCCCAATATTTTCTGACTGCACACTTTGTTTTATAGTGTATACTGGACTGGTTATTTTGGGGTTGCTGTTGCTAACCCTACACTGCTAGGCATCTCTTACACTTACCTGTCTATTTTTAATACCTTATGGCTTTAGCCACCGATATTTCCGCTGCATAGCTACACATCTCCTATTGTGTTTTATGGCTATACTCTACTGCTGTTTGGTAGCGTACTTTACTGAAGACAACCAAACATGAAACAGCTCGAAAAAGAGATCCAAATTTTAATGTGGCTTCTTGACCAGCCATTGCATATTAATTTTTAAACAGCATAATAAAAAGCCTTTTGTATTTGTTTAATCAGTTTGAGAACTGAAAATCTGGGGTAATTCTTGCACTACTCTGTGTTGTTAAATCCACAGCTGCTTCTGTTTGCACTGCTTGTGTATGCAACTGCAATTTGGGCCTCTAACTCAAAAAATGAATAATTTTTGGACTGTGTTAGTATTTATATAAAATTCTGACAATGAAGTGTGCTGTTCAACAGGCTGTTGGTTTTCACCAGTTGCCATCCATTTTCTCCTAGCCAGATAGGTTGAGGTCTCTTGCACAGTAATAAGGTTGTGTTTGTGTTAAACAGATCAATAGTGGTACAAAACACACTAGGTAACCTTTTTAACATTATATACTCTTCTGGACAAATAGAGCTTTTACAGTATTAAGATTCACAGTGAAGAAACTTATTTGCTGTGGATCAACTTTTTCTGGAAAACTTGGCTAAGTTGGTGACATCATTTTTTTAAAAAATAGCTCAGCTCTAATTAACATCCATAATAGTTCTTTTAAATGTTATAGTATGTGTCATACACAAATGTTCACTGTGATGTAGATGCAGCCTCTCTTCTCCTTTCTGGCTTGCTAATGGATTTTATTACAAACCAGCCACCTGATAACACGTTTTTCCATTCACAGATTAGAGGGTGTGCTTTTCTCAATACTTTTTATGCAAGCCAGATCTCTGATCAAGCCTGATGGTTTATGCGCAAATACTGATGCACATCAGCAAATATAGCTGCAAGACCTGAACATCCAGGTTCAGTCCTAGCTATCAAACAGGTTCCTACAGTTCCATAGATTTCTGGGTCAACACATTTCTGCAAGTTGCAACAACTGGCCATTTTTGCTATAGATTTACTATCATGTCCAGCCACCAGTGTAATTTTGATGGGATGTTAAGTATGGCTGGTGGATTTCCCAGCAAAGTTGACAAGGTAATCCATTACAAGTGTGAAAAATCCAATATTTGTCCACATGGATCAGTGTAGATTTTCATGAACCATCAGTTGATGCCATTGATGAATTAGACTGTACCATTTATACAGTATGCTTGCCTGACTGTCCATTGATTGTTGTCTACACCATTCTTCAGCCGCTAGTGCTCATGGATCACACTCTTGTGAGCATTACACCTTGTCCATCTTGTATCTATATGTTAGTACTGCTGACAGAGCTGCTGTCTCAGGCCCTAAACTAACAAAGCAACACAAAATTACCATTGGCCTCTGTGGTTTTGTTGTTTTATTTATAAGCTTCTATGGGTAGCCTGAAAAACGCACGTAAGAAAGCAGTTATTTTTTAAACGCAGAATCATAGCTTTTCTGGTCTATATAAATGACACACATGAAAAATGCTGTTTTAAATCTACGCTAAAAATAATTAAAATGTGGAATAAATAAGAGGAAAAATGAATGAAAAATGTAACAAAAATGAAATAACCAGAGAAGAATGGTATTGTATAGTTTGGTGCAAACAACTGCAAAAAGCATCAGTGAACACGACCTTTTGGACACAAAAAACAAGAGTATAGCAAAGTTTCCATAAAAATAAAAATGTTTTGGCTGTTACAACTAAGAATTAATGAACAAATTATTAAATCCAAAGGTTCTTACATCCCTGATTCCATTCCAGATTCGAGTCTACACCCTGCTGTCAAGGGAAAGCTGGTGAATGTTCCTCACTGCCAATGCCCCTTCTGACTTCTTGTTCTGCCAGTGTATAAAGAAATACCATATATGCTTGAGTATAAGCTGACACAAATATAAGCCGAGGCACCTATTTTTGCCACGGAAAACTGGGTAAGCTTATGGACTTGAATATAAGCCGGGTATACATTATCCCCTCATCCCTGTCCTGGTATGCGTGGCTCCCCCGTCACTGTCCTGGTATGCGTGGTTCCCCCAGTCGCTGTCATGGTATGCGTGGCTCCCTACGTCACTGTCCTGGTATGCCTTGCTCCCCCCTCCCGTCCTTGTATGCATGCTTCCTATTACGAAAAAAACAAACATCCTACTCATCCTTCAGTGGTCCCTCGCAGCACCTCGTTATGGCTTCCAGCAGCTCTTCCTGTGCTAAGCGATCACATGGCACTGCTCATCATAGGTAATGAATATTCCCTCCTTACCCATGGGACTGGAGACACGTGCATATTCATTACCTTAATAAGCGATGCCATGTGATCGCTCAGAACAGGAAGAACTGCCAGAAGACAGCACCAGCAAGATGATGAGAGGGCCCCTGGACCAACATTATGCAGAACACACTGGAGGGTGAGTATGATGTCTTCTGGAAGTCAAAGACTTTTAGCTGCAGTACAGGCTGTAGCCACAGACACTGGTTCCTGCCTCTGTCACCCGCTGCTCCACCACTCCCGCTCCCCCTTCCCCGCCAGCAAGAGAAGAGCAACTTTGACTTTTTTAGGGTCGAGTCGGGTTTCATGAAACCCGACTTTCTCAAAAGTTGAGTCGAACAAAATCGGTCAACTATAGGGAAAAGTCGGGAAAAGTCGTGAAACACGAAACCCAATGCAAGTCAATGGGGAGAAAAGTCGGCAGTGAGTGGAGGACTGTAAACACACCTGGCATGAATTTTAACTCCAGAGGCAGTGAAATATCTCTCTCTCTCTTCTCTCTAGAATCATAGAATCATAGAATCATAGAATCGTAGAGTTGGAAGGGACCTCCTGGGCCATCTGGTCCAACCCCCTGCTCAAAGCAGGATTCGCTAAATCATCCCAGTCAGATGTCTGTCCAGCCTCTGTTTGAAGTCTTCCATTGAAGGAGAACTCACCACTTCTCGTGGCAGCCTGTTCCACTCATTGATCACTCTAACTGTCAAAAAGTTTTTTCTAATATCTAATCTGTGTCTCCTCCCATTCAGTTTCATCCCATTGCTTCTAGTCTTTCCTTGTGCAAATGAGAATAAAGTTGATCCTTCTACAATGTGACAGCCCTTGAGATATTTGTAGACAGCTATTAAGTCTCCTCTCAGTCTTCTCTTTTGCAAACTAAACATTCCCAAATCCTGCAACCTTTCCTCATAAGACAGGGTTTGCAGACCGGTCACCATTCTGGTCGCTCTTTTCTGAACTTGCTCCAGTTTGTTGATGTCTTTTTTAAAATGTGGTGCCCAAAACTGGACACAATATTCCAGATGAGGTCTGACCAAAGAGGAGTAGAGGGAAATAATGACTTCACGTGATCTAGACTGTATGCTTCTGTTAATACATCCTAGAATTGCATTTGCCTTTTTTGCTGCTGCATCACACTGTTGACTCATATTCAGTCTGTGATCTATTAGTATACCCAAGTCTTTTTCACATGTGCTGTCACTTAGCCCTATTCCTCCCATTCTATATAAGCTTTTTCATTTTTATTGCCCAGATGTAGTACTTTGCATTTCTCCCTGTTAAAAACCATTCTGTTAGTTGCTGCCCACTTCTCCAGTTTATTTAAATCTTTTTGAATCCTCTCTCTCTCTTCTCTAGTATTAGCTATCCCTCCTAGCTTTGTGTCATCAGCAAATTTAATCAGTTTACCCTCAATTCCTTCATCTAAATCATTGATAAAGATGTTGAACAATACAGGGCCCAGGACAGAGCCCTGTGGTACCCCACTTGAGACATTCTTCCAACTGGATGTGCAGCCATTTACGACTACTCTTTGGGTCCGATCACTAAGCCAGTTATGAATCCACCTAACAGTTGCCTTGTCCATTCCATACTTAGTCATTTTTTCAATAAGGATTGTATGAGAGACTTTGTCAAATGCTTTGCTGAAGTCAAGATATACTATATCTACAGCATTTCCTTGATCCACCCAATCAGTGATACCGTCATAGAAGGAAATTAAGTTAGTCTGACATGACTTATTAGTTACAAACCCATGCTGACTCTGTTTAATCACTTCATTCTTATCCAGGTATTGACATACATGTTGTTTAATAATTTGTTCAAAGATCTTTCCTGGTATAGAAGTCAGACTCACCGGCCTATAGTTGCCTGGGTCCACCTTCTTCCCCTTTTTGAAGATAGGAACAACATTTGCTCTTCTCCAGTCTTCTTGCACTTCTCCTGTTCTCCAAGAATTTTCAAAGATTATGGAGAGGGGTTCAAAAATTTCTTCTGCTATCTCCTTCAGTACTCTGGGGTGTAATTCATCTGGACCTGGAGACTTGAATTCATTTAGGTTAGCTAAGTGTTTCCTCACTATCTTTCTGTTTATAGATATCCTGGATTCTTCTATTCCCTTAATAGGACAGTGAATAACAGTTGATGTTATATTTCCTTTCTGAGAGAAAACAGATGCAAAATAGGAATTTAAAAGTTCAGCCTTCTCAACATCCTGTCTTACCTTTTCATCCTGTAAAAATCCTATAGCACCTTTGACTTTTCTTTTACTTTTGACATATCCCCAAAATCCTTTATTATTGCTTTTGACATCTCTTGCAAGCCTCAATTCATTTTCAGCTTTAGATAATCTGATTTGTGCCCTGCAGGTTCTGCAGACAGCATTATATTCTTCTTTAGATATGCCTCCCTCTTTCCATTTTATAAACATTTTTTTCTTCCTTTTTAGCATGTGCTTAAGTTCTGTGTTCATCCATCCTGGTTTCCTTAAATGCTTCCTATTCTTCCCTCTTTTCGGAATTGTCAACAACTGAGCTTTGAGAATTTCATTTTTCAAGATTTCCCATCCTTCCTGGACATTTTTGTCTTTAAGGATATCCATCCATTGGATCCCTCCAATTCTCTTTCTGAATCCCTTAAAATCTGCCTTTCTGAAATCTAACCTTGACGTCTGAGTCTTCACAGGTCTTCCGCCTCTAGTTATCCAAAATTCTAAAATAGCATGGTCGCTACCTCCTAGGGTCCCAGCCACTTTTACCTCCTCAACCATTTCCTCCCTGTTTATAAGGATTAGATCCAAGGTAGCAGTTCCCCTTGTTTTCTCCATTACCTTTTGGAAGATAAAGTTGTCAGCAAGAGAGGATAAGAATTTCCTTGACCTGTTAGTTTTGCCTGAGAGAGATTCCCAACAAATGTCTGGATAGTTGAAATCTCCCATGACAACTATGTCATATTTTTTGGAGAACTTGGCCATTTGATGCATAAAGAGTTCATCCATATCTTCAGCTTGCACAGGCGGCCTGTAGTAAATGCCTCTCTCCCTCCCACTCCCACTCCAGCTATGCTCCCGCTACGTTCCCGCTACGCTATGCTTCTCTCATTGACCGCATGGCCAACTTCATACTGTGGTCGGGTTTCGTTTGGCGAAAGTCGGCGACTTTTGAATCTGACTGACCTGTTTCGCTCAACTCTACTGCCAGCCCTTTGGGATTATTGACTAGTGTAGAAGCCAAGGGGGGCATTTTCATCACAAAAAAATTGCTGAAAAACTCAGCTTATACACGAGTATATACGGTAGTGAATGGGTGTTTCTGACATTTTGGCAAAAAATATGCCACATAATTTGTCACTGTTTCTGTTCTGTTAAAGTTGGAATGTATGCTTAACACATGCTATTATATGCATACAAAGAGGATTTCTATTAGTTAGGTATGATTGAACACATGCAGTACATACAAACATGTTCTCACATTATCATAAAGGCATTGTATTATACACACAAGTGTGAATAAGTTCAATTAAGGTATATTGAATTTCAGATTCTATTCATATTTTTTCAAAATTTTGCATAGGTGATGTGTGAAAAGATCCTGAAACACAGAAGCATGAACAAACACGTATACATATCTACTTTACATTATATGTGGCCTCTCTGGCAGCTTTTCTTTGTAAGAAATATAACTGTTTATATCAGCCGCTTATTTCAGCAGCCTCAAAAAATATATACAGTAGTTGTTCTATCATCTCCCTTCTTTCAACAATACCCCCTCCAGTAGCCACAAAGGCTTCTACTCGTGTTTTCTTAGGTAACGGGAGGAGTAGCATAAACTACTTTTAGAGAAGAGTGCTACTGTGATCTACTCAACCCTCTGTTGGAGTGCTACCTAGCCCCACTACCCAAAATGTTTATCGCCTACTTATTCCAAACGTATGGAGATTGCGACATGAAACTAATTCCTGTTTCACTAGTGCACTCTCTGCTTGTGCAAATAAGATGCAAAATGCAGGTTGTACATAAATGGGTACTTTGAAAATCAAGTTTGGGAAATTGTAAATGTAACAGTTTGCTCACATATACACTGAGCTTCTCGGTGCATGCTGACAAAAATGTTAATGCCGTGATTTTCCTGCCAGTTTGATAATAATTTTTAAGAAATCTTCAACCAAATTGCTTATGAGGTTGATTCATTGAAGAGCTGATTTTCTGCATTGCCTTACTTTGCCTTATTTATTTTCATATCAATGGCAAGTTTTATTGCCATCATAAAACTAGGTCAAAACAAATTTAATGTGAATAAACTAAATAATAATATCCCATGGTGTGAAAACATAGAAAAAAATCAGTGTGATTCTATTACAGTGCCTACAAGTAGTATTCAACCCCCTGCAGATTTAGCAGGTTTACACATTCGGAATTAACTTGGCATTGTGACATTTGGACTGTAGATCAGCCTGGAAGTGTGAAATGCACTGCAGCAAAAAAGAATGTTATTTCTTTGCTTAATTTTTTTTAAAATTGTGAAAAGTTTTTTCAGAGGGTCATTTATTATTCAACCCCTCAAACCACCAGAATTCTGTTTGGTTCCCCTAAAGTATTAGGAAGTATTTCAGGCACAAAGAACAATGAGCTTCACATGTTTGGATTAATTATCTCTTTTTCCAGCCTTTTCTGACTATTTAAGACCCTCCCCAAACTTGTGAACAGCACTCATACATGGTCAACATGGGAAAGACAAAGGAGCATTCCAAGGCCATCAGAGACAAGATCGTGGAGGGTCACAAGGCTGGCAAGCGGTACAAAACCCTTTCCAAGGAGTTGGGCCTACCTGTCTCCACTGTTGGGAGCATCATCCGGAAGTGGAAGGCTTATGGAATACTGTTAGCCTTCCACGGCCTGGACAGCCTTTGAAAGTTTCCTCCCGTGCCGAGGCCAGGCTTGTCCGAAGAGTCAAGGCTAACCCAAGGACAACAAGGAAGGAGCTCCGGGAAGATCTCATGGCAGTGGGGACATTGGTTTCAGTCAATACCATAAGTAACGTATTCCACCGCAATGGTCTCCGTTCCAGACGAGCCCGTAAGGTACCTTTACTTTCAAAGCGTCATGTCAAGGCTCGTCTACAGTTTGCTCATGATCACTTGGAGGACTCTGAGACAGACTGGTTCAAGGTTCTCTGGTCTGATGAGACCAAGATCGAGATCTTTGGTGCCAACCACACACGTGACGTTTGGAGACTGGATGGCACTGCATACGACCCCAAGAATACCATCCCTACAGTCAAGCATGGTGGTGGCAGCATCATGCTGTGGGGCTGTTTCTCAGCCAAGGGGCCTGGCCATCTGGTCCGCATCCATGGGAAGATGGATAGCACGGCCTACCTGGAGATTTTGGCCAAGAACCTCCGCTCCTCCATCAAGAATCTTAAGATGGGTCGTCATTTCATCTTCCAACAAGACAACGACCCAAAGCACACAGCCAAGAAAACCAAGGCCTGGTTCAAGAGGGAAAAAATCAAGGTGTTGCAGTGGCCTAGTCAGTCTCCTGACCTTAACCCAATTGAAAACTTGTGGAAGGAGCTCAAGATTAAAGTCCACATGAGACACCCAAAGAACCTAGATAACTTGGAGAAGATCTGCATGGAGGAGTGGGCCAAGATAACTCCAGAGACCTGTGCCGGCCTAATCAGGTCTTATAAAAGACGATTATTAGCTGTAATTGCAAACAAGGGTTATTCCACAAAATATTAAACCTAGGGGTTGAATAATAATTGAACCACACTTTTATGTTTACAATTTATTAAAATTTAACTGAGCAACATAATTTTTTGTTTTTCAAGATTTATGCATCTGTTAATAAATCCTGCTCTTGTTTGAAGTTTGAAGGCTCTAACTTATTTGCATCTTATCAAACCTGCTAAATCTGCAGGGGGTTGAATACTACTTGTAGGCACTGTATAAGCACAGAATACCATTTTTCATAAGTATATTAATTATTACATGAATGTGATGTACTATTACATTAAATTTATTATGATTTTTAGTAACAAAGGAAAGAAAGAAAATAAATCCTTTATCTAACATATAAAGCTCAAAGTGTGTATGTATGTGTGTATGTGTGTGTGTGTATGTGTGTATGTCCGGGATAGGCATCCGCACCGTCGCAGCTACGGCCACAAAATTTGGCACAGTCACACGTCTTGACCCCAAGAGCGTCCTAAGCTATGTTGTGAGGCAAAATTTTAACCCCGCGCGTTCCAAATCACCAAACAATTTTGCCCCTATCTACATACTGAGGGAAAAAGTGTGCGCGCGTCAAGCCCCACCCCTCATTATGATATCATAATGCCCCTATTTGCATACTGGGGAAGCAGTGTGTGCGTATCAAGCCCGCCCCTCATTATGATGTCACAATGGTTGCCATGGTGACGCTGATGTCATCATAGGTTGCAAGCCCTGCCGCCGCTCATTATGATGTCATAATGGTTGACTATGGGATGGAGGATGTGTGATGGGTATATGGGCACTGGACTATGGGATGGAGGATATGTATGATGGGTATCTGGGCACGGGACTATGGGATGGAGGATATGTATGATGGGTATATGGGCACGGGACTATGGTATTGCGGACATGTATGATGGGTATATGGGCGCGGGACTATGGGATGGAAGATATGTATGATGGGTATATAGGCATGGGACTATGGGATGGAGGATATGTATGATGGGTATATGGGCATGAGACTATGAGATGAAGGATGTATGATGGGTATATGGACACTCGACTATGGAATGGAGGATATGCATGACGGGTATATGGGCACGGGACTATGGGATGGCGGATATGTATGATGGGTATATGGGCACAGGACTATTGGATGGAGGATATGTATGATGGGTATATGGGCACGGGACTATGGGATGAAGGATGTATGATGGGTATATGGGCACTCGACTATGGGATGGAGGATATGTATGATGGGTATATGGGCACGGGCCTATGGGATCATGGATATGTATGATGGGTATATGGGCACGGGGCTATGGAATGGAGGACAATTATAATTTGTTATAACTAACCACAGTTAGTTACTATGCCCGGGAAGCGCCGGGCTCTTCAGCTAGTTTTAAATAAAGTAAAAATTTATTGACTGGCTTTTAGTTGTCATTTTATTATATTGAAAACTGCATAAGAAGATAATGGTTCATTAAAGTTGATGCATACAGTGTCCATTTTAGGACATGATCAGATATCAAGTCAAACATCAGAATAATTTCAGTTTCAAGCTAAGTACCCTGCCTGAGAACTGACTTTGACATGTGAAACTGATTTCTGACTTTGACATTTGACTATGATACCAGACTTTGTTAAAGGACTTTAACATCTGACTTTAACATCTGAATTTGATATGTGACTTTGACATCGGAATCTGAAAACTGACTTTCATATCTGACATTGAACAGTGACTTTTATGTCTGTCTTTAACATTTGACTCTGACATCTGACTTTGAAATCTGAGTTTGACATTTGGTTGACTTACAGAGAGGTTTGAGTTCAAGTACCAGTAGAGGATAGCAAATCTTTTTTTATTATTATCCTTTCCAATCAAAATTATGTGTGACATAGGTGTCGTACCACTAAGCTACTGTTAGGGTTGCAGATCACACTAAATATAAAATATGAGAAAGTGCGATCGTAACCCGGGGTCCATCGTGCAGAGTTGGTATGCTGATGCTAGGTAATGGTGGGTGCTATATGGTGGTATAAAGGAAGAACACATGCGGGTTATTGTCACCCGGTGTGTACAGGGCGAACTCTGTTACCTCACAGAGCTGCACTACCGCAGAACATAAATGCTGGAGCCTGTTTAGCTCACAGAGCTCAGCAATGGAGCACAAAGAATGCAGTCACAGAACTCTGCCCCAAGGACACATGGTCAGAGTCCCTCTAGACCTTCTGAGCATGCAGCGTCGCACCTGCGGACGCCACTATAGATGCTGAGTATGGTGGAGTGTCGAGCATGTGCACCGTGGCATGCCAGTCTCAGACTGAGAAATTTGGTTGTGATGCCATTCCAGATTATGCCTCTAGACAACACAATGAGGAATTTGAACTTGAAATAATTGACCAAATTGAGGGTAGTAATTTATCTATAATTATATCACAACATAATTTTTCTATTTGCCCCTCCCCGAATCATGATGGTGTATCCACTGAATCAAACCATCTAGAAACGAATTTAACAGATAGAAATGTAGAGAGACCTCAGAACATTGACCAACTTCCAACCACTAGTACTCAAAATGAAATAACTACCCCGATAGTAATTCAAAATAGATTTGATATCCTAGATCAGGTAATGGATCCGTCACAAAATAATGATTCAGAACCAAGGGAATTGGAGACTAAAACAATAGAGAGAACACAAACACGAGTTAGAACTGAATCATACAATACCCAATCTAACACATGTAGGACAATGAATTTGTTTTTTCAAGTGGCCCCCAAAAGAAACGCTATCGGGGATGTAGGAGTGGGAAATGCTCCCAAAAAAAGAAGTCTAAAAAAATAAACAATTAAACCCCAAAAATCTTTCATTTGAGCAAATATCCACTCAAAACTAAAGAAGAATCCCTACTCAGAAAAGGTCTGAAATTTGCTCCGGCAACTAAGTTTAGCAAATTTCAGGCCTTCATCGGTATTAAACAATTTATGTGCAAACTGGCTCTCAAAAAATATTTTATAAAAAAGACCACACTGTAACGTCTGTACAGTCAGGAATTATAACATGCCATGCTCTACTAACCTTAGAGCTAAATCTAAATTTAATCCAGTGAATGAATATTCAGAAGCCTTTGAATCCTTTCAAAAGAATGTTATCCATGATTTAAAGAAATTGAGTGATAAAAAATGCTCTCATTATAAATATAATCTCACTAAGAAAGAAAGACAGGCAATACGAGAATTACAACAAAAAAAGGATCTAATAATTCACCCAGCGGATAAAGGGGGGTATTGTAGTTATAGACTACTCCCAGTATGAAAAAGAGTCTTTACAGATTTTAGGTGATATAAATACATATAAACAGTTGGAAAAAGACCCTATAGATGAATATAAAATTGAATTTAAAAATCTGATAGCTAAACGACTCAATAAAGGATTACTGAATAAACAAGAATTTGAATATATAGATACACCATATCCTCGAACTGCTGTATTTTATCATCTACCAAAAATCCATAAAGATGTTACCAATCCCCCAGGCCATCCTATTATATTGGCAATCGGTAATCTAACTTCAAATTTATCACATTATGTTGATTGCCACTTGCAAAAGATAGAACCAACATTACCAGCATACCTGAAATATATGAAACATATCCTACAAGTACTTAATGATTTCCAATGGGATAATACATTTATTTTAGGTACGTTGGAAATTACATCTTTATATACAGTCTTTCAACATGAAAAGGGCACGGAAGCACTGAGTTATTTTTTAAGTAAAACACATACCTTTCCACCAGATATGGTAAATTTTATTAAAGAATGTGCCCTTTTTATTTTGACACATAATACTTTTAAACACGGGATGCACTACTACACCCAGCAATGGGGTACAGCGATGGGGACCAGGTTCACGCCCAGTTATGCCAACCTCTATGTAGGTAGGTGGGAGGAACTCCACATTTATCAGGGGGGCATCCTGCGCGCGGACCTGGCCCTATGGCTAAGTTTTATCGATTATATAATTTATATAAGGAAAGGGGGGAGGAGTCATTGATGTCATTTTTAAATGAAATTAATAAAAATAATTTTTATTTGAAATTTAGTGCTACAACCAGTAAGGAAAGAATACACTGTTTAGATTTAGATATTTTTATTAGTCAGGATAAAATACAGACTTGTACGTATATGAAGCCAACGGACTCTAATAGCTATATTTCTATGAACAGCTGCCATCTACCAAGATGGTTGCTGAATGTGCCATATAGTCAGTTTCTGAGATTACATCGGAACTGTTCAAGTGTAGTGCACTATAAAAAGGAAGCAGATACTCTTACTAATACATTTATCAATAAAGGATATGAACAAGAATATCTGAAGGAGATTAAGGATAGGGTCAAAAGCATCCCCAGAAATGAACTATTGTCCAACAGCAAAGATAAAGCTGGTAACGAGGTTAAAAACCCAAATATAGTAGCTGTTCCTATTATTACGCAGTACAATTCAAACATTCATTTGATAAAAAAAATAGTAAATAAGCATTGGGAACTCCTAAAAGAGGATAAAATTATTGGAGATAAATTAACACAATACCCACAATTTATCTTTCGGAAAGCAAGTAATCTGGGTAACATTATAGTACCCACAGTAAGAAATCCCAAAAAATCGAAATAATGAGAATGGCCTTTTTATAACACAATTAAAGGGCTTTTATCCATGCCATAAGTGCCAAGTATGTAAATTGTTGCACCCTGTAAGACAGAAATTTGTTACTTCACAATGTGGAGTACAGTTTGAGATACAAGATTTTATAACATGTAACACCACAGGAGTGATTTATGTAATCGAATGTCCGTGCCATAAGAAATATGTGGGGCGAACTATACGCTCCCTTTGTAGAAGAATTGGGGAACATCTGAGAAATATTAGAAACAATGTTGATAACCATCCTTTATCTAGACATTTCAAAAAGTTCCATAAGGGATCCATTAAAGATGTAAAAGTATTGGGCATCAAAATAGTTAAAAAAGACTGGTGTAAAGGCAGTTTTATAAAGCAAATGTCAAAAGAGGAGACAAGATGGATCTTTGAACTAAATACTCTTAAACCAAAAGGACTGAACAATGAGATTCATTTGTCTGCTTTTGACTGAGATAAGAAAGAGTTAAGGAGCCGATGCTATAAAGGAGCTACGCATGCAGGAGGAG
Source organism: Dendrobates tinctorius (assembly GCF_039654945.1). Lineage (NCBI taxonomy): Eukaryota > Metazoa > Chordata > Amphibia > Anura > Dendrobatidae > Dendrobates > Dendrobates tinctorius. Next base: position 59,909,803 of record NW_027361707.1, on the reverse strand, counting down.
CCATCCCTGATGAAGGAATCCGCAGTAATTACGAAACGCGTAGAACTAGGACAATTGGCTCCTTGTGCACATCATACTCTTCTGTCAGATACTTCGTGACTCTGCCGGTCACATGACCTAAAGACGTCACGTAGGTCCTAGCTACTCACAGGACCTGCCGGTGTTTATCGTATCTATCGCGGCTACCGCGCGCCTCAGCAAAGCCCATCCAGGGAGCCTGTCTTCGGCCAGGACATCGCTCTAGGATAAGCTAAGCTGGACTACATATGCACTGATTTGAACAAGACGTTTCCTGCCTCAAAGGTATCTTATACTGCTAGATGATCTCAGCACTAACAGCACTTTACTAAGCGGTGCTACTATAAATATATAGCGCTAGACACTTATGTCTAGGAGTGCATCCTCACGCTATTCAAGCATGATATAATTCACTAGTTCTCCACTAGATTTGGGGATTAGTCATGTTATTATTAAGTTGGGCACACATTGCTAAATGTTGTTAAATATCATCCCATGACTACCACTGCACGCTAAAGCAAGGGAAAAAATTGTTTTATTTTTATTTATTATTTATTTTTTATTGAGTGTGTCCATTTATAGCTCCTAAATAATTCTCCTTCTTTCTAATTTATAGTTGGCTACAACAGGCTTTTTGCTAAAAGCCACATCTTCTTTCATCTAATACCGAACACCTTTCAACAAATTAATATAAGGTATTTTTTCAATTTATCAGTAATGTCTTGCTATGATTGAGTCAAAGCGTGAGTACATATTATATATCAGTCTCAGACTCTGCCACTACCTACTCCTAAGTCTGGGTGCTTGACAGGCTAGGCTGCACAACACATGCATACCAAGGGTAGAGGTTTCTTAATGAGTCATTCACCAGAGACATTCATACATGCATACAACACTCACTCCTCATAGTCTGGTAGTGCAGTCTATACTAGCGCATGGCCGAGTGGCCATGCAACCCTTTTATAGCAGCGTCCTTCCGGGACCTTCCTGATGGTCCAATCCAAGCTGGAGAAGGACCTGAGCACGTGACCTCCGATCTCCAATGAGAGATCGTCCCACGGGCATGCTCAGTGGACCGAATAGAGGACATAGTCCCTGGAGTGGCTTGCTGCTGACCAGCATGTGTTGCTACAGCTGGACCAGAGGTGGCAGCAGCAATCAAACCCACAGAGCTAGTCTGGGCAGATCACTGGAACCGACGAGTCTGCTGAGCAGCCTCCTCTGCGGCTGAAGAGGAATGGGAGACCACCAGAAGCAAGGCTTGGGATTCCCGCTGTGCAGCGACAGGAACCCGACATCTAACAGCTACAGGTTCTTTATTTATTTGATTCAATATTTAGATAGTAATATATAATAACCAAACAATGAGCTAGATGCCAGGTATCAATGTAAGATGTTCGAGTCAAATTTCAAGCTCAGATGTCAGAGTCAAATATCAGGTTTACATGTTAGAGTCAGATATCAGATTCAGATGTCAAAGTCAAATGTCAAAGAAACATATCAAAGTCACATATCAACGTCAGATGTCAAAGTCAGCTCTCAGACAGGGTATTTAGCGTCAAACTGACATTATTCTGATGTTTGACTTTGATATCTGATCAAGTCTTAAAATGGACACTGTACATGCAAATCGATTCACAATACCTTGTCAAGTTCAAAGGCCAATAATCTTGAGCTGCCAATTGGCAGCCCTCCATCCTTATAGCATATTCTTATAAAAACCATGGCTGGAGTGACATCACATGTGCATCACACCACATTAATGATGTTGCACCACTCCAGCTAATCAAAAGAAGAGTTGTGGATGCCAGAAGATAGAATGCGATTGTCAGCACTCCCGTACAGCAGCCAGAGACTACTGACCTGTCTGGATCTTGTAATTTGATATGTACCAACTCTATTAAACATATTTATCAATACCGATTAAAAGAAATAATAATTTGTTAAAATTCAACTTGAGAGATTCGCTCAAATTTGGCTTAGAAATTTCATTTGCGTTGAATTTATTCAGCATCAATGAATTTACTTAGTAAAAGCCATTACTTTTGCTCTGAGGTCTCTCTAAATCCCAGAGCATAATAAATGTAGGGGTTAAACATTAAAAAATGTTATACTCACCTCACTTCCCACCTGTCATAGTTTTGCAACTTCCCACTTGCTTCTCCGCTGAATCACTATCTCCCTTAAGCTTCAGTCATATCTTCTATCCTCAGTCTTCCTTACGCTTCGGCATCTGAGCTGCCGATTAAGCCTCACATTACATCATAACATGTGTCACCCCACAACATCACAGCATCTCTTGTGTCATATTGCTGAAGGAATCAAAGAGTGAAGATGGAAGAGCACACCACAGCCAGAGCAAGGAAGCAAGCCATCAACCATATCAAATTTCTAAAACTTTGAGTACTTGTTAATGCAAATTTTTGTGTATCAATTTTCCCATGTTTAATATTCTCTCTATATTGTATTGATGCATTAATCAAGACTGGTATTTTGAACATCAGTCTTGAACTTATAGTCTTTGGCACCTCATAGTAAACTTGGCACACTTTTAGTTTATCTTCAATGTTGGTTGAGTGAATTGTGCTGTCTGCCTTTCTGGGGTGCACTTACATAGTGCTGGGCAACCCACACTATCTAATAGAATGGGCACACGATCTAATAGAATGGGCGTCATCAATAGGCTGTAAGCCGTCATGGTGCACTACATGAATCTGTGTGACTGGCACTCTATGCAAGCCTAATCTGTGTGCATTTATAATACTAGTGACCACCCCATCCATGAATTTGCAGGTGTGGGAGTGGTTGTCTCAACAGTATTATACATCTGTGCTTTCCCCGTCTTTATCATTGGGGTCTTCTGCAATCTGTTAGTGCATTATTAATGTAACCTTGTGCTGGTAAGCAAGGCTGCTTTTTTCTGTGATTTATTTGTAAGCAGTATTAAGCCATGACATCTTACTTGTAGAGGTATAGCATTTAAACTATAATAATTTCTATTCAGACTAACACTGCTAAATCTTTCAGCATTATGAGAGAAAATGTTTTTAAATGCAATTACTTTTTCCTTTGCTAACTATAATACTTTCTTTATACTGACAATGCACATGTGAATAACAGGAACATCAGATCTTCCACATGATAATGCATATAAGAATCTTAAAATGCTTTAAGTCTCTTCACATTGGTCAGTACTGTCATTTACTGAAGGATAATAACTCACACTTACATTATAACTGGCAACTGGCTGGCAGATGATGGTGTCTGACTTTATTTCACAATGTTCTCTAGTGATGTGCAGTTAAACATTGAACTTTCGATGGCTTGAATCAGTGTTGACAGGTCATGTGGAGAATTGCTACAGTCCATTGACTTAAGATTTATTTTGTATGCTGCCCTAAAGACTTTGATGCATGAGAAATCTGTTTTTGTTTTACAGAGTATTTGCTACTGCATGTGATGGCAACACTTTAATAGTACAGTGTATGTTCTGTGGAGAAATAAAGACATAGTAAAGAGGATATGTACAGTACATAAGTAATAGTTAAAGTTTTCATCGATTTTTTTCAGTTTTTCAAATAGATAGATAGATGGATAGATAGATAAATGATAGCTAGATAGATAGATCTATAGATAGATAGATAGATAGATAGATAGATAGATACATGATAGATATATCCATAGTTAGATAGTTAGAAAAAAATGGAACAGTACATACAATCAAGTGGGTGCACAAGATTCCCGGCAACTAATCCATATACTTAACAAATACACAGGAATAAAAAATGGAAAGCGGCACTCCAGGTTAAGCACAAAATATGATTGGACTTTATTAGGCCCACATGGCGTGGTGCAGTGTTTTGGCTTCAAAAGCCATTTTCAAGCAGAAGGAAGGATTGTGACACACGCATCGGGGAAGCAAGGACACCAAGAATCCCACGTGCACCTTTCAGGTACTTTTTGGCCAGTTTTCACTGTTTTTCCATTGTTTTTTCATATGTTGACTGCTATCAATCATCATTATATGGACATTTAGCCCTGGTTGTGAACACAACACTTTTATTTGGCATGGCTTGCCACATCTACTCCTTATAGATTGTTTACATACCGAGCACTTAGCACTTTATTACTTTTTGACATATTTTAGTATAACATATTTGTTTGCATTTTGGTGCTATTTATATTATAAATTGTTTGCTTTGCGGTTATACTATTGAATATCGTATTTTATCATTAGGCAGCTGTTTATTCAACAGCTTGTTCATTAGTGGCACTCTATGGCAGTATGTCTCTGGTCTTGTATTTTCAGCACCTTTTCTCTTTTAAGTAGTTGTTTTTATATTGATTCCCAATAAAAATATTTTTATTAAGCACCCTTTTTTGTTACCAGATTATTTACTTAGGTAACCTTTTTCTGTGAATAGTATTGATATTACTAAAGGGATACATATACCCCAATGGATATGGGGGTTCTAAGATATTTAGGACTTTTCTTGTGATTGTAGTAGTGCAGTTCCCAGAATTGTCCTGAAAAATCTACAGACGGTGTCAGATTGGCGCTGTTATACTGATTAAAATGATACCTTGGTTGATGGAAATACATCTGGTAGTTGTTGTTTAATTTTATCTTCAGTTTTGAGTTAATGATATGTTAATGATATGCCTGTGCTTCTGAGAGGGGCTGTGATGGGTCTTCATGTGGTGCTCTGATTAGGTATTCATCAATTTGCCTTCTGACAGGTCACAGATCCCGCAGTGACCTGTCACCTAGTTTACATAATGAATTGTCTATATATTGCATGAAAAAAAATCCCCTATGGCAGGCAGGTGCTGGCGGCGATGCCTTGTCGGCAGCAGGATCGTATGTGCAATGTGCAGTTCATTGTTTTATATCTTGCTAAAAATATATCAGAAAAAATAGTGTCTGAATATGTTGCTGGCTGCACCTGCGCAGTAGCTGCTAACGGCGATCCATTAGCTGCTTCTGCGCAGACGCCAGTGGCACCATTTTGCTAGAGAAAAAAAGTTCTTCCTCCAAGATGATACAGCTACCGGATCAGCTTTTCTGATGAATTTATTTATAGCATGATATCCATGGATTTGCGATAATCAATGGAGCAGATCTGTATTCTTCCAGCCGGCGTCATGGTCCCCTAAACTGGTATCCTATAGAATGACAAATCTGTATCCCATGTGAAGGAGCCATGATGTCTTGGCTGCTGTCCTGCAAAGAGTCTCTAGTTCTTTAGATGTTTGGATGTCTTGGCTGAATATCTGTCTCAATTGCAAAGGCATATAACCTCTTTTTATAGTTAACAACTCTCCTTCATCCAGTATTCACAGGTAAAGTGGAAGAATGTATCTACAGTATGATAAAAATTACAGTCCTCTCCATTCTTTGTATCTGTTTAAACATGAAAAAAATAGCAGAGAGAGCTATGTGGGGTATGATATACTGTTTGGAAGGCTAGTGAGTGTCATTATACAATGTGGAGGGTTGCGTTAGGGTCATCATACTGTGTGGAGGGCAATTATACTGTGTGGAGGGCCTTCATACCATGTGGAGGGCAAGAATATGGCATGTAGGGTCATGATACTGTGTGGACTACTATGTGACGCCATCATATTTTTGTGAAGGCTGTGTCGTGGCCATCATACAATGCTGTGGTCACTGTGGGAGCATCACACTGTTTTGGGGTTACCTTGGGGATATTTTACTTTGTGGGGCTAGTGTACTGTAGGGTCATGATACTGTGCGTGTATAGGGTTTTGTGAAGGAATTGAATGTGGGTTTACCATACTGTGTTTGTCGGGTATCACACTTTATGTGGGTCATGAAAAGGGTATTTTAGTGCATGGGAACAATAAATAGGATCAAAATTACTTTGTGACCCTGACAAATATTATTATTATTTTGTTTGGGGGAAAGGGTAATTAGGATTTCTAGTATGGTGTTTCATAATTTCTATGTAGGCCTCTGGCTTTTATTTCTTTCATCACATTCCAGATGGCTCTGAAGTTTACATACACATACCGTATTTACTCGTGTATAAGCCAACCCAAGCATAAGCCAAGACATCTATTTTTGCCACGAAAAACTGAGAAAACTTATTGACTCAAGTATGAAAAATGAAATGAAAATGAAAAAAGCATATGCAGAATGGGAGGAATAGGGCTAAGCAACAGCACATGTGAAAAAGACTTGGGTATACTAATAGATCACAGACTGAATATGAGTCAACAGTGTGATGCAGCAGCAAAAAAGGCAAATGCAATTCTAGGATGTATTAACAGAAGCATACAGTCTAGAAGATGTGAAGTCATTATTGCCCTCTACTCCTCTTTGGTCAGACCTCATCTGGAATACTGTGTCCAGTTTTGGGCACCACATTTTAAAAAAGACATCAACAAACTGGAGCAAGTTCAGAAAAGAGCGGCCAGAATGGTAACCGGTCTGCAAACCCTGTCTTATGAGGAAAGGTTACAGGATTAGGGAATGTTTAGCTTGCAGAAGAGAAGACTGAGAGGAGACTTAATAGCTGTCTACAAATATCTCAAGGGCTGTCACATTGTAGAAGGATCATCTTTATTCTCATTTGCACAAGGAAAGACTAGAAGCAATGGGATGAAACTGCATGGGAGGAGACACAGATTAGATATTAGAAAAAACTTTTTGACAGTTAGAGTGATCAATGATTGGAACAGGCTGCCACTAGAGGTGGTGAGTTCTTCTTCAGTAGAAGTCTTCAAACAGAGGCTGGACAGACATCTGTCTGGGATGATTTAGCAAATCCTGCATTTGAGCAGGGGGTTGGACCAGATGGCCCAGGAGGTCCCTTCCAAATCTATGATTCTATGATTCTATAAGCCGGATATGCATTGTCCTCTTATCCCTATCCTTGTAAGCATGGTTCCTCATCCCCATCCTTGTATGCATCGCTCCTTATCTCCATCCTTGTCTTCATTGCTTCTTATCCACATCCTTGTCTGCATGGCTCCTTATCCCCATCCTAGACTGTATGGCTCCTTATCCCCATCCTTGTCTTCATGGCTCTTTTTCCCCATCTTTGTCTTCATGGCTCCTTTTCCACATCCTTGTCTGCATGGCTCCTTAACCACATCCTTGTATGCATGGATCATTATACCCAGCTTTTTGTGCATGGCTCCATCTCCCCATCCTTGTCTGCATGGCTCCTCATCCTTATCCTGGTATGCATGGCTCCTCATCCCTATCCTTGTATGCACGGTTCCTCGTCCCTATCCTTATATGCATCGTTCCTCATCATTATCCTTGTATGTATGGCCCCCATGAGAAAAGCATTAAAAAATCGTACTTACCTTCCCTGCACGCCCTCGCTGCATCATGTTCCCATGCTCACAGCTCCAGCAGCCGGGCGATCACGTGTCCCGGCTCATTAAGGTAATGAATATTCACTCCACACCTATGGGAGAAGTGAGAGGTGAATATTCATAACTCTTAAGCAGCATGCACCCGTGATCGCCCGGCCACTGCTGGAAGCCAATGGCTGCAGCTGACACTGTGCGCTCCATAAGAGAAATGAATATTCACTGTCAGTGCATTACATATTCATTTTTCTATAGTAGAGGTCACAGGCTTTAGCCGAAGCAGCCAGCTCCTGCCTCCTGTGAATCGCTGCTCCACCACTTCCCCTCCCTCGCTGTCTTCCAGGACAATGACTCAAGTATAAGCCAAGGGAGCATTTTCCTCTCAAAAAGTGCTGAAAAACTTGCATTAAATTCGAGTATACAAGTGTTAGCTAATAGCTAATATTTGACTTCATTGCTTTTAAATTGTATAATTTTTTTAAATACTTTGGTTGAATTGAGTTCACTGCTTTTTGATCTCCCATCTGTTACCTTCACTTTGTTGTCCTTACTCCAAAAGTTGTGACAAAACAGATTATGGTCTGTGTCATTGGCTATTTGGAAAGATTTTTACTTTCATACTTAAAAGGGTTTATCTCCCCATGGAGAGATAAAAAGTATACAGACATTACAGCATGGGATTGTAAATGATTCCTTCTTTGAAGCTATACATGGTAACAGGCTGGGAAATGTTTTACACATAAAGAATCATCTGCGATCCCATGCTGTAATGTCTATATACAGTTGTGGCCAAAAGTATTGACACCCCAGCAATTCTGTCAGATAATACTCAGTTTCTTCCTGAAAATGATTGCAAACACAAATTCTTTGGCATTATTATCTTCATTTAATTTGTCTTAAATGAAAAAACACAAAAAGAATTGTCCTAAAGCCAAATTGGATATAATTCCACACCAAACATAAAAAAGAGGGTGGACAAAAGTATTGGCACTGTTCGAAAAATCATGTGATGCTTCTCTAATTTGTGTAATTAACAGCACCTGTAACTTACCTGTGGCACCTAACAGGTGTTGGCAATAACTAAATCACACTTGCAGCCAGTTGACATGGATTAAAGTTGACTCAACCTCTATCCTGTGTCCTTGTGTGTACCACATTGAGCATGGAGAAAATAAAGAAGACCAAAGAACTGTCTGAGGACTTGAGAAACCAAATTATGAGGAAGCATGTGCAATCTCAAGGCTACAAGTCCATCTCCAAAGACCTGAATGTTCCTGTGTCTACCGTGCACAGTGTCATCAAGAAGTTTAAAGCCCATGGCACTGTGGCTAACCTCCCTAGATGTGGACAGAAAAGAAAAATTGACAAGAGATTTCAACGCAAGATTGTGCGGATGTTGGATAAAGAACCTCGACTAACATCCAAACAAGTTCAAGCTGCCCTGCAGTCCGAGGGTACAACAGTGTCAGCCCTTACTATCCGTCAGCTTCAGAATGAAAAGGGACTGTATGGTAGGAGATCCAGGAAGACCCCACTTCTTACCCCGAGACATAAAAAAGCCAGGCTGGAGTTTGCCAAAACTTACCTGAAAAAGCCTAAAACATTTTGGAAGAAATGAGACAAAAGTAGAGCTTTTTGGGCAAAGGCATTAACATAGAATTTACAGGAGAAAAAAAGAGGCATTCAAAGAAAAAAACACGGTCCCTACAGTAAAACATGGCGGAGGTTCCCTGATGTTTTGGGGTTGCTTTGCTGCCTCTGGCACTTTACTGCTTGACCGTGTGCATGGCATTATGAAGTCTGAAGACTACCAACCAATTTTGCAGCATAATGTAGGGCCCAGTGTGAAAAAGCTTGGTCTCCCTCAGAGGTCATGGGTCTTCCAGCAGGACAATGACCCAAAACACACTTCAAAAAGCACTAGAAAATGTTTTGAGAGAAAGCCCTGGAGACTTCTAAGGTGGCCAGCAATGAGTCCAGACCTGAATCCCATGGAACACCTGTGGAGAGATCTAAAAATGGCAGTTTGGAGAAGGCACCCTTCAAATATCAGGGACCTGGAGCAGTTTACCAAAGAAGAATGGTCTAAAATTCCAGCAGAGCATTGTAAGAAACTCATTGATGGTTACCGGAAGCGGTTGATCGCAGTTATTTTGGCTAAAGGTTGTGCAACCAAGTATTAGGCTGAGGGTGCCAATACTTTTGTCTGGCCCATTTTTGGAGTTTTGTGTGAAATGATCAATGATTTGCTTTTTGCTTCATTCTCTTTTGCGTTTTTTCATTTAAGACAAATTAAATGAAGATAATAATACCAAAGAATGTGTGTTTGCAATCATTTTCAGGAAGAAACTGAGTATTATCTGACAGAATTGCAGGGGTGTCAATACTTTTGGCCACAACTGTACTCTTTTGCTTCCTCCCCTGCCCATGAACTGTGGTATGATCAGACCATGTCCCTGCACGGTAAGACACAGCCATTACACAATACACAGCAGGGGCACATTTATAAGATTCTGTCAGCAGCTAAATATTTTATTTAAACACATCAAATTGTGGAAGTTATTATTATGTCAAGATCTATTAATTAAAATCAACTTTTGGCTGTGGGAAAACTACTTTAAGCTACCTACAGTACCTGAAATCTTAAGATGTTGAATAGTGTTCAATATCTCCACTTATTTTCTCTTTATCATAATGCCATCTATTTTATAAAGTGATCAAGTCTATCCCGCAGCAAAGTATAGTACTGTATACTTATTATACTTATTTTGCATTTTTTTACATACATTCATATTATAGAATTTAATAAGCTTTTGTAAAATTGGGAAATGTTTTTAAACAGCATGCCCAAATAATAAATAAATTAAAAAAGTAAAACAATACATAGGAGTATATCTTCTTTTATGTCACCCTTTTACTCAAGTGAAATAACTTTTTTGTAACTTTCAATAATTTTTTTTCATAATGTAACTTTACAAATTCCCACTTTGCTTCTTATCAGAACATTACAAAGACAGAGACATTTGTATCTGTTGCTAAAAGTCTGGATCTACCATGTGTGTTATTGATTGAGGATTGTTGATTTGTAAATTGAGTTATTTCCTCTAAGGTGGCTAAGGCCACTCTTACTGATTTCAGAGGATTTAGGCTAAGTCAACACGTACAGGAACTCTCGCGGAAATTACCGCGAGAATTCAGGAATTCCATTCCGCGGGAAAATCGCATTTTAAATTCCCGCGATTTTCCCGTGGAAAAACTAGCATTTTGCAAGCGTATTTAGCTTGCAAAATGCTAGCGTTTTCCAAGCGATCTGTAGCATCGCTTGGAGAACTGATTGACAGGTTGGTCACACTCGTCAAACATAGTGTTTGACGAGTGTGACCAACTTTTTACTACTGAGGCCGCCTATGCAGCATCAGTAGTAAAAGATAGAATGTAAAAAAAATAAAAAATGGTGTTTATTCTTACCTTCCAACGTCCCGCGCAATCGTTCCCAGTAATCCTTTGCGAAAATGCCCGCGATGACGTCCGTTCTCGCGGGATCGCGATGTCTCTCGGTAATTCGCGATGACGTCGCGCGAATGACCGCGAGACTTCGCGATCCCGCGAGAACGGACACCATCGCGGGCATTTTCGCAAAGGATTACTGGGAACGGAAGCGTGGAGAGAGGCGAAAAGGCTGCGCAGGACGCCGGAAGGTAAGAATAACAATATTTTTTATTTTAAATTCTATTTTTTACAGGGATATGGTACCCAAAGCCCGGAGGACAGTCTCCTCTCCTCCGGACCGTGGGTACCATCTGCAATTGTTCTGCTTACTTTCCGCATGGTGTGCACAGCCACATGCGGGAAGTAAGCGGAACAATGCATTCCTATGGGTGCGGGATCGCCGCGATTCCGCAAATTAATGAGCATGCTGCGTTTTTTACCGCAAAGCGATTCCGCCGCGGTAAAAACCGCAGCATTAGCACAGCATTGCAGAATCCCATAGGAATGCATGGGATGCTTATTTTTCACGTTTTCGCGGCAAAATCGCGCGGTTAAAACCGCCGCGGAAACGCGAAAAAAACGCCACGTGTGAACTCAGCCTTATACCTAAAATTCCAGTCTGTTATGTAGAGTTACTGAATGTTTTCTTCCCATCCACATGAATAGGCTTTTCTTGAAAACCAAAAGGCCAAAATTTGAAATCTACGAGTAAGGAACCTGCCACGTTTATCTGCTAATACTGTAATTTTGGTTAAAAGATTAATTGATGAAAACAAAACAAGAAACAATTTATCAGAATAAAAAAACATGATAAAACAAAATAATGTACTGTAAATAAAAGTCAAAGTTATCAAACTTTAAGGTGTTTTTAGAAGTTATCATGACCACTGAATGCAAAATTTTATCCAACTTAAATGTTTTTATCAAACTTTTCCAGTGTCCTGAGATCTCAGCGGGTTTATAGTACTATGGGAACAAAAGCTATATCGTTGCATAACTTTGTACTTTGATATTCTGGTGGCTGAGTAAACTGGGTGACAACATTCCTGACAGCTTGTCACCCAGTTTATTCACCAAGCTCTCACAGGAACAGCCATGATTAAACAATATGAGAAGAGAATTGTTAACAGCTTGCTATAAGAAAACAGGCACAAATCTTATGTTAGCCATGTATGGCTAAGATGAGAATAACTCTTTATAGTGGTTCTGGCATGCTTATAGAGTGCCTAACTCAGCGCAGTATGTCATGTTACAAATCATATTCACTTGTCATATAGAAAAAAAACTTTGCAATATATTAGGGTAAATAACTAATTTAAAGGTTTTTTTTATCCCCACAATAAAGCTAAATATAGAATAATATTTAAAAAGTACTAATATTTACCCTGCAAATCCCCTCCTGCTCCCATACTCTGCTAGTTCACTAATAGTTTCAAGTGGCTCTTGCAATTATATGGCATGTATCTGCTACACCCAAACACTGATTTCAGTGGTTGTGTGTCTAAGGTTACCATTGGGGCCAGTAGCTGCCTGTATTAGTCACCTGCTTATACATTATGATTTTGCTGAAAGCAGGTAAACAGAGACCATTTCTAAGGTGATTATTACTTTTTCATTGGTGTTTCTATTCTATCTACTATATAATCGTCTAATTCTGTCTGTCTGTCTGTAACGAAAGTCCCGTATCACTAATTGGTCACGCCCGGCTGGCCTTGACCAATCAGCAACAGGCGCAGTCCGGCCGTGAATTGGCGTGGCATTCGAATGACGCATGCCACCGCTACCGTCAGAAGATCTGCGGTGCTAGTCGCTGATCTCTCAATGGTTGCCGCGGGTTGTCTCCTGCTGCATGGAGGCCAGCGGCGATGCTGCCGGGAGATAACTGGCGCAGCGCTCAATGTGCTGATGGTACCCAGGGTCCGGAGGAGAGGAGACTCTCCTCCAGGCCCTGGGTACCATAAACCTGTAAAAAATAGAATTAAAATAAAAAATAGTGATATACTCACCTTCCAACAGCCCCCGGGCTCTTTCCCTCCTCTCACCACGCGCCCAGCATCTTCTGGTCCCAGTAATGCTTTGCACGAAAGACCGCTGATGACGTCGTGCTCTTGCGAGAGTGACGTCATCTCCAGTCCTTAGTGCTAAGCATTACTGGGACCTGAAGATGCCGGGAGCGTGGAGAGGAGATCGGGGGGCCGTCGGAAGGTGAGAATAACCTTTTTTTTTTTTATTATTATTTTTTACATTCTATCTTTTACTATTGATGCTGCATAGGTAGCATCAATAGTAAAAAGTTGATCACAATTGTCAAACACTATGCTTAATAATTGTGACCAACCTGTCAATCACATTCCAAGCGATGCTTTAAATCGCTTGGAATGCGCTTGAATTCTGCAAGCGAAAATTGCGTGAAAAATACATGTTTTCCAAGGGAAAACACATGCAAATTCACATGCATTTTTCCCATGGCGGGAGTTGCGGAAATTTCTACAGCATTTCTGCAACGTGGGTACTTGGCCTCAGTGTGACACGCAGTAGCAACCAGACTCCCACTGTGAGATTGCCAATCATGGTGGATAGTCCTGGACCATCTTTTGAACGTCGGTCTCCCGCTGGCCTTATTCTAGAATACCCGATGCTTTAGAACCGGGCTACCATCTAGTAAAATATATATTAATCAATAATTTTTTTTATTTTTATATTGTACCAGCTGAAGAGCCCAGCGCTGCCCAGGTATAGTAACTAACTGTGGTTAGTTATAGCAAATTATAATTATCCTCCATCCCATAGTCCCGTACCCATATACCAATCACACATCCTCCATCCCATAGTCCCATGCCCATATACCCATAACACATCCTCCATCCCATAGTCCCATGCCCATATACCCATCATGCATATTCGCCATCCCATAGTCGAGTGCCCATATACCCATCACACATCCTTCATCTCATAGTCCCATGCCCATATATCCATCATAAATATCCTCCATCCCATAGTCGAGTGCCCATATACCCATCACACATCCTCCATCCCATAGTCAACCATTATGACATCATAATGAGCGGCGGGGCTTGCAAACTATGATAACATCAGCGTCGCCATGGCAACCATTGTGACATCATAATGAGGGGTGGGGCTTGATACGCGCACACTTTTTCCCCAGTATGTATATAGGGGCAACATTGTTTGTTGAATTGGAATGCGCGGGGTTAAAATTTCACCTCACAACATAGCTTAGGACGCTCTTGGGGTCCAGATGTGTGACTGTGCCAAATTTTGTGGCTGTAGCTGCGACGGTGCGGATGCCAATCCCGGACATACACACATACACACATACATACATACATACATACACACACTTGAGCTTTATATATTAGATTTCATATTATCTTATAGTGGGAATCTAAGTTTTAATAAATAGTTAAGAGCATTCCTCAAAACTGAATCTATTAGTCAACACTTAAAATTGGAGTACCACCTGGGAAATAACTGTAGGGGGCAAAGGTAATTGTCTCCTGAAAAAAGCATAAGCTAATGTTTTATAAATTAAAGGTGTAAAATATTTAATTTTACAGTATGTTTGTAGAGCTATGACTGGTCTGTCATGACTAGAGTTGAGCGTTACCGTCCGATACTTCAAAGTATCGGATCGGAATGGATCGGCCGATCTTAAAAAAAAGTATCGGTATCGCCGATTCCGATACCGGAAGTCCCATTCAAGTCTATGGGACTTCCGGTATCGGAATAAGAAAAATCCTGTTTTTCCCTTGTACAGCCTCTCTGGGGTCTGTACGGGCCTTTCGGGGGGCTGTGCCGGCCTGTCAGGGGGTCTGTGCAGGCTCCGGTGGTCTGTGCCGGCCTGCCGGGGGGCTGTGCAGGCTCCGGTGGGCTGTGCCGGCCTGCCGGGGGGCTGTGCCGGCCTGCCGAGGGGCTGTGCCGGCCTGCCGGGGGGCTGTGCAGGCTCCGGGGGGCTGTGCAGGCTTCGGGGGGCTGTGCAGGCATCGTCCGATGGGACTACAAGTCCCATCGGGCGATGCCTGCTACCATGACAGTGATTGACACATTAGCCAATGATGGGACAGTAGTAGTCCCATCATCCGGCTAATGTGTTGAATGTAAAAAAAAAAAAAAAAAAATTACATGCTACATACATGCTACATACATACAACATGCATACTACATACATGCTACATTCATACTACATACTACATACATGCTACATTCATACTACATATATACTACATGCAACATACATACTACATATATACTACATGCAACATACATACTACATATATACTACATGCATGCAACATGCATACTACATATATACTACATGCTACATACATACTACATATATACTACATACATACTGCATGCTACATACATACTACATGCTACATACATACCACATACATACTACATGCTACATATATACTACATATATACTACATGCATGCTACATACATACTGCATGCTACATGCATGCTACATACATACTACATACATACTACATGCTACATACATACCACATATATACTACATACATACTACATGCATACTGCATATATACTACATGCATGCTACATACATACTGCATGCTACATGCATGCTACATACATACTACATACATACTACATGCTGCATACATACCACATATATACTACATACATACTACATGCATACTGCATATATACTACATGCATGCTACATACATACTGCATGCTACATGCATGCTACATACATACTACATACATACTACATGCTACATACATACCACATATATACTACATACATACTACATGCATACTGCATATATACTACATGCATGCTACATACATACTGCATGCTACATGCATGCTACATACATACTACATACATACTACATGCTACATACATACCACATATATACTACATACATACTACATACAATACATTCATACAATACATACATAGACATACAGTACATATAACATAGAGTAACATACTTACCAATACTTGTCACATTGTTCCCCGAAGCCATTGTCGTCTACGGAATAAATATTAACATAACAAACCACAAAAATACTTACCCACGATCCGAAGCAGTCCACGAGTGTGTCCCACGACGATCTTGGGTAGAGAACTGCAGCATCAGCTGTTGCTGCCGTTCTCTACGGGCTGCAGGAAACCAATGACGGAAGGTAGGTATCCTTCCGCACTGTATTCCTCCGCCACTTAAAAAAAAAAAAGTCCCTAGTCTCACTTTATGCCATTGCTGCGTGGGAATTTCACACACCGCGCATCATGATGACGTCAGGCTGTCAATCAACTTTGAACTTCCGATTCCGATGCCGACTTCCGATATTGAAAAAATATCAGAAGTCGGTATCGGAATTCCGATACAGCAAGTATCGGCCGATACCCGATACTTGCGGTATCGGAATGCTCAACACTAGTCATGACAGATCATTTATGGTGGATTCTGTATACGCAGACCCCATGATACCACTGTAATCAGAGCCCAATGTTATGTCCATATCTTCTGTGGTTTACATTTCTCTACCTTCTAATGGGTCCCATCAAGGTTTCATTGAGGTGTCTTACATTAAAAGAATTAAAAACCATGACTGAAGTCCTGATCTGCACATTTCACCTTAATTTTTATCCCATAAATTCACATTAATTAATAATAATTAGAATATTGGAAATTATTTTTAAATCTGTGTATTCCAACTACTTAAAAGAAACAACAGCAATATGTAGAGGAGTCATTTGTATATTGTAGTTGATATGCACCAGTACTTTGTTTAAGTCTGTCAAGTTGCAAAGACAGGTGATGGAGTCTATTGCTAAGAGGTCATATTTATGTGTTATTAAATGAGAGACTTTTCAAATTGCAGATTGATTTGCACCATTTCCTCAGGGGTTGCTGCGACTACTATAATGAGAATTTGGAGCAATCAGAGCATTCTCCACTATGTGCTAGTCTGTGAAATGCAGTAAACAACCTTGTGATTATTCTTCGGTAGTACTTGATAGAATCCTTGTGGACACCAAAAGGACAGGAGATGAAATCTTTCTGTGTGAAACATGTTACATCCTCTTAAATCACTATTGTTATGAATTGTTAAAAAACAGCTCCCGAGAAAACATTCAGCTGGCAATATACTATGTATAAGAGGCATTGTATGCCACAAATGGTGTTCATCATGCTTACTGTATCTGGAATGTATTTCCTTCCTTTACATTGTGTGTGTGGAGGAAAGACTGGTTCCTCCCACGTCACCGATGTGACATAACTACACAGGCACAGCTCCCGGCACCCCCTTTGTCTCTCAGGTCAGTAAGGGAAATGCACCTAGAGCAAATGGCCGTTGGGGAGGATGTCCTGTTACCCACTGGGTATTCTAAGATCCGTAATCAGAGTAAAAGCATCAGCCCAAGATTAATTTTAATTAAGTTTATTTGCCTTAAGGGCGTGCTAGATAATTACAGAAATATACAGTAAGCTATACAACGGAATCACAGTGGATTTGCAGTCAGTGTAAAATATAACAATAATGGTGCAAGACTTAGATATTAAGTTGGAGGTCAATTTACCAGGTTGTAGGTTGCATGTGGATGTCGGGAGCTCTGCAGTCCACAGGTACAAGAATCTTATTTGCCGGACAGACCCCAAAGCGCGGGGCGCTTTCCTTCTTAGATCATCATCTGGTTCTTCTGTGTGAGTGAGATTATCTGCCATGTGCTCCAAGTTCTTAAGCATGCTGGGTTCCTCCCCCCCTGTGTCAGAGGGTGGGCTAATAATCTCCACCCTTTAGCTCCCTGCAGAACTTATTCCCAATATCTAAGAAAGGGGGTAACTTCCTCCAGCATGATCGGATAAGGACACAAGAGGTACCAGTGAATGCGGTTTGTTTTGCCTGTCATGTGGAGAGCAAACATGGCCCCATTGGGTCACTGTGGAGGGCCAATCTCTATATCTCAGGTCCCAGAGCCCTCACCGACTCAGGAGTCGCACTGCCAGATGCGCGATTTCCTCCGGGTCATACGGATATTTTTTATGAGTCTATAACTCGAAAGGTATGCTCATAATCCATGATCCTAGAATGGAGTCGGAGAGGCTGGGAGAGACAATGGATGTGTATTTCTGTGTCCAGCTGACAGGTATATTCGAATTGAAGCCCCCAGGCACCTTCATGCCCCATGCTGGCGTGGCTCCTACTCAAGCTTTGAAGTTCTGTTTTAGCTTTATCTCATTATCATACTAAAAGACCTTGCTAATCAACAATGGAGCACTAAATCCTGCTTTCTTCAATATGCTTACAGGCCCTGGGGGGTAGGAGCAGTTAGCTGCCTGTAATTCTTGTGAACTCAGACCAAAATGGCGTCACTGGGGCAGGCCAAGCTCAGATATGAGGCGAGTATTATGCCCCATATCCAAGATGGCAGCTGCTCCTTCATCACAGTGTGGATGGTCATTAGAGCTCAATGTAATTAACTAACAAACTTTAGCTCTCATCTATGGCATTAAGTGGAGGAAGGGGAGAGTATTTCAGAAGTTGAGTCTCCTTACAATCACTTTTAGTAACTCTCCTCTCAAATTCAAATGAGTTTTATTGGCAGGACCAAAAAGACATAAGAATTGTCAAGGTACTTGTAGCGCTGCCAACTCTGTTGCACTGGCCTTACCCCCACACTGACAGCTGAACATGAAAGCTGAAAGCTGTAACTCACACTCAGGTCTGCTGTGCACCAGCACATGTAAACACTCTGCAGTGAGGGGAGTAGACAATGTCATTATGTTTCACACAGAGTCTGTTCTAAGCTATAGTGAGAAGATTTTTTTTCTTATTGTATGTGAATGTCTGTTTATGATTGACAGAACTGGCAGCACTATGAGAAGAGAGCTGTTAGAAGTGTTTGTAATGAGATTGCCAATGATAAGAGCGACTGCCAAAGATAAGAGCTGAATGCTTAGTTAAGGCCTCATCTCACATAGTGAGATCGTTAGCGAGATCGCTGAAGCGTCACCGATTTTGTGACGCAACGGCAACCTCGCCAGCGATCTCGCTACTTGTGACACGTAGCGGAGAGCGGGCTCCTGCTGCGATGTCGCTGATCATGCTCATGCTCGAATGTCCTGGGCCATTTTTTGATCGCTGTTGTCCTGCTGGCCAGTGTGCATCGCTGTGTTTGATACAGACGAGCGACCTCGTTAGCGACTCAGAAATCATGGACGCAGGCGGGAGTCGTCAGAATCGCTGCTGTGTGACAAGGTCCCAATGACCGCCGAGGTTGTTATATGGATTGCTGGATCGTTGCTACATCATTGGGTAAATCTGCCTGTTTGACAGCCTACTAGCGACCATTTAGCGATGTACCAGCGATCCTTACCAGGTCGTATCGTTGTCAGGATCGCTGGTGCATTGCTAAGTGTAACAGTACCCTTAGTCAAACTCAGGTCTGCTGAGCCCCAGCATGTTTTCACACTGCAGTAAGACTGTATATACTATTGTGGGGACATGTTTGTCTCTCTTCATTGTGTTGCTACCTGCTTATGATTGGTCAGCAACATAAAGAGGAAGAAGTACACACATTCATCCACTCAATGCCGACTTTTAATCCCCATTGACTTGCATTGGGGTCGGGTTTCGGACGAAACGCAGACTTTTTTTTGCCCTAGTCGGACCAGTTTCCTCTGAATCAAATTTTTTCATGAAACCCAATCCGACCAAAGTCGCTCATCTCTAATGTTAACATTTATGGGGTCTTTTAAAAACCAAAGCTCATTCAGCAAAAACAAACAAAAAGCCCTTTGTTAACCCCATGTTGATCTTGCCTGCCCTGTGTTGTGAGAGTTTGTGTTTGCCCATTATTTTTTAAAACCACTGTATTCATGTCTGCTATTTATATAATAAGAAAAGTATTTTGCATTTTAATTAGTTGACCTTAATTGTCCTTTGTTGGATAATTTCCTTCTCCCCCCCGTTTACAAGTGAACTTTGTGGCAATTTGTCCATATAATTTGTTAATTTATATTTTTTGTCAATGACTGACCCGCTATTTTTCTCAAAATACATAAACAATATAAGTATACTATATTTCTATACATTTCATGGTCAATAAAAATACACAAAGAAAATGGGAGACGTTTAATAGCATCTTGAATAGGACCTGTGCACAGTATATACAGTACCGTATGGGAATGAACATGCTAGAAATAGGAGGAAACCACTATGGCTAAACAGAGCTGTAAGGGGAGCAATAAGTGACAAAAATAAAGCATTTAGAGAATTAAAGCAAGTAGGTAGTGATGAGGCATTAAATAAATGCAGAAAATTAAATAAATTCTGTAAAAAGCTAATCAAGACAGCAAAGATTGAGACAGAGAGACTCATTGCCAGAGAAAGTAAAAATAATCCCAAAATATTCTTTAACTACATAAATAGTAAGAAACTAAAAAATTATAGTGTTGGTTCCCTTAAAAATAGTCTGGGTGAAAAGGTGGATGAGGATGAGGAAAAAGCCAATATGCTAAATGACTTTTTTTCAACAGTATTTACACAAGAAAATCCCATGACGGATAACATGATCAGGGATAAAAATTCTCAATTAAATGTCACCTGCTTAACCCAGCAGGAAGCAGCGCGGCGTCTAAAAATCATTAAAATTGACAAATCCCCGAACCGGATGGGATACACCTCCGAGTACTGCAGGAATTAAGCACAGTCAAAGATAGATCATTATTTTTAATCTTTAAAGATTCCATAATAACAGGGTCTGTACCACAGGACTGGCGTATAGCAAATGTGGTGCCAATATTCAAAAAGGGAACAAAAACTGAACTTGGAAATTATAGGCCAGTAAGTTTAACCTCAACTGTGGGTAAAATCCTGGAGGGTTTTCTAAGAGATACTATACTGGAGAATCTGGAGAAGAATAACCTCATGACCCAATATCAACATAGGTTTACAAGGGACCATTCCTGTCAGACTAATCTGATAAGCTTTTATGAAGAGGTAAGTTCAGGACTGGACCAAGGGAATGCAGTGGACGTGGTGTACATGGACTTTTCA
This sequence comes from Dendrobates tinctorius, assembly GCF_039654945.1. Lineage (NCBI taxonomy): Eukaryota > Metazoa > Chordata > Amphibia > Anura > Dendrobatidae > Dendrobates > Dendrobates tinctorius. Next base: position 59,888,888 of record NW_027361707.1, on the reverse strand, counting down.
AAAGCTTTTGATGCGGTGCCACACACAAGGTTGATACATAAAATGAGAACAATGGGGATAGGGGAAAATATGTGTAGGTGGGTTAAGAGCTGGCTTAAGGAAACAAAGGGTGGTTATTAATGGAGCACACTCGGACTAGGTCACGGATAGCAGTGGGGTACCACAGGGGTCAGATTTGGGCCCGCTTCTTTTTAACATATTTATTAATGACCTTGTAGGGGGCATAGAGAATAGAATTTCAATATTTGCAGATGACACTAAACTCTGCAGCGTAATCCATACAGAGGAGGACAATTTTATATTACAGGAGGATTTATGTAAACTAGAAGCTTGGGCTGATAAATGGCAAATGAGCTTTAATGGGGATAAATGCAAGGTCATGCACTTGGGTAGAACAATCAAGATGTGTAGTTATGTGCTTAATTGTAAAACACTGGGCAAAACTGTCAGTGAAAAAGACCTGGGTGTATGGGTGGACGACAAACTCACATTTAGTGGCCAGTGTCAGGCAGCTGCTACAAAGGCAAATAAAATAATGGGATGCATTAAAAGAGGCATAGATGCTCATGAGGAGAACATAATTTTACCTCTATATAAGTCACTAGTGCGACCACACTTAGAATACTGTGTACAGTTCTGGTCTCCGGTGTATAAGAAAGACATAGCTGAATTGGAGAGGGTGCAGAGAAGAGCAACCAAGGTTATTAGGGAACTAGGGGGTCTGCAATACCAAGACAGGTTATTACACTTTGGGGTTATTTAGTTTGGAAAATCGAAGGCTAAGGGGTGATCTTATTACAATGTATAAATATATGCGGGGACAATACAAATACCTTTTTAATGATCTTTTTACTCTTAGACCTGTGACGGGGACAAGGGGGCATCCTCTACATCTGGAGGAAAGAAGGTTTAAGCATACTCACAGACGCGGATTGTTTACTGTAAGAGCAGTGAGACTATGGAACTCTCTGCCATATGATGTTCATAGAATCATAGAATCATAGAATCATAGAATCGTAGAGTTGGAAGGGACCTCCTGGGCCATCTGGTCCAACCCCCTGCTCAAAGCAGGATTCGCTAAATCATCCCAGTCAGATGTCTGTCCAGCCTCTGTTTGAAGACTTCCATTGAAGGAGAACTCACCACTTCTCGTGGCAGCCTGTTCCACTCATTGATCACTCTAACTGTCAAAAAGTTTTTTCTAATATCTAATCTGTGTCTCCTCCCATTCAGTTTCATCCCATTGCTTCTAGTCTTTCCTTGTGCAAATGAGAATAAAGTTGATCCTTCTACAATGTGACAGCCCTTTAGATATTTGTAGAAATCTATTAAGTCTCCTCTCAGTCTTCTCTTTTGCAAACTAAACATTCCCAAATCCTGCAACCTTTCCTCATAAGACAGGGTTTGCAGACCGGTCACCATTCTGGTTGCTCTTTTCTGAACTTGCTCCAGTTTGTTGATGTCTTTTTTAAAATGTGGTGCCCAAAACTGGACACAATATTCCAGATGAGGTCTGACCAAAGAGGAATAGAGGGAAATAATGACTTCACGTGATCTAGACTGTATGCTTCTGTTAGTACATCCTAGAATTGCATTTACCTTTTTTTGCTGCTGCATCACACTGTTGACTCATATTCAGTCTGTGATCTATTAGTATACCCAAGTCTTTTTCACATGTGCTGTTGCTTAGCCCTGTTCCTCCCATTCTGTATATGCTTTTTTTCATTTTTATTGCCTAGATGTAGTACTTTGCATTTTTCCCTGTTAAAAACCATTCTGTTAGTTGCTGCCCACTGCTCCAGTTTATTTATATCTTTTTGAATCCTCTCTCTCTCTTCTCTAGTATTAGCTATCCCTCCTAGCTTTGTGTCATCAGCAAATTTAATCAGTTTACCCTCAATTCCTTCATCTAAATCATTGATAAAGATGTTGAACAATACAGGGCCCAGGACAGAGCCCTGTGGTACCCCACTTGAGACATTCTTCCAACTGGATGTGCAGCCATTTACGACCACTCTTTGGGTCCGATCACTAAGCCAGTTATGAATCCACCTAACAGTTGCCTTGTCCATTCCATACTTAGTCATTTTTTCAATAAGGATTGCATGAGATACTTTGTCAAATGCTTTGCTGAAGTCAAGATATACTATATCTACAGCATTCCTTGATCCACCCAATAAGTGATTCCGTCATAGAAGGAAATTAAGTTAGTCTAACATGACTTATTAGTTACAAACCCATGCTGACTCTGTTTAATCACTTCATTCTTATCCAGGTACTGACATACATTTGCTTAATAATTTGTTCAAAGATCTTTCCTGGTATAGAAGTCAGACTCACCGGCCTATAGTTGCCTGGGTCCACCTTCTTCCCCTTTTTGAAGATAGGAACAACATTTGCTCTTCTCCAGTCTTCTGGGACTTCTCCTGTTCTCCAAGAATTTTCAAAGATTATGGAGAGGGGTTCAAAAATTTCTTCTGCTATCTCCTTCAGTACTCTGGGGTGTAATTCATCTGGACCTGGAGACTTGAATTCATTTAGGTTAGCTAAGTGTTTCCTCACTATCTTTCTGTTTATAGATATCTTGGATTCTTCTATTCCCTTAATAGGACAGTGAAGAACAGTTGATGTTACATTTCCTTTCTGAGAGAAAACAGATGCAAAATAGGAATTTAAAAGTTCGGCCTTCTCAACATCCTGTCTTACCATTTCATCAATTTTATCCTGTAAAAATCCTATAGCATCTTTGACTTTTCTTTTACTTTTGACATATCCCCAAAATCCTTTATTATTGCTTTTGACATCTCTTGCAAGCCTCAATTCATTGTCAGGTTTAGCTAATCTGATTTGTGCCCAGCAGGTTCTGCAGACAGCATTATATTCTTCTTTAGATATGCCTCCCTCTTTCCATTTTATAAACATTTCTTTCTTCCTTTTTAGCATGTGCTTAAGTTCTGTGTTCATCCATCCTGGTTTCCTTAAATGCTTCCTATTCTTCCCTCTTTTCGGAATTGTTAACATTTGTGCTTTGAGAATTTCATTTTTCAAGATTTCCCATCCTTCCTGGACATTTTTGTCTTTAAGGATATCCAGCCATTGGATCCCTCCAATTCTCTTTCTGAATCTCTTAAAATCTGCCTTTCTGAAATCTAACCTTGACGTCTGAGTCTTCACAGGTCTTCCTCCTCTAGTTATCCAAAATTCTAAAATAGCATGGTCGCTACCTCCTAGGGTCCCAGCCACTTTTACCTCCTCAACCATTTCCTCCCTGTTTATAAGGATTAGATCCAAGGTAGCAGTTCCCCTTGTTTTCTCCCCTACCTTTTGGAAGATAAAGTTGTCAGCAAGAGAGGATAAGAATTTCCTTGACCTGTTAGATTTGCCTGTGAGAGATTCCCAACAAATGTCTGGATAGTTGAAATCTCCCATGACAACTATGTCATATTTTTTGGAGAACTTGGCCATTTGATACATAAAGAGTTCATCCATATCTTCAGCTTCAACAGGCGGCCTGTAGTAAATGCCTACAATGGTGTCCTTTCCACTGTTCTGTCCTTGTATTCTTACCCAAACAGTTTCCACAGAACTCCCGGTCTCTGAAGCTTCAATCTCTGTGCAGATATACGCGTTTCTAACATACAATGCGACACCTCCTCCTCGTTTATCAAGTCTATTTCTTGCAAATAAGTTGTATCCTTCTAGCCTTGTATTCCAATCATGTGCATCGTCCCACCAAGTTTCAGTGATTCCAATGACATCATATTTCTTGTCCTGTGTTAGTAGTTCCAATTCTCCTTGTTTGTTGCTCATGCTTTGTGCATTAGTAAAGAAACATTTTAGTTTGTGATTGGTTTCTCTTTCTCCAATATTTTTATTAATTAGATTCTTTTGTCTTTGTTCTTCCTTTCCACTTCTAATAGCAGAGTTCTCAATAGCATTTGTCAGGTGTATGGCTTTTTCTGGTCTTTTGCTTCTCTTCCCACGTTGTTCTAGTTTAAAGCTCTCCTTACAAGTGTAGCAAGGCGACTTCCAAATACATGTTTTCCAGTCTTCGTAAGGTGCACCCCATCTCTAGCAAGTAGACCATCGTAAAGGTAATTCACTCCGTGATCCATAAATCCAAATCGTTGCTGATGGCACCATCGACGTAGCCAGTTGTTCACCTGCAGAATCTTATTCCACCTCCTTGTTCCATGGCCATCCACTGGGAGGATGGAAGAGAAGACCACCTGTGCTCCCATGTTGTAATGAGTGATTCCCTAATAAAATTTTAGAAGGGTCTGGATGCCTTTCTTGAAAAGTATAATATTACAGGGTATATACACTAGTTTCCTTAATATTGCGTTGATCCAGGGAGCTAGTCTGATTGCCGTATGTGGAGTCGGGAAGGAACTTTTTTCCCCAATGTGAAGCTTACTGTTTGCCACATGGGTTTTTTTTGCCTTCCTCTGAATCAACATGTTAGGGCAAGTTAGGATAGGATATGGGTTGAACTAGATGGACTTAAAGTCTTCCTTCAACCTTAATAACTATGTTACTATGTTAATATATTGACATTTAGATGTTTGTCATATATTACCAAGTCAATCATCTGTATACTATTAGGCATGGAATTATAAAAATCCTTCAGCACATGCTGTGGTAAAATGATGCCTGGCCAGCTTAAAACAAAGGTATGCAACAGCTGGTATGTAACCTTCTAAGGAAAGACCCACTGTGGATCCAAGCTATGCAGCCTGAGTTCTTTGTTCAGCCAGCTAGGATTTCATAAAGGAGTTTTGGAAAAGTATATGTCCTAGCTGTACATCACTAATATTTCCGAGATCCCAAGAACAGGACAAGCACCTGCCAGGGTGTCAAGTCATTCTAACACGCACACACATAGAACAGACACTAGCAGCTAGGCAGCCAAGTTGTGTTTAGTCTCTATGAGTAGCAGGGGCCCGGTAGGCTCCAATGGCACAAGAACCACTGCCTTAGGACTGCCGAGAAATGAGTTATGAACTTTCATAGGTTTTGGGAGATTTATCTCCAAACCTCCGTGGAGGGGATTAGGGTTCAGTCCAGAGGGCAGGAGGGGAGTGACCCAGGGGGCTAAATGCTTGTGTACAGCATTTCCTATTGCTTTTTCTCTGGGAGGTCACGACGACACATCATGTGAGGACAAGTCGCACACAGAGGGGACCACAAGCATCCCAAGTGGCAGCCCCTCCCCTGCAAGCCAGGCCTTTTATCTAAACAATAATTAACTATATTCTCTGCTTACACCTTTTGTCCTTGCATATGCATATTTGTATATCTGACCATTATATAAGTATAACCATTGTGTACATATGTACAAAATAATTAACATCCAGCGCCTTTTTGGACGAGTGATCCTAGGAAATCCAAGATTTCTTAAAACATCCGTTTATTTCTTCATGTTAAAAATAGGAAAAGAGAAGGTAAGGCAGTTTTGATGCACTCATGATTTTAAAAAAGGCATAGAAACCAACATGTTTAGACCTGAACAGGTCTTAATAATTTAACATGAAGAAATAAACGGATGTATTAAGATATCATGGATTTCCTGGCATCATTTGTCAGAAAAGGCACTGGATGTTAATTATTTTGTGTGCATCAATCTTCACCCAGTGGGTCCATGCAGCCTGGAGGACAGGGTAAGTGGAGGAGGACGTGAGCTGATAATCTCATTTTATATTTCTAGATTGTGTACATATAGTGTATTGTCTAGTGTGCCCTTAAGTCGATTAAATTTATAATTTAACTTTGGGTTGCTCTTCAATCTGGATCCACGAATCCACACATCAGTTTCTCAGCCTAATCTCACATGTTAATGGGGGCTGGCTCCTGGCTTGATATAATCCTGTTAATGGGCCAGGTGTATATCAAACAAGGAACTGGTGGCAGTCCTACCAGGCCAATAATGTTCTGTTTTGCTTTTGCTAGTGAAAGGGACCTCGCAGCCTGTCAGGGCTGTGGGCAAGTGTGGTGCCATGTCAGTGACTGTGTGGGCCACCTTTTCTCAGTCCCCATGCCTCCCGAGGCCTGTGTAAAACTGTGCCAAGCTGACCTTACTTTTCCCTAAGGGGAGTGGAATGTCATGTTGCTGCAAGAGGGGGAGACCTTTCTACTTGATCCCACTGACGTAATATTGATGTCAGGCAGGGTGGCAAGGTGTGGTTCTTCACGTTTCGTCACAATAAGTAATACAGTACTCAGATTACCTTTGCTAATAAAACCATCCTCATTAATTGTACAGCATTCCTGAACAGAAAAATATATATGTAATGGGCAACACCGTAGCACAGCAGGTTGCATTGTTGCTTTTCAGCACTGGGGCCCTGAGTTTAAATACCAACACGGACAATAGCTGTGAGGAATTTATGTTCTCACCATTTTTAAATATGTTTCTTCTGGTTACTCTGGTTCTCTCTCACACTCTCACAGATATACTGATGAGGGATTTACCTTGTGAGCCCCAGTGGATACAGCAGCAGTAGTAATGTCTGTAATTGACATAAGTAAATAATTTAAATAAAAAAATGGAGAAGCATGTGACCAGATCTGTCCATCACCATCCAATTACAAAACAGCGTTTCCATGGGTAGTATTGATAATTTGAGGATCATCGTGAACTGGTCAGAACATATCCTCAATAAACTGCAATTTTTGTAATGGACAAGCTGTTCAGTCAAGTTTGGATGAAAGGCTGCACTATCAACTGCAGGAAGAGAACTTTTAATACTTATGTATTAGTAAGTGCCACAAAATCATTAATTAACACATTTGAAAAAAAATTGAATAATCCTTTTGAGCTATCTTTCTAATGTATCATATATCTTTATATTGATCTATCTATTGATTCTTTTCATTTAGTTATATCTATCTTAAAAAAAAAGTAGTGGAACAACACCAAAATTACTCATTGTATTTCCACATAACCCAATAAACCATGTAGTGTGTGAAAAGAGGACAGCCTCTGAGAGAACCATGACTCTGACCCAGTGCCCCAGATCTATGGATGTACTTAGGAATAGGCTAACCCAAGGGATCATTGCTGTGGCTTAAATTTAAGTCAATTTTAAATGACAATCACCTTTACGTCTCCTATCTTGCTTATATAAATAGCTATATGTGTAACTTTTGGCTGTTAGGCATCTCCAATTAAATATATATAAAATGTTTTATTCAATATAAGATTTTTTCATCAGCCTTTGTTAGATTTGATTTTGCAACATCAGAAGGCATAATGTCAGTAATATACTAGATGTGATCTCATTTCCAATATGACATCTGTGATGACAGAACATGCAGTGTGCATGCGCCGCTAGAGCATGATGTCAGCGAGTTCTCCCGTTGGCTAGATTTTCTAAAAATGGGTGTGATGTGGAAAATTGCACAGCAGAATGGACAGGATGCCAAGTTTGGGGCTCAAACGGTTTTCATATATGATAAGAGGAATTATGCATATTAGGTGAGACGCCTCTCTAATTAATATTATCACAAGTTATTGATTATACAGTCATATGTAAATGTTTGGGCACCCCTATTAATGTAACCTTTTTTCTTAATAGCAATTTTGGTTTTTGCAACAGGTATTTCAGTTTCATTTATCTAATAACTGATGGACTCAGTTACATTTCTGGATTCAAATGAGGTTTATTGTACTAACAGAAAATGTGCAATCTGCATTTAAACAAAATTTGACCGGTGCAAAAGTATGGGCACCCTTATTATTTTCTTGATTTGAACACTCTAAACTACTTTTTACTGACTTCCTGAAGCACTAAATTGGTTTTGTAACCTCATTGAGCTTTGATCTTCATAGCCAGGTGTATCAAATCATGAGAAAAGGTATTTAAAGTGGCCACTTGCAAGTAGTTCTCCTATTTGATTCTCCTATGAAGAGTGGCATCATGGGCTCCTCAAAACAACTCTCAAATGATCTAAAAACAAAGATTATTCAACATAGCTTTTCAGGGGAAGGATACAAAAAGTTGTCTGAGATTTAACCTGTCAGTTTCCACTGTGAGGAACATAGTAAGGAAATGGAAGAACACAGATACAGTTCTTGTGAAGCCCAGAAGTGGCAGGCCAAGAAAAATATCAGAAAGGCAGAGAAGAAGAATGGTGAGCACAGTCAAGGACAATCCACAGACCACCTCCAAAGACCTGCAGCATCATCTTGCTGCAGATGGTGTCACTGTGCATCGGTCAACAATACAGCGCACTTTGCACAAGGAGAAGCTGTATGGGAGAGTGATGCGAAAGAAGCCGTTTCTGCAAGCACGCCACAAACAGAGTCGCCTGAGGTCTGCAAAAGCACATTAGAACAAGCCAGTTACATTTTGGAAGAAGGTCCTGTGGACTGATGAAACAAAGATTGAGTTGTTTGGTCATACAAAAAGGCGTTATGCATGCGCTGTATTGTTGACCGATGCACAGTAATACCATCTGCAGCAAGATGATGCTGCAGGTCATTGGAGGTGGTCTGTGGATTGTCCTTGACTGTTCTCACCATTCTTCTTCTCTGCCTTTCTGATATTTTTCTTGGCCTGCCACTTCTGGGCTTAACAAGAACTGTACCTGTGTTCTTCCATTTCCTTACTATGTTCCTCACAGTGGAAACTGACAGGTTAAATCTCAGACAACTTTTTGTATCCTTCCCCTGAAAAGCTATGTTGAATAATCTTTGTTTTCAGATCATTTGAGAGTTGTTTTGAGGAGCCCATGATGCCACTCTTCATAGGAGAATCAAATAGGAGAACTACTTGCAAGTGGCCACTTTAAATACCTTTTCTCATGATTTGATACACCTGGCTATGAAGTTCAAAGCTCAATGAGGTTACAAAACCAATTTAGTGCTTCAGGAAGTCAGTAAAAAGTAGTTAGGAGTGTTCAAATCAAGAAAATGATAAGGGTGCCCATACTTTTGCACCGGTCAAATTTTGTTTAAATGCAGATTGCACATTTTCTGTTAGTACAATAAACCTCATTTGAATCCAGAAATATAACTGAGTCCATCAGTTATTAGATATATGAAACTGAAATACCTGTTGCAAAAACCAAAATTGTTATAAAGAAAAAAGGTTAACATTAATAGGGGTGCCCAAACTTTTACATATGACTGTATGTACTTAAAGCACAAGACACTTCATATTAATAACTGCACTTTATTTTGATCAATGTTTTTTATATTATATATACTTGCTTTGTATGCTCACTGTGATATGTGCTATATAATGATTTTCACTTATAAAAAGTCTGTATATGTATAAATAGGTCTAAGATGATCTAATTAAATGACTAAACTATGCGTGGCTATCAATACCTTCTTATTACACTTGTATTATTAATGAGAAAGGGTATGTGAACTGAAAAGTTGCCATCTGGGCTAAAAAAAGTCCACATTTCTTTGCATCTATTTTGAAGTGCTGCCTCCCTTATATTTTATCTATCTATCTATCTATCTATCTATCTATCTATCTATCTATCTATCTATCTATCTAACTATCTATTTATTTATCCATCTACTGTATCTATCCCTCCATCCATATTCATAAATGCACTGTATAATGGCAGACTTCTGATTCTTCCCTCTATGAATATTTATTTACATGCAAAGTATTAATGAAGAACAATCTAATTATAACCTCCAAATTCTTTCACAAAGGCTATACTTCTAAAGAAGACGGGAGCAAAGTTTAAGGGGAAAATGTATTTTCATTTTAAATAAAATAGTGATTTTCTTTTTTACTAGAGAAATGATTTGATCATGTAGTATAATTAGCAGTCTAAAAGTTTCAAATGAAACCTTTGCTTCTCTACTTACTTTGAAAATCATGAATTATGTAATCATTTCCATGTAATTGCCAAGGAATTGTCATTATTAAATTGTCCTACTTCAAGTCACTGGCACATTTTCCTTCTATATTGTATGCAGAAACTGCTCACAGTGATTTAAAGAAATCAGGTTCCAGTTTTGGCAATGAATGAGTTATTTCTTGATTATTGTAAGCTATATTAAATTAAACTAGAAATTATGAAAAAAAAAAGGTGATCACTCTACATTATCAATGGCAAAATTCTATTTCTCAAAAGAACTGAAAGCTCCAGCATTTTCATAGTTACATAGGTTGAAAAAAGGCCTGAGTCCAAGTTCAACCTTTCACCACCAGTTATTAATTTTGTCACTAAATTAACTACAACTCACAATGTTATGTGCACTGAGGAAATCATCCAGTTCTTTTTCAAAAGCTGTTATAGTGTCTGCCATTACTACCTCTTGGGATAGGGCATTCAACATTCTGAAGGCTCCAACTGTAAACCTTTCCTAATTATCTATTTTGTTGCAATCGCCTTTCTTCCACCTGTAATTAGTTTCCCCTGGTTCTTACTATGGTCATTGGAAGGAATAAGTCATGTGCCAGTCCTTTGTATTGGCCACACATATATTTATATTTATACATATAAATGGGATCCCCTCTAAGGCATCTTTATTCTAAGCTTAAAAAGCCCAACTTTCCCAACCTCTCATCATATGAGAGGCCTTCCATCCCTAGTAATAATCTTGTTGCTCGCCTTAGTACTGACTTTAACTTCTGAAAATACTTTTTTAAATATGGAGCACAAAAACGGATCCCATGTTCTAGATGTAGCCTTCCAAGTGATTTATAGACGGGTAACTGTTAGGCGTCTGGTTTCTTCCCCTGCACCAGAGGAATCCCGAGCCTTGCCTTCTGCGGTCTCCCATTCAGTCCCGACCACAGAGGAGGCTGCTCAGCAAAGACGTCTATCCCGGCATCTTGCCCAGGCTAGTGCTGTCGGCTTAAGGTACTGTCACACTTAGCGATGTACCAGCGATCCCGACCAGCGATATGACGCGGTCAGGATCGCTGGTACATCGCTAAGTGGTCGCTAGTGAGCTGCCACACAGGCAGATCTCACCAGCGACATCGCAGGGATCGGGGGTCGCTACTTACCTGTCACACCAGGCGATCCTGCGTCCTCCCGCCCGGCTCCACGCGTCGCTCATCTTCACAGCAGGAAGCGCCGCAGGAAGCTGACGATGAGAAACAGTCCTGGACGTTCTCGCGCGATCAGCGATAACCAGCGGGGGAGCCGGTCGGAGGTAAGTATCAAACACAGCAATATCGCTAGCAATATCGCTATAACGTCACAAGTTATAGCGATATTGCTAGCGATATCGCTTAGTGTGACATGCCCTTTAGTTGCTGCTGCCATCCTGAGGTCAGCTATAGCAACCTGCTGGTAGGTTATTAATGTCTTCAACAACAATTCTCTTAAGTTCTTGAAAGGATGCACGGTCCTTTTCCCAATAGCAGATTTCAGCTTCTCCAAAGATTCTTCAATGGAAAGACATGAAAACTTATTGCTTGTCAGTTTTTTGTTTGTTTTTTAATTTTCCATCCTAATATTTCTTGTGTATTTTTTTATGTGTGCTTTTAGACAATATACTGTAGGACGTGAAAAATCATACAAAAAATGTAAATAAAGTGCTTGATGCATATTCAGTGCTAATAGGTGCACTGTTCCTTTACAAATACTCACATTTTAAATGTAATGGAGCCAGGTGTTGAGCTCCAAAGGAAAAGGCACTTATAACCAACACTGTACTTTTTGTGGGAGTGCAGCCTGCATAGTATTTTCTATTAAGAAGAAGAAAAGGAAAAAAAAACCAAAAAGGCAGAAGCAGAAACACGCGTCGGGGTGGACGCCGCTTGGATGAAGAAGCTTTTCACGTGTTGCAGGTGCAGGAGTCTCACTTACAGTTACAGGAAATGTTTGATTGCAGTTATTTCCTCAAAAGATTGTGCAACAAAATATTAAGCTAAGAGTACCATTATTTCTCTCCAGGCCTATTTCATGAGTTTTATTATTTTTAAATTCTGTGGAAGAATGGTTGAAAAGCAATGTCTGACTTTCATTTGTTTGTTATCATAAATTTTTTTAGTTATTATTACATTTGTCAGATTCAAGTTATTTATGTGACCATTGTGATTTTTTCTGACATTAAACGAGGGGTACCAACAATTTTGACCACGTCTGTATACTGGTTTTATATAACATAAGGTTATTAGCCCTTTTTTTCCAAGCCCAACCGTTTTTGCTCCTCACATGTAATATGTAGAAAATTTTGAAGTGTTTTTTTTTTTTAAATGTTTGGGCTTTACCTAATTTACAAACCAGGAACATTATTAACCAAGCCTTTGTTTTACAATTTTTCAAATCTATTTGCTGATAAATCATTTCTGCCATCCTTAGAATAAACTCCGCCTGTAGTAAATCACATCAAGCTAGGAATGTTTCTTAAGACAAAAGATTTCAATATAAAATATTTGACTGCAATATGTTGGCTCACAGTACATTACCAAAGTAATCCTTCCTATCTCTCTGCATTTGAAGGAATGGATTACCCTAAGGTCAAAAAATAATGCAGTAAGACTGGAATGACATTGTTTGATAATAGTAAAACCCAAATGTGCTCTCATGCATTGCAAATGATAAAGAAGAAAAAAAAGACATTATATTGTTAGTTCTCATCTTATTAAGGAGGAATTATGGAATATTTAAAACTCTCTGAGAGCACATTTCGACAGCATTTTTGTTATAATTATTTTTAGCTGTACAATAATAATTCTCATCATTAGAAATTTACATGCAGAACATAGGAACATTGAATGCAGATTGCGATATCCATATATTATTGATATAATCACAGTGAAAATAATCTTATTGAAATGTTCTTTTTTTATTTGATAATCTGCACATTGAGGCATTAAAGCATACCTTGAACCTGAATGAAAAGCAATTATTGCGTTAAATACAACTTGTGTCAATCAGCCAAGTCAGATGGAATGAATGGCTTTATGCAAATGCTCAAAGGAAGTGATTTAAATAAATTAGATATATTAGCAAATGGAACTTAATGGATAATTGATAACTTTTTATCAACCCATTCAAAATGGATTGCAATACAAAAAGAATATGTTATTTTATTATAAAAGTTGTATTTTTAGAGAAAGAAAAATATTCCTTGATACTAGTTCCTCATAATTATCTTGAGGATTATTGTAAGTAACCCCCCTACCTCTGCCAAAGTTAAAGGCTCTGTTCATGCAATGAATTCCATTCCAACTGGGATCCAATGTTTTCATGGTAAGGATAGCATAGTCTGCAGCTATATGCCTGCTGTTAACACCAGGACTTTGACGGAAATATGAATAATATTTGAATCCAAGTAAGAGCAGACTTGTCATATATTTAGAATGGAAGCCATCAGGTTAATGTAGACAGAGTTAGAAAATTATATTGAAATAATTATGACTTGTTTATTATTTATTTATTATTTTAATGAAATGGGGAGAAAATTCTGTGCTCAATAATTTTTAACTATATCTTTTTAGCCATTAGATTAACCCCTTGCTTACCGATGACGGAATAGTATGTCATCGGTAAGGATCCCCTGCTTTGAGGTGGGCTCCGGCGGTGAGGCCACCTCAAAGCCGTGACATGTCAGCTGTTATGAACAGCTGACATGTGCCTGCAATAGGCGCGAGTGGAATCGTCATCCGTCCGCACCTATTAACTAGTTAAATCCCGCTGTCAAAGTTGACAGCGGGTGTTTAAATAGCACTTTCGGACGCCGGGCTGGAAATGAGCTCATCGTCGACCCCGTCACATGATCGGGGGTCGGCGATGCATTGCCCTGACAACCAGAGGTCTCAAAGAGACCTCTATGGTTGTTGCAGGCAGATGGCACAGCAGTAAATCCGCTACATATGGGCGATTTGCTCATTGCCCATATGTAGCAGAGCTGATCAAGTGTGGCATGCTTCTAGATTGAAGCACGCCAAAAGTAAAATAAAAATGTTTAAAAATAAAAAAAATAAAAAACCCTAAAAGTTGAAATCATCCCCCTTTCGCCCCAATCAAAATAAAACAATAAAACAATCACACATACACATATTAGGTATCGCCGCGTTCAGAATCGCCCAATCTATCAATAAAAAAAAGCATTAACCCGATCGCTAAATGGCGTAGCGGGAAAAAATTCAAAACGCCAGATTTACGTTTTTTTGTTCGCCGTGACATTGCATTAAAATGCAATAACGGGCAATCAAAAGAACATATTTCCACAAAAGTGGTATCATTTAAAACGTCAGCCTGGCACGCAAAAAATAAGCCCTCACCCGACCCCAGATCACGAAAAATGGAGACGCTATGGGTCTCAGAAAATTGAGCAATTTTTTTTTTTTAGCAAACTTTGGAATTTTTTTTCAGCACTTAGATAAAAAAAGAACATAGACATGTTTGGTCATGTTTGGTGTCTATGAACTCGTAATGACCTGGAGAATCATAATAGCAGGTTAGATTTAGTATCTAGAGAACCTAGAAAAAATCCAAGCAAAAAACAAGTGTGGGATTGCACTTCTTTTGCAATTTCACGGGACTTGGAATTTTTTTTCCCATTTTCGAGTACAAGACATGCTAAAACCAATGATGTCTTTTAAAAGCACAACTCGTCCTGCAAAAAATAAGCCCTCACACAGTCATATTGACATAAAGATAAAAAAAGTTATGGCTCTGGAAAGAAGGGGAGCGTAAAACGAAAACGAAAAATTGAAAAAAGCTCCGAGAGTGAAGGGGTTAAAAGGATTGTCTGTCTTCCACACAAAAAAATTAAAAATTTAGGGACTGTGATAAAAAAAACGGAGATTTATTTGCTGGCTGTAACACCTGTTGCTCATGAAGAAGCTGCTATGGTTGTCTCCACCAGGAACGGAAACAATATAGTCCCTCTCTTCATGACTTTAATCACTGATGCCTAGAATTTGCTTCAGAGGTAAGGGGCTAGAAAAAGATTACATCTGAAGCACATACTGTATAATGTAATAATCCTATTTCAGTCACCCGACAATTGGTAAGTATAGCTTTTTTTATTATTTTACCACATACCGCATCGTTTCAAAATCTTTATTAAAGCCATAAAACCTCTTTAACTGTTTTCATCCTGGATACTTGCAGCCACAGATAATGGTAGTATGGGCAATCACTTCATGCTGTCAAACAATGAAACTTAATTAAGGCCGCCTAATACCTAAAATTGTAATGACTTTTTTTTCTAGAGGGGTGGCCTATATGATGAAGGTAAATCTATATTGGATATAAAGGAACTGAAATTCTATAACAGAAAATCTAGTGTAAAAAATAAGGTGACTTCATCCTGAAGCATTCTTTGTAGAGCTTGAAACACAACACTCTCACAAAACGTTTGACATTTCATAGAGACATAACAGAAATTGTGATCACAAGGGGACTGGGTGCTAAAAATCCCAATGATTGCTGAAACAATGAACTTTATTCCTCTCGGCAGCCTAAGATTCCAGTCATAGCGGCATGACCAGCTCGGCTCCAGTCATCTCTCAGTACCACCTCAGCTCTGACTGACAGCTGGCTCTGCTGAGATGGTTGTCAGCTACTACCTATGGCATGGTTAGAGTTGTGGCTCACTGTGTGCTGAGCAGTGAATAAACCCTCATCACTGAAAGCCCTGTGCTGTGGGAACTTTAATACTCCCAGTAGCTGGGCTTTCAGTGCAGCTGCTCACAACTTTAGAACACTATATAAGGGAAACTGACTGGTCCCCAATGCCCTCCAATCCATAAACATTTTATATTTGTTGATAAATTACCTGCCTAATCAGCTCTTCATAATGTTTAATGTTAAAAAAAAGTCTTTAAAAGTTTGTTATCATGCCCAGGAGCAAGAGATGGCATCATTGCCATCACTCTGCAAACCTCACACTTGCACGTGGCTTTCATAGCTGACGTCATTGCGCCTCTGAAGCCATGTGTATGCTTTTCTTCCTGTGTCTATCAATATTCTAATGCTTCATTCAGAAAAGTGTAAAGAGAAACAAGTCTCCACATGACCACAAGTATGCAAAATATATAAGTGATCACGAAAGGCGACAACTTAAATAAAAAATCAGAGCAAAATCCTAATTTTATACTTTATACACTGTTAGAATTCAGCATCTTAGATTTGCTGTCAAAAGTTAATTATGGCCTGGGAAACCCTTTTATGTCTGACTTGTAGCTATTATAGTGTTTTCTCTTTTTTAATGTCTGTAACTTTTTGATACTTTTTTGAAGTGAAAAAAATATTGAATTGAGCAAAAACACTAAAGTTAGTTTTGCACTTTTAACAAGCATTTATATCTTGTTTGTATTCTGTTGCTGCTTTAATCACACAGCTCAAAAGCAAAACATAAAACAAAATTTTAGATGAAAAACAGGTTTCAAGTATTTTGCTGCTTAATACTTGATAAATATTTTCTGTTTTGTAGAAAGTCTAATGATTCAAGCTTAATACATATGAATGAATATTCAGTGTCTGCCATTGTTTAGTATAATGTGTTTAGTAAGGTGCATATTTATGTGTCTAGGGGGTTTGTAAATTATGCATTTTTAAGAATATGTTCTTGTTAGAATATTGCTGAAGGGTTGTTCATGTTAAAGTTACTTAACCTTCTTAGCGTACTACTCCTAGCATTGAGGCACCTTTCCAACAAATAATCACTCTTCGCTTTTCAACAATTTCAATTGCCAACCACACACAAGGAAATAGCAGAGAGATTAGATCTCAACAGGAGTCCATGCCCCCTGAATGAGAGAGTGTGGGTATTCAGCATAAAATATGTAAATAGGAATATCTATGCATCGTGAAGGAGAAAGAACGAGTAGCAGTATGCAATTAAATAACTGAAATTAGGTGATCTGTTATAAACAGGTAATAAATGGAATGTAAATTGTGATACACATATTAGAGAATGTAAAAGTGGCAAACAAAATAGGAACAGTACAAATACATATAATAATTGTTATGACTACACAAGCAATGCACAATGGGTAGTGTACAAACAAAGGTGACAAATACCTGAACCTGACAGATTCCTGTTCAGACTGGTAAAAGCGCTCCTCTGACCTTGGCCTGGCACCTTAAGACAATGCAATGGCACCCCCACTTGACAGAAGCTCACTCTGAATGCTACTAACAGCCTCCAGTATAGCTATGACTGAGAAGCAACTCAGTCAGGAAAATAGGTTAAATACTAAAAACTGAAACTGAACCTGCCGGTTCTTGTACAGACTAGACATCTTGACACTCTAGTGGTATCTTAAGGTGCAGAGATAGACCTAACCACAGACCAAATGATGACAACTTTGGCCTAAACTGCCTAAAAGGCCAATGAATTGCTTCACATTCCTCCTAAAGAATCATAAGGCAGAGCAGAATGTGAATTACATTCAAGTAGAAAAATGTGCTGGACAAAGGAAAGGTACTAAATGAGTAAATTAAATAACAAACTATCAAACAAATAAAGCAAGTACTGTTAACAAATACAAAAAAAAAAAAGGAAAAATAAAACACTAAAACTAGAAATAAAAACAATAAAAAAGTGTTGGATTACTCCTGTCCTGCCTCTTCAACATATACCGCCACATTCACCTCTTTCTCCACTTAGACCTACGACTCCAGGTTCTAGATTGTCAGTTATAGTTTTGTTAATTCTAGGCTGCTTTTAGTCAGTTCCATTAAAAAAATAAATAAATAAAAAAACTCAAAAAAGAAGAAAAACATACAAATAAAAAAGTATTGGATTACTCCCACCTATATCGCCTTGTCCATGTTGTCCTCCACTTGGACGTGTTCCTTCTCCAGATTATTATTTTTTATTTCTGCTCTGCTTAGTGTAGTGCAATTTTCCAAAACCATTCTCTATGTGTACTCTGCATCAATGTCTGTAATAGTACTTTGTATACTCAAAAGATTTTCTAATCTGGAACCGTGTCATTTGGAGTCATGTGCGTCAAAACACTTTTTTATGCTCACATACACCCATGTCTGTGATAGAACAAAAAAAGTCTAATCTTATGTACCTATGTCTGATAGTCCTGTGAGTGCAAACACATTTTTCAAATATTAGTCACACATGTCTGTAATAGTGCTTTGCCTAAAAGCCACTGTGTATACTCTGCACCCATATCTGTGGGAGTTCTGTGTCAAAAAGCTGCTGTGTAATGTACAGTCATGTCTGTACAAGTAGAGTGCCCAAAAATGTATTCTAGTTTGCAGCAGTGCTTTTGGGAGAAGTGTGTCTAAAAAAATTCTACTCTGCAGTCGTTTCTTTCCAATCATGGAAAGAACAAACAATCTTATTCTACTACTGGGTCTATATGAGTAGTGTTTCTAAAAATAATTCTACATTACAGCTTTTTGTTAGTAGTGTTCATGAAAAAGTTCTACTATGCAGCCATATTTTTCCCATCAGTGGGCCAAAAAAAATTATTTAAGTCTGCCATTGTGTCTATACAATTAGTGTGTCTACAAAGTTATTTTACTCTGCAGCCATCTTTTAGTGAGTAGTGCTTCAAAAAAGTGTTCTACTATGCAGCCGTCTCTGTGTACTATGCCAAAAAGTCTCTGTTTCTACCTTACCAAAAAACCTCTGGGAGTTCTTTGCCAAAAGGCATCTGTTTGTGATGTACCCAAAAACATCTGTTGGTACCATACTAAAATAGGGACGGTATCAAATTGTGGTGATAGATTTTGCGACATGCTGAGTAAGGTTTTCCACATTTGTGCCATGCCTCTTCCTCCTCCTCTGCCTTGTGCTACCTCTGAGCCCCTTCTGTAAGATGAGGATGCCATCTATAGTGTGTCTACCAGTATGTGCTTGTATTCCTACATTTTTCAATCTTGCTCTTGTGACAGAAATAAGGATGGCCCATTGTGCTTGTAGCGGGGATCCATCAGGGTGGACATCCAGTAATCAGCACTTGTAACAAACCGGGCAACTTGCGCAGGCACAGCAGCATGTATTGGCTTATGTGTGCTAGGCTCCCAAGAGTCAACAGCAAGCTGTCCTCTGTGGGAAATGTATTGTCTGGGTCCTGTGTATACTCTGTATCCTCTGTATCCACTTAGTCACACTCCTGTGATACCTGTAAGCTGCTGTGAACATGGTTGTTCTTCATCCTCCTCCTCCTCTTTCGCTTCCTCTCAAACTGTCCTCAGGCTGGACATTTGTGTACCTTGCTGCTGTTGGTACTGGAACCCATCCTAAAAGACATGTGTGGATGACTGGCCAGATAATGTGAATGTTGCCTGTTTCTTCAAATTTATTTCTATGCCACCAACTCATCCATCATCACACAAAGCTTTTTTCTAAGAGGCATACAAGAGGGATAGTAATGCTGATGATGGCGTCATCAGCACTGGCCACATTAGTGGAGTATTCGAAGCAGCGCAACAGGGGATACACGTCCCTCATGGAAGCTCACTCTTTGGTTATGAAGTGGTGTTGCTCCACAGAATGACTCACCCGTGCTTGCTGCAGCTCAATCTCCTGTATCACCTGCTGCTGCTCTCACAATATCTCCAGCATGTGCAATGTGGAGTTCCACCTTGTTGGTACATCATATAATGGAATGGAAAGCAGAAAGGCAGAAGAGACTCGGCAGTGCAGACAGACAAGCAACAGCAGGGTAAGAACACCAAAAGTGCACACAGACGAACAGCTCTTTCTTACAGGATGAGAAGACAGTAGAGGAAGCGGAGTAGGAGGAGGAAGAAACATGGACCGAGAGAAGGCTAGGGGCTGGGCGCGATGGGCAGTAGCTGCCCACTTAATGGCTAGGGGCTGGCATTGGAGCTTTTGCACCCTACTCCCTCACTTGCTATACAGCTGGGGCTGTGTGACAACCATCTCTTCCTCTGAACTGTCCAGGTCATTATGATGGCCCTGACTCCATGTGGAGTCTAAAATCTCATCATCCCCATTACATCATCCCACCTCTTCAGTCTCTCTGTAATTCTGCTGCCCTACTTATCTACTTTTGTCCTTCCTATTCCTCTGCTTGTCTCCTCTGCAAATCAATTCATTGCCTCCAAATTCCCCAACAAATCCACTTCAAGCTACTGACACTGACCTACTAAGCCATCTATACGCATCCCCATATATATCTGTGCTAATTTCTCCGATATCTCCTACCACACAACCTCTAGACCCCCCAAGACCTTCCTCTCTTCTCCTCAATTGCACATTCCTCATACAATCACCTGCCTGACTTCTCCCAAGTATCCATTATCCTGTAGAATACTGTAGCCCAACAAATCCAATTATCCCTTACATTCAGAACTTTCAAGTGGAATTTAAAAACCAATGTCTTCAGAGCAGCTTACAGCCTGCAATGACTCTGCTGCCACTTCACAAACACCAGAGCTGCTGTAACCACAAGCATCCTTTCTCCTTTCCCATTATCCTGTGAAATGTAAGGCCTCAAGCATAGGGTCCTCTCCCCCTCTTTACTTTTCTGTCTGTTAGTTTGTTGATTGTAATTTGTATTTGTGTTTTGCATGTTACCCTTCCTCATGTACAGCAGCATGGAATGCTCAATGGTACTCAAAAAAAAATATATTAATAATCCTCTGCATGATTCTTTACCCAGTTATCACCCCTGCCCTCCTTACCAGACTACACACAGCAGAAAGCTACAGACATTTGCACCTGTGTTTCATCATCTTCATCAGAGATGTGTTTTGGTGGTCTGCTGACCATTTGCACTATCCCTCCCACATATTCATACTCTAACAGAATGAGTGGTTGGGGAATCAGTGCACTCAATCTCTTCCAATTGTTGGCCAGTGTCAGGTAGATAGCCCAATGAATCACAGCCAGCAGAGCCATGAAAAAGCAGAAGTGACTGCTGCATGACTTGGGGTTCAGACTGCTTTCCTGATTTGCAAGGAGGTGAGATGGAATACAGATGCCAAGAGGCTGCAGGTGCAAAATCTGCAATTTCAGCAGGGGCTGGTTGGAAAACAAAATGAAGGAACTAAAGGCACTCTCAGCCAACCAATCTAAAACCACCTCTATATGATCTGATTTCACCATTCATCCATCGGTGCTTGGCCCTTTGAAATTACACAAAGCATCCTGTCTTCTGCTTGTAGGAGTTTCATTTGGGTGCATAGCAGGCACAGATTAACCATCTCCTCTCTCTCCCATTTAAACCACCACCAGCAACATGACCAAGTCCCCTATTTGATTCTCTCCTTCATTGTTTTAAACCAAAAAAGTGCAGAGTATTACAGGACCTGAATAAAGAACAAGAGAGAGTGGCCAGCAGATTATTACACATTATTAAAAAGACAAAAAACACACCGGCGCTGCAAATACACAGTCAATGGATAAGCTGCTGGCACACCTGGCAGATTAAGTGTGCTATCTGCCACTGGAAAAAAACTACAACAAAACTGAAGGTGGCCGCGCTTATAGCGCTGTGTAATGAATATATCACCCAAACTGAAAATAGCAGTCAAACTTTAAAAACAGGCATTACTCACTGTTGCGAAGGCTAATTATGGCTGATCATATCGCTCTTGTATTCACAATTGTTGAAAAGAAAAAATCTCTGAACTAAAGCAAAAGCAGGGAGCGTCCTCCCGTTTGCAAAAAAGACACAGCTCCCCGCAGGAGAGCGCGTCCCCCTGGGCGGCAGACAGCCACGGCCGATGGCGCCGCCGAACAGTAGCGTGGTGAGCAGGGGGCGTGAATTGTGGGTGGTGACGTCACCGTGCAAGAACCAATCCTGACGCGTTTCGGGGAAGCCGTCCCCCTTCCTCAAAGGTATGGATCATACACTGCCACCCACACTCTATATACCCTCGCCTCCACAAGGAAATAATGCACACTTAACCCATTATGTGGCGCAACCTCCTTAAACTAAATACTGCACAAATAAAACACTAAACTTTATTCAAACAAAAAACTGATGAATGGGACAATTAAATACAAAATGCTAAAATCAATTATAAAAAGAAGGAATAAAAATGCAAATGGATATAGAACAAACTCCACCCCTCAAAATATTTCAAATGGTGGTTATAATTCCAACAATAATGAATGATATCCAAAGGGACAGTCCTTATCTACAAGGGTACCAAAAAGGATCTTTTTATTTCAAGAAAAAAGAATCCTACATACAAAAAGAGAAAAGGAGGTAATATATATGGGTCACAAAGCATAAAGTTCAATTTCATGATTAAGCCCATTTGGCACCAAACTATCCAATGTAAAAATCCACCTTGATTCGACCCTCGACATACTCTTAATATAGTCACCACCCCTCGGATTTTTTTGGACCTTTTGAATGCCAAAAAAAGTGGACCCCATACATGTCTTGCCATGTTTCTCCACGAAATGGCGGGACAGTGGATGTCCTAAAAATCCCTTAAAGATATTGTTCAAATGTTCTTTTATTCTCTCTTTAAGTTTTCTTTTTGTGCGACCAACATAGAACTTATTGCAGGGGCATTTTACTATATAAATAACCCCCGTAGAGTGGCATGTTAGATTGTCCTTAATATGGAACATCTCAGTTTTATCCATATTCCAAAAAGTGGTCTGCGTGATTCTCTTGTTTCTCACCTGCACACAACATGAACAATTACCACACGGGGTGAAGCCCCCAGTAAAGTTGGAATGTTTCCCATTTAATGTATTGCTACCAATTAATAAACCCTTCTTCTGGGTGGGTGCTAGCAAATTGCCAATATTTTGAGCCCTTCTATAAACAAACCTGGGTTTCTCAGGTAAAAGCTCACCCACCAATTTATCTCTCTTTAAAATAGGCCAATATTTCTGGATGATCTTAGTAAAAGCTCTAGGATTATTATGAAATTGAGTGATAAAGGGTAATTTACCAATCTCTTGTTTAATATTCGGAATATCCAAGGCCTGTTTCTCCCCATTGATCAACCTGCTCCTAGAAGCCGATTTTGCTACATGTCTAGCTCGATCTACAATGGATACATCATACCCTTTCTCCACAAATTGAGCTTGTAAAAAACTGGCTTCAATATCAAAATCACTATCTTTAGTACAATTGCGTCTAATGCGCATGAATTGGCTCTTTGGGATATTTGAAAGCCACAAAGGGAGATGACAACTGTTCATGTGAATATAACTATTACAGTCCACATCCTTGTGATAACATTTAGTGTAAATGGAGTTATTTTCCACAAAAATATTGAGATCCAAAAAATTGATGTTAGTGGGACTGATACTTGAAGTGAATTCTAAACCAAATGAATTATCATTAATCTCTTTCAAAAAGGAGTCTAAACTGGTCTGGGACCCCTGCCAAATGAAGAGCACATCATCAATGAAGCACCGCCAATAAATTAACCCCTCTCTCAAATAGTCATTGTGAAAAATATTGGACTTCTCCCACCTTCCAACAAATAAATTTGCATAACTCGGGGCAAATTTTGTACCCATAGCCGTGCCCCAAGTCTGCAGATAGAACTGATTACAATAAATAAAATAATTATGTTTTAAAATGAATCTCATACTATCTACTATAAATGATATTTGAAGGGGATTAAAAATTTTGGATTTGTGAAGAAAATACTCAGCAGCATCACACCCTTTTTCTTGATTAATGACAGTGTACAAGGACTTGATATCCAGAGTACCCAAAAAACAATTAGGAGCCCACTTCACCAATTCCAAGCTTTAAATAGTATCTCTGGTGTCCTTTAAATAAGCCGGAAGCCCAGACACACAAAGTTGTAGATGCGTGTCTACATATTCCGACAGATTTGCAGTAAGACAATTAATCCCAGAGACTATTGGTCTTCCTGGTGGGTGGCTAGGATTTTTATGGATCTTAGGGATATGATAAAATACCGCTAAACTCGGTGACCTATTGTTAATAAAACAAAATTCTTTTTTATTTAAAATACCCAAAGCTTTGCCTCTTTGGGCTAAAACATCCAGTTTTTTGAAAAACTGAGAAGTAGGGTCACCAAATATTTTTTTGTACGTGATATTATCACTGAGAAGTCTTAATGATTCCTCATGATACTCTTTGCGATCCAAAACCACAATACCTCCCCCTTTATCCGCCCCTTGAATGACAATATCATTATTATCTTGAAGGCTAATTAAGGCCCTCTTTTCCTCTCCAGAAAGATTCTGAGGAGCAAATCTACGGTTCCTGTTCTTTATTTTTCTAATATCCATAGAAACCAGTGTCTCAAATGTATAAAAAGCATTAGAATATTCACTGATAGGGTTGAACACTGAAGGATTTGCCAATGATGTATGGATAAACTTACTAGGGGCCGAGCCAGATGACTGGAAACCGGCCATTTGTTTTTTTAAAAAATATTTTTTAAAAGCCAAATTCCGAAGAAATTTTTTCATGCTCACATATAAGTTAAACGGGACAGGCTCAGTGGTTGGAGCAAATTTTAAACCTTTTTGGAGGAGGGCTTCTTCTTTGGAAGACAAAATATGTGAACTGAGATTAAAATTTTTTTGACTATGACTACTTATGTTCGTTTTCTTTTTGGTGAGTTTCCTCCCTCTTCTCTTACCACGCTTGACTTTGTATTTCGGACCTGAAAAAAATTTGAATTAACTTTGGAGGTACCTCCCTTCTTAAAAAACATTGATCCTCTATTCAAGTTCTTTAAAGTTTGAGTTTTCTTACTCCCATTACCCAGATTCCTAGATACCACATTTTTAGAATTCAAAAATCTTGAAAATGGTCTTTGTGTTGAAGTGTTATGATTCACAGAATTCCCCATTCTGCTTCCCCCTATGCCCCCAGGCACCTCCCCAGTGGATGCCCTGAAGGCATCCGTCAAAAAGGGTGCATCTCCACCCGTAGCTGGTGGAGGGGCAGCTCTGCACGGGGTCTCTAGATTATCACCCTCTGACATTAGAGGTGAAAACCTGTTTCTAATAGGGATACTGGTATCCGTGGGTGTATGCACATCCAGCACTCGAGTGGTGTACCGAGAGCTACATGGCCCCTTCCCCCTAACTGCGGGGGATTCAGGGGTGTTGTCCTGTACCTGTTGACTTCTTGTATTGATTGACATTGGAGTATATTGGGTGGAGTTGGAATTAGCATAAGTAGAGAAGACTGGTGAGGTATCTACTGGAATCTGGGATGAAGAGCCTTTATATTCATCCAATACCAAAAACTGGGATGCTGAGAGGGATTGTGATGAAATATCATTACAAGAATTAACAGACTGTCTTGAAAGATTATAGCCTGAGAAAGGTACTTCGTCCCTCTCAAATTTTCTCATTTTCTTTTGTCTTATTTCCTTCTCTTTTATCTGAAGTCTGCTAGTAATGTTGGTTGCCAATTCTTGAATTTCATCTAGATGATCAAAATCTTTCAAACACTCTAAATGTCTAGTGATTTCTCTGTTAACTTTAAGAAGATTTGATTTTCTCTTGTCAATAATAAATTGAACCATTTTTCTGGAGAAGATTTGAAACATATCATCCCACTCTTTTAATATAGAGGGATCTCCAAAATCGCCAGCCAGGGTCTTAAATACCCTCAGACCCCTAGGAATTTTATTTACTTCTAAATACTTTTCTAGAGATGCAACCTCCCAAAGGTCCCTCATCTCATCATGCAAAAGTTTTTCTAAAGATTTTAAAATGGTTCTACCTCTCATAGAGCCCGTCACTTCGATGTGCCTAGTGACAACGTGCTCCTTGATGAGTTTGAGACGAAATTCCCTGTCTTTGCATAAACAGGACGTGGCCATGGAGAGCAGCCAAAGTGTGGAGCACACTGAGAATGAAAATACAAAAAAGACAAAAAACACACCGGCACTGCAAATACACAGTCAATGGATAAGCTGCTGGCACACCTGGCAAATTGAGTGTGCTATCTGCCACTGGAAAAAACTACAACAAAACTGAAGGTGGCCGCGCTTATAGCGCTGTGTAATGAATATATCACCCAAACTGAAAATAGCAGTCAAACTTTAAAAACAGGCATTACTCACTGTTGCGAAGGCTAATTATGGCTGATCATATCGCTCTTTATAATTGATTTTAGCATTTTGTATTTAATTGTCCCATTCATCAGTTTTTTGTTTGAATAAAGTTTAGTGTTTTATTTGTGCAGTATTTAGTTTAAGGAGGTTGCGCCACATAATGGGTTAAGTGTGCGTTATTTCCTTGTGGAGGCGAGGGTATATAGAGTGTGGGTGGCAGTGTATGATCCATACCTTTGAGGAAGGGGGACGGCTTCCCCGAAACGCGTCAGGATTGGTTCTTGCACGGTGACGTCACCACCCACAATTCACGCCCCCTGCTCACCACGCTACTGTTCGGCGGCGCCATCGGCCGTGGCTGTCTGCCGCCCAGGGGGACGCGCTCTCCTGCGGGGAGCTGTGTCTTTTTTGCAAACGGGAGGACGCTCCCTGCTTTTGCTTTAGTTCAGAGATTTTTTCTTTTCAACAATTGTGAATACAAGAGCGATATGATCAGCCATAATTAGCCTTCGCAACAGTGAGTAATGCCTGTTTTTAAAGTTTGACTGCTATTTTCAGTTTGGGTGATATATTCATTACACAGCGCTATAAGCGCGGCCACCTTCAGTTTTGTTGTAGTTTTTTTCCAGTGGCAGATAGCACACTCAATTTGCCAGGTGTGCCAGCAGCTTATCCATTGACTGTGTATTTGCAGCGCCGGTGTGTTTTTTGTCTTTTTTGTATTTTCATTCTCAGTGTGCTCCACACTTTGGCTGCTCTCCATGGCCACGTCCTGTTTATGCAAAGACAGGGAATTTCGTCTCAAACTCATCAATGAGCACGTTGTCACTAGGCACATCGAAGTGACGGGCTCTATGAGAGGTAGAACCATTTTAAAATCTTTAGAAAAACTTTTGCATGATGAGATGAGGGACCTTTGGGAGGTTGCATCTCTAGAAAAGTATTTAGAAGTAAATAAAATTCCTAGGGGTCTGAGGGTATTTAAGACCCTGGCTGGCGATTTTGGAGATCCCTCTATATTAAAAGAGTGGGATGATATGTTTCAAATCTTCTCCAGAAAAATGGTTCAATTTATTATTGACAAGAGAAAATCAAATCTTCTTAAAGTTAACAGAGAAATCACTAGACATTTAGAGTGTATGAAAGATTTTGATCATCTTGATGAAATTCAAGAATTGGCAACCAACATTACTAGCAGACTTCAGATAAAAGAGAAGGAAATAAGACAAAAGAAAATGAGAAAATTTGAGAGGGACGAAGTACCTTTCTCAGGCTATAATCTTTCAAGACAGTCTGTTAATTCTTGTAATGATATTTCATCACAATCCCTCTCAGCATTCCAGTTTTTGGTATTGGATGAATATAAAGGCTCTTCATCCCAGATTCCAGTAGATACCTCACCAGTCTTCTCTACTTATGCTAATTCCAACTCCACCCAATATACTCCAATGTCAATCAATACAAGAAGTCAACAGGTACAGGACAACACCCCTGAATCCCCCGCAGTTAGGGGGAAGGGGCCATGTAGCTCTCGGTACACCACTCGAGTGCTGGATGTGCATACACCCACGGATACCAGTATCCCTATTAGAAACAGGTTTTCACCTCTAATGTCAGAGGGTGATAATCTAGAGACCCCGTGCAGAGCTGCCCCTCCACCAGCTACGGGTGGAGATGCACCCTTTTTGACGGATGCCTTCAGGGCATCCACTGGGGAGGTGCCTGGGGGCATAGGGGGAAGCAGAATGGGGAATTCTGTGAATCATAACACTTCAACACAAAGACCATTTTCAAGATTTTTGAATTCTAAAAATGTGGTATCTAGGAATCTGGGTATTGGGAGTAAGAAAACTCAAACTTTAAAGAACTTGAATAGAGGATCAATGTTTTTTAAGAAGGGAGGTACCTCCAAAGTTAATTCAAATTTTTTTCAGGTCCGAAATACAAAGTCAAGCGTGGTAAGAGAAGAGGGAGGAAACTCACCAAAAAGAAAACGAACATAAGTAGTCATAGTCAAAAAATTTTTAATCTCAGTTCACATATTTTGTCTTCCAAAGAAGAAGCCCTCCTCCAAAAAGGTTTAAAATTTGCTCCAACCACTGAGCCTGTGCCGTTTAACTTATATGTGAGCATGAAAAAATTTCTTCGGAATTTGGCTTTTAAAAAATATTTTTTAAAAAAACAAATGGCCGGTTTCCAGTCATCTGGCTCGGCCCCTAGTAAGTTTATCCATACATCATTGGCAAATCCTTCAGTGTTCAACCCTATCAGTGAATATTCTAATGCTTTTTATACATTTGAGACACTGGTTTCTATGGATATTAGAAAAATAAAGAACAGGAACCGTAGATTTGCTCCTCAGAATCTTTCTGGAGAGGAAAAGAGGGCCTTAATTAGCCTTCAAGATAATAATGATATTGTCATTCAAGGGGCGGATAAAGGGGGAGGTATTGTGGTTTTGGATCGCAAAGAGTATCATGAGGAATCATTAAGACTTCTCAGTGATAATATCACGTACAAAAAAATATTTGGTGACCCTACTTCTCAGTTTTTCAAAAAACTGGATGTTTTAGCCCAAAGAGGCAAAGCTTTGGGTATTTTAAATAAAAAAGAATTTTGTTTTATTAACAATAGGTCACCGAGTTTAGCGGTATTTTATCATATCCCTAAGATCCATAAAAATCCTAGCCACCCACCAGGAAGACCGATAGTCTCTGGGATTAATTGTCTTACTGCAAATCTGTCGGAATATGTAGACACGCATCTACAACTTTGTGTGTCTGGGCTTCCGGCTTATTTAAAGGACACCAGAGATACTATTAAAAGCTTGGAATTGGTGAAGTGGGCTCCTAATTGTTTTTTGGGTACTCTGGATATCAAGTCCTTGTACACTGTCATTAATCAAGAAAAAGGGTGTGATGCTGCTGAGTATTTTCTTCACAAATCCAAAATTTTTAATCCCCTTCAAATATCATTTATAGTAGATAGTATGAGATTCATTTTAAAACATAATTATTTTATTTATTGTAATCAGTTCTATCTGCAGACTTGGGGCACGGCTATGGGTACAAAATTTGCCCCGAGTTATGCAAATTTATTTGTTGGAAGGTGGGAGGAGTCCAATATTTTTCACAATGACTATTTGAGAGAGGGGTTAATTTATTGGCGGCGCTTCATTGATGATGTGCTCTTCATTTGGCAGGGGTCCCAGACCAGTTTAGACTCCTTTTTGAAAGAGATTAATGATAATTCATTTGGTTTAGAATTCACTTCAAGTATCAGTCCCACTAACATCAATTTTTTGGATCTCAATATTTTTGTGGAAAATAACTCCATTTACACTAAATGTTATCACAAGGATGTGGACTGTAATAGTTATATTCACATGAACAGTTGTCATCTCCCTTTGTGGCTTTCAAATATCCCAAAGAGCCAATTCATGCGCATTAGACGCAATTGTACTAAAGATAGTGATTTTGATATTGAAGCCAGTTTTTTACAAGCTCAATTTGTGGAGAAAGGGTATGATGTATCCATTGTAGATCGAGCTAGACATGTAGCAAAATCGGCTTCTAGGAGCAGGTTGATCAATGGGGAGAAACAGGCCTTGGATATTCCGAATATTAAACAAGAGATTGGTAAATTACCCTTTATCACTCAATTTCATAATAATCCTAGAGCTTTTACTAAGATCATCCAGAAATATTGGCCTATTTTAAAGAGAGATAAATTGGTGGGTGAGCTTTTACCTGAGAAACCCAGGTTTGTTTATAGAAGGGCTCAAAATATTGGCAATTTGCTAGCACCCACCCAGAAGAAGGGTTTATTAAATGGTAGCAATACATTAAATGGGAAACATTCCAACTTTACTGGGGGCTTCACCCCGCGTGGTAATTGTTCATGTTGTGTGCAGGTGAGAAACAAGAGAATCACGCAGACCACTTTTTGGAATATGGATAAAACTGAGATGTTCCATATTAAGGACAATCTAACATGCCACTCTACGGGGGTTATTTATATAGTAAAATGCCCCTGCAATAAGTTCTATGTTGGTCGCACAAAAAGAAAACTTAAAGAGAGAATAAAAGAACATTTGAACAATATCTTTAAGGGATTTTTAGGACATCCACTGTCCCGCCATTTCGTGGAGAAACATGGCAAGACATGTATGGGGTCCACTTTTTTTGGCATTCAAAAGGTCCAAAAAAATCCGAGGGGTGGTGACTATATTAAGAGTATGTCGAGGGTCGAATCCAGGTGGATTTTTACATTGGATAGTTTGGTGCCAAATGGGCTTAATCATGAAATTGAACTTTATGCTTTGTGACCCATATATATTACCTCCTTTTCTCTTTTTGTATGTAGGATTCTTTTTTCTTGAAATAAAAAGATCCTTTTTGGTACCCTTGTAGATAAGGACTGTCCCTTTGGATATCATTCATTATTGTTGGAATTATAACCACCATTTGAAATATTTTGAGGGGTGGAGTTTGTTCTATATCCATTTGCATTTTTATTCCTTCTTTTTATAATTGATTTTAGCATTTTGTATTTAATTGTCCCATTCATCAGTTTTTTGTTTGAATAAAGTTTAGTGTTTTATTTGTGCAGTATTTAGTTTAAGGAGGTTGCGCCACATAATGGGTTAAGTGTGCGTTATTTCCTTGTGGAGGCGAGGGTATATAGAGTGTGGGTGGCAGTGTATGATCCATACCTTTGAGGAAGGGGGACGGCTTCCCCGAAACGCATCAGGATTGGTTCTTGCACGGTGACGTCACCACCCACAATTCACGCCCCCCGCCAGTCACGCCCCCTGCTCACCACGCTACTGTTCGGCGGCGCCATCGGCCGTGGCTGTCTGCCGCCCAGGGGGACGCGCTCTCCTGCGGGGAGCTGTGTCTTTTTTGCAAACGGGAGGACGCTCCCTGCTTTTGCTTTAGTTCAGAGATTTTTTCTTTTCAACAATTGTGAATACAAGAGCGATATGATCAGCCATAATTAGCCTTCGCAACAGTGAGTAATGCCTGTTTTTAAAGTTTGACTGCTATTTTCAGTTTGGGTGATATATTCATTACACAGCGCTATAAGCGCGGCCACCTTCAGTTTTGTTGTATTACACATTATTACTCTACCTTTTTTCAGAGTACCCCCCAAAAAATCAATTAAAAATACCAAAAGACAAAAACAGTACTTCATAGTTCCTTCTCCTACACCTATTCCACATACACCGCCACCTTCACTTGCTCCTCAACCTCTTCCAACACTTTGACCTATGCCTCCTGATTCAAGATTATATTTTTTTCTTATTTTTTCTTATATGTCACTAGCTGAAGAGCCCGGCGCTGCCCGGGCATAGTAACTAACTGTGGTTAGTTATAGCAAATTATAATTATCCTCCATCCCATAGTCCCGCGCCCATATACCCATCATACATATCCACGATCCCATAGGCCCGTGCCCATATACCCATCATACATATCCTCCATCCCAGAGTTGAGTGCCCATATACCCATCACACATCCTCCATCCCATAGTCCCATGCCCATATACCCATCACACATCCTCCATCCCATAGTCCCATGCCCATATACCCATCATACATATTCGCCATCCCATAGTCGAGTGCACATATACCCATCACACATACTTCATCTCATAGTCCCATGCCCATATACCCATCATGCATATCCTCCACCCCATAGTCCCATGCCAATATACCCATCATACATATCGGCCATCCCATAATCCCGTGCCCATATACCATCATACATATCCTCCATTCCATAGTCCAGTGCCCATATACCCATCACACATCCTCCATCCCATAGTCCCGTGCCCATATACCCGTCATACATATCCTCCATCCCATAGTCCAGTGCCCATGTACCCATCACACATCCTCCATCCCATAGTCAACCATTATGACATCATAATGAGCGGCGGGGCTTGCAACCTATGATGACATCAGCGTCGCCATGGCAACCATTATGACATCATAATGAGGGGCGGGGCTTGATACACACACGCTTTTTCCCCATTATGTAGATAAGGGCAAAATTGTTTGTTGAATTGGAACGCGCAGGGTTAAAATTTTGCCTCACAACATAGCCTAGGATGCTCTCGGGGTCCAAACGCGTGACTGTGCCAAATTTTGTGGCTGTAGCTGCGACGGTGTGGATGCCAATCCCGGACATACACATACATACATACACACACTTGAGCTTTATATATTAGATTGTAAGTTATCTTCCTATCAAAATTTGTTTGCAGGGCAATTTTCTTGCACTTTCCCCCTTTTAGCTTCCTTTTGCAGTCCCAAAGCCCTTGACCATGACCATTTTACATCCATTTACTATGACCATTTTGAAGCCATTTTAAAGCAGCATAATTTGGGTTCCCATTGACATCTATTGGGTTCAGTTTCTGGGTCAAGTTCATATATCAAAATTAGCTTTTAACGCTAGTTCGGATGAACCCGAACATCCATGGGTCCGCTCATCCCTAACCAGGAGGTAGCCATAAAACATTTTTAATTAATTTGCTGCTTAAAGAATTTTATTCAAGCAATAACATTGCTCTGGTCATTTTATCATCTGGGGTTGCAGCTGTAGCTCATTCAGCACTAGGATTGTCCTTGAATCTAGCATTCTTGGAAACTTTTGTCTGTAAAATCTCTAAGGGCTCAGGGAAAGCTGAAGTATTATAGACTTGCAAATTAACTGTTTGAGACAAATGTACCATGGAACACAAGAAAGCATATGAGGCCCTTGATAACACCTTGAAAGTTCTGCGGGGATCCAATTGCCTAATTAGGAGGAATTGTACTTTTTGCAGGTGACTTCTGACAAATGTTACATGTCCTTAAGAGAGCAACACCAGCATATGAGCTGAATGCCTGTTTAAAAAAAAAATTGTTACCTATGGAGACATACAGTGGGTATGGAAAGTATTCAGACTCCTTTAAATTTTTCACTCTTTGTTTCATTACAGCCATTTGACAAATTCAAAAAGTTCATTTTTTTTCTCATTACCGTACACTCTGCACCCCATCTTGACTGAAAAGAAACAGAAATGAAGAAATTTTTGCAAATTTATTTTAAAAAACAACTGAAATATCACATGGTCATAAGTATTGAGACCCTTTGCTCAGACACTCATATTTAAGTCATATGCTGTCCATTTCACTGTAGTCTTCCTGGAGATGGTTCTACTACTTCATTGGAATCCAGCTGTGTTTAGTAAAACTGATAGGACTTGACTTGCAAAGGCACACACCTGTCTATATAAGACCTCACAGCTCACAGTGCATGTCAGACCAAATGAAATCCATGAGGCCAAAGGAACTGGCCAAGGAGCTAAGAGACAGAATTGTGGCGAGGCACAGATCTGCACAAGGTTACCAAAGAATTTTTGCAATACTTTAGGTTCCTAAGAGCACAGTGGCCTCCATAATCCTTAAATGGTAGAAGATTGGGACCACCAGATGTCTTCTAAGACCTGGCTACCCAGCCAAACTGAGCAATTATGGCAGAAGAGCCTTGGTGAGACAGGTAAAGAAGAACCCCAAGATCACTGTGGCTGAGCTCCACAGATGCAGTAGGGAGATGGGAGATTGTTCCACAAAATTAACTAGCACTGCAGATCTCCACCAGTCAGGCCTTTATAGCACAGTGGCCTGACAGAAACCTCTCCAGAGTACAAGACATATGAAAGTCTGCATAAAGTTTGCTAAAAAACACATGAAGGACTCCCAGACTATGAGAAATAAGATTCTCTGGTCTGATGAGATGAAGATAGAACTTTTTGCTGATAATTCTAAGTAGTATGTGTGGAGAAAACCAGGCACTGCTCATCACCTGAAAACCTCAAAAAGAGGAAAAAATCCTCCAAAAAATTCAGATACAAACCAAACAGGCCTAAATGCATCTGCACTAATAAGTATTAGTGCAGATGCAGTTAGGCCTGTCTGGTTTTTAACTGCTCATCACCTGCCCAATACACTCCCAACAGTGAAACATGGTGGTGGTAGCATCATGATGTGTGAGTGTTTTTCACCTGCAGGGACAGGACAACTGGTTTCAAATGAAGGAAACAGGAATGCAGCCAAGTACAGAGTTATCCTGGATTAAAACTTCTTCTAGAATGCTCTGGACCTCAGACTTGGACTAAGGTTCACCTTCCAAGAAGACAATGACCCTAAGCAGACAGCTAAAATAACAAAGAAATGGCATCAGAACAATTCTGTGACCATTCTTGACTGGCCCAGCCAGAGCCCTGACCTAAACTTAATTAAGCATATCTGTAGAGACCTGAAAACGGCTGGCCACCATCGTTCACCATCCGACCTCATGGATCTGGAGAGGATCTGCAAGGAAAAATGGCAGAGGATCCCCAATTCCAGGTGTGAAAAACTTGTTGCATCATTCCCAAGAAGACTCATGGCTGTACTAGCTCAAAAGGATGCTCCTTCTCAATACTGATCAAAGGGTCTGAATACTTATGACCATGTGATATTTCAGTTTTTCTTTTTCAATAAATTTGCAAAAATGTCTACATTTCTACTGTTTTTTCAGTCAAGATGGGGTGCAGAGTGTACATTAATGAGAAAAATTGACCTTTTTTGAATTTATCAAATGGCTGCAATGAAACAAAGAGTGAAAAATTTAAAGGGGTCTGAATACTTTCTGTACCCACTGTATTCAGAAGCTAATTTGACTGTTAATATGCAGGTTCACTTGATGGTAAATACTATTGCGAACAAATGTGCACACCACTTAGAATGACTCAGAAACTAGAGGGCCCCACAGGTGCCACAACTGACTTAATTTCCTTCACCGAAGACTTTTGCAAAATGACGTCCTCGGTACTGAAGGTTATAGACCAATTTTCCCTGATATTTGTAACAATTTTAACAACAGTCAGGGGCTTTCTGAATTCACAATCCTAGCATCTTAAAGACAATAGTGTCAGCTCCATAAATCTGTAAATGCAAGAGATACTGCCGGTCTATCAAACACATACATGTCCATTGATTCAGTCATGGAAAGTGAACAAGTCGTAATGTACCCATTGGAGTTCCAGAATAGATTGGAGCTTCCTGGATGCCACCATATATTAAAAATAGGAGATCCGATAATGTTGCTTAGGAACTTAGACCCATCAAATTTGTTTAAAGGCACAAGGTTGTGTGTTAGGAGTATAATGCCAACGGGTACTGAAGAAACTGTTCTTATGAGAAACTCTAAAAGAGAAAATATGCAGATCTCACAGGCAGGCAGATCTCACCAGCGATCATCACCAGCGACGACGAGCGAGCGCTTCGCTGTGTACCTTAGATACCAGTGTGCTGGTGCAGGGAGCTCGTATCAAAGGTAAACAGTGGGTTTCTAATCACCGCACGGCGCTTAGAAACCCGCTGTTTACCTTGGTTACCAGCTCCCTGCACCAGCACGCTGGCATCTAAGGTACACTGCGGGTTTCTAAGCACTGCGCGGCGCTTAGAAACCCGCTGTTTACCTTGGATACGAGCTGGGAGCACGCTGATCATTGCTCTCCTGCCTGCCACACGCAGCAATGCATGCTGGCTAGTCCAGGGCTTTTGAGCATGATCAGCGATACTCAGCGGGGGGGCAGGTCGCTGATACTTGTCACACACAGGGATATCGCTGGTGAGATCGCTGTTGTGTCACAAAACTTGTGACTCAGCAGCGATCTCGCTAGCGATCTCGCTGTGTGTGATAGGGGCTTTACTCCTTTGTCCGTTAACCACTGATGGGTCACACTAGGGGGCAAACGGTGAAGGGTTGCATTATGATTTCCCCAGCTTCATTTTTTATGTGTTTCTGAATTTTCTGTTGGAAAATTGTGTTAAAGAGTAGCTGTTGTTCACCTCAGTCTTACAAAAAATATGTAAAAATAAACAAATCTTAACACCAAACTAACAAAAAAGAGTTGAACATACAAATTTTAGAAGCTGAAGATGTCAACTTCAGGGAGAAACTGAAAATCTAACCTTAGCATGCGTAACCAATTATTTAACATACTATTTTCAACAAACAAAGCTGCAGTATTTTGCTAGGATTTAAAAAATATAAAGAACCCCACTAAATGTGTAATTGTAGTCCAATGACCTTGTATCAATTGTTATATGTTTTTGTTTTTTTGCAGCATCAGGAATGTTTCTGTTCCTTAGCTAGTAATATACTCATTGTTTAAAGGCCACAAAGGCCAAGTATCTTCACTACTGTTAGGAAAACTATCATATCTTTAAAAACAATGTATCTCCCTTCATCTGTGAACAAACTAAACACAATTACTGTAAGAAATAGGGACAATTGTAGTCAATGCTAATGCCAGGTTACAATGTTCTCTCCAGAACAATTTTCTAATCTAAATATACTCAGGTACAGAATGTCGTTACAAGATTTTCTATTCATTTAGGAAACTAATAAGATAGGTACTTGCATTTGCTTTGTTTATTTGTCTATTTGTTTTTGCACAGCAGGATCGTCTCATTTGTTTGTTGGATATAATTTCCAAAAGAGTCCTTGAGGGCAGTCAGCTGAAAAGTACAATATGTAAATGACTGGAGTAGTTTGTTAGCTCAAGAAGCAGATAATATAAGTACATGGATCAAACCTTTCTCCTTACTCATCACCTATTCTCTTATTTACATTTTTTGTATAAATGACTGCATTTTTGTAAATTAAATATACAATGTAAATTTCTCTTTTCATAAAATTCCAGCTGTTAAATTTGGACCACATTGTGATTTAATAATGAAACGTGATGGCAGGAGCTTTAGAAATGATCCTTTAAGTTCCCTTTTAATTAGTAAATACATGACCATTTACTTTCCACGCAAGCTGACTATTCATGAGTAGTGAATTTTTTTTTCAACTTTCAGAACCATTTCTTTTGAATCCTAACATATCTTATATTGAACTTAAGCCAGCAATCCAAATCTGGACAAAGCAGAAAACATATTGTTTTAAAGAAATGCTTAACAATTGCTATATCTATCTTGTTTTTACTATACTGTCAATCAACCATAAAATTAAGACTGCCTTTCTAATATTGCATTGGTTCATTTTATCCACTTAATGACCACCAATATGTGTTTTTTTCTGACCTGAGATGTAAGAGAATATCATCCCCCGACTAGTAAAAATGCCAGATTTTAAAAATTTGGTCTGTTCTCTAAGGGGTTAAGTTGCCTACATAGTTATGGCCTATCAGCATAAACAAGTCCTCAGGATCTCTAAGGCTGTGTGCCCACGTAGAGATTTTTAAGCGTTTTTGCCGCGATTTTCAGTGCGAAAATGCTGCGAAAACATTTAAAAATCGTGTACAGAACACCCCCCATGCATTCCTATGGCATTCCGCACATGCTGTGCTAATGCTGCACTTTTTTCCGCGGCGGAATCGCATCGCGGAAAAAATCGCAGCATGCTCATTCTTTTGTGCGGAATCGCAAAGAATTGCCGCAATTCCGCACCCATAGGAATGCATGAGAATCGCTGACTTCCCGCATGTGGCTATGCCCACCATGCGGGAAGTTAAGCGTCTCATGTGCGGTTGGTACCCACGGTGTGGAGGAGAGGAGACTGTCCTCCAGGCCCTGGGTACCATACCCCTGTAAAAAAAGAATCAAAAATAAAAAATCAGGGTATATTTACCTTCCGATGTCCCGCGCTGCATTCCCGGCCTAAGCGTTCCCAGTAATGCCTTGCGGCAAGGCCCTGTGATGACGTAGTCTCGCGTGACTCTAGCGGTCTCTCGAGATCGCTATAGCAACGCGAGACTACGACATCACAGGTCTCGCAAGGCATTATTGGGAACGCTGAGGCCCGGGAATGCAGCGCGGGACGCCGGAAGGTAAATATACCCCGATTTTTTTATTTTTTTTAGCATTTTAACATGCTATCTTTTACTATTGATGCCGCATAGGCAGCCTCAATAGTAAAAACCTGGTCACACTTGTCAAACACTATGTTTGATGAGTGTGACCAACCTGTCAATCACTTTCCAAGCGATGCTTCAAATCGCTTGGAAAGTACTTGAATATCGCAAGCGAAAATCGCGGAAATATCGCGATCATAATCGTGGTGAAATCGCGTGGAAAAAAACGCGCGATTTCTGGGAAGGAGTCCGGTTTTTAGTGAGCGTTTTAAAACGCTATGCGGGCACAAAACCTAAAGGTATCATTTGTAATCTATCACCAAGGAGTATGTATCCTTACAGTGATATAAGCTGCTAGTCTAGGCATTCATCGATAGGGCTTTCATTTTCTTACACATTAGACAGATGCTCCCTCCATTAAATCTAAGGAATTTCAACACCTTGAAATTTTTGTCATGTTTCTAATATCATTAACACATTTTTCAGTGATGCTTAACCCTTTTGAAAGAGACCACTGAGATATGTGAAAACTGTTGTTAAATTTTAAAATATTATACAACATGAATGCCATGTGTCAAGGTTTCCCAAAAGAAGAACATTGCCCAGAACATCGCAATGTCTCTGCTTGCTTATTTTTTTCTACCTTCTTGATGTAATTTCTTTAAAATGTAAGTGACAGACTTTTACTTGGCCACCCACTCTGCTTAATTGTAACACCCCACAAGACTGATAAACTAGTGAGGTGTTCTAACATAGAACTTGGTCCTTGTGAAAGATCCTTAAACTTGACTAAATCACTGGTTCACATACTGGTGTGATTGTAAAATAATATTCAATGCAAAGGATGTAAATGGAATGGGAAACAATGGTGTTTTTCCTTCACTCACAACTAAGATTGACGCAGTGGGAGAAGCTAGGCTTTGTACACAATATAGCTTTGGCCGAAGCAGAGAAAGCAGAAATGCAAGATTCGGCAGGAAGAGTGTTTGAGCTTTTATGTATTTACAGATTAGTCTGAGATCTGGTCTGCAGTCTATATATTTAGGAGTCTGGTCTGGAGTCTTTATTTATTTAGAGGTTCTTCTCTGGCACCCATATTAGGATAGAGGCTCTAATTCAACAACTGTATTATTTTCGGGGTCTGGGTTGGGGGTTTTATTCATTTTATGATCAGGTATGACGTCTGATTAATTTAAAGAATTTGGCCCTGAGAATGAGTTTAGCTGTGTTGCTATACAATTTAAGAATAGCTGAAGCTAAATATGTTTTGTTCTAAAATATTCCAATGATGAGAAAAGGTTGACATGGTGGTCTGAGACAGATGTAGTAGAAAAGGAATGATGGCCAACAAGACATCACACATGAGTTGCGGGATTCATAAAGTTTCTGTCATCATCCCTGACATGGCCTATTTCCCTAAAATTTTTTGTATAGTCACATCCCTAGTCACTAGTATGTGACTGAACACAGGCTGATAATTTGTGAGTTGATTTGATACTGTTAGTGGGTAGCTACATTACTTGATGACATAGTTCTAAATATCAACTTTTTGTCAATGCTTCACAGAAGGTTAACTAGAGAGTAAAGATGAGTAAAGAGCTGACCAAAATTTGAGAAATAGTTCAAGGCCAAAACAAAATAGCAAATTTTAACTTGACATGTCACATTAGTTTATCTAACTTATAATGATCAATATAAGTTAGCTTTGCACAAGCCATAAACTGATGTAAATTTTGGAGTTAAATTACACCTTTTCATGATATACGGGTACAATCTGTGGTAAAGTGTAAATGCCCCAATACACATTAGAATAATAAAACCTAAGATAAAAACAAAATGAGCAAATACCCTGCAGTAAATAAATATATAGCAATAGTACATGAAAATAACATAGGGAATTTAGTTAAAATAATTTTGATTAAAAAAAAAAAATTTAAAAGCCATCCCACAGCATCAAGATGACTCTATTTGGGACAGTCACAACCTTTGGTGTTAAAACATTACCATATGTCAAATGACGTAAATGTGACTAAAGGCCAAGCAGGACCGAGACACTGACTAATGGACCCCCAGCTATGGAGGCTATATAAATGTTATGTCCAGCTCAAAGAAAAGGTAGGCCACACCCTTATTTGGTCATTGTATAAAAGCCTGAAAAAAATGAACTGGAATATAAGTTGGCTTGCACGCAATGTTTAGGTGCATGTTCACACACTAAGAAAACAAAACCTAAGGTAATACCCAATACACATTAGACTAAACCCACTGGTATCGATGGATTCAGCCAAGAGTGTAATATGTTTAGGGAAAAAATATATATACA
This sequence comes from Dendrobates tinctorius, assembly GCF_039654945.1. Taxonomy (NCBI): domain Eukaryota; kingdom Metazoa; phylum Chordata; class Amphibia; order Anura; family Dendrobatidae; genus Dendrobates; species Dendrobates tinctorius. The sequence goes on along the minus strand of NW_027361707.1, from coordinate 59,848,756 downwards.
CTTTTTTCATCTTTTACATTTTAAAAATTTCAAAAAGGAAAAAGGACAATGCAAAAAGTTTTGGCACCCTGCATGGTTTGTACCTAATATCACCACATTTTGAAAGTATTACAGCTTGTAAACTCTTTTAGTAGCCAGACAAGAGTCTTTCAATTACTGTTTGAAGGATTTTCATCCATACTTCCTTGGAAATTTTTTCCAGTTCTGTGAGCTTCCTGGGTTGTCTTGCATGCACTGCTATTTTCAGGGCAAGTCACAAATTTTCAATGATGTTTAGAGCAGGGGACTGTGAGGGCCATTGTAACACCTTCAGTTTGCACTTTTTGAGGTAGTCTATTGTGGATTTAGACATTTGTTTAGGATCATTATCCATTTGTAGAAGCCATCCATTTTTAAACTTCCGTTTTTTTCACAGATGGTGTTATGTTTGCTTCAAAAACTTGTTGAAATTTAATTGAATCAATTCTTCCCTCTACCCATAAAATATTTCCAGTGCCAGTGGATACTACATGAGCCTAAAGCATTATAGATCCATCCCCATGCTTAATGATTTTAATTAAATTATGTGCTCTTCTTTCTCTATTCATACCTACGATCATTGTAACAAAAGGGTTCCAGTATAACCTCATCAGTCCACAGGACTTGTTTCCAAAATGTATCAGGCTTGTTAAGACGTTCTGATGCATACTTCTTAAGCTTCATTTTATGGTGAGCATGCCTGAGAGATTTTCTGATGATTCTTCCATGTAGGTCATATGTGTGCAGATATCTCTGAACAGTATAACACTATACCACAACTCCAGAGTCTGCAAAATTTTTCTGAAAGTCTCTTGCAGGTAAGCAGGGGTTCTCATTTGTCTCTCTAGCAACCCTACGAGGAGCTCTCACTGAAATTTTGCTTGGGCTTCGGGACCTTCTCTTGACTTTCACTGTTCCTGTTAGCTGTGATTTCTTAATTATAATTCGAACTGAGAAAAGGACAACTTAAAACACTTTGCTATCTTCTAATATTCTTTTCTTGCTTTGTGGGTGTTAGGGTTGATGGATTTCACTAAATAAAAATAAAGAGCAATCGCAAACCGGGGTCCACCGTGCAGAGATGTAAACCTGCTGCTAGTTTGAACAAATGACGGATAAAAAACTAGCAAACACGCTGAGTTAAAAGCACACAGAGCGAAACAGAACGCAGAATACGAAGCTCAGCTAACCACCGAGCTGCACTGAAAAATATAAGTACTAAACTCAACTAACCACTGAGAGGCACAGAAAATATAGGTACCGAGCTCTGCTAACCACCGTGCGGCACTAAAAATATAAATACCAAGCTCAGCTAACCACCGAGCGGCACTAAAAAAATAAGAAGTGTGCAATACCCTGTTAAACCCACAGGGAATAAGCACATGGATGGAGCTTGCCCCGCAAATGACTAGTGTTAACTGCAAACATGGCCAAGACAGGTGCTAAGTTAAGCCGAATGGCAAAATCTACACTAACTATCTGAAGCTGACCAGTGCTAACCACACAAAAGCATACAGACAGAGTGGTAAAGTATCCACCCACACACCAAAACACAAATGACGCTAGCACCCTCGCATGCGCCGCTGGAAGCCTTTTATGCGCTAAGCTCTTCCCCAAACACTCATGCCCAGTTGGCCGAGACATCGCCCACAGGCCAATCCGGAGCCGCCACTTCACCAGTGCAGCAAACTTCTGACCACCAAGGACCAGATGCCACATCACAGACATGCTCAGTAAGGTGATCTCTGGACTTAGACTCCGGAGTGCATGGCAGAACTTGCATAGCACTGGTCACCATAGACTTAGCTGGAGAGCCAGCAATAATCAAGCGCACACCATGAGCCTGAGCAAACCACTGGGACCGCCGTCTGTGCTGAGCAGCACCTGCAGCAGCCGGGCCCAAATGGGAGACCACAGCACCAGCCGCGGCTTGGGATCTATCCCGCGCAGCGGGAGAATCCTGACGCCTAACAGTGGGCCTCCACCATTTTCATTTTTAGAGGGCTAGGCTAACCCATGACTGCTGTTTTTTGGCACAAGGTTAGTGAAAGCTGGTTTTTAAGAAGACGGAGAAATTTGCATCACCTGGACTTTCCTAATAATTATAGTGAACAAGCTATAACCCTAACATATTACATAGGGTCTGAAACCTTGGTCAATGTTATCTGAGCACACAAATCTCCAAGGGTGCCCAGACGTTTGCATCAATCCATTTTCTTTTTTGTAATTTTTAAAATGTAAAAGATGAAAGTATACATAAACATTTTTCACCCAATATACAAAGGAATTGTGTCATCTTTAACTTTAGAGCTTTTAGAGACCATTTCATCATCTTTAATTTGCTTAACTGTTCACAATGACAGTAATTCTTACCAGGGGTGCCCAAACTTTTTCATGACACTGTATATGTTATGTATTGGCCACATAACATATTTGTGCACATGTACATCAATTTACTACTAAATGTGTGCTGTCGGTCCTATCTTTTCTATTTTTTCAGCCCTCCAAGTACACTCTCACATTCATCTTCAACAGGTGATATTATCCTAACTCCAGCTTACCGGACTTAAAAGGTTTTTCCCATGAAGAGACGTTCATTTTAATCAATAGATCTTGGAATAACAATAATTGGCAAAATTGGACATGTTTAAATAAAATGTTCCTGTGTTGAGATAATCTTATAAATGTGCCCCTGCTGTGTACTGTGTAATGGTCATATCTGACCATGCAGGAACATCATCTGATCATATCACAGCTCCTGGGCAGGGGAGGATGCAAAAGATTATACAGGCAGGATAGCTTGGGATCACAGCTGATTCTTTCTTTGAGCTAAAACATTTCTTTAAAAAACAGGCAGGAAAATGTTTTACCTCAAAAAAAGAATCAGCTGAGATCCCCATACTGTAATATCTGTATACTCTCTTTTGCTTCCTCCCCTGCCCAGGAGCTGTGGTATGATCACACCATGTCCCTGCATGGTCAGACGCGGCCATTATACAGTACACAGGAGGGGCACATTTATAAGATTATCTCAGCACAGGAACATTTTTTTTAAAGACATCCAATTGTGGAAATTATTACTATTCAAAGATCTATTGACTAAAATGAACTTTTATTAGTTGGAAACCCTTTTAATATATTTCTAAGCCCAACGGCCAGTAATATGCAAAACCAGATCTACTCTACTGTGCAGCATTACTAACAAAAGTTACAGATGTTTTCTTCATAGACATTTGCTAGATATGGTGCTAATGAACCAAGCTGGCAGACCACTGTGAGCCATATATCTCATGCGTGCGAACCACATGTTGCTCCTTAGAGGTTCACACCAAACCTTATCATGATTTGCTAATACTATAGTCAGAAAAGAATGGCAACTAAAAAAGAGATTTAGTTGATATAGAAGGAAGCTTTTGGTGCATGTCCTATTTATATGGTTACAACATAATAATAGCTAGGAGGCAGAGGTTCCACCACTAGTCTGTCAGCATTGGTATAGTTTACAACACAGCTTATATAGATTTAGTTTTTTGGTGCATGGAAGCCTTAAATACGGTAAATTTATTACGAGGCACAGACTGGTATATAAAAAGACAACCATGTGAAAATACATTCTTAGTAGATTTTCCCCTATGACTTTTTGAAAATATAGCTATTAATTCTTGAGTTATAATGAATCACAAATTTCTATAACAATACAAAGCTCTTAAAATTCCTTCACTTGCATGCAACAACTTTTCTAGTTATTAGGTATTTGTTCTTTGGAAAACTTTCTTCTTCAAATCTTCAAGTGCCAGTGTTCTCCAGCTGGGAAAAGATGATAAATCACATTTACTATAGCAGGAGATTAGAAAAAGATATTTTTACTGTCCAGGGTTGAAGAGGTTAATCTCTTCTGTTCTAAGAGGTACAGCTGCAGCTGATCAATTCCAAGCAGCAAAACTTTCAAATCTGCCAAAAACTGTTCACACAGAAGAGTATTTATGAAGACAGAGAAAATCCTTGTAGTAAATGAATGTCATTCAGCTTAATATTTAGTTTAATTTAAGGAATACTTTGTTCTCGTTCTTGCTATTGCTGCTTTTATGTGCAAACGTAAAAGAAAGAATACAGTTGTATTCATTGCAAGCTTATGTAAGTGGTATTACTTTCTTATTCATATAAATGTTCTTGTTATAAGTATTTAAAGAAAAAAAACACTTTTTATACTTAGGTCCTGTTCTCATTATATTATTATTATTGAAATGTAGTAATTTTATATGGTAAGACTCGATTCTTAAAGACTAGTGTTTTTTATACTAGTATTAATGAAGGACATTCAGAAATAAAATTCACCAAATACATTAGGAGTTGCATGACGTATAATGAATTCAGCGCATCTTACCAGTGGCAAGCTCATTCATGTGCCTGGCCAGAAATGTCACTGCAGTTACTGACTGGAGTAACATTTCTGGAATAAGAAATGCTGCCCTTGAATTTGAAGGGCAGGCTTAGCCATACTCATCCTGGATATTTCCAAGTCCAGTTCCTTATGAAAAAGCTGTTTTAAACTGACATGAAAATGCCAAAAGTCACAACATTTTTGCTCAACTCCAGGCTGTGGAAAATTTTTTGTGACTATTCAGTGTTTTGTAACAGGTTTCCGGCGTAAACACTTTGATGTGTTGGCCTCAAAATGTATTTAAAGCAAACCTGTCAGCAGGATTTTGCTAAGTAAACTACATACACTGTCAGGTTGGCGCTGTTATACTGATCAAAATGATACCTTGGTTGATGAAATCCGTCTTGTGGTTATTTAATCTTTATTTACAGTTTTCAGTTAATGAGATTCTCGTGCTTCGGGTGGCTTGTGGTGGGGCTATGCGCGGGGCTTTATGTTGTGCTATTTTTCATGTTCATACTTATGTGCTTATGACAGTTCACTGAACCTTCAATGACCTGCCTCCTATTTTGCATATAAAAGTGTTGGCTTTGAAAAAAAATGTAACTTCAGCAAAATGACCTTGGAGATGCATGCGCAGTAGCACCTATCATTTGCTGATATATGCTACTGCGCAAGCGCCACTGCCATTTTGCAGCAGCCAATTTTTTTTCCTCCAAGAAAATGGCTCTATCTGCTGTGCTTCCAAAGTACCATCTATCAGCAAGTGATAATTTTCAATTAAAATTTCAAATGTTTTGTGTGTACAGGCCGTATGCAGAGCATTGTACATCATGGCTACAAACTACAACATTTTTTCTTCCTGTTTTTTTGAGGGTTTGCATCAGTTCATGTAAAGGACATGCCTAGAACTGTGAACATTTGGTTTCATTTTTTTGTGATGAAAACAACAAATAGGACAAAATAACCTCATAAATACAGAAATAAAAATTATTAAATAAAAGCAGTACAGGTCAGGTCAACTTTGAATTAATAAGCTTAGTTACAGCACTATGAACAACCAGCTTCATTACCAATGACCTTTTGTGGCTTACTCTCCTTGTAGAGTGTGTCAGTGACTGCCTTCTGGATATCTGTCAAATCAGCAGTCTTCCCCATGATTGTGGAGACAACTGAAACAGACTAAGGGACCTTTGTAAACAGTTAGGAAGCCTTTGCAGGTGTATTTTGTTAATTATTCCAGTTTACTGAGATAACCACTTTTGGGTTTTCATTGGCTGTAAGCCATAATCATCAACATTAACAGAAGAAAACAAATGAAATAGATCACTCTGTAATGACTCTATATAATATGAATTTCATTTTTTATATTGAAGAAATGAAATAAATTAACATTTTGATCATATTCTAATTTTGTCAGAAGCACTTGTATACTTAGAGAGTGATCATCTCTGATATCTCCCACATGCTTTGAAATTTTCCCCTGTTTGAGCATGGGGGAGAAAAGTAGAGAAACTTCACTCTTTGAAAACAGACCTTAGCTATATCTGCAGTTCAAATCAGCTGACAAAATGGAATGAACTACTAGACAGACAAGCCAGGAATGTCAGCATGTTTTTAAAGATAGAACTATGCAAACTAAGGTAATTAAGTATATTACATAACTGTACAAAGAATTAACAATATTTTTTTTCAAGTTTACCTTTTCACTCTTAATAAAAAAAATGTAAGAAGCTAAACTAAATTGAAAGATTTGAGATGTTTGTGTTTACATCTGAGGATATGAAAGAGCAAAGATTTTCTAATTAACATAAATATCTTATTAATTGTGCAACCAATAAAGTCCATTTAGTGTATGCAAATTAACTAACTACCATAACTTTCTTAAATTGTGAATCAAATACTTCTAATGGCAAGATATGAGCAAATTTATTCAAGTGGAAATAAATTCTTCTCGAATTTAGCAAAAAAAAAATCAGCATTTTCAAGAATATGGATTTTTTGTAATTTGCTGCATGCAAATTCAGAAAGTCAGCAAAATGTTGGCCTGCTGAAGCAGTTAGAAAAGAAAAATAAATCCTCATGGCTCACCTCACTGTCCGTCCTCACTTCTCCCTGACCACTGTTCATTATTATCAAGCTTCTGTAATGTCGAATCTCCATCCCGGTGGTCACTCTAGGCTGTTGTTTCTGGGTTCTGGTTGTGAGCAGGCCTCAGAGTTCACTGTACATGATCCAAGTCCTACTTGCTTCTGGAAACCCATAAAGTGAACATCAGACTAGAGATGCAACATTATGGTGAGCTTTGGGGTGAATATGTTTTTATTTCTTTTTAAGCTTTTGCCAGCCACTTACCTTTCTGACTGTGCCTGCTGGTCTCTTCCCACTGTCCAATCCTCTATACCTCAGTTATACTGTATTTCCATCCCCTGTATTCACTTTAAGCTAGGATTTCAAGAGTTTTTTTGTCCACTTTACAATTCTTGTTTCATCTGTCTTTTTCTCATATGCAAAAGGTTAAATAGTTGCTGTGAGTTTCCCAACCTTCTCCTAGCAACTAAATAGGGAGAAATGGACAACAAGGATGCCAACAGTGTTCTTCACTTGAATGGATAAGGTGTGTCTACAAAACAAATCAGTTTAGGATGTTGCTATAGATAATTGATACATTTGCTGCAAATTGCAGGTAGTCTGATTGTCTTGGAAAGATATTTCTAACACATGATCAACTCACAGTGTAAGCAAGTCCTTTTAATGTGCTTACTATAACCCCAGTCCCAGTCATTTGGAATAGAGAGGCAGCTCACACAGCAAGCAATGCATAACATTTTCAGGTATGGCAGTCTCTCCTCTTTCGCTCACTGTTCAAATTCACTAGGATTTTAGGAAATTTGACTCAAATTTGAATGAAAAGTATTGAATAAATTCAATCATGTCAAAGAGATTAGTCATTGTTTTTCTATTCAAACCATCGATTATTAAAACAATTAAATGTGAATGGTTCTGTCTAATATGTCAGTGTGAGGTCAGTGGAAAAAAAATTACAGCAAAGAAATGAGAAACACTGACCCTTGGTTAACACCTTTCCGAAATGTAGTGTAATAGTATGCCCATGTTGGACTCCCCCTGTTTGATCTGGGCTCCAGCCTTTTCCCTCACCTATTTGGGCACATGACAGCTGATCTATACAGCTGACATGTGCCTGCAGCAGCCATTGGTGGAATCGTGTTCCACCTGCGGCTGTTAACTAGTTAAATGCTGCTGTCAATCTCTGACAACAGCATTTAACTCACACTTACAAAAAGCGTGTTGCTTATCCCACCCATCAGTGACCCCGTCAAATGATCACAAGTCACCGATGGGTCAGCATAACAACCAGAGGTCTGCAGCAGACCTCTATTGCTGTCATTGCCAGATTGCTATGAGCATCACCCCGTGGTCAGCGCTCATAGCAAGAGAGCATTTCTACTGAACACAGGCTTTCCGATCATCGCCTGTGTGTAGCAGAGGTGATCAAAGTATTGCAGCTTCTAGTCTCCAATGTAGACTATTAAAGCATGCAAAGAGTAAAAAATTTTTTTTAAAGATATAAAAAAATATATAAAATTTCAAATCACCTTCCTTTCGTCCCATTCAAAATAAATCAATAACAAAATCTAATATACAGTATCAGTATCACCGAGTTCAGAGTCACCTGATCTATCAATATAAAAAAAGATTAACTTGATCGCTAAACGGCGTCACGAAATATAATTAAAAACTCCAGATTTACATTTTTTTGGTCTCCACTACATTGCAATAGAATGCAAAACCAGGAGATCAAAAAGATCGTATCTACACCAAAATAGTATCAATAAAAATGTCAGCTCGGTGTGCAAAAAATGGAGCTGCTACAAGTCTCAGAAAATGTTGCATTTTTTTATCAAATTTTGGATTTTTTGTTCACCACTTAAATAAAAAATAACCTAGATATGTTTTGCCTCTGTGAATTCGTAATGACCTTTAAAATCATAATAGCAGGTCAGTTTTAGCATTTAGTGAACATAGTAAATAAAAAAACTCAAACAACTGTGGACTTGCACTTGTCTTGCAATTTCACTGCACTTGGAGTTTTTTCCCATTTTCTAGTTCATGAAATGTTAAAACCAATAGTGTCATTCAAAAGTACAATTTGTCCTGCAAAAAACAAGCCCTCACATGGCCATATTGGCCAAAAAATAAAAAAAAGTTATGGCTCTGGGAAGAAGGGGAGCAAAAAACAGAAATTCAAAAACTGAAATATCCCTGGTAAATGAGGGATAAATGCCTTTCCTGTCTTTTCATTTTTTTCCACTGGAAGACAATTTGTGAAGTTGCCTCATGGAAAAAAAAAGCATGTTTTTATGTCAGTGATGATAAAAGGTCTCCTGAAGTAGGATGTGCACATATATATGAAATGGAACCAGTTAGTTGATTCATTCTGCCCAAGTAATGAGCAGCATGAATCAGAGATTGGCTGCACAATTGAAATTAGGTATGTTTGATAACATAGTTTGAAGGGGACTATAGTGAGAAAGAAGACCATTCAGTTGCTGCTCCTGGCTTCCTTCTCCCTACACTGCCCCAGTTTATTGACAGATCTCTCTCATGTGTGCCTAAATAGAGACCTGTCAATCACCTGGAGAGTTGCTGAGACAAGTCAGCCAGGGGTGGTGCTGAACTATTATTTCCTCTACTTATGGTCCATAACCAGCTCTTTAAACTGTGTTTTCATAGAAATGCCAGTCTTTTAATGAAAGGTATTCCTGGCTGCAGTTGTGCAGCAAGGCTCTGATTCATGCTGCCCAAAGTTTATGATTGTATCCAAGAAAGTAATATGCTACAAGGTGAGAACACGATCAGGAAGGCAAGGGGGAGACTGTTGTCAGTTATCAAGCTACAGGTAAATTAATTCTGTCTATCTCATTGTAAGGTTTTCAGTGCAACCTCGGTATTAATTTGGTGGCTGAAATGTGATTATTGGAGTTGCGCCCATTCCTTACAGAACTCATGGAGGTGAGAAGAACATCTTTATTTCTATGCACCCACTAGTTAATGCAAAATACAATGCTAAAAGTACATCTGTATTATTTTTTCTCTCTATATTGGTGAACAAGGCACCAACTCTTGTTTAGGAAATACCAGTTTATTTTTTGAGTGATTGGAAAAAAGTAAGTACAAGATTTGACCTAAATTTCAAAACTAACAATTAGTAATCAGTGACATTATCAATATCACTAAAGAAAGTAGTTATTAAAAAACTTTCATAAATGTAATAGTAATTACATTAGGTACAACATGATCTAACTGTTTAACATTTTAAAATAAATTGAATTGCACATTTAATTAAATATAATGTTATTTGTGTATGTATAAATCTCATAAATGAATGATTAAGGAAAACACAAAATGGTTAAAATTATGTGACCATAATAAGTGTTTGTGTAGTTTGTTACATTAATGTTACTGTATGTTAAAATGCGAACATGATTGTATGGATTAAATTAAAATGTCTAGTCACAAGAAGATAAGGTAAATTATGTCTTTAGATATGCAAAATTGCTTCATGGAACTAATTGAACGATACTGTAATGCACTTTTATTACAAGTTAATTGAATGTTAAAGATAGTGATTGTCCCATAGAGTTTGCCACATAATTAGAGCATGCTAAGCGAAGAGTTCCAGCCTATCTGCGCTTGCACATCGTAAGATCGCAATGCCGTGATGGTCTAGTATTAAGAGGCTTGAGGTTTCAGTGTGCAGTGGCAATAAGAAGAGATAATAAGGACCAAACAGGTGATAACCAAGTAACAGGGGTCGTCAGAGAGTTGACCAATGAGGTCTTGTTTTGTTTTTTTCTACATCTTGCGTTTATTATACTATGTGGTGTCTGCAGACACAAGAGCATAATTAGATACATCCAATTTGTGAATCGAATTTCTGCAAATTGAATTTTCTGCTGAAAGCTGCACAATTTGGCAAATTCAAATCTTGTCAGAACAGTCCCCAACTTAATGTTTTCCACAATCTCACTAGTGGAAAATCTAAGCAATATAAAAGTACACCTTTACTGTTCTCCTTGAAATACAATAATATAAAACTCAATACATACTTTCTTGTCTCCATTCATGTCTAAAAAATAAATAAGCATAATGTCTCTGTGGTTGTCAGCTTTTAAAAACAACTTAGGACAGACTTGCTTCTATCCTCTTTATGTAGCAGGTCCCAGAGAACCCCAGCATTAAGCCTTTAACACTTGAACAGGTATCTAGATTTATAAGTGGGCCCATGGATTGTGTCCATGGAGTATCTCCTGGCCAGAAGGGCAAGCCTAAAGAGTAGTCACCCCAGCTCAGCCAGTAACTGAATGTGACAGAGCCAGGGAAGAATCATGAGCTAAAACCATGAACCAAGGCTTAGTCAAAGCCAGATACCATGATGTCAGTCAAAAGAAAAGTATGCAGAACTGGGGTTGAAGTCATGAGTGATTTCAGAACAGACAATGTTAGGATGAAGTCCAGTCAGATTAATAGCAGATATTGGGGGCATGGCCTGGGCTCTGAGCATGTAGGCAGCAAGAGCTCTAAGCTCCCACAGTCACATTCTAAAGCTACAAAATAAGCATGCATACGGTTAACCAAAATAACCTTGCAGGACCCTATTTTATTTATGAACTTCGGGTGCCCATTTTGAGACAAAAAGCAGGACTCTGGTCCAAAGAGGACCGAAGAAATAAGCTTTTACAAGTCTGGATGGCTGCAGTGCAGCAGAAGCTGAGGGACATCACCCCACATCATCTGCCCTCCTGTGAAGAGACCGGAGTGCCAGCGTGGAATGTACTGAAGCCAGGATTGATCTGGAGGATCATTATTGGTACTGAGGACTTTATTTGGATCCCTCCAGTAAGGCACAATGTAAATCCAGCTGTCTGCATGGCTTTCTGCCTGCGGTGTGTGGAGGATAACGGCGTGGCTGTGGCAGAGGGATACAGACAGACACCTGCATGTTCATCACAGCTGATTTATGCCTGAATGCCACTGAATTCTGACTGCTGTAATATCGGGATGAGGTTAGAGGGGACAGAGGAGCTTCCCTGGACATATTCTAGCGTGGCACGCTGAAGAGGAAAGCAAAGACACCGGCGGGGACTCTTTATTTGCCACGGAGCTGAAGGGATACCACCGGACCTCTAGGACCAGACCCCGGAATCGGCCAAGAACAGCGCTATACAGCCTCATAAAGGACTGGACCAGAGGTGACTATCACTGGGGGAGCCACTAAAAACTGCTGAGGTGAGGCGCAACTGAAATCCGGTCACTAGAACCGGACGCTGCACACTGATCATAGCCCCAATAGAACTCAATTGGAAGTAGTTCCGGCTGTGTCCAGCCTGTCAGCGTTGCAGAAAGCTGACGTCACAGGCCCTGCAGCACACAGCAAGCGGCCCAGGGGACTACAGGCTCAGCTATACTCCCGCTATACTGTGCAGCGCAGCAGGTAGTAAACCCTATGTGTACTGGGGAGAAGTATATAGACTGCGAGGAGGGCCCTCACTATCATCACACAATAAAGGAATACTGACTATTCTGCACTTACCAGCGGTGCAGACTTATAACACAATAGTGACCTCAGTTTCTGGCTGTTGACCTCGGTGCCCTATACTCATCTGTGCAGTGCACCATAATAAAGGATTATCCACTCTTCAAGCAAGGATCAGAGCTACAGTGGACTGCTTGCATTATTATTGAGGAATTGTGTGACTTTTGGCGCTCTTACTGAGGGTTTCTCAGCTGACTCCTTTTCTGAAACTTGTTTTTAGACCATTTTACTTAACTTGTCTGATTTATCAAGCTAAAAGGGTCATAGATCTGAGGCCAGGGAAAGCTGTGTGGCAAATTAAGATGCAGTCGGGCAGGGGCAGAATTAATAATAGCTCACACAGGGTGATGAGGCACAATTTGGGGGCATATTCAAAATCCTATGAGGATATCCCTAATGTGTTAAGCCCCACAAAATCTAGGTCACCTCTGAAAAGAGGTGAGCCAAAAATGCCTTATATAAAACAATTCCATAACCCTGCACCTGTCAAAGCTGCAAAAGGGGGATCAGGTATCAATAACCCATTGACCAAAACACTGCCTAAAACACAACCTGAAACACTTCAAAAAAAGAAAAATTTGGGGGGACATATTAAAACTCCCCTCTAAATCTACCCCTCACGGAGGAAATGGACACTTCCAAATCAAACAAAAGGAAAGGCCCAGACGATCAGGAAAACACAGGGAGTCTTTCTTCTGAGGACTCTGACAGTGTCTCAGCTGACTATACCCCAAACACAAGCCCTGAAAGTCAGAGGCCTAGAAGGGACACTGGGGTCCATTTCCTTCATTTGAGGTTCCTCCTCCATCCTTTAACCTGGGGGAATACAAGGGGGTCCAATAAACAAGCCACCGAAGGATTCATGGTGGATCTCTTCCAATCCTTCAGTGATGCCCTAAAAATAGGGTTTGAGACTCAGGCTAAAGCCCTACAGGACACTTGCAGGAATCTTAGCCAAAAGGTTGAGAAATATGAGGTAAAGATGGTACAGGCGGAGAGGGACATAGTCTACCTCTCAAAGGAAAATTATCTCCTCAAAACTGAGGTTATTTTCCTTAAAAACAAATTAACGGATCTGGAAGACCGAAGCAGGAGAAATAACTTAAAAATACAAGGAATTCCTGAGTCGGTCTCCCAGGCAGATCTTTCAGATTACACTAAAAATTTATTCAAAAAATTATCGCCAAAATTGACAGAATTAGAAGTAAATATTGATCGTATATACCGCCTCCCATATCCAAAAGGGGTCCCACAGGAAAAGCCTAGGGACACTATCCTCAGAGTCCATTTTTTTAAACCAAGGAGAAGGTTCTAAAATCTCTGAGAGAGAGAGGTTCACCTCCAGAGCCATATAAAGATTTAAAGATTTTCCAAGACTTCTCCAAAGAGACAATGGACGCAAGAAGGTCCTTCAGAGATTTGACCTCTAAGCTTAGAGAGCTCAGAGTGTCATATAGATGGGGTTTCCCTACCAAGCTATTAGTCTGGTATAATGACAAATACTACCCCATCTACACTCCACATGAGGGTCAGAAGTTCCTTAAATTTCTGATGGATGAACCAGCATTTAGGGATAAGGATTAGGACTGATTTTGATCTTATGTTCGAATTTGCATGGTGTTTACTATTAATTTCCTGTTCCTGAATATGAATATCTTATGACCCGTATTTACAGTTTATTGATGTCACTGTGGGAACTTGCCACTTAATTTTTTCTCACTTTTTCCCCCACACCAAGGTGAGACACCAACCGGTTTGGAGTCCTCCAGAAGAACTCTCAAGTTCCTATTTTTTTTTCTGCATTTCACTGTTTTGCTTGTTTCCATTTTTCTGTTCTGATATTGCACTCTAACGATGAAAATCTTGTCATACAATGTTAGGGGGTTCAACAGTTCGAATAAGAGGTATGCGGTATGGAAGGAGATCAACCGAACCCGTGCCGAATTGGTATACCTCCAGGAGGTTAAACTGGCCTCCGATCGACACCGCTTTCCAGCACAAGAACTTCCACCCATGTACAAGTCACTGTCCACAAAGAAAAAGGCTGGGGTCATTACACTGGTAGGTGGCACCATTCCTTTTCAGCTCATCAAAGAGATACCAGACTCGTTGGGCAGGTTTCATATACTCATATGCTTACGCCATGAAAGGCCATGCACAATAGTGAATGCACCTAACAAGGGACACATTGGATTCTTGAACAAGCTAATCAAAAAATAGACAAAGTCAAAACAGGCGATCTTATCTTACTAGGCGATTTTAATATTGTCCCAGATAGTAGCATTGATTCATCCTCATTAGTTCGCCATAAGGTTCCAGCTTTAAAACACTGGTTAATTCAAAATGAGCTTTATGATGTTTTTCGTTGCTTGAACACATCGTCTCGTGAGTATTCTCACTTTTCAGATGTACATAAGATAGCATCTAGAATCGATCTACTACTTACTAATATATTTACTTTAACCAAAATTAAGGATATACGGTTCATGCAAAAGACCATCTCGGATCATGCCCCGATTCTTGCTGAGTTCCTCGTGGGTCCTCCCTCTGACAAGCCATTCCGCTGGAAACTTAACTTTGTTATACAGTTAGGTCCATATATATTTGGACAGAGACAACATTTTTCTAATTTTTGTTCTAGACATTACCACAATGAATTTTAAACAAAACAATTCAGATGCAGTTGAAGTTCAGACTTTCAGCTTTCATTTGAGGGTATCCACATTAAAACTGGATGAAGGGTTTAGGAGTTTCAGCTCATTAACATGTGCCACCCTGTTTTTAACGGGACCAAAAGTAATTGGACAATTGATTCCATGGCTATTTCATAGACAGGTGAGGGCAATCCCTTCGTTATGTCATTCTCAATTAAGCAGATAAAAGGCCTGGAGTTGATTTGAGGTGTGGTGCTTGCATTTGGAAGGTTTTGCTGTGAAAGAAACATGTTGTCAAAGGAGCTCTCCATGCAGGTGAAACAAGCCATCCTTTCGCTGCAAAAACAGAAAAAACCCATCCGAGAAATTGCTACAACATTAGGAGTGGCAAAATCTACAGTTTGGTACATCCTGAGAAAGAAAGAAAGCACTTGTGAACTCATCAATGCAAAAAGACCTGGGCACCCACCGAAGACAACAGTAGTGGATGATCGCAGAATAATCTCCATGGCGAAGAGAAACCCCTTCACAACAGCCAACCAAGTGAACAACACTCTCCAGAAGGTAGGTGTATCAATATCCAAATCTACCATAAAGAGAAGACTGCATGAAAGTAAATACAGAGGGTTCACTGCACGGTGCAAGCCACTCATAAGCATCAAGAATCAAAAGGCTAGACTAGACTTTGCTAAAACACATCTAAAAAAGCCAGCACAGTTCTGGAAGAACATTGCTTGGACAGATGAAACCAAGATTAACCTCTACCAGAATGATGGAAAGAGAAAAGTATGGCAAAGGCGTGGTACAGCTCATGATCCAAAGCATACAACATCATCTGTAAATCACGGCGGAGGCAGTGTGATGGCTTGGGCATTCATGGCTGCCAGTGGCACTGGGTCACTAGTGTTTATTGATGATGTGACATAGGACAGAAGCAGCCGAATGAATTCTGAGGTATTCAGAGCCAAACTGTGTGCTCAGATCCAGCCAAATGCAGCCAAACTGATTGGTCGTCGTTTCATACTATGATGGACAATGACCCAAAACATAAAGCCAAAGCAACCCAGGAGTTTATTAAAGCAAAGAAATGGAATATTCTTGAATGGCCAAGTCAGTCACCTGATCTCGACCCAATTGAACATGCATTTCACTTGTTAAAGACTAAACTTCAGACAGAAAGGCCCACAAACAAACAGCAACTGAAAACCACCGCAGTGAAGGCCTGGCAGAGCATCAAAAAGGAGGAAACACAGCGTCTGGTGATGTCTATGAGTTCCAGACTTCAGGCAGTCATTGCCAACAAATGGTTTTCAACCAAGTACTAGAAAAGAACATTTTATTTACAATTATTTAATCTGTCCAATTACTTTTGGTCCCTTTAAAAACAAGGTGGCACATGTTAAAGAGAAACTCCTAAACCCTTCATCCAATTTTAATGTGGATACCCTGAAATGAAAGCTGAAAGTCTGAACTTCAACTGCATCTGAATTGTTTTGCTTAAAATTCATTGTGGCAATGTCTAGAACCAAAATTAGAAAAAATGTTGTCTCTGTTCAAATATATATGGACCTAACTGATAAATACCAGAGTACAAGCAAGAGAAAGAAAACATTCTCTTAAACTACTTCAAGGAAAATGTATCTGGTGAAGTAGATCAGTTCACGGTCTGGAACGCCCATAAGGCAGTCCTGAGGGGATGCCTTATGCAGATCCTCTCTAAACATAAGAAGAGAAATAGGGAAAAAATTACAAACCTACAGGCCCAGATTAATGATCTGGAAAAAAATCAAACCAACTTGAAAGTTACTTCCCAAACCATCCTGATCTGAAATCTACCAGGAATACGATGCAGCCATCAAAGCATCTAGGTATAAATCGTATGCATCTCTCAACAAGCCTACCAAGTTTATGATGAGGAAATTAAAAAGAGAAAGAATAAAAAAAAGGATAATTAAGATTGTATCTCCCTCAGGTGACCCCAAAATTCATCCTAGGGCCATTGTCAACTCATTTGCAGATTTCTTTAAAAATCTTTATAACCTGAAAGATGACCCCCAAACATTGGTGGATAACTCGAATTTTGTGGATTCTTTTCTACAGAGTATTGATTTACAAAGAGTTGATGAGCTGGACTTGAATTATGTCAATAGCCCTTTCACAGAGAGTGAAATAGTTGACGCTATCAAGAAACTGCAGTCCCAAAAATCACCAGGGCCGGATGGCTTCTCTGGAGAATACTGTAAATCCTTTTCAAAAATTCCGGCTCCACAGTTAGCTTCCGTCTTTGATCTGACATCCTCTCGGGGCTCCTTCCCAAAGGAGATGTTAGAGGCAACAATTGTCATGATTCCAAAGGAGGGGGGAGACCCCGAGAGGATACAGAACTATAGGCCAATCTTGCTCATAAACAGCGATATTAAAATCTACTCAAAGATCATCGCAGACCGACTAAAAAACATCCTTCCACATCTGTTGGTGGATGATCAAATAGGGTTCACAGAGGGCCGCCAGGCCTCAGACGGGACTAGAAGGGTGTTGAACCTGATAAATTTAGCTAACAACTTGAGAACCCAAACTGCATTTCTGGCACTTGACGCCGAGAAAGCATTCAATAGACTAAACTGGCTTTATTTAAAAGCAACTCTTGCTAGATTTGGCTTTGATGAGAAGTTTCTATCAACAGTCTTCATCCTATACTCGGGTCCTAGTGCCAGGATCTATGCAAACAACTTCCTTTCCGAGTCATTAGACATTACTAATGGCACGAGACAAGGGTGCCCCCTGTCTCCCCTTCTATTTGTGCTTGCCATAGAGCCCCTAGCCGAAAAAAATTAAATTAAACAATGATATTAAAGGCTTTGAACTACCATCACAAAATTTTAAAATCGGGTTATTCGCAGATGATCTATTCCTCACACTACTTGATCCCGCAAATTCCATTAAAGCCTTTTCAGATGAACTAGAAAAATTCTCTAGAGCATCCTATTTTAAGATAAACCCACACAAATCCAAATTTATAACTCTAAACATGAAACAATCTGAAATTAATTAAATAAAGACTCAAACCCAGTTCATTTAGGAGGAGAAAGAGATTGTCTATCTAGTGATTAGAATAGCAGGATCAATCCAAGCCATAGTTAGGGCCAATTTAGACAGCATTATAAAGACTATTACAGGCAATCTATCCTTTTTGCCTCAGCTAGAGACTTCCCCTTTTGGGAAGATACTGGCAGTCAAAGCCTTTATCCTTCCCAATATTTTTACATATTTAAGACTTTGCCAGTTAGCTTTCTGCGCCAAACCATTGATAAAATTCAAGAGCTCATCCGACTATTTATTTGGAAACGTAAGAAAGCAAGAATATTTGCAGACTTAATTTATAAAAATAAAAAAATGGGGGTGCAGGACTGCACAACATATACGCTTATTATCAGGCCTCCCTTATTAAGCAGAGCTGGCACTAGTTTATGGAAAACATGACACATCCAGCTTGGTATGGCTTGGAGAGAGATGCTAGTGATAGAGGTTTCACGCAAAAGCTTTTCTTTTACTTCCTTCTGCAAAAGCCCAGTGCAAACTCATCACATCCTATATTTTGGTCGATAAGCTCAGCCTGGAGGGAACTCATTAAGCTGACTAAAAATATAAAAAAACAGAGCAAATCTTAAAACTACACCTACCTTCATTGGCACTGATGGATGATACCGGAGGTATGGGGGAAATTTGGAATCAAAAAGGTGGGGGATGTTTTTAGTGGAGTGGAGTTCTTGAAATTCAGTGAGATCAGGGATAAATATAATCTACCGTCATCTGAGCTGGTCTTTTACACCATGTTGAAAGACAGAATGTGGAAAATCATGAAAGGGAAAACTTTAAATTATGAAATGCTATCTTCACTAGAGTTGAGCGACTTTTGGTTTTTTAGGGTCGCGTTTCGTTTCGTGAAACCCGACTTTTCCAAAAGTCGGGTCGAGCAAGATCGTCCGATTATAGGGAAAAGTCGGGGTCGTCCCGAAACACGAAACCCAATGTAAGTCAATGGGGAATAAAAGTCGGCAGTGAGAGGAGGACAGGAAACACACCTACAGTGCCCATTTGAATGCCAAAAGCATCAATTCTTCTTACTTAAGCTTGTCATCCTTAATTAACTTCATAATACAAGTTACGCACTGAAAAATGGGGGTTATTTGGCTAAAGTTGTGGGGGGGCTTGCTCCAGGTTTTCATGTGCCCTGGGCGAAAGAGCGCCCCTTTAACACATACCAAAACTCATCATGCTCCGATACGGCAGAGAAATAGCGGTATAGTACAATGAAAAATACTTCACTTTTTACATCTCATGACGAGGCCCATCTATTTCTCCATACAGAATCATTGGTCCCATATAATGTTTGAAACAGTATATGATGAGCTCCACATAATGCTACAGTATATGTTGGTCCCCATGGATGAAGCTCCACTGTCTTATGGGCCCAAATAATGCTCCAAACATAATGGGCCCCATTTCTAATGCTCTAGTGTATAATGGGCCCTGTAAATGCTGCTCCAGTGTCTGATGTCCACCTTTGGAATGTTCCAGTGTATGGTGGGCCCCATCTATCATTCTCCAGAGTAACGTGCTCCCCAAAAATTGCTGTCCCAACATTGAAAACAATCAAATAAGTCTCCTCGCTAGGGAATCCCTGTACTAGTCTGGACTCCTCGTCGTCCCCATCTTCCATCTCACTGCACAGTATTTCAACCTTGCAAGTGCTGTGATCCTGAGCAAGCAGGGGGGGCCCACTCGTTGGCGACGGCACTGGCACAGGGCCCCTGATAGTACGGTGGTGTGTCTGATGGCGGGTGGACCGAACCTGCACTTTCATCTGCAGCTTCCTCTTTGTCACCGTGTAAGATGGAACTGTATATGGGAAGGGTAACCTGAGTTTCATCAGGGTCAGATTCAGGCCGTGTAGCGTGCGAGGGGAATGTAGTGGTCTGGGTCAATGTACCAGCAGATTCATCGAGCAGTGGCTGGGCATCAGTGCACTTGTGTCGCCCCCAGGAGTACAGTCGCCACAGTGGCATTACCTTCCTCCTAGGGAGTGTGATGTCATGCTTGGGAGCAACGAAGGATCTCTCTAGCAGGTTAACTGATTGGGCGGCGTTATTCCCACGAGTCATGACACTCCAAGCAGCGTTCATGAAGGCAAATTGTTTGTTTTACGTGGGCAGTATGGTTGCAAAGCTGAACCTTAAAGGAATGTCCAGAAGGGCACCACCAGGAGTGGAGCCTACGGTTAAATTCGACTCCACCTGGGAAACCTCAACCATGCCAGCTACAGAACAGATGCACACATTGCAAGCTTAATTCCGTTAACGAACGAGACTCCGTCATGCCCCGCGGTCCGAGTCCGGCTTACTAGAGGGACACGTGAGGCTCTGGAACATGAGATTGGCCAATAACTGGTGTGTCATGCCCTTACATGTCCGTGGCTGCATGTGCGCTACACTGAAAAGGCCAGCGTTTGTCGCTTACAGGTGCAGATAACCCGCTGAGCAACGTTAGTGATGGGGATCACTAATTACAATTATTACCCGCGAACAATGATTTCCCAGTAAGTGCAGGTCAACTGCAGTTCCGAAATTAGGCCTAACCGTCATTCCTGAAAAAATGAAAAACTTACGTGTGCAAACCACAGGTGCTGTAGCTTGCTTAACAGCTCGCCAGCCGTTCTCACACCCAGTATGGATAACACGTGATTGCACAAAGGTTAGAAAGGGTACCGTATCCCCAGATAACATGTATGGATAGCGTACACATTCAAAATATATGTCTCAGGAGGCAGGCTCAGACGGTGTTAGGCCCAGTATGGATTGCACGTGATTGCACAAAGGTTAGAAAGGGTACCGTATCCCCGGATAACATGTATGGAGAGCTTACACATTCAAAATATATGTCTCAGGAGGCAGGCTCAGACGGTGTTAGGCCCAGTATGGATTGCACGTGATTGCACAAAGGTTAGAAAGGGTACCGTATCCCCGGATAACATGTATGGATAGCGTACACATTCAAAATATATGTCTCAGGAGGCAGGCTCAGACGGTGTTAGGCCCAGTATGGATTGCACGTGATTGCACAAAGGTTAGAAAGGGTACCGTATCCCCGGATAACATGTATGGATAGCGTACACATTCAAAATATATGTCTCAGGAGGCAGGCTCAGACGGTGTTAGGCCCAGTATGGATTGCACGTGATTGCACAAAGGTTAGAAAGGGTACCGTATCCCCGGATAACATGTATGGATAGCGTACACATTCAAAATATATGTCTCAGGAGGCAGGCTCAGACGGTGTTAGGCCCAGTATGGATTGCACGTGATTGCACAAAGGTTAGAAAGGGTACCGTATCCCCAGATAACATGTATGGATAGCGTACACATTCAAAATATATGTCTCAGGAGGCAGGCTCAGACGGTGTTAGGCCCAGTATGGATTGCACGTGATTGCACAAAGGTTAGAAAGGGTACCGTATCCCCGGATAACATGTATGGATAGCGTACACATTCAAAATATATGTCTCAGGAGGCAGGCTCAGACGGTGTTAGGCCCAGTATGGATTGCACGTGATTGCACAAAGGTTAGAAAGGGTACCGTATCCCCGGATAACATGTATGGATAGCGTACACATTCAAAATATATGTCTCAGGAGGCAGGCTCAGACGGTGTTAGGCCCAGTATGGATTGCACGTGATTGCACAAAGGTTAGAAAGGGTACCGTATCCCCGGATAACATGTATGGATAGCGTACACATTCAAAATATATGTCTCAGGAGGCAGGCTCAGACGGTGTTAGGCCCAGTATGGATTGCACGTGATTGCACAAAGGTTAGAAAGGGTACCGTATCCCCGGATAACATGTATGGATAGCGTACACATTCAAAATATGTGTCTCAGGAGGCAGGCTCAGACGGTGTTAGGCCCAGTATGGATTGCACGTGATTGCACAAAGGTTAGAAAGGGTACCGTATCCCCAGATAACATGTATGGATAGCGTACACATTCAAAATATATGTCTCAGGAGGCAGGCTCAGACGGTGTTAGGCCCAGTATGGATTGCACGTGATTGCACAAAGGTTAGAAAGGGTACCGTATCCCCGGATAACATGTATGGATAGCTTACACATTCAAAATATATGTCTCAGGAGGCAGGCTCAGACGGTGTTAGGCCCAGTATGGATTGCACGTGATTGCACAAAGGTTAGAAATGGTACCGTATCCCCGGATAACATGTATGGATAGCGTACACATTCAAAATATATGTCTCAGGAGGCAGGCTCAGACGGTGTCAGGCACAGTATGGATTTGACGGCCCAGATTACACAGCGGAGGAGCAGGGAGAGGTAAAGATTGCAAATGATGGGGCCCTGCCCAAGCAAGGGGGCCCACTCGTGGGCGTCGGTACTGGCACTGGGCCCCTCATAGTACAGCGGTGTGTCTGACGGCGGGTGTGCACCACCACCGTCATAGACACTTGATTGCACTATGAGGGACCCTGTGCCAGTGCCCGCGCCCAAGAGTCGGCCTACCCACCTGTCCAGGGCAACGGCACTCGCACGGTGTCGTGCGCTAGGTGGTGACCCCGGCCATGGGGGTGGAGGCAGCACAGTTAGGGAGTTTTAGAAAGTGGCATATGTTGATGTTGGACATTCAGCTGATGCAAAAGGTGAAATAGGTCAAGTCCCAGGAAGAGGTGGACCAAAGCAAGCCATTTTTCTGTCACCCTATGTGTCATCAGGGGAAGGTGGGACAAAATCCTTGGAAACCCATGCATGGTTCATTTTAATGAAGGTTAGATCATCCACATTTTGGGTTGACAGACGGGTCCTTTTTTCTGTAAGGATTGATCCAGCTGCACTGAAGACTCTTTCCGATAGCACACTTGCAGCTGGGCAAGCGAGCTCCTGTAAGGCATATTGGGCCAATTCAGGCCAGGTGTCCAGTTTAGCGGCCCAATAGTCAAAGGGGAATGACCTGTGTGGGAGAACATCGATATGGGAGGAAAAGTAGTTTGTAACCATGGTTGACAACTGCTGTCTCCTGTCACTTTCCATCGATGCAGTATTACCAGTTGTGTGAGCAGTATTTGAAAAATCAGTCCACAACATTGTCATGAAACCCCTGTCTCCAACGCCACTTCTGCTGTGTGCACCACGAACACCTCTGCCAAGCTGCCCCCGGCCCGTACGGCTCGTGTGAGAACCATCACCGCTGCTGTGTGCGGGGAATGCCTCAAGCAACCGATTTACCAGAGTTGCTTGTTTATTAGCCAATATTAGGTCAAGGTTCTCCTGTGGCATGATGTTTTGTAATTTGCCTTTATAGCGTGGATCCAGGATGCTGGCCAACCAGTAGTCGTCATCGTTCATCATTTTGGCAACGCGGGGGTCCCGTTTTAGGATCCGCAAGTCATAATCTGACATGTGGGCCAATGTTCCCGGTGTCAATGATGCACTGCGAGTGCTGGTTGGAGGAGCACTTTCTGGCAAATCCACATCCCTCCAGTCACGCACAAACCCTGTACCAGACCTTGCCACGCCAACATTTTCACTTGCCCCACGAGATGCATCCTCCTCCCCTAAGTAATCATCCCCATCATCATCCTCCTCCTCCTTTTCTTCCTCCACCTCGTCCAGGAGAGGTCCCTGAGCAGACAATGGCTGAATGTCATCAAGGATTCCCTCCTCCTCTTCCTCCTCATCAACATTGGCTGCAGACGCCTGCTCCTTAAGGTGCGTCAAAGTTTGCATGAGCAGACGCATAAGTGGGATACTCATGCTTAGGATGGCGTCGTCTGCGCTTACCAGCCGTGTGCATTCCTCAAAACACTGAAGGACTTTACAGAGGTCTTTCAGCTTCGACCACTGCACACCTGTCAACTCCATGTCTGCTCTCAAAGTGCCTGGCCGTGTATCCTCCCACAAATGCATTATGGCCTGCCTCTGCTCGCACAGCCGCTCCACCATGTGCAGGGTGGAGTTCCACCTTGTTGCAATGTCGATAATGAGGCGGTGGTTGGGAAGGTGGAGCAATCGCTGCAGCTTCTGCATACGAACGGAGTGTACAGGCGACCGGCGGATGTGCGCGCACAGTCTTCGCACCTTCTGGAGCAGGGCTGTTAACTCCAGATAATTTTTGAGGAAGCACTTCACCACCAGGTTCAAGGTGTGAGCCAAGCAAGGTATGTGGCTGAGTTTTGAAAGGGCTATGGCTGCCACAAAATTACGGCCGTTATCACTAACTACCTTGCCTGCCTCAAGATGTACACTGCCCAGCCATGACTCAGTTTGTCGCTTCAAGTACTCGGCCAGCACCTCAGCGGTATGTCTGTCGCCCAAACACATCATCTGCAACACAGCCTGCTGACGCTTTCCACTAGCTGCTCGATAGGGGGACACATCGTGTGCAACAGTGGCAGCTGCAGATGGAGTGCTCGTACGACTGCGCTCTATGGACGAGCTTTCGCTTCTGGAGGAGGAGGAGGAGGAGGAGTAGGAGGGTGGAACGCCTACAGCCAACTGTTTCCTATACCGTGGGCTAGGCAGCACTGTCCCTCCACCGCTGTCCCCTGTGGACCCTGCATCCACCACATTAACCCAGTGCGCAGTGATGGACACGTAATGGCCCTGGCCATGCCGACTGGACCATGCATCAGTTGTGAGGTGCACCTTTCTGCTCACTGACTGCTTGAGTGCATGGACAATGCGGTCTTTCACATGATGGTGGAGGGCTGGGATGGCTTTGCGAGAGAAGAAGTGGCGACTGGGTAGGTCATAGCGTGGTACTGCATAGGCCATGAGTTCACGGAAAGCTTTGCTTTCCACCAACCGAAAGGGCATCATCTCAAACGAGATTAGTTTGGCAATGTGGGCGTTCAAACCCAGTGTACGCGGATGAGAGACTGAGTACTTTCTTGACCTACTCATAGTGTCTGGGAGGGTGAGCTGGACTTGAGAGCTGCATATGGTGGAAGTAGCGGTGGACAGGGCGGACTGAGAGAGGGTTGATGATGGTGATGGAGTTGGTGTTCTTTCTGATGGCCTAGAATCAGTCTTTCGTTGATATAACATTGGGATTCCCTGACTGCTGTGGCCTTGCAACGACACTTCAACATTTGCTGCTGTGCTAACCGGTGGGCTTACAGTGGGGGAAACAATGTAGCGTTGCTGACTACCTTCGTTGTGATCAGTTGCACATGTGGCACTTGAGGTTTGGTGTTGTGTCCACGTTTGCAAGTGCATGCTGGTTAAATGTCTAAGCATGCAACTGGTATTCAAATTTTTCAGATTTTTCCCTCGGCTAAAGGTCTTTGCGCACTTCTTACAGATAACCTTGGCCTGATCATGAGGATTTTGTTCAAAAAAGTGCCACACTGCACTCTTCCTACTTTGGCAGACATTTTGCGGCCTAGCACGCTGTGATCTTTTGAACCTCTGGACAAGCTGTCCAGCAACTCTTTTGATGTTTGGAACCTGTCTTTGGAGTGCTCCGGGCCTGCCAGATAACAGCTGTTGCGATGTCGATGTCTGCTGTGGATGATCCTCATCTGAGCTATTAGAAGCAGCACCCTCTTCCCCCAATGGATACCAATCTGGGTCAACAACTGGGTCATCCATCACCTCCTCTTCTATGTCACGTGCAACTTCCTCTGTGTCACCGTGTATGGTGGTATAGTGTGCGGGAAGGGGCACCTGAGTCTCATCAGGGTCAGAATCTGGCTCTGTACACTGCGAGGACAATGTAGTGCTCTGAGTGAATGTACCAGCAGAATCATCCATCAGCGGCTGTGCATCAGTGCACTCCATGTCAGATTCATCTTGGCCTGGGTAATTCACCATTTCACTTGATAATCCAGGCATGGTATGTGAAAACAGCTCCATGGAGTAATCAGTAGTATGGCCTGCGTCATCCTTCAATCTTGGTTGGGGTGAAGGACACAAGGAAAGGTGTGGTTCATGAACATGAGCCTCCAATGACGACTCAGTGCTTTTACTTTTTACAACTGAAGAAGAGGAGGCGATAGAGCTGGAGGCTGAGTCAGCAATGTAAGACAAAACTTTTTCCTGATGCTCTGGCTTTAAAAGCGGTTTGCCAACTCCTAGAAAACTAAGCGTTCGAGGACTTATGTAGCCAGACAATGACGCAGGCTCAACACCTCCTGCATTCGGTCCTATTTTGCTCTTGCCACTACCATCAGATCTACCACCAACACCATCATTACCAGCTGCCAACCCCCGCCCAATTCCACGGCCTCTTCCACCAGCCTTCCTCATTTTTGGTAGAAATGTAGACAAAATCCAACAAACTATATAGTATGTAAAACAAGGTACAAGGTGTCTATAGGACAGGGGAGATTTTGAATTTCTGCACACACTTTTGGACACTGGACACTTTTGGATTGTGTGAGGCCCAATGAATATCTGAGCGCTATGTGACAGGCTCGATGGCACAGCTGTGACCTAAGTGACTAGAGGATAAGGGAGATTTTGAATCTCTGCACACACTTTTGGACACTGGACACTTTTGGATTGTGTGAGGCCCAATGAATATCTGAGCACTATGAGACAGGCTCGATGGCACAGCTGTGCCCTAAGTGACTAGAGGATAAGTGAGATTTTGAATGTCTGCACACACTTTTGGACACTGGACACTTTTGGATTGTGTGAGGCCCAATGAATATCTGAGCGCTATGTGACAGGCTCGATGGCACAGCTGTGACCTAAGAGACTAGAGGATAAGTGAGATTTTGAATCTCTACACACACTTTTGGACACTGGACACTTTTGGATTGTGTGAGGCCCACTGATATCTGAGCGCTATGTGACAGGCTCGATGGCACAGCTGTGACCTAAGTGACTAGAGGATAAGTGAGATTTTGAATCTCTGCACACACTTTTGGACACTGGACACTTTTGGATTGTGTGAGGCCCACTGATATCTGAGCGCTATGTGACAGGCTCGATGGCACAGCTGTGACCTAAGTGACTAGAGGATAAGTGAGATTTTGAATCTCTGCACACACTTTTGGACACTGGACACTTTTGGATTGTGTGAGGCCCACTGATATCTGAGCGCTATGTGACAGGCTCGATGGCACAGCTGTGACCTAAGTGACTAGAGGATAAGTGAGATTTTGAATCTCTGCACACACTTTTGGACACTGGACACTTTTGGATTGTGTGAGGCCCACTGATATCTGAGCGCTATGTGACAGGCTCGATGGCACAGCTGTGACCTAAGTGACTAGAGGATAAGTGAGATTTTGAATCTCTGCACACACTTTTGGACACTGGACACTTTTGGATTGTGTGAGGCCCACTGATATCTGAGCGCTATGTGACAGGCTCGATGGCACAGCTGTGACCTAAGTGACTAGAGGAAAAGTGAGATTTTGAATCTCTGCACACACTTTTGGACACTGGACACTTTTGGATTGTGTGAGGCCCAATGAATATCTGAGCGCTATGTGACAGGCTCGATGGCACAGCTGTGACCTAAGTGACTAGAGGATAAGGGAGATTTTGAATCTCTGCACACACTTTTGGACACTGGACACTTTTGGATTGTGTGAGGCCCAATGAATATCTGAGCATTATGAGACAGGCTCGATGGCACAGCTGTGACCTAAGTGACTAGAGGATAAGTGAGATTTTGAATCTCTGCACACACTTTTGGACACTGGACACTTTTGGATTGTGTGAGGCCCAATGAATATCTGAGCGCTATGTGATAGGCTCGATGGCACAGCTGTGACCTAAGTGACTAGAGGATAAGTGAGATTTTGAATCTCTGCACACACTTTTGGACACTGGACACTTTTGGATTGTGTGAGGCCCACTGATATCTGAGCACTGTGTGACAGGCTCAATGGCCCAGCTGTGACCTAAGTGACTAGAGGATAAGTGAGATTTTGAATCTCTGCACACACTTTTGGACACTGGACACTTTTGGATTGTGTGAGGCCCACTGATATCTGAGCGCTATGTGACAGGCACGATGGCACAGCTGTGACCTAAGTGACTAGAGGATAAGTGAGATTTTGAATCTCTGCACACACTTTTGGACACTGGACACTTTTGGATTGTGTGAGGCCCACTGATATCTGAGCGCTATGTGACAGGCTCGATGGCACAGCTGTGACCTAAGTGACTAGAGGATAAGTGAGATTTTGAATCTCTGCACACACTTTTGGACACTGGACACTTTTGGATTGTGTGAGGCCCAATGAATATCTGAGCGCTATGTGACAGGCTCGATGGCACAGCTGTGACCTAAGTGACTAGAGGATAAGGGAGATTTTGAATCTCTGCACACACTTTTGGACACTGGACACTTTTGGATTGTGTGAGGCCCAATGAATATCTGAGCACTATGAGACAGGCTCGATGGCACAGCTGTGACCTAAGTGACTAGAGGATAAGTGAGATTTTGAATCTCTGCACACACTTTTGGACACTGGACACTTTTGGATTGTGTGAGGCCCAATGAATATCTGAGCGCTATGTGACAGGCTCGATGGCACAGCTGTGACCTAAGTGACTAGAGGATAAGGGAGATTTTGAATCTCTGCACACACTTTTGGACACTGGACACTTTTGGATTGTGTGAGGCCCAATGAATGAATATCTGAGCGCTATGTGACAGGCTCGATGGCACAGCTGTGACCAAAGTGACTAGAGGATAAGGGAGATTGGATTGCTTTTAAAAAAGCAGTTTGCGGAGCAGTGGGTAAACAGCAATGCCAGCCTGTCAGGAAGCCTTAAAAGGCAGCCCAACAACCAACACCACTGATACACCACAATATAGCCTCCCCTTGCACTGCACACACAGTGACTGGTGTGTTGTGCAGGCCAAATTGCTATCAGCAGCATAAGCAGTTTTTTTTTCTTCTCAGCAGGACAAAAAAAAAAAATTGGGCTTGCTTTTAAAAAAGCAGTTTGAGGCCCAATGAATATCTGAGCGCTATGTGACAGGCTCGATGGTGCAGCTGTGACCAAAGTGACTAGAGGATAAGGGAGATTGGATTGCTTTTAAAAAAGCAGTTTGCGGAGCAGTGGGTAAACAGCAATGCCAGCCTGTCAGGAAGCCTTAGAAGGCAGCCCAACAACCAACACCACTGATACACCACTATATAGCCTCCCCTTGCACTGCACACACAGTGACTGGTGTGTTGTGCAGGCCAAATCGCTAGCAGCAGAAGCAGTTTTTCTGTCTTCTTCCCTGCCTAACGCTCTCCCTACAGAATCAGCAGCATCCTCTCCCTATGCTAAGATCGGCAGAAGTAAGATGGCGGTCGGCGTGCACGCCCTTTTATACCCCCTGTGACGCCCACCAAAGCAAGCCAATCACTTGCATGCCCTTCTGAAAGATGGTGGTGACCCGTGCCTATGTCATCACGTTGCTCACAGTGTCCGTGGATCCTGATTGGCTGAAAAAGAGCGCAAAACAAACTTTTGAAACGCGACTTTGGCACGTAAGTCGCCGACCTCGTGGCCGACCTCATCCTAGGGTCGGGTTTCGTTTCATGAAACCCGACTTTGCCAAAAGTCGGCGACTTTTGAATTTTTTCGACCCGTTTCGCTCAACTCTAATCTTCACTATTGTGCAACCTTAAAAATAAAAACCTCTGGAGTCTGCATAATTTGTATAGATCTGTCGTCAAGGACCTAACGAGCCACAAAAGCAAATATATGAAGAGATGGGAGTCCAATTTAGGTGCTGATATCCGTCTCGAGAATTGGAACGATGCCATCAAAAACACTTACAATTCCAACATATCAATGGGTCTTCACGAGGGTTATTTTAAACTGTTAAATAGGTGGTACTATACCCCGACAAGGTTATCACATTTTAACACAGAACTATCTTCCTGGTGCTGGAGAGGCTGTGGACATCAAGGGAACCTCTACCATATATTTTGGGGTTGTTCAAAAATCTCTGGTTCCAGGTCACACAGCACATTAACCTCATTGCTAAGGACTTCACAATTACGCCTGAAAGAGCACTTCTTTCATTAGACATGGAACAATTTGATGATTTGGTAAGATACATTATTATACACATCCTCTTAGTCACTAAGACCATGTTAGCACAATGGTGGAAGTAAGTCGAGGTTCCTAAGTTTTTGGACATACTTGATAAGATAGGCCAACATAGCGATTTAGAACGCAGATTTGCGATTAACAACAATCACATCCACAAATATATAAAAAAATGGAAGACTTGGAACAACAAATTCCATATCAAATAGACCTATTAAGAGGTATTATATTTTGAGGCCTAAGCATGGCCGTTGTAGTACCGAGATGTTGTATCTCCTTCCAAGAATGTTACCCCATAATAAGGATTGGCGATTATTTTCTTTTCCTTTTTTGTTGTTATTTGCTATATGCTATTTAATGCCTATTTGTGGGTTCTCTAGTTTAAAATTTTTTCTGCACCTGTACAAGGTTCTTTACTTCCCATTCCCTTTCCTCCCTTCCTACCTTCCTTCCCTTACACTGTTTAATTATTAAAAACCAATAAAATTATTTGAAAAGAATAATAGCAGATATTGGGCCACAGATGTATGACAAAAATAAAATACAACAGTTGTCTGCTGCCAGTGCATAGCTGGTAGTTTAATAAGGGTGAGGCTGCATATACCTCAGCAGGAAGTCTGCTAATCACCTGAACAGAACACATAACTATTGTGCTTGGTTGTTCATCAACCCAAGTCCCAGCAACACCAGTATTTCAGGCTAGACATTGACTTTGGCATTGCCATATCCTCCATAATCAGCACCCTCTACACACTGAGTGCAGCACCAGCATCTGGTGACAAAGGAAAATATCATTGCAGCAGTTTGAGATAGAGATAAAACATTTGCATTAATAAAAAGACTGCTAAGTCTTAGGTATAGTGTATGATTTTTTTGTTAGATGTGCCGTTATGGATTATCAGATGCTGTGATTAAGGCATTACTAGATTATACAGTTACAGTTTTCAAGAAATTATTTCAGAAAACAAATAGAATTTGTGCTTGTATTGAAACCCTTTTACACAGGTGTTGCATTAGGCGTGAGTGTATTCCCTATGGTTTTAGAACTACAATTTACTTTTTATATATATATATTTTTTTAACTAATGCATTTCCTACTGTGATGTAACTCAAGCCAGGAATAAAGTTAAACTGTTAGGCAAATGTCCAGGGATACAAATTGCAAATGTAGGTTCATTCAGTGGCAATGTTTGAATACCTTTTATTTTTTTCATCTTTTCCATAATTCAATTACTTTTTATTTTTGTTTTTATAATATAATAGTCCAATAATATTGTTCTATGTAATTGGGTGTTCTATAGCTTCACTACTTACTTTAGATGATGATTTTAAACTTTAGTATAATCAAAACATTCATTTTTTATCTGTGTAGGTGTCAGTCAATGGAGATTTATTAGAGACTTCAAGGCAAAAATAAACAAGAATGGAGAAAAGAAGATGGTTAAGTTCTTTTCAATGGCTGACAGTAAGAGATGCGAACCACAAAAATACAGCAATGGGATATGTAACATGGGTACAGGTTAACTTGATGCCTCTTTGACTCATTTCATTGGTATTTTTAAAAAATTGCAACATGATGAGACAATCTAGCTCCTTTAAGCTCTTAAATTGTCTATAAGTGGAAATTGTTCTAAACAATTCTATAGGGCTAAAATAAAATTACAAAACTAGCAATAATGTTTAACCCCTTAGTGACCGAGCCAATTTTGACCTTAATGATCAAACCAATTTTTACAATTCTGACCACTGTCACTTTATGCGGTTATAGCTCTTTAACGCTTCATCGGATTCCACTGATTCTCAGTTTTTTGTGACATACTGTACTTCATGTTAGTAGTAAAATTTCTTCAATATGACTTGCGTTTATATATGGAAAAAAAACAGAAATTTGGCAAAAAAATTGAAAATTTTGCAATTTTCAAACTTTTAATTTTTGTGCCTTTAAATCAGTCATGGTACACAAAATAGTTAATAAATAACATGGATGATGATGACTGGGTGACGGGAATTTCTGACTGGATATAAGGCAGCCGACGCCCTTCTGCCTTGCTGGTGATCTCTCTGAGGGATTCTAGGAGACCAGTCTGATTTCTGCTCAAGAGCTAAGTTCTCTGCTCTGTTTTTTGCATTTGTGTTTTGGTTTTCCTTGTTTTTCTGGATTTCTGCCATTCCCTGCTGGGGTGTGCTGAATTCCTTTTTGCTCTGTCTTCAGAAAATACCTGAGTACTGATATAGTTTTTTTGAAGCCTAGCATCTTCAGGGCTTTTTTTGCCTATCAGCTGTTGGCTCTTTTGATAGGGTTTTGGCGGATTACAGACAGCAGCTTTTCTATCCTGTCCTTTGTAGTTAGCTTGGGCCCCATCGTTTGCTCAGCCTATCTTTCTATCTGTGTGAGTGTTTTTCCATCTTGCTTCACCGTCATTATATGTTGGGGGCTGCCTATTGCTTCGGGGTCTGCTCTGGGGCAGTTTAGATTTCCCTTTCTGTCTTTAGGCTATGTAGTTCTCCGGCTGTGATCGAGGGGTCTAGGGCACCGTAGGAACCCCCCACGGCTACTGCTAGTTGTTGTTGATAGGTTCAGGGGTCTGTAATCCAATAGCTGCCAACTTCTCTGGTTTTCTGGACTTAGCTAGTATTTCTGTTTTTGCCTCCTACGGTGACTCATTCATAACAGATGTCTGTATGTTTTGGGCCATTGTCTTGCTGGAAGATTCAGCCACGACCCATTTTTAATGTCCTGGAGGAGTGCAGGAGGTTGTCACTCAGGATTTTAATAGTCCTGTGCCTTTAGAAGAGAAGTACCTCAAAAACATAATGCTTCCACCTTCATGCTTGACAATGGGGATGGTGCTCTTTGGTTCATAGGCAGCATTTCTCTTCCTCCAAACACAGCAAGCTGAGTTAATGCCAAAAAGCTCAATTTTTGTCTCATCTGACGACAGTACCTTCTCCCAATCACTCAAAGAATCATTCAGGTGTTCAATGGCAAATGACAGGCCTTCCCATGTACCTTTTTGATCAAGGGGACCTCGTGGGCACTGCAGGATTTTAAACCTTTGTGGCATAATGTCTTACCAATGGTTTTCTTGGTGACTGTGGTCCGAACTGCCTTGAGATCATTAACAGGTTCCCCCATGTAGTTTTAGGCTGATCTCTCACCTTCCTCATGATAAAAGATAGCTCATGAAGTGAGATTTTGAATGGTGCCCCAGATCGATGTCGATTGACAGTCATTTTGTATTTCTTCCATTTTCTTACTATTGCACCAACAGAGTTCTCCTTCTCACCCAGCGCCTTACGTATGGTTTTGTAGCCCATTACAGCTTTGTGCAGGTCTATGATCTTGTCCCTGACATCCTTGGAAAGCTCTTTTGTCTGATTGATTAATTGAGTCTGTGGACAGGAGTCTTTTATAAAGGTGACTATGTAAGACAGCTGTCTTTAATGCAGGTAGAGAGTTGATTCTATAGATCGAAACGTCACAACAGAAGGCAGAATAAAAGTGATTTAAACTCACCAACTTGGGAAGCACTGTCATTTTTCCTTATATGATGTTTGGACGTTTGCCAAGGACTCCTTGGACATGACGTGCACTTTCATTATGGGTAAAATTAATCCTATGTTTCCATGAAGTGCTGTGAAATATTATTTTTTGAATATATGAGCAGGTCACCTGGCAGTGTGAAATCCCCACCTCCCCTATGCACGTTTTTGCGTCTTTGTCAGAAGACTTGTGTTGGGGGGGCGGACCAGATTAAATCATATTGAATGTTCAATGTATTGATCATATGTTATTAACCCCTTCCCGACCAGTGACACAGCGTATGCGTCATGAAAGTCGGTGCCAATCCGACCAATGACGCATATGCTGTGTCGTGACTTCAAAGCTCCCCTGCGGGTCAGGTGACCGGGGTCAATGAAAGATCACCCTACTCGCAGGTACAGGGGGCTTTGTACTTCACCCCAGGGGATGGCTTTGCCCCCACATGGCTACGATTGCTTTGATTGGCTGTTAAAAGTGAAACAGCCAATCAGAGCTATAGTAATATTTCATCAATGAAATTTGATGAAATATTACAATCCAGCCATGGCCGATGCTGCAGTAGCATAGGACATAGCTGGAGAGAGACACTGATCTGACTGATCCGACCCCCCACACTGGCTAATGGGGCGCTCTGCCCCCCGCAACCGAAAGACAGCGGCGATCTGCCGCCGCTGTCATGATCTGCTCCCCTCACCTTCCCTTCAGTCCCCCCAGCTTTCAATCCCCCCTCACCCCTCGTTACCTAGTATGTCCCTCTGGCCATCCCGGTGTCCCCCCATCCCAGATCATGGGCGCCATCTTGGAAAATGGTGGGCAAATGCACAGTGCGCCCGCCGGAAAATAAAAAAAGTAAATAAAATCCCCCTTTATCAACCCATAGGTAGACACAAATAATAAAATAAAGAAATTATTTTTATTTTCCATTAGGGTTAGAATTAGGGTTAGGGTTGTAATTAGGGTTAGGGTTGGAAATAGGGTTAGGGTTGGAAATAGGGCTAGGATTGGAATTAGGGTTAGAATTGGGGTTAGGGTTGGAATTTGGGTTGGAATTAGGGTTAAGATTAGGGTTAGGGGTGGGTTGCGGTTGGGATTAAGGTTAGGCTTGTGGGTAGGGTTAGAGTTGGGATTAGGGATAGGGGTGTGTTGGGGTTAGGGTTGTGGTTAGGGTTATGATTAGAGTTAGGGATGTGTTGGGGTTAGGGTTGGAATTAGAATTGAGGGGTTTCCACTGTTTAAGCACATCACAAAGTCTCCAAACGCGACATGGTGCCACCATTTATTCCAGCCAATTTTGCGTTCAAAAAGTCAAACAGTGCTCCCTCCATTCCGAGCCCCAACATGTGCACAAACAGTGGTTTGCTCCCACATATGGGGTATCAGCGTACTCAGGAAAAATTGCACAAAATCTTTGAGGGTCTCATTTCTCCAATTACCCTTGTGAAAATAAAAAATTTGGGGCTAAAAATTATTTTTGTGGAAAAAAATGATTTTTTATTTTCACGGCTCTGCGTTATAAACTTTTGTGAAGCACCTGGGGTTTCAAAGTGCTCACCACACATCTAGATAAGTTCCTTGGAGGGTCTAGTTTCCAAAATGGGGTCACTTGTTGGGAGTTTCTACTGTTTAGGCACATCAGAGGCTCTGCAAATGTAGATGACGCCCGTAGACTATTCCATCAAAGTCGGCATTTCAAAACGTCACTACTTCCCTTCCGAGCCCTGACATGTGCCCGAACAGTGGTTCTTCCCCACATATGGGGTACCAGCGTCCTCAGGACAAACTGTACAACAACTTTTGGGGTCCAATTTCTCCTGTTACCCTTGTGAAAATAAAAAATTGTGGGCTAAAAAATCATTTTTGAGGAAAAAAATTTTTTTCTCTATTTTCATGGCTCTGCGTTTCTAAACTTCTTTGAAGCCCTTGGGGGTTCAAAGTGCTCACTACACATCTAGATAAGCTCCTTTGGGGTCTAGTTTCCAAAATAGGATGACTTGTGGGGGGTTTCTACTGTTTAGGCACATCAGGGGCTCTGCAAGCGCAACATGATGCCCGCAGAACATTCCACCAAAGTCTGCATTCCAAAATTGGTGCTCCTTCCCTTCTGATCTCTCCCATGCGCCCAAACAATGGTTCCCCCCACATATGGGGTATCAATGTACTCAGGACAAATTGCACAACAACTTTTGTGATCCAATTTCTCCTGTTAGCCTTGTGAAAATAAAAAATAGTGGGCTAAAAAATAATTTTTGAGGAAAAAAATGATTTTTATTATCACTGCTCTGCGTTATAAACTTCTGTGAAGCACTTAGGGGTTCAAAGTGCTCACCACATATTTAAATAAGTTCCTTGTGGGGTCTAGTTTCCAAAATGGGGTCACTTGTGGGGGAGCTCCAATGTTTAGGCACACAGGGGCTCTCCAAACGTGACATGATGTCCGCTAATGATTGGGGCCAATTTTCCATTCAAAAAGTCAAATGGCGTTCCTTCCTTTCCCGGCCCTGCCGTGCGCCCAAACAGTGGTTTATGACCACATATGAGGTATCGGTGTACTCAGGAGAAATTGTCCAACAAATTTTAGGATCCATTTTATCCTGATGCCCATGTGAAAATGAACACACTGAGGCTAAAAGAAAATTTTTGTGAAAAAAAACTTTTTTTTACAGATCAATTTGTGAAGCATCTGGGGGTTCAAAGTGCTTACTATGCATCTAGATAAGTTCCTTGGAGGGTCTAGTTACCAAAATGGGGTCATTTGTGGGGGAGCTCCAATGTTTAGGCACACTCCATGTTTTAGACTCTCCAAGCGCGACATGGAAACCGCTAAATATTCCAGCATATTTTTCATTCAAAAAGTCAAATGGCACTCCTTCCCTTCCAATGCCCTGCTGTGTGCCCAAACAGTGGTTTATGACCACATATGAGGTATCGGTGTAGCAAGGAGAAATCTCCCAAGAAATTTTAGGATCCATTTTATCCTGTTGTCCATGTGAAAGTGAAAAAATTGATGTTAAAAGAAAATTTTTGTTGGAAAATTAAAATGTCCATTTTTTCCTTCCACATTGCTTGTTAGGGCTGGCGGAACGCACCAAATTATAAAATAATTGTAGGTGCGTTCGCAGCCCGGGGTCCACCGTGCAGAGGTGGTACACTGCTGCTAAGTAATGGCGGAAGAATAGAGCGGCGTAAAAACAGTCACACGTGGGTTACGTCACCCAATGTGAACAGGTGCGAACTCTGTTAATGCACAGAGTCGCACAACCGCTGAACGTAAATGCCGGAGCCTGTTTAACTCACAGAGCCCGGCCAAAAGAGCGCACAGTGTACGGCCACAGAACTCTACCCCAAGGACACGGGGTTAGAGTCCCTATAGGCCCACTGACCGCGCGGCGTCGCTGCCACGAGCGCCGCAATAGGCGCTGGCTATGAAGTGGAGCATGTGCACTGAGGCGTGCCGAGTCCCTGGTGAGGACTGATGCCTGACTCAACCTCTGTCCTACCTACACCTAAGCCTGGGCGCTAGCAGGCTAGGCTGCACAACACATGCGTACCAAGGGTAGGGGTTTCTTAATGAGTCATTCACCAGAGACATTCATACGTGCATACATCACTCACTCCACATAGTCTGTAAATACAGTCTATCCTAGCGCATGGCCGAGAGGCCATGCAAACCTTTTATAGCCACGAGCGTTCAAGACCTTCCTGGCTTCTCGGATGGGCCAATCTGAACACGAGCAGGACCTGAGCACGTGACCTTCGATCTCCAATGGGAGATCACTCCACGGGCATGCTCAGTGGCCTGACATGGGGACTTAGTCCCTGGAGAATCTCGCTGCTGAGCAGCATGTATTGCCATAGATGTGTCAGAGTTGGCAGCAGCAAGCGAACTCACGGAGCTGGTCTGGGCAGTGCGCCTGGACCGACGAGTCTGCTGAGCAACCTCCTCTGTGGCTGGAGAGGAATGGGAGACCGCTGTAAGTAAGGCTTGGAATTCTCGCTGTGCAGCGACAGAAATCCGATGCCTAACATTACTCCCCCTCCTAAGGCCCCCCTCTCTGAGCCTCACTCAGCTCAATTCCGCAATGAGAAGAGGAGCGTGGATTTTCTCCACCGGCTCCCAGGTCCGAGCCTCTGGACCATGACCCTTCCAATCCACCAAGTAAAACTTTTTGCCCCGCATCATCTTGCATCCCACAATGGCATTGACCTCAAACTCGTCTGGCGACAGGTCTGATGTCCCGGCAGATGGCTGAGAAAACTGGGACATGTGCACCGGCTTAAGGAGAGACACATGAAATGTGTCCGAGATAGCCAAGTGTGGTGGAAGAGTCAGATGGTAGACCACAGGGTTGATCTGCTCCAGGACCTTGAAAGGGCCAATATAGCGCGGTGCAAACTTAGCGGATTCCACCCGCAGCCTGATGTTTCGAGCGGAGAGCCACACTAAGTCGCCAGGAGCGAAGGTGAGAGCCAGGCGCCGGCGAGTGTCAGCAGAGGACCTCATTCTCTCCTTGGAGGCCCAGATAGCATCCTGCGTGCGATTCCAAATGTCACGTGCCTCCACCGCCCAGTCTGCCACCCTAGAGTCGGTGGACGACACGGGCATGGACACGGGGACGCGCAGATGCTGGCCATAATTTAAGAGGAATGGGGTCTGACCGGTGGAGTCGGCCACAGCGTTGTTCAAGGCGAACTCCGCCCATGGCAGCAAGGGTGCCCAATCATCCTGCCTGGCCAAGACAAAATGTCGCAGATATGTTACCAGGGTCTGGTTGTCTCTCTCAACCAACCCGTTCATCTCGGGATGATAGGCCGAGGAGAGATTTAGCTCTATGCTGAGCAGAGAACAGAGCTCTCTCCAGAACCGAGCTGCAAACTGAGGACCACAGTCACTGACAATCTTATCCGGCATGCCGTGCAGGCGGAAAACATTTTTCATAAACAACGCTGCCAGGCCCCGTGCCGAAGGTAGCCCAGAGAGTGGTACCAAATGCACCATCTTGGAGAAATGATCGGTGACCACCCAAATGACGGTGCTGCCACTGGACTTGGGCAGATCAACCATAAAGTCTATACTGACGATCTCCCAGGGCCTGTCAGCAACCGGCAGAGGGTAGAGTAACCCAGCGGGCCGCTGCCGATTGGGCCGATTCTGGGCAAAGTAGACATGTGGGAAATGTTATTTAGTAACTATTTTGTGTCACATAACTCTCTGGTTTAGCAGAATAAAAATTCAAAATTTGAAAATTGAAAAATGTTCTAAATTTTCACCAAATTTCCAATTTTTTCGCAAATAAATGCAAAATTATCGACCTAAATTTACCACTAACATGAAGCCCAATATGTCACGAAAAAATAAACTCAGAAATGCTAGGATCCGTTGAAGCGTTCCTGAGTTATTACCTCATAAAGGGACACTGGTCAGAATTGCAAAAAATGGCCTGGTCATTAAGGGCAAAATAGGCTTGTCATGAAGGGGTTAGGATGATGGTCACCTGAATGGATTACTCCTAGACTGCAGCACATTCATCACTGACAATCACTGACAGGAAGAGGGTGGTTCTGTTTCAGGTTCTGGTTTAAGTTTTGGTACAGTTCTGCTGTGCAGACCAAACTTTAGACTAAAGTTTGGGTCGGTTACTAGAGCCCGAACTACCATGGGTTCACTCATCCCTACTTATATCTTTTTCAATTGCATCTATGACAGAGGCCATCTAAAAAAGTGCAACAAATAAAGTTCAGAAAATCACACAAATTCCAAAATGGTATCATTGAACAAAAAATAAACTGTATTTATCAGTGCATTGTATGGTATAATGTAATACCATAATTCAAAACTACATCGTAACTTGTATATTTTTATTAGTGTGGAAAAGATCTCTCTCCACCTTAAAAAACAGAGTGGATATAAAAGTATTAGATCTTCTTTGTTATATAAAACAAATCCTTGGGTCATTAAAACCCATTTAAATAAATGGAATTTGTGAGTATCCCTAACAATCACAAACCAGCTCTCTTTCAGCACAATTTGAGAAGTTACACTGATGAGCAAAAAAGTAACAATGGTTGGAACTTTTGACTTTCAGGTTCCATATCTCACCATCCACTGCTGCTTTGAACGTTATACTATTATTTTAGGCATTTTGAATTTGCTATTTCTTTTACCTTATTAATTTACTCTGCTTAAAATAGCAAAAAGAGCTTGACTTAGTGACCCCATTCTTTATTATTTCATTGATCATTTCCTGGCTGCAATGGTGACATCACAATTATAGTGCACAAGCACCAAGTAAACAAATTAATGGGTTAAGTGGTCATGTCATTTATGTTGTCAAAGCCACTGAGCACAGTAATTGACTGCAGCGGTCATGTGCACTGTGGTTGTGACATCACAGTTGCAGCTTGCAAACAGTCACAGATCAGGAGTTACAGAAGCCAACGCTGGAGCCGCCATATCTTAGTAAATCTTAGAAATGTCATACCAGAGTAAGATGATAGACTTTAAAAAATTCTAAGCATAAAACCCTTTAAATGTGTAGCAATAACAATATAATATTTAGTTTCCATTATATCTTTGTACATATGTATGAGATTGATAGAATGAATCATGTACAGTACCGTGTAATCACTACGAAATAAGAAAGTCTTTCCATTACTAAATTGAATTTTCCCCACATTATACATTGTAAAAGATACATTTGAAGAAAGGAAAAGAAAAATCTCATGACGGTGCTTAATGCAGCAGGCATAAACTTATTTATTACAAGAATACATCAAATATTAAATATGGCAAATTCTACTTTTTTTGTTCCCAGAAAGAAGAAAAAATGGTTTATGGTTAAAGATACATCTGCGTTTGTTTCCAGATTTAATTCAAATTTATCTTCATACTTGGTAATATACATTTATATGATATTAAGATGAAATTTCCTTTTCTCACTTGTCACACAAGATTACGAATCCAATGATGATTATATGTTGAAGTAGGAATATAGAGGTCGCACACAGACTTTCATCGTAGTGACCAGCAGATGGAGGACACTGCAATTCTTTCGAATGTTGCAATTAATCTCCTGCTGTTTATGTTTTGTATTGATTGGCATATAATGGCGTTGTAAGCATTTTGGGACTTGATTAGTTTTAGTTGTTCGCACATTGTGTACCCTTTAGTTCTCGAGTGAACAGCTACTTTACACAAATGAAAATATTGACACGTTGTTCTTCTTTTCACGAAAGCTTTCAAAATTATAGTGCAAAAATTAATCTTGTAAAATGTAATGAATTAATTACAATTATAGTGACACTTTTCCACTTCCTTTTGGAAAAGAATCTGTAAGGTTTCCTGTCATTTTAAGGATAAATCCTCATCTGATCTGTTGTGTCTGATTTAGCAAAATATATTGTTCCACTCAATATGACAGTTTAGGAACATTTTATTTTAGAGTTATACATTGTTTCTTTTTTTTGTTATTTCTCTTGAACGCTAACAACTTAGTGTTTTCATCACATTCACATCAATGAGCAGACATGAGTGAGTCTTTTCATAATTGAATTCATCAGATGCTTCAATTTTTTCTCAAAAATTGATTTGCTGCAAATCATCAGTAATGCAAAGCGTCCAATTGTCCGAAAAACGTACATTTCTCTGGTCTTTTAAAGGTCTTTAATGCAAACACTGCTTTAGTAATGTCAAAACCACCTTACCAAAAATGGTGATGGATAAGGTTCTTTACAGATTTCCTTTCACACACTATATGTACAGTGTATTCAGTGTTTTAAACCTTTTTTAACTTATCTCTATCACTAAGCTTTAATCTGTGATGTTTTCTCATTAAATAGATTTATGATGTACAATATACGAATAAAGCATGTCAATATGAAATATATGAAATGTGAAAAGCAAAATAGCTAGTGAATATTAGAAAAAATAATTGAGACGCTTTTCACAAAATTTGGCCAAATAATGTCTTCTCATCAACCAACGTTAGGGTGGCCTCAAAGACTGATGGGTCCCTGACCAGTGTGAACATCTCTCTTAGGCTGATGTCTGAATGTCTGGGTGAATGTGGACACCTCTCTCAGCAAAGCCTATACATATTGGTTGGTTGGAACCTGCTGTAATTAAAATCACCACATGGTGAAGGGCGGACTAATGATGTGGTAGCTTCAAGGCACTTTGGGTCATATGAACCTTCTCTTTCTTATACAATCTTCTGCTTTGTGTAAAATGGCAGTGGGCATTTTTATAGATTCATGCAAATATAATATTATTTTGTACTTTGCTCAAATTTACCAGATCCAGCTAACTTCCTAAAATTTTAGACAAATTAGATTTGCATCGAATCAATTCATTGTCTGTCAATGAGCCATGGCAAATCGTCATTAGAAGAAATTGAGGATTGAAATTAAGGGGATCTTCCTAATTTGTTTGAATTCAAAACTATTTAGTGACATCTAGAGAAAATGATGAAACAATAAAGACCTAAATGAGCCATGCAACAAAGCTAAGAAGAAACAATATGATTATACCTTTTTTTCTATAGATTTCACATTATTGCATCTTTAAAATAATGAAATGAATGGCCATTTGCCTTTTTCAAATATCTTATCTATGTAATTATACAAATATATAATTTAAATGAAAAAAATGTACATCGACCCCATCTCCAGAAAATGTGTTGATGCAATGTTTCTGGGTTTGAATTAAGTAAATAAGACTAAAGTTTCACATTCCCAAATTCTTGACTGTCTTAAAATCACATCATAGATTTCCAAATGGAAAAAAGTTACAAGAAATTAATATTTCGTTCAATTAACATTTGGCATCTTCCCTAACAGACAGGGGCATAACAATCATAATTGCCATGGATATGACCGCTACCATGCCTGTGTTAGTTGATTTCAGCTTGATATGTTTCTAAGTTCATGGTAACAGGTATTTTTTGGTCCTAGAGGATGATGCATTGTCTTTGTAAATAGGAGAGGGCAAGCACCCTGAATAGCAAATCCAGAACATAAGTGTAAACTAAAGAGACTGTTTTATAAAAGCAGTGCTGTGGCTCTGATTCTTCTTTATTCCTTTTTTTGCAGCATAAAAATGATGATAATAGTAACTTTCTAAAGTGCAGCTATTTCATAAATTAATTTGTGCTT
Organism: Dendrobates tinctorius; assembly: GCF_039654945.1. Classification (NCBI taxonomy): domain Eukaryota; kingdom Metazoa; phylum Chordata; class Amphibia; order Anura; family Dendrobatidae; genus Dendrobates; species Dendrobates tinctorius. The sequence continues at coordinate 59,806,311 of NW_027361707.1, read as the reverse complement.
TTTATGTTACATGTTTTTTTGGTTGACACTATGGCCATGGTTTTCCTTATCTAAATGTTTTACCAAAATTCATAATTTGTGACCTTTTTGGCAATGACACACTCTACTACTATAGCGTCCAAATGGAGTACAAAATCTGTTTAATTTTATTTTTTAAAAACATCACACAAAAGAATAGAAACTTATTATATAAAAAATATTGCAGAAAGAAAGGCTGCTGTACTTGCCAATACCCTGCCCAAATACAAATGCACAACAGGATGCACCAGGCTCCCAATGTACAGGCAAGGGCAAAATACTAATGAAATAAACACTTAAGAAGACAGCAAACATCTGTGGTATGACTGCCTAGTATTCAAAAAGCGCACATGCTTACCTAAGGTGTCTTTCACATCATTGCATGACATGCACCTCTGTCCAGATAACAGACTATTACCAACTTCCCTACGATCACATCACAATGGATGTCCATTGCCATACATACAATTTTATTTTTGCACATTTTAAAAATATGATATACTAAAGCATTGTGCGATTTTTTGCTTTGAAAGGGAGGAAAAAATGTAAAAGTCAAGAAAAATGAGCATCTTGGATTTTTGTCGATTTCTAAAACCGCAGAATTAATTTTGAAGAATTTGGGGCAAAAAAAGCAGCAACAGCACAAGATAAACACTGTCTTGAAAAATGCAAATGTTGTGCAAAGGATTTTGTGTTTTTGGTATATGTATATGTGCATCATACATGACTGTTTAACACACAATGTTGCAAACATTTTTAATGGCTTGTACTTTGGTAAATTACAAGAAAAGTATGAATGTAATTTTTCATTTTCCTTTTTTGTCATGACTATGGTTTACGGCATCTCTATAATATTTGACTAAAGCCCTCCATAAATATTAGAATAATGTCAACCTAACCTGCTAATGTGGACAGGTTCAGAAAATTCTTCAATGTGTATGGGAGTGGCTGCTGACTGATTGTCAGTGAAAATGTCAATCGGGCATGTCCAATTTTGGACTGCTGATCGCATTGGTCTCCTGGAGAGAGCATCCTGAGGCTTTCTTATAAATACCACAGAAACATTTGGCTGAACGAGTGCTCATGTGTATGGGAAAGTTGGCTGATATGGCTATTATTCAAATGATTAGTGAAAGCATCATTCTTTCAATAGCAATTTACATAGCCGACTTAAAGCCAAGATTCATTATTGTTGGGTTGTTTTTTTGTCAATCTTTATGTCTTTCTGTTATCTCTGCCAGATTACATGCCAATTCACAAATTCATTAAAATGGCACTTATGTTTAATGAATTTGGCACAAATTCAAAAAAGATTTATTTATCCTTAGTTTTCTTGTGCATCTTTGGAGTAAAGTGTTGCAGGAATCTTTTCACATGATTTAACATCTTGCATGACCGTTTTTTGTATTTTGTATCTTCTCTTTTTGCATTTCTTTCTGCAAAGACATATGAGGGCTTGTTTTTTGTGGGACAAGTTTTTTTTCTAAATTATGCTATTAATTACTGTATATCACTTAGTGTACTGGAAAACAAGAAAAAAATGTGCAAAAATTTATAAAATTATGAAAAAAATTCTAAACTCTGACAATTTTGGGGGTGAATTATTTTTACTATGAACAAATGTAAAAATGACCTTGCAATATGATTCTTCTCATCAGTATGATGACAGCAATACCAAACTTGTACAGTGTTTTTATTATTAAAGTGGTGAAAACAAAATCTGAAATAAGAAAAAAAAAATGTGTGGCCACTTTCCAAGACCTGTAATGTTTTGATTGATAGAGCTGTGTGAGGGCTTATTTTTTATGGTGTGAGTCAATGTTGTTATTTAAACCATTTTGAAATAAATTAGATTCTAAGTAGAGATTGGCCACTTTGCCTTTTTTAGGGTCGAGTCGGGTTTCACAAAAGTCGGGTCGAACGAAATCGGCCGACTATAGGGAAAAGTCGCAGGCCGACTGAAACACGAAACCCAATGCAAGTCAACGGGGAAGCAAAGTGGGCAGGGATTGGAGGACAGTAAACACACCTACAGTGCCCATTTCAGTGCCAAAAACATCAATTCTTATTACTGAAGCTTGTCAACCTTAATTTACTTCATAATAATAGTTACGCATTGAAAACTGGGGGTTATTTGGCTAAAGTTGTGGGGGGGTAGGGCTGGCTCCAGGTTTTCGTGTGCCCTGGGCCAAAGAGTGTCAGTGCGCCCCTTTAACACATACCACAACTCATGATGCTCCGATACGGCACAGAAATATAGGTATAGTACAATGACAAATACTTCATTGCTTACATGACATGACTTATTTATTTTAAATTGTACAATAACTCAAAAAAGGACAGTATATTACTCCATACAGTATTATGGCCACCACATTGTGCGCCATACAGAATAATGAGCCCCATATATTTCTCCATACAGAATAATTGGTCACATATAATGTTCCATACAGTATATGATGAGCTCCACATAATGCTACAGTATATGATGGGCCTCATGGATGATGCTCCAGTGTATGATGGGCCCTAATAATGCTCCATATATAATGGGCCCCATTTCTAATGCTCCAGTGTATAATGGGCCCCATAAATGCTGCTCCAGTGTCTGATGTCCCCCATTTGGAATGCTCCAGTATAAGATGGGCCCCATTTTTAATTAACCCAGGCATGGTATGTGAAAAGAGCTCCATGGAGTAATCTGAAGTGTGTGCTGCCGCATCCTTCCCTTTTGGTGTGGGGGAAAGACACAAGGAAAGGGGTTGCTCCTGAACAGAAGCCTGCACTGACGACTCAGTGGTTGCATTTTTTTAAACTTCAGAAGAGGAGGCAATAGAGCTGGAGGCTGTTTCAGCAATGTAAGCCAAACACAGTTCCTGATGCTCCGGCTTGAAAAGCAGTCTACCTACTCCCAGAAAAGGGAGCCTTACAGGCCTTCCAGAGCTACACCGTGATGCAGGCTCAACACCCCCTGCCTTAGCTGCTATTGTGTTTTTGGCACTACCAGCAGATGCACCACTACCACCATCAGTACCAGGTGGCCCCCCACACCCACATCCGCGTCCTCTTCCACCATACTTCATCATGTTTTGGAAAATGGACCCAAAATACCAGCAGATATATGGTACTGTATCAGAAGCGTACAGCTCTATACAGTCTAGGGATAACAGTAAATCTCCTTATATATTTCATGAGTAATAAACAGGCTCAGTATGGATTACACAATAAAATAAAAAGTTGAAAAAGCATACAATATCACCAGATACAAGGTATATATAGTATAGTGTAAACATTATGAATCTCTGTGTATATTTCGGGAGGCAGACACAAACGCTCTCAGGCCCAGTATGGATTACACAAGAATATGAAAAGCTATAAATGGGTAATGTAACACAAGCATACAGCTGTATACAGTGTTGGGGTAATCTTAAAGCTCCAAATATATTTCTGGAGTAACAGACAGACGTTCACAGGCTCATTATGGATTACACCAGAATCTAAATAGCAAAAGAGGTTACTGTATCAGAAGCATACAGCTGTATACAGCGTTGGCCAAATTTGAAATCTCGGTATATATTTCCGTAGTCACCCTCAGACGCTCACTCAGTCTGGGTTTAACCATAATAAAAAATGTTGTAAAAAAGGTACTGGATAACAAGATAGCAAGTATATATATATTATAGGGTACAATTGAAATCTCCGTATACATAGTCCCGTAGTCACTCTCAGACGCTTACTCAGTATGGATTTCACCGTTATACTAAATGTCGAACAAAGGTACTGTATAACAAGCTGTATCGAGTATAGGGTAAAAATTGGTATTTCCGATTCACAGTATATATAGAAGGCGCAAACCACACATGCTCACTCACTATGGATGATACCGTAATAAAAAATTTTGAACAAAGGTACTGTATCAGCACATACCAGGTGTATCCAGTCTAGGGGTAATTGTAAATTTCCATCTATACTTACAGAGTCAGACACAGACACTCACAGTCTCACTATGTATTACACCAGAATTTAAAAAGTAGAAAAACGGAAAGATATTCGAAGCGTACAACAGTATACAGTGTTGTGGCACTTTTAAATCTTCGTATATATTTCAATCTCAGTAAGCCAGTCCAGACTCTCCACTATTGGAAACTACATGGATACAAGTACTGACGGAAAGGCGAAAGTTAGCAGAAATTTGGAAATTACTCATCGTGGGAAAACCTCCCAGTAGATGTTGAATAGGCGATGCAGACCCTCAATTACTGTGTCTGTGGAGACAGCAAAAACGGTTCTTTGCGAAGAAAGGATTGCTTTATCACAGTAGCGTGGATCACATCACCGTTACTCGTCTCCATTAAATTGTGATCACAGGGAGAGATGTAGACATGGTCCTCACTGCCTATCATGATGTGTCTGGTCATTTTGGAGTGCAAAAGACAAAAGCCACAGGCCGTGGGCGATTCTATTGGATTGGTATGAGAGGAGACATTGAAAAATGGTGGCAGGAATGTCACATATCTGTGACTATCACAGCTGTGTGAAAGGTGATCATAAAGCACCATTGCATCCGCTTGTAAGTTGACGTCCATTACAAATGGTAGCCATTGATCATCTGAAGGTAGAGGCCAGCAGGACAGGCCATAGCTACATCTTAACCATCATCGATCAATACATCAAATTTCTTGTGGCCGTCCCTGTGAAGGATTTAACTGGCCAGACTACACAGCGGTGGAGCAGGAAGAGGTAAGTATTGCAACATGCTAGTGCTGTGGCTATGACCAAGCAGGGGGGCACACTCGTGGGCCCCCCCACCATCAGAGACACTGTATTGTACTATGAGGGGGCCTGTGCCAGTGCCGTCGGCCATCAGTGGGCACATCCACCTGTTCAGAGCAATGGCACTTGCCCGGGTGTGCCAGGTGTTGACCCCAGCCCTTGGGGGGGTGGGCAGCCCAGTTAGGGAGGTTTAAAAAATGGCATATGTTGATGTGTAGGCTCGACATTCAGCAACTGCATATGGCGGAATTGGGCAAGTCCGAGGAAGAGGAGGACAAAAGCGAGGCAGTTTTCTGGCAAGCTATGTGTCATTAGGGGAAGGTGGGACAAAATCCTTTGAAGCCCATGCATGGTTCATTTCAATGAAGGTTAGTTCATCAACATTTTGGGTCAACAGACGGGTCCTTTTTTCTGTCAGGATTGATCCAGCAGAACTGAAGACTCTTTCAGATAACACAGTAGCAACAGGGCAAGTGAGCTCCTGTAAGGCATAGTGTGCCAATTCAGGCCAAGTGTCCAGTTTAGAGGCCCAATAGTCAAAGGGGAATGACCTGTGAGGGAGAACATCGATATGGGAGGAGAAGTAGTTTGTAACCATAGTTGACAACTGCTGTCTCCTGTCACTTGTAATCGATGTAGTATTAGCAACCGTGTGAGCGGTACTTGAGAAATCATTCCACATCATGGTTATTAAACCCCTGTCTCCAACGCCACTTCGGCTGTGTGCACCACGAACACCTCTTCCATTGTGCCCACTACGGCTCGTGGGAGAACCAGCACCTCTGCCGTGTGCTGGGAAAGCCTCAAACAAACGGTTTACCAGAGTTGCTTGTTTGTTAGCCAATATTATCTCTAGGTTCTCCTGTGGCATGATGTTGTGTAATTTGCCTTTGTAGCATGGATCGAGGAAGCTGGCCAGCCAGTATTCGTCATCCTTTATCATTTTGGCAATGTGGGGGTCCCTTTTTAGCATCCGCAAGGCATAATCGCACATGTGGGCCAATGTTCAAGGTGTCAATAATGCACTGCCACTAGAGTTGAGCGATACCGTCCGATACTTCAAAGTATCGTATCGGATGGTATCGGCCGATCTTTAAAAAAAGTATCGGTATCGCCGATTCCGATACCGGAAGTCCCATTCAAGTCTATGGGACTTCCGGTATCGGAATAAGAAAAACCCTTTCCTGCCCTTGTACAGCCTCTCTGGGGTCTGTACGGGCCTTTCGGGGGGCTGTGCCGGCCTGCCAGGGGGTCTGTGCAGGCTCCGGTGGTCTGTGCCGGCCTGCCGGTGGTCTGTGCAGGCTCCGGTGGGCTGTGCCGGCCTGCCGGGGGGCTGTGCTGGCCTGCCGGTGGTCTGTGCAGGCTCCGGGGGGCTGTGCCGGCCTGCCGGGGGGCTGTGCCGGCCTGCCGGTGGTCTGTGCAGGCTTCGGGGGTCTGTGCAGGCATCGTCCGATGGGACTACAAGTCCCATCGGGCGATGCCTGCTACCATGACAGTGATTGACACATTAGCCAATGATGGGACAGTAGTAGTCCTATCATCCGGCTAATGTGTTGAATGTAAAAAAAAAAAAAAAAAATTACATGCTACATACATACAACATGCATACTACATACATGCTACATTCATACTACATACTACATACATGCTACATACATGCTACATTCATACTACATAAATACTACATGCAACATACATACTACATATATACTACATACATACTACATATATACTACATGCATGCTACATACATACTGCATGCTACATACATACTACATGCTACATACATACTACATGCTACATACATACCACATATATACTACATACATACTACATACATACTACATGCATGCTACATGCATGCTACATGCTACATACATAACACATATATACTACATGCATGCTACATACATAGTACATGCTACATGCATGCTACATACATACTACATGCTACATACTACATATATACTACATGCATGCTACATACATACTACATGCTACATACTACATATATACTACATGCATGCTACATACATACTACATGCTACATACATACTACATATATACTACATGCATGCTACATACATACTACATGCTACATACATACTACATATATACTACATGCATGCTACATACATACTACATGCTACATACATACTACGTATATACTACATGCATGCTACATACATACTACATGCTACATACATACCACATACATACTACATACATGCTACATGCTACATATATACTACATATATACTACATGCATGCTACATACATACTACATGCTACATACATACTACATATATACTACATACATACTACATGCTACATACATACTACATATATACTACATGCATGCTACATACATACTACATGCTACATACATACCACATACATACTACATACATGCTACATGCTACATATATACTACATATATACTACATGCATGCTACATACATACTACATGCTACATACATACTACATATATACTACATACATACTACATACATACTACATGCATACTACATGCATACTACATGCTACATACATACCACATACATACTACATACATACTACATGCTACATACATTCATACATATATACTACATGCATGCTACATACATACTACATATATACTACATGCATGCTACATACATACTGCATGCTACATGCATGCTACATACATACTACATACATACTACATGCTACATACATACCACATATATACTACATACATACAATACATTCATACAATACATACATAGACATACAGTACATATAACATAGAGTAACATACTTACCAATACTTGTCACATTGTTCCCCGAAGCCATTGTCTTTTCCGGAATAAATATTAACATAACAAACCACAAAAATACTCACCCACGATCCAAAGCAGTCTACGAGTGTGTCCCACGACGATCTTGGGTAGAGAACTGCAGCATCAGCTGATGCTGCCGTTCTCTACGGGCTGCAGGAATCCAATGACGGAAGGTAGGTATCCTTCCGCACTGTATTCCTCCGCCACTTAAAAAAAAAAAGTCCCTAGTCTCACTTTATGCCATTGCTGTGTGGGAAATTCCCACACAGCAATGGCATAAAGTGAGACTAGGGACTTTTTTTTTTTAAGTGGCGGAGGAATACAGTGCGGAAGGATACCTACCTTCCGTCATTGGATTCCTGCAGCCCGTAGAGAACGGCAGCATCATCTGATGCTGCAGTTCTCTACCCAAGATCGTCGTGGGACACACTCGTGGACTGCTTCGGATCGTGGGTGAGTATTTTTGTGGTTTGTTATGTTAATATTTATTCCGTAAAAGACAATGGCTTCGGGGAACAATGTGACAAGTATTGGTAAGTATGTTACTCTATGTTATATGTACTGTATGTCTATGTATGTATTGTATGAATGTATTGTATGTATGTAGTATATATGTAGTATGCATGTAGCATGCATGTAGCATGCAGTATGTATGTAGCATGCATGTAGTATATATGTAGTATGTATGTAGCATGCATGTAGTATATATGTAGTATGTATGTAGCATGTATGTGGTATGTATGTAGCATGTAGTATGTATGTAGCATGCATGTAGTATGTATGTAGCATGCATGTAGTATGTATGTAGTATGCATGTAGTATGCATGTAGTATGTATGTAGTATGTATGTAGTATGTATGTAGTATATATGTAGTATGTATGTAGCATGTATGTGGTATGTATGTAGCATGTAGTATGTATGTAGCATGCATGTAGTATATATGTAGTATGTAGTATGTATGTAGTATGTATGTGGTATGTATGTAGCATGTAGTATGTATGTAGCATGCATGTAGTATGTATGTAGCATGCATGTAGTATGTATGTAGCATGCATGTATGTATGTAGTATGCATGTAGTATGTATGTAGTATGTATGTAGTATGTATGTAGCATGCAGCATGTATGTAGCATGTATATAGTATGTATGTAGTATATATGTAGTATGTATGTAGCATGTAGTATGTATGTAGCATGTAGTATGTATGTAGTATTTTTTTTTTTAACATTTAACACATTAGCCGGATGATGGGACTACTACTGTCCCATCATTGGCTAATGTGTCAATCACTGTCATGGTAGCAGGCATCGCCAGATGGGACTTGTAGTCCCATCGGACGATGCTTGCACAGACCCCCGGACATCAGCACAGCCCCCCGGCAGGCCGGCACAGCCCCCCGGCAGGCCGGTACAGACCCCCACAGGGTGCACAGACCACCGGCAGGCCAGCACAGCCCCCCGGCAGGCCGGTACAGACCCCCACAGGGTGCACAGACCACCGGCAGGCCGGCACAGCCCCCCGGCAGGCCGGTACAGACCCCGGGCAGTCCACACAGCCCCCCGGCAGGCCGGCACAGCCCCCCGGCAGGCCGGCAGAGACCCCCGGAAGGCCCGAAATGACGGCGCATCATGATGCGCACACACCGCGCATCATGATGATGTCAGGCTGTCAATCAACTGAACTTCCGATTCCGATGCCGAATTCCGATATTGAAAAAATATCGGAAGTCGGTATCGGAATTCCGATACAGCAAGTATCGGCCGATACCCGATACTTGTGGTATCGGAATGCTCAACACTAACTGCCACTGCAAGGTGGAGGAGCACTTTCTGGCAAATCCACATCCCTACATTCACGCACAAACACTGTACCTGACCTTGGAACACCAACATTTTCTCTTGCCCCCTGGCAAGCATCCTTCTGCCCAAAATAATCATCCCACTCATCCTCCTCCTCATCCTCTTCCTCTTCTTCTTCCATCTCGTCCAGGACAGTGCCCTGACCAGACAATGGCTGACTGTCAGCAAGGCTTCCCTCCTCCTCCTCCTGTTCCTCCTCCGCTGCAGACACCAGTAGTTCCTTAATGTGCGTCAAACTTTGCATGAGCAGACGCATAAGTGCGATGCTCATGCTTATGATGGCGTCGTCTGCGCTTACCAGCCATGTGCATTCCTCAAAACACTGAAGGACTTTACAGAATTCATTCAGCTTTGACCACTGCACACCTGACAATTCCTTGTCTTCCCTCAAACTGCCTGCCCATGTATCCTCCCACAAATGCATTACAGCTTGCCTCTGTTCGAAGAGTGGAGTGGATGTTTGAGAAACGGATGTGCGAGCACAATCTTCACACCTTATGTAGCAGGGATGTTAACTCTGGATAATTATTAAGGAAGCACTGCACCACCAGGTTCAAAGTGTGAGCCAGGCAAGGTATGTGTGTGAGTTTTGCACGGGCTATGGCTGCCGCAAAATTATGGCCATTATCACTGACTACCTTGCCTGCCTCAAGATGAAGACTGCCCAGCCATGACTCTGTTTGTAGCTGCAAGTAGTCGGCCAGTACCTCTGCGGTGTGTCTGTTGTCGCCCAAAGACATAATCTTTAATGCAGCCTGCTGACGCTTACCACTAGCTGTTCGATAGTGGGACACCTCGTGTGCAACAATGCCGCTGCGGATGGAGTGCTCGTGCGACTGCGCTCTGTGGATGAGCTTTTACTTATGGAGGAGGGTCGAAAGACTATAGCCAACTGTTTTCTATACCGTGGGCTGGGCAGCACTATTCCACCGCCGCTGTCCCCTGTGGAGCCTGCATCCACTACATTAATCCAGTGCGCAGAGATGGACACGTAACAGCTCTGGCCATGCCAACTGGACCATGCATCTGTTGTGAGGTGCACCTTTCCACTTACTGATTGCTTGAGTGCATGGACAATGCGGTCTTTCACATGCAGGTGGAGGGCTGGGATGGCTTTTTGAGAAAAGAAGTGCTGACTGGGTAGGTCATAGTGTGGTACTACGTAGGCCATGAGCTAGCGGAAAGCTTCACTTTCAACCAAATGGTAGGGCATCATCTCTAATGAGATTAGTTTGGCAATGTAGGTGTTCAAGCACAGTGTATGCGGATGAGAGGATGAGTACATTCTTGTCCTACTCAGAGTCAGTGTCTGGTAAGGTGAGCTGGACTGGAGAGCTGCATATGGGGGAAGTAGCGGTGGACCAGACGGAGTGAGAGGGGGTTGGTGATGGTATTGGTGGTGATGGCCTAGATTCAGTGTTGTGTTGCAAAACCATTGTGATTCCCTGAGTGCTTTGGCCTTGCGACGACACCTCAACATTTAGTGCTCGTAGTGTGCTTAACGGTGGTGGTGGTCTTACAGTGGAGGAAGCGATGGAGCGTTGCTGGCTACCTTCTATCGGAGCAGGTGCACATGTGCTACCTGAGGTTTTATAGTTCGTGCACACTTGCAAGTGCATGTTGATTAAATGTCTAAGCATGCAACTGGTTTTCAAATTTCTGAGTTGTTTACCTCGGCTAAAGGTCCTTCTGCACTTCTTACAGGTAGCCTTTGCCTCATCAGTAGGATTTTGGACAAGGAACTGCCACACTGCACTCTTCCTACTATGGTATACATTTTCTAGCCTTGCACTCTGTGCTAAGTTGACCGTCTGGCCAAGCTGTCCTGCAACTCATTTAGTTTTTTAGTCCACATTTTTGGACAGCTATGGGACTGCCAGATAACTGCTGCTGCGATGTCAATGCCTGCTGCAGATCCTTCTCCTTATCTGAACTATTGCCAGCGCCACCCTCCTCCCCCAATGGATGCCAATCCGAGTCAAGAACTGGGTCATCCATCACTTCCACTTCAAAGTCATCTGCACCTTCTTCTTTACCTTCCTCTGTGTCACCATGTAAGGTGGTATAGTATGCGGGAAGGGGCACCTGAGTTTCATCAGGGTCAGATTCTGGCTCAGTAGGCTGCGAGGGCAATGTAGTGCTCTGGGTCAATGTACCAGCAGAATCATCTAGCAGTGGCTATGCATCAGTGCACTCCATGTCAGATTCATCTTGGACTGGGGAATTCAAGATTTGACTGGATAACCCAGGCATGGTATGTGAAAAGAGCTCCATAGAGTAATCTGAAGTGTGGGCTGCCACATCCTTAACTTTGGTGGGGGTGAAGGACACAAGGAAAGGTGTTTTTCCTGACCAGAACCCTGCACTGACGTGCTTGCAGGTTTCGAACATTCAGAAGAGGAGGAAATAGAGCTGATGGCTGTTTTGGCAATGTACGCCATATCCTGTTCCTGATGCTCCGGCTTTAAAAGCGGTTTTCCTACTCCAAGAAAAGGGAACCTTACAGGCCTTCTTGGGCCAGAAGATGACGCAGGCTCAACACCTCCTGCCTTAGCTGCTATTGTGCTTTTGCCAGAACCAGCCGATGCACCACCACTATCAGTACCAGCTGCGCCCCTGTTGTGAACTCATTTTCAGGTCTGCCTCTGTTTTCTGGCGAGGGAGCTGGTTGTGCTGACAGAGGAGTTGTGAGTTCTTTTTCTGGGCTCTATCTGGTGGTGGCAGGAGGTAATGAAGCTGATCTAATTAACAGAGACCTGCCACCTGATAATGAGGATGAGGAGTGGAGATCTGGAGTCTCAGACTGGTTTTAAAAGAGCCGACTCCCTATTCCCATGCTGGTGATTTTTTTCCTGCCTCCTGAGGTTTTAGTTTCCAGCTCAGTTCCTGTCTTCTCAAGCTAAGATGTTCTCTGCTTATGTTCACATTTGATTTGGTTTGGTCTATTCAGTTTTTTGTGTGATCTGCCAGCCCCGGCTGGGGCAGTGCTGAATTTCCACTCTTATGTCATTGTATGTGCTAGTTTTCTTTTTGTCTCTTATTAGAGTGGCCTCTTTTTGCTCTGTTCTCAGAATATGCCAGAGTGCTGATGTAGTGCGAGAAGTCTAGTGACTTCAGGTATTTTTTGCTATCAGAAGTGTTGGACATTTTTGCAGGGTTTTTTGGCATCATTGCAGAGAATGTCTTTCCTTTCCTGTCCTTTCTCGTTAGTGTGGGCCTCATCGTTTGCTCAGCCTATTTTCCTACCTGTGTTTGTGCTTTCATCTTGTCTCACCGTCAATACATGTGTGGGGGCTATCTATTCCTTTGGGGTCTGCTCTGGGGCAGTTTAGATTTCACCTTTTCTTGCTTTAGGCTTATTTAGTCCTCCGGCTGTGACGAGGCATCTAGAATCATCATAGGTATGCTCCATGGCTGCTGTTAGTTGTGTGGATAGGATCAGGGGTCTGCAATCCGCGAAGTTACCAACCTCTCTGGTTTTGTGTGACTTAGGTTGGTCTTGTTTTCCTCCTAGCTGACCCATTTATAACAGAATCACTAGCCATACCGCAGATTCTAGGGTACTCAAAAGCAGGAAAGAATTGTTAAAAAAAAGTGTCAGAAATTTTTTTTTTATATGTATTTTTTCCTCTTTTTCTCTGGGGTCATAGGAGGATTTTTTATCTAATGGAGAGTAAGCAATTGTCTGATCGTGTGGAGCAGCTCGCTGCTGAAGTGTGGGGAATTTCCGCCTATCTCACTCAGTCACATGCTGTTGAACCGAAGATCCCTACTCGTGATGTGTTTTCTGGGGATCGGTCTAAATTTTTGAATTTTAAGAATTGTAAATTATTTCTTGCCTCGAAGCCTAACTCATTGGGGAGCTCTGTGCAGCAGGTTAAAATTGTCATCTCCTTGCTGCACGACGATCCTCAGGATTGGGCTTTTTCTCTGACATCTGAAAATCCTATTCTGACTAATGTGGACGCATTTTTTCAAGCCTTGGGGTTGTTGTATGATGAACCTAATGCTATTGATCATGCTGAGAAAACCCTGTTGGCATTGAATCAGGTCAGGAATACTGTCAAAAATCCCAAAAGTGGGCAGTCCTTTCTACATGGAATGATGGTGCATTGGCAGCTCTCTTTCGGAAGGGTTTATCAGAGACCATAAAAGTTATGATGGTGGGATTTCCTGTTCCCTCTGGTCTTGATGATTCTATGTCATTAGCCATTCAAGTTGATTGGCGTTTACGTTAACATAAAACTATACGAGAGGCGTTGCCACCTTTTGAACAAATGTCTGAACCTATGCAATGTGATAGGGTTTTGTCTAGGGCGCAACGTCAGGAGTTTAGAAGGCGTAATAAGCTGTCTTTTTCTGTGGAGACACCGCTCATACTATTTCTGTCTGCCATAAATGAGAGAAACGTTTTGCACACACATTTGCTGTGGGCAGTGTATAACCTAAGTTTCTTTTGACAATTACTCTGATATGCTCCTTATCCACATTTTCCGCTAAGGCTTTTTTAGATTCAGGAGCAGCTTTGAATCTGATGGATTTGGACTTTGCTAGATGTTGTGGTTTTCCTATGATACCCCTGCAGACGCCTATTCCTTGAGGGGTATTGATGCTACTCCTTTGGCAGAGAACAAACCTCAGTTTTGGACACAGGTGATAATGCGAGTTGCCCCAGACCACCAGGAAAATTGCAAATTTTTGGTGCTGCACAATTTGATTGATATTATTGTTCTGGGTTTTCCCTTGTTGCAAACTCAAAATCCAGTGTTGTACTTTAAATCTGTGTCTGTGGTGAGTTGGGGTTGTCAGTGTGTTCTTAGGGACACTCCTCAGTCTCATGATATTCCTGATTATGACAGTGCAATTGAGTTGATGCCTGGGTGTAAATTTGCCAAGGGTCGGCTTTTCAACTTATCAGTACCCGAACATGATGCTATGTGATCCTATATTAAGGAGTCGTTGGAAAAGGGTCATATTAGACCATCCTCTTCACCCTTAGGTGCTGGGGTTTTTTTTGTGGCCAAGAAAGATGGTTCATTAGGACCTTGCATTGACTATCATTCCCTTAACAAGATGACGGTTAAATATCAGTACCTGTTACCCCTGATGTCTGATTTATTCTCCAGAGTTAAAAGTGCCTGCTGGTTTACTAAGGCCTCTTTCACATTTCAGTTTTTTGCCATCAGTCAAAATCCCCCAAAATTTAAAAATGGCGGATCCGCAAAAAATGTATAAAAACGGATACAAGCTGATGGAACGGATCCGTTTTTTAAGGATCCGCTACACCGATTTTAGTGCGGATCCTTTAAAAAACGGATCCGTTCCATCAGCTTGTATCCGTTTTCACATCCGTTTGATCCATTTTCTTGCGGATCCGTTTTTCCACTCCTCCAAAATGGGATGCTCCCAAATATGATTCGCTCTTGGAAAATGCTCTCAAATGTGATTGGATACTGGAAACTAGGGAGAAATATATCTAGGGTGTTGTGATACAATTTCTTTGAAAGGTTTTAGAGCTAGTGGCAGCGATGGATGGAGTTAGTGCGAGTCTGGAAGGAGTTATTGCGAGTATTGACAGCTTCTGTGTGGAATTGGATCTTCACTTGAATCGGTTGGCAATTATTGCTCTCGAGAGGGAGAAAAGAAGATTGCGAATCCTGCGTATGAGGAGACGGCGCCAGTGGATTCATCCCATTAATGCGCAGAGGTTCACCCGAGGCGTTTTTTCCACATTGTACCTGAAATTGAGGGATAATCCGGACAAGTTCTTCAACTACGTGCGCATGAGGCTGGAATTCTTTGAGATATTGGTGGATCGTGTTGGAGAACAAATCCGGAGAAGGGACACCTACATGCGGTTTTCTACATCACCGGCGGAGCGTTTGATGGTGACCCTTCGGTAAGTTATCTAAATGTTTCAGATTCTGCAGGATTTTATTGTTATGTTATGGCTTGTAGTTTGTATTAATTTTACTTTTTTTCCATTTTTTAACAGATTCCTGGCAACTGGAGAATCCTTCACCTCCCTCCATTTCCAGTTCCGGATTGGGATTTCAACTATTGCTGGAATTGTACAACAGACTTGCCGGGCATTGTGGGATTCTCTACAGGAGGAATACATCCCAGAGCCAACACAGGAGAGGTGGCTGGAGATAGCCGACAAGTTTCAACAAATCTGCCAGTTTCCAAACTGCATCAGTGCTGTGGATGGCAAGCATATCAGGATTGTGAAACCTATGGGATCTGGTTCACAGTTTTACAACTATAAGAAATACTTTTCTATTGTGCTTATGACCATTTCGGATGCAAACTGCAAATTCATTGCCATGGACATCGGTGCATACGGTCGTTCTAATGACTCTCAGGTATTCAAGATTTCCACCATGGGCCGTCGCTTGTATGGAGACAATTTTGACTTCCCACCTCCAAGACCACTCCCTGGAACAACTGGCCCACCAATGCCTTTTGTGTGCGTTGGTGACGATGCTTTTCAGCTTTCTAAACACCTACTCAAACCATATGGTAGTCGTGGATTAACACACCGGAAAAGAATCTATAACTATCGGTTAACCAGAGCGCGCAGAGTGGTGGAGTGCGGGTTTGGAATTTTAACTGCCAAATGGAGAGTCCTGTTAACGGCCATGAAAATGAAAACAGAGACTGTGGATGAGGTGGTGAAGGCCTGTGTAATCCTGCACAATTTTGTCCTTTCAAAGGAACCAGTTTCCATCGATGAAAATCTGTCTGAAACCACCTTGTGGGATTATGAGCAGCAAACTTTTCGGAGTACTGACTCAGTGGCAAGAATCAGGGACACCTTTGCAGACTATTTTGTGACACCAGAGGGACAAGTGGACTGGCAAGATGACATGATATAATTTTCTATACCAATTGTGAGTAACTCTTTTTTTTTTTTTTTAACTGAAATTTTACCAAGTGTTTGGTTTTCCCAAGCATTGTTACCATGTGATTTGGTTTACCAATTTGTTTTTTTTTTTAAGTTTTACACTTTGCAGTGTTACCAATTGTTGGGCACCAAGCATAAAGTTTTACCAAGTGTTGTTTTGCACTTACAAATGTTACCAAGTGTTGGGTACCAAGCGTAAAATGTGACACTTTGAAATTTTACCAAGTGTTGTGTACCAAGCGTTTCACACTTTGAAATGTTCACATGTGTTGTGTATCAAATGTTGTGCTACCAAGTGTTTTTTTGTACCTTGTACACCACCGGTGTACTGTGAAATAAATATTGTTGTGTGTTGTGTTACCAAGTGTTTTGTTTACCTTTTACACCACTGGTGTAATTTGAATATTTCAAAAGAAAGAAGCAAAAAAGAAACAACACAATAAAGTTTTTTGAAAAAAAAACAGTTTATTTCTGAATTTGTAATAACTATATTTTTTTTGGTATCTTAAACCTTTTTTGTAAGTTTTTTTTTTTGGTATATATTACCTTTTTTGTAACTTTTTTTGGGTATATATTACCTTTTTTTGTAAAAATTTTTTTGGTATATATTACTTTTTGCAACTTTTTTTTCTTGGTATATATTACCTTTTTTGTAACTTTTTTTTTGGATAAGAAAACATCACAGAGTGTGATAATGTTGGGTGGAGATAGTATTGGAGGGGTTAACAGGGTTGACCACATCGAGGGGGGGTAGAGGACTGGGGAGGGAGTTGGTGAGGACCAGAAGTGGAAGGGGGGGTTTAACACATGTGGTTGGGACGGGAGTGGATGGACAGACGAGGTTTGTGGGTACATTGAAGGTGTATGTGGGGGTGGGTATGGTGAGGGCATTGGGATATAATGCAATGGGGAAGGAAGGTACTGGGAAGAATGGAATGGGGAACTAGAGAAAGGAGAGGGAGTGGTAGGAGGAGGGACGGCTGTATGATGGATGGTGGTGGAAGGATGGACGGGGGAAGGATGCACTGTGGAAGGATAGACAGGGGAAGGATGGACAGAGGGAGGATGGACAGGGGGAGGATGGACAGGGGGAGGATGGACAGGGGGAGGATTAGATGCTTCAGCAAGCACTTCCACTAGAGCATTCTGACAGGCTTGCATCACACGCATCTGCTGGTGAGTACTTAAACCTTCCATTTGCCGGACAACAGATTGAAAAAAGGTATGTCTCGGTGTCTGGTTTGATTCTAAATTCATCTGTTCCATGTATCTTCTGAGTTCCATGATACTTTGATTGATCATGGTCAACCCAGAAGATAACCGTTCTCCATAAGTGTGGAAACCGTGCTGGACAGATGAGTTTAGACTCAAACAGTCAGACAAGGTCATCCTTTCCTGACTGCTCAGACGCTGCCGGCCAGAACCAAAAGTTGGTCGAGATGTTGCAGCAGTGTCTGAGGGGTGGGGAACAGGGAACAAGTCGTCACCAGCAGCTTCATGTGATGAAGTCTGCCCTGCTGCTCCAGTGCTGGTGGAGGGGATAGAGGGATGAGACAAGAGGGTAGGTACAGAGGGGTCGGATACCTCGATGTGGTCACCGGGGGCGGTCTCACTAGGGATCACTCCAGAGGGACGCAACTCTGATGCAGACTCCCGAGTGCTGCAGATGGTGCTAAAAAAAGGAGAAAAAATGTATATTAAAAATATTGATATTTAATTTAAGTCTGCTGAAAAAAAATTTGGTTAAACATTTCTACTACAGAAATGGTTTGGGGAATATTTACCTTCTGCACACCATTGTTGATCGCAGGAACGCCAGGGCTTTGTAGTTTTTGTACTGGGGTCCTCGGCGTCCTCCCGATCCACTCGGGGTCTGCATCTCTTTGTTGTAGTCCCTCTTGAAGCGATCCCGGAGCGACCGCCACCGTATGATAACCCTGTCACCTGTGAAGCAAAAAAAAAAAGGGGTTTAGTATTCGACACTTCACATGCTGGAATATAAGTTACTGAAGTTGTAATACTTACGCACAAAATCCCTGTCCCTCGCATTGAGTTCCTCCCAGTTCTCAATAACTGAAGAACAGACCTCATCCCAGAGCCGTCGGGTGGTTGGTTGGTCGGCGTGTAGACGGTTTGCCATGTTCCACAGCGGCTCCCGGTTTTCCACCTCACGGATGAGTTCATCAGTATCAATCATGATCCCCTCATCCATATATCTCCGGGGAGCACGCTGTGAAACCTGTGAAGATAAAAAACAAAACAAAAAAAAAAAATTACAATCTATTTAAACACATGATGTTCATTTAAACAATTATCCAAATAGGGTTACTTACCTTTTGCCGACCAACAGATGCATCACCTTGACGACCCTGGGATGTCCTGGGAGTCACTCTAGTGCGGGCACCGGATTCTGAAGACTGTGGTAAACAAAAAATAAAATTTGTTTGGATGGATGCGTAGTTATTGTGTGTGCACTGTGATGAATGTTTGTGTTGGGTGTAGCATTATGTATCTGTGTATGTGCTAAACTTACACTCTGCGCACCCCCTCCTTGCGTCTCTCCACCCTGCACGTCTCCTCCTGGAAGCTCATCTGAATCATCTTCCTGTTAAAACATAATACATGGATAGTGTTTTTAACCAAAAAAAAAAAATATTTTAAATAAAAAAAAAATTTTTTTTTACCTCAGCTCGCTGATGATGTGAGGGGGAGCTTTCAGGAGAAGACATTATGGTTTGGGGCAGTTGCGTTGGCAGCTGCGTTGGCAGCTGCAGTGCTTCCTGAAGTGATCTGCAAGTATAAAGACACTTGTTAAGCTACTATACAAAGGATCATAATAAGCTTTCAGGCCTTTATACTTACAGGGAAAATAAAGGTTGGCTGGCCGTCTCTGCTGCGGCCTGTCCGAACATCTCCGCTGCGGCCTGTCCGACCGTCTCCGCTGCGGCCTGTCCGACCGTCTCCGCTGCGGCCTGCCTCACCGTCTCCGCTGCGGCCTGGCTGGTGGTGCTTGCTGAAGTGATCTGCAAGTATAAAGACAATTGTTAAGCTACTATACAAAGGATCATAATAAGCTTTCAGGCCTTTATACTTACAGGGAAACTAATCGTTGCCTGTACTCTGCCGCGGCCTGGGTGTTCATCTCTGCTGCGCTCTCGCCGTTCCTCTCTGCTGCACTCTCTTTGAACATCCCTTCTGCGGTCTGGCTGGCTGTGTCTGCTGCTTTTTTGGTGCCTCTTCATTATTAAGTGATCTGCAAGTATTAAGAAAATGATTTTAAGTGTTTGCATGTCTACATTTCCTTATCTCTCACCGAGTGTAACCACAGTGATTGAAGGTGTGTAATATTTTGTGTAAACCCACTTTTTTTTGCATGTGAATTCCCTGAAAAAGTGTCACCAAGTGTAACCAGTGATTGAAGGTGTGTAATTGCTGTGTATACCAGTGTTTGCATTCCCTCAAACTCTCACCGAAAGTGTAACCAGTGATTGAAGGTGTTTAATTTGTGTATACCCACACTGTGTTTGCATGTTTTTGAATTCCCTGAAAAACTCAGCTGTGTATACCCAGATTATTTTCATGTTGCAATCTCTCCCTTTTAACCACACTTGTATACCAAAAATTTAATGTACCTTTATGGTAACTTAATTTTACCTTTTTTTTAAATGATACAAAGGAGATTTTTTCAAAACAGTTTATATTTTTTTTTTTTTTCCAACAAATAGGAGCTACTCTGCTCTTTATTTTAAATACCACAATAAATGAAAATTAAAAAAACACCAATCTACAACAGATACATTAATAACACCACAATTGCAAATCTGAAAATAAAATTAAAAAACCCACACAAACACGCATAACACACAGCCAGGCCACACACACACACACACACACACACACACACACAGTCTTGCAGGTGGAAGATTTGCAGCTGAGTTTGATAGTCAGGCTGGTGTTTGATGTCTGGTTCGGTGTCTTCAGTGTGGCTGTTGCCAGATGTCTGGGCCCAATTACACCACATACAATACCAGTTAGGTCGGTTTCACATTTGCACTTTATAGCGCAGCGATGACCTGCACACGGCCGCCGCTAATCACCGCCCCATCCGGTCATCACCGCCTACTAGCACACATGGACGCTTGGGATCTGCGCACCCTATGTTTAGTATGGGGTGCGCAGATGGTGCGCTGGCAGGATTTTACTGTGTGCTGCGCACTTTTGAAGGTGTGCCATGCGTGACAAAATGCAACATGCTGCATTTGGCGCACAAGGGCACACCTTCAAAAGTGCACAGCACACTGTAAAATCCTGCCAGCGCACCATCTGCGCACCCCATACTAAACATAGGGTGCGCAGATCACAAGTGTCCATGTGCGCTAGTAGGCGGCGATGACCGGATGGGACGGGGATTAGCGGCGGCCGTGTGCGGGTCATCGCTGCGCTATAAAGTGCAAATATGAAACCGGCCTTACACCACACAATCACAGCATAAAAAATACAATATAATTACAGTTGTATGAAAATAAAATGCAGTACACATGCAACAGAAAAAAAAAATGGAAAAAAAAAATAAAAAATACATATACACACACACACACACACACACACACACACGCTCCAGGGGTCTTGCAGGTGGTAGACTTGCAGCTGGGCAGGCAGGTTTTATAGCTCTAGTTCAATCTTCTATCAGGCTGCAGTCAGATATCTTGCTTGGTGTCTTCAGTGTTGCTGGTGCCGGATTGTCTGGGCCCAATTACACCACATACCATACACCACTCAATCACAGCATAAAAAATACAATATAATTACAGTTGTATGAAAATAAAATGCAGCACACATGCAACAGAAAAAAAAATGGAAAAAAAAAATAAAAAATGCATTACACACACACATGCCATACATACACACACACACGCCATACATACACACACACACACGCTCCAGGGGTCTTGCAGGTGGTAGACTTGCAGCTGGGCAGGCAGGTTTTATAGCTCTAGTTCAATCTTCTATCAGGCTGCAGTCAGATATCTTGCTTGGTGTCTTCAGTGTTGCTGGTGCCGGTTTGTCTGGGCCCAATTACACCACATACCATACACCACTCAATCACAGCTTAAAAATACAATATAATTACAGTTGTATGAAAATAAAATGCAGTACACAAGCAACAGAAAAAAAAAGTATGAAAAAAAAAACAGACATGCAACACTCGCAGACAACACACTAGCAGGCCATACACACACACACAGAAATGTCATAAATAGGTATACTCACACTTGTACGTGAGCTGGTACTGGCAGGCTTGGTGGGTGTCCTCTGGCAGAGGCTTGGTGGGTGTCCTCTGGCAGAGGCTTGGTGGGTGTCCTCTGGCAGAGGATTTGTGGGTGTCCTCTGGCAGAGGCTTGGTGGGTGTCGTCTGGCAGGTTTGGTGGGTGTCCTCTGGCAGGCTTGCTGGCTGACTGCTACTGCATGTCTGGGCCCAATTAGCCCACCTTTTATAGTTTTGGGACTGTCTGGAAAAGTATCTTTTTTCTGGGCATGCCCAGTGCGATTTTGCGGATCCTGCCGGCGGATTCCGCAAAAACGCGGATCCCGGCGGATCCGCCGCCCATAGGCGCCCATTCTACCGCATGACGGATTACGGCGGATCCGCCGTCATCCGCCATTTTGACGGCGAAAAAAAACGTTACATGCTCCGTCCCCCTCAGACAGAATCTGCAAAGAATTTTGCGGATCCGCCGAATATCGGACGCAACGGACGACCATCCGTCAAAATCCGCCACTAATGTATCCCAATGGGGAAAATGGCGGATCCGCAACAAGAAAAAGCGGATCTGCCATTTTCAAATTTTGGCGAATTTTGACTGATGGCAAAAAATTGAAGTGTGAAAGAGGCCTTAGCTTGACCTCAGGGGGGCGTATAATATTATTCGCATCAAGTGCGGGGATGAATGGAAGATGGTGTGTAATACTCCGGAGGGACATTTTGGGTACCTAGTAATGCCTTTTGGGCTCACTAATGCCCCTTCTGTCTTCCAATCCTTTATGAATGATATTTTCCAGGACTTTGTGGATAAGTTTTTGATCATCTATCTGGATGATATTTTGATCTTTTTCAGTGATTGGGATTCTCATGTGGAACATGTCCGGACTGTGTTCCGGATTTTGAGGGAGAATTCCCTGCTTGTTAAAGGATCGAAATGCCTCTTTGGTGTACAGAGGATTTCATTTTTGGGATTTATTTTGTCTCTGTCGACTATTGAAATGGACCGAGCCAAGGTACAGGCCATTTATGATTGGGTTCAGCCCACTTCTTTGAAGGCTCTCCAGAAGTTTTTGGGTTTTGCTAATTTCTATCGTAAATTTATAGGTAATTTTTCTGGTATTGTCAAACCGCTGACTAATCTGACCAAGAAAGGCGCTGATGTGCTGAATTGGTCTCCGGAGGCTGTCTCGGCATTTCAGAAGCTTAAGCGGAGATTCACTTCTGCTCCGGTTTTACGGCAACCTGATGTCTCACTTCCATTTCAGGTGGAGGTAGATGCTTCTGAGATTGGTGCAGGAGCTGTTTTGTCCCAAAAAGATCCTGTGACTTCTAAAATGAATTCCTGTGCTTTCTTTTCTCGAAAGTTCTCCCCATCTGAACGTAACTATGACGTGGGGAATCGGGAATTGTTGGCCATGAAATGGGCATTTGAAGAGTGGAGACATTGGTTGGAGGGAGCTAGACATCAAGTTGTGGTCCTCACCAACCACAAGAATTTGATTTATCTGGAGTCGGCAAACGCTTGAATCCTAGACAGGCTAGGTGGGCCTTGTTTTTCACGCGTTTTAATTTTGTGGTCTCTTTTCTTCCGGGCGCTAAGAATGTTAAGGCAGATGCCCTTTCTAGGAGTTTCTTTGCTGATTCTCTTATTGTGACCCAGCCTACTAAAACATCCTAGGTGAGGGGGTAGTTCTTTCTGCCATTTCGCCCGATTTGACACGTGCCCTGGAGGAATTTCAGGAGGATAAAGCTGAGCGTTGTCCTATGGGAAAATTGTATGTTCCTGACCAGTGGTGGAAGAGAGTGATGTCTGATGTTCATTGCTCCGCATTGGCTGGTCATCCAGGTATTTTTGGTACCAGAGATTTGGTGAGTCGGTCTTTTTGGTGGCCTGCCTTATCTCATGATGTCAGGAATTTTGTGCAGTCCTGTGGGACTTGTTCTCGGTCTAAACCCTGTTCTCTTTCTAGTGGGTTGTTGAATGCCCCTGCCGGTGCCCAAGAGGCCATGGACCCATATCTCAATGGAATTTATTTCTGACCTTCCTGTCTCTCAGAGAATGACTGTTATCTCAGTGATTTGTGATAGATTTTCTAAGATGGTCCATCTTGTACCAGTCCCAAAGTTGCCATCTTCCTCTGAGTTGGTGCCCTTGTTTTTACAACAGGTGGTTCGGTTGCATGGGATTCCTGAGAAAATTGTGTCAGACAGAGGAGTCCAGTTTGTTTCCAGATTCTGGAAAGCCTTTTGTTCCAATCTTGGAATTCAGTTATCTTTCTCCTCTGCGTTTCATCCTCAGACCAATGGGCAGACTAAGAGAACAAACCAGACCTTGGAGTCCTTTTTGAGATGTTTTATATCTGCTGATCAGGATGACTGGGTCTCATTTTTGCCCTTGGCCGAATTCGCGCTAAACAATAGAGCTAGTTCTGCCACTTTAATGTCGCCCTTTTTCTGTAACTTTGGGTTTCATCCTCGATTTTCTTCAGGGCAAATGGAATATTCAGCCTGCCCAGGTGTAGACACTGTGGTAGAGAGAATGCAGCAGATTTGGGACCAAGTGGTGGATATGTTGTCACTCTCTCAGGAAAAGGCCCAGCGGTTTTCCAACCGGCATAGGACCATTGGTCCCTGGTTTAAGTGGGTGATATGGTTTGGTTGTTGTCAAAGAATATCTCTATGAAGGTTGCGTCTCCTAAGTTCAAGCCAAGATTCATTGGACCTTATAAGATTTTGGAGATTCTTAATCCTGTTTCTTTTCGATTGGCTTGTCCGGTTACGTTTAAGATGCATGATGTGTTTTACAAATCTCTGTTGAAGAGGTTTGTTGAGCCAGTAGTTCCTATGGTGGCACCTACTGACCCTGTATTGGTTAAAGGCAATGTGGAATATGAGGTAGAGAAAATATTGGATTCTCGTTTGGCTAGCCGAAGACTCCAGTGTTTGGTCAAATGGAAGGGTTATGGCCAGGAGGATAATTCTTGGGTCTCTGCCTCTGACATTCATGCCAATAGAGTGGTTCGTGCTTTTCACGGGGCCCATCCTGATCGGCCTGGTGGCGTGGATGAGGGTTCAGTGACCCCTCATCAAGGGGGGGTACTGTTGTGAACTCATTTTCTGGTCTGCCTCTGGTTTCTGCGGAGGGAGCTGGTTGTGCTGACAGAGGAGTTGTGAGTTCCCTTTCCGGGCTCCCTCTGGTGGTGGCAGAAGGTAATGAAGTTGATCTAATTAACAGAGACCTGCCACCTTATAATGAGGATGAGGATTGGACATCTGGAGTCTCAGACTGGATTTAAGACAGCCGACTCCCTATTCCCATGCTGGTGATTTTTTCCTGCCTCCTGAAGTCTTAGTTTCCAGCACAGTCCCTGCCTTCTCAAGCTAAATTGTTCTCTGCTTATGTTCACATTTGATTTGGTTTGGTCTATTCAGTTTTTCTTGTGGTCAGCCAGCCCCAGCTGGGAATGTGCTGAATTTCCACTCTTATGTCACTGTATGTGCCTGTTTGCTTTTTGTCCCTTATTAGATTGGCCTCTTTTTGCTCTGTTCTCAGAATATGCCAGAGTGCTGATATCGTGGGAGAAGTCTAGTGACTTCAGGGTATTTTTTTCTATCAGAAGTGTTTGACTTTTTTGCATGTTTTTTTGGCGTGATGGCAGACAGGGTCTTTCCTTTCCTGTCCTTTCCAGTTAGTGTGGGCCCCATCGTTTGCTCGGCCTATTTTCCTACCTGTGTTTGTGCTTTCATCTTGTCTCACCATCAATACATGTGTGGGGGCTATCTATTCCTTTGGGATCTGCTCTGGGGCAGTTTAGATTTCCCCTTTTCTTGCTTTAGGCTTATTTAGTCCTCTGGCTGTGACGAATCGTCTCGGATCATCGTAGGTAGGCTCCACGGCTGCTGTTAGTTGTGTGGATTGGATCAGGGGTCTGCAATCCACGTAGTTACCAAACTCTCTGGTTTTCTGTGACAGCTTGGTCTTGTTTTCCTCCTCGGTCACCCATTCATAACACGCCCCCCTGCTCAAGTCCGCGGCCTCTTCCACCATACTCATGTTTAGGAAAATGTACCAAAAATACCAGCAGAGAGATGGTACTGTATGAGGGGCGTCCAGCTGTGTAAGGTGTATTAAAAAAACTAAATCTATGTATATATTTTGCTAGTCACTGATGCTCTCCCAGTATGTATTTGACCATAATCCAACAAGCAGATATACGGAACTGTATCAGAAGTGTACAGCTGTATATGTTTTTTGTGTAACTAACAATCTCCGTATATGTATTTGTGGTATGTCACACACAGACGCTGACTCTGTATAGATGTGACTGTAATGCGAACGGCAGATATACAATACTGTTTGAGAATCGGACAGCTCTATACGGTGTCTGTATGGAAAATTGTCAGTCTCTGTCTATTTTTATATGGAGTGACACACGCTGTCTCTGTATAGTTTTGACCGTGATCAAACAGCAGATATATGAAACTGTTTGAAAAGCGAACAGCTCTATAAAGTGTAGGTCTGGAAAAATGGAAAATCTCCTCGGTTTGTTTTTCCAGAGTCACACACAGATAGCTTGTATTTGTCCGTGATACCAGCCAGTACATGGTAGTGTGTGAGGAGCGTACACCACTATATGGTGTCTGTATTGAAAATTGTCAATCTTCGTCTATTTTTATGCGGAGTGACACACGCTGTCACTGTACAGTTTTGACCGTCATCAAACAGCAGATATACGAAACTGTTTGAAAAGTGGACAGCTCTATAAGATGTAGGTCTAGAAAATGGAAAATCTTCTTGGTTTGTTTTCCAGAGTCACACACAGATAGCTTGTATTTGTCCATGATAGCAGCCGGTACACGGTAGTGTGTGAGGAGCGTACACCGCTATACGGTGTCTGTATGGAAAATTGTCAATCTCCGCCTATTTTTAAATGAAGTGACATACACTGTCTCTGTATAGTTTTGAGCGTGATCAAACAGCAGATATATGAAACTGTTTGAAAAGCGGACAGCTCTATAAGATGTAGGTCTGGAAAAATGGAAAATCTCCTCGGTTTGTTTTTCCAGAGTCACACACAGATAGCTTGTATTTGTCTGTGATACCAGCCAGTACATGGTAGTGTGTGAGGAGCGTGTGCACACAGCCATGCAGCTATCAGGTAGCCTTAAAAGGCAGTTTAATCACCACCAGTGCTGCTGCACACAACAAAAATCCTCCCCTTTCACTGCACACTAACTGTACAGTGAAAAGCGCTATCAGCAGAAGAAATTTGTTTTTCTTCTTCCCTGCCTAACACTCTCCCTTATTCAGAATCAGCAGCAGCACCTCTCCCTATTCTAAGATCGGCAGAAGTAACATGGCGGTTGGGGTCACGGCCTTTTATAGCCACTGTGACACCACCCAAAGCCAGTCAATCACTTCAATGCCCTTCTCTAAGATGGTGGTGGCCACTGCCCATGTCATCGCCTTGCCCACAGTGTGCGTCCTCCATCATTGGCTGAGAAAAGGAACTGGAAGCATTATTTGAAATGCGACTTTGGCGCTCGACTCGGCGACCTCATGGCCGACCTCACGCTATGGTCGGGTTTCGATTGGTAAAACCCGACTTTGCTAAAGGTTGGCGATTTTTGAATTTGACCAACCCGTTTCACTCAAATCTAATTCTATGACATTGAGATTTCTTCTTACATTCGTACAGCATTTTTTGTAACATTCCCAACCCCTAAAAATCTCGCAATTTTTGTGCTTTGATGTTTTTTAGATTTACAATGTTTAGTGATCAGTTTAATTGTCTAAAAATGTTGATAGGTCTGACTTTTCTGTGCTTGACAAAATCATACATCTGTCTTTTTGTATTATTAACTTTATTTTTAATGGGGAAAAGGAGTGATTCTATTTTTTTTTTTTAAATTGTATTTTCAATTTTCACTTCAAATATTAGTCCCCACAGGGGACTTAAACATGTGATTGTCTGCTTATTTGTGCTCTACTCAGTATTGCTCTATGTAGTAAGAATCACGCAGCTCCATGACGATAGAGCTCCGGCTGTAATTGTAACCCATCTGAGCTCTGCAATCTTGTCACTTGAAAGCCAAAGGGCACATAGAATGACGTTCCCTCTACCGGCATGCTGAAAATGCCACTGTCAGAGTTTGACAGTGACATTTAAAAGGATAAAAGTTGCAAGTATAGCTCCACTCCACCTATGGTTGTTGGAGTCAGATCTTGGCTCTGTGTCACTGCCATTATCTGCCGAGTAAGGGGCAGGTAGGTGTCCGTAAGGAGTGAAAGAAATACTGTCAGAAAGAGCCATCAAACTATTTGCATAGTCAGGTTGCTCACTGAAAGTCAATTTCATGATTACCTTTCCTTATGGAATCTGTTGCTTTTCAAAGTTTTAATGCTATTTAAATTTATATTCAGATTAGGTTTAAAGAGGTTGTCCATCTTTGGGATCAATTTTATTCTTACGTAAACCCAATTGAGGCTATTAATCAATTCTCAATTTAGTCTTCATTAAAAAAGTTTACATTTTTTGCTTTCTATAGAATCTCTGATACATAGTCTATTGCTGGCTGGAAAATCAGATATCAGGTTTAGTTATATCATTTTTATATTATCAGATGTTTTTGTGGCTTTTACTGTGATATGACTGTGACTATATGGCAGATTCTTCTCCTTCACTTGTTAGTACAGCTTTCCTCACCAACTGCATAGCTCTGTAAGTCAAATCTAATTGAAAAGTGTTTCACATGGGAAAGCTTATTTGCTATTAGAGAAACAGGAAGTATTTCAACCTTGAATAAGTCAACATTAGAACTACAATTCTACATTATTGCAAAATCTCTGGCGGAGGGGAGGAGCAAAGAATCTGGGTGAGAAGTTGAAGAAGAGGATAACTTATGCAGGAAATAGAGACTTCAAGTTCCTACATAGAGCTTAGAAGGATTCATCTAGTCTATTTTAATCACCTGATTTCATAGACCTAAGGCAAAAGAGAAGATCTATTCGGGTAGAAAGGTAAAATTAGAAATTGTAAGTGCACAGGACCATATAATATGATGACTGCAATATTAAAAAGGCAAAAACTTTAATAGGAGGAGTGTTTTTTTTAAAGATCTTGATCATGCCAGCTAGCCAAGCCGAAGATAAAAGCATTTGAAAAGGTTGCATTGAGCTAGGTATGAAACACTAGGAATAGCATCAGCCTGACCAAGAGATCTGATGCTAATTATGGTATCTTGAAGAATGCCATCACTTATAGGAATCCTGTTGTGTTTGCTAGCAGAAGTGTGTTGACCCTATGCAATGAAAGCAGATAATTTTTTGTAAGGTCATAAAGTAACTGTCCATTAAACATGATGTTTCAGTTTGTCACTTTCGCTCCTTGCATTATTGAGACTATCCATACTGTTCCGGTCCAACGCCCACTTTAAACACAATTTAGGAAGTCACAACAACCACAACTCGTATTTACAAACAAAGGGAAACTGATTTTAACGACCAGCTGGTGACTTTAGAAGTGTACTGTGTTGTTAAGGCAACTAATGTTCTAAAAATATTTTACATAAAAGGACATCACCTCAAGGAGCGCTTCAAGTAGTCATGGAAACTGAAATGCAAAAGCAATAAAGTAGACAAGTAGAAATGTAGACACTTTCATTTGAGTGATATTATACGTTTCTTCAAAGTAATATTTTTTTAGTCATCTTAGTATTTTAGCCTGTCTTGTCTCTTGCAGAACTTTAGATTAAATTCTGTTTAAAGGAGTTAATTATTTTTCCCTAGTGAAACATTATTAGGTAAAAATTAATATTTAATTAATCTTGTTTTGTCAGGTATTACAACTAAAATGAAGTTTTGGCACTGTAGAACTCTAATTGCATTGTTAAGCATCAATCAAAGTAAAAGTGCAGAGGAGCTGTTGTTAGGCTGATAGATGAAGTCAAGAATATCAATTATTTAATGTTAGCGTATTGTTTTAATCTTACTTAAAAGATAGAACATCATTAAAAAGCAGAAGAATTAAACCTTCATTTACAGTTGGCACTCATGGTAGAGATCTTACAATTTGTAGTCAGAAACATGAAAAGGAATTCAACACCGTGAGTCCAACAGATACATTTAGGTACACCTTTCCAAATCAAAGTCTGCAATAAAAAAGCAAAACACAAGGATAGATGTATAGATCAATATATTGATAGTAGACAGATATTTGACAGACGGTCAGTGTATTGCTTCTTTCCCTGTGTTGTTTTTCTTGCCTTGTAAAAAAAGCCATGAATTACAAACCCTCAAAAATATTGAAAGTAACAAACAGCAAATACATATCAAAAAATGTCAATAAAAATGCTGTGAAGGCATCTAATATTGATGATCTAATCAACCATTAACCCCTTAAGGATGTAACCAATTTTAGATTTTGTCATTTCATTTTCTCCTCTCCCTCTACTATAAGCAATACGTTTTTT
The DNA here is from genome assembly GCF_039654945.1 of Dendrobates tinctorius. NCBI lineage: Eukaryota > Metazoa > Chordata > Amphibia > Anura > Dendrobatidae > Dendrobates > Dendrobates tinctorius. The sequence continues at coordinate 59,776,200 of NW_027361707.1, read as the reverse complement.
TCTGATATTATAATCATAACAGGGCTTGTTGTAGTTGAAGTTTTGAATTATATAATTCATTCTAGCATATAAAATACAAAAACAAAAATAATTAAAATATTCTTAATATGGTGAATTGTTTTTTACGCCATTTATTGTGTGGTGAAAATAACCTGGCATCATGATTTTCCAATTATAGTGACAGAAAACAATTGCTTAATTTTCACTTTAATAATTAAAATAGTCAGAAATAAAAAATGTCTTGAATCATCGTTTTCTGAGACTTTTTAATGTTTTCTTAGGTGAACCTATTTAAGGGCTTGTGTATTTCGGGAATTATTGTTGTTATTGGCATAATTTGGGAAAGCATGCTTTAACTCTTTCTTCATTATATCATACATTTACATGTATAATATACAGCAGCAAACTTTATCATCAAAGATAACTCAGATTTTTTTTCTGCTGAACTCCTAGAATGCTGCATTGAATAGCAATAGTTTAAGTGAATGTATCATCATCTTTTTTTTCAACAATTGGAAATTGTAAAGTATTCAATTTTTTAGATTTTTTTTAATATTAGCATTTTTTATATTGGTATAATATATGAAAAATAATATAAACAGTATAAGATTTTCCACTTTAAACAAAAGGGGGAGCAGTTGCTGAAATTTGTCATGAAAACCTGATGTAATGTAAATGTAATAATAAAAATAACTTGGCACTCAACTTATAGCGTTCATGAAAATGGAAAAGAATTTTATTTATGCAGTCTGTAAATACGTTTCGGCTTACATGGCCTTCATCAGTCTGCGTTAGAATATAACAAACAAGAAAACAAAATTATGAAAAATAAAATATTGACCTAATCATCACAATATTGCATAGATATTGTATACAATAATTGGTACAGCAACATGGTGAAGAGAATGATATAAGTACAGAAGAAAATGCTGTTATTCATGTCTGAAGATAAACCAGATGGGAGGACGGAAGAAAAAAATGAGGTTTGGTGTCACAATGCAGAGCCATTACTTGGGACTGCAAACAGATACTGAACAGTAGACAGTGCCACCGAGTGTAGCTGGCAGCACCAATTCTGTATGTTGATGCTGCTTGCTGTATCACACACTGGGATTAGATAGACGTGTGGTATCACATGCTGGAGTTAAGCCCCCGTCACACACAGTGATCTCGCTAGCGAGATCGCTGCTGAGTCACAAGTTTTTTGATGCAACAGTGATCTCACCAGCAAGATTGCTGTGTGTGACACCTATCAGTGACCGGCCCCCCTGTCGGGTATCGCTGATCATTGTGGAAAGCCCTGGACATTTTTTTGATCGTTGGTCTCCCGCTGGCCAGCATGCATCGCTGCATGTGGCAGGCAGGAGACCAGCGATCATCGAGCTGGAGCTTGTAACCAAGGTAAACAGTGGGTTTCTAAGCGCCGCACGGCGCTTAGAAACCCTCTGTGTACCTTAGTTACCAGCGTGCTGATGCAGGGAGCTGGTAACCAAAGTAAACAGCGGGTTTCTAAATGCTGCAGGGCACTTAGAAACCCACTGTTTACCTTGGTTACAAGCTGCCTGCACCAGCGCACTGGTATCTAAGGTACACAGCAGCGGGCGTGCTCGTGGTCGCTGGTGCTGATCGCTGATGAAGCTGCCTGTTTGGCAGCTGACCGCGATCATGTAGCAACACACCAGCAATCCTGACAAGTTCATATCGTTGTCGGGATCGCTGGTGAGTCGCTATGTGTGACGGGGCCCTTAGACACGTGGTCTGTATCACGTACTGGGTTTAGATATGCAGAGTGTATTATGAACTGGAATTTGATGCTCAGAGTGTATCATGCGCTGGGATTAGATATGTGGAGGATATCATGTGCTGGAGTTAGACATGCAGAGTGTTTGGCGCACTTGGGTAAGATACACAGAGTGCAACACATGCTTGGATTAGAAACGCAGAGTGCATCATGCACTGGGATTTGGTGAACCGAGTGTATCATACAGGATGGTGATTAGACATGCGGCTCTGTTGGCTGTATCACACGATATAATAAGGTGAATGACTCCGTTATGTCAGTACAAAGCATTCTTCAGTTTTTTGTAATGCAGGGGCATCTGAATGAGGTGTACTTTTGAATGATACACCTCATTTCATTATGCGATGCACTGGAAAACTAGGAAAATATTTCAAGTGCGTTGAAATTGCAAACAAAGTGCAAGTTTACACTTGTTTGTTTGTTTTAGTTTTTATTTGCCATGTTTACTAAAGGGTAAAACTCATTTGGCAATATGATTGTCCAGGTCAGTATGATAACAATTATGCAGATACCAAATGTTTGTATTTTTTTTATTTATGCAGTGTAAAAAATTTCTAAAATTTGCTAATGAAAAAAATGTTACTTGAGTCACCATTTTCCGATTCGCAATTTTCAGTATATGAGGCTGAGCCAGGGCCCTGAGCTAATGTTTATACTTTTTTGGGGGGGTAGATACAATGTTTTTATTGCATCATATTGCATTTTATTACCTTTAAGCACCAAACACTATCCAATGCTTAAATGTAGCATGGTTTAAGGATCACGCTATTAGCTCTAGGAATTTATATTATGAAATGTGGCCTCCTTGCTGGAGCACAATACCACAATTGGGCATCACGGTGCCTCAGTGATTAGCACTGCAGCCTTGCAGCGCTGGAGTCTTTTGTTCAAATCCCGCAAAGGACATATGCAAGGAGTTTGTATTTTCTGTCCTTGTTTGTGTCTGTTTACTCTTAGTACTCCGGTTTCCTCCCACACTCCAAGGACATACTGATAGGGAATTTAGATTTTGATCCTCATTGGTAACAGTCATGATAATGTGTGTAAAGTGCTGTGGAATAAGATATACATATAAGCAAAGCATAATAAGTAAAGTATTTCCAGACCAAAATAAATAAAATATAAAATGTGGCCTGCTTTATGTGTCACGGTAGTAACAGGAAAAAAATAGATTTTTTGCTGTGGACGAGCCATTGATATACAGTAGGTGAATCTGAGCACAAAAGAATGACAAACTCAGATGTGGACAAATTTTTGGAGCACAGTAGTAATAGAACAAATTTATATTTTATCATGTGTACTCCTGTATGGAGAAAAATATGTGCACCAAAGAAAGATAAGATGAAATGTAGCCTGCTTTTGGTAGCACACTAGTAAGAAAACCAACTTGAATTTTATCATGTGTACCCCTGAATGGAGAACAATATCAGCACCAAAATTTTAAAACTGACATCTAGCCTGCTCTAAAATGTTTCTAACAGAAGAAAGTATTTTTTAACTGTGGATGAGGCCTGTATACAACCGAATATATGCTCAAAACAAATTCAAACTCATATCTAGCCTGCTGTTTCATGTTTGTAACAGAAAAAACATGTTTTTTTTTTCAATCTTTATGAGCTCTGCAGAGAGCTTTATTTCACTGCCACTAAATAGCAAGTTGGAATATGGCATGCTGAATCACACTGACAACAGCCCCCAAAATATTTTTTTTTTACTGTGCAACAGGTCTACACACAGAACAATTTCACCACCACAAAATTACAACGTAGAATATCATGTGCTGAATCTTATTAGCAAAAGCCCAAAAATATTTTTTTAGTGTGGAACAGCTCTACACACAGAATAATTTCACCATATTAAAATGACAAGGTTTGATATGGTGTGCTGAATCACGCTGGCAACAGGCCAGAAAATAATTTTTTACTGTGTAATAACTCTACACGCAGATCAATTTCACTGCCACAAACTTACAACGTAGGATATGGTGTGCTGAATCCCGTTAGCAACAGCCCAAAAAATATTTTTTTAACTGTGCAAGAGCTCTACACACAGACATATTTCAATTACACAATATTATAACATGGGATATGGCAGGCTGTATCACATTTAATAACAGAAAAAAATATTTTTTTTAATCTGTTGAGACATGCAGACAGATTATTTTCATCCCCACAAAATTACTACATGATATATGGCGGGCTGGATCATGTTTAGCAACATAATTATTTTAATGTGCATGAGCTATGCAAACAGTTGAAATTCATCTTCACTAAATAACAAAGTGAGATATGGCATGCTGAATCATGTTAGCAAGGGCCAAAAATTTTTTTTAATGTGCAACAGCTCTACACACAGAACAATTTCTTTGCCACAAAATTGCGAAGTGGAATATAGTGGGCAGTATCACGTTTAACAACATAATTTTTTTTAAATCTGCATGAGCTATGCAGACAGTTGTCTGATGACAAATGCACATCTAGCAGGATGCAACAGGCCTCCACTAATAAAGGCAAGGGGCAGCACAGGTGCAAACTACTAGTAGTTTCCACCTGTGCTGAGCCTTGCCTGTATTAGTGGAGGCCTGCATTTTTCATCAGACAGGGTTTTGTGAAGGTCGTACCTTATGGTATGTGGGTTTTTGAATTTTTCTATGTTAGCTGTTTTTGATATTATTGTTAGGACTCGCAAGTATGGGGACCCTTGACATGGGTTGCGAACGTATCTATTTTGGCCAAAATATTAATCAATACCTCATTTAATGTATTTATCATATGCATTAATTTTTTGCACTTTTTGTCATATCATTTTTTGCAGGATGCAGCTAGGCCTCTTTTTGTTGGCTTGGTCTATTAGGGCATCTGTCCCTGTGTGTTGCAAATTATAGTGCTGGACAGCCCGCCTGATAAGACAAGTGTGTCATTAAAGGGAATCTGTGACTACATTTTTGGACTATCAGCTGCCGGCACTGCTATCATTGGCTTATCTAAAGCATTCTGTAATGCTGTAGATAAGCCTCCGATGTAACCTGAAAGAGAAGAAAAACGAGTTATATTATACTCACCCAGGGGCAATCCGGGTCAGGTTTGGGTCCGGAGGGTGTCGCGGTCCGATCCGGCCCCTCCCATCTTGTAGCGATGACGTCCTCTTCTTTGCTTCCTGTTGCAGCTCCTGCGCAGATATACTTTATCTGCCCTGTTGAGGGCAGAGTAAAGTACTTCAGTGCACAGACGCCGGACCTCTCTGACCTGGTCCGGCGCCTGCGCACTGAAGTACTCTGCTCTGCCCTCAACAGGGCAGAGCAGTGTGCCTGCGCCGGAGCCACGATGGGAAGCAAAGAAGAGGATGTCATCACTAGAAGATGGGAGGCGCTGGACCGGACCATGACACCCTCTGAACCCGGACCGGACCTGGACCACCCCTGGGTGAGTATAATAAAACTTGTTTTTCTTATATTTCAGGTTACATTAGGGGCACCCAATGCCCTCAACACAGTATGATGCCCCCATAGTTTCCCACCACAAATACTCAAATTAAAGAAAACCTATAGAAAATTGGTAGTGTCATGATCATATTAACTCACAGAATAGTGATATTGTGACAATTATTCTTAGCAATTAACAGTGTATAGATAAAAATGAATGACCAGAAATATTGAATTACCATTTTTTGTTGATTTTGCTTCCTAGACAGTGTATTAACAACTGATGAATATTTCGATGTACCACAAAATGTCATAAATAAAAAATACAGTTTGCTAGCCAAAATTAAGCCCATACACAGTATAACCCCCTACAGGTATGAACTGGGAAATAAACTGGTGTGCATGCAGCATGTGAGTGCATGTTCACAGTAGCCACTGAACAGAAAAAAACAAAGACAGAAACATAATGAAAAAATACCCTGCAGTAAAAAATAAATAGCAAAGTGCATGAAAATAATTAATATAAGGTACTTAGTTAACATGTTTTTTGATAAAAAAAAGTGAGCGCTATCCCACCACTCCACGGTGACCGTAATTTGGATGGTCCTAACTCTAATATTAAAAACTAACCATTTATGTCAAGTGACATGCATGTGGATAAGGGCTAAGAATGACTGAGCCCAATTAGTAACAAACACAGCCTCAGGAAACCACATCAATATAAAACTCAGCTCAAAGGCAATAACTTTATATGCACATAATGCAAACAGACTAAAAGAAAAGCAAAAAGTATGAACTGGGATATAAAATGGTGGGCATGCAGCATGTAAGCGCATGTTCACACTAGCCACTGAACAGAAAAAAACAAAGACAGGAACATTATAAATAAATACCCTGCAGCAAATAAATAAATAAATAGGAGAGTGCATGAAAATAATATACGGTAATGAGTTAACATATTTTTTTCATACACATTACGGTTCAAATGAATGAAAATTGAGAAACCTATGGCTCAAAGAATATGAGGATCCAAAAACAAATTATTTGTTTTCATGATGCATTTGGTTAATTGTACAAAAGTAATAAAACAAATTTATATAATCAGAAATTTGGTATTGATATCTTGCTGACCCACTGGATAAAATTAACACTTATTTGTGCAGCATGACAAAGAAGATAGAATTTAAAAAGGAAATAAATACGGGCCGAAAATGCTATATTGTTTTTAATTCTATACCAAGTTGACAAAAGTCTGTTTATAAGTTATATGTACCCACAATTATGCCTTTGTATTATTATGTCACCAAAAAAAATAAAAAGTTATGTCTCCTAGAATGCCATAATAATAAAGGGTCTGTCATAAAAGTCAAATCTATGTATGACGCCAACGGTTTAACCCACAAATAGCAGCATTTGCAAATAAAAGTCTTCCTAGAAAATGACTTCATAGGAACAAATGAAAAAGTTATTGATCTTGGAATGTAGTGAAGAAATAAAACAAGGTACAAATAATAAAATAAAAGTTTCTCTATGAGTTTTCTAACATGTCATTTTATCCAGGGTTACTGCAGGCTACTCTGGGTCTATTCTGAAAAACTCAATCAACAAGATTTCCCAGTACATATGGCAGAAAACTCCAGATTAAAATCACATCAGATTTCATGCCATTATGGCTGGCTGTGCACTGATAAAACCAGATTATATTTAATAAGCCGCTATATATGTTTTTAGTTTTTATGCCTTCGCGAGTAGAAGATTTTCATGTCATCTATTCAGTGCCCTACCGCAGAACTGCCAGCTATACTTTTTGTATTTTCTTTTATGTCAATCTATCCCTCACTGCACTACATTTCCTCCACTTCTCGAACAATGAAATGTTATCCACATAGACAGAGCCAGTAGAATCCATTAGTTTTTGATATATGAAATATGTTGTATGTGAGCCACATAGCAAGAAACATAAACATTTCCAAATAATGTTTCATTTCATGGCTATATAAAGCACTGGGATGAATATATCATGCACATCTGAATTCCTTTTACTGCTAGTTATTAAAATCTGAAAATCTAAAATCAGATATAAACAAAATGACTATGCAGAAATTACTCACAGATTCACCAAGACATAAATCTAAAAAGGTATTTTAAAACTATTACTAGAACTTGCACCAAATCTGCACATTGTCTACATTTTTTATGTCACTTATCTAATTTAAAATGTGGAGTAATTGAAAAAGGTTCATTTATGGCAACAATCCACATTTATTTATTACAGGTAAAATTTGAAAAATATTGTCACATCTCACCAGCTACAGTATACTGTCTCAATTGGGGAAAAATTGTAATTTTAGTCTGAGTATATTTTGTTTCCTGCTTATTATTAAGTCATGTTTGTTCTAATATGTTTTCAGGGTAAGTTTACAAACTGTTGTTTTAGTGTGGAAATTTCTCTGACTGCTTGATACTAAAGTTGACCAAAAAGAATCACAAGACCTTGGTCTAACGGTAACGATAGCTGTAGGAGCGTAACACTGCAAACCCCCTACTCCTTTTGTCATTCACGGTGCTTTTCTTGGATTAGTAGTCCCCATAACATCATGCGTGCATTTCTCTACAATGTGATGACATTCCAGGACCTGAAGGAAGTTCTGAGTAAGAGTATGGTAAAGGGCATGTCACACTAAGAGATATCGCTAGCAATATCGCTATAACTAGTGACGTTATAGCGATATTGCTAACGATATCTCTGTGTCTGATACTTACCAGCGACCGGCTCCCCCGCTGCTTATCGCTGATCGCGCGAGAACGTTCAGGACTGTTTCTCGTCGTCAGCTTCCTGTGGCGCTTCCTGCTGTGAGGACGAGCGACGCGTGGAGCCGGGCGGGAGGACGCAGGATCGCCTGGTGTGACAGGTAAGTAGCGATCCCCGTCCCCAGCGATGTCGCTAGTGAGATCTGCCTATGTGGCAGCTCACTAGCAACCACTTAGCGATGTACCAGCGATCCTGACCGCGTCATATCGCTGGTCGGGATCGCTGGTACATCGCTAAGTGTGACAGTAACTATACAGTGCTCTCTGATTTGGCAACCACGGACTTCTGATGGGGCCTCTGGGCAAGGTCCATGTGCTCAACACTATTTGATACATCTAAAGAGAATTAGTAAATGTACATGCAGTTGCTTCAGAGGCTATTCAATGGAAATGTAGGTAAAAGATTTTCATGGATCGTAGTAGCAGTAGTAATATCTGTAACAAATATGTCATGCATGAGCACATCTTTAACATCTTTATATTCAGGGCCATGAGTCTGACCAGACGTGACTAACCAGGCTCATTTCCATATCCATATTTCAAATGACAGATTTCTAACTACACTATTCTGAATTAGACTAGAATTCCATGATGCACTTACCCATTCATCACTGCTGTACTATCATCATCCTCATCACCACCTGCATCATCTAATTGAGTTGTTTTGTCTACCCACAGGTATGCTCTCATCCACTCAACATTTCCTGCTTTTACTGTCTATATGAAGTGCATCTAATCCTCTCCTGTAATTCTCTCATCCACTCAACTTTTCCTGCTTTGACTGTCTATATGAAGTGCATATAATCATCTCCTGGTATGCTCTCCTCCACTCAACTTTTCCTGCTTTGACTGTCTATATGAAGTGCACATAATCCTCTCCTGGTATGCTCTCATCCACTCAACTTTTCCTGCTTTGACTGTCTATATAAAGTGCATATAATCCTCTCCTGGTATGCACTGCTTACCTACATTTTGTACCCATAATGAATTTCATTCCTCTTGCATCTTCCACACATTTCTAGTGGTTTGTCCCTCCCCTTCTTTTTATCACCTTTGATTAATTCTGAACATGTGGTCTGGGCAAACACCTCCCTCACAACTGATCCCTCTCAGTTGCACATATATTTAAGGCCATGAGCCTGACCAGATGTGTCTGACCAGGCTTATTTCAAATTCCATATTTCAACTTACAGATTTCAAACTACACTACTCTGAATTAGACTAGAATCAGACTGGAATTTGAGTGTATGGTAAAGGAATATAAATCTACTATAATGTTTTGGTTACTTTTTACCTTCACCCCCATACTACTCTATGGCAAGACTTAGGCAAGAAAGTGAAAGAACTGGGAGCGCAGGTGGTCTTCTCTTCCATCCTCCCAGTGGATGGCGATGGAACAAGGAGGTGGAATAAGATTCTGCAGGTGAACAACTGGCTACGTCGATGGTGCCGTCAGCAACGATTTGGATTTATGGATCAAGGAGTGAATTACCTTTACGATGGACTACTTGCTAGAGATGGGGTGCACCTTATGAAGACTGAAAAACATGTATTTGGAAGTCGCCTTGCTACACTTGTAAGGAGAGCTTTAAACTAGATCAACATGGGAAGGGAAGCAAAAGACCAGAAAAAGCAATACACCTGACAAATGCTATTGACAACTCTGCTATTAGAAGTGGAAAGGAAGAACAAAGACAAAAGAATCTAATTAATAAAAATATTGGAGAAAGAGAAGCCAATCACAAACTAAAATGTTTCTATACTAATGCACAAAGCATGGGCAACAAACAAGGAGAATTGGAACTACTAACACTGGAAAAGAAATATGATGTCATTGGAATCACTGAAACTTGGTGGGACAATACACATGATTGGAATACAAGACTAGAAGGATACAACTTATTTGCAAGAAACAGACTTGATAAACGAGGAGGAGGTGTCGCATTGTATGTTAGAAACGCGTATATCTGCACAGAGATGGAAGCTTCAGAGACTGGGAGTTCTGTGGAAGCTGTTTGGGTAAGAATACAAGGACAGAACAATGGAAAGGACACCATTGTAGGCATGTACTGCAGGCCGCCTGTGCAAGCTGAAGATATGGATGAACTCTTTATGCATCAAATGGCCAAGTTCTCCAAAAAATATGACATAGTTGTCATGGGAGATTTCAACTATCCAGACATTTGTTGGGAATCTCTCTCAGGCAAAACTAACAGGTCAAGGAAATTCTTATCCTCTCTTGCTGAAAACTTTATCTTCCAAAAGGTAGGGGAGAAAACAAGGGAAACTGCTACCTTGGATCTAATCCTTATAAAGAGGGAGGAAATGGTTGAGGAGGTAAAAGTGGCTGGGACCCTAGGAGGTAGCAACCATGCTATTTTAGAATTTTGGATAACTAGAGGAGGTAGACCTGTGAAGACTCAGACGTTAAGGTTAGATTTCAGAAAGGCAGATTTTAAGGGATTCAGAAAGAGAATTGGAGGGATCCAATGGCTGGATATCCTTAAAGACAAAAATGTCCAGGAAGGATGGGAAATCTTGAAAAATGAAATTCTCAAAGCACAATTGTTAACAATTCCGAAAAGAGGGAGGAATAGGAAGCATTTAAGGAAGCCAGGATGGATGAACACAGAACTTAAGCACATGCTAAAAAGGAAGAAAAAAATGTTTATAAGATGGAAAGAGGGAGGCATATCTAAAGAAGAATATAATGCTGTCTGCAGAACCTGCAGGGCACAAATCAGATTATCTAAAGTTGAAAATGAATTGAGGCTTGCAAGAGATGTCAAAAGCAATAATAAAGGATTTTGGGGATATGTCAAAAGTAAAAGAAAAGTCAAAGATGCTATAGGATTTTTACAGGATGAAAATGATGAAATGGTAAGACAGGATGTTGAGAAGGCCGAACTTTTAAATTCCTATTTTGCATCTGTTTTCTCTCAGAAAGGAAATGTAACATCAACTGTTCTTCACTGTCCTATTAAGGGAATAGAAGAATCCAGGATATCTATAAACAGAAAGATAGTGAGGAAACACTTAGCTAACCTAAATGAATTCAAGTCTCCAGGTCCAGATGAATTGCACCCCAGAGTACTGAAGGAGATAGCAGAAGAAATTTTTGAACCCCTCTCCATAATCTTTGAAAATTCTTGGAGAACAGGAGAAGTCCCAGAAGACTGGAGAAGAACAAATGTTGTTCCTATCTTCAAAAAGGGGAAGAAGGTGGACCCAGGCAACTAAAGGCCGGTGAGTCTGACTTCTATACCAGGAAAGATCTTTGAACAAATTATTAAACAACATGTATGTCAGTACCTGGATAAGAATGAAGTGATTAAACAGAGTCAGCATGTGTTTGTAACTAGTAAGTCATGTCAGACTAACTTAATTTCCTTCTATGACGGAATCACTGATTGGATGGATCAAGGAAATGCTGTAGATATAGTATATCTTGACTTCAGCAAAGCATTTGACAAAGTATCTCATACAATCCTTATTGAAAAAATGACTAAGTATGGAATGGACAAGGCAACTGTTAGGTGGATTCATAACTGGCTTAGTGATCGGACCCAAAGAGTGGTCGTAAATGGCTGCACATCCAGTTGGAAGAATGTGTCAAGTGGGGTACCACAGGGCTCTGTCCTGGGCCCTGTATTGTTCAACATCTTTATCAACGATTTAGATGAAGGAATTGAGGGTAAACTGATTAAATTTGCTGATGACACAAAGCTAGGAGGGATAGCTAATACTAGAGAAGAGAGAGAGAGGATTCAAAAAGATATAAATAAACTGGAGAAGTGGGCAGCAACTAACAGAATGGTTTTTAACAGGGAAAAATGCAAAGTACTACATCTGGGCAATAAAAATGAAAAAAGCATATACAGAATGGGAGGAATAGGCCTAAGCAACAGCACATGTGAAAAAGACTTGGGTTTACTAATAGATCACAGACTGAATATGAGTCAACAGTGTGATGCAGCAGCAAAAAAGGCAAATGCAATTCTAGGATGTATTAACAGAAGCATACAGTCTAGATCACGTGAAGTCATTATTTCCCTCTACTCCTCTTTGGTCAGATCTCATCTGAAATATTGTGTCCAGTTTTGGGCACCACATTTTAAAAAAGACATCAACAAACTGGAGCAAGTTCAGAAAAGAGCAACCAGAATGGTGACTGGTCTGCAAACCCTCTCTTATGAGGAAAGGTTGCAGGATTTGGGAATGTTTAGTTTGCAAAAGAGAAGACTGAGAGGAGACTTAATAGCTGTCTACAAATATCTAAAGGGCTGTCACATTGTAGAAGGATCAACTTTATTCTCATTTGCACAAGGAAAGACTAGAAGCAATGGGATGAAACAGAATGGGAGGAGACACAGATTAGATATTAGAAAAAACTTTTTGACAGTTAGAGTGATCAATGAGTGGAACAAGCTGCCACGAGAAGTGGTGAGTTCTCCTTCAATGGAAGTCTTCAAACAGAGGCTGGACAGACATCTGACTTGGATGATTTAGCGAATCCTGCTTTGAGCAGGGGGTTGCACCAGATGGCCCAGGAGGTCCCTTCCAACTCTTCGATTCTATGATTCTATTTTTCCCTATCTCCTGCAATCCCTCCACCTAGTAAGGAACTAGTTATTTCCCCCTCCATCATCCCCAGCCATCTCACTTCGTCCTCAGAACTGTTCCTTCACATACAATCCTATTTCTCCAAACACACACGGCCACATCATATCCTATCCTGCTCCCACCTTCTAACGCTCTGTCTGCTACTCCTTATTGCTGGCGACGTATCCCCAAATCCTGGCCCTCCTCAATACATCCCCACACTCACTTCTAACACCCTGTCACGATCCTCTACAAGTTTTTGCAATCATGTTAACCTCATACCCATTCATCCAGCCCCCACTCCCCCGGTCCCCCTACCTGGAACACTATGGAACGCACACTCTGTCTGTAACAAACTGTCATTTATCCATGACCTCTTTATCACTAACAAACTCTACTTCCTTGGCATCACTGAAACCTGGCTCACCCCCTTTGACCCAGCCTCTCCATCTCAACTTTCTTATGGCAGATTCAATCTCTCTTACACCCCTCAACCCACCAACAAATGTGATGGAGGAGTTGGCTTGTTCCTGTCCAATACCTGCTCCTTTACCCTAATTCCGCTACCATCCTTCTCTGCTCTTCCCTCCGCTGCTACTCCCCCTCCAACCTCCAGCTGGCTGTCATCTACTGCCCCCAGAACTAGTCATCTCCACCTTTCTTGACCACTTTACAACCTGGCTATTTCATTTCCTCTCTGCTGACATCCCCACTATCATCATGGGTGACTTCAATATCCCCATTGACACTTCCACATCAGCTGCCTCTAAACTTTTATTGCTCACTGCCTTCTTTAGTCTCACTCACTGGTCCTCCACAGCCACCCACAAAGATGGCCACACACTGGATGTCATTTTTACCCACCTCTGTTTCCTTACTAATCTCACTAACTCACCCCTCCCCCTGTCTGACCACAACCTACTGACATTCTCTTCCCTGTCCTCTCCTAGTACGCAACCCCCATTCCACAAGCTCACACATCCTTGCAGGAATCTCAAACACCTCAATTTACACTTACTCTCTGAGTCCCTTCTCCCTCTTACAGACATAGCTTTCTTCCATGACACAGATGCTGCTGCCACTTTTTATAACACCACAATAACATCAACACTTGATTTGACCGCCCCCCTCACGCATAGCAAAACCCGTACAATCAACAGGCATCCCTGGATGACCTGCCTGACCAAAGCACTGAGAGGGGTTTCCAGGGCTGCTGAGCAGAGATGGAAGAGATACCTCTCTGCTGAGCACTTTATCGCATATAAGCAGTCCCTTACCAGCTTCAAGTCCACACTCACTGCCGCAAAACAAATCTACTTCTCAACTCTCATATTCTCCCTGTCTCACAACCCTAAACAACTCTTCAACACTTTCAACTCTCTTCTCCATCCCCCAGCACCTCCTCCCTCTCCTCTCATTTCTGCTAAAGACTTTGCCTCCTTCTTTAAGCTGAAGATCAATAACCTCAGAGAAAGCTTTGGCCCACAGCCCCCAATGCCCCTCCTCTTGACTGCTCAGCTTTGTTCTTCCAAAACCAGCTTCTCCACCATGACAGATGATCAGCTCTCCACCCTTCAGTCAAGATCACATCTCACCACTTGCACGCTTGACCCACTCCCGTCCTACTTCATCCCTAAACTCGCCAAAGTTTTCATCCCAACCCTAACACACCTCTTCAACCTCTCACTTACAAACGGTGTCTTCCCCTCATCCTTCAAACATGCCTCAATCACACCTATCCTCAAAAAACCCTCCATCGACACATCCTCTGTGTCTAGATATTGACCGATATCCCTTCTCCCTTATGCCTCAAAACTACTCGAACAGCATGTCAATCTTGAACTGTCCTCCCAACTCTCCTCTTGCTGCCTCTTTGACCTCTTACAATCTGGCTTCCAATGGCATCACTCAACTGATACTGCCCTAACTAAAGTCACCAATGACTACTAACTGCCAAGAGCAAGCGACACTACTCTGTCCTCCTTCTCCTGGACCTGTCTTCTGCCTTTGACACTGTGGACCATTCCCTCCTGTTACAGATTCTCTCATCTCTTGGCATCACAGACGTGGCCCTAACCTGGATCTTGTCATATCTTACAGACCGAACATTCAGTGTCTCCCTCTCCCACACCACCTCCTCACCTGTCCCCTGTCTGACAGTGTTCCCCAAGGCTCAGTTCTAGGACCCCTACTCTTCTCCATCTACACCTTCAGCCTGGGACAGCTCATAGATTCTCACGGTTTACAATATCATCTATATGCTGATGAAACGCAGATCTACTTATCTGAACCTGACCTCACTTCTTTACTGACCAAAATACCACAATGTCTGTCTGCTATTTCATCTTTCTTTTCTGCTCGCTTCCTAAAACTGAACATGGACAAAACAGAATTCATCTTTCCCCACCTCATTCTACCCCTCCACCCGATCTATCCATCAATGTCAATGGCTGCTCACTTTCCCCAGTCCCAAACGCTAAATGCCTCGGGGTGATCCTTGACTCTGCCCTCTCTTTCAAGCCACATGTCCAAGTCAATGCCTCCTCCTTCCAACTCAAAAACATTTCCCGGATCCATGCATTCCTTTACCATGAAACCACAAAAACACTAGTGCATGCCCTCATCATCTCCCGCCTCGACTCCTGCAACCTCCTACTCTCTGGCCTCCCCTCTAACACTCTGGCATCACTCCAATCCACCCTAAACTCTGCTGCCCGACTAATCCACCAGTCTCTCTGTTATTTCCCAGCCTCTCCTCTCTGCCAGGCCCTTCATTGGCTTCCTGTTGCCCAGAGGCTACAGTTCATACATACATCTGTGACATGGTCTCCCGGTACATACCTACATGCAACTTTCGATCCTCTCAAGATCTCCTCCTCTGCTCCCCTCTCATCTCTTCCTCCCACAACCACATACAAGACTTCTCCTGTGCTTCCCCTATACTCTGGAACTCTCTACCCCAACACATCAGGCTCTCACCTACCACAGAAACCTTCAAAAGGAATCTGAAGACCCACCTCTTCCAACAAGCCTACAACCTGAAGCGATCCTCAGTCTGCTTAACTGCCGCATGACCAACTCTACCATCTCCTAGTGTAGGCTATGAGCCCTCGTGGGCAGGGTCCTATCTCCTTCTGTACTTGTTTGTGCCTTGTTTTGCTCATGTTTATTGTACTTGTCTATATTTACCCCATTCACATGTAAAGAGCCATGGAATAAATTGCACTATAAAAATCTATAACAATAATAATAATCTTTGCAATTTCCTGGGCTCAATGATCCAGAGAACAGTGCCTAGGGAGGCAAGTCTCAATAGAGTGAGGAATTCACACTTCCCTTCTCTTCCATGTTTATCTCTGGCACTCCCATAGATAATGAATGTCTCATGTTCAACCTCACCTTCATACTGTTAGGGCTAGTGGAACGCACCAAATAATGAAATAATAGTAAGGTGCGTTCGCAGCTCGGGGTCCACTGTGCAGGGCTGGTAAACTGCTGCTTAGTGATGGCAGAAGTATAAAGCGGTATACAAGAGGTCACATGTGGGTTAACGTCACCCAGTGTGAACAGAGGCGAACTCTGCTATGACACAGAACCACGCCACCGCAGAACATAATTGCCGGAGCCTGTTAAAATCACAGCACTTGGCAAGAGAGTGCACAGTATGCGGTCACAGAACTCAGCCCCAAGGACACAAGGTCTGAGTCCCTCTAGACCTACTGAGCATACGGCATCGCACCTGCGGACGCCGCTATAGATGCTGACTATGGTGGAGTGTCGAGCACGTGCACCGTGGCGTGCAGAGCCACCGGTGGACACTGATGTCTGTCTCAGACTCTGCCTCTACCTACACCTAAACCTGGGCGCTTAACAGGCTAGGCTGCATAACACATGTGTACCAAGGGTAGGGGTTTCAAATGAGTCAGTCACCAGAGACATTCATACTTGCATACAACACTCACTCCTCATAGTCTAGTAATGTAGTCTATAATAGCGCATGGCCGAGTGGCCATGCAAACCTTTTATAGCCACGTCCTTCCGGGACCTTCCTGACCTTTTTGATGGTCCAATCAGTGCTGGAGAAGGACCTGAGCATGTCACCTCCGATCTCCAATGAGAGATCGTCCCACACGCATGCTCAGTGAACCGAAAGGAGGACTTAGTCCCTGGAGTAGCTCGCTGCTGACCAGCATGCGTTGCTATAGCTGGACCAGAGGTGGCAGCAGCAACCAAACTCACGGAGCTAGTCATGGCAGAGCGCCGGGACCGACAAGTCTGCTGAGCAGCCCCCTCGCCGGCTGGAGAGGAATGGGGGACCGCCGGATGCAAGGCTCGGGATTCCCGCTGTGCATCGAGAGGAACCCGATGCCTAACATTACCCCCTCCTAGGGCCACCTCCTCTCTGAGCCTCGCTACGCTCAAATTCTGCAATGAGAAGTGGAGCGCGGATGTTCTCCACTGGCTCCAAGGTCCGAGCCTCTGGACCATGACCCTTCCAGTCCACCAAATAAAACTTTTTACCACGCACCACCCTGCATCCCACGATGGCATTAACCTCAAATTCGTCCGAGGACAGGTCAGATGTCCCGGTAGATGACTCGGAGAACCCGGACATGAGGACAGGCTTAAGGAGGGACACGTGGAAGGTGTCGGAGATAGCCAAATGTGGTGGAAGGGCCAGATGTTAGACCAGAGGGTTGATCTGCTCAAGGACCTTGAAGGGGCCAATGTAGCGAGGTGCGAATTTCGTGGACTCGACCCGCAGCCTGATGTTATGGGTGGAGAGCTACACCCAGTCACCAGGAGCAAAGATCGAAGGCCGGTGCGTTTCGGCGAATGCCCTCATTCTCTCCTTGGAGGCCCGGATAGCATCCTGAGTGCGATCCCAAATGTTACGTGCCTCCACCGCCCAGTCTGCCACCCTGGAATCGGTGGAAAACACGGGCATGGGCACAGGGATGTGTGGATGCAGGTCGTAATTTAGGAGGAATGGGGTTTAACCGGTGGAGTCGGCCACAGCCTTGGTCAAAGCGAACTCCGCCAATGGCACAAGGATGCCCAGTCATCCTGCCTGGCAAAGACAAAATGTCATAGATATGTGACCAGGGTCTGGTTTGCTCTCTCTACCAACACATTTGTCTCGGGATGATAGGCCAAAGAGAGATTTAGCTCAATGCTGAGCAGGCTACAGAGCTCTCTCCAGAACTGAGACGCAAACTGGAGACCCCAGTCACTGACAATCTTGTCCGGCATGCTGTGCAAGTGAAAAATGTGCTTAATAAACAATGCTGCAAGGCCCCGTACAGAAGGTAACTGAGAGAGAGGTACCAGGTGCACCATCTTGGAGAAATGGTCGATGACAACCCAAATGACCGTGCTGCCACTGGACTTGGGTAGCCCCACCACAAAGTCCATACTGACCATCTCCCAGGGCCTGTCCGCTACCAGCAGGGGGTAAAGTAGCCCAGCGGGCAACTGCTGAGAGGACCTTTTCTGGACGCAAGAGACACACGCCTGAATATAGTCCCTGACATCACGGGCCATATGTGGCCACCAGTACGTCCTCGCCAGAAACTCATACGTCCGTTTTGTCCCGAAATGTCCACCCACCCTGGACGAATGAGCCCAAGAGAGGACCTCCGGTTGCAGACGGGCAGGGACAAATGTCTTGCCTGGAGGTACTGACTCAAGGGCGACCACAGGCACAGTCCTCAGGCTCTCGGATGGGACGATCAGCCGAGGCTCCTCCTCCTCTTCCTCCAATGACACCACGGAGCGGGAGAGAGCATCGGCCCAGATGGTCTTCTCTCTGGAGAGAAAATGGAGGGTGAATTGGAACCGGGAGAAGAACAATGACCATCTGGCCTGGTGAGAATTTAGCCGCTGGTCTGTTTGCAAATACACCAAGTTCTTGTTGTCGGTGAACACCTGGAAAGGGTGGTAAGCCCACTCCAAGAGGTGTCTCCACTCCGAGAAGGCTAAATTCATCGCTAGCAACTCCCTGTCCCCGATGGAATAATTCCTCTCCACTGGTGTGAAGGTTTTGGAGAAAAAGAAGCATGGGTGCTTCCGACCCTGGGTATCCTTCTGAAATGGGACCCCTCCAGCACCGACGAAAGAGGCATCCACTTCCAGAATGAAGGGTTTATCTACATCGGGGCGATGTAGAATGGGAGCGCTAGCGAAATGGGACTTAATGGAGGAGAAGGCCTTAGAGACAGGTTCCGACCACAACTTGTGATTTGCACCCTTCTTGGTGAGGGCCACCAATGGGGCTACCAACATCGAGAAGTGAGGTATGAATTGGCGGTAATAATTTATGAACCCCATAAAGCACTGCACCGCTTTGAGAGAATGGAATGGGGCTCCTGCCAATCCATCACTGCCTGTAGCTTGGCAGGATCCATGGCCAAATCCCTGGGCAGAGATGATATAGCCCAGGAAAGGCAAGGACTCCTGCTCAAACACACACTTCTCCAACTTGGCGTAGAAGGAGTTTGCCAGTAGGAGGTCGGAAACTTTGCAAACATCTCTCTGGTGAGAGTCAATATCTGGAGAGTAGATGAGGATATCATCCAGATAGACTACAACAGAGGTGGTGAGCATATCCCAGAAGATGTAATTTACAAAGTCTTTGAAGACAGCTGGAGCATTACAGAGCCCGAAGGGCATCACCAGGTCTTCATAGTACCCATCCCTGGTGTTAAAAGCTGTTTTCCATTCGTCCCCCTCATGGATGCGAATCAGGTTGTAAGACCCCCGCAGATCAAGCTTAGTAAACACTCTCACTCCATGTAGCCTATTGAACAGTTCCGATATCAGGGGCAGAGGATACTTATTCTTAATGGTGATGGCGTTAAGACCCTTGCAATTGATGCAGGGACTTAATTCTCCATTCTTCTTCTGGACGAAGAAGAATCCTTCTCCCGCTGGTGACACCGACTTCCTAATGAATCCTCTTGCCAGATTCTCCCTGATATACTGAGACTTGGCCTCTGTCTCCGGGAGAGATAGGGGATAGACTCGACCCCAGGGAGGCTCAGTACCAGGCAAGAGGTCAATAGGACAGTCGTAGGGGCAGTGAGGCAGAAGAGTCTTGGCCTCCTTCTTGGAGAATACGTCTGCGTACTGTTGATAGCATTTGGAGAGAGAGGAAAGGTCTGCGGGAACTTCACTGGAGGCAACCTGAACGCACTACCCTCACAGGATTTACTCCACCCAAGAAATCTCCCTGAGGACCACTCTATATGGGGAGAGTGATGACGCAACCAGGGGACCCCTAAATGGACCTAGTCGATACCCTCGGGCATGACAAGGAGAGATAGTGTCTCCTGATGGGAAGGAGACAGCGAGAGTATCAGTGGGGTGGTCTGGTGAGTGATCTGAGAGGGTAGTGTTGCTCCATTCACTTCTCTGATGGTGACTGGCTGAGGTAGTAAAACCAGAGGAATTGTGTGCCGTTGGGCAAAGGCAGACGACATGAAATTGCCCTCTGCCCCGGAATCCATGCAAACCTCCACCGTCAGAGTGGAAGAACCAAACTCAAGCATGCCCTCAAAGGCCAGCTTGGAGGAAAATGTTGCAGTATCTAGTAAGCCTCCTGCAACGGCCACTAGACGTGAGCATTTTCCTGGCCGCTGTGGGCACCTGTTGGCAGGGTGACCAGACTGCTGGCAAATTTGACAGACCACAGGTGCTCTCGCGGACTGGGACCTGGATCCCGCGCAAGAATTCCCCATGGCCTCTTGGAGCTCAGACGCCCGATCGTGAGGTTCCGGAGGTCTAGTAAAATTAGGTGCCAACCTAAACCTCTGCCTACACTAACACCACTCCAACCTTCGCTCCGAAAAACAAAGGTCTATGGGGGTGGAGATGGTGATAAGACGGTGATAAGCTCCTCCAGTGTGGCGGGAATCTCCCTGGTGGCAAGGGCGTCATTTACATGGCCAGCCAGACCTCTCCAGAACACCGGAATGAGGGTCTAATCTGACCGCTCCAGCTCTGAAGCCAGCGTCCAGAACTGAATGCCATAATGGCTGACCAGAGACGAGCCCTGCTATAGCGACATCAGCTGGAGCGTGGTATCATGGGTGACTTGCGGTCCCAAAAAGACCTGCTTC
This sequence comes from Dendrobates tinctorius, assembly GCF_039654945.1. NCBI lineage: Eukaryota > Metazoa > Chordata > Amphibia > Anura > Dendrobatidae > Dendrobates > Dendrobates tinctorius. The sequence continues at coordinate 59,755,445 of NW_027361707.1, read as the reverse complement.
AGAGTGCCCAAGAACCGCGAGGCATGCTGCACTGCATGATCACCACAGCGGTGTGACCCACTCCAGAGCTCTGCCCGACAAGAGGGAAATAACAAATCCCACTTTAGCCCGCTTGGAGGAGAATCGTGCCGCCAGCAGCTCCAGCTGTATGGTACACTGGCTCACGAAACCCCTACAAGAAGCACTATCACCCGAGAACTTTTTGGGCAATGGGAGGCAGGACAATGTCGGGGCAGGGATGGCAGGGGACACACGGGAGACAGTCTCTGTGGCTGCCTGAACAACGACTGCGGCAACATCCACAGCTGAGGCTGAGCGCTCAAGAGCCGCCAGCCTGCCCTCCAGCTGCTGGATGTACCACTGCAGTCGTTGTTCGTCCGCCATTACTAGCCAGACCCTGGCACTAGTATAATGTTAGGGTTGGCGGAACGCACCAAATTATAAAATAATAGTAAGGTGCGTTCGCAGCCCGGGGTCCACCATGCAGGGGTGCTAAACTTCTGTTTAGTAATGGCGGAAGAATAAAGCGGTATACAAGAGGTCACACGTGGGTTAATATCACCCAGTGTAAACAGAAGCAAACTCTGTTACGACACAGATCCGTGCCACAGCAGAACATAAATGCCGGAACCTGTTAAAATCACAGCACTCGGCAAGAGAGCGCACAGTATGCGGTCAGAAAACTCAGCCCCAAGGACACGAGGTCTGGGTCCCTCTAGACCTACCTACTGAGCATGCAGCGTCGCACCTGCGGATGCCACTATAGATGCTGACTATGGTGGAGTGTCGAGCACGTGCACCGTGGCGTGCAGAACCACCGGTGGACACTGATGTCTGTCTCAGACTCTGCCTCTACCTACACCTAAGCTTGGGCGCTTAACAGGCTAGGCTGCAAAACACATGTGTATCAAGGGTAGGGGTTTCAAATGAGTCAGTTACCAGAGATATTCATACTTGCATACAGCACTCACTTCTCATTGTCTGGTAATGCAGTCTATACTAGTGCATGGCCGAGCGGCCATGCAAACCTTTTATAGCCGCGTCCTTCCGGGTCCTTCCTGAACTTTCTGATGGTCCAATCAGAGCTGGAGAAAGACCTGAGCATCTGACCTCCGATCTCCAATAAGAGATCATCCCATGGGCATGCTCAGTGGACCGAAAGGAGGACTTAGTCCCTGGAGTAGCTCGCTGCTGACCAGCATGTGTTGCTATAGCTGGACCAGAGGTGGAAGCAGGAACCAAACCCACGGAGCTAGTCTGGGCAGAGCGCCGGGACCGACTAGTCTGCTGAGCAGCATCCTCTGCGGTTGGAGAGGAATGGGGAACCGCCGGAAGCAAGGCTCGGGATTCCAGCTGTGCAGCGACAGGAACCTGACACCTAACACATACCTTGTATCAATGCCTATTTAAATGTTTAATTTAATTGTATACACCCTTGTAAACAATAAAACGCTTTGTCTCAAAATGTGTTGATCAAAACATGCAAAAATTTGCTCAATCATGAATGGCCCAGAAAGCTACAGGGTTAAAGAAATCATATCATAAAAACAATACAGAAAAAGCAAGTCATAATAAATTAAAGGCATAAAGCTGGGTTGGGTAGTGGCACTGTGCACATAATTTTTTGACCACCATGCAAAATTGGCAAACAAGCATACAAAATTAGTTAACCGGCATGAAAAACATGCATTTCCTAAATACATCATTTGTAGAGATGAACGAACCCGAACTGTAAAGTTCTGGTTTGTATTGGACACCTATTGTCCAATGCTACACAAACTTCTCCTGAAAGTTCATTTTGCAGTTTGGGTGTCCTAGGATGTGACAGAGAGAGCGAGAGATATTTTCCAGCTCCATAGTTTGGGTCCCCTTTGATTTCAATTGGGTTCAAATTCTGATACTCGAAACAAACTTTGGACTTATATTCGGTCAAGCCAAACAATCCCAAACTTTCATGGGTCTACTGGTCCCTCACCTTCAGCATTTAATTACACCTTTTCCTGAATGAATTTCACTATTGCAACAGAATTTATGAAGCATTGACTGTTATATTATAGGCAGGCCATTTTCTGTGAAAATGACACATAACAACTTTTTCAATTTACAATATTTTTGCATACAGATGATTTATGTAGCATATACCTGTAGCCAATGTTAAAAATATATTTTAACATTTATATGTAGCTAGTTTCTCCATACAGGAGGCATCTTAAAGCTATCATCACTAACAAAGGCTTTTGCACAAAGTATTAAATTAATTTCAGTTAAATTATTTGTCCTTGTTTCATATCTCATTATTACACATAACTTATTTAATAGACATGTATGGTTTGTCTGTGTGAATTGGATGCGATGTTACAGACATCTGGTGAGATTTTCATGTTGACAGCACCTTTAGAAATAAATTTACTTAGAAAACTGGTGACATAGTTCCATGTGTATTTCTCTCTATATCTTATATTTGTTTATATACACATAAAGGTGTTTCTCACAAAACCAGAAGATCATCAAAAAGTTAATTTATTTTAGTTCTACAATAAAAAAAGTGAAACTCATATATTATATAGAGTCACTACAAGCAGAGTGATCTATTTCAAGTGTTTATTTCTGTTTATGTCTACAGCCAAACTTTTTGGAGATGGAAATGCAATACTCCAGCAGAACTCGGCACCTGTCCACACTGTCAAAAGTACCAATAGCTAGTTTACAAACAACAGTATCACTTTTCTTGATTGGCCAGCAAATTTGCCTGTACTTAACCCCATAGAGAATCTATGGATACTGTCAAGAGAAAGATGAGAGACACCAGATGCAACAATGCAAATGAGCTGAAGGCGGCTACCAAAGTAACCTGGGCTTCCATAACACCTCAGCCGTGCCAGAGGCTTATCGCCTCCATGCCACGCCAAATTGATGCTGTAATTGATGCAAAAGGAGCCCTGTCCAAGTATTGCGTACATTTACTGAACATATATTTCAGTAGGCCAACATTTTGGATTGTAAAATCATTTTTCAAGCTGGTGTTATAAAGTATCATAATTTACTGTGATAATGATTTTCAGGTTTTTGTTGGCTGTAAGCATTATCATCAACATTAACAGAAATATACACTTGAAATTGATCACTCTGTTTGTAATGACTCTATAACATATAAGTTTCACTTTTTGCATTGAAGAAATTAAATAAATTATCTTTTTGATGATATTCTAATTATGTGAGACGCACCTGTGTATTTACAATGTGAGTGTTCTATGTAATATTAATTATTACTTATTTATCTCTTTTAGGCTCTGAGAAGTACCAGCAAATAATGACAACATATTAAGATTTTATTAGGTAATGATAAAAAAATTGAGTTCACGGAGGTTAGTGTAACTATGGAAACTAAAGCTCTTTTTCTAAAGCTGCAGAAAACAAAGTAAAACTGTAGCAAAACTTTGGTGCTTATATTATGCCCTAACTATGACCCAAGCTTTGCTGAAAATTGTCCGATCTCCAGATGAATGATTTATATTTTTTTTAAGATGGTTTAACACTAGTGTTGTGGGGTAACTTTTAATCTAAGGCCAGCGTCACACTAGAGAGGAATACGGATGAGTGAGAGGCGATAAAACAATGCATTGCACACGGACCAATGATTCGCTATGGGGTAGCTCCCATCAGTCGTATTTTTCTCTCATATTTTCTACGGTCCATGCCAATCGCAGCATGCTGTGATTGTCAGCGTATTACGACAGTAGTACGCCAATGCAGGTCTATGGGTGTGCAAAAACATCGCATTACACATGGACCACCGGTGTGACTTGCGAGAAATACGCAAAACTTTTCCTGGTGACAGGAAATGGGCCAATCCATCATCAGGAAGCTTAGACATGCAAATTATCTCAAAAAGCGCTCCAGACATACAGGAAGTACACCTCCACGGAGTACAGCATCATGTCACCCTACCAGAATCTCAATGTGGAGCTACTGATTGTTCTTGTGCATGATCGCCCGGAATTATGGGACCAACAGGTTGCACATTATGCCGATCGGGCAAGAAAGGAGTCTGCATAGAGGCGCATAAGTCGCAAAATGTACCCTGATTTTGGTGATCGGCCACGTGAGGAGCAGCAGCACATAAGTACGTGCACATAAATTATGTATGTCAAATTACCTGCCATCCCAAAAAAATGTTATAAGTAGCCCCCCCCCACATCCTGTGCTTTTGATATTGGGCTCTTGTGTCTTGTAAATTATTTTTGGACACACTGTTTGACCCTGAGAGAATGTTACCCTGTCCCCAAGCTCCTTATAATGCCTAGCAAAAACAGTTTAAAGAGTTGCTAATTGCCACATGAGCTACTGTGACCCTGTGCATCTGGCCTGGTTTCTGCAATGCTATATGCCAACCTGGGTAGAACTCACACCCTAGCAGGCCACATGACTCTGATACTAGTTCAAAAACTTGTTTTAGGCAAATTGTAAGTTTTCATTCTTTTATGTCACATTGCAGTCGAAGATGTGATGAGACGCTGGCGCAGCATCTGTGACTAGTATCGCCATGAGCGCCAGCAGCGGGCAAGAAGTGGTTCAGCTGCCCACACAAAGCGGAAATATGTTTATTTCGACCGCCTCTCGTTCCTCGCTCCAATTATGGATCTCAAAACCAAAGCAAAAACACCACATGACACAAATGCCTTGTAGAGCCTGATCAAAAATTTCCTTTTTCTACATTTTATATTTAATCACAGAACTCACTCTAACATCACTGAAAGGGGCCATCGATCCTGTAGGTGGAGGGGTTGAGCTGTCTGGACCATCTTGTGAGCTTCCAAGGAGCCAGGCCAAAGTCACTTCTCCGGCTCGACCTGATCCTGCCCTAGAACCTGGGCCGCCACCAGAAACACCACCATCAGGAACAGAGCCACAACAAGGACTGTCATCTGCATCACCACCCGACATCCATGAAGAACAGGGCAACAACAGCAGCCCAACTATTTGCCTAGAGGGCTCCCCCCAACTGTGCCATTCAGGTGACGTAGACGAAGGCACCATATCCCTGCCACTTATACCGCGACCAATGTGGATACAGGGGCCCAAAATTCCCATAACAGAGTAGCCACTGATTATGGGGAGGAGGAGTACTCACGCAGCCTTGCCCATTATCTATGTTCCCTTCCCCGTGAGGTGCCACTATGTGTGCGAGGATCTATTCAGAACCTAATTGATGCAAGCACACCCACCAATACCCCTTATGAGCTGTTTGAGTTTCTGGAGAGGTGGCAGCTGTCACCCAGGAATCTCATGTGTCTTAACCCACACCCCCAAGTGCTTGCTCAATCAGGGTCTGAGGATCCTCCTACACATGGGCCTACACCTCACCCCCTTCCCCCCCTTCTCAACATTGGCAACATCATTCCCAAATGTCAGGGTATAGCCCAGCACACCAATATGGCCACTTGTTTCCAGCCAATGTTGGAGGCTGGTTGCAATCTGGTCCCAGTCTGGTTGGGGATGACATGGCCATTTTGGTGGTTTAGACTCATGGCCCTACCAGCCTCAACAGGAGAGTCGCCTCCAATATAGTGCCCAGTATCCACCTCAAGCCCATAAGCTGGCCCACTACTTCCATCATGGGCAAGAGTATGCCCCCACACAGGCCGAGGGCCAAGGTAGCCACACTAGCCATAAGGCAACACAGGTTGGGTTGCCTCCTTCTCCACCCCCAACATACTACAATTTAAAACTTTGTGTGTGTTTTTGTGGTTAAATGCTGTATTTTTTTTATACCTGCATATTTATTGATTTTCCAATAGAAATTTACAGAATGAAAAGAATGAAACCACACCAAGATACAATGCATGTAAACATTCAATGCAAAAAAGTTAACAAACATAATAGAGATAAATATAATTGACAAGACAGTGAAACACGAGGGAGGGAAGGAGGAAAGATCCCAGGGAAAGATGGCACATTTTGCTGAGTAAATATCGATACTAAGCCTTCTGAGCCCAGTATACGTCCCACAGATTCCACGTTGCTTCAAAACTTTCAAACGTATTATTTATTAAAGCAGTGAGATGTTCCATACTTCGTATGTCCTGTATGCCGGAATGCAACTCGTTAAGTGATGGAGAATAAGCCAGCCTCCATTTCCTTGCTATTAAACATCTTGCGGCTGTGGTCAGATGTAAAAGAATCCCCTGAATCCTACTTCAAATCTGGAATGGGGGGATATTGAGTAAGTAGAATTTAGGGTCTAATGGAATATGAAGACCCGTAACTTCGAAGATTAAAGTTTTGATCCTACTCCAAAACCCTTGTATAATTGAACAAGTCCAAAAAATATGGGTTAGGTCTCCATCATCAGAACCGCACCTCCAACACTGCCCAGATATATTAGGATTAAATTTATGCAATAACGGAGTATGATACCAAAACATAAGTAATTTAAACTGGTTTTCCTTATACGTATAACAAGTGGAAGTCTTAGCTGCTCTCCTCCAGCCCCCTTGCCACACACCCGGAGAAAGAGATTCCCCCAAGAAACCCTCCCACCTGTCCATATAGGAGTGTCTTGGAGACTCCTCCGGATACGGGTCCAATAAAATCCTATAGATATCAGATATAAGACCCTTGGTCGATACTCCTGCCCTGTAGAGTCTCTCAAAACAAGTTGTTTTGGAGACTACTAAGGAGAAGTAAATAGACTGCATATAATGCCTAATTTGTAAATACAGATAGAAAGAGTTTGAGGGTAAGTCGAAGCCCGATTGAATCTTATCAAAAGGTAACAAGGATCTAGAGTGACTATCAACTATATCAGCAAAACAAAAAAGTCGCTTATCAAACCACAACTTAATGAAGTTCCCCCTAAAGCTGTCTGGTAGTTTGGGATTAAACAAAAAGGAGGTTAGTGGAGAGCATTTCGACAACTGTGGGAATTTTTTCATACAGGTATTCCAAATCCTCTTAGTGAAAGCTATTGGTCCCAACGTGTGCGAGTCGAGTTTATTTGAGGTAGTTGAAATGCTGTATTTTAACATTCGAAAAATTTGTTTGTGTTTTAAGGCCAATTCTGGCCATTTTGCTAAATAACATAAGGCTTCACAAGGCCTTTAAAAAAAGGATACATAAAAAGTTTTCACTTTCAATTGTTGTTGTCTTTATCAATGATGCACTTACATCACGACATGCTGCCATATGCTTACACATTGATTTCTAAACAGAGAAAAGACATAAGGGGTTGCAATATATATAGTTTCCCAAAGGCCAAAAAGAAACATTTACAACATAGACACAGCATGCTCTGGCCAAGAATTTTCCCCCTCAGGTGACATAAAGTAATTTGTGAAAATATCAGGCACTTTGAGCCCAGAGAGTGTTCTACATTGAGGGTTGATAGGTGGTCTCACCCTACGTACATTGTCTGACCCACACACAACACCAGCAGAGGAGGAATAAACAAGTATCCTGGTGAAGTTATGGGCAACACCACATACTTTAATTACTTCATTTACATTTTGTTCACTCAGCTGAATGGCAGACTGGAGGACCCACCATTTTGACCAATGAATGCCAAAGGAACACTCCACCAGCCGCCGAGCACGTGATAGGCGCAAGTTACAAATTCAGCGCCGGTGGTCCAGGTTGCGCCGGGGATATGGCCTCATGACATTGCGCGTTAACTGAAAAGCCTCATCTGCCACAAGGACATAAGGGACTGATTCTTGAGTGGATCTTGGTAGCTGGCATGGTGGTGGTAGATCCAACTGGTTGTTGCGTAGCTGCCGACCCATAATGGAAGTATTGAGGACTCTAGAGTCTCCCGTCCTTCCATAGGCCCCAATGTCAACAATTATAAACTTGTATTGAGGGTCGGCCAGAGCCAAAAATACAACAGAAAATTATTGTTTCTAATTGAAGAATTGTGAGCCAGAGTTTGCCAGCTTGCGCACCCGGATATGTTTGCCATCAAGGGCCCCAATCCAATTAGGAAGCTGGCATTCCTCCTCAAAGTCTCTTGATATTCTCAACCAGTCTTCCATCCTGGGCTGGGGCATGACGAGTTGATGTAGTGTTGACCATATTTGACTACATGTCGACCTGACTATGCCAGAAATGGTAGATCTTCCAATGAGAAAATCATGCTGGAGGGCGGCAGAAGACAGGCCAGTAGACAGGAAGCTGAAGAACAACAGAAATGGAACATTTTAGAATGCACAAATTAACAAAACACCAGGTACATACATACCAAACTTGTTAGTGATTCATATCTACTAACACACATATATTTGGTCGCACAATCACTACGTGATATTCAGCACATATTACACATAACGTTCTGGTCTGTAAGTTTATATATATCTGGAATAAGATGAGGGCATTAAACTTCGGACCAAATAAAAAACAGAGTTTGGGCAACACATCATGAACATAGAGAATGTGGTTGTGTAGTATATACCGCAATGTGAGAATGTGAGTAGAAGTCGCTCCTCTGCAGATCTAGCTTGGCGCATCCTTTTGTCCTGAAAGGTTATCCCAGGATCCCAGGGCGCACTGTCTCCAAGAGTAGATCAAATGTTGCAAGGCTCATGCGACAGTATTTGTAAAATTTTTCCTGATGATCCTGTAGAAAAGAATAGAGGGGCTGAAAATGACCTCTTGTGAGTCGTTGCCTCAAAAGTGGATGGACCCACATGCGTCTCCTCCTCCTCGGATCCACAATCACTGGGTATGGCTGGTCAAAGCGCCTGGACAAAACCCAGTTTAAGAGAACATGGTCAGTTGGGGTGAACTGAGGTGTGTCAGACATGTTTGCTAACAACCAACAAGACCCCCACACAAGCAGAGCGCCAAAATGGGCAGATTGGAGGCTGCCATCTGATGTTGAGGTAATAAATAGTGTTGGTGCTGATGATTTAAATTATGTGCAGGCCTCAAAACCGTTAAATGTCCGTTTTGCAAGCCTGCGAGAAAAAAACGGGATATGGATGCCATATGGATTACATACGGATGCTTAAATTAGAAAAATACGCGACCACACTCTAACAATGGATGACATACGGAGCACCATTTAGGGACCATTTATGCGTATTATGGACGTAAAATGCGGTCCGTATTGTTCTACCTTGTGTGTGACGCCAACCTTAACCTTTCAACCGGGGTTCTGTATGTCATTCTAAGCTGCTTGTTAGTATATAGAATGAAGCTGCATAAAACAAATTCAAAAGTGAAATGTAGAAAGCAGCTCATACTTTTGCTTCAACAATATAAGGTTTCTTTTGTGTGCACAAGTGAAAAAATGTGAAAAATATGAAGGTCGGACAGTGACGTACATACAGTTTATAGCAGTTTATTCATTTCTTTGATATACAAAAGTTGTAGAAATATTCTCAGCCCTGCTGAAGCAGTAGAAATACTCATAGGAGGACTGCCTGTAGTATTCCTGTGTTATATAAAGATATAAATATAACTATTATTCTTATTTTTAGTTTTTTTATATTCTTACTTTTACTCACATTATTGAAATATCTATGTTGTACCCATGGATACATGCTTAATTTTTATTTTTATAAATTTTCCTTCATTTATTTTATTTTGGGGTCTTAAGAGACCCCAGTGCATAATAAACATCTGTTCACTGCTCTTGGGGTACTTTGAATTGAGACCAATATTATTTGGACTTAATTAAATCTGATAGTTGAATCGATCGAATCTGCGCTAATCATGGGATTTCCTTATCTCTTGCATTGAACAATCAGTTTTTTTTACTTGGTTAGCTGGAAAAATGGGACAATCCATGATGAGTACATGACTGGGTCAAAGCATCTCCAAAATAATAAAGGTTGTCGAGCAATTCTGGTGTTCGGTGGTTAGTTCCTACCAAAAGTGTCCACGGAAGGACAAGTAGTGAACCAGTGACAAGGCCCCAGTCCCCAGGACTTATTGAGATGTCTGGAAAATGAAAGCAAGCTTTTCTAATCAGATCCCACAGAATAGCTTCAGTGCTGTGTTATTTACCAGTCTTCCTTTTTTGTAGCTTTTTTTTGCTAAATCATTATCTTCAGTTTATCTCGAGAGTTCTTGGTAGCTGAGAAGCTTCTCAATTTTCAGCCAACACCAACAATGCTTGTACTGTGCATAGACAAAAACCTGGGAATCAATGGCGGAAAACAGTGTTGACAGTGTTGACAGTGTTTTACAAAACAAAATCTTATAACAGAGAGGACTAGTAGAGATGCAGCAGATAATAATAGAGTGTTTTAGCAAAGTGACACACTGTTGAAATTAGTGTCTCTATTAACGTTATGTTACTCTCAAATGGAGCAGCATACAGTAAATCTCTTTGCATCTCCATCTCCTGTTTTATTTGCTAGATACCAAAAAGTCTTGACAGGACTCAACAAGCTATTTTCTTGCTACATGTTCACAGACTTACCAGTGGAAAAGCCAAACTTCACATGTCACAAATGCATGCTTGTGTCCCTGTTGGAGGAAAAGTTGCAAAATCTCGAAGAGAGGTTAGCTACATTGAAAATCATTAAGAAAGGTGAAGAGTTCTTAGACAGAGCAGAATTATCTCTTCATGTTACAGAAAGAGAAGAAATTCGAAGTGCACCTGAAGAAACAGAGGAATGGAAACATGTGACCCAGAGAAGCAGGAGGATCGGGAGGCAGTCAGCGCCCATACTGCTCAGGAACCAGTACCAGGCTCTTACACAGGAGAAAGATGAAGAAATACATCAGGATAAGACTTTGCCCACAAACAGCAACCTTGTACGCCCTCAGAGTCATCCTGGATGGAGAAAGAAAAATGTTGTGAAGAAGAAACGGAGAGTGGTGGTCATGGGGGATTCCCTGTTGAGAGGAACAGAGGCCACTATCTGCAGATCGGATATAACCTCAAGAGAAATGTGCTGTCTTTCAGGTGCAAAAATTATAGATGTGTCTGACAGGATATCAGGACTCTTCAGACCTACTGATGACTACCCATTCCTGCTAATACATGTGGGGACAAATGACACAGCAAGAAACGACCCGGAAACCATCTGCAGTGACTTTGAAAACTTAGGTAAGAAAGTGAAAGAACTGGGAGCGCAGGTGGTCTTCTCTTCCATCCTCCCAGTGGATGGCCATGGAACAAGGAGGTGGAATAAGATTCTGCATGTGAACAACTGGCTACGTCGATGGTGCCGTCAGCAAGGATTTGGATTTCTGGATCACATAGTGAATTACCTATATGATGGACTACTTGCTAGAGATGGAGTGCACCTTACGAAGACTGGAAAACATGTATTTGGAAGTAGCCTTGCTACACTTATAAGGAGAGCTTTAAACTAGAAAAATGCGGGAAGGGAAGCAAAAGGCCAGAAAAAGCCATACACATGACAAATGCTATTGAGAACTCTGCTATTGGAAGTGGAAAGGACGAACAAAGACAAAATAATCTAAATAATAAAAATATTGGAGGAAGAGAATCCAATCACAAACTAAAATGTTTCTATACTAATGCACAAAGCATGGGCAACAAACAAGGAGAATTGGAACTACTAACGCCGGAAAAGAAATATGATGTAATTGGAATCACAGAAACTTGGTGGGACCATACACATGATTGGAATGCAAGGCTAGAAGGATACAACTTATTTGCAAGAAACAGACTTGATAAACGAGGAGGAGGTGTTGCATTGTATGTTATAAACGCGTATATCTGCACAGAGATTGAAGCTTCAGAGACTGGGAGTTCTGTGGAAACTGTTTGGGTAAGAATATAAGGACAGAACAATGGAAATGACACCATTGTAGGCATTTACTACAGGCCGCCTGTGCATGGATTAACTCTTTATGCATCAATTGGCCAAGTTCTCCAAAAAATATGACATAGTTGTCATGGGAGATTTCAACTATCCAGACATTTGTTGGGAACCTCTCTCAGGCAAAACTAACAAGTCAAGAAAATTCTTATCCTCTCTTGCTGACAACTTTATCTTCCAAAAGGTAGGGGAGAAAACAAGGGGAACTGCTACCTTGGATCTAATCCTTATAAACAGGGAGGAAATGGTTGAGGAGGTAAAAGTGGCTGGGACCCTAGGAGGTAGCGACCATGCTATTTTAGAATTTTGGATAACTAGAGGAGGAAGACCTGTGAAGACTCAGACGTCAAGGTTAGATTTCAGAAAGGCAGATTTTAAGGGATTCAGAAAGAGAATTGGAGGGATCCAATGGCTGGATATCCTTAAAGACAAAAATGTCCAGGAAGGATGGGAAATCTTGAAAAATGAAATTCTCAAAGCACAATCATTAACAATTCCGAAAAGAGGGAAGAATAGGAAGCATTTAAGGAAGCCAGGATGGATGAACACAGAACTTAATCACCTGATAAAAAGGAAGAAAGAAATGTTTATAAAATGGAAAGAGGAAGGCATATCTAAAGAAGAATATAATGCTGTCTGCAGAACCTGCAGGGCACGAATCAGATTATCTAAACCTGCCAATGAATTGAGGCTTGCAAGAGACGCAATAATAGAGAGCAATAATAAAGGATTTTGGGGATATGTCAAAAGTAAAAGAAAAGTCAAAGATGCAATAGGATTTTTACAGGATGAAAATGATGAAATGGTAAGACAGGATGTTGAGAAGGCCGAACTTTTAAATTCCTATTTTGCATCTGTTTTCTCTCAGAAAGGAAATGTAACATCAACTGTTCTTCACTGTCCTACTAAGGGAATTGAAGAATCCAGGATATCTTTAAACAGAAATATAGTGAGGAAACACTTAGCTAGCCTAAATAAATTCAAGTCTCCAGGTCCAGATGAATTACACCCCAGAGTATTGAAGGAGATAGCAGAAGAAATTTTTGAACCGCTCTCCATAATCTTTGAAAATTCGTGGAGAACAGGAGATGTCCCAGAAGACTGGAAAAGAGCAAATGTTGTTCCTATCTTCAAAAAGGGGAAGAAGGTGGACCCAGGCAACTTTAGACCGGTGAGTCTGACTTCTATACCAGGAAAGATCTTTGAACAAATTATTAAACAACATGTATGTCAGTACCTGGATAAGAATGAAGTGATTAAACAGAGTCAGCATGGGTTTGTAACTAATAAGTCATGTCAGACTAACTTAATTTCCTTCTATGACAGAATCACTGATTGGGTGGATCAGGGAAATGCTGTAGATATAGTATATCTTGAATTCATAGTATACAGCAATTAGTGAAATTTAAAACATAACTTTTACTGATATGTAATATAAAAGATAAGAACAACATGTGTGTCACCAAAATACCAAAATTCATAATAAAAGTAGTCGATCAAGTGAAGATACCTGATAATGCAGCAAAGAATCAGGCCCTAACATGACCAATATAAGGATTTTTGTTACCTAAATACAACTAGACAACTAAACATAGGAAATGGCGACCTATTAGTTCATTTTGCACGCCATAACCAAAGCCTTCACATATAAATAAATGCAAATGTTGAAAGCCAATAAAGCTGGCTATACATGTATATATCATACGAATGAGACCATAAAGACAATAAAAAAATTAGAACGATCTCACCGCATTGAGAGTAGAAGGTCACAATGTCTCTTCAGCTTTAGCACTATGGCACTTTATGCACTTTATCAGGTATCTTCACTTGATTGACTACTTTTATAATGAATTTTGGTGACACACATGTTGTTCTTATCTTTTATATTACATATCAGTAAAAGTTATGTTTTAAATTTCACTAATTGCTGTATACTATGTCTTATTCTTTTTGGTGAATTCAGCATATGTCAATTATTGACTGAGTGCTCATTGCTTTATTATCTATATCTTGACGTCAGCAAGGCATTTGACAAAGTATCTCACACAATCCTTTTTGAAAAAATGGCTAAGTATGGAATGGACATGGCAACTGTTAGGTGGATTCATAACTGGCTTAGTGATCGGACCCAAAGAGTGGTCGTAAATGGCTGCACATCCAGTTGGAAGAATGTCTCAAGTGGGGTACCACAGGGCTCTGTCCTGGGCCCTGTATTGTTCAACATCTTTATCAACGATTTAGATGAAGGTATTGAGGGTAAACTGAATAAATTTGCTGATGACACAAAGCTAGGAGGGATAGCTAATACTAGAGAAGAGAGAGAGAAGATTCAAAAAGATATAAATAAACTGGAGCAGTGGGCAACAACTGACAGAATGGTTTTTAACAGGGAAAAATGCAAAGTACTACATCTGGGCAATAAAAATGAAAAAAGCATACACAGAATGGGAGGAATAGGGCTAAGCAACAGCACATGTGAAAAAGACTTGCGTATACTAATAGAGTGACGAGTGTCAGCTTACGCTGAGTCATTCTTCTTAGAAAGAGTGGACCCTCTGGGCCGTGGCACCCACCCACCTAGGACGAGCTGACCTAATGAGAACCACCCCCTATACAGGGCGTGTCAGGGGCAAGACCAAGGGGGTGAGCCACCACGGCAGCAGGACCAGACGGCCGGCTCAGGGAAACAAGACAAGGCAAGACGAGTCATTAATTCAAAGAAACTTCATTAAGGAAGACTTCAGGTACAACAGGTGCAAAACGTGAACACACAGAACATAAGACAAGGTGCGTGCAAGAGCATGCCGAGATCCAAGACTTGAGGAACTCTTCAGGGTGCAACAGGAGCAAATGTGAACACACAGAGTTCAAGAAGCAGGGTGCGTGCAATGGCACTCCGAGGTCCAGGCATGGAACGTGCAGATGGTATACGGACATCGGACTCCGGACAACAGTCCATGATCAACCAGGGCATCAGGGTCTGTAGCTCAGCGGGTGATCGGCAGGATCCGGACATCCAGAAGTTAGCCAGGGTTCCATGCAAGGAAACAAGAGAGTTAGTGACATGGTGCGTGTCAACGGACACGCCAGGATCAGGTTCACAGGACAGAGACCTGCGCATGCCGAGGGGCATGCCAGGGACGGGTCAGGTTCACAAGACGGTGGCCTGCGCATGCCAAGGGGCATGCCAGGGACGGGTCAGGTTCACAGGACGGTGGCCTGCGCACGCCAAGGGGCATGCCAGGGAGAGGCACAAGGTACGGTGGCATCAGAATCCAACTGCTGGCATCGACCAACAGGGTCCAGGTATCTGGCTACGGACATCAGCTCCGGACATCAGGCCGCAGTCATCTAGGTCCGGACCTCTGGCAGTGGTCGGCAGGATATGGAATCCGGCAGGCAAACTAGAGTACAGAAAGGAGCAAAAGAAGACAAAGGCTTTGTGCAAGAGTAGCACGAAAAGGTACAGTGCGAGAACCAGCGTGAGTGCAAGGGAGCACAGAGAACACGGATGGGGGGCACCAGCAGGTGGTGCTGATGATGGCAGTTGCAAGCGGGCACGACAGTCTAGCAGTGGAGCGTAGGCCGAAGCGCAGGACCTTGGGACTAGACAGAGCACAGAGCGAGGCCTGCATGTGTAGAGACACGCCAGGGACAGGTTCAGAGCGGAGGCCTGCACGTGTAAGGACACGCCAGGAACAGAGACAGAGGCAGGGTACCTGAAGCCTCAAAGCAGAGCGAGACATGACACGAGGACAGAAACACAGAACAGAAGCGGAGAAAACAAGGACTACAAGACAAAGCAGAGCAGGGACAAAAGATGGCACGAGAGACAACACAAGACATGACACGAGATGAGACCAGAGACGGAATACGAGCACTTAGCGTGTGCAGAGACGCACGACAGAGCAGAGTGCAAGGGCACAGAATAGAGGGAGCGCCCCACAGACCAAGCAGCCATGCAGGGACACCAGACAATACTCAGGCCCAGAGCATAGGAAGGGGCGGCCTGATATAGGGCATAGCACCTCCTCTTCCAGGACAGGATCAGGGGAGCACTTCCGGGTTCAGATCCACAGAATAACAGAGCGTAGTCACATGATCGGAGATCCAGACATGACGAGACGACTGCAGAATCAGTGCTGAAACCTAGACAGGTCACATGATCATAGTTCTAGACATGACGAGATGATTGCCCAACCAGACAGTGCAGGATCTTTAAGAAACGTCACATGATCAGCGTTTCAGACATGACGAGATGATTGCAGAACCAGACAGTGCAGGATCCATGCAGGGACACATGAGCAGGGATTCTAGACATGACGAGAAGATCACAGAAGGCAGAGCAGAAACGCAGGCATCCTGCAGCTCAGTCATGAGGTGAGTGTGCACACTGCTCTAGGGAACATGCAGGATAGCAGACAAGATATGCGCATGCACATCGCTCCAGGAGTTCTTGAGACAAAACAGACAGGGCAGACATGACAGACATGGCGGACATGACAAATAGATCACAGACTGAATATGAGTCAACAGTGTGATGCAGCAGCAAAAACGGCAAATGCAATTCTAGGATATATTAAAAGAAGCATACAGTCTAGATCACGTGAAGTCATTATTGCCCTCTACTCCTCTTTGGTCAGACTTCATCTGGAATACTGTGTCCAGTTTTGGGAGCCACATTTTAAAAAAGATCAACAAACTGGAGCAAGTTCAGAAAAGAGCGACCAGAATGGTGACCAGTCTGCAAACCCTGTCTTTTGAGGAAAGGTTGCAGGATTTGGGAATGTTTAGCCTGCAAAAGAGAAGACGGAGAGGAGACTTAATAACTGTCTACAAATATCTCAAGGGCTGTCACATTGCAGAAGGATCATCTTTATTCTCATTTGCACAAGGAAAGACTAGAGGCAATGGGATGAAACTGAATGGGAGGAGACACAGATTAGATATTAGAAAAAACTTTTTACAGTTAGAGTGATCAATGAGTGGAACAGGCTGCCACGAGAAGTGGTGAGTTCTCGTTCAATAGAAGTCTTCAAACAGAGGCTGGACAGACATCTGTCTGGGATGATTTAGCGAATCCTGCTTTGAGCAGGGGGTTGGACAAGTTGGCCCAGGAGGTCCCTTCCAACTCTACGATTCTATGATTCTATGACGGCCTACACAATATTAGGCAGGTGGTTTGATATTATCGCTAACCAATGGGCAGTTTAATGACTTGAATTGTTGTTTAATTGAGTTTATTAGTAATATATTTTCTATTATTCCACAAAAATGGTTCAAAACCCAAAGTTTGGTTCAACTTTGAAACAAAATACAAATTTTGACTAACCCCTTGTTTGTAGTATATTTTTACACTCTGGAATTCTTCTTAGGTATCAATAGCTTGCAAAGTCATGCCAGGAATATGCGTTTGGCATAGGATTGAGAAGTATGAGCTAGTGTAATACTTTTCTTGCTTTATGATTTCATTTTTTTTTTTTTTTTATTCATCTCTGCTGTTCAGAAATCATCTTGCAATTTTATGGTTAATGATACAATTTTATTTCCAAATTTAGGTGCTAAATGACATAGGAAAGCAATTTATTTACATCAGATCACGAAATACTGAAAAAACTATGCCACAAGCAACAAGAGAAGAGGAATTGTAAACTAATGGGAAGAGCAAGGAGCTATGCTGCAGCTAAGCTATTGACCAGGTCTTGCTGCACATTGTCTATCGTAGGTCTTAATGATTTCAATCTGTTTTTGCATATTAGCTAATGTGAAGCAATGCATCCATGCATTGGCTGGAACAGAATTGCAGACTTGTGACAGTGTGTGATGGAGTAAGAGATCTTTGCACTTATGGAAGACTAGCCCTTGACTTTCTGCAGTCCGCCTCAGAATTTTTGCTACTACACAGGCAGTGGCCAGCACTTTACAAATATTTTTAATGATTTTTAATGATTTGAAAAATTACTGGTTGGAATATTATCCATCAATGTAAAATGTGTAGCAGAGCTCCCAACTATTCTGTATTATTTGTGCTATTGAACCTTTTGGGCCACCAAAGACAAGTCTCGCTGTTGCTGCAACTTCCAAAAGAGAACAGCTTTCTTCCTCTTCATGAAAGATAATTTGCAAACATTTTACAAAGGAAACATTGCCTGACTTATTAGTCTGTCTACATCAGCTTGACAGTCTTCACAGCAAGACACAGTACTCTCTGGACCTGGAGTAAAAAATGTTACAAGCTGATAAATTATGAAAATAAACATTGCAGTTTTTGATAAGAGATATTATTATTTGGTCTTTGTGGATGAACTTATTCAGACAGTGTAAAATCGACAGAAATGTTTAGCATATTACTCTGATTTTTGCTTTTATAAAAAATAAAAATAAAAACAAACGAAAAACACTCTCCTACTTTCCTTAAATAGGATAGCTCCCTATTGTGCACTCTGTTACCCACTTCTAGATTTACACAAGGCCAATATACGAGCATATAGATACATAATGTGTCAGCACACAGTTATTAATACATGAACTACACTATTGCGGTGAGGTCACATTCACATCTTTAGTATTTGGTCAATATTTGACATCAGTATTTGTAAGTCAAAACCATTATTCTGTGAAAAATTCATAAGTGGTCCACATGTTTCTATTATACTTTTCCTATGATAGATCCACTCTTTATTTTGGTTTACTAATACTGACAGAAAATGTTGACCAAATACTGAACTGGTGAAATTGGCCTAAACATTAAAAACGTTAGGTACCTTATACAACCTACTGTCTCCTTCCCCACCATCCTGTAGCATGTAAGCCCACAAGGGCAGGGTCCTCTCTCCCCTCTGTATCAGTCTGTCATTGTTAGTTTGTTTACTGTAAGTGATATCTCTAATTTGTATGTAACCCCCTTCTCATGTACAGCACCATGGAATCAATGATGCTATATAAATAATAATAATAATAATAATAATAATAATAATAATAATAATAATAATACTTGTGTATTAGCAGACACGAGTATAAGCCAAGGCACCTAATTTTGCCACAAAAAAACTTGGAAAATGTATTCACGCATAAGCCAGGTATGCAGTATCCCTCATCCCTATCCTGGTATGCATGGTTTTTCATCCCTATCCTGGTATGCATGGCCCCCTCATCCCTATCCTGGTATGCATGGTTCCTCATCCCTATCCTGGTATACATGGCAATCTCATCCCTATCCTGGTATGCATGGTTCCTCATCTCTATCCTAGTATGCATGGTTTCTAATTCTTATGCTGGTATGCATGGCTCCTTATCCCTATCCTGGTATTAATGGCTCCTCATTCTTATTCTTTTCACCGTGGCCTCCTCATCCCTATCCAGGTATGCATGGCCTGTTCCCTCATCCCTATCTTGGTAAGCATGGTTTGTTATCCCTTTCCTGATATGCATGGTTCCTCATTAGAGATGAGCAAATTTGATTTGGTCCCTGCTTATTTGGCAAGCTATAGCGCTTTCCTAATAAGCTGCAGAGGGTACTCAGACACATGACATGCACCAGTTGATCAGCTGTTTGACTCTGCGGTTGCATGTGTCGTGGCTGTGTCACAGTCACAGCAAATGCATGTGTGTTGGGCTCTCCATGTATGTGCTGTGATTGTGACACAGCCGTGACACATTCAGCTGCAGAGCTGAACAGCTGATCAGCCGGTGCATTCCAGGTATCCAGGTTCCCTCTGCAGCTTATCTGGTAAGTGCTATAGCTTTCCAAATAAGCAGGGACCAAATCAAATTCTCTCATCTCTATTCCTCATCCTTATCCTGGTATGCATATTTTCTAATTTCTATCCTGGTATGCTTGTTTTCTCATTCCTATCCTGGTATGCATGGGTCCTCATCCCTATCCTGGTATACATGGCCTCCTTCCTTATCCCTATCTTGGTATGCATGGTTCTTCATCCCTATCTTGGCATGCATGGCCTCCTCCCTCATCCCTATCCTGGTATGCATGGTTCCTCATCCCTATCCTGGTAAGCATGGCCCCTTCATCCCCATCCTTGTATGTATGTCCATCTCTTCCCTATCCTGGTATGCATGGTTCTGCATCCCTATCCTTGCATGCATGGTGTTTGGGTTGTCAGATTGCACTAAATAAAATAATAGAATAAAATGCAATCACATCCCGGGGTCCACCTTGCAGAGATGTTACCTGCTGCTAGTGTGAACAATGATGGTACAAAACAGCTAGCGTAACCTTAAACACACTGTGTTAATGCCACACATTGTGAATGGAATGCTGAGTACCAAGCTCTGTTACTTCACAGAGCGGTACTGCATGAAGTATGCTAAGTGCTATACCCTGTTAACCTCACAGGAACATAAGCACGTGGATTAGGCTTTCTCTGCAACTAAACTGTGCTGACCACACACACAAATGAAGCAGATGCTGAGCCAATAGAAGGAACTCTTATGACGATACGTCCGATACCCTGTGACCTCAACTGGGAAGTATAGTGTAAGGGTTGAGTGTGCTCTGTAACTGGACTGTGCTAACCACACACAAGAATGAAACAGATGCTAAGCCAAGTGGCTAGTTACCCCAGTCCTGACTAGAGTTGAGCGATACCGTCCGATACTTCAAAGTATCGTATCGGATGGTATCGGCCGATCTTTAAAAAAAGTATCGGTATCGCCGATTCCGATACCGGAAGTCCCATTCAAGTCTATGGGACTTCCGGTATCGGAATAAGAAAAACCCTTTCCTGCCCTTGTACAGCCTCTCTGGGGTCTGTACGGGCCTTTCGGGGGGCTGTGCCGGCCTGCCAGGGGGTCTGTGCAGGCTCCGGTGGTCTGTGCCGGCCTGCCGGTGGTCTGTGCAGGCTCCGGGGGGCTGTGCCGGCCTGCCGGGGGGCTGTGCCGGCCTGCCAGGGGGCTGTGCCGGCCTGCCGGGGGGCTGTGCAGGCTCCGGGGGGCTGTGCCGGCCTGCCGGGGGGCTGTGCCGGCCTGCCGGGGGGCTGTGCCGGCCTGCCGGGGGGCTGTGCCGGCCTGCCGGGGGGCTGTGCAGGCTCCGGGGGTCTGTGCAGGCATCGTCCGATGGGACTACAAGTCCCATCGGGCGATGCCTGCTACCATGACAGTGATTGACACATTAGCCAATGATGGGACAGTAGTAGTCCCATCATCCGGCTAATGTGTTAAAAGTAAAAAAAAAAAAAAAAAAAAAAAAATTACATGCTACATACATACAACATGCATACTACATACATGCTACATTCATACTACATACTACATACATGCTACATTCATACTACATAAATACTACATGCAACATACATACTACATATATACTACATGCATGCTACATACATACTGCATGCTACATACATACCACATATATACTACATACATACTACATGCATGCTACATGCTACATACATAACACATATATACTACATGCATGCTACATACATACTACATGCTACATACTACATATATACTACATGCATGCTACATACTACATGCTACATACATACTACATATATACTACATGCATGCTACATACATACTGCATGCTACATGCATGCTACATACATACTACATACATACTACATGCTACATACATACTACATATATACTACATACATACTACATACATACTACATGCATGCTACATGCATGCTACATACATACCACATACATAACACATATATACTACATGCATGCTACATACATACTACATGCTACATACATACCATATACATACTACATGCATGCTACATACATACTACATGCATGCTACATACATACTACATGCTACATACATACCATATACATACTACATGCATGCTACATACATACTACATGCATGCTACATACATACTACATGCTACATACATACTACATATATACTACATGCATGCTACATACATACTACATGCTACATACATACTACATATATACTACATGCATGCTACATACTACATGCTACATACATACTACATATATACTACATGCATGCTACATACATACTACATGCATGCTACATACATACTACATGCTACATACATACCACATACATACTACATACATACTACATGCATGCTACATACATACTGCATGCTACATGCATGCTACATACATACTACATACATACTACATGCTACATACATACCACATATATACTACATACATACAATACATTCATACAATACATACATAGACATACAGTACATATAACATAGAGTAACATACTTACCAATACTTGTCACATTGTTCCCCGAAGCCATTGTCTTTTCCGGAATAAATATTAACATAACAAACCACAAAAATACTCACCCACGATCCGAAGCAGTCCACGAGTGTGTCCCACGACGATCTTGGGTAGAGAACTGCAGCATCAGCTGTTGCTGCCGTTCTCTACGGGCTGCAGGAATCCAATGACGGAAGGTAGGTATCCTTCCGCACTGTATTCCTCCGCCACTTAAAAAAAAAAAAAGTCCCTAGTCTCACTTTATTTCCCACGCAGCAATGGCATAAAGTGAGACTAGGGACTTTTTTTTTTTTAAGTGGCGGAGGAATACAGTGCGGAAGGATACCTACCTTCCGTCATTGGATTCCTGCAGCCCGTAGAGAACGGCAGCATCATCTGATGCTGCAGTTCTCTACCCAAGATCGTCGTGGGACACACTCGTGGACTGCTTCGGATCGTGGGTGAGTATTTTTGTGGTTTGTTATGTTAATATTTATTCCGGAAAAGACAATGGCTTCGGGGAACAATGTGACAAGTATTGGTAAGTATGTTACTCTATGTTATATGTACTGTATGTCTATGTATGTATTGTATGAATGTATTGTATGTATGTAGTATATATGTGGTATGTATGTAGCATGTAGTATGTATGTAGTATGTATGTAGCATGCATGTAGCATGTAGTATGTATGTAGCATGCATGTAGTATATATGTAGTATGTATGTAGCATGCATGTAGTATATATGTAGCATGTATGTAGTATGTATGTGGTATGTATGTAGCATGTAGTATGTATGTAGCATGCATGTAGTATATATGTAGTATGTATGTAGCATGTAGTATGTATGTAGTATGTATGTAGTATGTATGTGGTATGTATGTAGCATGTAGTATGTATGTAGCATGCATGTAGTATATATGTAGTATGTATGTAGCATGTAGTATGTATGTAGTATGTATGTAGTATGTATGTGGTATGTATGTAGCATGTAGTATGTATGTAGCATGCATGTAGTATATATGTAGTATGTAGTATGTATGTGGTATGTATGTGGTATGTATGTAGCATGTAGTATGTATGTAGCATGCATGTAGCATGCATGTAGTATGTATGTAGCATGCATGTAGTATGTATGTAGCATGCATGTAGTATGTATGTAGTATGTATGTAGTATGTATGTAGCATGCAGTATGTATGTAGCATGTATGTAGTATGTATGTAGTATATATGTAGTATGTATGTAGCATGTAGTATGTATGTAGCATGCATGTAGTATATATGTAGTATGTATGTAGCATGCATGTAGTATGTATGTAGTATGTATGTAGTATGTATGTAGCATGCAGTATGTATGTAGCATGTATGTAGTATGTATGTAGTATATATGTAGTATGTATGTAGCATGCATGTAGTATGTATGTAGCATGTAGTATGTATGTAGCATGCATGTAGTATGTATGTAGCATGTATGTAGTATGTATGTAGTATATATGTAGTATGTATGTAGCATGTAGTATGTATGTAGCATGCATGTAGTATGTATGTAGTATTTTTTTTTTTTTTTAACATTTAACACATTAGCCTGATGATGGGACTACTACTGTCCCATCATTGGCTAATGTGTCAATCACTGTCATGGTAGCAGGCATCGCCCGATGGGACTTGTAGTCCCATCGGACGATGCTTGCACAGACCCCCGGACATCAGCACAGCCCCCCGGCAGGCCGGCACAGCCCCCCGGCAGGCCGGTACAGACCCCCACAGGGTGCACAGACCACCGGCAGGCCAGCACAGCCCCCTGGCAGGCCGGTACAGACCCCGGGCAGTCCACATAGCCCCCCGGCAGGCCGGCACAGCCCCCCGGCAGGCCGGCAGAGACCCCCGGAAGGCCCGAAATGACGGCGCATCATGATGCGCACACACCGCGCATCATGATGACGTCAGGCCGTCAATCAACTGAACTTCCGATTCCGATGCCGAATTCCGATATTGAAAAAATATCGGAAGTCGGTATCGGAATTCCGATACAGCAAGTATCGGCCGATACCCGATACTTGCGGTATCGGAATGCTCAACACTAGTCCTGACACTACTGAACCTGTGCCTAAACGGTACCCTAAGCAAGTAGCAGACTAGAAACTCAGGCATTGAGCCATGGGTATGAACCCAAATAAGTGTGCAACCTGCCTGCCAACGTGTACAGTCTCAGAACAAGAACAGACAGACGCAAATGTGCAGACAAAGTGGTAGAGTATCCATCCACACACCACAAGATAAATGACACTAGCGCACCCTCGTGTGCCGCTGAGAGCCTTTTATATGCTAGGCTCCACCCTAAACATTCATGCCCAGTCGGTCGAGGCATCGCTGTGGGCCAATCCAGAGCTGCCACATCTCCAGAGCAGCTAACGTCTGACCATCAATAGGAAGATGTCACATCACAGGGCATACTTACTAAGGTGATCTCGGACTTAGAATTGATAGTGCAAGGCTGCACCTGTACATCACTGGTTACCATAGACTTGACTGGAGAGCCAGTAGTAACCAAAAATACACAACAAACCTGAGCAAGATACTGGGACCAAAGACTGTGCTGAGCAGCAATTGCAGTGGCCGAACCTGAATGGGAGACTGCAGGAGCAGATAATGCTTGGGATCCATTCCGTGGAGCAGAAGAATACTGGCACCTAACACATGCTTCCTCATCCTTATCCTGGCATGCAATGCCCCCATGAAAAAAGCTTAAAAAAAATCATACTTACCTTCCCTGTGTTCCCCTGCAACATCTTGTTTTGGTGACAGCAGCACCTGTGGCTGAGCGATCACGTGTACCCGCTCAATAAGGGAATGAATATTCACCTCTCTCCACTTCTATGGGTGTGGAGAAACATGAATTTTCATAACTCATAAGTAGCGGGCACTTGTGATCACTGACCAATGCTGGAAGCCGGAGCCTGCGACTGACACTGTGCGCACTATAAGAGAAATGATTATTCACTTACAGCACAGTGAATATTAATTTCTCTTTAGCAGCGGCCACAGGACTTAGCTGCAGGGCCGGCTCCTGCCTCCTGTGACCTGCTGCTCCTCTGCTACCCCTCCCCCGCTGTCTTCTGTGACAACGACTCAAGTATATGCCAAGAGGGCCATTTTCAGCAAAAAGAATGTACTGAAAAACTCAGCTTATACTCGAATATAAACAGTACTGCACTTAGCACCTTTTCATTAAAGATTGCAAAAGCCATCCAACCACATCAAGATGTTCCTAAATATGGATAAATACAGAATATACAGTGGGGAAAAAAAGTATTTAGTCAGTCAGCAATAGTGCAAGTTCCACCACTTAAAAAGATGAGAGGCGTCTGTAATTTACATCATAGGTAGACCTCAACTATGGGAGACAAACTGAGAAAAAAAAATCCAGAAAATCAAATTGTCTGTTTTTTTTTCATTTTATTTGCATATTATGGTGGAAAATAAGTATTTGGTCAGAAACAAGCAATCAAGATTTCTGGCTCTCACAGACCTGTAACTTCTTCTTTAAGAGTCTCCTCTTTCCTCCACTCATTACCTGTAGTAATGGCACCTGTTTAAACTTGTTATCAGTATAAAAAGACACCTGTGCACACCCTCAAACAGTCTGACTCCAAACTCCACTATGGTGAAGACCAAAGAGCTGTCAAAGGACACCAGAAACAAAATTGTAGCCCTGCACCAGGCTGGGAAGACTGAATCTGCAATAGCCAACCAGCTTGGAGTGAAGAAATCAACTGTAGGAGCAATAATTAGAAAATGGAAGACATACAAGACCACTGATAATCTCCCTCGATCTGGTGCTCCACGCAAAATCCCACCCCGTGGGGTCAGAATGATCGCAAGAACGGTGAGCAAAAATCCCAGAACCACGCGGGGGGACCTAGTGAATGAACTGCAGAGAGCTGGGACCAATGTAACAAGGCCTACCATAAGTAACACACTACGCCACCATGGACTCAGATCCTGCAGTGCCAGATGTGTCCCACTGCTTAAGCCTGTACATGTCCGGGCCCGTCTGAAGTTTGCTAGAGAGCATTTGGATGATCCAGAGGAGTTTTGGGAGAATGTCCTATGGTCTGATGAAACCAAACTGGAACTGTTTGGTAGAAACACAACTTGTCGTGTTTGGAGGAAAAAGAATACTGAGTTGCATCCATCAAACACCATACCTACTGTAAAGCATGGTGGTGGAAACATCATGCTTTGGGGCTGTTTCTCTGCAAAGGGGCCAGGACGACTGATCCGGGTACATGAAAGAATGAATGGGGCCATGTATCGTGAGATTTTGAGTGCAAACCTCCTTCCATCAGCAAGGGCATTGAAGATGAAACGTGGCTGGGTCTTTCAACATGACAATGATCCAAAGCACACCGCCAGGGCAACGAAGGAGTGGCTTCGTAAGAAGCATTTCAAGGTCCTGGAGTGGCCTAGCCAGTCTCCAGATCTCAACCCTATAGAAAACCTTTGGAGGGAGTTGAAAGTCCGTGTTGCCAAGCGAAAAGCCAAAAACATCACTGCTCTAGAGGAGATCTGCATGGAGGAATGGGCCAACATACCAACAACAGTGTGTGGCAACCTTGTGAAGACTTACAGAAAACGTTTGACCTCTGTCATTGCCAACAAAGGATATATCACAAAGCATTGATATGAAATTTTGTTTCTGACCAAATACTTATTTTCCACCATAATATGCAAATAAAATGAAAAAAAAAAACAGACAATTTGATTTTCTGGATTTTTTTTTCTCAGTTTGTCTCCCATAGTTGAGGTCTACCTATGATGTAAATTACAGACGCCTCTCATCTTTTTAAGTGGTGGAACTTGCACTATTGCTGACTGACTAAATACTTTTTTTCCCCACTGTAACTTATGTCCTACCTCTCTATGTGATAAACCAGGCCACATCTGAACTGAGGTGCAAAAGGCATCAAGTTTTAGCTTGTAATTAAAGCCTTGTCTGGGAAGGATGTATAGATAGTTGGAAGAAATGTTTAACACATTACTCTGAGATTTTTCTTTTCTATAGTCCATATTCAAATATCAATGATTATTTTCTGTCAAACAAAAATGACCCAAGATTCATCAGCATTTTTTATCTTCTTTTCATCAGGGTTTGGTCAGTGTTTCAGTTTGTACTAGGGATGATTGAACTTGCTCGGTGATACTCGGATATCTCTCGACGAGCATCTGGGTACTTGGGTGTGCTCATTACTTGGTGAATAGAAAATATAGCAAAAAGTTTCTGTGGTTTAAAACATAACTTTTACTTGTAAGTTTTTAAAAGAGAAGGTTTTCACCTCAACATTTTTAAGTGAACCATTACACCAGTGCACAAATATCTATAAAAACTCTTATTTCTGTTTCCTGTCTGGGATCAATTACAGACCTATTTACTCCCTATTTGATACAAGGGAGGAAAAATAATTTTTAGGACTTTTGTCACACTATTTCATAGTATTTTTGTGAATCAATAAAGTAGCTCAATTGCTTCATAACACTTCCATAGAGCTTAATAATAAATTGATCATATTCAATAGTCATAAAGTGTATACCAATTGCTGGCTTTCCTTAATCACAGCGGAGTAGTGGTCCAGGTAACATCACTATAAGTCCCTATTATAGTACTGAACCTGGCACCCCAAAACTCCTGCCCTTACTAAGGCAGTCCAAGCTAGCCCTGTCACTAGCCAGCCCTGGACTGACCCTGTGTGCCTCCGATGCGTTTCCTCAGTTGCTTGATTCATCAGGGGAATGGCACATATATTGCCTTTTAGCTATCCCAAGTGAGGGATATGCTGCCCAGTTGCTGATGACAAGAAATACATGTGCCAATAATTAGCAATAATAATCAATAATTAGCACAAACAGAAACGGTGAAAACAGAGGACATACTGATACAGCAGTGAATCACAAAAACCCAAGGGTAAAGGAACAAGGACAAATATAAGGGTAGATATAATGTCATTCAAATGTAAATGAAGACCAGTAATGATAAAGTATCACCATAAGAATAAAACCAGGTAACTGTGTCCCATAAAATTCAGTCCTGCTTACCCATAGTAATTGGTAGTGTTCTATCACCTCCCAGATGGCCCCTTGATGCGTATTTCGCGTACAAACTTTTTCAAAAGGGGTGCATTATGCTTGATCCCAGGGGTTTAAATAGCTGAACAGTCATCCAAATAATAGATGGCGCACGCATCCTGGAAACTCTGTACCAGATCAAATTCCCCTTCCTCCATGGCCATCAGTGCACTGTGCACATGCGGGTGAAAGATCACTCAGTGACTTCACTGGGCATGCGCACAGTGAACACATGATAGCCACAAAGGAAATGGAGCAGCACTAGAGTCAAGGCGCTCGTGAGCACCACATGTGCCATTTTAGAGTAGACTAAAGAACTCAACCATCAATAAGTGTGTCAGTAATCAGGTGAGAGAACAAGGACACAGACTTCAATAGGAATACCCCAAACTATCCCAAGTATTACAAGTGTAGTAAGGAAATATATATATATATATATATATATATATATATTTATTTATGAAACCAATAATAATAATGTGACTCAAAAAAGGGACACGAAGTCCAGCAACATTGGTAAAATCACATACTAAAAAAGGAGACAGAGAACAGTACACATATAGTCAACAGTGTGATGCAGCAGCAAAAAAGGCAAATGCAATTCCAGGATGTATTAACAGAAGCATACAGTCTAGATCACGTGAAGTCATTATTTCCCTCTACTCCTCTTTGGTCAGACCTCATCTGGAATATTGTGTCCAGTTTTGGGCACCACATTTTAAAAAAGACATCAACAAACTGGAGCAAGTTCAGAAAAGAGCGACCAGAATGGTGACCGGTCTGCAAACCCTGTCATATGAGGAAAGGTTGCAGGATTTGTGAATGTTTAGTTTGCAAAAGAGAAGACTGAGAGGAGACTTAATAGCTGTCTACAAATATCTAAAGGGCTGTCACATTGTAGAAGGATCAACTTTATTCTCATTTGCACAAGGAAAGACTAGAAGCAATGGGATGAAACTGAATGGGAGGAGGCACAGATTAGATATTAGAAAAAACTTTTTGACAGTTAGAGTGATCAATGAGTGGAACAGGCTGTCACGAGAAGTGGTGAGTTCTCCTTCAATGGAAGTCTTCAAACAGAGGCTGGACAGACATCTGACTGGGATGATTTAGCGAATCCTGCTTTGAGAAGGGGGTTGGAACAGATGGCCCAGGAGGTCCATTCCAACTCTACGATTCTATAGTACAGTATATCCATACAGTATAGTGACAATAGTGAATAAAGAAATAAAAAATAAAAGGTACAAAAATAAAAATAAAAATACAAATAATAAGGTAAGTGAAAAGTGCTGTAATGCAACACCAACAATAAACTAAATAGTGGGTCATGGGAGAGAATAGCATCACACATGGTATAGTCCACATCCTTAGTAGGTAAAACTTCAAAAAGGGAAAGAGGCATTCTCCAACATAGATGCAGAGGACCGGGACACGAAAGCCAGTAACAAAAAAACAAAAAAGGGAAAACTGAAAAAGGAAACAAACACAGTATTAAAATACAAGATATAAAAACAAGGTGGGCAAGACCCCAATAAAGGAACATGGTAAGATATAACACAGAATGAGGCATTAAGCTGTGATGGAGACAAAGTTATGGGTACATATACATAAGTTCATCCATTAATAAACAGAGGACCAGACTACAAGAAGGGGACAAAACTTAACTTCTCATTAAGACCCTTAGGGACCATTGGTTTCAAGGGTGGCAATCCACCTGCACTCACGTTGTGCCAATTATCGAGTCAGGCTGCCACTTCTGACACCACCATGGATTCTATTAATGCCCCTTACCAACAAGCCACTGTGATCAAACCCATGCAAGGCTCGAAAGTGCCTTGGTAATGTTTTCAATGTGGTAACATCTTGTATGTCCCTGGCAGCCAAGATGTCCCAAATGTGTTCGCGTGTCCTCACCTTCAATTCTCTCGATGTCAGACCCACATAAATGAGGGAGCAGGGACAGGTCGTGTAGTAGATCACATATATGGTATTACATGAGATGTACTCACGGATCTTAAAATCCCTGCTCCCATCAGATGACTTAAAGGACCCGCACCTCAGGATTTTGGTAGTATAGAACACTCCAAAAATGCATTAAAAAATATTTCTGAATTAAATTAGTCATTCATGGACAATTAGGGGCTGTCTGCTATATTTCAGTAGCAATAAAGGCTCAAAAAAGAGTTGAAACATTTTTCAGTGTTCAATTAGCCATCCATATAGTATTTGGTGCTTTTTCTGACATATTGGTGGTATATGAGTCCAAAATAGCATTGAAAATTTGTCTTGATTCAATTAGTCATCCATAGAGTTTTAGGTGCTTTCTGTGGTATATAAAACTTCAAAAAAGTGTTGAATATTTTATGAATTCAATTACTCATCCATAGAGTATTCCATTCTCTAGGGTACATTTGTGTGGCATATAATACTCCAAAAATCATTCAAACATTTTTCAATATTATATCACCCATTCATAGAGTATTATGTGCTTACTGTAACATTTCAGTGGTATATAAGAGGTAAAAAAGCATTGAAAATTGTATCTGGATTCAGTTAGTCATCCACACATTTTTAGATGTTTTCTATTAAATTTTAGTGGTATATAAGACTCCAGAAACATTTTTCAATACTTGGTAAGAAAAAATGTAGAACACACTGGCACTCACAGATACACAGTAAAACACAGCAGCTAGTATCTAGACAGATTCTGTGCCAATTCTATTACCAAGCCTAAAAAGCAAAATATTCCAATTAATCGATCCTCTGCTGTGAAGTGTATGATCTAAATGTGAATGCTCACTTGGTGGGTGAGCACCACACTCAGAGTGTACACAGAGGCAAAACCAAAATCGAGTCAGGATCCCCACTTAGGTTTTTACCTTTTTGTAGTTTCAGGTGATGTCTCAGTGCTATTGCTGGTTCATGAAAAGACATGCGGTACACAGGATTCTAGAAAGTGTTTATCACACTGCTATTTGAAACAGTTGCTTGTGTGTGTCAATTAAATATCTTTTATATACACACTTGCCAATAAGAGAACCAAATTATGAGAGCCAATGGAAACATGGACTTGATCTGTACTTGGTTCACTATTCAAAGGGTATATGTACATGAAAAGTCTGATAGAGCCTGTGCCGCTTAGAGCATACCCCACTTGCAGTTCTACCCAATCACGAATGGCAGGACCCAGTCCATTTGCATGGATAGATGGTGGGCTGGCAGGATATGACAATGTGGGATGTCATGGTGGGAGAGCACAGAGTAGCCGTGCAGAGACAGGTGTGCCCCAGCTGGTAGCGTCCCTGGTTACCCGGCGGAAGAAAAAATGTCTGAGAGTGCCTGACAGCATGTATTGTCACTATAGCAAAGGAGCATCTCACAGGCCAAAAAACAAAACAAGGTTTGAGACAGGGCTACCATCCCCAAGAGATCATACTGTCCTTGGGGTTCCCCATTTTCAATGCAGAAGTAGACGATGTACAGGTGACACATGGGGCTGTCGCCCACTTGTACATAAACCTTGTACAGAACCTTGTTACTTACATCCCAGATATCGGGGAATCGGGGTCCAAGAAGCAGGCCGAGGCAGTCCCCCCAGCCTCACAAGGAAGGAGATGACTAAGCGGACACCGTGAAAATTACTGTATTATCCTCCACATTTCGCAAAGTATTTATGAGTGAAGGAGTACATCAACTACTAGAGTTGAGCGAAACGAGTCTAAAAATTTCAAAAGTCGCCGACTTTTGGCAAAGTCGGGTTTCATGAAACGAAACCCGACCCTAGGATGAGGTCGGCCACGAGGCCGGCGACTTACGTGCCAAAGTCGCGTTTCAAAAGTTTGTTTTGCGCTCTTTTTCAGCCAATCAGGATCCACGGACACTGTGAGCAACGTGATGACATAGGCAGGGGTCACCACCATCTTTCAGAAGGGCATGCAAGTGATTGGCTTGCTTTGGTGGGCGTCACAGGGGTTATAAAAGGGCGTGCACGCCGACCGCCATCTTACTTCTGCCGATCTTAGCATAGGGAGAGGTTGCTGATTCTGTAGGGAGAGCGTTAGGCAGGGAAGAAGAAAAAAAAACTGCTTCTGCTGCTAGCGATTTTGCCTGTACAACACACCAGTCACTGTGTGTGCAGTGCAAGGGGAGGCTATATTGTGGTGGATCAGCGGTGTTGGTTGTTAGGCTGCCTTCTAAGGCTTCCTGACAGCTGCATTGCTGTTTACCCACTGCTCTGCAAACTGCTTTTTTAAAAGCAATCCCAATTTTTTTTTTGTCCTGCTGAGGTACTGAGCGTGCATTTTTTCACACCATACAGCGTCAGTGGGCCTCACACAATCCAAAAGTGTCCAGTGTCCACTAGTGTCTGCAGAAATTCAAAATCTCCCTTATCCTGTAGTCACTTTTTTCACACCTGTGCCATCGAGCCTGTGACATAGCGCTCTGATATTCAGTGAGCCTCACACAATCCAAAAGTGTCCAGTGTCCACTAGTGTGTGCAGAAATTCAAAATCTCCCTTATCATGTAGTCACTTTTTTCACACCTGTGCCATCGAGCCTGTGACTTAGCGCTCTGATATTGAGTGGGCCTCACACAATCCAAAAGTGTCCAGTGTCCACTAGTGTGTGCAGAAATTCAAAATCTCCCTTATCCTGTAGTCACTTTTTTCACACCTGTGCCATCGAGCCTGTGACATAGCGCTCTGATATTGAGTGGGCCTCACACAATCCAAAAGTGTCCAGTGTCCACTAGTGTCTGCAGAAATTCAAAATCTCCCTTATCCTGTAGTCACTTTTTTCACACCTGTGCCAGCGAGCCTGTGACATAGCGCTCTGATATTCAGTGGGCCTCACACAATCCAAAAGTGTCCAGTGTCCACTAGTGTGTGCAGAAATTCAAAATCTCCCTTATCCTGTAGTCACTTTTTTCACACCTGTGCCATCGAGCCTGTGACATAGCGCTCTGATATTCAGTGGGCCTCACACAATCCAAAAGTGTCCAGTGTCCACTAGTGTGTGCAGAAATTCAAAATCTCCCTTATCCTGTAGTCACTTTTTTCACACCTGTGCCATCGAGTCTGTGACATAGCGCTCTGATATTCAGTGGGCCTCACACAATCCAAAAGTGTCCAGTGTCCACTAGTGTGTGCAGAAATTCAAAATCTCCATTATCCTCTAGTCACTTTTTTCACACCTGTGCCATCGAGCCTGTGACATAGCGCTCTGATATTCAGTGGGCCTCACACAATGCAAAAGTGTCCAGTGTCCACTAGTGTGTGCAGAAATTCAAAATGTCCCTTATCCTGTAGTCACTTTTTTCACACCTGTGCCATCGAGCCTGTGACATAGCGCTCTGATATTCAGTGGGCCTCACACAATCCAAAAGTGTCCAGTGTCCACTAGTGTGTGAAGAAATTCAAAATGTCCCTTATCCTGTAGTCACTTTTTTCACACCTGTGCCATCGAGCCTGTGACATAGCGCTCTGATATTCAGTGGGCCTCACACAATCCAAAAGTGTCCAGTGTCCACTAGTGTGTGCAGAAATTCAAAATCTCCCTTATCCTGTAGTCACTTTTTTCACACCTGTGCCATCGAGCCTGTGACATAGCGCTCTGATATTCAGTGGGCCTCACACAATCCAAAAGTGTCCAGTGTCCACAAGTGTCTGCAGAAATTCAAAATCTCCCCTGTCCTATAGACACCTTGTACCTTGTTTTACATTACTATATAGTTTGTTGGATTTTGTCTACATTTCTACCAAAAATGAGGAAGGCTGGTGGAAGAGGCCGTGGAATTG
Organism: Dendrobates tinctorius; assembly: GCF_039654945.1. Classification (NCBI taxonomy): domain Eukaryota; kingdom Metazoa; phylum Chordata; class Amphibia; order Anura; family Dendrobatidae; genus Dendrobates; species Dendrobates tinctorius. The sequence continues at coordinate 59,721,499 of NW_027361707.1, read as the reverse complement.
GGTGGGGGTTGGCAGCTGGTTATGATGGTGTTGGTGGTGGATCTGATGGTAGTGGCAAAAGCAAAATAGGACCGAATGCAGGAGGTGTTGAGCCTGCATCATCGTCTGGCTCCACAAGGCCTCAAAGGCTTAGTTTTCTAGAAGTTGGCAAACCGCTTTTAAAGCCTGAGCTTCAGGAAAAAGTTTTGTCTTACATTGCTGACTCAGCCTCCAGCTCTATCGCCTTCTCTTCTGAAGTTGTAAAAAATAAAAGCACTGAGTCGTCATTGGAGGCTCATGTTCATGAACCACACCTTTCCTTGTGTCCTTCACCCCAACCAAGATTGAAGGATGACGCAGGCCATACTACTGATTACTCCATGGAGATGTTTTCACATACCATGCCTGGATTATCAAGTGAAATGGTGAATTACCCTGGCCAAGATGAATCTGACATGGAGTGCACTGATGCACAGCCGCTGATAGATGATTCTGCTGGTACATTCACTCAGAGCACTACATTGTCCTCGCAGTGTACAGAGCCAGATTCTGACCCTGATGAGACTCAGGTGCCCCTTCCCGCACACTATACCACCATACACGGTGACACAGAGGAAGGTGCACATGACATTGAAGAGGAGGTGATGGATGACCCAGTTGTTGACCCAGATTGGCATCCATTGGGGAAAGAGGGTGCTGCTTCCAATAGCTCAGATGAGGAGGAGCATCCACAGCAGACATCGACATCGCAACAGCTGTTATCTGGCAGGCCCGGAGCACTCCAAAGACAGGTTCCAAAAATCAAAAGAGTTGCTGGACAGCTTGTCCAGACGGTCAAAAGATCACAGCGTGCTAGGCCGCAAAATGTCTGCCAAAGTAGGAAGAGTGCAGTGTGGCACTTTTTTGAACAAAATCCTCATGATCAGGCCAAGGTTATCTGTAAGAAGTGTGCAAAGACCTTTAGCCGAGGGAAAAATCTGAAAAATTTGAATACCAGTTGCATGCTTAGGCTACTTTCACACATCAGGTTTTCGGCGTCAGGCGCGATCCGGCGTCGTGCCGAAGCGCCGGTTCCGGCAAATATTTCATAAAACCGGATGTGACGGATCCGTTTTTCTGCCGGATCCGTCTTGTTCTTGACAGACAAAACCGGATCCGTCTCATCCGGTTCATCCGTTTTTCGATCCGTTTTTCGACGGATTACGCTGGATCCGGTTTTTAAAAACACCCCTTGTGGCCTTCCGAACGGGATTGGCTACTGGAAAACTATATATAGCATGTTCCTACAGCCCTTCTTTGACAGGTTGTAGAGGAGAAAGTGCAGGTTGGAGAGAAGAGCAAGTTACTGGCGAAGATGGATGTTGTCATTGGAAATATTTTGAAGAATTTGGCGGATTTTACAGCGGAGGCGAATCGTTTGAGGGTGATTGTTCTGGAGAAGGAGAGAGCGAGACAGCAGTGCATCAGGCATCGTAGATGACGTTTGTGGATCCACCCCATCACAGCCAAGAGAATGACGCGTGGGGTCTATTCTACACTGTGCATGGACCTTCGACGAAACCCGGATAAATTTTTTGGATATGTTCGGATGAAAATGGAGAATTTTGATTACTTGGTGGAGCGCATTGCACACCTCATAAGAAAAGCAGACACCTATTGCCGCTTCTCTGTTTCACCCGCAGAGCGTCTGATGGTGACTTTAAGGTAAGCCACATTTATTGGATATGCTCGCATCAGATCACACTTTCACTGCAATCTTTTGGTGGTAGTTTGTATCTCCAAGTGTTATAGCTGAGTTTTGGTATGTAATGCTGTGATTTAAAACTAATTGATTGCTTTTTAATTCCCCACAGATTTCTTGCAACTGGAGAATCCCTTTCGTCACTGCATTTCCAGTACAGACTCGGGATTTCCACCATATCTGGAATAGTGAAGTACACATGCCGTGCACTGTGGGACTCCTTAGCTGAAGAGTTTTTACCAGAGCCCACAACAGAGAGGTGGATTGAAATTTCAGAAAAGTTTCAACAGATATGTCAGTTACCCAACTGCTTGGGCGCTGTGGACGGGAAACATATCCGCATTGTAAAGCCAGCCGGATCGGGATCGGAATATTTCAATTACAATAAATATTTTTCAATTGTCCTCATGGCCATCGCTGACGCGGAATATAAATTTATCGCTGTGGATATTGGGGCCTATGGCCGCTCCAATGACTCTCAAGTTTTCAAACTGTCTGCCATGGGGCGTAAACTGTATGGAAACACCTTCCAGTTCCCACCCCCTAGACCGCTGCCGCAAACATCTGGTCCACCTATGCCATTTGTCTGTGTAGGGGATGAAGCCTTCCAGCTGTCAGAACACCTTTTGAAACCGTACGGTAGCAGAGGATTGTCAAGAACAAAACGCATTTTTAATTACCGCCTCACAAGAGCAAGAAGAATGGTTGAATGTACCTTTGGTATTCTGACAGCCAAATGGCGGGTCCTATTGACTGCAATCAACCTCAAGACAGAAACTGTGGACGAGGTGATCAAAGCTTGCATGGTACTCCACAATTTTGTTATCTGCAAGGAACCCATTTCCATTGAGGACACCTCTGAAGAAACCACCTTGCAAGATTACCATGACATTACCACTAGAAGTTCTGTGACGGTTTCAGTAATGAGGGACAATTTTGCACTATACTTTATGTCACCTCAAGGCAGAGTACACTGGTAGGATGACAGAGTGTGAAAGATTTGTGCCCTTAACCAAAATTGTGTACCTTCTGTACCAACAGTATATACCTTTGCCAACCAAAGTTGGCTATCTTGTCATGGTCTTACTATTTTTAGCTTTAGGCCACAGGTGTGTACCTGGTTGTGTTTTATGCAAAGTATTTCACCTTTTAACAAAAGTTGTGTACATTGTTAGGAAATCACCAACAATAAACACAACTTTTTAGGTGAAATACTTTGCTTCAAACACAAACAGGAACACAACTGTGGCAAAAAGCTAAAATTTACCCACAGTTATATACCTAGTTTTGAATACCATTTTACCTTTTAAAAACCCTGTATTTAACCTTTTTGGCCGCAGAAAGAAATGACAGACAACCAGTGTAAAATAATTTAACTTTTATTGAAAAATGTTTTTTTTTGTAAACTGTTTTTAAATTTTAATAAACTTTTTTAATAAAGCTTTGAAACCATAAAACTGGTCATTTTTATTAAAATACACACATATTATAAATCTGTGTAGTGTGGGGTGGAAATACTGCTGTAGGGGCTGCGGGACACTTCGACACTGGGAGTGTGGAGAGAGGACTGGGATCGTGGTGGGGAAGGAACAGTTAGAGGTGAAGGTGTGGAAAATCTACAGAATGGGTGGACATGTGGGAGGCAGAAGAGGTGGTGGGCGGTGGAGTGGAGGGTTGGGCAGGGACTGTAGGAGCAGATGATGTTGATGGCAAGTTGTATGGGGAAGGAGTTTGGTATGGGGCAGGTTGCTGGAAGTGGGGAGATGTCTGGTACTGGGGAGGTTGCTGGTACTGGGGAGGTTGCTGGTACTGGGGAGGTTGCTGGTACTGGGGAGGTGGATGGAACTACTGGGGTGGGAAGAGGAGGTTGGGAGGTAACGTGCTGGAGAGCACCATGGCATGAATGCATTACATGCATCTGCTGGGTAGGACATAGCGTTTCCTTGCGCTCCACAACAGACCTGAAAAAGGTGTGGTTTGGCGAAGATCTTGCTTCTGAATGCATGGTTTGCAGAAGTGTCTTCACCTCCAGAATGCTGGAGTTGATCTGCTGAAAGCCTGCGGAGATTTGCTCTGACAAGACTTTTAGACAGTTCTGGAAAGATGCACTCAGATGCCAGAACTCTGGCGCATAAGTCTTTTCCTGACCCCTCTGCCGCTGCCGCCCAGTACCCGCAGGTGTACTAGAGGTGGCAGGGGCAGAAGGGTGGGGTAAAGGGAAAGCGATCTCCTCACCAGCAGCTTCATGTAATGTAGGCGGCCACGATGCTCCTGTGCTGGTGGATGGGACAGAGGGGTCGAATGTGTGGGAAGGCTGTGAAGGTGCAGATGTACCTGGGCGGTTGAAGTGTCCCTCGGTGCCGGTCTCCTCAGGGATCGCCTCAGAAGGGTCCAACTGTGCAGGCTCCCGAGTGCTGCTCACCGTGCTGTGGAATAAAGAGAAAAAAAAACAATTAAAATAGTGACATGGTATGGCCCTGGCTGAAAAAAAAAAGTTACATCTAAACATTTTTTTCCACATGTGGTGTGTAATATTTACCTTCTGGTGACCATTGTTTCCCGGAGGAACGACAGGGCTTGTGCGTACTTGTACTTGCTCCTGCGTCCTCCAGATCCACTCAGGGCCCGCATCTCTTTATTGAACTCCTTCTTGAAACGATCCCTCACAGACCGCCACCGCTTCACAATTCTGTCCCCTGAAACGAGAAAGGAGTGGTTAGTATGCAACATCAGTGTTTCCCAAACTCCAGTCCTCATGGTCCCCAGGGGTCATGTTTTCAGGATTTCCATAGTAAATAGAAATCCTGAACACATGATCCGTGGGGACCACGAGGACTGTTGTTCGGGAAACACTGGTTTACATCAAGCAACCGGTACTGTATATACTTACGCTCTTTAATCTGGGCACGAGCATCGAGGTCCTCCCAGCGGTCCACAAGGAGCGAACAGATTTCCTCCCAGAGTCGTCGGGTAGCGATCAGGTCAGCGTGGCGGCGGTCAACCATATTCCAGAGCGGCTCCCTTTCTCTGACGAGATCGATGAGGTGGTCCACATCGATTCCTCCATCCTCACCGTCAGAGTCGGGAGCACGCTGTGAAGGCTGTTAAAGAAAAAGTCAAAAATAACATAATTAGGCTCCACAAAAGAAATGAAATAAAAAGTGCAAAAAAACAAAGCAAAAATATTTATACTTACACGCTGGTGACCGCCGCGTTGCTGTCGCCGACGACCCTGGGAGGCACTGCGAGGACCTCTTGGCCGAGCACCAGATTGGGAAGACTAGAGAAGAAAACAAAAATGTTATGTCTTTGGATGTAGGCATTTGTTTGCTGTGTGTGGTCTGCAGAACATTGTTTTCTATGTGTTGTGTGTAGTGTGATGTTGTGTTTCTGCGTTTGATGCAAAAAACTTACCAATTGTGAGCCCACTCCAGGTGTCTGTCCACCCCTTCCTTCTTCTTCTGGGAGCTCCTCTTCATCTTGTGATTCCTGTTTTGAAATAAAAGGCAATGAATAGACATATATTACAGAGATGATGGATTTTGGAAATAAAAACTTACCGTCAAACGCTGACGATGCGAGGGAGGGCTCCCAGAAGAAGATGTGCTGTCCTGTTGATGGCCAGACTCCATGGCTGTGGGTATTGCTGCTGCTGTTGCTGCTGCCAGTGATGCCATTTCTGCTGCTGCTGCATCTCTTGGGCGGCTGTTGAATAAAGAGAAACAAAGGGCCAATGAATATCTTGATATTCCATGGCCCTAGTTTGGAGGAATGGGGGATTTGATAATTACCGTCTCTCATCTGCTGCTGGCTCCCCTCCCGTTGTTCAGCATGCTGCTCCATTTGGGGTGGTGGTGGTGCTGATGGTGCTGCTGCAGTGGTCTCCTGCCTTCTCCTGTGCCTGGTTGCTGTCTTGGGTGGCATGTTAGGTGTGGCTAAGGGTAACACTGTCTGCTTTTATATATGTGTCTTGTGGGCAGAGCTACTGAGCATGCTCAGACCAAAAAAACCGGATCCGGCCACCGGATCCGGCTTTCGCTGGATCAGGCGCATTGCAGCGTTCATAGGCTTTCATTGTGTGAAAAAGCTGGACGCGCCGGATCCGGCGTGTCCGGCTTTTTCGCCGGAGACAAAAAACGTTACAGTAGCCGTTTTTTCCAGACGCCGGATTGAGACACATTGCCGGATCCGGCGAAAACCGGATGAAACGCATGGCCATCCGGCGCGATCCGGCGCAAATGCAAGTCAATGGGGGGGAAACCGGATCCGGCATTGCATTTCGCCGGATCCGGTTTTTGTCAAAAGCGCCGGATCGCGCCTGACGGCGAAAACCTGATGTGTGAAAGAGACCTAAGACATTTAACCAGCATGCACTTGCAAGCGTGGACACAACACCAAACCTCAAGTGCCACATGTGCAACTGATCACAAAGAAGGTAGTCAACAACGCTACATTGTTTCCCCCACTGTAAGCCCACCGGTTAGCACAGCAGCAAATGTTGAGGTGTCGTTGCAAGGCCACAGCAGTCAGGGAATCCCACTGTTATATCAACGAAAGACTGATTCTAGGCCATCAGAAAGAACACCAACTCCATCACCATCATCAACCCTCTCTCAGTCCGCCCTGTCTACCGCTACTTCCACCATATGCAGCTCTCAAGTCCAGCTCACCCTCCCAGACACTATGAGTAGGTCAAGAAAGTACTCAGTCTCTCATCCGCGTACACTGGGTTTGAACGCCCACATTGCCAAACTAATCTCGTTTGAGATGATGCCCTATCGGTTGGTGGAAAGCGCAGTACCACGCTATGACCTACCCAGTCGCCACTTCTTCTCTCGCAAAGCCATCCCAGCCCTCCACCATCATGTAGAAGACCGCATTGTCCATGCACTCAAGCAGTCAGTGAGTGGAAAGGTGCACCTCACAACTGATGCATGGTCCAGTCGGCATGGCCAGGGCCGTTACGTGTCCATCACTGCGCACTGGGTTTATGTGGTGGATGCAGGGTCCACAGGGGACAGCGGTGGTGGGACAGTGCTGCCTAGCCCACGGTATAGGAAACAGTTGGCTGTAGGCATTCGACCCTCCTCCTCCTCCTCCTCCAGAAGCGCAGTCGTACGAGCACTCCATCTGCAGCTGCCACTGTTGCACACGAGGTGTCCCCCTATTGAGCAGCTAGTGGAAAGCGTCAGCAGGCTGTGTTGCAGATGATGTGTTTGGGCGACAGACACACCGCCGAGGTGCTGGCCGAGTACTTGAAGCGACAAACTGAGTCATGGCTTTACACGTGCCACGCCAATTCTTTGGAATGCACTTCCCAGGTCAATACGATTAGTCGCCAATCCCCACAATTTTAAGCGTGCCCTGAAAACGCATTTATTCAAACTGGCCTATCGCCTCAACACATTAACCTAATCTATCCCTGTGTGGCACAGCCAAAAGTTTTACCATAACCAGATTTCCTGCATCATGTTCCCACATACTTTTTGCATACATTAGCCCTCTGTGTCTGTACTGTCACACACTTTATGGCTGGTTCATACAATCAGGGCAACTGTTACCACCCACCTTTCGTGTCTACCTCTTTCCTCATAGACTGTAAGCTTGCGAGCAGGGCCCTCATTCCTCTTGGTATTTGTTATAATCTACTGTATGTGATTATTGTTATGCTGTAATGTCTATTGTCTGTACAAATCCCCTCTGAAATGTAAAGTGCTGCGGAATATGTCAGCGCTATAAAAATAAAATTTATTATTATTATTATTATTATTAATATTATGGCTGGGCAGTGTACATCTTGAGGCAGGCAAGGTAGTTAGTGATAACGGCCGTAATTTTGTGGCAGCCATAGCCCTTTCAAAACTCAGCCACATACCTTGCTTGGCTCACACCTTGAACCTGGTGGTGCAGTGCTTCCTCAAAAATTATCCGGAGTTAACAGCCCTGCTCCAGAAGGTGTGAAGACTGTGCGCGCACATCCGCCGGTCGCCTGTACACTCCGTTCGTATGCAGAAGCTGCAGCGATTGCTCCACCTTCCCAACCACCGCCTCATTATCGACATTGCAACAAGGTGGAACTCCACCCTGCACATGGTGGAGCGGCTGTGCGAGCAGAGGCAGGCCATAATGCATTTGTGGGAGGATACACGGCCAGGCACTTTGAGAGCAGACATGGAGTTGACAGGTGTGCAGTGGTCGAAGCTGAAAGACCTCTGTAAAGTCCTTCAGTGTTTTTGAGGAATGCACATGGCTGGTAAGCGCAGACGACGCCATCCTAAGCATGAGCATCCCACTTATGCGTCTGCTCATGCAAACTTTGACGCACCTTAAGGAGCAGGCGTCTGCAGCCAATGTTGATGAGGAGGAAGAGGAGGAGGGAATCCTTGATGACATTCAGCCATTGTCTGCTCAAGGACCTCTCCTGGACGAGGTGGAGGAAGAAGAGGAGGAGGAGGATGATGATGGGGATGATTACTTAGGGGAGGAGGATGCATCTCGTGGGGCAAGTGAAAATGTTGGCGTGGCAAGGTCTGGTACAGGGTTTGTGCGTGACTGGAGGGATGTGGATTTGCCAGAAAGTGCTCCTCCACCCAGCACTCGCAGTGCATCATTGACACCGGGAACATTGGCCCACATGTCAGATTATGCCTTGCAGATCCTAAAAAGGGACCCCCGCATTGCCAAAATGATGAACGATGACGACTACTGGTTGGCCAGCATCCTGAATCCACGCTATAAAGGCAAATTACAAAATATCATGCCACAGGACAACCTTGACCTAATATTGGCTAATAAACAAGCAACTCTGGTAAATTGGTTGCTTGAGGCATTCCCAGCACACAGCAGCGGTGATGGTTCTCACACGAGCCGTACGGGCCGGGGGCAGCTTGGCAGAGGTGTTCATGGTGCACACAGCAGAAGCGGCGTTGGAGACAGGGGTTTCATGACAATGTTGTGGACTGATTTTTCAAGTACCGCTCACACAACTGGTAATACTGCATCGATGGAAAGTGACAGGAGACAGCAGTTGTCAACTATGGTTACAAACTACTTTTCCTCCCATATCGATGTTCTCCCACACAGGTCATTCCCCTTTGACTATTGGGCCGCTAAACTGGACACCTGGCCTGAATTGGCACAATATGCCTTACAGGAACTCGCTTGCCCAGCTGCAAGTGTGCTATCGGAAAGAGTCTTCAGTGCAGCTGGATCAATCCTGACAGAAAAAAGGACCCGTCTGTCAACCCAAAATGTGGATGATCTAACCTTCATTAAAATGAACCATGCATGGGTTTCCAAGGATTTTGTCCCACCTTCCCCTGATGACACATAGGGTGACAGAAAAATGGCTTGCTTTGGTCCACCTCTTCCTGGGACTTGACCTAGTTCGCCTTTTGCATCAGCTGAATGTCCAACATCAACATATGCCACTTTCTAAAACTCCCTAACTGTGCTGCCTCCCCCCCATGGCCGGGGTCACCACCTAGCGCACGACACCGTGCGAGTGCCGTTGCCCTGGACAGGTGGGTAGGCTGACTCTTGGGCGCGTGCACTGGCACAGGGTCCCTCATGGTGCAATCAAGTGTCTCTGATGGTGGTGGTGCACACCCGCCGTCAGACACACCACCGTACTATGAGGGGCCCAGTGCCAGTACCGACGCCCACAAGTGGGCCCCCCTTGCTTGGGCAGGGCCCCAGCATTGCAATCTTTACCTCTCCCTGCTCCTCCGCTGTGTAGTCTGGGCCGTCAAATCCATACTGTGCCTAACACCGTCTGAGCCTGCCTCCTGATGTATAGACATATATTTTGAATGTGTACGCTATCCATACATGTTATCCGGGGATACGGTACCCTTTCTCACCTTTGTGCAATCACGTGCAATCCATACTGGGCCTAACACCGTCTGAGCCTGCCTCCTGATGTATAGACATATATTTTGAATGTGAACGCTATCCATACATGTTATCCGGGGATACGGTACCCTTTCTCACCTTTGTGCAATCACGTGCAATCCATACTGGGCCTAACACCGTCTGAGCCTGCCTCCTGATGTATAGACATATATTTTGAATGTGTACGCTATCCATCCATGTTATCCGGGGATACGTTACCCTTTCTCACCTTTGTGCAATCACGTGCAATCCATACTGGGCCTAACACCGTCTGAGCCTGCCTCCTGAGACATATATTTTGAATGTGTACGCTATCCATACATGTTATCCGGGGATACGGTACCCTTTCTCACCTATGTGCAATCACGTGCAATCCATACTGGGCCTAACACCGTCTGAGCCTGCCTCCTGATGTATAGACATATATTTTGAATGTGTACGCTATCCATATATGTTATCCGGGGATATGGTACCCTTTCTCACCTTTGTGCAATCACGTGCAAGCCATATTGGGCCTAACACCGTCTGAGCCTGCCTCCTGATGTATTGACATATATTTTGAATGTGTACCCTATCCATACATGTTATCCGGGGATATGGTACCCTTTCTCACCTTTGTGCAATCACGTGTAATCCATACTGGGCGGAGGAACGACTGGCGAGCTGTTAAGCAAGCTACAGCACCTGTGGTTTGCACACGTAAGTTTTTCATTTTTTCAGGAATGACGGTTAGGCCTAATTCCGGAACTGCGGTTGACCTGCACTTACTGGGAAATCATCGTTCGCGGGTAATAATTGTAATCAGTGATCCCCATCACTAACGTTGTTCAGCGGGTTATCTGCACCTGTAAGCGACAAACGCTGGCCTTTTCAGTGTAGCGCACATGCAGCCACGGACATGTAAGGGCATGACACACCAGTTATTGGCCAATCTCATGTGCCAGAGCCTCACGTGTCCCTCTAGTAAGCCGGACTCGGACCACGGGGCATGACGGAGTCTCGTTCGTTAACGGAATTAAGCTTGCAATGTGTGCATCTGTTCTGTAGCTGGCATGGTTGAGTTTTATCAGGTGGAGTCGAATTTAACCGTAGGCTCCACTCCTGGTGGTGCCCTTCTGGACATTCCTTTAAGGTTCAGCTTTGCAACCATACTTCCCACGTAAAACAAACACTTTGCCTTCATGAACGCTGTTTGGAGGGTCATGACTCGTGGGAATAACGCCGCCCAATCAGTTAACCTGCTAGAGAGATCCTTCGTTGCTCCCAAGCATGACATCACACTCCCTAGGAGGAAGGTAATGCCACTGTGGCGACCGTACTCCTGGGGGCGACACAAGTGCACTGATGCCCAGCCACTGCTCGATGAATCTGCTGGTACATTGACCCAGACCACTACATTCCCCTCGCACGCTACACGGCCTGAATCTGACCCTGATGAAACTCAGGTTACCCTTCCCATATACAGTTCCATCTTACACGGTGACAAAGAGGAAGCTGCAGATGAAAGTGCAGGTTCGGCCCACCCGCCATCAGACACACCACCGTACTATCAGGGGCCCTGTGCCAGTGCCATCGCCAATGAGTGGGCCCCCCCTGCTTGCTCAGGATCACAGCACTTGCAAGGTTATAATACTGTGCAGTGAGATGGAAGATGGGGACGACGAGGAGTCCAGACTAGTACAGGGATTCCCTAGCGAGGAGACTTATTTGATTGTTTTCAATGTTGGGACAGCAATTTTTGGGGAGCACTATACTCTGGAGAATGATAGATGGGGCCCACCATACACTGGAACATTCCAAAGGTGGACATCAGACACTGGAGCAGCATTTACAGGGCCCATTATACACTAGAGCATTAGAAATGGGGCCCATTATGTTTGGAGCATTATTTGGGCCCATAAGACAGTGGAGCTTCATCCATGGGGACCAACATATACTGTAGCATTATGTGGAGCTCATCATATACTGTTTCAAACATTATATGGGACCAATGATTCTGTATGGAGAAATAGATGGGCCTCGTCATGAGATGTAAAAACTGACGTATTTTTCATTGTACTATACCGCTATTTCTCTGCCGTATCGGAGCATGATGAGTTGTGGTATGTGTTAAAGGGGCGCTCTTTCGCCCAGGGCACATGAAAACCTGGAGCCAGCCCTACCCCCCACAACTTTAGCCAAATAACCCCCATTTTTCAGTGCGTAACTTGTATTATGAAGTTAATTAAGGTTGACAAGCTTAAGTAAGAAGAATTAATGCTTTTGGCATTCAAATGGGCACTGTAGGTGTGTTTCCTGTCCTCCTCTCACTGCCGACTTTTATTCCCCATTGACTTACATTGGGTTTCGTGTTTCGGGACGACCCCGACTTTTCCCTATAATCGGACGATCTTGCTCGACCCGACTTTTGGAAAAGTCGGGTTTCACGAAACGAAACTCGACCCTAAAAAACCAAAAGTCGCTCAACTCTATCAACTACATTTTCAAAATAGTTAAGTTCAAAAAATTTTTATTGATTCAATTAGCCATCCTTATAGTTTAACATGGTTTTTGTCACATTACATTACAGTTGCATCTAATACTCCAAAAAAAGTAATATTTTTTAATTTTTTTAATGGATTCAATTAGCTATCCATGCAGTTTAATGTCCTTTGTATAAAATTATTATGGGTTTAAATTTTTAAAAACTCCTCTTCCTGGTATTTCACAAAATATTTTTATACAAAAATTTACTAATATCATATATACCGTAGGAACTGCTTTGTGTGAAACCTTGTTGGTTTGAAATAAAAACCTAAATTGGCTTGCTACAGGTGTAGAATTTTGGTTGTTAAAAAATTGACTATATTCATCTACACTGTAGAAATTGGATTGTGTGAACTTTCATTGGTTTGAAATAAAACCAAAAATTGTTCTGCTACAGGTGTATCAATTTGGCTCCTCGGTACTCAGTCTCTAGTCACAAATATTTCTCCCATTATGGTATCCCTGCCTTTTACCAGTACATGTCCAAGAACAGCACCCATGCCCCTGCTAACGCGGTCACTGGAATTGTCCACCTAATGACCAACCCATAGGCAAGAGCTTGTGGCCATAGATGTTACATTTCCCTAATGGCACACTACGTGAACATTGTGGAGACAGGTTTGGAGTCCCACCCTGGCACAGCTCATGAGCTATCAATGTCGAGGATTGCTCACTTTACTTCTATCAGGTTTTCCTTCACCTCCTTCAAACGTTCCTGCACCTCCTCACCTTCTATCGCCGATGTGCTACCTCAGAGCACATCATCCACTTCATCTGGAAGCTGGAAGCTATGTAGAACTGGCTCAGTGAAGAGGTAACAGCCTCTGCTGAGCTAATTTGTCTAGGAGTCAAACCGCACACCGCGGCAGAATAATTGAAAGGAATAACAGACCAGACAGATCGCTGGCTCTCACCGCTGAAACCACAACCAGCCATGGTCGTGTGTGATAATTGGCATAACCTGATGGCAGCTGTGAAGCTTGATAAGCTCAAACATGTACTATGCTTGGGCCACATGCTCAAATTGGTAGTTCAGCGGTTTCTGAAACATATTCAGATTTTCTTGAGCTTGTAGTCAAGGTTTGCCTTGGCAGCGGCCATTTCTGTAAGTCAGCTATAGCTGACATTGCTCTAGCAGCGCTGTAGCAGTGCATACAAGTGCCAGCTCACCGACTGTTGGGCAACATGACTACTCACTGGAACTCCATACTGCACATGCTGGAAAGGCTCTGTGAGCAGCAGAGGCAAGTTGTGGATTACTTGCACCAATACGCCCATTGATATTCTAGTCAGCCTCTGCACATAGCAACTGAAGAATATGCATTGATGTCTGCCATTTGAGCTGTTCTCCGAGACATTGAGGACTCCACAAAAATGGTGAGTGACAATGAGGCCATCATCAGTGCAACAATTCCGCTTCTGTGCCTACTTAAACAGTCGCTGCTGGAAATTAAACATGAAGCTTTGCATGCAAACCATGTGGAGACAGAGGAAGAGATGAGACAGGGAGATGCTAGCCAACCCAGCCTCATCTCATCTGCTCAGCGCAGATTGGGTAGCAATGAGGCGGTGGCTGATGGAAACTTTTTTTTAAACATGGTCAAACAATACCTGGCTGACAAAACCAGTGTATTACTTAATTCCTCTGCAACCTTCAGCTATTGGGTCTCAAAGCTGGACACCTGGCATGAGTTGTCCCTCTAAGCCTTCGGAGCTGTTGTGCTGTCCTGCCACTAGCATCTTGTATGAGCAATTTTTTAGTGCCACTAGGGGGGTCATAACAGACAGGTGCTTTTGCTTGTCAACAGAAAGTTTTGACAGTCTCATTCTGATTGATAGCAAAAAACAAATCTTAAATTAGACCAGACATGTCCAGACCACCAGATGACAGCAGCACATAAAGTGCTTTTAATGTTCAATATTTGAATGAGACAATAATAATCTTAATAATCTTTATTTTTATATAGCGCTAACATATTCTGCAGCACTTTACAGTTTGCACACACTTTCATCACTGTCCCCAATGGGGCTCACAATCTAAATTCCCTATCAGTATGTCTTTGGAATGTGGGAGGAAAAAAGGGGGGTTAGGAAGCACCACTAAAGGGCAAAAAAGCAATCAATTTATAAAAATATATATGGGGTGCTCCACAATGCACAGGTAAGGACAATGATCAAAAAAGGAGAAAAGAGAACCCAGCATATGAGGCGCACACCCAGGACAATAAAGATATGTAAGTAAACATATATAAATTTTATTGAAAAGACAGAAAAAATGCACACAATAAAACATTTAAAAGGTAAAACACCCCCCAATTGCCCCAAATGGATCTAACAATAGATGCTAGTTGATAGAAACCACATGATTAAACATGCAACATGCTAGCCTAAATGTATATGATATTACATAAGTCATGACCCACCGACTGCAAATATGGGTGTCCCCAGAAAGACGATGACACACAGACACTCACTCCAAGCAGCCTTAAGAAAAGCCAGGGAGCACTGTAAGTAGCCCTGTAAGGGAGGGAGCAAAGTGACCATCCACTATAAGGATAGGGAGAGTACCACACAGACACTTACTCCAAAAGGCCTCATAAAGACCAAAGGGCACTGTAAGTAGCACTATGAGAGAGGGAGCAAAGAATCAGACCACTTATAAAAAAGGCAGGCTGGACTGAAGGATGGTGCAATAGGCAAAGAATATATACAGTATGTGCAAAAGTATACAGATAAAGAGAGTGATGTGATAATAAAATCACCCTATAGAGCAGTCCAGCATGGAGCGTCAGAGGTCAGGTCATCAGGGAAGGAAGGTCCCAGGACAAGGCAGTGTGGGGAGCCCCACGCGTATCGCTGCTGAGTGCAGCTTCATCAGGGGAAGTCAGACAAATACCGGACATTCAGTCTTTAAGTAGCGGTCAATCAAGAGAAAAGGAGGGCAAGGTGTGTAAAAACATGAGTGCCATGAGTAACATACCAGTTAGGATTAGCATGTGTGTATATGCAGCTTTAGGTGGTGGGCATGATGAGGAGAAGAAAGTGCTGTGATTGAGTGACGTGTGAGCCATTCAGGAAGAAGAAGGCAGCAAAGAAAAATGAAACTGCCCATGTCAGAGCCCTGACATGTAACAATGATATGCACGCGCGCACTGCAGAGATACATTGTGTAGGCGCGATGAAAGCAGCATGAAGCCAGGTCTGCAGACCATGAAGCAGACATGAAAGCGTCATAGTAAAAACCAGAAAATAGGAGCAGCGTTGTGGTTCTCAGGGCGCTAGAGGGTAGATGTCCATCAATACCACATGAGCGTGAAACATGGAAAAAAATTTTTGTTGGAAACATGGGATAAAACACGAAAGCGCCACGATCAGGGCTAGCGCATAAGGGCAGCAGTATGACGCTCAGGAGACAAAGGTCCATAGATGTCCTAAATAAGGCATAAAGGGGACTAGAGTTGAGCGAAACGGGTCGAAAAATTTCAAAAGTCGCTGACTTTTGGCAAAGTCGGGTTTCATGAAACGAAACCCGACCCTAGGATGAGGTCGGCCACCAGGTCGGCGACTTACACGCCAAAGTCGCGTTTCAAAAGTTTGTTTTGCGCTCTTTTTCAGCCAATCAGGATCCACGGACACTGTGGGCAACGTGATGACATAGGCAGGGGTCACCACCATCTTTCAGAAGGGCATGCAAGTGATTGGCTTGCTTTGGTGGGCGTCACAGGGGGTATAAAAGGGCGTGCACGCCAACCGCCATCTTACTTCTGCCGATCTTAGTATAGGGAGAGGTTGCTGCTGATTCTGTAGGGAGAGCGTTAGGCAGGGAAGAAGACAAAAAAACTGCTTCTGCTGCTAGCGATTTGGCCTGCACAGCACACAAGTCACTGTGTGTGCAGTGTAAGGGGAGGCTATATTGTGGTGTATCAGTGGTGTTGGTTGTTGGGCTGCCTTCTAAGGCTTCCTGACACGCTGGCATTGCTGTTTACCCACTGCTCCGCAAACTGCTTTTTTAAAAGCAATCCAATCTCCCTTATCCTCTAGTGACTTTTGTCACAGCTGTGCCATCGAGCGTGTCACATAGCGCTCAGATATCAGTGGGCCTCACACAATCCACAAGTGTCCAGTGTCCAAAAGTGTGCGCAGAGATTCAAAATCTCCATTATCCTCTCGTCACTTTGGTCACAGGCAGCTGTGCCATCGAGCGTGTCACATAGCGCTCAGATATCAGTGGGCCGCACACAATCCACAAGTGTCCAGTGTCCAAAAGTGTACGCAGAGATTCAAAATCTCCATTATCCTCTCGTCACTTTGGTCACAGGCAGCTGTGCCATCGAGCGTGTCACATAGCGCTCAGATATCAGTGGGCTGCACACAATCCACAAGTGTCCACTTTCCACAAGTGTACGCAGAGATTCAAAATCTCCATTATCCTCTCGTCACTTTGGTCACAGGCAGCTGTGCCATCGAGCGTGTCACATAGCGCTCAGATATCAGTGGGCCGCACACAATCCACAAGTGTCCACTGTCCACAAGTGTACGCAGAGATTCAAAATCTCCATTATCCTCTCGTCACTTTGGTCACAGGCAGTTGTGCCATCGAGCGTGTCTGAGCCTGCCTCCTGATGTATAGACTTATATTTTGAATGTGTACGCTATCCATCCATGTTATCCGGGGATACGTTACCCTTTCTCACCTTTGTGCAATCACGTGCAATCCATACTGGGCCTAACACCGTCTGAGCCTGCCTCCTGAGACATATATTTTGAATGTGTACGCTATCCATACATGTTATCCGAGGATACGGTACCCCTTCTAACCTTTGTGCAATCATGTGCAATCCATACTGGGCCTAACACCGTCTGAGCCTGCCTCCTGAGACATATATTTTGAATGTGTATGATATCCATACATGTTATCCGGGGAAACGGTACCCTTTCTAACCTTTGTGCAATCACGTGCAATCCATACTGGGCCTAACACCGTCTGAGCCTGCCTCCTGAGACATATATTTTGAATGTGTACGCTATCCATACATGTTATCCGGGGAAACGGTACCCTTTCTAACCTTTGTGCAATCACATGCAATCCATACTGGGCCTAACACCGTCTGAGCCTGCCTCCTGAGACATATATTTTGAATGTGTACGCTATCCATACATGTTATCCGGGGATACGGTACCCTTTCTAACCTTTGTGCAATCACGTGCAATCCATACTGGGCCTAACACCGTCTGAGCCTGCCTCCTGATGTATAGACATATATTTTGAATGTGTACGCTATCCATACATGTTATCTGGGGATACGGTACCCTTTCTAACCTTTGTGCAATCACGTGCAATCCATACTGGGCCTAACACCGTCTGAGCCTGCCTCCTGATGTATAGACATATATTTTGAATGTGTACGCTATCCATACATGTTATCCGGGGATACGGTACCCTTTCTAACCTTTGTGCAATCACGTGCAATCCATACTGGGCCTAACACCGTCTGAGCCTGCCTCCTGAGACATATATATTGAATGTGTACGCTATCCATACATGTTATCCGGGGAAACGGTACCCTTTCTAACCTTTGTGCAATCACGTGCAATCCATACTGGGCCTAACACCGTCTGAGCCTGCCTCCTGAGACATATATTTTGAATGTGTACGCTATCCATACATGTTATCCGGGGAAACGGTACCCTTTCTAACCTTTGTGCAATCACGTGCAATCCATACTGGGCCTAACACCGTCTGAGCCTGCCTCCTGATGTATAGACATATATTTTGAATGTGTACGCTATCCATACATGTTATCTGGGGATACGGTACCCTTTCTCACCTTTTTGCAATCACGTGTAATCCATACTGGGCGTGAGAACGGCTGGCGAGCTGTTAAGCAAGCTACAGCACCTGTGGTTTGCACACGTAAGTTTTTCATTTTTTCAGGAATGACGGTTAGGCCTAATTCCGGAACTGCGGTTGACCTGCACTTACTGGGAAATCATTGTTCGCGGGTAATAATTGTAATCAGTGATCCCCATCACTAACGTTGTTCAGCGGGTTATCTGCACCTGTAAGCGACAAACGCTGGCCTTTTCAGTGTAGCGCACATGCAGCCACGGACATTTAAGGGCACGACACACCAGTTATTGGCCAATCTCATGTGCCAGAGCCTCATGTGTCCCTCTAGTAAGCCGGACTCGGACCGCGGGGCATGACGGAGTCTCGTTCGTTAACGGAATTAAGCTTGCAATGTGTGCATCTGTTCTGTAGCTGGCATGGTTGAGGTTTCCCAGGTGGAGTCGAATTTAACCGTAGGCTCCACTCCTGGTGGTGCCCTTCTGGACATTCCTTTAAGGTTCAGCTTTGCAACCATACTGCCCACGTAAAACAAACACTTTGCCTTCATGAACGCTGTTTGGAGGGTCATGACTCGTGGGAATAACGCCGCCCAATCAGTTAACCTGCTAGAGAGATCCTTCGTTGCTCCCAAGCATGACATCACACTCCCTAGGAAGAAGGTAATGCCACTGTGGCGACCGTACTCCTGGGGGCGACACAAGTGCACTGATGCCCAGCCACTGCTCGATGAATCTGCTGGTACATTGACCCAGACCACTACATTCCCCTCGCACGCTACACGACCTGAATCTGACCCTGATGAAACTCAGGTTACCCTTCCCATATACAGTTCCATCTTACACGGTGACAAAGAGGAAGCTGCAGATGAAAGTGCAGGTTCGGCCCACCCGCCATCAGACACACCACCGTACTATCAGGGGCCCTGTGCCAGTGCTGTCGCCAATGAGTGGGCCCACCCTGCTTGCCCAGGATCACAGCACTTGCAAAGTTGAAATACTGTGCAGTGAGATGGAAGATGGGGACGACGAGGAATCCAGACAAGTACAGGGATTCCCTAGTGAGGAGACTTATTTGATTGTTTTCAATGTTGGGACAGCAATTTTTGGGGAGCACTATACTCTGGAGAATGATAGATGGGGCCCACCATACACTGGAACATTCCAAAGGTGGACATCAGACACTGGAGCAGCATTTAAAGGGCCCATTATACACTAGAGCATTAGAAATGGGGCCCATTATGTTTGGAGCATTATTTGGGCCCATAAGACAGTGGAGCTTCATCCATGGGGACCAACATATACTGTAGCATTATGTGGAGCTCATCATATACTGTTTCAAACATTATATGGGACCAATGATTCTGTATGGAGAAATAGATGGGCCTCGTCATGAGATGTAAAAAGCGAGGTATTTTTCATTGTACTATACCGCTATTTCTCTGCCGTATCGGAGCATGATGAGTTGTGGTATGTGTTAAAGGGGCGCTCTTTCGCCCAGGGCACATGAAAACCTGCAGCCAGCCCTACCCCCCCACAATTTTAGCCAAATCACCCCCATTTTTCAGTGCGTAACTTGTATTATGAAGTTAATTAAGGTTGACAAGCTTAAGTAAGAAGAATTGATGCTTTTGGCATTCAAATGGGCACTGTAGGTGTGTTTCCTGTCCTCCTCTCACTGCCGACTTTTATTCCCCATTGACTTACATTGGGTTTCGTGTTTCGGGACGACCCCGACTTTTCCCTATAATCGGACGATCTTGCTCGACCCGACTTTTGGAAAAGTCAGGTTTCACGAAACGAAACGCGACCCTAAAAAACCAAAAGTCGCTCAACTCTAAAGGGGACAAATATCGGGGCACCAGAGTCTTGGAACCAAGAGAGACAGAGCAGAGGAATATGAGACATATATAAGCGCATCTCCATGACAGCACACGTCAGACACAGTAGGAGTGCATGAACAGATTAACCCAATACAGACAGACATGTATAAAGTCAACACCTCAATGCCTTGGAGGTGTTGTGCTATCCTGCCACTCACATCTTGTATGAGCAATTTTTAGTGCCACCAGGGGGGTCAAAACAGACAGGTGCTTTTGCTTGTCAACAAAAAGTTTTGACAGTCTCACTCTGATAACAAAGAACAAAGCTTAAATTAGACCAGACATTTCAAGACCACCAGATGACAGCAGCACATAAAGTGATTTTAATGTTCAATATTTCAATGAGACAATACTAATCTTTATTTTTATATAGCGCTAACATATTCCGCAGCGCTTTACAGTTTGCACACATTATCATCACTGTCCCCGATGGGGCTCACAATCTAAATTCTCTATCAGTATGTCTTTGGAATGTGGGAGGAAACTGGAGTACCCAGAGGAAACCCACGCAAGCACAGGGAGAACATACAAACTCCTTGCAGATGTTGTCCTTGGTGGGATTTTAACCCAGGACTCCAGCGCTGCAAGGCTGCAGTGCTATCCACTGAGCCACCGTGCTGCCAGTTATTGCCTTCTAGGGTCTATGGATGAATGGATGACCCTACTTATATTTTTTCCTGGCTTTGCACTTTGCGACACCATTGTTCTCAGCAGCAATCTGGGAGTCATAGATGTTTCCAGGGGTCTTCCCCATGCTGTTCTCCTTCCATTCAGCTTTTTTTCCATCCAGTTCAACATTTTCACTGCTTCCCAGACCTCCTTGTTGATTTCCCGTTAACTACCATTGCACTCTTCACTCAAAAATAATACCCGAGCATTAGATATTGCTCAGTTCGCGTAAAGAGCATCCAAGCATTTTAATGCTCACTCATCTCTAGTATTTACTATTGGTGTTTCATCAGTAATTTTACTCATAAGAAAAAATAAACTGCAAAGATTCTCCTATCTGTTTCAATGTGAAAAATGTATACCACCTGGATTGCATACTGATGACAATGCCGAAAAGCGTTAGTGCGGAACACAGCAAAATACTTCCGAGACATAGTTTACCGACGCATGCGCACTAATGCTTTTCGACTTTTCCCGCATTTGGGGAAAGCATAATGCGCATGCGCGTGTCAAGATTGCAATGTGCACACGCGTAATACGGAGGCCAAGTACGGAAATTCCCAGAAATAGGGGCGTTGCTTGAGCTCAGCGCGATGGAGGACGGCTGAGCTTTGAGCTCCAATAAGCGACTACAATGTGTAAATACAGAATAAATTTTATTATTAATTACCATTAACAACTCTCCTTAACCTTCCTGGAGCCACTGGACATTAATCTCTGAAGAATTGGTGTTATATCTTTACTGCGCTACAAGCCTGAGGTAAACAGCGGCAGCGGCAACAGCAATGGCGGGAAGAACCTGTTCATAAATGGCAAGAGTCCGGGAGTCCCTTCACAGTGGTATTACGTCACTGTTATATAACCGGAACTAGTCTGGAGCATAGCCCGCGAGAAGAAAGAAGATTCAGCATTTACCGGGATCCAGGCGAGCTAGATAAAATGGCATCAAACAGTCAAAAACTCAAAGGGCAACCCAGTAGAAGTCAAAAAACATGGGGCACTTCCAAAACCAGACGGTTTAGTGACTCTACTAATTTAAATAGTCCTTCTAAATCCAGATCACCAATCAGGAGTAAAAATGATGAAAAATATAAATCTTCAGTAAAATCCTCAAATGTATGCCATGGTAAAATGGCACAAGGGAAGGCGTTACAAAGGGATTTACTCCCTGAACTTCACAATACTCTGAAGCCTAATGTGATTTTTGATAATGGTGTCCAGTATGCTGAATCTGATACAACACCCGAAGACGCTATGGACCTTTCTTAGTCTCACAAATGAAAAAACCTGGGAAGGGGAGACAAGGGTAACGGTATTTCTGTCTTAGATTCAAGCAGCACTTCAGAAGATTTCTCTCTTAATGGGAGTCCTATTAAACCCCTACAAAAAAGGGCGCTCGGTAGCCTGGCTTTCTGAGGGACCCTCAATGGACACAATTAACTATGAAACCTTTTTTGATTCAGAGAGACAGGTATCTGAAGGGGTTCTTGCTAACTTCTGTAAAGCATTAAAAGATTATTTTACACTGGGTTTCGAGGCGCAAAGAAACCTTATACAAGAGGTCAGCGATAAGTTTACGCATAGGTTTGAGGTCAACGAGACTAAAATTACTAAGTTGGAAAACAAAATTGAGACATTAGTCCAGTAAAATTTGGATTTGGGAGAGGAAGTCAAATTTCTCCAATCCAAAATGATGGATCTGGAAGACAGATGCCGTCGAAACAATCTTAAACTTAGGGGTATCCCAGAGACCATATTACAGGATGACCTTTCTAACTATGCCAAAACCTTATTTAAAAAGGCAATCCCCTCATTGTCAGATATCCACTTGACAATTGATAGAATCCACAGGTTACCACGACCAAAAAATATACCCTCAGACAAACCCAGAGATACCTGTAACGGGGTCTACCAAGCTGGGGTACCTCTTTCAGTACCACCCTGTGTTTTCGGAGGTCCGCTCTGCGTTGGCTGGAGTCTCAATGAATGACACTGGCTGGAATTCCTTGGTTACATGGGCGCATATAAAAGATCACTGCTTCTCCATGTATTTCCAGTCTGACAACATTTTACTCACAGGACACAGAATATATCACACAGATACAGAGGGCCGGCCAATGGAAAAGTGGCAGGCCAGACATACATTACAAAAGCCGCAGGTGGCCGGAGCCTGACGATGTTTACTGTGGGAATTACAAAGGTGGGGGGAGGGCGGACAAAAGGAGAATATCGTGTCCCCTCTGCCCAAGGGCGCAGCCTGTGAACTGATGCATTAGGGACAAGCATCTCACATGGAACCTATTATACATACATATAACTGCACAACATATTCTGGGTGCTGAGTGGTTCTGTAACACGTAACACGGCTCCCATTTTCAGCGACGCGATCGGCATACACAGTCTGATCCTCAACGGATCGGCTGGGGATGACCGAAGTTTATGGGGTTGGTACAAGTTCCGTTTGTTGACTTAGTCCATCAGCGTTACCGTTTTGTTTGCCGGGTCTGTGGTGGATGGTGAAGTCAAGAGGTTGTAGGGCTAAACTCCACCGCAGCAATCTGTGTTTGTCTCCGGAGACCCGATTAAGCCAGACTAGGGGATTATGGTCCGTTAGGAGGGAAAACTGTCGTCCATACAAATATGGTTGCAACTTCTTGAGTGCCCATACTACCGCCAGGCACTCCTTCTCAATGGCCTCATAGCTTACTTCACAGGGCAGTAGTTTCCGACTCAGGTAAGCTACCGGGTGTTCATGGCCGTCCGGCCCGACTTGGCTCAGTACTACCCCCAATCCAAACATAGAAGTGTTTGTGTGAACAAGGAAACGTTTAGTTGGATCGGGTGCGGCCAATACAGGGGTAATGGTGAGGGCGTCCTTTAGTTGGCGGAAGGCTTCCTCACACTCTGAGGTCCAGGTTACCTGGTGGGGTTGGTTCTTACAGGTCAGATCAGTGAGGGGCTTGGCTACGCTGCTGTAATTGGGAACGAATTTCCTGTAATACCCCGCTGTCCATAGAAATGCCATGACCTGGGTTTTAGTGCGTGGGATGGGACACTTGACTATGGCCTCAATCTTGGCTGGTTCTGGTCGCTGTTTCCCACTTCCCACCCAATGCCCTAAATACTGAACCTCTGCTTTGCCCACGTGACACTTGTTTGAGATCAGGGTGATTCCGGCCTGGTGGATCCTGTCCAATACTGTCTCTAGGTGATTTAGATGCTCTTCCCATGTTGCACTGTAGATGGCGATGTCGTCCAGGTAGGCACAAGCATAGTCCTGGAGATCATCCAGAAGCCGGTCAGCCAGCCTTTGGAAGGTCACCGGGGCATTCTTCATCCCAAATGGCATAACTCGAAACTGGAATAAGCTGAACGGGGTGACAAATGCCGACTTGGGAATAGCATCAGGACTAAGGGGAATCTGCCAGTAGCCTTTGCATAGATCGATGGTGGTCAAATACTTTGCCCCCGCCAGCCTGTCTAACAACTCATCCACACGCGGCATGGGATATGCATCCATCACTGTTTTCTCATTGAGCCTACGATAATCTACACAAAACTGTGTAGTCCCATCCTTCTTGGGCACTAACACTACGGGGGATGCCCGGGACTATCTGACTCTTCAATGACCCCTAAACGCAGCATCTCTTATATCTCATGTCGCATCCCTTCTTGTACAGACTCAGGGATGCAGAAGGTGTTTTGTCGCAGGGGGGTCTGATCCTGGGACTCAACCTTGTGTTGTGCCAGGCGAGTGTACCCTGGCCTCCCCGAAAACATCCTCTGTCGCTGCCTCAACAACTCCTCCGCCTGCTGTCTCTCCCAGGGGCCTAGGTCTTCACCCAAGTGTACCTGTCCCATGTTTTAGACTGAGTCCTTTCCCCTAAGACATCCGGCAAGGGAAGTCCGGCTAAATCCTCTGCTTCAGGTGCACAGATGGTCACTACCTCTTCAGGGCCCTCCCGGTAGGGCTTCAGCATATTCACGTGGAACATGCGGATAACCCTGGGGTCGTCACAATCGGTGACATTATAGGTTGTGTAGGCTATTTTCCCCACTACCTGGTAGGGCCCCTGCCATGCACCTTGAAACTTATTCTGCTTAGTGGGCTCTAACACCAGGACCTTCTGTCCTATTTCCAAAGTGCGCTCTCTGGCCCTCCGATCGTACCATATGCGCTGGCGCCGCTGGGTCGCCTGCATGTTCTCACGTTCAGCCTGAGTCAGCTCCTGTAGGCGGTCCTGGAATTCCAGCACATAGGGTACAATAGGTACCCCTTCTATGAGGCCCTCCCCTTCCCAGTGTTCCAGCACTAAGTCTAGGGGTCCCCTTACCCGTTTCCCGTATACCAGCTCGAACAGGGAGAACCCCGTGGACTCTTGGGGCACCTCCCGATAGGCAAACAGGAGGTGTGGCAAGAATTTCTCCCAGTCCCTGTATGTCCTGGTAAAAGTCCCAATGAGCTGTTTTAATGTCCCGTTAAAGTGTTCACACAACCCATTGGTTTGCGGGTGGTATGGGGCACTTCTAATGGACTTTACGCCGCACAGCTTCCACAGTTGGTTGGTCACCTGTGCTGTAAACTGGGTACCCTGGTCCGAGATAATCTCCCAGGGAAATCCTACCCGTGAGAACACTTGGAGCAGGGCGGCCGCCACCGTCTCTGCCAGTATGTTAGGTAGCGCAACCGCCTCTGGATACAGTGTGGCATAATCTACCACTGTCAATACATACTTTTTCCCTGACGGGCTGGGTTTGGCTAATGGCCCTATCAGATCGACCGCTACTCGGCTAAATGGTTCCTCCACCATGGGGAGGGGGCGTAATTTGGCCTTGCATCGATCCCCCCTCTTGCCAATGCGCTGGCAACTGTCACAGGTCTGGCAGTATTGACAAACATCATAGGTTACCCCCGGTCAAAAGAAGTTTTGTGTCAGACGATGCCTAGTGTGACTGATGCCGAAGTGCCCAGCTAAGGGTATGTCACGAGAGATTCGCAGTAGCTCCTGCCTATACTTCTTGGGAACTAACAGCTTTCATTTTATAGTGGGGCTCGTCCCTGTGTGGTGCTGCTCTGTGATCCGGTAGAGGAGTCCCTGTTTCCATACAAACTTTTCCCCTTCCAGTACCCCTCTCCCCTCCTGTGCCTTCCCACGATATCCCTCTAATGAATTATCCTCAAGTAACTCCCTCTTAAATTCATCTGGGGTGGCCCAAGAAATGTGTCTGGCTATGGGAATACGTGTAGGGCTGGGATGTCTTACCTGGGCCTCCTCTGAGTGTGATTCCGCCTCCGCAGCTCGAGGTTGTCTCCGGGTGGTCACAGGATAGGTCTCAGCCAGAGGGGCCACCGAGAATGCAGACAACATGGGCCCCAAGTCATTTCCCAGCAAGACGTCTGCAGGCAAATCCTCCATCAAGCCGACCTCAACAAGGCCATCCCCGACTCCCCAGTTCAGGTGAATTCTGGCAGTGGGCAGTCGATGTATGGCTCCCCCTGCTACACGGACTGCCACTGTCCGGTCCATCTCCTCTTAGTCCCTGCATACGTTTCCCATTAACCCACAAGACCTGTCGATGCTGTTGTCGATTATCTGCCCGGGCTGCCTGCACGGGATCTACTTCATGCAGCACTTCCTCCATCTCTTCCACCCCTTGGTTAGTCGTAGCCCCCAATGCTGGGTCAGCTTCACCTTGGTAGCAGTGTACAGCAGCCCTGCTGAAGGTAGCTGTTCCCGCCTTTGGCCACTGGGTATGCTGAGTCCGGTTGGGACATTGTCTTTGCAGGTGGCCCAGCTGACGGCAGGTGTGGCATCGCGCCCCAGGGGGACTGTGGTAGGCCGGGTTTCTAGCTGGTCCCCCTACAATCTTCGGTGGTTTGGAGCCCTCCAGGTCCATGGGCGGGCCCCTAGTGACCATCTTTGATCCGGACAACTGCGGCCTCCTGGCATCATGATGTTCATCGGCCAGATGAGCGGCTTCCTCAAGAGTCGTTGGCCGCCTGTCCCGAAGCCATTCCTGTGTCTCGGGGGTTAGTTCATTAAAGAATCGTTCTAACAAGAAGAGCTGGAGGACATCCTCCTTAGTGGTTGCTTGGCTCCCTTGTACCCACTGTAGCAGTGACCGCTGTAATTTACAGGCCCATTCAGCGTGGCTATTGGTTACATGTTTTATAAGTCCACGGAACTTTTGGCGGAATGCCTCTGGTGTCAGCGCATACCGGGCCAAGGTCACTTCTTTGATTCGCTCATAGTCCATACAGTCCTCATCAGGTACCGTGCGATAGGCGTCCGCTGCCCGGCCTGTCAGCTTGCTGGCCAGAATCTGAACCCATTCCTCCGGCTTCACTTGATGAAGGGCACACTGCCGCTCAAAGTCCTGCAGAAAGCCGTCAATGTCTTCCACTGCTTCCCCCAACTGTCGGAAGGCAATATACTGGATCTTTTTGTGGCTTACTGTTGAAGGTACCTGGTCGAAGGCCAGAGCTCCCCCTGCTCGCTGACTCTCCTCTCTCCGCTCTGCCATCTCCATCTTGGCCAGCTCCACTTTGGTCCGCTCTGCCATCTCCATCTTGGCTAGCTCTATCCTGGTCCGTTCGGCCATCTTTTCCTTCAGATCAGTACGCACATCAACCATCACCTCTCATATCATCTCTACCGCAGGGTTTGGGCCATAGAACGCCAGTCTGTTCTTTACCTCCCTCTGGAATTCGGTCTCCTCCATGTTCACATTGGGGGGCGCTGCACTGTCGTGTTCCATGATGGCTGCTATCAAATTCGCTTATGTTTTGTTGCTGGCGATCAACCCTCGGGCTTGAACCGGATCTTTTAATGTAGTCCTCTTTAACTTCTGGTAGTTGTTTTCCATTCATACCTTTCCTCCTGTAGAAGGGGTATCATATCCCTCCGCTGCCACCAGTGTAACGGGGTCTACCAAGCTGGGGTACCTCTTTCAGTACCACTCCGTGTTTTCGGAGGTCCGCTCTGCGTTGGCTGGAGTCTGAATGAATGACGCTGGCTGGAATTCCTTGGTTACATGGGCGCATATAAAAGATCACTGCTTCTCCATGTATTTCCAGTCTGACAACACTTTACTCACAGGACACAGAATATATCACACAGATACAGAGGGCCGGCCAATAGAAAAGCGGCAGGCCAGACATACATTACAAAGCCACAGGTGGCCGGAGCCTGCCGATGTTTACTGTGGGAATTATAAAGGTGGGGGGAGGGCGGACAAAAGGAGAATATCGTGTCCCCTTTGCCCAAGGGCGCAGCCTGTGAACTGATGCATTAGGGAAATGCATCTCACATGGAACCTATTATACATACATATAACTGCATAACATATTCTGGGTGCTGAGTGGTTCTGTAACACGTAACAATACCATCCTGCGGTTACTATTTTTTGAGACTAAAGAAAAAATGTTAAATTTTTAAGAGATAATCATACTTTCCCAGCCCCCGATGATAACATAAAAGTATTTTCAGACTTTTCGAAGAACACCATGGAAGCCAGAAGATCATTTAGGGAGATAACTTCCAAATTGCGGGACTTAGGACTCACATATAGGTGGGGGTTTCCCACCAAGGTCATAGTTTGGTATAAGGGCAGGAATATCTCTCTGCTTAAACCAGATGAAGGTCAAGATTTTCTAGCATATCTCCAAAAAGACCTTAAGGACAAAGGTTGACATGCTACTTTAATGAATCTTGAGTTCTTGTTATTATTGAAAGTATAGTGGTTGGTCATGCGGGATCTTAGCCACTTTTTTTCCCTGTTTTCTGGAGATAGCCACAATAGGTGTTTCCTTCCAGGAGATCTCCGTTGAGTTGTGTTTCAATTTTTCTAACTTTCAGCGTTTCTACACTTTCTTTTGTTATTTTTCTTTTTTTTCTTTTCTTTCTCTAAGATACCAGACTCCATGGTGTTTATTTTCAAATGGACATTAAAATTTTATCCAACAATGTTGGAGGACTTAACAGTCCTTTTAAAAGACATGTGACAAGGAAAGAAATCAAAAATTACCAGGCAGATGTATCTGCTTACAAGAAATAAGACTGGCCAGAGATAACCACCCTATCTTCCAAAACAAAAATTACTCTAATATATTTAAGGCTCTGAAATTAAACAAGAAAGCAGGAGTAATAACAATTATTAGCAATAAAATATCTTTTAAATTGCATTCTGAAGAAGTAGATGCAGAGGAGGATTCCACATCCTGGTGTGCGATCTCAACGGCAGCACTTTTACAATAGTTAATATCTATGCCCCAAACAGTAAACAGTTGCCTTTTTTCAACAGGCTAATCAAAAAAATTGAAAAGGTCAGAAGGGGAGAGTTGCTGTTGGTGGGAGACTTTAATATGGTGCCCAATAATGATCTGGACGCATCTTCTCAGGCCCGTAAATCATGCCCATTCTTAGACAACTGACTTTCTAACAATGAACTATACGATGTTTTTCGTTGCCTTAATACATCATCCATAGAGTATACTTATTTGTCTGAAGTACAATAATCCTCCTCGAGAATAGATCTTTTTCTCGCCTCATCTTCTCTCTCTCTAAATTTAAGAAAATTGAAATTCTTAATAAAACTTTTTCAGACCACTCACTAATAAGGCCAGAATTTGTCATAGGCCCTCCAATGTCCAATACCTTTCTGTGGAAGACCAATCTTTCTTTGCTTAAAATGCTTAAGCATAGGGAAATTATAGATAAGATGCTTAATAACTATTTTAAAGAAAATGCCACAGAACAGATAGACCCGTTCATTTTGTGGCAGGCCCACAAAGCTGTAATTAGAGGGTGTATTATGCAATTATCGTCTAGAAATAGGAGGGAGAAGAGGGAAAAAATATCACAACTGCAATCCCAAATCAAATTAAAAGAAGAACAGCAAAATAGATTATCAAGTCCATCACATGATACCCATATGGAAATATTGGATTTAAGGCAACAATTGAAAGCACAAGTTATTTCTGATTATGATGCAGCAATAAGAGCTACCAAGGCCACTTATTATATCTCCACAAATAAGCCCACATGTTACACGATGAGAAAATTGCAAAAGGGCCTGTCACACTAAGCGATATCGCTAGAAATATCGCTATAACGTCACTGGTTTTTGTGACGTTATAGCGATATTGCTAGCGATATCGCTATGTCTGATACTTACCTCCGACCGCTCCCCCACTGGTTATCGCTGATCGCGCGAGAACGTCCTGGACCGTTTCTCGTCATCAGCTTCCTGCTGGGCTTCCTGTGGCGCCGACGAGCGACGCGTGGACGCGGGTGGGAGGACGTCAGGATTGCCTCATCTGACAGGTAATAACGACCCCCGACCCCTGCAATGTTGCTGGTGAGATCTGCCTGTGTGGCAGCCCACTAGCGACCACTTAGAGATGCACCAGCGATCCTGACCGCGTCATATCGCTGGTCGGGATCGCTGGTGCATTGCTAAGTGTGACAGTACCTAAAGGGATAGGATTATTAGAAGAATCAACAAGATTCAAAACACAGCAGGACATTTGCAGTCACACCCGCAAGACATTGCGGATGTTTTTGAAGATTTTTTTCAAAGGTTATATAATTTGGATCAGGACCCTGGGAACGATTCCCCTGACCAAACCGCTATAAATTCGTTTTTGTCTGGTCTAAATCTTCCTCGAATAGATAAATCGGATCTAGATATATTGAATAAACCCATTACCACAGAGGAAATTGATAAGACTATTCTAAAACTCAAATCATTAAAATCACCAGGCCCAGATGGGTTCGCCAATGAGTACTATCAACTATTTTGCAAAACCCTTATTTCCCATTTAAAGGTTCTTTACGATCAAGTGGCAATTACTGGTTCTTTTCCAAAAAACATGTTGGAGGCCACAATAATTCTAATACCAAAAGAGAAACGAGAACTAGTGAATGCGAAGGATTTTAGGCCCATCTCCCTAATTAACGGAGATATTAAAATATTTTCTAAAATCTTAGCAGAATGGCTTAAGAATGTTTTACGCAATTTAATCAAAGAGGATCAGGTGGGTTTTATTGTGGGTAGACAAGCAGCAGATGGCACGAGAAGAGTTATTAATTTACTCAACTTGATCAAGAAATCTAGTGTCCCATCACTATTTTTAGCCTTAGACGCCGAAAAGGCGTTTGACAGAGTTAATTGGCTGTACCTTCAAAATATCTTGTGTAAATTTGGCTTTCATGAACACTTTGTTTCTAAAATATTCTCCCTTTATTCTAATCCAAATGCCAAAATCTATGTAAATAACTATTTATCTAAGTCTTTTAACATAGAGAATAGAACTAGACAAGGGTGCACCCTTTCTCCCTTATTAATTGCAAAGGCAATAGAGCCATTGGCAGAAACAATTAGGGCAAATCCCTCAATATCTGGATACAATACCAAAAGTCAGGCCCATAAATTAAGCCTATTTGCGGACAATCTATTTGCATCTCTAACTAACCCAGTTAAATCAGTCAAAGCTTTAATGGAAGCATTAGAACACTTTTCCAGAGTATCCTGTTTTAAAATTAATAAGGGAAAATCTAAAGTAATGCCATTCAATGTTCCGCAAGAGGAAATTAAAGCAGTACTGGCTATGACTAACTTTCAGTTAGAAACTCAAACCTTAACATACCTAGGTATTAACGTTACAAAAAATTTCACGCAAATTATGCCTAACAATATTGAGGGTCTAATAAATACTCTTTCCAAAGATTTTAAACATTTTGATCATCTGAACCTTACTCTTATGGGGTGTATACTGGTGTTAAAATCTATCATACTACCCAAGATACTTTATATTTTCCGCTCTATCCCTCTGAAAATGAATTTAAAGCTCATAAATAAACTGCAAGAATTAATTAAATTATTTGTTTGGGGCAATCAAAAATCAAGAGTAGCGCATACTATTCATTTTAGAAGTAAAAAACATGGAGGTCTGGCGCGACCTAATATTGGGGCCTATTACCAGGCGACCTTGGTTAAGAATAGCCAGCAATGGTTTAAGTCAGGGGAGCAGCCAGCATGGATGGTTCTTGAATTAGCAAGTAGTAATTATAAACCTTTACAAAGCATATTTTTTAGCCATATTTTAGAGCCTATAACTAGACATCACTCTAATCCGATTTTGCACGCCATATTGGATGCCTGGTCGAAATTTTCTAAATTAAAAAGGAAGTAGAATAGAATAATTTCTTTATAAAAAATTCCTCTTAAACTTTTTGATGTAATGTTTCAGTCGCCTATACCTAGTGTCTGGTTCGACTCAAATGTCAAGAAAGTAGGAGATGTTTGGGATGGTGGTAGGGTATCTTCCTTTTCTGAGATCAAGGAGAAATATCATATACCATATGGGGAGTTCATTTCGTATCAGATTTTAAATGACAATCTTCTGCAACTAATACATAGAAGATCTCTGAACCTAGATGTTGTGGTTTCATTAGTAGTGTTGAGCGATACCATCCGATATCGTGAAATATCGGATCGGATTGGATCGGACCAATACCCAAAAAGTATCGGATATCGCTGATTCCGATACCGGAAACCAATACAAGTCAAAGGGACAGAAATATCGGAATTAAAATAAACCCTTTCTTTCCTTGTAGGTTAATTCTACATGAAGAAAAACAACTAATAATAATGTAGAATGTATTGTGGGAGGTGGAGGAGACATTAAAGGCATAGAGGTTTAGCCCAATCAAATGGAATAGCAGGAATAACTTTTTTTTTTTTTAAAGACGTTCGGAGTTGCAAAGATATTGACTATGTTAACCTTTTTTATATTTTGTCAGATATGTATGTTTCAACACTTCCATGCTCTTCACCTTCTTTTTTACTTCGCCCACACTTTCTCCTTCATGATCCTCAGCAGCAGCAACATCTTTTTCATCAACTTCTTCTTCACCTTATTCATCTTCTCCTTCTTCTTCACCTTCTTCCTATTATTCTTTTTTTTTACATTCTTCATATTCTTCTTATTCAACTATTATACTTCTTCATATTCTACTTCTTCATCTTCTTCCTATTCTTCTTCTTCATCATATTCTTATTTGTGACAGGCATTCCTGTAGTTGTAATCTATAAACGTTAGAAGATTACACCTTCCATTCTGCCTGTCACAAAAGATTTACAACAGGATTTGTCCGCGTTCAGTTTGACCTGCAGCAGCAGGCCTTTTCCAGGGGCACCACAAGGAGGAACGGACTCACCCCCATACACTGCTTAGTCTTCTTCTGCTAATAATTTAGATAATATCTTTTGCTCTGATTTTTAGTCTTATGCTTAATGTTCTTCTGCTTTTTGTTCTTCTGCTTCTTGGTCTTCTGCTTCTTTGTCTTCTGTCTCTTGTTGTTCTGTATCTTGGTGGTTGTCTTCATGTTCTTTGCCTTCTTGGTCATCCTCTTCAGGGTCATCTTTTTGGTCTTCTTCGGGGTGGTCTTCCGGGTCATAGTCTTCAGGGTCATCGTTTTTGTGGTCTTCGTCTTCATCGGGGTGGTCTTCAGGGTCGTCATCTTCAGGGTCATCATCAGGGAGATCCAGAGTCATAACCAAAAACCATTTCCAAAAACTTGAACTTGGAAATGTAGCAGAAGGTACAAGAAGGCTGAGGAACTGCCGAGAACCAGCTGACGGTACTGGAACCCGGATGGGTTGCAGAAGGAACAACAGCCAATGGCACTACCGAGGACCAGCTGACGGTGCTGGAACCTGGTTACTAAGCAGGAGGTACCTGTGCTTGAAAGCACTATCAAGGACCAGCAGACGTTGCTGGAACTCGGATACCAAGAAGGAAGCACCTAAGCCAAAGGCACTGCCGAGAACCAGCTGACGGTACTGGAACCTGGATGGGTAGCAGAAGGTACCCATGAAAAACAAAGTTGCAAGGCCGCGAGATGGCCGAAGTTACCAAAACCCACAGACCTACAGGGGGTGCTTGTCCTATTGGCACTACGGAGCCAGCCTTTGCTGCCAGATCCCGCAGCCCACATAGGAAGCCCATAAACTGCAGGCACCATAGACTCGGCTAACCGGGCCGCAACACGACAGGACAACGTATTGGTGGCAAATAGAGTTGAGCGAAACGGGTCGAAAAAATTGAAAAGTCGCCGACTTTCGCTAAAGTCGGGTTTCATGAAACTAAACCCGACCTTAGCATGAGGTCGGCCATGAGGTCGGTGACTTTAGTGCCAAAGTTGCGTTTCAAAAGATGCTTCAGCGCCCTTTTTGCAGCCAATAAGGAAGAAAGGACACTGTGGGCACTGTGATGACATAGGCAGCGGTCACCACCATCTTGGAGAAGGGCATGCAAGTGATTGGCTTGCTTTGTGGGGCGTCACAGGGGGTATAAAAGGGCGGGGATGCCGACCGCCATGTTACTCATGCTGATCTCAGAATAGGGAGAGCTGCTGCTGATTCTGTAGGGAAAGTGTTAGGCAGGGAAGAAGATACCAAAAACTGATTCTGCTGCTAGCGATTTTGCCTGTACAACACACCAGTCACTGTGCAGTGCAAGGGGAGGCTATATTTTGGTGCATCAGCTCTGTTGGTTATTAGGCTGCCTTTTAAGGCTACCTTGCTGTTTGCCCATTGCTGAGCAAACTGCTTTTTTCAAAGCAATCCACCTTTTATTGTTTTGTCCTTGTGAGTTACTGAGTGTTCATTTTTCACACACCGTACAGTGGTATACGCTCCTCTCTCAGTACCGTGTAATGGCTGTTATCACGGCCACAGTGAAGCTATCTGTTTGTGACTCTGTAAGGATAAGTCAAGGAGTAGAGTTGAGCGACTTTTGTTTTTTTAGGGTCGAGTTTCGTTTCGTGAAACCAGACTTTTCCAAAAGTCGGGTCGAGCAAGATCGTCCGATTATAGGGAAAAGTCGGGGTCGTCCCGAAACACGAAACCCAATGTAAGTCAATGGGGAATAAAAGTCGGCAGTGAGAGGAGGACAGGAAACACACCTACAGTGCCCATTTGAATGACAAAAGCATCAATTCTTCTTACTTAAGCTTGTCAACCTTAATTAACTTCATAATACAAGTTACGCACTGAAAAATGGGGGTTATTTGGCTAAAGTTGTGGGGGGGAGGGCTGGCTCCAGGTTTTCATGTGCCCTGGGCGAAAGAGCGCCCCTTTAACACATACCACAACTCATCATGCTCCGATACGGCAGAGAAGTAGCGGTATAGTACAATGAAAAATACTTCACTTTTTACATCTCATGACAAGGCCCATCTATTTCTCCATACAGAATCATTGGTCCCATATAATGTTTGAAACAGTATATGATGAGCTCCACATAATGCTACAGTATATGTTGGTCCCCATGGATGAAGCTCCACTGTATTATGGGCCCAAATAATGCTCCAAACATAATGGGCCCCATTTCAAATGCTCTAGTGTATAATGGGCCCTGTAAATGCTGCTCCAGTGTCTGATGTCCACCTTTGGAATGTTCCAGTGTATGGTGGGCCCCATCTATCATTCTCCAGAGTATAGTGCTCCCCAAAAATTGCTGTCCCAACATTGAAAACAATCAAATAAGTCTCCTCGCTAGGGAATCCCTGTACTAGTCTGGACTCCTCGTCGTCCCCATCTTCCATCTCACTGCACAGTATTTCAACCTTGCAAGTGCTGTAATCCTGAGCAAGCAGGTGGGGCCCACTCGTTGGCGACGGCACTGGCACAGGGCCTCTGATAGTATGGTGGTGTGTGTGTCTGATGGTGGGTGGGCCGAACCTGCACTTTCATCTGCAGCTTCCTCTTTGTCACCGTGTAAGATGGAACTGTATATGGGAAGGGTAACCTGAGTTTCATCAGGGTCAGATTCAGGCCATGTAGCGTGCGAGGGGAATGTAGTGGTCTGGGTCAATGTACCAGCAGATTCATCGAGCAGTGGCTGGGCATCAGTGCACTTGTGTCGCCCCCAGGAGTACGGTCGCCACAGTGGCATTACCTTCTTCCTAGGGAGTGTGATGTCATGCAAGGGAGCAATGAGAGCAGGTTAACTGATTGGGCGGCGTTATTCCCACGAGTCATGACCCTCCAAACAGCGTTCATGAAGGCAAAGTGTTTGTTTTACGTGGGAAGTATGGTTGCAAAGCTGAACCTTAAAGGAATGCCCAGAAGGGCACCACCAGGAGTGGAGCCTACGGTTAAATTCGACTCCACCTGGGAAACCTCAACCATGCCAGCTACAGAACAGATGCACACATTGCAAGCTTAATTCCGTTAACGAACGAGACTCAGTCATGCCCCGCGGTCCGAGTCCGGCTTACTAGAGGGACACGTGAGGCTCTGGCACATGAGATTGGCCAATAACTGGTGTGTCATGCCCTTACATGTCCGTGGCTGCATGTGCGCTACACTGAAAAGGCCAGCGTTTGTCGCTTACAGGTGCAGATAACCCGCTGAACAACGTTAGTGATGGGGATCACTGATTACAATTATTACCCGCGAACAATGATTTCCCAGTAAGTGCAGGTCAACCGCAGTTCCGGAATTAATAATAATCTTTATTTAATAATAATCTTTATTTTTATATAGCGCTAACATATTCCGCAGCGCTTTACAGTTTGCACACATTTTCATCACTGTCCCCGATGGGGCTCACAATCTAAATTCCCTATCAGTATGTCTTTGGAGTGTGGGAGGAAACCGGAGTGCCCGGAGGAAACCCACGCAAACACGGGGAGAACATACAAACTCCTTGCAGATGTTGTCCTTGGTGGGATTCGAACCCAGGACCCCAGCGCTGCAAGGCTGCAGCGCTAACCACTGAGCCACCGTGCTGCACTAGGAATTAGGCCTAACCGTCATTCCTGAAAAAATGAAAAACTTACGTATGCAAACCACAGGTGCTGTAGCTTGCTTAACAGCTCGCCAGCCGTTCTCACGCCCAGTATGGATTACACGTGATTGCACAAAGGTGAGAAAGGGTACCGTATCCCCAGATAACATGTATGGATAGTGTACACATTCAAAATATATGTCTATACATCAGGAGGCAGGCTCAGACGGTGTTAGGCCCAGTATGGATTGCACGTGATTGCACAAAGGTTAGAAAGGGTACCGTATCCCCAGATAACATGTATGGATAGCGAACACATTCAAAATATATGTCTATACATCAGGAGACAGGCTCAGACGGTGTTAGGCCCAGTATGGATTGCACGTGATTGCACAAAGGTGAGAAAGGGTTCCGTATCCCCAGATAACATGTATGGATAGCGTACACATTCAAAATATATGTCTATACATCAGGAGGCAGGCTCAAACGGTGTCAGGCACAGTATGGATTTGACGGCCCAGACTACACAGCGGAGGAGCAGGGAGAGGTAAAGATTGCAAATGCTGGGGCCCTGCCCAATCAAGGAGGGCCCACTCGTGGGCGTCGGTACTGGCACTGGGGCCCCTCATAGTACGGCGGTGTGTCTGACGGCGGGTGTGCACCACCACCGTCAGAGACACTTGATTGCACTATGAGGGACCCTGTGCCAGTGCCCGCGCCCAAGAGTTGGCCTACCCACCTGTCCAGGGCAACGGCACTCGCATGGTGTCGTGCGCTAGGTGGTGACCCCGGCCATGGGGGGGGGAGGCAGCACAGTTAGGGAGTTTTAGAAAGTGGCATATGTTGATGTTGGACATTCAGCTGATGCAAATGGTGAAATAGGTCAAGTCCCAGGAAGAGGTGGACCAAAGCAAGCCATTTTTCTGTCACCCTATGTGTCATCAGGGGAAGGTGGGACAAAATCCTTGGAAACCCATGCATGGTTCATTTTAATGAAGGTTAGATCATCCACATTTTGGGTTGACAGACGGGTCCTTTTTTCTGTAAGGATTGATCCAGCTGCACTGAAGACTCTTTCCGATAGCACTCTTGCAGCTGGGCAAGCAAGCTCCTGTAAGGCATATTGTGCCAATTAAGGCCAGGTGTCCAGTTTAGCGGCCCAATAGTCAAAGGGGAATGACCTGTGTGGGAGAACATCGATATGGGAGGAAAAGTAGTTTGTAACCATAGTTGACAACTGCTGTCTCCTGTCACTTTCCATCGATGCAGTATTACCAGTTGTGTGAGCGGTACTTGAAAAATCAGTCCACAACATTGTCATGAAACCCCTGTCTCCAATGCCACTTCTGCTGTGTGCACCACGAACACCTCTGCCAAGCTGCCCCCGGCCCGTACGGCTCGTGTGAGAACCATCACCGCTGCTGTGTGCTGGGAATGCCTCAAGCAACCGATTTACCAGAGTTGCTTGTTTATTAGCCAATATTAGGTCAAGGTTCTCCTGTGGCATGATGTTTTGTAATTTGCCTTTATAGCGTGGATCCAGGATGCTGGCCAACCAGTAGTTGTCATCGTTCATCATTTTGGCAATGCGGGGGTCCCTTTTTAGGATCTGCAAGGCATAATCTGACATGTGGGCCAATGTTCCCGGTGTCAATGATGCACTGCCAGTGCTGGGTGGAGGAGCACTTTCTGGCAAATCCACATCCCTCCAGTCACACACAAACCCTGTACCAGACCTTGCCACGCCAACATTTTCACTTGCCCTACGAGATGCATCCTCCTCCCCTAAGTAATCATCCCCATCATCCTCCTCCTCCTCTTCTTCCTCCACCTCGTCCAGGTCCCTGAGCAGACAATGGCTGAATGTCATCAAGGAATCCCTACTCCTCATCAACATTGGCTGCAGAAGCCTGCTCCTTAAGGTGCTTCAAAGTTTGCATGAGCAGACGCATAAGTGGGATGCTCATGCTTAGGATGGCGTCG
The DNA here is from genome assembly GCF_039654945.1 of Dendrobates tinctorius. NCBI lineage: Eukaryota > Metazoa > Chordata > Amphibia > Anura > Dendrobatidae > Dendrobates > Dendrobates tinctorius. The sequence continues at coordinate 59,683,176 of NW_027361707.1, read as the reverse complement.
TCTGCGCTTACCAGCCGTGTGCATTCCTCAAAACACTGAAGGACTTTTCAGAGGTCTTTCAGCTTCGACCACTGCACACCTGTCAACTCCATGTCTGCTCTCAAAGTGCCTGGCCGTGTATCCTCCCACAAATGCATTATGGCCTGCCTCTGCTCGCACAGCCGCTCCACCATGTGCAGGGTGGAGTTCCACCTTGTTGCAATGTCGATAATGAGGCGGTGGTTGGGAAGGTGGAGCAATTGCTGCAGCTTCTGCATACGAATGGAGTGTACAGGCGACCGGCGGATGTGCGCGCACAGTCTTCGCACCTTCTGGAGCAGGGCTGTTAACTCCGGATAATTTTTGAGGAAGCACTGCACCACCAGGTTCAAGGTGTGAGCCAAGCAAGGTATGTGGCTGAGTTTTGAAAGGGCTATGGCTGCCACAAAATTACGGCCGTTATCACTAACTACCTTGCCTGCCTCAAGATGTACACTGCCCAGCCATGACTCAGTTTGTCGCTGAAAGTACTCGGCCAGCACCTCGGCGGTGTGTCTGTCGCCCAAACACATCATCTGCAACACAGCCTGCTGACGCTTTCCACTAGCTGCTCGATAGGGGGACACATCGTGTGCAACAGTGGCAGCTGCAGATGGAGTGCTCGTACGACTGCGCTCTGTGGACGAGTTTTCGCTTCTGGAGGAGGAGGAGGAGGAGGGTCGAACGCCTACAGCCAACTGTTTCCTATACCGTGGGCTAGGCAGCACTGTCCCACCACCGCTGTCCCCTGTGGACCCTGCATCCACCACATTAACCCAGTGCGCAGTGATGGACACGTAACGGCCCTGGCCATGCCGACTGTACCATGCATCAGTTGTGAGGTGCACCTTTCCGCTCACTGACTGCTTGAGTGCATGGACAATGCGGTCTTTCACATGATGGTGGAGGGCTGGGATGGCTTTGCGAGAGAAGAAGTGGCGACTGGGTAGGTCATAGCGTGGTACTGCATAGGCCATGAGTTCACGGAAAGCTGCGCTTTCCACCAACCGAAAGGGCATCATCTCAAACGAGATTAGTTTTGCAATGTGGGCGTTCAAACCCAGTGTACGCGGATGAGAGACTGAGTACTTTCTTGACCTACTCATAGTGTCTGGGAGGGTGAGCTGGACTTGAGAGCTGCATATGGTGGAAGTATCGGTGGACAGGGCGGACTGAGAGAGGGTTGATGATGGTGATGGAGTTGTTGTTCTTTCTGATGGCCTATAATCAGTCTTTCGTTGATATAACAGTGGGATTCCCTGACTGCTGTGGCATTGCAACGACACCTCAACATTTGCTGCTGTGCTAACCGGTGGGCTTACAGTGGGGGAAACAATGTAGCGTTGCTGACTACCTTCGTTGTGATCAGTTGCACATGTGGCACTTGAGGTTTGGTGTTGTGTCCACGCTTGCAAGTGCATGCTGGTTAAATGTCTAAGCATGCAACTGGTATTCAAATTTTTCAGATTTTTCCATCGGCTAAAGGTCTTTGCGCACTTCTTACAGATAACCTTGGCCTGATCATGAGGATTTTGTTCAAAAAAGTGCCACACTGCACTCTTCCTACTTTGGCAGACATTTTGCGGCCTAGCATGCTGTGATCTTTTGACCCTCTGGACAAGCTGTCCAGCAACTCTTTTGATGTTTGGAACCTGTCTTTGGAGTGCTCCGGGCCTGCCAGATAACAGCTGTTGCGATGTTGATGTCTGCTGTGGATGCTCCTCATCTGAGCTATTGGAAGCAGCACCCTCTTCCCCCAATGGATGCCAATCTGGGTCAACAACTGGGTCATCCATCACCTCCTCTTCTATGTCATGTGCACCTTCCTCTGTGTCACCGTGTATGGTGGTATAGTGTGCGGGAAGGTGCAACTGAGTCTCATCAGGGTCAGAATCTGGCTCTGTACACTGCGAGGACAATGTAGTGCTCTGAGTGAATGTACCAGCAGAATCATCCATCAGCGGCTGTGCATCAGTGCACTCCATGTCAGATTCATCTTGGCCTGGGTAATTCACCATTTCACTTGATAATCCAGGCATGGTATGTGAAAACAGCTCCATGGAGTATTCAGTAGTATGGCCTGCGTCATCCTTCAATCTTGGTTGGGGTGAAGGACACAAGGAAAGGTGTGGTTCATGAACATGAGCCTCCAATAACGACTCAGTGCTTTTACTTTTTACAACTGAAGAAGAGGAGGCGATAGAGCTGGAGGCTGAGTCAGCAATGTAAGACAAAACTTTTTCCTGATGCTCTGGCTTTAAAAGCGGTTTGCCAACTCCTAGAAAACTAAGCGTTCGAGGCCTTATGTAGCCAGACGATGACGCAGGCTCAACACCTCCTGCATTCGGTCCTATTTTGCTCTTGCCACTACCATCAGATCCACCACCAACACCATCATTACCAGCTGCCAACCCCCGCCCAATTCCACGGCCTCTTCCACCAGCCTTCCTCATTTTTGGTAGAAATGTAGACAAAATCCAACAAACTATATAGTAATGTAAAACAAGGTACAAGGTGTCTATAGGACAGGGGAGATTATGAATTTCTGCAGACACTTGTGGACACTGGACACTTATGGATTGTGTGAGGCCCACTGAGTATCTGAGCGCTCTGTCACAGGCTCGATGGCAGAGCTGTGACCAAAGTGACTAGAGGATAAGGGAGATTTTTAATTTCTGCACACACTTGTGGACACTGGACACTTATGGATTGTGTGAGGCCCACTGAGTATCTGAGCTCTCTGTCACAGGCTCGATGGCAGAGCTGTGACCAAAGTGACTAGAGGATAAGGGAGATTTTTAATTTCTGCACACACTTGTGGACACTGGACACTTATGGATTGTGTGAGGCCCACTGAGTATCTGAGCGCTCTGTCACAGGCTCGATGGCAGAGCTGTGACCAAAGTGACTAGAGGATAAGGGAGATTATGAATTTCTGCAGACACTTGTGGACACTGGACACTTATGGATTGTGTGAGGCCCACTGAGTATCTGAGCGCTCTGTCACAGGCTCGATGGCAGAGCTGTGACCAAAGTGACTAGAGGATAAGGGAGATTTTTAATTTCTGCACACACTTGTGGACACTGGACACTTATGGATTGTGTGAGGCCCACTGAGTGTCTGAGCGCTCTGTCACAGGCTCGATGGCAGAGCTGTGACCAAAGTGACTAGAGGATAAGGGAGATTTTTAATTTCTGCACACACTTGTGGACACTGGACACTTATGGATTGTGTGAGGCCCACTGAATATCTGAGCGCTATGTCACAGGCAGAAATTGGCTAGTGTATCACAAACTACAAGGTGTATGTAGAATTGGGCAGAATTGGAATCTCCCTAGAGTGCAGGTCTGTGAGAACGGAACATGTCCTCGACTTATTCTCACAGAGTGACTCACTGATAGCTTCACTGTGGCTGTGATAACAGCCGTTACACGGTACTGTGTGAGTAGCGTATACCGCTGTATGGTGTGAAAAAATGCACGCTCAGTACCTCAGCAGGACAAAAAAAAAATTGTGATTGGTTTTAAAAAAGCAGTTTGCGGAGCAGTGGGTAAACAGCAATGCAGGAATGTCAGGAAGCCTTAGAAGGCAGCCCAACAACCAACACCACTGATACACCACTATATAGCCTCCCCTTGCACTGCACAGTGACTGGTGTGTTGTACAGGCAAAATCACTAGCAGCAGAAGCAGTTTTTTTTTCTTCTTCTCAGCAGGACAAAAAAAAAATTGTGATTGCTTTTAAAAAAGCAGTTTGCGGAGCAGTGGGTAAACAGCAATGCAGGAATGTCAGGAAGCATTAGAAGGCAGACCAACAACCAACACCACTGATACACCACTATATAGCCTCCCCTTGCACTGCACAGTGACTGGTGTGTTGTACAGGCATAATCGCTAGCAGCAGAAGCAGTTTTTTTTTCTTCTTCTCAGCAGGACAAAAAAACAATTGGGATTGCTTTTAAAAAAGCAGTTTGCGGAGCAGTGGGTAAACAGCAATGCAGGAATGTCAGGAATAGAGTTGAGCGATACCGTCCGATACTTCAAAGTATCGTATCGGATGGTATCGGCCGATCTTTAAAAAAAGTATCGGTATCGCCGATTCCGATACCGAAAGTCCCATTCAAGTCTATGGGACTTCCGGTATCGGATTAAGAAAAACCCTTTCCTGCCCTTGTACAGCCTCTCTGGGGTCTGTACGGGCCTTTCGGGGGGCTGTGCCGGCCTGCCGGGGGGCTGTGCAGGCTTCGGGGGTCTGTGCAGGCATCGTCCGATGGGACTACAAGTCCCATCGGGCGATGCCTGCTACCATGACAGTGATTGACACATTAGCCAATGATGGGACAGTAGTAGTCCCATCATCCGGCTAATGTGTTAAATGTAAAAAAAAAAAAAAAAAATTACATGCTACATACATACAACATGCATACTACATACATGCTACATTCATACTACATACTACATACATGCTACATTCATACTACATAAATACTACATGCAACATACATACTACATGTATACTACATGCATGCTACATACATACTGCATGCTACATACATACCACATATATACTACATACATACTACATGCATGCTACATGCATGCTACATGCTACATACATAACACATATATACTACATGCATGCTACATACATACTACATGCTACATACTACATATATACTACATGCATGCTACATACATACTACATGCTACATACATACTACATATATACTACATGCATGCTACATACATACTACATGCTACATACATACTACATATATACTACATACATACTACATGCATGCTACATGCATGCTACATACATACCACATACATAACACATATATACTACATGCATGCTACATACATACTACATGCTACATACATACCATATACATACTACATGCATGCTACATACATACTACATGCATGCTACATACATACTACATGCTACATACATACTACATGCATGCTACATACATACTACATGCATGCTACATACTACATGCTACATACATACTACATATATACTACATGCATGCTACATACATACTACATGCTACATACATACCACATACATACTACATATGTACTAACTGCATGCTACATACATACTGCATGCTACATGCATGCTACATACATACTACATACATACTACATGCTACATACATACCACATATATACTACATACATACAATACATTCATACAATACATACATAGACATACAGTACATATAACATAGAGTAACATACTTACCAATACTTGTCACATTGTTCCCCGAAGCCATTGTCTTTTCCGGAATAAATATTAACATAACAAACCACAAAAATACTCACCCACGATCCGAAGCAGTCCACGAGTGTGTCCCACGACGATCTTGGGTAGAGAACTGCAGCATCAGCTGTTGCTGCCGTTCTCTACGGGCTGCAGGAATCCAATGACGGAAGGTAGGTATCCTTCCGCACTGTATTCCTCCGCCACTTAAAAAAAAAAAAAAGTCCCTAGTCTCACTTTATGCCATTGCTGCGTGGGAAATTATCGGTATCGGTATCGGAATGCTCAACACTAGTCAGGAAGCCTTAGAAGGCAGCCCAACAACCAACACCACTGATACACCACTATATAGCCTCCCCTTGCACTGCACAGTGACTGGTGTGTTGTACAGGCAAAATCGCTAGCAGCAGAAGCAGTTTTTGGTGTCTTCTTCCCTGCCTAACGCTCTCCCTACAAAATCATCAGCAGCAGCTCTCTCTAGTCTGAGATCAGCATGAGTAACATGGCGGTCGGCGTGCACGCCCTTTTATACCCCCTGTGACGCCCACCAAAGCAAGCCAATCACTTGCATGCCCTTCTGAAAGATGGTGGTGACCCGTGCCTATGTCATCACGTTGCCCACAGTGTCCGTGGATCCTGATTGGCTGAAAAAGAGCGCAAAACAAACTTTTGAAACTCGACTTTGGCGCGTAAGTCGCCGACCTCGTGGCCGACCTCATCCTAGGGTCGGGTTTCGTTTCATGAAACCCGACTTTGCCAAAAGTCGGCGAATTTTGAATTTTTTCGACCCGTTTCGCTCAACTCTATCAAGGAGTTGTTCCGTTCTTACAGACTTCCACCTTATAGTTTTGTCTGATTTTCAAACAGTTTAGTATATTTGCTGTTTGATTACATTCAAAACTATAGAGAGACAGCATGTGTCAGTCCGTATACTAAAACACGGAGCTTGACAATTTTACATACACTGGACAGCGGTATACGTGCACGCTCCTCTCTCAGTACCATGTAACGGCTGTTATCACGGCCACAGTGAAACTATCTGTGTGTGACTCTGTAAGGATAAGTCGAGGAGACCTACACTGTAGGGAGATTCCAGTTCTGCCCAATTCTATATACACCTTGTAGTTTGTCAAACACTGGGCAATTTCTGCCGGTCACATTGCGGTGTTAAATAAACAGGGCCTGACTGAATCCCACAGTGTCCTGAAGTGTAGAGTCATTCCAATTCTCCACAGTCCTCTATACACCTTTCTAACAGCATAGAGAATCTGCCTGTCATATTGCGGTGTTAAATAAACAGGGCCTGACTGAATCCCACAGTGTCCTGAAGTGTAGAGACATTCCAATTCTCCACAGTCCTCTATACACCCTTCTAACAGCATAGAGAATCTGCCTGTCATATTGCGGTGTTAAATAAACAGGGCCTGACTGAATCCCACAGTGTCCTGAAGTGTAGAGACATTCCAATTCTCCACAGTCCTCTATACCCCCTTCTAACAGCATAGGGAATCTGCCTGTCATATTGCGGTGTTAAATAAACAGGGCCTGGCTAAATCCCACAGTGTCCTGAAGTGTAGAGACATTCCAATTCTACACAGTCCTCTATACACCTTTCTAACAGCATAGAGAATCTGCCTGTCATATTGCGGTGTTAAATAAACAGGGCCTGACTGAATCCCACAGTGTCCTGAAGTGTAGAGACATTCCAATTCTCCACAGTCCTCTATACACCCTTCTAACAGCATAGAGAATCTGCCTGTCATATTGCGGTGTTAAATAAACAGGGCCTGACTGAATCCCACAGTGTCCTGAAGTGTAGAGACATTCCAATTCTACACAGTCCTCTATACCCCCTTCTAACAGCATAGGGAATCTGCCTGTCATATTGCGGTGTTAAATAAACAGGGCCTGGCTAAATCCCACAGTGTCCTGAAGTGTAGAGACATTCCAATACTACACAGTCCTCTATAAACCTTTCCAACAGCATAGCGAATCTGCCTGTCATATTGCGGTGCTAAATAAGCAGGGCCTGACTGAATCCCACAGTGTCCTGAAGTGTAGAGACATTCCACTTCTACACAGTCCTCTATACACCTTTCTAACAGCATAGAGAATCTGCCTGTCATATTGCGGTGTTAAATAAACAGTGCCTGACTGAATCCTACAGTGTCCTGAAGTGTAGAGACATTCCAATTCTACACAGTCCTCTATACACCTTTCTAACAGCATAGAGAATCTGCCTGTCATATTGCGGTGTTAAATAAACAGGGCCTGACTGAATCCCACAGTGTCCTGAAGTGTAGAGACATTCCAATTCTCCACAGTCCTCTATACACCCTTCTAACAGCATAGAGAATCTGCCTGTCATATTGTGGTGTTAAATAAACAGGGCCTGACTGAATCCCACAGTGTCCTGAAGTGTAGAGGCATTCCAATTCTACACAGTCCTCTGTTATGAATGAGTCACCGTAGGAGGCAAAAACAGAAATGCTAGCTAAGTCCAGAAAACCAGAGAAGTTGGCAGCTATCGGATTGCAGACCCCTGAAGCTATCAACAACAACTAGCAGTAGCCGTGGGGGGTTCCTACGATGCCCTAGACCCCTCGATTACAGCCAGAGAACTGCCTAGCCTAAAGACAGAAAGGGAAATCTAAACTGCCCCAGAGCAGACCCCAAAGCAATAGGCAGCCCCCAACATATAATGACGGTGAAACAAGAAGAAAAAACACTAACACAGACAGAAAGATAGACTGAGCAAATGATGGGGCCCAAGCTAACTAGACAGGACAGGATAGGAAAGCTGCTGTCTGCAATCCACGAAAAACCTTATGAAAATAAGAGCCAACAGACTGACAGGGAAAAATGCCCTGAAGATGCTAGGCTTCAAAAAGACTACATCAGTACTCGGGTAGTTTCTGAAGACAGAGCAACCGACAAAAAAGGAATTCAACTCACCCCAGCAGGGAATGGCAGAATCCAGAAAAGCAAGGCAAACTAAAACCAAAACACAAATGCAAAAAGGCAAAGCAGAAAACTTAGCTTTTGAGGAGCAGGAATCAGACTGGTCTCCTAGAATTCCACAGAGAAATCACCAGCGAGGAGGAAGGGCGTCAGCTGCCTTATATCCAGTCAGAGATCCCCGTCGCCCAGTCATCCTCTCCCAGCTCAGGTGCTTGGTAATCAGCCTCACTACCTTCCTTCACCAGAAGAGGGAGTTCATCAGACCTCAACGGTGAAGGGGAAAATGAACTCATAACAGTCCTCTATACACCCTTCTAACAGCATAGAGAATCTGCCTGTCATATTGCGGTGTTGAATAAACAGGGCCTGACTGAATCCCACAGTGTCCTGAAGTGTAGAGACATTCCAATTCTACACAGTCCTCTATACACCCTTCTAACAGCATAGAGAATCTGCCTGTCATATTGCGGTGTTAAATAAACAGGGCCTGACTGAATCCCACAGTGTCCTGAAGTGTAGAGACATTCCAATTCTCCACAGTCCTCTATACACCCTTCTAACAGCATAGAGAATCTGCCTGTCATATTGCGGTGTTAAATAAACAGGGCCTGACTGAATCCCACAGTGTCCTGAAGTGTAGAGACATTCCAATTCTACACAGCCCTCTTTACACCCTTCTAATAGCATAGAGAATCTGCCTATCATATTGCGGTGTTAAATAAACAGGGCCTGACTGAATCCCACAGTGTCCTCAAGTGTAGAGACATTCCAATTCTCCACAGTCCTCTATACACCTTTCTAACAGCATAGAAAATCTGCCTGTCATATTGCGGTGTTAAATAAACAGGGCCTGACTGAATCCCACAGTGTCCTGAAGAGTAGAGACATTCCAATTCTACACAGTCCTCTATACACCCTTCTAACAGCATAGAAAATCTGCCTGTCATATTGCGGTGTTAAATAAACAGGGCCTGACTGAATCCCACAGTGTCCTGAAGAGTAGAGACATTCCAATTCTACACAGTCCTCTATACACCTTTCTAACAGCATAGAGAATCTGCCTGTCATATTGCGGTGTTAAATAAACAGGGCCTGACTGAATCCCACAGTGTACTGAAGTGTAGAGACATTCCAATTCTACACAGTCCTCTAAACACCTTTCTAACAGCATAGAGAATCTGCCTGTCATATTGCGGTGTTAAATAAACAGGGCCTGACTGAATCCCACAGTGTCCTGAAGTGTAGAGACATTCCAATTCTACACAGTCCTCTAAACACCTTTCTAACAGCATAGAGAATCTGCCTGTCATATTGCGGTGTTAAATAAACAGGGCCTGACTGAATCCCACAGTGTCCTGAAGAGTAGAGACATTCCAATTCTCCACAGTCCTCTATACACCCTTCTAACAGCATAGCGAATCTGCCTGTCACATTGCGGTGTTAAATAAACAGGGCCTGACTGAATCCCACAGTGTCCTGAAGTGTAGAGACATTCCAATTCTACACAGTCCTCTATACACCCTTCTAACAGCATAGAGAATCTGCCTGTCATATTGCGGTGTTAAATAAACAGGGCATGACTGAATCCCACAGTGTCGTGAAGTATAGAGACATTCCAATTATCCACAGTCCTCTATACACCCTTCTAACAGCATAGAGAATCTGCCTGTCATATTGCGGTGTGAAATAAACAGGGCCTGACTGAATCACACAGTCTCCTGATGTGTAGAGACACTCCAATTCTACACAGTCCTCTATACACCCTTCTAACAGCATAGAGAATCTGCCTGTAATACTGCGGTGTTAAATAAACAGGGCCTTACTGAATCCCACAGTGTCCTGAAGTGTAGAGACATTCCACTTCTCCCCAGTACTATATACACCTAGTACATTGTTTTACAGTACCAGAGAGTTGCAAAAAATGAGGAAGTGTGGTGGAAGAGTCTGTGGAAGTGGGCGGGGGTTGGCAGCTGGTAATGATGGTGTTGGTGTTGGTGGTGGATCTGCTGGTAGTGGGAAAAGCAAAATAGCACCTAATACTGGAGGTGTTTAGGCTCTGTCATCGTCTGGCTCCACAAGGCCTCGAAGGCTCCCTTTTCTGGGAGTAGGTAAACCGCTTCTAAAGCTGGAGCTTCAAGAACAAGTTTTGGCTTACATTGCTGACTCAGCCTCCAGCTCTATTGCCTCCTCTTCTGAAGTTTTAAAAAATAAAAGCACTGAGCCGTCAAGGGAGGCTCATGGTCATGAACCACACCTTTCCTTGTGTCCTTCACCCCTACCAAAATTGAAGGATGCGGTAGGCCACACTACAGATTACTCCATGGAGCTGTTTTCACATACCAGGCCTGGGATATCAAGTCAAATCATGAATTACCCAGGCCAAGATGAATCTCACATGGAGTGCACTGATGCACAGCCACTGCTAGATTTATCTGCTGGTACATTCACTCAGAGCACTACATTGTCCTCGCAGTGTACTGAGCCAGAATCTGACCCTGATGAAACTCAGTTGCCCCCTCCCGCATACTATACCACCATACACGGTGAAACAGAGGAAGGTGCACATGACATTGAAGAGGAGGTGATGGATGACCCAGTTGTAGACCCAGATTGGCATCTATTGGGGTAGAGTGTGCTGCTGCCAATAGCTCATAGCTCAGAAGAGGAGGAGGAGTATCCACAGCGGGCATCGACATCACAGCAGTTGTTATCTGGCAGGACCGGAGCAGTCCAAAAACGGGTTACAAAAACCCAAAAAATTTGCTGGACAGCTTGGCCATACGGTCAAAAAAGCACAGCGTGCAAGGCCTTAAACTGTCTTCCCTAGTAGGAAGAGTGCAGTGTGGCACTTTTTTGAACAAAATCCTAATGATCAGGCAAATGTAATCTGTAAGAAGTGCGCAAAGACCTTTAGCCGAGGGAAAAATCTGAGAAATTTGAATACCAGTTGCATGCTAAGACATTTAATCACCATGCACTTGCAAGCGTGGATGGACTACCAAAATTCACGAAGGACATGTGCTACTGCTCCCAAAAAGTAGTCAGCAGCGCAACTTTGTTTCCCCCACTGTAAGTCCACCGGGTAGCACACCACCAGCAGCAAATGTTGAGTTGTCGTCGCAAGGGCAAATCATTCAGGGAATCACACTGTTATTGCAACGAAAGACTGAATCTAGGCCATCAGAAAGAACACCAACTCCATCATCATCATCAACCCTCTCTCAGTCCGCCATGTCCACCGCTACTTCCACCATATCCAGCTCTCAAGTCCAGCTCACCCTACCAGAGACTATGAGTAGGACAAAAAAGTACTCATACTCTCATCTGCGTACACCGGCTTTGAACACCCACATTGCCAAACTAATCACGTTAGAGATGATGCCCTATCGGTTGGATGAAAGCGCAGCTTTCCGCGAACTAATGGCCTACGCAGTTCCACACTATGAACTACCCAGTCCCCACTTCTTTTCTTGCAAAGCCACCCCAGCACTCCACCTTCATGTGAAAGACCACATTGTCCATGCACTCAAGCTGTCAGTGAGTGGAAAGGTGCACCTCACAACTGATGCATGGTCCAGTAGGCATGGCCAGGGCCGCTACGTGTCCATCACTGTGCACTGGGTTAATTGGAGGATGCAGGGTCCACAGGGGACAGCGGTGGTGGCACAGTGCTGCCTAGCCCACGGTATAGGAAACAGTTGGCTGTAGGCGTTCGACCCTCCTCCTCCTCCTCCAGAAGCGAAAGCTAGTCCACAGAGCGCAGTCGCACGAGCACTGCATCGGCAGTTGACAGTGTTGCAAACGAGGTGTCCCCCTATCGATCAGCTAGTGGAAAGCGTCAGCAGGCTGTGTTGCAGATGATGTGTTTGGGCGACAGACACACCGCAGAGGTACTGGCCGACTACTTTCAGCGACAAACTGAGTCATGGCTGGGCAGTCTACATCTTGAGGCAGGCAAGGTAGTTAGTGATAACGGCCGGAATTTTGTGGCAGCCATAGCCTTTTCAAAACTCAGACACATACCTTGCTTGGCTCACACCTTGACCCTGGTGGTGCAGTGCTTCCTCACTAATTATCCGAATTTAACAGGCCTGCTCCTTAAGGTTCGAAGACTGTGCTTACACATCTGCCAGTCGCCGGTACACTCCAGTCCTATGCAGAAGCTGCAGAAATTGCTCCACCTTCGCAAGCACCACCTAATTATCGACGTTGCAACAAGGTGAAACTCCACCCGGCACATGGTTGAGCGGCTGTGCGAACAAAGGCAGGCCGTAATACATTTAAGGGAGGATACAGGGGCAGGCACTTTGAGGGCAGACATGGAGTTGACAGGTGTGCAGTGGTCGAAGCTGAAAGACCTCTGTAAAGTCCTTCAGTGTTTTGAGGAATGCACACGGCGGGTAAGCGCAGACGATGCCATCATAAGCATGAGCATCCCACTTATGCGTCTGCTCATGCAAACTTTGACGCACATTAAGGAGCAGGCGTCTGCAGCCGAGGTTGATGAGGAGGAAGAGGAGGAGGGAAGCCTTGATGACAGTCAGCCATTGTCTGGTCAGGGAACTGTCGTGGACGAGGTGGAGGAAGAAGAGGAATAGGAGGAGGATGATGATGGGGATGATTATATAGGGGAGGAGGACGCTTCTCATGGGGCAAGAGAAAATGTTGGCTTTGCAAGGTCTGGTACAGGGTTTGTGCGTGACTGGAGGGATGTGGATTTGCCAGAAAGTGCTCCTCCACCCAGCACTCGCAGTGCATCATTGACACCGGGAACATTGGCCCACATGTCAGATTATGCCTTGCAGATCCTAAAAAGGGACCCCCACATTGCCAAAATGATGAACGATGATGACTACTGGTTGGCCAGCATCCTGGATCCACGCTATAAAGGCAAATTCCAAAACATCATGCCACAGGAGAACCTTGACCTAATATTGGCTAACAAACAAGCTACATTGGTAAACCGGTTGGTTGAGGCATTCCCAGTACACAGCAGCGGTGATGGTTCTCACACGAGCCATTGGGGCCGGGGGCAACTTGGAAGAGGTGTTGGTGGTGGACACATCAGAAGTGGCGTTGGAGACAGCGGTTTCATGACCATGTTGTGGACTGATTTTTCAAGTCCCGCTCACACAACTAGTAATACTGCATCGATTGAAAGTGACAGGAGACATCACTTGTCAAGTATGGTTACAAACTACTTTTCCTCCCATATCGATGTTCTCCCTCACAGGTCATTCCGCTTTGACTATTGGGCAGCTAAACTGGACACCTGGCCTGAATTGGTACAATATGCCATACAGGAGCTCGCTTGCCCTGCTGCTAGTGTGCTATCGGAAAGAGTCTTCAGTGGTGCTGGATCAATGCTGACAGAAAAAAGGACCCGTCTGTTGACCCAAAATGTGGATGATCTAACCTTCATTAAAATGAGCCATGCATGGGTTTCCAAGGATTTTGTCCCACCTTACTCTGATGACACATAGGTTGCCAGAAAAATAGTTTTCTTTGGTCCGCCTGTTCCTGGGACTTGACCAATTTCGCCTTTAGCAGCAGGTGAATGTCCCACATCAACATATGCCATTTTGTAAACCTCCCGAACTGGGCAGCCTCCTCCCCTCAATGGCCGGGGTCACCACCGAGTGCACGCAACTGTGCGAGTGCCATTGCCCTGGACAGGTGGGTGGGCCGACTCGTGGGCGCGGGCACTGGCACAGGGTCCTTCATAGTGCAATCAAGTGTCTCTGACGGTGGTGGTGCACACCTGCCGTCAGACACACTTCCGCACTATAAGGGGCCCAGTGCCAGTGCCGACGCCCACGAGTGGGCCCCCCTTGCTTGGGCAGGGCCCCAGCATTTGCAATGTTTACCTCTCCCTGCTCCTCCGCTGTGTAGCCTGGGCTGTCAAATCCATCACTGGGACTGGCACTTCAAATTTGGTGAACTGATAGAAGATGATGGTTAAGACGTAGCTATGCCCTGTCCCGCTGGCCGGGATCCAGCTTCAGATTATCAATGGCTTCCATTTCTTATGGACGTCGACTCACAATGAGATGCAGTGGTGGTTTCTCATCAGCTTTAGCAGTTTTCCTACCCACAGACGTGTGACATTCCAGCGCACATTTTTAAATGTGCCCTCCCTCTCATGCCAATCCAATTGAATTGCCTACGGCCTGTGGCTTCTGTGTTTTGCACTCCAAAGTTACGTGACAGATCATGATAGGCAGTGAGCACCATGTTTATATCTCTCCCTGTGATCAAAATTGGATGGATATGAGTAATGGCGATGGGATCAACGGTACTGCGATACAGCAACACTTTCTTCACAAAGAAAGGTTTTTGCTGTGTCCACACACTAATTAAGGGTCAGCATCGCCTCTGAGAATTGTGACGGAAGTTGTTCCCTTGAATAGTAATTCGTAGATTTCTGCAATCACTACACTTTAGGTAAATAATTGTATGCATCTAATTTCCTATTGCATAGAGTCTGGCCTGTCTTACTGAGACAGAAATATAAATGAAGATTTAAAAATACCACCAAAAGTGTATCATGGTGTACGCTTGAAATACATTTCCTTTTTTCTAGTTTTTAGATTGTTGTGTAATTCATGCAGAGAACACGGAGATTTTAAATATTTAAACTGTGCTCTATATACCTGCTATCCAGTGATAATGTACCCTATCTCAACTTTGTACACTCTAGTCTAATCCATACTGGGCCTGAGACAGTCAGAGCATGCCTCCTGATAGATACACATAGGTTTTTAATGTGTAAACTATGCAACATATACTGTATACATGTTATCCGATGAAACTGTACCCTTTCTCAACTTTCTCGAATCTTGTAGAATACATACTGGGCCTGAGAATGGCTGCAGATCTGTTAAGCAAGCTACAGCACCTGTGGTTTGGACACGTAATGTTTTGCATTTTTTCTGGAATGGCGGTTAGGCCGAAATCAGGAATTGCTGTTGACCTGCACTTACTGGGAAATCATCGTTCACGGCGAATTATTGGAATCCCAGATTCCCATCACTAACGGTGTTCAGCGGGTTATCTGCACCTGTAAGCGACAAAAGATGGTCTGTTATGATGAGTCACCGAAGGAGGAAAAAACAAAATACCAGCTAAGTCCAGAAAAACCAGAGAGGTTGGCAGCTATCGGATTGCAGACCCCTGAACCTATCCACAACAACTAGCAGTAGCCGTGGGGGGTTCCTATGGTGCCCTAGACCCCTCGATCACAGCCGGAGAGCTACATAGCCTAAAGACAGAAAGGGGAAAAACTAAACTGCCCCAGAGCAGACCCCAAAGCAATAGGCAGCCCCCAACATATAATGACGGTGAAGCAAGATGAAAACACTAACACAGATAGAAAGATAGGTTGAGCAAATGATGGGGCCCAAGCTAACTACATAGGACAGGATAGGAAAGCTGCTGTCTGCCATCCGCAAAAACCCTATCAAAATGAGCCAACCGACTGATAGGAAAAACAGGTCCTGAAGTCGCTAGGCTTCAAAAGACTATATCAGCACTCAGGTATATTCTGAAGACAGAGCATAAGATCAACAGATCAGAGACAAAAATGGAATTCAGCTCACCCCCGGCCGGGGATGGCAAAACTCCCAAAAAACAAGGCAAAACAAAAACAAAACTGAAGAGTACAAAGCAGAGCAGAAAAACTTAGCTTTGAGACGCAGGAATCAGACTGGTCTCCAAGAATCCAGCAGGAAAATCACCAGCCTGGAAGAAGGGCGTCGGCAGCCTTATATCCAGTCCTCAATTCCAGCCACCCAGTTATCATCTAGCTGCCCAGGTGTTTGGTAATCAGTCTCACTACCTTCCTTCACCAGAGGAGGGAGTTCATCAGATCTCAATGGTGAAGGGAAAAATGAACTCACAACAGTACCTCCCCCTTGAGGAGTGGTCACCGAACCCTCATCCATGCCACCAGGGCGATCCGGGTGAGCCCGATGAAAGGCACGCACCAATCTTTCGGCATGAATATCAGAGGCAGAGACCCAGGAATTATCCTCCTGACCATAACCCTTCCACTTAACCAAATACTGGAGTCTCCGTCTAGCCAGACGGGAATCCCGTATCTTCTCTACCTCATATTCCATGTTACCTTCAACCAATATAGGGTCCGGAGGTGCCACCACAGGAACTACTGGTTCAACAAACCTCTTCAACCTAGGACTTATGAAACACATTATGAATTTTAAATGTGACAGGAAGAGCCAAACGAAAAGAGACCGGATTAATAATCTCCAAAATCTTGTAAGGTCCAATAAATCTAGGCTTAAACTTAGGAGAAGCCACCTTCATAGCAATATTTTTTGATGACAACCAAACCATATCACCCACCTTAAACTGGGGACCAACGGTCCTACGCCGGTTGGAAAACCGCTGGGCCTTTTCCTGGGAGAGAGACAACTTATCCACTACTTGGTCCCAGATCTGGTGCATTCTCTCCACCACAGTGTCAACACCTGGGCAGGCAGAAGCCTCCACCTGCCCTGAAGAAAATCGAGGGTGAAAACCAAAGTTACAAAAAAAGGTGACATCAAAGTGGCAGAACTAGCTCTATTATTTAAAGCAAATTCGGCCAAGGGCAAAAATGAAACCCAATCATCCTGATCGGCAGAAATAAAACATCTCAAATACGACTCCAAAGTCTGGTTTGTTCTCTCCGTCTGCCCATTGGTCTGAGGGTGAAATGCAGAGGAGAAGGACAACTGAATTGCCAGCTTGGAACAGAAAGTCCTCCAAAATCTAGACACAAACTGAACTCCTCTGTCAGATACAATGTTCTCAGGAATCCCGTGCAAGCGAACCACCTGTTGCAAAAACACGGACACCAACTCAGAGGAAGATGGCAACTTAGGGAGTGGTACAAGAAGGACCATCTTAGAGAATCTATCACAAATCACCCAAATAACAGTCATTCTCTGAGAGACAGGCATATCAGAGATAAAATCCATTGAAATATGGGTCCATGGCCTCCTGGGCACCGGCAAAGGCATCAACAAGCCACTAGAGCGAGAACAAGGTTTAGACCGGGAGCAAGTCCCACAGGACTGCACAAAATTCCTGACATCACGAGACAAGGCGGGCCACCAAAAAGACCGACTCACCCGATCTCTAGTACCAAAAATACCTGGATGACCAGCCAATGCAGAGCAATGAACTTCAGACATCACTCTCTTCCTCCACTGGTCAGGAACATACAACTTTCCACTGGGACAACGCTCAGGTTTGTCCTCCTGAAACTCTTCCAGAGCACGTCTCAAATTGGGCGAGATGGCAAAAAGAACTACCCCCTCGCCTAAGATGGTAGCAGGCTTAGTCACAACAGGAGAATCAGCAAGGAAACTCCTAGAGAGGGCGTCTGCCTTGACATTCTTAGTGCCCGGTAGAAAAGAGACCACAAAATCAAAACGTGTGAATAACAAGGCCCACCTAGCCTGTCTAGGATTCAAGCGCTTGGCCGACTCCAGGTAAATCAAATTCTTGTGGTCAGTAAGGACCACGACTTGGTGTTTGGCTCCCTCCAACCAATGTCTCCACTCCTCAAATGCCCATTTCATGGCCAACAATTCCCGATTCCCCACATCATAGTTACGTTCGGATGGGGAGAACTTTCGAGAAAAGAAAGCACAAGGATTCATTTTAGATGTCACAGGATCTTTTTGGGACAACACCGCTCCTGCACCAATCTCAGAAGTGTCCACCTCCACCTGAAATGGGAGTGAGACATCAGGTTGCCGCAAAACCAGAGCAGAAGTGAATCTTCGCTTCAGCTCCTGAAAGGAAGAAACTGCCTCCGGAGACCAATTCAGCACATCAGCACCCTTCCAAGTCAAATCCGCCAATGGCTTGGCAATACCTGAAAAATTAGCTATAAATTTTCGATAAAAATTAGCAAAACCCAAAAACTTCTGGAGGGCCTTCAAAGAAGTGGGCTGAACCCAATCATAAATGGCCTGTACCTTGGCCGGGTCCATTTCAATAGTTGACGGAGACAAAATAAATCCCAAAAATGAAACCCTCTGTACCCCAAAAAGGCATTTCGATCCCTTGACATACTGGGAATTCTCCCTCAAAATCCGGAACACAGTCCGAACATGTTCCACATGAGAATCCCAATTCTTGGAGAAGATCAAAATATCATCCAGATAGATAATCAAAAATTTATCCACAAAGTCTCGGAATATATCGTTCATGAAGCACTGGAAGACAGAAGGGGTATTAGTGAGCCCAAAAGGCATCACCAGGTACTCAAAATGTCCCTCCGGAGTTTTAAACGCCGTCTTCCATTCATCCCCATGCTTAATGCGAATAAGATTATATGCCCCCCTGAGGTCAAGCTTGGTAAACCAGCAAGCACCTTTAACTCTGGAGAATAGATCAGAAATCAGGGGTAACGGATACTGATATTTAACAGTAATTTTGTTGATGGCACGATAGTCAATACAAGGCCTTAATGAACCATCCTTTTTAGCCACGAAAAAAAACCCAGCACCTAAGGGTGAAGAGGATGGTCTAATATGACCCTTCTCCAATGCCTCCTTAATATAGGATCGCATAGCCTCGTGCTCGGGTACAGATAAATTGAAAAGCCGACCCTTGGTGAATTTACACCCAGGGTTCAGCTCAATTGCACAGTCATAACTCCTATGAGGAGGCAAAGACGCAGACTCATTCTCACTAAATACATCATAAAAGTCAGCCAAATAGTCAGGAACCTCATGCGACTGGGGAGAGGTGGAGAAAACAGGAGCATCACTAAGGGCACACCGACAACCCCAACTCACCACAGACAAAGATTTCCAATCCAGAACTGGATTATGGATTTGCAACCAGGGAAACCCAAGAACAATGGTATCATGCAAATTATGCAACACCAAAAATCTGCAATTTTCTTGATGGTCTGGGGCGACCCGCATTACCACCTGGGTCCAAAACTGAGGTTTATTCTTCGCCAACGGAGTAGCATCAATAACCCTCAAAGGGATAGGCGTCCGCAGAGGTGTCATAGGAAATACACAACGTTTAGCAAAATCCAAGTCCATCAGGTTCAGAGCTGCTTCTGAATCCACAAAAGCCTTGGCAGAAAATGTGGACAGGGAGCAGATCAGAGTAATTGCCAGAAGAAACTTAGGTTGAACACCACCCACAGAAAACGTGTGTGCACAATGTTTCTCTCATTTAGGGCAGACAGAAATAATATGCGAGGCATCTCCACAAAAAAACACAGCTTATTACGCCTTCTGAACTCCTGACGTTGCACCCTAGACAAAACTCTATCACATTGCATAGGTTCAGACATTTGTTCAACAGGTGGCAACATCTCTCGTGTAGTTTTGCGTTCACGTAAACGCCGATCCACCTGAATGGCTAATGACATAGAATCGTCAAGACCAGAGGGAACAGGAAATCCCACCATAGTATCTTTTACAGTTTCTGACAAACCCTTCCGAAAGAGGGCTGCCAAGGCACCATCATTCCAGGTAGTAAGGACCACCCACTTTCGGAATTTTTGACAGTGCAACTCTGCCGAATCCCGACCCTGGCTTAATGCCAACAGGGTCTTTTCAGCCTGATCAATAGCATTAGGTTCATCATACAACAACCCCAAGGCTTGAAAAAATGCGTTCACATTATTCAGAATAGGATCATCAGGTTTCAAAGAAAACGCCCAATCCTGGGGATCGCCGCGCAGCAAAGAGATGACAATTTTAAACTGCTGCGCGGAATTCCCCGACGAGTTAGGCTTCAAGGCAAAAAATAATTTACAATTATTCTTGAAATTCAAGAATTTAGACCGATCCCCAAAAAACACATCAGGAGTAGGAATCTTTGGTTCAGCAGTATGTGAATGAGCAAGATAGGCGGAAATTCCCCGCACTTCAGCAGCGAGCTGCTCCACACGATCAGACAATTGCTTCATCTCCATTGAGAAAAAAATTCCCCCTACGGCCTCAGAGATATAGAGGAAAAAATAAGCACACAAAAAAAAAAAAAAAAATTCAGACACTTATTTTTTTTCCCTTTTTTTTTTTTGCAATTCTCTTCTGCTATTGAGTACCCTAGGATCTGCGGTATGGCTGGTGATTCTGTTATGATGAGTCACCGAAGGAGGAAAAAACAAAATACCAGCTAAGTCCAGAAAAACCAGAGAGGTTGGCAGCTATCGGATTGCAGACCCCTGAACCTATCCACAACAACTAGCAGTAGCCGTGGGGGGTTCCTATGGTGCCCTAGACCCCTCGATCACAGCCGGAGAGCTACATAGCCTAAAGACAGAAAGGGGAAAAACTAAACTGCCCCAGAGCAGACCCCAAAGCAATAGGCAGCCCCCAACATATAATGATGGTGAAGCAAGATGAAAACACTAACACAGATAGAAAGATAGGTTGAGCAAATGATGGGGCCCAAGCTAACTACATAGGACAGGATAGGAAAGCTGCTGTCTGCCATCCGCAAAAACCCTATCAAAATGAGCCAACCGACTGATAGGAAAAACAGGCCCTGAAGTCACTAGGCTTCAAAAGACTATATCAGCACTCAGGTATATTCTGAAGACAGAGCAAAAGATCAACAGCTCAGAGACAAAAATGGAATTCAGCTCACCCCCGGCCGGGAATGGCAGAACTCCCAAAAAACATGGCAAAACAAAAACAAAACTGAAGAGTACAAAGCAGAGCAGAAAAACTTAGCTTTGAGATGCAGGAATCAGACTGGTCTCCAAGAATCCAGCAGGAAAATCACCAGCCAGGAAGAAGGGCGTCGGCAGCCTTGTATCCAGTCCTCAATTCCAGCCACCCAGTTATCATCTAGCTGCCCAGGTGTTTGGTGATCAGTCTTACTACCTTCCTTCACCAGAGGAGTGAGTTCATCAGACCTCAATGGTGAAGGGAAAAATGAACTCACAACAATGGTCCTTTCAGTGTAGCGCGCATGTAGCCCCGGACATGGAAGGCCATGATAGCCCTGTTATTGCTCGATCGCGCATGCCAGAGCCTCGCGTATCCCTCTAGTAAGCTTTACGCGTACCGCATGGGCATGCCGGAGTCTTGTTCGTTAACGGAATAAAGCTGACAAATCGCTAGCACAACTACAAATGGACATACCACACCACACACACAAAATCAACAAAGCTTTCAATGTGTGCATCTTTTTTTGAGGTGGCATGGTTGTGGTTTCCAGGGTGGAGTCCAATTAAGCCGCAGGCTCCACTCCTGGTGGTGCCCTTTTGGACATTCCTTTAAGGTTCAGCTTTGCAATCATACTGCCCCCGGAAAGCAAACACTTTGGCTTCATGGACGCTGTTTGGAGGTTCATGGAAATAACGACGCCCGATCGCCAGTTGCCATAATTTATTGGTGGGAAGTACGACGGTATATGATCGTGTTCGTTTTCAGATTTTTGTTTTTTGGGTTTGGTTTTTACATTTTTAGTCCAGACTTTCTTGACTTCATAAGGGCATGACAAGCCTAGATCTGTGTCTCCTCCACCTCCTCCTTTTACTCCTCCACCTCTTTTGTAAATGTAGTTGCCCTTTTCCATATGCTATTTTTGGCGTCTGAGCATTTTGTCGGCTTTGGGACACCTTTTAAGGTGTTTTGTAATTGTTTTGTATGTGTTTGTGTTGCCTGCTATTGTTTTCAGTGTTGTTCGATGAACATTCGACGAACTTGCCTCCTGTGCGACGAACCAAAACACTAGCAGGGTGGCTCAACACTACTCATGATATATAGACGAACATTGTTAATGTTTAAACTATGCTATATATACTGTACCTGCTATCTGATGATACTGTACACATTGTCTACTTTTTATATTCTTGTCTAATCCATACTGAGCCTGGGAGTGTCTCTGTGTGACTGATGGAATATATATGGAGATTGACAATTATCCTTTGACTGAATAGAGCTGTACACTTCTGATACAGTACCATATATGTGATGTTATTTTGTGTCTATTTTGTGCTAAATTTGGAAGTTTCGTGGAAGAGGCCGCATGTGGGCGTGGGGGGGTCCAACTGGTGCTGATGGTGGTGGTGCATCTGCTGGTAGTGGCATTAGCACAATAGCAGCTAAGGCAGGAGGTGTTGAGCCTGCGTCATGGTCTGTCTACGGAACTCCTGGAAGGCTACCTTTTCTGGGAGTAGGTAAACCGTTTTTAAAGCCGCAGCATGAGGAACTGGTTTGGGCTTACATTGCCGAAACAGACTCCAGCAAATATGCCCTCCTCTTCTGAAGTTTCAAAAAATGCAAGCACTGAGTCGTCAATTGCTGGCTCCTGGTCAGGAAGAACCCCTTTCCTTGTCTCCTGCACCCCCACCCAAAGTGAATGATGCAGCAGGCCACACTTCACATTAGTCCATGTAGCTCTTTCTATCATACCATGCATGGGTTATCAAGTCAAATCGTGAATTCCCCAGTCCAAGATGAATCTGACATGGAGTGTGGGTGGCCAGGCAGGGCAGTGGGGTTAATTGGTTCCGGGACGGTGTCTCCCTGGGATGTGTCACAGTGGTGGTGACCCGTTCCGTGGCCCTTGGCGTCCATGCAAAGGGGTGAATTACGTTTATAGGTGAATGATACATGACGCCACCTGTGGTTTCTGAGTAGATTGACCAGCGCTGCAGTGGCACTTCTCTGGGACAGAAGTTGTGGTGCAGCTAAGATGTAGAAGCCCTGCACTGGTATGGCCATTGTCGCAGGGCACATGAAAGAGTTGGTAGATGGTGTGCAGTGCAGGATGTAGCAGAGCCGTGCGCCAGGCGCAGGAGAAAGAGGACAGACACAGTCATGCAGTTCCTTTACCTGTACTTGGTAAGTGCCATCCAGGACCAAGAGTACAGATGGAGAAGTAGTTGATCAGCCTGGAAGCCAATTTGGAATTCTCTCTCTGCAGATAGGTAGTGTGGCTTCCATTCTAGCGCTTATCTGAGGTACTTGCAGTGCTGAGTTCAATGAAGTTCCCCCTGTTGACTCTCTCTTGGAACTTTCTCATATGGCAGGCAGCCGTAGCCTTTCCCTTCTGGCTCCCATACGTTGCTGCTGGGGCCTCCGAGCCTTAGTTGGGTACAGAGTATTTACAGCTGCTACTTCCTCCGGTTTCTGCTGCAGGAACGTCAGTGTCCCTACAAACTCGGAGACCGGAATCCGGACCATGCGCTAAAGCTAGGAGTGAGCCTTAATTCTGCTCATCCTCCAGCTCCCCTTCTCACGTCCACACACTTCCCCTTCCCTTCACAGACTGCCCTAACTTACCTCCTCCCGACCTCAGACAGCAGCTCCTCAGCAGTCAGGTTCAGAGGTCTCCCTGCTGGCCTGGAGTGGGAAATGTGTTGTGTGTTGGTTTAACTGCTAGAGAGATCCTTCGTTGCTCCCAAGCATGACATCACACTCCCTAGGAGGAAGGTAATGCCACTGTGGTGACCGTACTCCTGTGGGCGCCACAAGTGCACTGAGGCCCAGCCACTGCTAGATGATTCTGCTGGTAAATTGACCCAGACCACTACATTCCCCTCACACTCTACACAGCCTGAATGTGACCCAGATGAAACTCAGGCTACCCTTCCCATATACTGTACCACCTTACACGGTGACAAAAAGGAAGGTGCAGCTGAAAGTACAGGTTCGGCCCACCCACCGTCAGACACACCGCCATACTATGAGGGGCCCTGTGCCAGTGCCGTCGCCAATGAGCGGGCCCCCCTGCTTGCTCTGGATCACAGCACTTGCAAAGTTGAAATACTTACCTCTCCCTGCTCCACGCCATGACGTCTTCCGTGTTTCCTGACAATGATATTCTGATCAGAGAGCGCAATGACATCACGTCTGTACGCCCAGACTAGTACAGGGATTCCCTAGCGATGAGACTTATTTGAGGAGACTTATTTAATTGTTTTCAATGTTGGGACAGCAATTTTTGGGGAGCAGTATACTCTGGAGAATGATATATGGGGCCCACCATACACTGGAGCATTCCAAAGGTGGACATCAGACACTGGAGCAGCATTTACAGGGCCCATTATACACTAGAGCATTAGAAATGGGGCCCATTATATATAGAGTAGGGATGGGCGAATCTACTCGTTACTCTGCGAGTAGTAGGGGACTCGCAGGAGTCGGTACTCTGCGAGTTTCCAAGCGATTACTCGCACAGTAACGAGTCCAATGAAAATCAATGGCAATCCTAGTTTTTTCAGAGTTTAATACAAGCAATCCTAGTTTCTTAGCGATTTTGTGTCCCGCTGTCAGCAGCGAGTCTTAGCAATTCTAGGACTCCTATATACTGTATTCGGGACTCGCAGAATACAGAATATGTTAATTTTCAGAGATAGCCTAGTTTGTTAGGTGAGAAAACTGTGAAGAGCACTACTATGATTGGCTGCTGTCCATCGTGATGCCTATGTCATGTATCACAGGCAAGGCTGTATATAAACCCTGCCCCCGCCATTTTGGGCACATTCCTGTGACGATCTGAGCTAGTGCAGGGCGAGTTGGAGACATAGAGCAGATCTAGGGACTGTTAGTCAGTGTAGGACCTCAAGATTCCTCACATATAACACAAAAGTTCTTTTCAGAACTACCAGGACGGAGGAGTACTGTAGAGGACTGTAGGCAGGGAGAAAGGCAGGAGCAGGAGCAGCCTTACAGTGCATATAGCACCATCCTCAGAGCTTAGCTTACTCACTCAGCTTCCATCAGAGCTGAAATCAGAAGCATAGCTGAGCAAATTTTCTTTTTTTTTTCCACCATATATTATTGGGGTCATATTTACCCCTGCAGCGTTATTGTTTCTGTGGCAGACCAGTGCGTTGCTGCTATCTATCCCACCAGCTAATAGCATGCACGCTGCCTGCTTGTGTGCACTAAACAATTTTTTCAGGGAGAGTGCGTCGCTTCTCTGCTAAGTTACAGCACGCACTTCACCCCAGAGCGGTGATGCAGACAGCACCACAGTCCACCTAGGTGACTGCCTTTGCGCACTAAACAATTTTTTCAGGGAGAGTGCGTCGCTTCTCTGCTAAGTTACAGCACGCACTTCACCCCAGAGCGGTGATGCAGACAGCACCACAGTCCACCTAGGTGACTGCCTTTGCGCACTAAACAATTTTTTCAGGGAGAGTGCGTCGCTTCTCTGCTAAGTTACAGCACGCACTTCACCCCAGAGCGGTGATGCAGACAGCACCACAGTCCACCTAGGTGACTGCCTTTGCGCACTAAACAATTTTTTCAGGGAGAGTGCGTCGCTTCTCTGCTAAGTTACAGCACGCACTTCACCCCAGAGTGGTGACGCAGACAGCACCACAGTCCACCTAGGTGACTGCCTTTGCGCACTAAACAATTTTTTCAGGGAGAGTGCGTCGCTTCTCTGCTTAGTTACAGCACGCACTTCACCCCAGAGCGGTGACGCAGACAGCACCACAGTCCACCTAGGTGACTGCCTTTGCGCACTAAACAATTTTTTCAGGGAGAGTGCGTCGCTTCTCTGCTAAGTTACAGCATGCACTTCACCCCAGAGCGGTGACGCAGACAGCACCACAGTCCACCTAGGTGACCGCCTTTGCGCACTAAACAATTTTTTCAGGGAGAGTGCAGGGCTTCTCTGCTAGAAGCTAATAGCATGCACGTTACCTTCCTGCTGTGCCAATACGCATCACTAGCCTTGATTGTCCTCCTATTAGCAAGTATTAACTGCTAATTATTGTTCAGATTATTAAAGCTAACATCTGCATTTCTCAACAATGTCCCCAAAAAAACAAGTTCCCAAAAAAGAGGTTGCAAAGGGAAAGGGATGAGGTCATGGTCTTGGCAGTCATGCACAACAAGGCACTGGTACAGGTAGACAGAAGAAGATTGATAGATCGACCTTTCTTCTGTCTAAATTTCCCAGTACTCAACCAAAACGTCTCTTAAGGCCGGAAGAGCAAGACCAGATTACATCTTGGATGGCTGAGAAGACCTCAACCACTGGTTCTTGCAGCACACAATCGTCCTTGACAACTAGGTCTAGTGTCGCTACAGACAACGCAGGGTCATCCAATCCTCAAACTCTTCCTAGTTCCTCAACCCATCGGCAGACAGAGGAATATTGTGACCGCGAATTTGGTCACTCTGATGATTTATTTGCTTCTTACCAGCCCCTGATTGAATCTGGAGTTTCTTTGTCACTGCCTGATGAGATACTTGAAGAAGACGTAAGGTCTATTCATGGACAAAGTTTGGAATCACCTCTTACTGTAGAAAGCCACTTTCACCAAAGGCATACAGCATCTCAGGAGGTTGCCGACGATGATGATGATGATGAGACACTCATCTCATCTGGCCAGCCTGAACAGTCACGTTATCCTGAAGACTTTGAAGAGGAAGGGGTTGATGATGAGACCATAGATCCAACATGGACTGTTGGAATGCATAGCCAACAGAGCAGCCCGGAGGAGGAAAGTGGCTATGTACCACCGCCAAAAGCACCAAGGCTTACTCCTTTCTCCAGAAGGGAAACTGTGACAACAGTTGCCCAAATTGTGTCAACTGTTGCCCAAACTGGACCAACTGTTGCCCAAACTGTATCAACAGTTGGTGTTGGACAGAGGTATCCTCCTGTGCCTCCAATACAACATAAAGGACGAAAAGCCCTTGTGTGGGAATTTTTTAAGGATAGCCCATCAGTACCATATGTAGTGATCTGTAACATCTGCTATGCAAGGCTAAGCAGAGGCCAGGGAAAAGGAAACTTGAGCACCAGCAGTATGCGTAAGCACATGTCTGTTAAGCACCCAACTCAGTGGTCGGCCCGTCAGGTTTCAAAATCAGTGGCTTCTGATCCCAACACTTCCACTCCACCTCAGATCCATCCTTCACCATCTAGTGTTCATGCAGCAGGTCATGCTCAGACGTACTCCTCCGAAGCTGCGTTACAAGAAAGACATGACAGTAGTCAAGCCACTTGTCAGTCTGCGCCAAACGTGCAGTTGTCTGTGCCACAGCTGTATGAGAGGCAGCGGAAGTTCCAATCGACGCACCCATTTTCTCAACAAATGACGGCTCAAATTGCTAAGTTGTTAGCTGTCGAAATGTTGCCGTTTAGGCTTGTAGGAACAGAGTCTTTTCGGGAGTTGTTGGCTGTGGCAGCACCACGATACTCCGTTCCCAGCCGGTACTTTTTCTCACGTTGTGCCGTCCCTGCGTTACACCAGCACGTGGTAAACAACTTAAAGCGTGCACTAACAAATGCTGTAACCGGCAAAGTCCATTTAACTACGGACACGTGGACAAGTACTTGTGGACAGGGCAGATACATATCACTAACGGCTCACTGGATCAACCTGGTGGAGAGTGTCCCAAATTCTAAAAGTGGACCATGTGAGATCCTACCAACTCCACGAATAGTGGGCACAACATCATTCCGGGTGTCCGCCTCATCATATACGTCCACTACCCAATCGGCTTCTTCAACTTCCTCTGCCACTGCTGACTTGCCCGCAATATCACGTCCAAGTTGGGAGCTTGGGATTATTGTGTTATATACCTGGAGTCTGGATTGAAGTTTATATACTGTAATTTCAGTGTGGAGCTCTCTATTTTTTAATTTTTCCCCTTTTCCTTGTTACCCCTTTCTTCCCAATGTTTTATAAAATCTCAATAAATATATTTGAAAAGGAAATTCCCAGAAATATTGCGGACAGTGGCCAAGGAGGGGTGGAGGAAAGGACCCGAAACACCACCCATCGGACTGGACCCAAGCCATTTAACCCCTTCCTGACATCCGACGTACTATCCCGTCCACGGTACCCGGGCCCGTATGACCGTAGACGGGATAGTACGTCTACCGCGATCAGCTGCGCCCACGTGGTGAGCGCCGCTGATCGCGGCCGGGTGTCAGCTGATTATCACAGCTGACACCCGGCACTATGTGTCAGGGGCAGTCACGGACCGCCCCCGACACGTTAACCCCTTGCACACCGCGATCAAACATGATCGCGGTGTACCGGGAGTTAAAGGGAAGCATCGGGAGGGAGGGGGCTCCCTCCGTGCTTCCCTGAGCCCCCCACGGCAGCGCAATGTGCAGCGCTGCTGCTGGGGGCTCCTATCCTCCAGGCCCCCGAATCCAAGATGGCAACGGGGGCCTTCGGGGACCTGAGGAAGCAGGCTTCCTCAGTGCCTGCAAAGCGCAGGCAAGAGGAAGTCTTCTTCAATGCCTGTGACAGATTGCTGATCTGTCACAGTGATCTGTGATGTGACAGATCAGCGATCTGTCACAGGACAGTGATCTCCCACCTGGGACTATGTAATAAAGTAAAAAAAAAATTAAAAAAAAATGTAAAAATAAATTTAAAAAAAATCGCCAAATAAATTAGAAAAAAAAAAAATATTCCCTCAATAAATCCATTTTTTTGGAAATAATAAAAAAAAAACCAATAAAAGTACACATATTAGGTATCGCCGCGTCCGTAATGACCCGCCCTATAAAACTGTCCTATTAGTTAACCCTTTTAGTGAACCCCTTAAAAAATAAAAATAAAAAACGAAGCAAAAAATAATGATTTATTATCATACCGCCAAACAAAAAGTGTAATAACGCGCGATCAAAAAGACGCATATAAATATCCATGGTACCGCTGAAAACGTCATCTTGTCCCGCAAAAAACGAGCCACCACACAGCATCATCAGCGAAAAAATAAAAAAGTTATAGCTCGCAGAATAAAGCGATGCAAAAATAATTATTTTTTATATAAAATAGTTTTCATTGCATAAAACCGACAAAAACATAAAAAAACGACCTAAATGAGGTATCGCTGTAACAGTACTGACCCGAAGAATAAAACCGCTTTATCAATTTTACCGCACGCGGAACGGTGTAAACGCACCCCCCCAAAAGAAATTCATGAAACGCTGGTTTTTGTTCATTCTGCGTCCCAAAAATAGGAATAAAAAGCGATCAAAAAATGTCACATGCCCGAAAATGGTACCAATAAAAACGTCAACTCGTACCGCAAAAAATAAGACCTCACATGACTCAGTGTGTCAAAATACGGAAAAATTATAGCTCTCAATATGTGGTGATGCAAAAACTATTTTACAATAAAAAGCGTCTTTTAGCGTGTGACAGCCGCCAAACATAAAAACCGCCATAAATAGTAAGTCAAACCCCCCGTTATCACCCCCTTAGTTAGGGAAAAATAATAAAACTAAAAAAAAAGTATTTATCTCCATTTTCCCGTTAGGGTAAGGCTGTGTGCACACGCTGCGGATTAGGTGCGGATTCATCCGCGCGGATTTTGTAAAATCCGCAGGTGAAACCGCAGGTCTTTTTACCTGCGGATTGCTCTGCGGCTTTGTCCTGCGGTTTTTCATCTCCTCAATAGAGGAGATGGCAAACCGCAGGAGAATCCGCAGAAAGAATTGACATGTCAATTCTTTCTGCGGATTGAAAACCGCAGATAATCCGCGCGGAAAATTCCGCACCGTCTGCACTGCGGTTTTTGATTCCCATAGGGAATCATGGTACTGTACACCGCAGCAGAAACTGCTGCGGGTCCACAGCAGCCAAAACCGCTGCGGAACCGCAGCAAAATCCGCAGCGTGTGCACACAGCCTTACGGTTAGGGCTAGGGTTAGGGCTAGGGCTAGGGTTAGGGCTAGGGTTAGGGTTAGGGCTAGGGTTAGGGCTAGGGTTAGGGCTCAGATTAGGGTTAGGGGTGTGTTGGGGTTAGGGTTGGAGTTATAATTGGGGGTTTCCACTGTTTGGGCACATCAGGGGCTCTCCAAATGCAACATGGCGTCTGATCTCAATTCCAGCCAATTCTGAGTTGAAAAAGTCAAATGGTGCTCCTTCCCTTCCAAGCTCTGCCATGCGCCCAAACAGTGTTTTACCCCCACATGTAGGGTATCAGCCTACTCAGAACAAATTGCAAAACAATTTTTGGGGTCCAATTTCTCCTGTTACCCTTAGGAAAATAAAAAATTGGGGGCAAAAATATCATTTTTGTGGAAAAAAATGATTTTTTTATTTTCACGTCCGAGTGTTATAAACTTCTGTGAAACACTTGGGGGTTCAAAGTGCTCACCACACATCTAGATAAGTTCCGTGGGGGGTCTAGTGTCCAAAATGGGGTCACGTGTGGGGAGTTTCAATAGTTTAGGTACATCAGGGGCTCTCCAAACGCACATGACACCCGCAGACCATTCCATCAAAGTCTGCATTCCAAAACGTCACTGCTTCCCTTCCGAGCCCCGACGTGTGTCCATACAGTAGTTTTCTCCCACATATGGGGTGTCAGCGTACTCAGGCCAAATTGGACAACAACTTTTGGGGGTCCAATTTCTCCTGTTACCCTTGGGAAAATGAAAAAATTGGGGACTAATTGATCATGTTTCTGGAAAAAATACGATTTTTTTATTTTCATGCCCTGGCATTATAAACTTCAGTGAAGCCCTTGGGGGTTCAAAGTGCTCACCTCACATCTAGATAAGTTCCTTAGTGGGTCTAGTTTTCAAAATGGGTCAATTGTGGGGGGTTTCCACTGTTTAGGTACATTAGGGGCTCTCCAAAGGCAACATGACACCCGCAGACCATTCCATCAAAGTCTGCATTCCAAAACGTCACTACTTCCCTTCCGAGCCCCGACGTGTGCCCATACAGTAGTTTTCTCCCACATATGGGGTATCAGCATACTCAGGACAAATTGGACAACAACTTTTGGGGTCCAATTTCTCCTGGTACCCTTGGGAAAATAAAAAAATGGTGACTAAAAGATCATGTTTGTGGAAAAAATACGAATTTTTTATTTTCAAGCCCGGGCGTTATAAACTTCTGTGAAGCACTGGGGGGTTCAAAGTGCTCACCACACATCTAGATAAGTTCCTTGGGGGGTCTAGTTTACAAAATGGTGTCATTTGTGGGGGGTTTCCACTGTTTAGGTACATTAGAGGCTCTCCAAAGGCAACATGACACCCGCAGACCATTCCATCAAAGTCTGCATTCCAAAACGTCACTACTTCCCTTCCGAGCCCCGACGTGTGCCCATACAGTAGTTTTCTCCCACATATGGGGTATCAGCATACTCAGGACAAATTGGACAACAATTTTGGGGTCCAATTTCTCCTGGTACCCTTGGGAAAATAAAAAAATGGTGACTAAAAGATCATGTTTGTGGAAAAAATACGAATTATTTATTTTCACGCCCGGGCATTATAAACTTCTGTGAAGCACTGGGGGGGTCAAAGTGCTCACCACACATCTAGATAAGTTCCTTAGGGGGTCTAGTTTCCAAAATGGTGTCATTTGTGGGGGGTTTCCACTGTTTTGGTACATCAGGAGTTTTCCAAACGCGACATGGTGTCCGATCTCAATTCCAGCCAAAAACGTCAAATGGCGCTGCTTCCCTTCCGAGCTCTGCCATGCGCCCAAATAGTGGTTTACCCCCACATGTGGGGTATCAGCGTACTCAGAACAAATTGCACAATAACTTGTACGGTCCTGTTACCCTTGGAAAAGTAAGAATTGAGGGTGAAAAGATCATTTTTGTGGAAAAAATATGATTTTTTAATTGTATGGCTTTATGTTATAAACTTCTGTGAAGCCCATGGGGGTTCAAAGTTCTCACCACACATCTAGATAAGTTCATTAGGGGGTCTAGTTTCCAAAATGGTGTCATTTGTGGGGGATTTCCACTGTATTGGTACATCAGGGGTTTTCCAAACGCGACATGGTGTCCGATCTCAATTCCAGCCAAAAACGTCAAATGGCGCTGCTTCCCTTCCGAGCTCTGCCATGCGCCCAAATAGTGGTTTACCCCCACATGTGGGGTATCAGCGTACTCAGGACAAATTGCACAATACCTTTTAGGGCCCTGTTACCCTTGGAAAAATAAGAATTGAGGGTGAAAAGATCATTTTTGTGGAAAAAATATGATTTTTTAATTGTATGGCTTTATGTTATAAACTTCTGTGAAGCCCATGGGGGTTCAAAGTTCTCACCACACATCTACATAAGTTCGTTAGGGGGTCTAGTTTCCAAAATGGTGTCATTTGTGGGGGGTTTCCACTGTTTTGGTACATCAGGGGTTTTCCAAAAGCGACATGGTGTCCGATCTCAATTCCAGCCAAAAACGTCAAATGGCACTGCTTCCCTTCCGAGCTCTGCCATGCACCCAAATAGTGGTTTACCCCCACATGTGGGGTATCAGCGTACTCAGGACAAATTGCACAATAACTTTTAGGGTCCTGTTACCCTTGGGAAAATAAAAATTGGGGTGAAAAGATCATTTTTGTGGAAAAATATGGTTTTTTAATTGTACCGCTGTACGTTATAAACTTCTGTAAAGCCCTTGTGGGTTCAAAGTTCTCACCACATATCTAGATAAGTTCCTTGGGGGGTCTAGTTTCCAAAATGGGGTCACTTGTAGGGGGTTTCCACTGTTTAGGTACATCAGGGACTCTCCAAACGTGACATGGCGTCCGATCTGAATTCCAGCCAATTTTGCATTGAAAAAGTCAAACGGCGCTCCTTCCATTCTGAGCTCTGCCATGCGCCGAAACAGTCGTTCCCCCCCACAAATCAGGTATCAGCGTACTCAGGACAAATTGCACAATAACTTTTGCAGTCCAATTTCTCCTGTTACCCTTGGTAAAATAAAAAAAATTGAACCTGAATTATTTTTTTTGTGAAAAAAAGTTAGATGTTCATTTCTTTTTAAATATTCAAAAAAATTCCTGTGACGCACCTAATGGGTTAATAAACTTCTTGAATGTGGTTTTGAGCACCTTAAGGGGTTCAGTTTTTAGAATGGTGTCACTTTTGGGTATTTTCTATCATATAGACCCCACAAAGTGGCTTCAAATGTGATGTGGTCCTAAAAATAAAATGGTGTTGTAAAAATGAGAAATCGCTGGTCAACTTTTAACCCTTATAACTTCCTAACAAAAAAAAATTTTGGTTCCAAAATTGTGCTGATGCAAAGTAAACATGTGGGAAATGTTACTTATCGAGTTTTTTGTGTGCCGTATCTCTGTGATTTAAGGGCATAAAAATTCAAAGTTGGAAAATTGCGAAATTTTCAAAATTTTTGCCAAATTTCCATTTTTTTCACAAATAAACGCAAGTTATTTGAATGAAATTTTACCACTAACATGAAGTACAATATGTCACGAGAAAACAATGTCAGAATCACTGGGATCAATGGAAGCGTTCCAGAGTTATGACCTCATAAAGGTACAGTACTCAGAATTGTAAAAATTGGCCCGGTCATGAACGTGCAAACCACCCTTGGGGGTGAAGGGGTTAAATACCGTGCCAAAATGAGGTGACAGATTCCCTTAAACTGACCTAAATCAGCTTTATTTTATTTTCATCCAGGCTATGTAATTTGAAGTGAATTCCAAGAACTTCCTCGGCCATCTTGATATATGACTAGCAAATCTTATATCTTACCTTCCCAAGTTATCTTCCTAAAAGGTCTGCGGCCATGCACATCAAACCAGCCCTCACATGTCCACAAGTATTATAGCTCCTACTGGATGACACCACCTATAATAAACATAATCTATATGTCTTTGAATCAAATTGGTGCAAAAATAAGAGTGAAAAAAGTTTACGAATACCGTATTACAACACATGGAGCCATATTGTGCCTGTATTCATGAAACCTATGACGTATGCACCCAACAGTATTAACCATCTCTTTTGCACAGATCTGTAGCAAAGTACCTGCAGCCTAATATGAGCCCATACTGTCGCTCTGTGCCTCAGACTCCACAAACTATTTATGTACAGTTGTGGCCAAAAGTATTGACACCCCTGCAATTCTGTCAGATAATACTCAGTTTCTTCCTGAAAATGATTGCAAACACAAATTCTTTGGTATTATTATCTTCATTTAATTTGTCTTAAATGAAAAAAACACAAAAGAGAATGAAGCAAAAAGCAAAACATTGATCATTTCACAAAAAAATCCAAAAATGGGCCACACAAAAGTATTGGCACCCTAAGCCTAATAGTTGGTTGCACAACCTTTAGCCAAAATAACTGCGACCAACCACTTCCGGTAGCCATCAATGAGTTTCTTACAATGCTCTGCTGGAATTTTAGACCATTCTTCTTTGGCAAACTGCTCCAGGTCCCTGATATTTGAAGGGTGCCTTCTACAAACTGCCATTTTTAGATCTCTCCACAGGTGTTCTATGGGATTCAGGTCTGGACTCATTGCTGGCCACCTTAGAAGTCTCCAGTGCTTTCTCTAAAACCATTTTCTAGTGCTTTTTGAAGTGTGTTTTGGGTCATTGTCTTGCTGGAAGACCCATGACCTCTGAGGGAGACCCAGCTTTCTCACACTGGGCCCTACATTATGCTGCAAAACTTGTTGGTAGTCTTCAGACTTCATAATGCCATGCACATGGTCAAGCAGTCCAGTGCCAGAGGCAGCAAAGCAACCCCAAAACATCAGGGAAACTCCGCCATGTTTGACTGTAGGGACCGTATTCTTTTTTTTGAATGCCTCTTTTTTTCTCCTGTAAACTCTATGTTGATGCCTTTGCCCAAAAAGCTTTACTTTTGTCTCATCTGACCAGAGAACATTCTTCCAAAACGTTTTAGGCTTTTTCAGGTAAGTTTTGGCAAGCTCCAGCCTGGCTTTTTTATGTCTCGGGGTAAGAAGTGGGGTCTTCCTGGGTCTCCTACCATACAGTCCCTTTTCATTCAGATGCCGATGGATAGTACGGGTTGACACTGTTGTACCCTCGGACTGCAGGGCAGCTAGAACTTGTTTGGATGTTAGTCGAGGTTCTTTATCCATCATCCGCACAATCTTGCGTTGAAATCTCTTGTCAATTTTTCTTTTCCATCCACATCTAGGGAGGTTATCCACAGTGCCATGGGCTTTAAACTTCTTGATGACACTGCGCACGGTAGACACAGGAACATTCAGGTCTTTGGAGATGGACTTGTAGCCTTGAGATTGCTCATGCTTCCTCACAATTTGGTTTCTCAAGTCCTCAGACAGTTCTTTGGTATTCTTTCTTTTCTCCATGCTCAATGTGGTACACACAAGGACACAGGACAGAGGTTGAGTCAACTTTAATCCATGTCAACTGGCTGCAAGTGTGATTTAGTTATTGCTAACACCTGTTAGGTGCTACAGGTAAGTTACAGGTGCTGTTAATTACACAAATTAGAGAAGCATCACATGATTTTTCGAACAGTGCCAATACTTTTGTCCACCCTCTTTGTTATGTTTGGTGTGGAATTATATCCAATTTGGCTTTAGGACAATTCTTTTTGTATTTTTTCATCTAAGACATATCAAATGAAGATAATAATACCAAAGAATTTGTGTTTGCAATCATTTTCAGGAAGAAACTGAGTATTATCTAACAAGATTGCAGGGGTGTCAATACTTTTGGCCACAAATGAATAGAAAAATTGTGCATGCTCTATTGCATCCTACATTTTAGAGTAGTTCCCTAGAAGCATTAATTTGAAGAAGAATTTATTTGATGGAAGACTACTATGATCTGCAATTATCATACTGAACTTTTTCCGATACTTATTCTTTTAATTGTCTAATGAAAACCAAGCAATTTTATCAGAAAGTCTTAGGATAAATAGTTAATAACCATACAGACTTTTCCTCTTCCTCTACATTATAATTGCATGATTTCATTAAAAAGGTGTTACTAATTAGTGCCTAACTTATGTTTTTTATACTTTAGAAAGCTTGTTACGCTCATCAAATCAAAGAAGAACACAGTAGTGTCACAGCAAGACACGGATCATTTTATACATTAACGCTGTATTAGTGGAGATCAATAACCATCTCATAAAATTGTGTCTGGAGATTTGTTTTCCTTTCAATCATTTTCAAATTCATTTTTTACACACAAGATTTAATTATCTTACTAGACCAATTACAGAAAACACACCCTCTTGTGTATTCCAATCCAAAATCTTTTATCTTTTGTAAACTTACAATTTATCATGTATCATAGTAACATAGTTTTGAAGGCTGAAGAAAGATCTAATGTCCATCTAGTTCAGCCTATTTTTAGGGCAGATGTTCTAAATTGTTGATCCTGGGGAAGGCAAAAAACCCACAGAGTAGAAGCCAATTTTCTCCATAGGGAAAAAAATTCCTTCCCCTAAGCTGGGTCAACCATCTACCTATAATATTACGTTATTCGTAACCTTCTATACTGTTACTCACAAGAAAAGCATCCATTCCTATCTTAAATTCATTCAGTGAGTTGGCCATCACCACTTCCTCAGGAAGAGATTTCTAGAGCCTCACTGCTCTTATCGTGAAGAACCCTCTTCTATGCTGGTGCAGAAATTGTCTTTCCTCCAAACGACAAGAATGCCCCCTTGTTCTTGTCACAGTCCTTGGTACAAACAGTTCATTGGAGAGATCTCCGTATTGCCCTCTGATATACTTGTACATATATATTAGGTCTCCCCTAAGTCTTCTCTTTTCTAGAGTAAATAGACCTAATTTTGATAACCTTTCTGGGTATTGTAGTGAACCAACTCCATTTATCATTTTAGTAGCCCTCCTTTGAACCCTTTCAAGTTCAGTAATGTCTTTCTTGAGCACCGGCATCCAAACTTGCACACAATACTCCAAGTGTGGTCTGACGAGTGATTTGCACAGAGGGAGAATTATGTTTTCATCTCGTGTCCCCAGACCTCTTCTAATGCATCCCATGACCCTATTTGCTTTGGTTTCAGCTGCCTGAACCTGGGCACTCCAATTTAGCTTCTTATTGATTAAGATGCCTAAGTCTTTTTCCATGTCTAATTTCCCCAGCAGTTTCCCATTTAGTAAGTAATTGTAGCATCTGTTTCTCCTTCCCATGTGTATAACCTTACACTTATCTGTTTTAAACCTCATTTGCCATTTTTCAGCCCATTTCTCCAATTTACTCAAATCTGTCTGTAGTTGCAAACTGTCCTCCTTTATGTTAACTACCTTACATAGTTTTGTATCATCTGCAAATACTGATATTTTACTGTGTAAGCCATCCAATAGATCATTAATAAATATATTAAATAGTAGGGGGCCCAATACAGAACCCTGTGGTACCCCACTAGTAACCCTGCCCAATCTGAGTATGCACCATTAATAGCCACTCTTTGTTTTCTATCACTAAGCCAGCTACCTACCCATCTACACACATTTTCCCCTAGCCCAAGCTTTCTCATCTTACTTACAATCTTTTATGTGGGAAAGTGTCAAATGCTTTAGAGAAGTTGAGATAAATGACATACAATGATTTTCCTTGACCATTTGAGAGCTTACATCCTCATAGAAGCTGATCAGGTTAGTTTGACAGGAGCAATCCTTCTTAAATCCATGTTGATATGGAGTTAAAAATTTATTAACATTGAGATATTCCATAATGGTATCCCTTAGAAACCCTTCAAAAATTTTACCCACACCAAATGTTAAGCTTTCCGGCCTATAGTTTCCAGGTTGTATTGTGGGACTGCCAATGCCATGAAGTTACAGAAGGTGTCAGTCTCCACCAGCCTGAATGAGAGCATTTCAAGGGCCAGTAGTTTTGCAATGCCAGCATTCAGAGCCTGTGCTCGGGGATGGTTTGCCGTGTATGGCCGCCTTTTCTCCCATGCCTGTGCTACCGATGGCTGTAGACTGGCCTGGGAGTGTGAGGATGGCAGGGAACGTGGTGCTGTGGGTGTAATGTCACTGGGTCTCTGGACAATAGTGCCAGAGGTTCTTCCATGGCGATCCTGTGAGGAAGCCGAACCAGCTGTGTGTGAGCTGGAGGAAGAGGCTACAACACGAGCTGAAGAGGTGGTAGGTGGTGCGGTAGGTTGGCCTACGTTCTTCAGTGTGTCTTTGTAACTCCACCACGTGCTTGGTCCACACATGTTTCCACATAATTGTGGCATTGAGGTGGCTGACACTTTTCCCTCTTTTGACTTTATGATTACACAGCTTGCATTTGACAAAGCAAATGTCATCTTCAACTGTGTAAAAAAAGGACCACGCACTGCAAGTCCTGAGAGAGTTTGGGTTTTGGAAGAGGAATGCTCCTAACGAGTGCCGAAGTGGAGGCTACAGGCAACCAAGTCTGCCCCCTCCCTCTCCCTCCTGTTTTGGCCATTTGGGGAATCTCTTCCTCAGAGCTGCTCCCACCACCTTCCTGTTCCTCACACCATGATGGGTCAAGGAGCTCATCATCTACACTCCCCTCTTCAAACACCAGCTTCTCCTGGGTAGTCTCGCCAGCACAGTACTCACCAGAAAGTGGTACCTGAGTCTCATCATCTGATGCGTACTGAGGTGTGCTGACCATAGGCACTGGCCCACCCGACTCTTCAGATTCAGAGGGACAAAGCAGTTGCGCATCACTGCATACTCCCTCTTCTTCACATTCTAGAATGCTGCTTGGCTGGCCCCCTGTTTTTAAGCCAAGAGATTCAGAGAACAGAAGTAGAGATGGCTCCTGTCAAGGGCTCTCTGACTGCTTGGGCAATTTGGCAGGTAGTGAAGACACAGATGGTTGCTCTTCAGTGCTCTGGCCCTGAGAGGATGTGGAAGTAATTGATGTCGATGCGTTAGCTGCCATCCATCCGACAACGGCTTCAATTTGTTCGTCCTGCAGCAGTGGGGTACGGCGAGGTCCTGCAAAGCTGCACATAAAGGACTGCTGCCTGGTAAAACTGGGGAATGCTGAGTCACTGGTGCCCGCAGCAGGCACAGAATCCCCACGTCCTCTCCCTGCTGAAACTCCATGCCCACGACCACGTGCCTTACTCCCTGCCTTCTTCATCTTGGTAGACTGATAAAGATAGGCAGAAAAGTACAAAGGGGGGCTTAGTGTGCTTATTCCTGAACAGCTGCTAACAGGTATAAGAAACACTAATTTTATAAAGTGTGTGGACTACACTTTAATATGAGCTAATGTGGCCTACACAACTGTCAAGTGGAGTGTTTGGTGAACTTTATTTACGTGTTTTTTTTTCAAAAAAACAAAAAGGATGTGACCAAAGATGTGAAAGCGATAGTATCACAAACTTTTTGGAGCTATTACAATGCAGGAAGGTAACCTACAATGCAATAGATGAGGCTCCAAAAAATAGGCTAATACTAATCTGGCTGCGGCTGCAGGGCACAAGTCAGCAAAAAGGCTCCTCTATCTACTCCTATATAGTGTTTGCAACCAACCAATGTAGATGGATACAGATGGAAGCACACTAATAGGAGAAAAAAATCAGGAAAAATGAGCTGCAATTTAACAAAAAAAGGACTATGTATGAGGACATGCATGTAGTATGTAGGTATGTAGTACAGTATGTATGTTTGTGTTTTTTTTTTACATTCTACACATTAGCCGGATGATGGGACTACTACTGTCCCATCATTGGCTAATGTGTCAATCACTGTCATTGTAGCAGGCATAGCCCGATGGGACTTGTAGTCCCATCGGAAGATGCCTGCACACAGACACAAAGACCCCCGAGAGGCCCGCACAGACCCCCGGCAGCCCGCACAGACCCCCGGAAGCCCTCACAGACCCCCGGCAGGCCCGCACAGTCCCCCGGCAGCCTGCACAGCCCCTCGGCAGGCCCGCACAGACCCCCGGCAGGCCCGCACCGACCCCCCACGGTCGCGCACAGTCTCCGCCCATGCACCGCCCACACTCCGTTATAACGCATCATGATGACATCAGTTCAGCATGCCTAACAGGATGTGCCCACACTTCTTAGGATCCTCAACTGGCTCATTGCATTATGGGAACTTCCGATTCCGGTATTCAATATTGTAAAAATATCGGAACTCAGTATCGGAACTCCGATCCCGCGAATATCGTCCAATACTCGATATTTGCAGTATCGGAATGCTCAACACTACTTGTCACAATTATATTTGTGTTGTTTTGAAAATTAAGGTTCAAGATTAATCCAACAGAAACCAACAAAAAAGGTTAAAAAATGTTTTGAATAAAAATACCAACGTTGACAAAAATCACAGCTGAACTAGAAGGGTCTAATCTCACATTCCCTATTGGTAGGTCAATTTTTGGACGTTTTGTAATTTTTAAAGAGAATATCGAAAACATGTTTATGTGTCCACTTTTGTGACAATGTCCCTTTCTTTCATCCTAGGACTGAGGACAACTTGAACTCACCATAGACCCAGATTTCCAATCCAAAACTGGATTATGAGTTTGCAACCAGGGAAAACCCAGAACAATAGTATCATGCAAATTATGCCGCACCAAAAATTTACAATTTTCTTGGTGGTCTGGGGCAACTCGCATTATCACCTGGGTCCAAAACTGAGGTTTATTCTCTGCCAAAGGAGTAGCATCAATACCCCTCAAAGGAATAGGTGTCCGCAGAGGCATCATGGAAAAACCACAACGTTTAGCAAAGTCCAAATCCATCAGATTCAAAGCTGCTCCTGAATCCACAAAAGCCTTAGTGGAAAACGTGGATAAGGAGCAGATCAGAGTAATTGCCAAAAGGAACTTAGGTTGTACACTGCCCACAGCAAATGTGTGTGCAAAACGTTTCTCTTGTTTAGGGCAGACAGAAATAGTATGAGAGGCATCACTACAGAAAAAACACAGCTTATTATGCCTTCTAAACTCCTGACGTTGCGCCCTAGACAAAACCCCATCACACTGCATAGGTTTAGACGTTTTTTCAAAAGGTGGCAGCGCCTCCCGTGTAGTTTTACGTTCACGTAAACGCCGATCAACTTGAATGACATAGAATCATCCAGACCAGGGGGAACAGGAAATCCCACCATAACATCTTTTACGGTCTCTGATAAACCCTTCCAAAAGAGAGCTGCCAAAACACTATCATTCCATGTAGTAAGGACCGCCCACTTTCGGAATTTTTGACAGTATAACTGCAGAATCCTGACCCTGGTTTAATGCCAACAGGGTTCTCTCAACTTGATCAACAGCATTAGCTTCATCATACAACAACCCCAAGGCTTGAAAAAATGCATCCACATTAGTCAGAATAGGATTTTCAGGTGTCAGAGAAAAAGCCCAATCCTGGGGATCGCCGCGCAGCAAAGAGATGACAATTTTAACCTGCTGCGCAGAGCTCCCTGGTGAGTTAGGCTTCAAGGCAAGAAATAATTTACAACTATTCTTAAAATTCAAAAATTTAGACCGATCCCCAGAAAACACTTCAGGAGTAGGGATCTTAGGTTCAGCAGCATGTGACTGAATGAGGTAGGTGCTAATTCCCTGCACTTCAGCAGCAAGTTGCTCCACACCATCAGACAATTGCTTAATCTCCATTAGGAAAAATAAATCCTCCTACGGCCCCAGAGAAAAAGAGGAAAAAATACATAAAAAAAAAAAAATTCTGACACTTTTTTTTAAAACAATTTTTTCCTGCTTTTGAGTACCCTAGAATCTGCGGTATGGCTGGTGATTTATGAATGGGTCACCGAGGAGAAAAATTAAACAAGCTAAGTCACAGAATGCCAGAGAGGTTGGTAACTATGCAGATTGCAGACCCCTAATCCTAACCACACAACTAGCAGCAGCCGTGGAGCGTTCCTACGATGAATCTAGATGCCTCGTCACAGCCGGAGGACTAAATAAGCCTAAAGCAAGAAAAGGGGACAACTAACTGCCCCAGAGCAGACCCCAAAGGAATAGACAGCCCCCACACATGTATTGATGGTGAAACAAGATGAAAACACAAACACAGGCAGGAAAATAGGCTGAGCAAACGATGGGGCCCAAACTGACTAGAAAGGACAGGAAAGGAAAGACACTGTCTGCAATCTGCCCAAAAAACCCTACAAAAATAATGTCCAACACTTCTGATATCAAAATTAACCCTGAAGTCACTAGACTTCTCCCACTATATCAGCACTCTGAAATATTCTGAGACAGAGCAAAAAAGAGGCCAATCTAATAATGGACAAAAAGCAAATTGGCAAATACAGATAAATAAGAGTGGAAATTCAGCACAGCCCCAGCCGGGGCTGG
Source organism: Dendrobates tinctorius (assembly GCF_039654945.1). Lineage (NCBI taxonomy): Eukaryota > Metazoa > Chordata > Amphibia > Anura > Dendrobatidae > Dendrobates > Dendrobates tinctorius. The sequence goes on along the minus strand of NW_027361707.1, from coordinate 59,640,920 downwards.
CGGACCACACAAAAAACTGAATAGACCAACAAAATCAAGTGTGAACATTAGCAGAAACACTTAGCTTGAGATGACTGGAACAGAGCTGAAAACCAAGACCTGAAAAGCCAGAAGGAATCACCAGCACCAGAATAGGGCGTCGGCTGTGTTAAATCCAGTCTGAGATTCCAGAGATCCAATCGTTATCCTCATCATCAGGTGGCAGATCTCTACTAATTAAATCAACCTCACTACCTCCTGTTACCACCAGAGGGAGCCTGGAAGGAGAACTCACAACTGGTAGACCAGAAAATGAGTTCACAACAATGCCCCATATAATGCTCCATAAAGGTTAATGATGGCCCCATAAGATGCTCCATATTAAAATATGCCCCATGTAATGCTCCATAAAAGTTGATGGCCCCATAAGATGCTCCATATTAAAATATGCCCCATATAATGCTGCGGGGAATTAAAAAAAAATAACATGCTCACCTCTCATCGCTGGGGCCTGGTGCCGGTGTCCTAAGCAGGCGGGACACCGGCACTTGCAATATTCACCTGTCCCTGTTCCATCCCCGCGTGCCGCTGTGTCTTCTGTCTCTCTGTAGTGACTGTTCAGGCAGAGGGCACATACTAAACATGACATTCCACCCTTTGACCTGAATGCCACAGCCAGAGGATGCGGAAGACAGCACAGCACGGCGGTAGATTGGGGACAGGTAAATATCTCATGGCTCACCCTCCTCCAGTCATACTCACCCTCCTGGCACTGCTAAAGATCAGTTGCTGCATCTCTGTCTGTGGCAGGCACCGACATATCTCTTCCTGTCTTCTTCCTTTCAGTGCTGAGTGGTCATGTGGTACCGCTCATTAAAGTAATGAATATGTGCTCCACGCCTATGGGAGTGGAGACGCGTGCATATTCATTGCTTTAATGAGCGGTACCATGTGACCGCTCAGCACTGGAAGGAAGAAGACAGGAAAAGAGATGCCGGCGCCTGGACTGAGATGCAGGGACTGATATGCAGCGATAACGCCAGGAGGCTGAATATGATGTTTTCTGCTCCTCCATCCCCCCTCCCGGCAATGACTCGTGTATACATGAGTATATACGGTCATAAAAATTCACTAATGAATACAAATTTTTGTGTAAAAAAATTTAATAAACAGAAAATTACACGTGTAGCATTGCCGCATGTGGAAAAAACTATCTATAAAAGTGTCACACTAGTTAACCCATTCAGTGAACATCGTTAAGAAAACAAAAAAAAAGTAGCAAACTATCCTTTATCATCATACCGCTTGGAAAAAGTGGAATAAAGCACAATCAAAAAGATTGATGTAAATAAAAATAGTATCACTGAAAAACATAACATAAAGTAACAGTTTTGAAGGCTGAAGGAAGACCTTATGTCCATCTAGTTCAGCCTATTTTTAGTGCAGCTGTTCTGCATTGTTGATCCTGGGGAGGGCAAAAAAACCCACAGAGTAGAAGCCAATTTTCTCCATAGGGAAAAAAAATTCCTTCCCCTAAGCTGGGTCAACCATCTACCTATAATATTACGTTATTCGTAACCTTCTATACTGTTACTCACAAGAAAAGCATCCATTCCTATCTTAAATTCATTCAGTGAGTTGGCCATCACCACTTCCTCAGGAAGAGATTTCTAGAGCCTCACTGCTCTTACCGTGAAGAACCCTCTTCTATGCTGGTGCAGAAATTGTCTTTCCTCCAAGTGAAGAGAATGCCCCCTTGTTCTTGTCACAGTCCTTGGTACAAACAGTTCATTGGAGAGATCTCTGTATTGCCCTCTGATATACTTGTACATATATATTAAGTCTCCCCTAAGTCTTCTCTTTTCTAGGGTAAATAGACCTTTCTGGGTATTGTAGTGAACCAACTCCATTTATCATTTTAGTAGCCCACCTTTGAACCCTTTCAAGTTCAGTAATGTCTTTCTTGAGCACCGGCGTCCAAAATTGCACACAATACTCCAAGTGTGGTCTGACGAGTGATTTGTACAGAGGGAGAATTATGTTTTCATCTCGTGTCCCCAGACCTCTTCTAATGCATCCCATGACCCTATTTGCTTTGGTGGCAGCTGCCTGACACTGAGCACTCCAATTTAGCTTCTTATTGACTAAGATGCCTAAGTCTTTTTCCATGTCTAATTTCCCCAGCAGTTTCCCATTTAGTAAGTAATTGTTGCATCTGTTTCTAATTCCCATGTGCATAACCTTACACTTATCTGTGTTTAACCTCATTTGCCATTTTTCAACCCAATTCATCTTGTCCTGTAATTGTCAAGCTGCAATGTAGCTCCATCAGCGTAAAAATAAAAAAATTATAGCTCTCAGAGTAAAGCAATGCAAAAATAATTATTTTTTCTATCAAAGTTTTTATTGTGTAAAAGACGCCAAACCATAAAATAATAAATGTGGTATCACTGTAATCGTACTGACCAGAAGAATAAAACTGACATCAATTTTACCACAAGCAGAATGGAGAAAACAAAACAAAACCAAACAAATTCCTGAATTGCTGTTTTTTGTTTATTCTGCCTCCACAAAAATTGGAATAGAAAACAATCAAAAAATGTCATGTGCCCCAAAATGGTACCAATAAAAACGTCAGCTTGTCCCGCAAGCTCTCACATGACTTTGTGAGCCGAAATATGGAAAAATTATAGCTCACAAAATATGGTTATGCAAAATTTCTTCTCGCAAAAAAAGCGTCTTTTAGTGTTTGAGAGAAGCCAAACATAAAAATGGATATAGATCTGGTATTGCTGTAATTCCACCAACTTGAAGAAAAGTAGCCTTATAATGAATACCGCATAAGAAACAGCGTAAAAAATAAAACAAATTCTTCACTTATTGCAGTAGGGGTTAAACTACCACATGAAAAAAGGAATGAACTCACTCTGTAATCAAGGTGCCCAGTAACAGATATTGCACATAGATCCTGTCTCCTATTGCAGTAGGGGGTAAACTACCACAAAAAAAAAAAAACTACCACAAAAAAAAAAAAGGAATGAACTCAGTCTGAAATCAAGGTGCCCACGCAGGTCCTGTGCTGACGAGCATTCAGCACGCACAACTTTTTTTCAGCCTGCATTTAGGGCTTGCTGCCACCGGCCAGAGCAGCACCGCTACTGTGACTATTGCAAGCAATAAGGAGAGAGGAATCATTTGGTTATCTAACAGAGGAGTGATATCGATAGTAAAAGGACCTGTGGAACCTGTAACTTGGAATCAGCGGCGGCTTCATTCAAGTCTGCAGCCGTCTACTTCACTTGTGGCAGCCTCAATCCTCACTACTGGAGGAGGTAACATTGATCCATGTGCAATATCTGTTACTGGGCACCTTGATTTCAGGCTGAGTTCATTCCTTTTTTTTGGTGTGGTAGTTTAACCCCTACTGCAATAGGAGACAGGATCTATGTGCAATATCTGTTACTGGGCACCTTGATTCCAGACTGAGTTCATTCCTTTTTTTTGTGTGGTAGTTTAACCCCTACTGCAATAGGAGACAAGATTAAAAGGGATTTATAAGACTAGTTTTGTGTTAACTATACTGTTTGTCCTAATTTGGTTATTCATTACTGGCTCATATATTTGTTTTCCATTTTATTTTACAGTGACTCCAAGCGCAATAGTAATATTTTTTAGTTCTATTGATTTTATTCTGACACCGACGGTGACTGGTCTATTTTGCATATGCTGCTGGAGTCTGTGTGTATACCTGAGCACCACTGATTGTTTGCATTATTAAATTCTTCACCTTGCTAGGGTTGGCAGACTGCACAAAATGAAATATAAATTAAAGTGCAATCACAACCCGGGGTCCACCGTGCAGAGATGTATAATTTCTGCTAGTGTGAACAATGACGGAATGAAGCAGCGAGCGTTCACCTCAATCAGACTGCGTTAAATCCACACAGTGTGAACAGAATGCAGAATACCCAGCTCTGTTAACTTCACAGAGAGGTAGTGCCATAGGGTTGAGCTTGCTCTGAAACTACTGTGCTAACGGCACACTAGAACGAAACAGATGCTAAGTCAAGAGAAATAACTTAAATGACACTAGGTACAAAACCCTGTTGACTTCACAGAGAAGTACAGCACATAGGTTGAGCTTGTTCTGTAACTGAACTGTGCTAACTGCACACATGAATGAAACAGATGCTAAGTGAAGTGGAATAACACATAAGAAGCTCAGACGGTAGACAAATACACACATGTGCAAACAAAGTGGTAGAGTATCCACTCACACACACGGAACCTGAATGAGACTAGCACAACCGCGTGCACCGCTGAGACCCTTTTAAACCCAAAGCTCCACCAAAAACATTCACGTCCATCAGACAGTGACATCGCCAGCGGGCCAATGCGGAGCTATCACATCACCAGAGCAGCTAACATTTGACCACCAATGAGAAGACGCCACACCACAGACATGCTCAGTAAGGGGATTTCTGGACTTATACTCCAGAGCGCAAGACTGCACTTGAATATCACTAGTTATCATAGACTTGGCTGGAGGGCCATCAGTAACCAAACGTATACCATGAGCCTGAGCAAGACCCTGGGGCCGACGTCAGTGTTGAGCAGTAACACCGGTGGCAGGACCAGAATGGGAGACCACAGCACCAGAGAATTCTGAGGATCTATCCCGCTCAGTGGGAGAATCCCGGCACCTAACACTTCTGCTGTGGATTTGTTTATTCTGCCTCCTAAAGGTTGCAGGAAGGCTCAGTGCACATTTAACCTGTGCTCTACACTGAGCACTTATACCGATGTTTCCTTGTAAATCTTTGAAATACATTATTCAGACAGAACTGCCTGCACAAGATTCCCTATAATGAGGCAGATGGAGGCACTGTGAATGCCATAGGACCTATGATGATGTGGTGTCTGTCATTTTAGGTGCGCATAAAAACACGGTCCACCATAGTTTTGTGCACCTCTGAAAGGAAGGACAATGCTGAACAGAGGCCAGACAGAGTCTAGAGTAAGTCTTCTGCCTGATTATAGTGAATGGATCCATCAGAGTTTTCATCTGTCACGTAGCTCAGAGATTTAGATGGAAACCCCAAAGTATGTGCTCAACGCAGAGCACTGGATAAATGTGATCTCAAACCCTATGAAAAATGTTCTCAATAAAAGCTTCAACTCAATCCAGAAAAAAAAACAACTCCCCACTTAGGTCTATCATCTGCTAACAGAAATATAGGAGGCTTCCATGTTAATGGTAGCACAAAAGCTCTGGAAAAGCAAAATGGTTCATTGCCCCCAAAAATAAATTCAACGAACTCTACGGTCCCAAATGACCTCCTCCCTTCTGAGCCCCAGTGTGCATAAACCACCTTTAGCATTCAAATTTTGCAGGGATATAGTTTCCAAAATTGGGTCACTTGGAGGGAATGGGTGTTTGGGACGATGGAACGCACCAAATATAAATAATAGGAGGTGCGTTCGCCACCCGGGGTCCACCGTGCAGTAGGTGTAAAGACCGCTGCTGGATAATGGCAAACTCGCTAGATGGCGAAGTAGAGCACTCAGGTTAACGTCACCCGAGGTAGTTAAGGCAAACTCTGTTTAGGACACAGAGACGCCCTAATATAAAAGAGAAAGGAACGCTGGACCTGTTAACTCCACAGGCCAGCCTGCGTGCGGCATCGCAGCCGCGAATGCCAATAGATGCTGCTACTGCAGCGCGGCGGTTACTGTAGCCGCTAAGCGACGGTGCCGGAGAGCCGGACACTGACGGATGCTAGTGTAAGGTGTGGTAAGCACAGTGGCGCCTAGCTTGCCACTACCTGGAACTGACTATAACCAACACTCTGTCACCATTCGTAATATCAGAGGGAAGGGGGTTTCAAATAAGTCAGTCACCAGACACATGCATCCATCACCTTTCACACACAGCATAATAGTCTACACTAGTGCATGGCCTAGCCGCCATGTGGGCTTTTTATAGCCATGCGCTCTCGGGACCTTCCAGTACTCTGGGAAGGACCAATCAGATCCGACACAGGACCTGACCATGTGACCCCTGCTCTCCACTGAGAGGTCATCTTGCGGGCATCCCAGCCGCACGGCGAGAGGACTTAGCCTCTGGAGCGGTTCCCTGCAGAGCAGGTTGCGCTACCATTGCTGCACCAGAGGTGGCAGCAACATCCAGGCTCACAGAGTGAGTCTGAGCAGGACACCTGGATCGCTGGGATTGGTGAGCAGGTCCCTGGGCGGTCGGAGGGGAATGGGAGACCGCTGGATGTATGGCTCTGGATTCCTGTTATGTAGTCCCTGGAATCTGATGCCTAACATTACCCCCCTTCCTAGGGCCCCCCTCTGAGCCTCGCTGTGCTCAAAGGCCGCAATCAGGAGTGGAGCATGGATATTCTCCACCGGCTCCCAGGTCAGAGCCTCCGATCTATGACCCTTCCAATCCACCAAATAAAAAATTTTGCCACGGACAATCCTGCGTCCCACAATGGCGCTAACCTCGAACTTGTCAGACAACAAGTCAGATGACTCGGAGAACCGGGCCATATGATCTGGTTTGAGGAGGGACACATGGAAAACGTCCTAAATGGCTAAGTGTGGCGGAAGAGCCAGGCGGTAGACCACCGAGCTTATACGTTCGAGAACTTTAAAGGGACCAATGTATCGCAGCGTGAACTTGGGGGACTCGACTCGCAGTCCCAGAAATCTGACGCCTAACAATGGGGGATTCTGCTCTCTAGCACTTAGGGGGTTCTGTATATGGTGTCTGCAAACCATTCAAGGAAAATCTGTGCTCCAGGAGGCAAATAGCGTTTCATCCCTATCGAGACTCTCCGTATGGCTAAGCAGTACTGTACAGCCACATATGGTGTATTTCTATATTCAGCAGAAATTGTGGGACAAATTATGGTGCCAATTTTATCCACTTCTTGTGTGAAAATGTTAAATCTGGGGCTAAAACAAAATTTGTGTGGTAAAAATGTAATTATTTTGTCTTCACTGCCCAATGGTATAAAATTCTGTGACACACCCTTGGTATCAATATGATCATTAGAGCCCTAGATTAATTCATTGAGAGGTGTAGTTAGTAAAATGGGGTCACTTATGCGGCATGCTGCTGTTCTGGCACCTCAGGGGCTCTCCCAGTGGGTCATGGGACCCTCAAACCATAATAGTAAAATCTTCAGTACAATATGGTGCTCCTTCACTTTTGAGCTTTGCACTGTGCCTCAAAAGACATTTTCACCCACGCATAGGGTATTGGCACACTAAGGAGAAATTGCACAACAAATTATTGGGTCTATTTTATCCTGTTATCCTTGAGAAAAAATATTGTGCTTAAAGAAAAATTTTGCTGGAAAAAATGTATTTTTTTTAATTTTCTTAGCTCTGTTATAAACTTATGTAAAGCACCTGGTGGTTCAAGATGCTCATCACACATCTAGATAAATTCCTCGAAGGGTCTAGTTTACAAAATGGTAACAATTGTGGGGGTTTCCGCTGTATAGGCACATCAGGGGCTCTCCAAACGCGACATGGCCTCTGCTCTCTTTTCCAGCCAATTTTGCATTCAAATAAGAAACCACCATATGCACTACTTGGAGAAGTGCACAAGTAGGGTGCACGTGCACACTCTTTTGACATCTGTAAGGACGCTGTACAGCATTGTGCCCACACCTACTGCTGCTTACCAGTGACCATATTTAAATGGGATATATTCCCCTACCTGTTTCATTGACCAAGGTCTTTTCCTATCTCTGAGCAGTCTGCTAGCTGATGAAGGACACATGAGGCTGAAATGTTTTGTTTAATTTGGCCACATTAAATACAACTGCATTCATTCAGAAGTTGCGTGCCAAGTTTATTTCTTAATTTTGCATTCAAAACATGAAGAGGTGCTCCTTCCTTTCCGAGCCCTGTCGTGCGCCCAAACAGTAGTCTTCCTCCACACATGGGGTATCAGCACACTTAGGAGAAAATGAAAAACAATTTATGAGGTCCATTTTCTCCTGATACCTTTGTTAAAATAAAAAATTTGGTGCTAAAGGATGATTATTGTGGAAGAAATGTGATTATTAATTTTCACTGCTCTACATTATAAACTTATGTGAAGCACCTGGGGCTTTAAGGTGCTCAACACACATCTAGATAAGTCCCTTGAGGGGTCTAGTTTCCAAAATGGGGTCACTTGTGGGGGGTTTCCACTGTTTAGGCTTTTCAGGGGCTCTCCAAACGCCACATGGTGTCTGTTCTCGATACCAGTTAATTTTGCATTCAAAACTTAAAACAGTTCTCCTTCCCTACTAAGCCTTGCCGTCAGGGGCTGGCTGGCACTTTTCAGCCTGGGGGGCAATCACAAGGCAGTGGCCCTCCAGTTACGGTTGCTTACTACAGAGCTATGGAAGCAGAGCCGAGCTTACTGCAGAGATATGAGAGCAGAACATAGCTTACTGCAAAAATATGGGAACAGAACGGAGCTTCCTACAAAGATATGGGAGCAGAACCGAGCTTACTACAGATATATGGGTGCAAAGCCAAGCTTATCACAGATATGAGAGCAGAACCGAGCTTACTACAGCGGTATGGGAGCAGAACCGAGCTTACTACAAAGATAAGGGAGCAGAACCGAGCTTCCTACAGAGATTTGGAGCAGAACCAATCTTACTACAGAGATATGGGAGCAGAACCAAGCTTACTACAGAGATATGAGAGCAGAACCGAGCTTACTACAGAGATATGGGAGCAGAACAGAGCTTACTACAGAGATATGGGAACAGAACGGAGCTTACTATAGAGATATGGGAGCAGAACATGTCCTCTCAGTGCCCACAAAGCTCTGAATATACAGAATGATGGCCCTACATACCACTAAACCAAATATGATGGTCCCCAAAGCCCTTTATTATACATTGAGGACCCCAGATCTCCCTATATATAGTAAAATGGATACATAGCCGCTATATAAAATAAGATGTTCCATTGCCCCTAAATATAGTATGATGGTCCCCAATGACCCTATATACAGCATGAAGGTCCCCCTGCCCCCCTATATATAGTATGAAGGTCCCCACTGCTCCCTGTATATAGTATGAAATCCCCACTGCCCCCTATGTATATACAGTTGAAACCAGAAGTTTATATCCACTATATACTGTACAAAAACACAAATCTGCATGTTTTTCTCTATCTGACATGAAATCAGAATAAACCTCTCCCATTTTAGGTCATATGTGCCTTTTTATATAGTGTATGGAAACTTCTGGTTTCAACTGAATAGTATGATGGCCCCACTGCCCTGTATATATAGTATAAAGGTCCCCACTGCACCAAATAAATGTTTGCTGGCCCCAGTTACCCCCGTGTATATAGTAGGATGGTCCCAGTTCCCCCATATATATAGTATGATGACCCCAGTTCCCTCATATATAAAGTATGATGGTCCCACAGCCCCATATACAGTGGGGCAAAAAAGTATTTAGTCAGTCAGCAATAGTGCAAGTTCCACCACTTAAAAAGATGAGAGGCGTCTGTAATTTACATCATAGGTAGACCTCAACTATGGGAGACAAACTGAGAAAAAAAAATCCAGAAAATCACATTGTCTGGTTTTTTTTCGTTTTATTTGCATATTATGGTGGAAAATAAGTATTTGGTCAGAAACAAGCAATCAAGATTTCTGGCTCTCACAGACCTGTAACTTCTTCTTTAAGAGTCTCCTCTTTCCTCCACTCATTACCTGTAGTAATGGCACCTGTTTAAACTTGTTATCAGTATAAAAAGACACCTGTGCACACTCTCAAACAGTCTGACTCCAAACTCCACTATGGTGAAGACCAAAGAGCTGTCAAAGGACACCAGAAACAAAATTGTAGCCCTGCACCAGGCTGGGAAGACTGAATCTGCAATAGCCAACCAGCTTGGAGTGAAGAAATCAACTGTGGGAGCAATAATTAGAAAATGGAAGACATACAAGACCACTGATAATCTCCCTCGATCTGGTGCTCCACGCACAATCCCACCCCGTGGGGTCAGAATGATCACAAGAACGGTGAGCAAAAATCCCAGAACCACGCGGGGGGACCTAGTGAATGAATTGCAGAGAGCTGGGACCAATGTAACAAGGCCTACCATAAGTAACACACTACGCCACCATGGACTCAGATCCTGCAGTGCCAGACGTGTCCCACTGCTTAAGCCTGTACATGTCTGGGCCCGTCTGAAGTTTGCTAGAGAGCATTTGGATGATCCAGAGGAGTTTTGGGAGAATGTCCTATGGTCTGATGAAACCAAACTGGAACTGTTTGGTAGAAACACAACTTGTCGTGTTTGGAGGAAAAAGAATACTGAGTTGCATCCATCAAACACCATACCTACTGTAAAGCATGGTGGTGGAAACATCATGCTTTGGGGCTGTTTCTCTGCAAAGGGGCCAGGACGACTGATCCGGGTACATGAAAGAATGAATGGGGCCATGTATCGTGAGATTTTGAGTGCAAACCTCTTTCCATCAGCAAGGGCATTGATGATGAAACGTGGCTGGGTCTTTCAACATGACAATGATCCAAAGCACACCACCAGGGCAATGAAGGAGTGGCTTCGTAAGAAGCATTTCAAGGTCCTGGAGTGGCCTAGCCAGTCTCCAGATCTCAACCCTATAGAAAACCTTTGGAGGGAGTTGAAAGTCCGTGTTGCCAAGCGAAAAGCCAAAAACATCACTGCTCTAGAGGAGATCTGCATGGAGGAATGGGCCAACATACCAACAACAGTGTGTGGCAACCTTGTGAAGACTTACAGAAAACGTTTGACCTCTGTCATTGCCAACAAAGGATATATCACAAAGTATTGAGATGAAATTTTGTTTCTGACCAAATACTTATTTTCCACCATAATATGCAAATGAAAGGAAAAAAAAACAGACAATGTGATTTTCTGGATTTTTTTTTCTCAGTTTGTCTCCCATAGTTGAGGTCTACCTATGATGTAAATTACAGACGCCTCTCATCTTTTTAAGTGGTGGAACTTGCACTATTGCTGACTGACTAAATACTTTTTTGCCCCACTGTATATAGCATAATGGCTGCAGTTTCCCCCATATACACAGTATAATGGCTGCAGTTTCTCCCTATATATACAGGATGGCCGCAGTTTTCCCCCATATATACAGTAGTAGGATGGCCGCAGTTTCCCCCGCATATACACAGTATGATGGCCACAGTTTCCCCCCATATATACAGTAGTAGGATGGCCGCAGTTTCTCCCCATATATACAGGATGGCCACAGTTTTCCCCCATATATACAGTAGTAGGATGGCCGCAATTTTCCCCCATATATACAGTAGTAGGATGGCCGCAGTGTCCCCCCCCATATATATAGTAGGATGGCTGCAGGTTCCCCCCCATATATACAGTAGGATGGCCGCAGTTTCCCCCCCATATATACAGGATGGCCGCAGTTTTCCCCCATATATACAGTAGTAGGATGGCCGCAGTTTCTCCTCATATATACAGGATGGCCGCAGTTTCTCCCCATATATGTAACATAATGGCTGCAGTTTCCCCCATATACAGTGGGGCAAAAAAGTATTTAGTCAGTCAGCAATAGTGCATGTTCCACCACTTAAAAAGATGAGAGGCGTCTGTAATTTACATCATAGGTAGACCTCAACTATGGGAGACAAACTGAGAAAAAAATATCCAGAAAATCACATTGTCTGTTTTTTTTTTCATTTTATTTGCATATTATGGTGGAAAATAAGTATTTGGTCAGAAACAAGCAATCAAGATTTCTGGCTCTCACAGACCTGTAACTTCTTCTTTAAGAGTCTCCTCTTTCCTCCACTCATTACCTGTAGTAATGGCACCTGTTTAAATTTGTTATCAGTATAAAAAGACACCTGTGCACACCCTCAAACAGTCTGACTCCAAACTCCACTATGGTGAAGACCAAAGAGCTGTCAAGGGACACCAGAAACAAAATTGTAGCCCTGCACCAGGCTGGGAAGACTGAATCTGCAATAGCCAACCAGCTTGGAGTGAAGAAATCAACTGTAGGAGCAATAATTAGAAAATGGAAGACATACAAGACCACTGATAATCTCCCTCGATCGGGTGCTCCACGCAAAATCCCACCCCGTGGGGTCAGAATGATCACAAGAACGGTGAGCAAAAATCCCAGAACCACGCGGGGGGACCTAGTGAATGAAGTGCAGAGAGCTGGGACCAATGTAACAAGGCCTCCCATAAGTAACACACTACGCCACCATGGACTCAGATCCTGCAGTGCCAGACGTGTCCCACTGCTTAAGCCTGTACATGTCCGGGCCCGTCTGAAGTTTGCTAGAGAGCATTTGGATGATCCAGAGGAGTTTTGGGAGAATGTCCTATGGTCTGATGAAACCAAACTGGAACTGTTTGGTAGAAACACAACTTGTCGTGTTTGGAGGAAAAAGAATACTGAGTTGCATCCATCAAACACCATACCTACTGTAAAGCATGGTGGTGGAAACATCATGCTTTGGGGCTGTTTCTCTGCAAAGGGGCCAGGACGACTGATCCGGGTACATGAAAGAATGAATGGGGCCATGTATCGTGAGATTTTGAGTGCAAACCTCTTTCCATCAGCAAGGGCATTGATGATGAAACGTGGCTGGGTCTTTCAACATGACAATGATCCAAAGCACACCACCAGGGCAATGAAGGAGTGGCTTCGTAAGAAGCATTTCAAGGTCCTGGAGTGGCCTAGCCAGTCTCCAGATCTCAACCCTATAGAAAACCTTTGGAGGGAGTTGAAAGTCCGTGTTGCCAAGCGAAAAGCCAAAAACATCACTGCTCTAGAGGAGATCTGCATGGAGGAATGGGCCAACATACCAACAACAGTGTGTGGCAACCTTGTGAAGACTTACAGAAAACGTTTGACCTCTGTCATTGCCAACAAAGGATATATCACAAAGTATTGAGATGAAATTTTGTTTCTGACCAAATACTTATTTTCCACCATAATATGCAAATGAAAGGAAAAAAAAACAGACAATGTGATTTTCTGGATTTTTTTTTCTCAGTTTGTCTCCCATAGTTGAGGTCTACCTATGATGTAAATTACAGACGCCTCTCATCTTTTTAAGTGGTGGAACTTGCACTATTGCTGACTGACTAAATACTTTTTTGCCCCACTGTATATAGCATAATGGCTGCAGTTTCCCCCATATACACAGTATAATGGCTGCAGTTTCTCCCTATATATACAGGATGGCCGCAGTTTTCCCCCATATATACAGTAGTAGGATGGCCGCAGTTTCCCCCGCATATACACAGTATGATGGCCACAGTTTCCCCCCATATATACAGTAGTAGGATGGCCGCAGTTTCTCCCCATATATACAGGATGGCCACAGTTTTCCCCCATATATACAGTAGTAGGATGGCCGCAATTTTCCCCCATATATACAGTAGTAGGATGGCCGCAGTGTCCCCCCCCATATATATAGTAGGATGGCTGCAGGTTCCCCCCCATATATACAGTAGGATGGCCGCAGTTTCCCCCCCATATATACAGGATGGCCGCAGTTTTCCCCCATATATACAGTAGTAGGATGGCCGCAGTTTCTCCTCATATATACAGGATGGCCGCAGTTTCTCCCCATATATGTAACATAATGGCTGCAGTTTCCCCCATATACAGTGGGGCAAAAAAGTATTTAGTCAGTCAGCAATAGTGCATGTTCCACCACTTAAAAAGATGAGAGGCGTCTGTAATTTACATCATAGGTAGACCTCAACTATGGGAGACAAACTGAGAAAAAAATATCCAGAAAATCACATTGTCTGTTTTTTTTTTCATTTTATTTGCATATTATGGTGGAAAATAAGTATTTGGTCAGAAACAAGCAATCAAGATTTCTGGCTCTCACAGACCTGTAACTTCTTCTTTAAGAGTCTCCTCTTTCCTCCACTCATTACCTGTAGTAATGGCACCTGTTTAAATTTGTTATCAGTATAAAAAGACACCTGTGCACACCCTCAAACAGTCTGACTCCAAACTCCACTATGGTGAAGACCAAAGAGCTGTCAAAGGACACCAGAAACAAAATTGTAGCCCGGCACCAGGCTGGGAAGACTGAATCTGCAATAGCCAACCAGCTTGGAGTGAAGAAATCAACTGTAGGAGCAATAATTAGAAAATGGAAGACATACAAGACCACTGATAATCTCCCTCGATCGGGTGCTCCACGCAAAATCCCACCCCGTGGGGTCAGAATGATCACAAGAACGGTGAGCAAAAATCCCAGAACCACGCGGGGGGACCTAGTGAATGAAGTGCAGAGAGCTGGGACCAATGTAACAAGGCCTCCCATAAGTAACACACTACGCCACCATGGACTCAGATCCTGCAGTGCCAGACGTGTCCCACTGCTTAAGCCTGTACATGTCCGGGCCCGTCTGAAGTTTGCTAGAGAGCATTTGGATGATCCAGAGGAGTTTTGGGAGAATGTCCTATGGTCTGATGAAACCAAACTGGAACTGTTTGGTAGAAACACAACTTGTCGTGTTTGGAGGAAAAAGAATACTGAGTTGCATCCATCAAACACCATACCTACTGTAAAGCATGGTGGTGGAAACATCATGCTTTGGGGCTGTTTCTCTGCAAAGGGGCCAGGACGACTGATCCGGGTACATGAAAGAATGAATGGGGCCATGTATCGTGAGATTTTGAGTGCAAACCTCCTTCCATCAGCAAGGGCATTGATGATGAAACGTGGCTGGGTCTTTCAACATGACAATGATCCAAAGCACACCGCCAGGTCAACGAAGGAGTGGCTTCGTAAGAAGCATTTCAAGGTCCTGGAGTGGCCTAGCCAGTCTCCAGATCTCAACCCTATAGAAAACCTTTGGAGGGAGTTGAAAGTCCGTGTTGCCAAGCGAAAAGCCAAAAACATCACTGCTCTAGAGGAGATCTGCATGGAGGAATGGGCCAACATACCAACAACAGTGTGTGGCAACCTTGTGAAGACTTACAGAAAACGTTTGACCTCTGTCATTGCCAACAAAGGATATATCACAAAGTATTGAGATGAAATTTTGTTTCTGACCAAATACTTATTTTCCACCATAATATGCAAATAAAATGAAAAAAAAAACAGACAATGTGATTTTCTGGATTTTTTTTTCTCAGTTTGTCTCCCATAGTTGAGGTCTACCTATGATGTAAATTACAGACGCCTCTCATCTTTTTAAGTGGTGGAACTTGCACTATTGCTGACTGACTAAATACTTTTTTGCCCCACTGTATACAGTATAATGGCTGCAGTTTCACCCATATATACAGTATAATGGCTGCAGTTTCTCCCTATATATACAGGATCGCCGCAGTTTTCCCCCATATATACAGTAGTAGGATGGCCGCAGTTTCCCCCCCATATATATAGTAGTATGGCCCCACATCCCATTCATATAAAAATAGTTTATACTCACCTCATCCTGATTCCCGGCACCGCGGCCTCTGTGTCCTCTTCTGACCTGTAGAGACTAGAGCGGCGTGAGACAATGACGTCATCGCGCCGTCTGCGTGCCCATCATAGTGTGTCTCATAAGCTTAAAGCCGCAGAGCGCGGCTGTGTGCAGGGGCTGAATGAGCGCTGACATTATATCCTTTTACTGCACGAGTGCGCGGCCGTGTCTGTTGCCGGCCGCATCACATCACAGAACAGCAGACACGGCCGCACGCAGTACACTGTGCAGGGCCATCAGGAGGCCGGCCCTGCACAGCTGCTGGGGGAGCGGCCCGGGGGGCATTTGCCTCCCTGCCACCCGGCCCAGCCCGCCCCTGCCTGCCGTGCAGCCAATCTTCCTCCACACTTGGGATATAAGCATACTCAGGAGAATTTGCACAACAAATATTGTGGTTCATATTCTCTTGATACCATTGAGAAAATAAAAAAAATGTGTCCTAAGTAATATTTTTGTAAAAAAGTTAAATGTTCATTTTTTCCTTTCACATTGCTTCAATTCTTGTGACACACCTTAAAGGTTAATAAACTGCTTGAATGTGGTTTGGTTTTTAATACCTTGAGGGGTGCAGTTTCTAAAATGGTGTCATTTTGGGTGTATTTACTGTCATATAGGCCCCCAAAGTCACTTCAAATGTGAGGTCATCCCTAAAAAAATGGTCTTGTAAATTTTGTTGGAAAAATTAGAAATCGCTGGTCAACTTTTAACCCTTATAACTTCCTAACAAAAAAATAATGTTTCAAAAATTGCGCTGTTGTAAAGTAGACATGTGGGAAGTTATTTGTTAACTATTTTTTTGTGACTTAACGCTCTGAATTAGGGGCATAAAAACTAAAAGTTTGAAAATTGTGAAATTTGCAAAATTTTTATGAAATTTACATTTTTTCACAAATAAACACAAGTAATTTTGAAGAAATGTTATCACTATCATAAAGTGCAATATGTCACAAAAAAGAAATCTCAGAATCACTGTGATCGATTGAAGCATTCCAGAGCTATAACCTCAGAAAATGACAGTGGTCAGATTTCAAAATTAAGGCCTGATCATTAAACTACAAAGTGGCTTGGTCCTTAAGTGGTTAAACAGTCCTCAAGTCATTCTCTCTCAGCACAGCGGCATCCTCCTCATTGATATGCAGTCCTTCTCTAGCATAGAGCATGTAATCAACTGAGAAATCAGCCCAGTTTAGCAGGAACCCAAAACCCTGTTTCCTACACCAACTCGAGTCACTTTTTCACTGCATTAATCTCCCATTTCCTCTTTAGCATGGCATGTGGTACAGGTATTAATGAAATACAGCGGACATATAAGTGTACCTGGGCAGACCTAGAGAGGTTGGTGAGTTTAAAGGCAGGTGACGTACTAGGACACATACCGTATATACTCGTGTATAAGTTGACCCGTGTATAAGCCGACCCCCCGTAATTTTGTCACAAAAAACTGGGAAAACTTATTGACTCGCGTATAAGCCTAGGGTGGGAAATGCCGAAGCTACTGCTAAATTTCAAAAATAAAAATAGATACCAATAAAGGTAAAATTAATTGAGACATCAGTATAATACTTAGGCTGTGTGCACACGCTGCGGATTTTGCTGTGGTTCCGCAGCGGTTTTGGCCGCTGCGGACCCGCAGCAGTTTCTGCTGCGGTGTACAGTACCATGATTCCCTATGGGAATCAAAAACCGCAGTGCAGACGGTGCGGAATTTTCCGCGCGGATTATCTGCGGTTTTCAATCCGCAGAAAGAATTGACATGTCAATTCTTTCTGCGGATTCTCCTGCGGTTTGCCATCTCCTCCATTGAGGAGATGAAAAACCGCAGGGCAAAACCGCAGAGCAATCCGCAGGTAAAACCGCAGGTATTTTGACCTGCGGTTTCACCTGCGGATTTTACAAAATCCGCGTGGATGAATCCGCACCTAATCCGCAGCGTGTGCACACAGCCTTATAATGCTGCACAGTGAGTGGTCCCTTATAATGCTGCACAGTGAGTGGCCCCTTATAATGCTGCACAGTGAGTGGCCCCGTATAATGCTGCACAGTGAGTGGCCCCTTATAATGCTGCACAGTAATTGGTGGCCCCTTATAATGCTGCACAGTGATTGGTGGCCCCTTATAATGCTGCACAGTGAGTGGCCCCACATAATACTGCATAGTGAGTAGGCCCATATAATGCTGTACAGTGATTGGTGGCCCCATATAATGCTGCACACTGAGTGGCCCCTTATAATGCTGCACAGTGAGTGGCCCCAATGCATTCTCATATTGCACAGGTAGCTAAGGTAATCCAGTCATTTAGCTGCTGCCGCTGCCTCAATTTAAAAAAAAAAAAAACTATATACTCACCTCGTCGCTGCTGCAGCTGCTGCTCATCAGCGTTGCCGGCTCTGCAGTGACTGTTCAGGCAGAGGGCGCGTGCTAACCACGTCATGGTGCCCTCTGACCTGAACATCACTGCCAGAGGACGCAAGACAGCAGAGCGACGCGCAGCGGTGGAAAGGAGGACAGGTGAATATGGCTCCCCCCGTCATGCTCACCTCTCCTGGCATGTCTCTGCAGCCCCCCGTGCTTGTTCCATGTTGTCAGCGCGCTGTTCTTCCTGCTTTCTGCGGTCACGTGGTATCGCTTATTAAACTCATGTATATGCGCATATTCATGAGTTTAATGAGCGGTACCACGTGACCGCTGAAATCAGGAAGAACAGCTCGCCGACAACATGGAACAAGCACGGGGGGCTGCAGAGACATGCCAGGAGAGGTGAGTATGATCTCTGACACCCCCCCGCTCCCCCTCCCCGGCCGACCTCCGGTATATGACTTGCGTATAAGCCGAGAGGGGGACTTTCAGCCCAAGAAAATGGGCTGAAAATCTCGGCTTATACGTGAGTATATATGGTATTTAAGACACACACAGATGTGGCAAAGAATCAGGCTTGGGGCATGGATGATAAATCTGCACGGTCTGGGTAGACGTACTGTGAATCACTTTAACAGTGGGCTACAGTGGAACAATCAGAGCAGTCTGTGCTCCTGACTAATGTGACACAGCAAAAAAGAGAGAGTGTAGAGATGTACTTTGGATGGTTACAACTGAAATAGGCAGACATGGGTACATTTGCATAAACCCACTTGATGTTAAAATACTGGTGAATGCATTCATTGACGGTATGAACAAAGACTTACTAGAGTACAAACAGCCAGACCTGAATGGAGATATGTAGATCTGAAAGACCTCCTTAAGGTAGCTAAAGTAGTTGAACAAACAAGGACGATAAGACAACCTGTCATGCATGCTGGAGCACAAGGAAAACAGTGGAGAAGTAGTAAGGGACCTATGGACCTAGAAACAGTGAGGTGCTGGAATTGTGGTGCTTACAAAACTTATTGTTAGTGACAATACCCCTATGAATTTACTGTCATGATTAAATTGAAAGAAGGAACCACTCCTCCTTGTTTTAAAACAATACCCTTGAGCCTAGCCAAATCAATGGCCCTGAGCAGGAATATTAAAGAGTATGTTAAGGCAGGGGTTCTGGTGCAAAGATCTTCCCCCTGCAACACCCCTTTTGAATCCCTTTAAGAAAAAAGGACCCAAGGGTTCACTCACACTTACAGAAAGGTTCATGACTTAAGGGCTATTAATGATGTTACAGAGAGTGTGACCCCAATTGTCCCTGATCCACACACATTACTGTTACAGATCCCAGCAACGTCAACAAGTTTCACAGTGCCGAATGCATTTTTCTCTGTACCCCTGCACCCTGACTGTCAGTATCATTTTATTCTACTCATAAAGATAAACAATATTGTTGGACAGTCCTCCCACAAGGGGAAATAACTCCCCTGCCATCTATTCAGCAGCGATGGCAGGGATCCTTGAGTAGTGGCAATCACCTTATCCGCAGATTGTACTATTACAGTACGTGGATGACCTTTTGCTGTTCTGGCTGGACCAGAGGTCCTGTAGGGAAGATACAGGTTTCCTTGCTATGTTTTTTGGCAGAAAAGGGTTGCAAGGTCTCACGTGACAAATTACAGTATTGCAAACTAAAGGTGACATTTTTGGGACATTGTATTGCCGAAGTTACAAGACACCTGAATGAAGACAGGAATAAGGCAATTCAAAATCTCCTCTACCCAGGTCACATCAGCATCTATGCACTTTCCTAGGCTTGGTGACCTGCTGCAGGTCTTGGATAAGGTCTGCTTCACAAATGATGCATCCACTCTATGACTGCTTGTGTCAGCCCCGGCCGTAGGCATTCCAAACTATGACCAGTCATTTTTTCTTGTTTTGCACAGAGCAGGGAGGACATGCTACCACAGTACTGACACAACAACATGGAGGGAAACCGAGACCAATAGCTTACTACTCAGCACAATTAGACCCAGTGATCAGAGGGTCACCTATGTGTGTCCGTGCGGTAGGAGCAGATGCACTACTACTTGGAAAGGCATGTGAGATCACACTGACGTTTCCTTTGACAATTTATTCCCCACATGACATCCATTCCATACTCGTACAAGTTCAACCAAAACATCTGTCTATGGCCAGACAGCTCCGACTTGAATCTATTAATTCCTGAGTATGTCACCCTCAAAAGATGTAATGTTCTGAATCCAGCCACCTTCCTGCCTGTGGATTCAGAAAAGGGGGAATTGATGACCATATTAGCAAGTGAGGAAGAGTACTTTGACATGACGCATGAACAAGACTGCATAGAACTGATGAGTCAGGAGACACACAAAAGGTGACTCCATGGAGGTAGAGGGCAACAGAAGGGCGGAAGAGGCTGCTAAAGTAGCAGCAAGGCGGCCTAGGGAGCAGTGGACAGTGGCGGGGAATCAGCGCATTCCAGCCACATTGAGCCTAGATGTCCTGAAATCCCTCCAGCATCAGGCTGCCCAAACAGAGAAGGTACACTGGGGGAGACTGGGAGCTGAGCTGAACTCAAATGGAGTATGGGAGAATAAGGATAAATTGTGCCTACCAAAGTCACTGTTCCCAATCATGGCGCAAGCAATACATGGCCCCACTCACGCCTCAAAAAGTCACATGTGTGCCACAGTAGATGCCTTCTGGATCGCTCCAGGTTTCAGTTACGCAGCCGCGAAACTTGTACAATCATGCCTCATCTGTGCACAGGACAACCCAGGTAAAACAGTAAAAGTCCCTAAGAAAGTGACACCTAGGCCTCGCTACCCGTTTAAAAGACTGCAGATTGTCTACATACAGCTACCAAGGTAGGAGTGTATGCAAATGTCCTATTATGTGTAGATCTCTTCTCTGGTTGGTCAGAAGCCTATCCGGTAAAATGTGAAAATGCTAAAACGACTGCAGACAAACTGATGAAAGAACTGATCTGCAGGTATGGTGTCACAGAAACCATAGAAACTGATAGGGGTACACACTTCATGGGAGAAATAATGAGGGAAGTCATGCAGGCCCTGGGTGTACAGCAAGCATTTCATACACCATATAGGCCACAAAGTAGTGGGAAAGTGGAAAGACTAAATCGGACACTTAAACTGAAAATTCAAAAGGCCATGGCAGACACAGGAAAGAGCTGGGTAGAGCCATGGCCGAGATAGGAAAGAGCTGGGTAGAGTGCTTGCCTCTTGCACTCTTTACAGTCAGACACACTCCAAATAGAAAGACAGGCTTGTCTCCTTTTGAAGTCGTGTTTGGTAGTGCACCAAGACTGGTCTGTACTTCCCACAGGTGCTACAAATGCAACACGTTGCTATGACAACCTATGTCCAGGCCATGCAGAAAAGACTTAATGTGGTGCATAAACATGTGCTTTCATCCATTCCAGATCCTAATGCCAGTGCAGATGTGCATCAGCTGAATCCAGGTGATTGGGTGGTTATACGCAGACACCTGAGAATGAGCCTGGACCCACGATTTGACGACCCCTTCCATGTCCTGCTGACCACATCCACCTCAGTAAAACTTGAGGAAAAGCCCACCTGGATCCACGCCAGTCACAGCAAGAAGGTTCTTTCAACAGCAGAATGTCTGTTCTCATAATCACCTTGCTGGCAGTGACAGGGTTACTGCACTCTACAGAGACACAGGATAAACTCTTAAATGCTGACTGGGACTACAAACTTATATGTCATCATAAAGGACATGGAAGGACAAAAACCGAAAGACTGTTCGATCTGTACACACAGCCCAGTATCTTCAAGGACTATGCCATACTTGGCTTTACCTCTGGAGCCATGGAAGGTATTAACCCCACACTGCATACACAATGAGACTTGAACTCAATCTAGATTTTGGGGAAAAGATGTGCCCCGTGACATATCTGCCTCATTGGCTATAATCGGATGGGCCGCTAATCTCTGGTTTCAGTTTAATATAACGTGGCCTAAAGTACAAATGTGGTGGTGGGAATATGATTCAGACGTCGGAAATATGGTCTCCAGGAGGAGGACTGAAATCCCTCACTCATACCCCATTCCCAATGATGGACTGTGGTTCAGTCTTCAACACACTGGAGCAAATACCTGTGGTGAGGACAATAATTGCTTCCGTATATACAATCATGATCAAACACAGGTTAATGAGACGGTGTACCAAGATGGAGTTGAAGGCTGTAAATCATCTACGGGTAAAATAATAAGGAAAGAAAGGGGTAAATGTACATCTGGTATAAGTGGAAAACAAATGAATAATACTTGGTGTGCCCATAAATCTATGTCAGGACTTTTGAGTTTATACCAATGTATACAAACCCCTGGTCTTGTTTGTGTTCTCCCAGAAGGAGTATTCTTGGTTTGCGGACATCGTGCCTACAGGTGAGTGAGCTCAGACATAAGAATGGTTTGCACTCTTGCCAAACTAACACCAGCCACTTTCATAGTTCCTCATAGTAAAATAGACACAGCAGCAGTTCCAATTCATATTTTGTATAGAAGGGCTGCAGACAATAAGCCCCATCCAAATGGTAGGCCGCATCTAGTAGAAATGGGGATAGCAAACAAAATATGCAGTAGTATGCTAATATACCCCTTCATAACACAATCATAGTTACTAACCAACATACTATAGTACTAGATTACCTGACAGCAAAAGGAGGAGGAATGTGTCAAATAATTGGTCCCACCTGTTGTAATTATATCGACCCTGCTGGCAATCTCCAGATCAGGGCCAGTATAGACAAAATAGGTTACCTTAGAGACCAATGGTTAAAACAACACAGTGCAAACAGAGACTCCTGGTGGGGTATAGGCCCCTTTACATTTAGCGATGCACCAGCGATCCCGACCAGCGATATGACCCGGTCAGGATCTCTGATGCATCGCTAAATGATCGCTAGTGAGCTTCCACACAGGAAGATCTCACAGCGATGCAGCAGCGATACAGCGGACGATACTTACCTTTCAGACGCAGCGATCCTGACGTCCTCCGTCCGCGTCCACGCATCGCTCGTCGGCGCCAGCAGGAAGTCCAGCAGGAAGCGCCCAACAAGAAATGGAGCTGCGCGATCTCGCGCGATCAGCGATGGACAGCAGGGGAGCCGGTTGGAGGTATCACACATAGCGATATCGCTAGCGATATCGCTGCTGCGTCACCAAATCGGTGATTCTTTAGCGATATCGCTATGTTTAAAACCCCCTTAACACATTCTCTTTTTTTTAAATCCAGCAAATTAGTTTAATGGCCTAGCAGGATGGATTTTTGGCATTGTACAGACTTGTATGCAAATTTTTTTGTTTTGCTTATTGTTTTATGTAGCCGTAAAAGCGCTAATATATGTATTACTTAAGCTACTGAATAATGTATGTGTGAAAAAGGAATCTAAGGCTGCACCTTCCATAGTGTGTCATAGACCCCAGATAGCCATTGCTGACTGGGAAAGTGAGTGTCCACACTGAGGGTGGATGGGCGAAGCAGGTAGGAAGCCCCCTTATGCAGGGTTCCCCAACTCCAGTCCTCAAGGCCCACCAACTGATCGTGTTTTCAGGATTTCTTTTGTATTGCACAGGTGAAGCAATTATCACCTGAGCAATACAAAGGAAATCTTGAAAACATGATCTGTTGGTGAGCCTTGATGACTGGCGTTGGGGAACCCTGCCCTTATGGGTACTAGACCCATGAGACAGTAGCTCCTTTGTGGACATCAGCTGACCCTGTGGCAAAGGTTATACCATTTACAAAAGGGGGAAGTTGATATAAAAGGGTTAATGGTTTGCCTTTAAATGCCTTTAATTGCCTTTCACCTCTCATTGCTAGAATTTATTCTCATGACGCAGCAGTCTCTTCTTCAAGGAAACTATGCTTCTTATCATATATGTTCTCAATAGTCAGCCACAACGTGTTCTGGGTACATTGTAAACAAGGTATGACCCTGGGTTACAGTGGGGGCTACATGAGCTACATAGAGTTACATGCCTTGTGTTTCAGCGGCTTAAACCGCTGATAACGTCGGCCATCTTTCTCGCTCTCGCGAGAGTGACGTCGGTCTTCTTTCTCGCTCTCGCGAGAGTGACATAATCAGCGGTCTAAGCCGCAAAGCATTACTGGGAGCACGAGGCCGGGTGCGTGGAAAGAAGACAGGAGGCCGTCGGAAGGTGAGAATAACTTTTTTTTACTTTTTAATATTATTTTTGTACAGGGCTGTGGCAGTGATTGGTCACGGCTACAGGGCCACGTTGCTGATTGGCCGTGGACAGAGGCCCGCGACGCTGATTGGTCGTGGCCACATGGAAAGGGGGGTGAGGGGACCATGCATACCAGGAAAGGGGGGTGAGGGGACCATGCATACCAGGAAAGGGGGTGAGGGAACCATGCATACCCGGATTGGGGGGTGAGGGAACCATACATACCAGGAAAGAGGGGTGACGGTGAGCATACATACCAGGATTGGGGTGTGAGAGGACCATGCATACCAAGAAAGGGGGGTGAGGGGACCATGCATACCAGGATAGGGGGGTGAGGGGACCATGCATACCATGATTGGTGGGTGAGAGGACCATGCATACCAGGACTGGGGAGTGAGGAGACCATGCATACCCCAAAAGGAGGGTAAGAGGACCATGCATACCAGGATTGGGGGGTGAGGGGACCATGCATATGAGGAAAGGGGGGTGAGGGGATGATGCATACCAGGATAGGGGGGTGAGGGGACCTTGCATACCAGGATTGGGGGGTGAGAGGACCATGCATACCAGGATTGGGGGGTGAGAGGACCATACATACCAGGAAAGGGGGGTGATGGTGAGCATACATACCAGGATTGGGGTGTGAGAGGACCATGCATACCAGCAAAGGGGGGTGAGGGGACCATGCATACCAAGAAAGGGGGGTGAGGGGACCATGCCTACCAGGATAGGGGGGTGAGGGGACCATGCATACCAGGATTGGGGGGTGAGAGGACCAAGCATACCAGGATTGGGGGGTGAGGGGACCATGCATACCCCAAAAGGGGGGTAAGAGGACCATGCATACCAGGAAAGAGAGGTGAGAGGACCGTGCATACCAGGATTGGGGGCTGAGAGGACCATGCATTCCAGAATTGGGGGGTCAGGGGACCAATGCATTCCAGGATAGGGGGTTGAGGGGTAGCATGCATATCAGGATTGGGGGTGAGAGAACCATACATATCAGGATTGGGGGTGCATTATTGCATCATTATTAAATCTTCAAAAATAAACTGCATATATATTCTAGAATACCCAATGCGTTAGAATCGGACCACCTTCTAGTAGTTAGATAAGAATGTTCATGTGATGGGAGAGTTTTTATTTCTGATACAGTGTGTATATGAGTTCCTCTGAGTCCCTAATTTTTGGCACTTCTTGCTTCCTTCATAAATTACATTGAAATTTCCAATTTTTTTAGCAAAAAAATTCAATTTTGGTTTACTTAAATTATTTTTTTTTTAAATCATGTTTACATTTTGCCTTATATACAAGTCAGTATAAAGAAAAACTGTTTCTTAACTTTTTGCCCTGTAAATTCCAATTTCTGTTTGATTTTGAATCATAGAATCATAGAATCGTAGAGTTGGAAGGGACCTCCTGGGCCATCTGGTCCAACCCCCTGTTCAAAGCAGGATTCGCTAAATCATCCCAGTCAGGTGTCTGTCCGGCCTCTGTTTGAAGACTTCCATTGAAGGAATAGAATCATTGTGCTTTTCTGGACAGAGAGTTCAGATGTTGCTCCCGGGATCTGTTGTAGCCATTCTTCCAACTTAGGGGTCACTGCTCCAAGTGCTCCTATCACCATTGGAATCACTGTTGCCTTCACCTTCCACATCTTCTCCTGTTCTCCTTTGAGGCCCTGGTATTTCTCCAGCTTCTCATATTCCTTCTTACTGATGTTACTATGACTTGGCACTGCCACATCTATTATCATTGCTGTCTTCTGATTCTTAACTGCTCTCACGGGATAGCTAGAGATATCTCTCTCTCTCAATCAATCTCATTATTATCCACTCTGGCCATTCGCATTGTACACAGAACCGTTGCAGCAGGACTTTCTGAAAATCATGTGGGTATGTGGGGTGTCCCGACTCTCCTTTTAAATGTTTTAAATGTTTTTGAATGTTTTATTGTCAGTCCTTAAAGTAGAGTTTGACCTGGGAGTCAGAGATGCTTCCAGGGGTCTACCACTTGCTGTTCTCTTTCCATTCAGCACGTTTTCCCATCTATTTCAACATTTTAGCTGGACCCATATCTCATTGTAGGGTCTGGCAGAAAAATGTTAGGATTTCCCATTGACTCCCATTATACTTGATACTCAAAACAAGCATCCGAGCATTAGGAATCGCTCGGTTCGAGCAATGAGCATCTGAACACTTTAGTTCTCTCTCATCCCTAGATTTTTACAATCATTATATCTTTAAGGAATTTTCAAAAAAAATCTGACACAAGTAGATATTTTAATCAGTAAATGTCTTTGCTATCATTGAGAGTGAAATCATTCATCACTATCTCTCTGCTTAGTAAATAAGTCATATAACAATAATTCTGAACATAACATAACTTGTATACAAGGATGCTGTATTCTGATCAGTCTTCGCGATATCTCCCGACAATAAACCCTCTGGATTATATTTGATGTTAATGTATTTCAGTTCCTCTGTGTATCACTGTAGCCTGGAACAGAAAATGATTTATAATCAGAGGTATTTTCTTTTAATTTGATAGATCATTGTCTGTTGTTCTTGCAATGCTACATTAAATTAAATGTAATGAATTGTTTCAAATTTACAAAAAGATATTGCTTGCTTGAAAGATTGCTTTTAACTTGATGAATGTTTTAGAAGCAATGATTCATTATACTTTTTTCTTTTCTTTTTCTACGCTTTGTTTATTTAAAGAACATACAGTGCTGAAAAAAGTATGTAATTCCTTCCCGACTCCCCATACGGCAATCAGACCAGCTCCCTGGATCAACACAACACTAAGGAAACTAGTGTATATACCCTGTAATATTATACTTTTCAAGAAAGGCATCCAGTCCCTTCTTAAATTTTATTAGGGAATCACTCTTTACAACATCATATGGCAGAGAGTTCCATAGTCTCACTGCTCTTACAGTAAAGAATCCGCATCTGTGAGTATGCTTAAACCTTCTTTCCTCCAGACGTAGAGGATGCCCCCTTGTCCATGTCACAGGTCTAAGAGTAAGAAGATCACTAGAAAGGTCTTTGTACTGTCCCCGCATATATATAAGATCACCCCTAAGCCTTCGTTTTTCCAAACTAAATAACCCCAAGTGTAATAACCTGTCTTGGTATTGCAGACTCCCTAGTTCCCTAATAACCTTGGTCGCTCTTCTCTGCACCCGCTCCAGTTCAGCTATGTCTTTCTTATACACCGGAGACCAGAACTGTACGCAGTATTCTAAGTGTGGTCGCACTAGTGACTTATATAGAGGTAAAATTATGTTCTCCTCATGAGCATCTATGCCTCCTTTAATGCATCCCATTATTTTTTTTGCCTTTGCAGCAGCTGCCTGACACTGGCCACTAAATGTGAGTTTGTCGTCCACCCATACACCCAGGTCTTTTTCAGTGACAGTTTTGCCCAGTGTTTTACAATTAAGCACATAATTATACATCTTGTTTTTTCTACCCAAGTGCTTGACTTTACATTTATCTCCATTAAAGCTCATTTGCCATTTGCCGTGATTTCTTATTTATAATATTAGTAGTCATTTAAAGCACAACATCATTGAAAACTAGCAATGATCGAACTTGCTTTGGTGATATTTGGATTTCACTCAAGTATCTGGGTGCTTGAATATTCTCGGCACTCGACAAGCATTGGCTGGTGTTCGGATTGAATGCTCAAATCTCAACCTCGCATATTTCTAGCCTGTTACACAGCTAATAAACATGTGGGAATTGCCTGAAAGTCACAGTAATGCCATAGCCAATTTAGTAGTGGCATTACTGTGATTGGCTGGCCGCATTACTCCATCATAGGTTATAAAAGGACTGCACTGACATGCTCGGTACACTGACACCATTGACACAACTCAGGGACAGTTCTTAAGTTCTTATTGGAGGGAGAGAATCGTTGTTCAGGCCTCTGTGTGCACAGTTTTTGGAATCAGAGTCCTCTAGTGGTGATATTTTGTTGAATCATCATACTAAAAGTCCTTCTTATGGCTACTTTTCGTGCTTTGCTGTTTCTATGCAATTTATTCTGCATTTAGACTTGGGACAGCTGGAGCAGGGAAAGTGACTGAATACAGCCGCAGGTGACCACTTTTTTTTCTGAAAAAAATTGACTGTATTTTCATCCCTACAGTTTCACGTGCTTTGTGTAAAATTAAAATTATCTTAAATGTAAAAAAGCTTGGCCTGCTATGGGTAACAAAATGTAAAAAAATGTCTTTTCAATTAATCAAGGAAACTCAGTTTCCAGAGACCTAGCAATTAAAAAATTTGTAACATATACAGTATGGTAAGGGACAGTAAAGTGGAAATGCTGATGATGGCGAATGCAGATGGCAGGCCAGGTGTGACTGTGCGCTTTACTGGAGCCCAAGCAACATTCTCATCCATGAAGCATAGCTTACTGTCCCACTTTGCAGGGAGAGAGTAAGCAGCCGCACTCATAAGATTTTTGCAAAAAGTTTGAAGATCACTACAGATAGTGCATGGTGCGCTCTATACCAGACCACCCAGACACCCATGGATATGCCCCTATTAAGATATTTTGAGACCTCTCTTTCAACCAAGCAGCTTCCTCACACTCTCAACACAACTGGTCTTAGCAAGGTTTGAGAAAGATCCAGGCCGGGTCGAAATGTTACCTATACCTAAGCTATCGTAATATTCATCATCATCATCATCTATTAATTGCAGTAAAAGACAATTATTATTATTATCATTATTATTATTATTTATTGTGATAGCGCCATTTATTCCATGGCGCTTTACATGTGAGGAGGGGTATACATAATACATACAAGTACAGTAATCTTAAACAATACATGTCACGACTGGTACATGATGAGAGAGGACCCTGCCCTCGAGGGCTCACAATCTACAAGGGATGGGTGAGGATACAGTAGGTGTGGTTAGAGCTGGTCGAGCACCGGCTTGGTGCGTGCTTACCAGCTAACAGCACCACCTACTACAGTGGGTACGGAAAGTATTCAGGCCCATTTAAATTTTTCACTCTTTGTTTCATTGCAGCCATTTGGTAAATTCAAAAAGTTCTTTTTTTCTCATTAATGTAGACTCTGAACCTCACCTTGACTAAAAAAAATAGAAATCTAGAAATTTTTGCGAACATATTAAAAAAGAAAAACTGATACACTCGTGAATTTCTCTGTCAAAGAGGTAGGTGTTCCCTAGTCTGAGACTTTTTTAAGAGTTCGGTGACTAAAAACACGATCATTTGGCACCTGTGCCTTACCAAGATCAGCAGGGGCCTGACCACTAGGAGTCTAACCACCAAATGCATGATCACGTACATGTCATCTAAGCACCCAACGCGGTGGGCTGAATGACTGGGTCCACAATTGGTGATAGCGGGTGACACTACTGCCTCTTCCCCTGTGCTAGGTGCTTCCTAACCTTCTGTCCATAACACTGGAGCAGATGCCTCCTACTCTGCACCTGTAATTGCTCATTCTGAGTCAGCATCATCAGGCATTTCCAAATCCTTGTCCCAGCACAGAGTTCAGGTATCCTTACACCAGACCTTGGAACAAAAAAGAAAGTTTCCAGCCACCTACCCACAACGCTAAACAGGCACATTTCCAGGTCATTTACTGTGGAAATGTTAGTGTTTTGGCTTGTAGACATGGAGGATTTCCTCTGACTCATGGTGGCAGCTGACTCAGTACTCAGTCTCCAGCCACTAATATTTCTCTCACTATGGTGTCCCTGCCTTGAACCAGCATGTTTCCAGAAACATTAACTTTACTATTAACAACTTAATTAGTGTGATTGTAAACTAAATGATTGACATGTAGACAAGCGCTTGTGCCTAGGAATGCTACATTTCCCTGATGGCACACTGGGTGGTCATTGTGCTGGGGTAGAGTCACACCTTGGCATGGCATATGTGCTCCCGATGCTGAGGATTGCTGGCAGTATTTCAATCAGGGTTTTATTCACCTCCTACAGCAGTTCCTGCGCCATCTCCTTCTCCTCCTCATCCTCTAACTCTGATGTGTTTTCACAGAGACACCATCAACTTTAGTGGAAGCTGGAAGCTCTGCAGCACTGCCTAAGCGAAGCTGCAACAACCTCTGCTGAAGCTAATTTGTCTAGGAGACAAATAACACACTGCAGAAG
Organism: Dendrobates tinctorius; assembly: GCF_039654945.1. NCBI lineage: Eukaryota > Metazoa > Chordata > Amphibia > Anura > Dendrobatidae > Dendrobates > Dendrobates tinctorius. The sequence goes on along the minus strand of NW_027361707.1, from coordinate 59,610,649 downwards.
AATTATTGAAAGGAATAACAGACCAGACAGATCTGTGGCTCTCACCACGACCTACCACCAGGCAAAGCTGTGTGTGATAGTGGACATAACTGGTAGCGGCTATGAAGCTTGGTAAGCTCACACACCATGCTTGGCCTATGTGATCAACTTGGTAGTTCAGTGGTTTCTGAAATCCTATCCAGATTTTCCATAAATTCTGGTGAAGGTATACCATGCCAGCACCCATATGCAAGAACCAGCTACAGCTGCAACAGCTCTGGCAGTGCTGCAGTAGAGCATGCAAGTGCCATCTCACTGACTGGTGTGTAACGTGACCCCTTGCTGAAAATACACACAGCACATGCTGGCAAGGCTTTGTGAGCATCAGAGGCCTGTTGTGGAATTCCAGATCCAACACACCCGTCGGCATTCTGGTCAGCCTCTGCACATAACAACTGAAGAATGGGCATGGGAATCTGAAATTTGTAAGGTTCTCGAAGACATTGAGGTGAGCGGCGATGAATCCAAAATCAGAGCCACAATTCCGCTTCTGTGACTAGTTGAACAGTTGCTGCTCACAATTAAACATAAACCTTTGCATACAGACCATGTGGAGATGGAGAAAGACTGGGAAATACTGCGCAGCCCAGCCTCATCTCTTCTGCTCAGTACAGATTGGGTAACAATGAGTATGCGGAGGCTGAGGAGGAGGAGAGACAGGAGCTGGTTGCAGAGGGTAGTTACCACACAAGCTTCATACCCACTCTCCTATATGGAAGGGCTGAGAATGGCTATGAGGATGAAGAAAGGGATGTAGAGGAAGAGATGAAGAGTCCTCATTATTGTGAAGGCAAGGAAGTGTTGGCTTTGGCGACCTTGGCACACATGGCCGGCTTTATGTGTTGCTGCCTTTCTTGTGACCCTCTTATTATGTTCATCTTGTACAAAAAAGAGTGCCGGTTGTTCATCCTGTTAGCCACACCCTACAAGGGAAACCTTGCATCTCTCCTTCCTGAGACAGAGATGTCTACATCTACTAAAATGGTACTATACCAGAAGGCCTTTATGGAGAATATGTTGAAATAATTCCCAGCAGACATTGATAGTGGCAGGGGGCAAGCTTCCTTGCCCAAAAACTAGGAGAGGCAAGAGAGACACATATCAGGCACAACAGAGGCAGGGATACACTGTCAAATGCATGGGACAATTTCATGACACCCTCCCAGCGTCCAGGTTCTGATGATTGGGTTTTTTTTAACTAGGATGGAAAAGATTAGAAAGATGCTCAAGCAATACCTGGCCACAAAATCAGCATACTCCCTAATTCATTTGCGACCTTCAACTATGGGGTCTCAAAGCTGAAGATCTAGCATGAACTGTCTCTCTATGCCTTAGAGGTGTTGTGCTAACCTGCTGCTAGCATCTTGTCTAAGTAGGTTTTTAGTGCCGCCGGGAAGGGGGTCATAACAGACTGGCACTTCCACCTGTCAACAGAAAATGATGACATGCTCATTCTGAAAGGACTTAATAAAGCTTGGATTAGCTCTGACATTTCCACAACACCAGATGACAGCAGCACATAAAGTGTCTTAAATGTTCAATATTTTAATGAGGCTCTTCACTTGATGCCTTCAATGGTGTATGGATGACCCTCCTTTTAATTTTTTTCTGGATTTGCACTATGTGCAGAGTCTTTATGAGTTTAGAAGTACCACAACTACACTTTCTTAATATTTTAGTAAGGCCTTCCAGTTGGTGCCTTCAAGGGTCTATTGATGACTTTCCTTATAACTTATTTTTGGCTTTGCACTGTGTGAAGAGTGTTTATGAGTGTAGAAGCACCACAAATACACTTTGTTCACAATATTCGAATGAGGCACTACAGTTGGTACCTTCAAGTGTGTATGGATGACCATGTTTTTAATTTTTGGCAGGGTTTGAACTTTAAGTATCTAAGAGTACCACTACATGATAATTTGAACAAAAGGTATATGTCTCTTCCGTCAAGTTTTTGGCAGTTCTTGCTTCTTTCATAAACTACACTGAAATTTCAATTTATCTAATAAAATATTACATTTTGGTTTACTTAAATTATTTTTTTAAATATTTTTAAAATGTTGCCGTATATACAAGTATATACAGTCAAAGAGGTTGTAGATCCCACATGATGTTGACCCAGAGAAATGCAGCTCAGCAGCTCAGCAGAGGAGGTAGAGGAGACGGAGGAAGATGAGGAGAGCACTCTGCGAAATGCCACACAGACACAGAGTGATTTAACCATCACAAGCACTGCTTCCTCTGTCACCGGTCACAAGTCTACAGTTTGCAGAAGCGTCAAAGGTTGCCTTGACTGGGCATTTTTGAGACTGAAAAGGATGACCCAGCACACAATATCTGTCAAACTTGCAAAAATAGTCTCAGTACAGGTAAAAAGTTCAATAATTTGACTGCTACATGCATGAACCAACACATGTGCAATCAACATGCCTAGTTTGGGAATCTCACTGAGCTAAAATTCGGAATAGCATGCCTTGCCAACCACCAGCCATTTCAACAAACACATCTGCTTCTTCCTCCTCTTTCATCAGGCCAAGTGTTCTCACACAGGTACCGACAGCAGAGAGGCCACTTGTTTACTCCCTAAAGTTGGAGTGAATGAGAGCCTGTCAGCTGTAATGGAAGTGAATATGACTGCGGTTTGTGTTTCATCAAGCACAAAACATTTCTAAATGCACCATAACATCTTCGTCTGTGCCTCACTCACAGTTCAGCAGTTTGTCATGTTCATCCTACTCCTCCCTCTCTCAGCACAACAATCAGCCCTTAGTCCCCCAGTTATGGTCACGAAAAAGAATGTTTCCTTCTACATATGCCAAAGCTAGGAGCTTGAACTCCTCCATCTCCAATCTGTTGGCCACGGAAATGCTGCCTTTCAGTCTGCTGGACACAGACAAGTTGATGACCATTGCAGTCATACAGTCCCAGTTGCCCAGACATCATCACCCATTCCTTGAAAAAATCTTTGTCTGCCAGGGTTCATTTCACCACTGACACCTGAAGGAGCAAACATGGGTTGGAACTTGGAATCCCCAAGTTTTGCGGGACAAACCTCTGTATCAAAGACTTCCAATACTGCTTCTGGCTCCTCCACCTCCTTTATGGCCTCCACCTCTTTCTTAATGAGGCACATGTTTAACCCCTTACCTACAATTGACGTAATATTCCGTCCATGTGACCATGGACCTAATTACCATGGACGGAATATTACGTCATCGCGATCAGCGGCGCCCACGTGGTGAGCCCCGCTGATCGCGGCCGAGTGTCAGCTAATTATCATAGCTGACACCCGGCACAATGTGTCAGGGGCGGTCACGGACCGCCCCCGACACGTTAACCCCTTGCACACCGCGATCAAACACGATCGCGGTGTACCGGGGGTTAAAGGGAAGCATCGGCAGGGAGGGGGCTCCCTCCATGCTTCCCTGAGCCCCCCACGGCAGCGCAATGTGCAGCGCTGCTGTGGGGGCTCTTTCCCTACAGGCCCCCGGATCCAAGATGGCGACGGGGACCTCCGGGGGCCTGCAGGAAGCTGGCTTCCTCTGTGCCTGCAAAGCGCAGGCATGAGGAAGCCTGTGCAGTGCCTGTGACAGATCGCTGACATTGTAATAAAGTAAAAAAAATAAAAAAAAAGTGTAAAAATAATTTAAAAAAAATCGCTAAATAAATTAAAAAAAAAAAAATATTCCCCAGTAAATTCATTTTTTGGAAATAAAGAAAAAAAAAAACAATAAAAGTACACATATTTGGTATCGTCGCGTCCATAACGACCCGCCCTATAAAACTGTCCCAATAGTTAACCCCTTAAGTGAACCCCTTAAAAAATAAAAATAAAAAACGAAGCAAAAAATAATGATTTATTATCCTACCACCGAACAAAAAGTGCAATAACGCGCGATCAAAAAGACGCATATAAATATCCATGGCACCGCTGAAAACGTCATCTTGTCCCGCAAAAAACGAGCCACCATACAGCATCATCAGCGAAAAAATAAAAAAGTTATAGCTCGCAGAATAAAGTGATGCAAAAATAATTATTTTTTATATAAAATTGATTTCATTGCATAAAAGCGCCAAAACATAAAAAAACAACCTAAATGAGGTATTGCTGTAACCGTACTGACCCGAAGAATAAAACCGCCTTATAAATTTTACCGCACCCGGAACGGCGTAAACGCACCACCCAAAAGAAATTCATGAAACGCTGGTTTTTGTTCATTCTGCGTCCCAAAAAATGAAATAAAAAGCGATGTCACATGCCCGAACATGATACCAATAAAAGCGTCAACTCGTCCCGCAAAAAATAAGACCTCGCATGACTCGGTGGGTCAAAATATGGAAAAATTATAGCTCTCAATATGTGGTGATGCAAAAACTATTTTTACAATAAAAAGCGTCTTTTAGCGTGCGACAGCCGCCAAACATAAAAACCGCCATAAATAGTAAATCAAACCCCCCGTTATCACCCCCTTAGTTAGGGAAAAATAATAAAATTAAAAAAATGTATTTATTTCCATTTTCTCATTAGGGTTAGGGCTAGGGCTAGGGTTAGGGTTGGGGTTAGGGTTAGGGCTAGGGTTAGGGTTAGGGTTAGGGCTAGGGCTAGGGTTAGAATTGGGGGTTTCCACTATTTGCGCAAATCAGGTGCTCTCCAAACGCAACATGGCGTCTAATCTCAATTCCAGCCAATTCTGCGTTGAAAAAGTCAAATGGTGCTCCTTCCCTTCCAAGCTCTGCCATGCACCCAAAGAGTGTTTTACCCCCTCATATGGGGTATCAGCCTACTCAGAACAATTTGCAAAACAACTTTTGGCATCCTATTTCTCCTGTTGCCCTTAGGAAAATAAAAATTTTGGGGCAAAAATATCATTTTTGTGGAAAAATTTTTTTTTGTTATTTTCACGCCTGGGCGTTATAAACTTCTGTGAAGCACTTGGGGGTTCAAAGTTCTCACCACACATCTAGATAAGTTCCTTGGGGGGTCTAGTTTCCAAAATGGTGTCATTTGTGGGGGGTTTCCACTGTTTTGGTACATCAGGGGCTTTCCAAACGCGATATGGTGTCCGATCTCAATTCCAGCCAAAAAAGTCAAATGGCGCTTCTTGCCTTCCGAGCTCTGCCATGTGCCCAAATAGTCATTTACACCCACATATGGGGTATCAGCGTACTCAGGACAAATTGCACAATAACTTTTAGGGTCCTGTTACCCTTAGGAAAATAAAAATTGGGGGTGAAAAGATCATTTTGTGGAAAAAATATGATTTTTTAATTGTACCGCTGTACATTATAAACTTCTGTGAAGCCCTTGTGGGTTCAAAGTTCTCACCACATATCTAGATAAGTTACTTAGGGGGTCTAGTTTCAAAAATGGGGTCACTTGTGGGGGGTTTCCACTGTTTAGGTACATCAGGGGCTCTCCAAACGCGACATGGCGTCCGATCAGAATTCCAGCCAATTTTGCATTGAAAAAGTCAAACGGCGCTCCTTCCCTTCTGAGCTTTGCCATGCGCCGAAACAGTGGTTCCCCCCCACATATCAGGTATCAGCGTGCTCAGGCCAAATTGCACAATAATTTTTGCAGTCCAATTTCTCCTGTTACACTTGGTAAAATAAAAAAAATTGAACCTGAACTAATTTTTTTTGTGAAAAAAAGTTAAATGTTAATTTTTTTTAAATATTCAAAAAATTCCTGTGACGCACCTGAAGGGTTAATAAACTCCTTGAATGTGGTTTTAAGCACCTTAAGGGGTGCAGTTTTTAGAATGGTGTCACTTTTGGGTATTTTCTATCATATAGACCCCTCAAAGTGGCTTCAAATGTGATGTGGTCCATAAAAATAAAATGGTGTTGCAAAAATGAGAGATCGCTGGTCAACTTTTAAACCTTATATCTTACTAAGAAATAAAAATTTTGGTTCCAAAATTGTGCTGATGTAAAGTAAACATGTGGCAAATGTTACTTATTAACTTTTTTGTGTGCCATATCTCTGTGATTTAAGGGCATAAAAATTCAAAGTTGGAAAATTGCAGAATTTTCAAAATTTTCGCCAAATTTCCATTTTTCTCACAAATAAACGCAAGTTATATGAATGAAATTTTACCACTAACATGAAGTACAATATGTCACGAGAAAACATTGTCAGAATCACCGGGATCCATGGAAGCATTTCAGAGTTATTACCTCATAAAGGGACAGTGGTCAGAATTGTAAAAATTGGCCCGGTAGTTAACGTGCAAACCACCCTTGGTAGTGAAGGGGTTAAACAGTACAGAGAGAATCCCCCACCTCCATATTGTGCAGCCATGGCTCACTGCAATTCAGCAGTGTTCAAATTAATATGCTTTAGAGATTGCAGTCACACAGTTCAAGAGTTATGGACAGCTATCCAGGCTGAGTTAGAGCAATGGCTGTCTCCACTGAACCTGGAGCAAGGGAAGGCCGTGTGCAATAACGGTGCAAACCTGCTGGTGGCCCTAAGCCAGGGCAACCTTACACACGTGCCTTCCATGGCTCACACCCTCAACCTGATGGTACAGCAATTCATCCACCATTATCCCGGGCAGGATGTGCTTCTGCAGAAAACATGGTCACATTGTGCTCACTTCCGAGGATTGTACCCCGCAGGTCATTAACTTACATCACTACAGAGGTCTTTCAGCCTACTGGTTAACCATTTGATTAGCAATGTTCCAACATGATGATAGTGCACTCTACACATATTGCAGCACCTTGTAGTTATTGACCACCTCATTGTCCATGTCATCCTCCTTCTGTGTTGAATATTGTCGGCTGGCCGCATGGCAACTGTGTCTCATCATCATCAGCCTCCACCTCTTGAGCAGTTATATCATGTGGCTGAATGTGGCTTTCTTCTGGCCATGGGTTTTCAAATAATTGGCCATGAACAGATGATAAATCCTCACATTCCTCTTCAATATTGCACATTGCGAGGCCAGAGGCAATCAATGGATCATATGTACCAAACAGATCATCGGAGTGGCCAAGCTTGGGGTCAAATGTTTCCTGTGACTTCTCAGGGGGGAGGAAGTAGGAACAGGTTGAGGATTGGATGACACAGCATTCTGTGTATCGACAGTAGACTGTTTGGTCATGGAAGATTGAGTGCTGCTAGAAAATTTCATTGAGGCCTTTTCTGCCATCAAAGACAGTATCTGCTCTTGCTCTTCTGGCTTCCAGACACATTTATGTTCCAGACCGGGAATTTTCACTAGGAACATAGATTCATCAAAGTTCTTCTGTCTCCCAGAACCAGTGCCTTACCCGGCACCACTGACAACACCATTCCCACATCCATGTCCCTGTCCCTTCACAACAGGTTTTTTGGGAATTTGGGGTTTTTGTGACATAGATGCAGATGTTCAGATGGAAATATTGGGGAACAAGGAGCAGTTCGTGCTTTGTGGAAAGTAGCAAAACAGCCTAGTACTGCTTTGTGTTTTACTAACAGCACCGCAAGGGCAAAAAAATTGGCCTGAGTTTAAAGCCGAAGATTTAGAAAAACAGTCACCACAGAAGACAGCGTGGGTGCTGCCTACATCTCAGTTGTGCATTACTGTGTGTGCTATTCGGCATGCAAACAGCACTGCAAGGGCAAAAAAATTGGCTTGCAGGGGTAAATGTGACCCCCAAAATAGCTGGGAAAAATATCACTATTCCCTGACCTTATACAGTAATTTCATCTCTCAGAAGAGCTGAGATATTGAGGTACTATGTATGTACTGTAATGCTCCTGCCTGTCTCCCTGCACTACAGTCAACTACTACTAAAATATTCCAGGTAGCTCTCACAAGAGTGTTTGTGTTTTTGAGATGATTTATGGATGATTTGCAAAAGCACAACTCTCCCTAGCAGCTGCTCACACTCGCACTTGCTGTGTTCTGGATGCAATGTGCAGAAAATGGCAGCGGCAAGGCTTATATAAAGCCTACGAGTCATAGGCTATGACTGATCTATGATGCTGCAAGGCCAGACCATCATAGTAATGCCACAACCAAGATGGCTGCGGCATTACTGTGATTGGCTAACATGCTGTGCGGGAGATCCAAAAATTGCTAGGCGAGTAGTGAAATACTCGCTATGTTCCAAGTGACACGAGTTCCTCATTACTCGCCGAGTACCAAATACTTGTGAATATGCTTGCTTATCCCTAGCCATGAGTGTTGACCACATATTCCTCACCCTGATCCTCCTTCCTCACACCATGCCAAGTGCCCGGAGACAACTGATCCCACACTTGGACACTCCAAAAAACTGTTCACTTTTCTATTTAGAGATTCGGGCCTCTCTCTCAGTCCACTTGAAGCATGCCATACAGTATAACACTGGATAGCTTTCAGACAGGACATAGATTGTTAAAGTCAATAAAAATATACAAATTGACATTTTCTTGGACAATGAATAAAAATTAATATTTTTAAAGACAAGCATTTACACATTGGACGTCTGGGTATAAGGAGTTCCTGCCATGTTTAGTTGCTCATCTTTGCTTAACATTAAAACATACCGTATTTAAAAAAAAAATTCAAACACCCATATTTTCTAATTTGTTAAATAAATAAAATTAAATATAATGGCTATCACTTCACTAATAAACTAAACCTAAATATAATAAAATAATAATAATATAATAAAATAAATAAAAAAATTCTAGCATATTGCAGCTTCAGATATTCAAAGCTGTCGGTCTCAAAATATATATGTCAATACAAGCCAAATTTTTACTTTTTTGAACAGTTTTTATTTTCAAAAACAAGAAAATTTAAAAAGCTATAAACTGATTTTTTATTGTCTCAATTGTACAGACCTGCAGAAAAAAGTTGCTGCTCACATTTATCACAAATTTAGCATAGTAAAATTAAACTGATGCATTACTCTCCACAATTTTTTTTTCCTGTTTCTAGCAGACTTTAGTAAATAAAATAGGCCCATTAGAAATGACCCGTTATCTGAAATTGCATCATAATAAAATTGTTGCTGAGTTTATCTTATGTCCGAAAACATATCATTATTCATAATATGAACAATGTTAGTAAGCAGGAAGCAAAAAACAATAATTGTTTCCTTCTTTATCTTTATATGTCCAGTCAAGATATAAAGAAAAAAGATGTCATGGCCACAATTATTTAGTATAAATATTTTAGAACATATTGAAATAATGACAGAATACTTTGAAAACATGGAATTCATTGAAATGAACAAATTAACATATTGTTAGCTTGTATAATTTCCAAAATGTATAGTACCATTCTGGCTATTCTTCCATCCATTTGAATGGTAGTGTTCCGATTTCTTCCATGTCTCTCTGGTTTGGCTTTCCATTTTAACCCTTTTTCGATGTTGGGTGTAATAGTACACCCATGTCGGACTTCCTCTGTTTGGTGCATGCTTCGGCGCTGAGCCCGCTCCTTTCCAGGCACATGTCAGCTGATCTATATAGCTGACATGTGTCCGCAACAGCTGCGGGTGGAATCGTCCGGTGGTCGGCGCACATAGCAAGTGAGCATTTCTGATACACAGAGGCAAGCAAAGTAATGCAGCTTATAGTCTCCCACGGAGATTATTGAAGCATGCAAAATTAAAAAAAAAAGTTTTTAAATATTAAAAAAATAAAAAATACATAAAAGTTCAAAACACTCCCCTTTTGCCCCATTCAAAATAAAACAGTAAAAAGACAAATATACACATATTTGGTATTGCTGTGTTCAGAGTCATCCACTATATCAATATAAAAAATAACCTGATCACTAAAAGCCAGAATTACGTTTTTTTGGTAGCCGCAACATTTCATTAAAATGCAAAAACGGGCGATCCAAGGAATGTATCTGCATCAAAATGGTATAATTAAAAACGTCAGCTTGCCACGCAAAGAATAAGCCCTCATCAAACCACGGATCACGAAAAATGGAGATATCACAGGTATAGGAACATGGTACCATTTTTTTTAACAAACATTGGAATTTTTTTTCACCACTTAAATAAAAAAACAACCTATACATGTTTGGTGTCTGTGAACTTGTAATGACCTCCTGGATAATCATAATGGGAGGTCAGTTTTAGCATTTAGTGAACATGGTATAAAAAAAATGTGGAATTGCACTTTTTTGCAATTTCACCACACTTGGAATTTTGTTTCCCGCTTTCCAGTGCACAATATGTTAAAACCAATGGTGTTGTTCAAAAGTAAAACTTTTCCCACAAAAAATCCTCACATGGCCATATTGAATTAAAATTAAAAAAGTTATAGCTTTGGGAAGAAGGGGACCAAAAAATGAAAATGCAAAAACTGAAATACTCCTGGACATTAAGGGGTTAAAGCATTGGAGCTCATTTTAGCTGGATAGCCTTTAATTGTCTGTAGTTCCTTATAAGTTTTACCCTCTCTGTGAACTTTTTAATCAAAGTTAGAAACATTGTTCAGAAGAACAGCTAACGACCCATAGTTTTCCAGGTTTTCAATGAAAAATTCTTGTACAACATGTTCTGGCTTCACCCTTATATAAGGGCCACCTGATTCACACCTGTTTCACACCTGTTTCTTCAAAGAATGATTGATCTCCCTAATTGAACTCCATACTGCTACTATTTTGAGCATACTCCCTTCTAATACACAGACAAAAACATGCAGGTCATAAACCAGACATGCTCCTTGCTACTGTTCATTTGGAGTCCTTATATACGAACATAAGACATTCAGATAGTTTAGAGGTTGTGGAGTTGTCGAGTAACCTTGATTTGGCACTATCTATGTTCCTTGGTCCTAGAACTCCTACATTTTGTGTTGACACATATTTTATTTACTTTTAAGGACCGTTTTTTCTTTCAACAATGCAGCACTTCGATAGGTGTGGTGTGCGCGCCGTCGTACATAAATCTCTTTCTCGGCCAATGGGAGATGGAGCTTTTCGAGCACAGAGCATGCACCAACTCCCAAGCGCAGTGCTGGTAGATATATATTGATGATATATTCATCATATGGCAGGGACCTGAGAAAGGCCTTCCTGATATCATCCATGTGACTGAACCAGAATAATAGCAACGTAAAATTGATGTATGAAATCACCATGAGGGAGATAGATTTCTTAGACATTAAAATTATAGTAGATGCTGCAGGTACCATCCAGACTGATATTTTCCGTAAGGAATAGTGTTGAGCTTTCCGATACCGCAAGTATCGGGTATCGGCGGATATTAGCTGTATCGGAATTCCGATACTGACTTCCAATACTTTTTTCGTATCGGATTCCGGAATCGGAAGTTCCATAAAGCTATCAGCCTGCTCGATTTGATTCAGCCAATGGGAATCCTCAGAATGGTGGGCACATCCTGTTAGGCATGTTAACTATTGGCATGGCTGTGATTGGCTGCTGAAATGACTTCATCATGATGCGCGGTCTGTGCGCATCATGATGCGCGGTCTGTGCCGACTGTGGGGGGTCTGTGCCGACTGTCGTGGGTCTGTATGGGCCTGCCGGGTGCCTGTGCTGGCTGCCGGTGGTCTGTGCGGGCCTCTCGGGGGTCTGTGCCGACTGCCGGGTGCCTGTGCCGGCTGCCAGTGGTCTGTGCGGGCCTGCCAGGGGTCTGTGCGGGCCTGCCAGGGGACTGTACGGGTCTGCCGGGGGGCTTGTGCCGGCTGCCGGTGGTCTGTGCGGGCCTGCCGGGGGTCTTGTGTGTGCAGGCATCGTCCGATGGGACTACAAGTCCCATCGGGCGATGCTTGCTACACTGACAGTGATTGACACATTAGTCAATGATGGGACAGTAGTAGTCCCATCATCCGGCTAATGTGTTGAATGTAAAAAAAACAAAACATACATATATACTACATACATACTACATACATGCTACATACATGCTATATATATACATACTACATACATACTATATACATACTACATACATACTACATATATACTACATTCATACAACATACTTATATACTACATACATGCTACATACATGCTACATATATACAACTTACATATATACTACATACTACATACATGCTACATATATACTACATTCATACAACATACATATATACTACATACTACATATATACTACATACAACATACATACATATTACATACATGCTTCATGTATACTACATTCATACATACATACTACATACATGCTACATATATACTACATTCATGCAACATACATACATACTACACGCATGCTACATATATACTACATTCATGCAACATACATAGATACTACGTACATGCTACATATATACTACATTCGTACATCATACATATATACTACATACATGCTACATACATACTACATACAGTGGGGCAAAAAAGTATTTAGTCAGTCAGCAATAGTGCAAGTTCCACCACTTAACCCCTTACCTACAATTGACGTAATATTCCGTCCATGTGACCATGGACCTAATTACCATGGACGGAATATTACGTCATCGCGATCAGCGGCGCCCACGTGGTGAGCGCCGCTGATCGCGGCCGAGTGTCAGCTAATTATCATAGCTGACACCCGGCACAATGTGTCAGGGGCGGTCACGGACCGCCCCCGACACGTTAACCCCTTGCACACCGCGATCAAACGCGATCGCGGTGTACCGGGGGTTAAAGGGAAGCATCGGCAGGGAGGGGGCTCCCTCCGTGCTTCCCTGAGCCCCCCACGGCAGCGCAATGTGCAGCGCTGCTGCGGGGGACTCCCTTCCTCCAGGCCCCCGAATCCAAGATGGCGACGGGGGCCTTCGGGGGCCTGAGGAAGCTGGCTTCCTCAGTGCCTGCAAAGCGCAGGCATGAGGAAGTCTGCAGCAGTGCCTGTGACAGATCGCTGATCTGTCACAGTGATCTGTGATGTGACAGATCAGCGATCTGTCACAGGACAGTGATGTCCCACCTGGGACAAGGTAATAAAGTAAAAAAAAAAAAAAAAAAGTGTTAAAAATAATTTAAAAAAAATCGCTAAATAAATTAGTTAAAAAAAAAAAAATATTCCCCAATAAATCCATTTTTTGAAAATAAAAAAAAAACAAAACAATAAAAGTACACATATTTGGTATCGCCGCGTCCGTAATGACCTGCCCTATAAAACTGTCCCATTAGTTAACCCCTTTAGCGAACCCCTTAAAAAATAAAAATAAAAAACGAAGCAAAAAATAATGATTTATTATCATACCACCGAACAAAAAGTGCAATAACGCGCGATCAAAAAGACGCATATAAATATCCATGGTACCGCTGAAAACGACATCTTGTCCCGCAAAAAACGAGCCACCATACAGCATCATCCGCAAAAAAATAAAAAAGTTATAGCTCGCAGAATAAAGCGATACAAAAATAATTATTTTTTATATAAAATTGTTTTCATTGCAAAAAACCGACAAAACATAAAAAAACGACCTAAATGAGGTATCGCTGTAACCGTACTGACCCGAAGAATAAAAACGCGTTATCAATTTTACCGCACGCGGAACGGTGTAAACGCACCCCCCAAAAGAAATTCATGAAAAGCTGGTTTTTGTTCATTCTGCATCCCAAAAATCGGAATAAAAAGCGATCAAAAAATGTCACGTGCCCGAAAATGGTACCAATAAAAACGTCAACTCGTCCCGCAAAAAATAAGACCTCACATGACTCGGTGGGTCAAAATATGGAAAAATTATAGCTCACAATATGTGGTGATGCAAAAACTATTTTTACAATAAAAAGCGTCTTTTAGCGTGCGACAGCCGCCAAACATAAAAACCACCATAAATCGTAAATCAAACCCCCCGTTATCACCCCCTTAGTTAGAGAAAAATAATAAAACTAAAAGAAAATGTATTTATTTCCATTTTCCCTTTTAGGGTTAGGGTTAGGGTAGGGTTAGGGCTAGGGTTAGGGCTAGGGTTAGGGCTAGGGCTAGGGTTAAGGCTAGGGTTAGGGTTAGGGCTAGGGTTAGGGTTAGGGCTAGGGTTAGGGATAGGGTTAGGGTTAGGGATAGGGTTAGGGCTAGGGCTCAGATTAGGGTTAGGGGTGTGTTGAGGTTAGGGTTGGAGTTATAATTGGGGGTTTCCACTGTTTGGGCACATCAGGTGCTCTCCAAAGGCAACATGGCGTCTGATCTCAATTCCAGCCAATTCTGCGTTGAAAAAGTCAAATGGTGCTCCTTCCCTTCCAAGCTCTGCCATGTGCCCAAACAGTGTTTTACCCCCACATGTAGGGTATCAGCCTACTCAGGACAAATTACAAAACAACTTTTGGGGTCCAATTTCTCCTGTTACCCTTAGGAAAATAAAAAACTGGGGGCAAAAATATAATTTTGCGGAAAAAAATGTTTTTTTTATTTTCACGCCCAGGCGTTATAAACTTCTGTGAAGCACTTGGGGGTTCAAAGTGCTCTCCACACATCTAGATAAGCTCCGTGGGGGGTCTAGTTTCCAAAATGGGGTCACTTGTGGGGAGTTTCAATAGTTTAGGTACATCAGGGGCTCTCCAAACGCACATGACACCCGCATACCAATCCATCAAAGTCTGCATTCCAAAACGTCACTACTTCCCTTCCGAGCCCCGACGTGTGCCCATACAGTAGTTTTCTCCCACATATGAGATATCAGCGTACTCAGGACAAATTGGACAACAACTTTTGGGGTCCAATTTCTCCTGTTACCCTTGGGAAAATAAAAAAATGGGGACTAAAAGATGATGTTTGTTGAAAAAATACGATATTTTTATTTTCACGCCCGGTCGTTATAAACTTCTGTGAAGCACTGGGGGGTTCAAAGTGCTCACCACACATCTAGATAAGTTCATTAGGGGGTCTAGTTTCCAAAATGGGGTCACTTGTGGGGGGTTTCCACTGTTTAGGTACATCAGGGGCTCTCCAAACGCAACATGACACCCGCAGACCATTCCATCAAAGTCTGCATTCCAAAACGTCACTACTTCCCTTCCGAGCCCCGACGTGTGCCCATACAGTAGTTTTCTCCCACATATGAGGTATCAGCGTACTCAGGACAAATTGGACAACAACTTTTGGGGTCCAATTTCTCCTGTTACCCTTGGGAAAATAAAAAAATGGGGACTAAAAGATCATGTTTGTGGAAAAAATACGATTTTTTTATTTTCACGCCCGGTCGTTATAAACTTCTGTGAAGCACTGGGGGGGTTCAAAGTGCTCACCACACATCTAGATAAGTTCATTAGGGGGTCTAGTTTCCAAAATGGGGTCACTTGTGGGGGGTTTCCACTGTTTAGGTACATCAGGGGCTCTCCAAACGCAACATGACACCCGCAGACCATTCCATCAAAGTCTGCATTCCAAAACGTCACTACTTCCCTTCCGAGCCCCGACGTGTGCCCATACAGTAGTTTTCTCCCACATATGAGGTATCAGCGTACTCAGGACAAATTGGACAACAACTTTTGGGGTCCAATTTCTCCTGTTACCCTTGGGAAAATAAAAAATTGGGGACTAAAAGATCATGTTTGTGGAAAAAATACGATTTTTTTATTTTCACGCCCGGACGTTATAAACTTCAGTGAAGCACTGGGGGGTTCAAAGTGCTCACCACACATCTAGATAAGTTCCTTGGGGGGTCTAGTTTCCAAAATGGTGTCATTTGTGGGGGGTTTCTACTGTTTTGTTACATCAGGGGCTTTCCTAATGCGACATGGTGTCCGATCTCAATTCCAGCCAAAAACGTCAAATGGCGCTGCTTCCCTTCCGAGCTCTGCCATACGCCCAAATAGTGGTTTACACCCACATGTGGGGTATCAGCGTACTCAGGATAAATTGCACAATATCTTTTAGGGTCCTGTTACTTTTGGAAAAATAAGAATTGAGGGTGAAAAGATCATTTTTGTGGAAAAAATATGATTTTTTAATTGTACTGCTGTACGTTATAAACTTCTGTGAAGCCCTTGGGGGTTCAAAGTTCTCACCACACATCTAGATAAGTTCCTTGGGGGGTCTAGATTCCAAAATGGTGTCATTTGTGGGGGGTTTCCACTGTTTTGGTACATCAGGGGTTTTCCAATCGCGACATGGTGTCCGATCTCAATTCTAGCCAAAAACGTCAAATGGCGCTGCTTCCCTTCCGAGCTCTGCTATGCGCCCAAATAGTCATTTACACCCACATATGGGGTATCAGCGTACTCAGGACAAATTGCACAAAAACTTTTAGGGTCCTGTTACCCTTGGAAAAATAAAAATTGTGGGTGAAAAGATCATTTTTGTGGAAAAAATATGATTTTTTAATTGTACCGCTGTACGTTATAAACTTCTGTGAAGCCCTTGTGGGTTCAAAGTTCTCACCACATATCTAGATAAGTTCCTTGGGGGGTCTAGTTTCCAAAATGGGGTCACTTGGGGGGGTTTCCACTGTTTAGGTACATCAGGGGCTCGCCAAACGTGACATGGCGTCCGATCTGAATTCCAGCCAATTTTGCATTGAAAAAGTCAAACGGCGCTCCTTCCATTCTGAGCTCTGCCATGCGCCGAAACAGTGGTTCCCCCCCACATATCAGGTATCAGCGTAGTCAGGACAAATTGCACAATAACTTTTGCAGTCCAATTTCTCCTGTTACCCTTGGTAAAATAAAGAAAATTGAACCTGAAGTATTTTTTTTGTGAAAAAAAGTTAAATGTTCATTTTTTTTTAATATTCAAAAAATTCCTGTGACGCACCTAAAGGGTTAATAAACTTCTTGAATGTGGTTTTAAGCACCTTGAGGGGTGCAGTTTTTAGAATGGTGTCACTTTGGGGTATTTTCTATCATATAGACCCCTCAAAGTGGCTTCAAATGTGAAGTGGTCCCTAAAAATAAAATGGTGTTGCAAAAATGAGAAATCGCTGGTCAAATTTTAACCCTTATAACTTCCTAGCAAAAAAAAATTTTGGTTGCAAAATTGTGCTGATGTAAAGTAAACATGTGGGAAATGTTATGTATTAAGTTTTTTGTGTGCCGTATCGCTGTGATTTAAGGGCATAAAAATTCAAAGTTGGAAAATTGCGAAATTTTCAAAATTTTCGCCAAATTTCCGTTTTTTTCACAAATAAACGCAAGTTATTTGAATGCAATTTTACCACGAACATGAAGTACAATATGTCACGAGAAAACAATGTCAGAATCACCAGGATCCATGAAAGCGTTCCAGAGTTATGACCTCATAAATGTACAGTGGTCAGAATTGTAAAAATTGGCCCGGTAGTTAACGTGCAAACCACCCTTGGTAGTGAAGGGGTTAAAAAGATGAGAGGCGTCTGTAATTTACATCATAGGTAGACCTCAACTATGGGAGACAAACTGAGAAAAAAAAATCCAGAAAATCACATTGTCTGTGTTTTTTTCATTTTATTTGCATATTATGGTGGAAAATAAGTATTTGGTCAGAAACAAGAAATCAAGATTTCTGGCTCTCACAGACATGTAATTTCTTCTTTAAGAGTCTCCTCTTTCCTCCACTCATTACCTGTAGTAATGGCACCTGTTTAAACTTGTTATCAGTAAAAAAAGACACCTGTGCACACCCTCAAACAGTCTGACTCCAAACTCCACTATGGTGAAGACCAAAGAGCTGTCAAAGGACACCAGAAACAAAATTGTAGCCCTGCACCAGGCTGGGAAGACTGAATCTGCAATAGCCAACCAGCTTGGAGTGAAGAAATCAACTGTGGGAGCAATAATTAGAAAATGGAAGACATACAAGACCACTGATAATCTCCCTCGATCTGGTGCTCCACGCAAAATCCCACCCCGTGGGGTCAGAATTATCACAAGAACGGTGAGCAAAAATCCCAGAACCACGCGGGGGGACCTAGTGAATGAACTGCAGAGAGCTGGGACCAATGTAACAAGGCCTACCATAAGTAACACACTACGCCACCATGGACTCAGATCCTGCAGTGCCAGATGTGTCCCACTGCTTAAGCCTGTACATGTCCGGGCCCGTCTGAAGTTTGCTAGAGAGCATTTGGATGATCCAGAGGAGTTTTGGGAGAATGTCCTATGGTCTGATGAAACCAAACTGGAACTGTTTGGTAGAAACACAACTTGTCGTGTTTGGAGGAAAAAGAATACTGAGTTGCATCCATCAAACACCATACCTACTGTAAAGCATGGTGGTGGAAACATCATGCTTTGGGGCTGTTTCTCTGCAAAGGGGCCAGGACGACTGATCCGGGTACATGAAAGAATGAATGGGGCAATGTATCGTGAGATTTTGAGTGCAAACCTCCTTCCATCAGCAAGGGCATTGAAGATGAAACGTGGCTGGGTCTTTCAACATGACAATGATCCAAAGCACACCGCCAGGGCAACGAAGGAGTGGCTTCGTTAGAAGCATTTCAAGGTCCTGGAGTGGCCTAGCCAGTCTCCAGATCTCAACCCTATAGAAAACCTTTGGAGGGAGTTGAAAGTCCGTGTTGCCAAGCGAAAAGCCAAAAACATCACTGCTCTAGAGGAGATCTGCATGGAGGAATGGGCCAACATACCAACAACAGTGTGTGGCAACCTTGTGAAGACTTACAGAAAACGTTTGACCTCTGTCATTGCCAACAAAGGATATATCACAAAGTATTGAGATGAAATTTTGTTTCTGACCAAATACTTATTTTCCACCATAATATGCAAATAAAATGAAAAAAAAACAGACAATGTGATTTTCTGGATTTTTTTTTCTCAGTTTGTCTCCCATAGTTGAGGTCTACCTATGATGTAAATTACAGAAGCCTCTCATCTTTTTAAGTGGTGGAACTTGCACTATTGCTGACTGACTAAATACTTTTTTGCCCCACTGTACATACAACATGCTACAGACATACAAAATACATACATACTGCATACTGCATATATACAACATACATACATTCATACAATACATACATACTACATACAATACATTCATACATTCATACAATACATACATAGACATACAGTACATATAACACAGAGTACATACTCACCAATACTTGTCACATTGTTCCCCGAAGCCAGTGTCATCTATGGAAAAATATGAAAATAACAAACAAGCCATATACTCCCTGATCCGCAGAAATCCACGCGTGTCCCACGCCGATCTCCTGTGGAGAGCAGCAGCATTAGCTGATGCGAACGCTCTCTAGGGGCTCAAGGAATCCAGTGTCGGGAGGTAGGTATCCTTCCGCACTGTATTCCTCCGCCACTGTAAAAAAATAGTCCCTAGTCTCACTTTTGGCATTGCTGTGTGAAAAAGTTCCCACGCTGCATTTGCCATAAAGTGAGACCAGGGACTATTTTTTTACAGTGGCGGAGGAATACAGTGCGGAAGGATACCTACCTCCCGACACTGGATTCCTGAGCCCTGTAGAGAGCGGTCGCATCAGCTGATGCTGCTGCTCTCCATGGAAGATTGGCGTGGGACACTTACTCGTGGATTTCTGCGGATCAGGGAGTATTTGGTGGTTTGTTATTTTCATATTTTTCCTTAGATGACACTGGCTTTGGGGATCAAAGTGACAAGTAATGGTGAGTATGTACTCTATGTTGTATGTACTGTATGTCTATATGTATGTATTGTATGAATGTATTGTATGTAGTATGTATGTTGCATGTCTGTAGCATGTTGTATGTATGTAGTATATATGTATGTTGTATGAATGTAGTATATATGTAGCATGTATGTACTATGTATGTATGTACTATGTATGTATGTTGTATGTAGTATGTATGTTGTATGTATGTAGTATATATGTATGTTGTATGAATGTAGTATATATGTAGTATGTATGTAGTATGTATGTAGTATGTATATATGTAGTATGTATGTAGTATGTAGTATGTACTGTATATATGTAGTATGTATGTAGTATGTATGTTGTATGTATATATGTAGTATGTATGTACTATGTACTGTATGTAGTATGTATGTAGTATGTATATATGTAGTATGTATGTAATATGTATGTATGTACTATGTATGTAGTATGTATATATGTAGTATTTACGTAGTATGTATATATGTAGTATGTATGTAGTATGTATGTAGTATGTATATATGTAGTATGTATGTAGTATGTAAGTAGTATGTATGTAGTATGTATATATGTAGTATGTATGTAGTATGTATATATGTAGTATGTATGTAGCATGTATATATGTAGTATGTATGTTGTATGTATGTAGTATGTATATATGTAGCATGTATGTAGTATGTATGTAGTATGTATATATGTAGTATGTATGTAGCATGTATATATGTAGTATGTATGTAGTATATATGTAGTATGTGTATATGTAGTATGTATGTAGTATGTATATATGTAGTATGTATGTAGTATGTAGTATGTATGTAGTATGTATGTAGTATGTTTTTTTTTACAATCAACACATTAGCCGGATGATGGGACTACTACTGCCCCATCATTGGCTAATGTGTCAATCACTATCAGTGTAGCAGGCATCGCCCGATGGGACTTGTAGTTCCATCGGACGATGCCTGCACACACACAAGACCCCCCGGCAGGCCCGTACAGACCACCGACAGCCGGCACAGGCCCCTGAGAGGCCCATACAGACCACCGGCAGCCGGCACAGGGCCCCGGCAGGCCGGCACAGGCCCCCGAGAGGCCCATACAGACCACCGACAGCCGCACAGGCCCCCGAGAGGCCCGTACAGACCACTGAGAGGCCCGTACAGACCGCACACACAGACACGCACAGTGTCCGCCCACACACCGCCCACACTCTTCCCCCCTCTCAAACAGGCTGTACAAGGCAAGAGAGGGTTTTTTTCAATTCCGATATTTCTGTCCCATTGACTTGAATGGGACTTCCGGGATCGAAATCGACGATACCCGATACTTTTTTTAGATCAGCCGATCCATTCCAATACGATATTTTTCAGTATCGGCTGGTATCGCTCAACACTAGTAAGGAAACATCAGTCAATGCATTACTACATACAACATCTGCACATACATCCTCAACCATACAAGTTGTCCCAATTGGACAATTTTTTGAGGATGAAAAGGATTTGTTCATCGGATGGTATATTTAAAGGTCAGGCTCAGGACCTCTCTATGTGGTTTCAGGAACATGGTTACAGTAACAGGAGCATAAAGAAAGGTTATCCTTGTGCCAGGAGGGTTCCATGTAACCAGCTGCTCTGTTGAGTTCCGACCAGTGTGAAGAAAGACCCACTTCTAAGGTTCATTTTGACTTATAACAATCAGTGGTGGGATATCCACAAGGTACTAAATAAGCACTGGTCGATAATAAAAACTGAGCCCACTCTTAAACAAATTCTACCTGACTGTCCACTTCTCACTGCAAGAAGGGGTAGGAAACTTAAGGACCTATTAGTGGCCAATCCTCCTAACCCTTTTGCCACTGGGAGACAGAAGTACGGTTGCTATCCTTGTGGATCTTGCTTGGTGTGTAGAAATATTACAAGCGCCACCTTTTTCACATCTATTGATGGGAGCAGGGACTACCAGATTATATGTTACATTACATATAGTACTAGTCATATTGTCTACTACTCCACATTCACTTGCAACTTAATTTACATTGCGCTCACATTACGTGAGTTTTGCATTAGGGCAAAAGAATATCTGAGAGATATTATGGCCACAAGAAATTCAACTGATATCTCTGACATGAACTGATCTCCAGGCATTTCAAACTGTGCCATGACTGCAATTTGTCCACACTAAAGTTTGACAAAAAATGGCTTCACCCAACCACTAACTATGAGTGGAGAAAATGTTTTGGTGTTATCATTCATTTTCTCTGGATAAAGGCCAATAAATTAAAAATTCTGTTGGGGTATGTACACTTTTGAGCACAACTGCATATAAAACAGTCATAGATCCAATACTGATGTTATCGCTTTATACTCTTATGGCATGTTTTTTGTCTATTGTTGTATTTCTGGAGGAGTATATATATATATATATATATGTATAATATATATATTAGTGACTTATGATTTGATTGCATATTTGTATTTTCTATGTAGGTGTGCCCACACCTTTTCAATAAGTCAAGATGGCCGCCGCACTGAACTCATGTGTCGCGAGTCCCCGATCTGCCTGCATCTCTGAAGGCATTCATTCTATTCAGTGTGGGTCATTGACATCACAGGAACTTTTACCTTTGACCCACATTGATGCCTGGATAGCCGGAAGTTACACATTCGTGGCCACGGACCCGACCCCCGTGCACTCCCTCAAGTGTGGCACCAATTTGGTGCAGGTGCACTTGGGGAGGTGACATATATAGCACTAACATGCGTGGTAGCACACACAGGCCCCTGAGTAATCCCATCACATGAAACACGCTTAGGGGCTGCGGCTAACACATCCACCATCATCCCTCTTACACATGGGCAAACATTTCGATATTGTAGTATCAATGGCAGTTTATGCATCCAATTATTTTGAGTAACTTTATTCCACAATTGGCTTTGTTCAGGACTTTCTACCTCACTGTTCTGCTATAGGTATTATGGAGATTCACAGTCAAAATACTTTGGTACTCGGTCACATTATAAAAAATACGGCCCTCTGACTACTCCACTACCTAACCACTTTTGACCTGTTTGTCAGCATGTGAATCTCTCAGTATTTTTGTACAGTGGATATACTCTCTATGACATGCAGCTTGGATATTTGCAACCTTATTTTTTTTTTTTTTTTGATAGAGCTATTTTTGGTGGTGTGTGTTGCCTGGTCTTCACCAATTGTTCTAATTTTTGTCACTATTGATGCATTTACCCCCTTTCTTTTTATGTCAGCCAGTCAATAATATTTTTCATTATAGTTACTTTACTGGGTCTCATCTCAATTGGTATTCTGGGGCAAAATGCCCTATTTTTGTAGGAACCTAGCAGTAAGGGAGTTGCCCCCCCCAAACATTGTTCATTCTTTCCCCCGGTTGGGACTTTGTTTATACACTTGTGTCCTGCATGATAGTTTTTGTTAAAGATCATGAATGCGGAGTCTGTTGGTGTTCTTAGAACATACTGCATCAACTGGTAAATTGTTTGATATATGGTAATATAATTTATAGACAAAACAGTTATTAATCTGGCTAGTCATATTGGACTGCTATTATTTTGAAAACTACTGCATTTAGTACTAAGGAAACATTTTATGCAGATGTGACAAAAAAGCTGCTAAGTAAAAATTTATGTCAAAAGTATACATGTTAATGATTTATTTTTTATTAATTAACAAAATGCAAAGTGAATGAACAAAAGAGAAATCTAAATCAAGTTAACAGAAGGTGTGACCTCTCTTTATCTTCAAAACAGCATCAGTTCTAGGTAGAACAAAGTAAGGAAACTTATAAGATTATAGTCAATCTATATAGTATATATCAATATTGTATAGTATGTGCAATAAACTATACAAAACAGGTGATGAATAACATTGCCATATGTAGATTGAAACAGAAACAGCTGTGTAGGAAACTAAGGAGCTGGGAGACGAACATGCAAACTTTGTTACAAAGCTGATGATGTGGAATACAGTTTGATATCACAGGCCATAATGTGGTAACTTGGTACTTGTTCAACTCCTGCTGAGTGAAAAGGTTGTTATTTAGCAATAGATCTGTTAGCGTGCCAGAATTTTTAAAAAAATTTAACTTTAAACGCCAATCTGAAAATGTGTGTAAATTCAAAAAGTCTCAGTCCTTGTAAGAGATTATTAAAATAAGAAACATGCCACACAATGAAATACTTTGCACATAAAGTATACTTTGCATATAAAGATCTTTAGCATAGATAATTTTACCATATTCATCTATTGTGTAAGGCATTCCAGGTAGAAGGTGTGAGGTGTTATCTTCACAAGTTGACCACTCTGAGAATCTGCAAGGTGGATCAGAGTGCCTGCACTTGTGCCATGTTTCAGGGGTTGTTCCCCTTCAAGCCTTGAGTTAATGTTGTACAATATTTTCATCATGAAATTCTACTGTAATCTTCTAGAAACAAGAGGGAGGAGTCTTTCAGGTTTCTACTCTCATGCACAAAGGGCTGGAAAAAACTGTACATTCCAGTCCTCTCCTATCCATGGAGTAAGAAGGTTGGTCTAATATGCGATCAATCCATGATAATTATTAGAGGATTCATTTAAGCATCCTGGGTCAAGCATGGAGGATCTTCACAGCATTGAGTGAAGCACTACCACATCCAAAATCTAAATCCAGTCCATTCTGAAGAGACTTTATTCCCTACATATTTATATGCACAAAGGATTGCAGTTTTTAATACTCTATTAAATATTCATCCATTCTGTGTCGCTGCTCAGCCCGTTGGCTCTCTAAGTCTGCCAGTGGTGGTTGACGTAAAGTCACATGGTTCCCATGTTTTCCAGACATCACACACCACGTGATGAAGATGCCGGCTGGCATAGTGGTTGCCATGGCATCACATGCGTCACATCTGGCCCACACGGTGGCCTTGCATGCATGCGTGCTGTGACTCTACTGTGCTCACCTACATTCCACATCTCAATGTGGTGGCTGGCATCAGGTCACATAGTTCCAAATTTTCCCATCGTCACCTGTCACGTGATGCGGATGCAAGCCAGCAAAGTGGTTGCCACGGTAGCAAATGTGTCACTTCCGGTTCGCACACAATTGGCTTGGCTAAATTTTTAATCTCTGCACCTGCCCTCTCGGCATGCCCCCTGACATAGGCAGGACCAAAATGTGAGTCGGAGCAGATGCACATGCTACTGATCCTTTCCCTCTGTGTTGTATCTATTAGGTTTGCTATAATCACTCCAATACCTTTATACTGTCTATAACTTTCTGTATTTACAAGGCCTAGCTTTATTATTGTCTGGACTTCTTGATATCTGACGTATAACCACTTGGTACTGATTGTGGGTTCCTTATTAAAACACATCTACTATTTCATTAGGTACTTATGTGATGGCCATTGGCCAATTGCTACACATCTATTATTGTGGCATCAGCTCGTATTGTGTGTCCTGCACTCTTTTTTACTGCAGATATGCACGTTCTCTCCTTTTCATCTGTAATGATATGTTTGTATAAAGTGTTTACTTTTTAACCCCTTAATGACCGTCAATACGTCTTTTAACTTACCTGAGATATAAGAGAATAACATCCCCATACAGGTGACAATCCAGCAGCTGTCAGCTGCACACTACAGCTGACAACTTGCTGCATCAGCCACGGTCAGTGCTGTTAACGTCCATATCTGTTTAACCCTTTAAATGCTGCAGTCAATAATGATTATATCATATAAATGTTAAAAAGAGTGTGGGGGCTTCCCCCTCTTTATCCCACCCTGAGATCATGATTGTGTGATCCTGATGTTTGCCATGGTAGTTCACGAGCAAATAGCAGCCTTAGAGTTTGCCGGCTATAGTAACCTGTTCAAAAAGTCAGCAACATTTAGGTGGTAAAAAAATCAACTTTTTCATTCCTATCATGTCACTTTGTATTAATTCCTGAAACGCACCTGAAGGGTTAATAATCTACCTGACAGCAGTTTTCAGTATGTCAGGAGGTGTTGTTTTTAAAATGGTGTAACTTTTGGGGGGGTTCCAATATTTAGGACCCATAAAGTCACTTCAAACCAGATAGGTCCCTAAAAAATAATTTTGTAAATTTCCTTAAAAAAATCAAAAATTACTGCTACATTTTTAAAACGTCCTAAAATGCTAACAAAATAGAATAACATTTTACAAATGGTGCTGATGTAAAGCAGACATTTGGGAAATGTTATTTATTAATGTTTTGCTATGGTATGACTATCTGAATTAAAGGGATAATCATTCAAAGTTTGAAAATTGTTAGTGTTTTTACATTTTTGTCAAATTTCTGATTTTTTTTATAAATAAACACAAAACATGTCAACCTAAATTTACCATTGTCATAACGAATAATGTGTCACAAAAACACATCTCAAAATCACTGGAATTTGTTGAAGCATTCCAGAGTTATTGCTACATAAAGTGACACTGGTCAAATTTTTGAAATTTTGGCTCTGTCACTAAGGGGTTAAACCTATTTTGGGCTGCATGATCATCCTTTAATTTTCCTCTTTTTGTCTCTAATTTTGATGATTAGCCCATTACAAGCCTATATACAGGTAACATAATAGATATTTTCGACTAACAGTACTCTATTGATTGATAATGTTACCATAACTTCTGCTGAGTTATTTCTACTAAATTTTCAGCTAATAGCAAGTATAGCAAACTGTACTCTAGGGACAAAACATTAATATGCAAATAAAAGAAAAAATAAATTGTATCCTACACAATAAAATACATTTATTAAGCACTTACAGTGCCTTGCGAAAGTATTCGGCTCCCTGGAACTTTTCAACCTTTTCCCACATATCATTTTTCAAACATAAAGATACCAAATGTAAATTTTTGGTGAAGAATCAACAACAAGTGGGACACAATTGTGAAGTTGCAAGAAATGTATTGTTTTTTTAAATGTTTGCGGAAAGTCAAAAACTGAAAAGTGGGTCGTGCAATATTATTCGGCCCCTTTAACTTAATACTTTGTTGCGCCACTTTTTGCTGTGATTACAGCTGCAAGTCGCTTGGGGTAAGTCTCTATCATGTCTATCATGTCTTTTGCAAGACTGTGTGTGAGACAATAATCTGTTATTTGCTGATACTGAAGCTTCCTTCAGAAAAAATGTGCCACACATGAGTGTGTCCCATTGCTTTCAATTGCATTAATGCCACGGTCACTCCAACACCTACATACCCTGACATCACCTCCATAGGGGTCTAAAACTGTCTCCATAAATGCAACCTCCCCCTTTTGACAATTGTTGTGAACCCGATGGAAGTGTTTAGGGGTCCATCTCTCCACTCCAGCTATCATGACACTACTAAACTGCATGTGTAAGGTTCAGCCAGGGAGGTAGTTGAGGCTGAGAACTTCTGCTCCATCACACCCTGGCCTTCCCTTACATAAACATAGTGTCCATTAATTAGTGTACCTGTGTCTCCAGGTCCAATTCCTTCAGAGTCTACTTTCCTCCGCAGGGGATTTTCTCCAGATGACTTCACACAAACTGAGGCACAGTCCATTGAAACTTTTAAACGAACGACTTTACTAATTTCTTTACACAGCACATCTTTGTGTTCTACAGCTTTAATCACAGGTTGCACAATACACATATCTTCATCTTTCCCTGCTCTCATGGCTACACAGAACAATCTCAGGTCAGATGCTCCCAGACGGTCTCTCAGTGTTCTCCCTGTTTGCCTCTGCCATGATTAGACACTCCTCCTTTTTCACCCCAGACATCAGATCATCTGTACCGGAAGTCAGTTGCCACATGGCGAGTAGCCTGCCCTTCTGTATTGCCTTAGCTTCTCCTGTGGTACTTCCCATGGCCTCCAGCACATTATGGGGACCTACCACCTTTAACAGTAATGCAGCATCCTCTCTGCTTACACTCACTGCTCTTGGGGACTCCCTCAGCCATTTCGCCCCGGTACAGAGGGCATCATCCCATGCGATAAGTTGCCACATCATGGAGTCTCCTGTGTCCCTGTACTCTCCTGGCATTTTCTTCAGCTTCTGCTGTAGCCCACTGTAGCTCTATCTTGCTGTTTTCCTGGCGTGCTGTTCTATGGATGGCTGGGCTCGTCCTTAAACATTATGGGGCTTAGTGCCCTGTCAGAGATACCTAGCCCAACTGACTAAAATGTCAGATGCTCCCCGGCTTAGCCCCTCCTACATTTAACTATATACATCCTGAGCATAACTCTTTGCCCATCTAGTGGACTAAATAGGGTACTACACTTTCCCTACCATAAAGCAATACAATAATATACATTTATATAACAACATAGTAATATATGTGCATTTACTAATATCTACACAGGACGGTCCTTGCAACCCCCTTACACATGTCCCATAAGACCCCTCTGCAACATCTGTTTTCTTCCTGTGGCATAAAACAGTTGAACACATCAATAAGTCAAGTGGTAGTTATAATGCATCAGAAAAGTCTTTGCCAGGAAAAAAATTCAAAGCTGACTGGTGTCTTAAAATATTGTCTTCAAGCTCTTTTGAAGAAGAACCAACAAATGGGAAACAATAAGGACCATAATTATAGTGGATAGCCATAGAAACTTAGTGTGTCTAAAGATTTCTGAATCCACCCTGCGCATGCACTGTCCACCCTGCGCATGCACTATGCGCTGCAGTGATGCTCTGATTTCATACATGAGACTAGAGGGTAGGTATGAGTTATACATACTCCTGGCCAATGGGCACGGCCTCTCTCTTCATACACTTGTATGGAAACATAAGTGAGGTAATCGGGGGATTACCTGGGAAGCACAGAGTGATAAAAGGAACAGATCAACATCTCCACGTTATCTTCTCTCAGGTCTCAGGGCATGTGAAAATTGTAGCCCACCATGTGACAGAAAAGCAGTGGTATTGGTGTCAGGCTTCTGGATCCAGGTTTCGGTGATAGCCAGAGACTAAGTGAATTTAAAAAGAAGACGTTTTGGATGTAGAAGAGTTTATTGCACTCTGACCGTGAGTTCCAATTAAAAGACACAAGAGAAGGCATGCACTGAATGTTGATAAGATTAGCAGGGTTTCTATGTGCTGCAAGATGAGAGTTGGATATAGTAGAATGTGGATGCCAAGGGTTTTGCACACTGTATGCTGGTAGTGGATGTTTTTTGTGATTGAGAAATCTCAATACGACCTCAGTGATGTACATGGGAGAGGGGAGGAGAGAGGTGCTGATGTATAGAGACTGTAGGATATGTCAAAGCACGATAGAGGTGAGAGGATACAGCAGCTATAGCATATACAAAGCAAAGATAGGTAAATTAGATGGTGTTGTGCAACTGAAAGAGGAGCATGATTGTTCTTACTATCTGGCATAGCTTACCTGTCTCCTGCTCTGTCCGCATGCCATGTTTAACTGGTGAGACGTTTTGAAAATTTTGCACATAGGATAAATTTCACATGTGTCCCAGCACATGGGCTCTCTTTAAGCCAGATCTGGATACATTGGAAGCATGTGCTGGATGTAGGACCAGTTAGCCTTGTTAAATAATCAATTAGCAAGAGACCACAGCAGGCACTACTATGCAGGAAATGCAAGCTACATACCACAAATCATCAAATGAAAGAAAACTGAATATTTAAAATAAATCATAGGAACAATTAGTAATTTACAGACTAAAAAAATCTTGTGAATCAAGTAAGATGTTCACACTTAACAGAAGTAAAGCAAGCACAAGAGAAGTTTTCCACTAACACAGCAGGAGATTAAAGAGGAAGAAGCCATACCAGCATGGACAGAGACAAAGTTCTAAATGGGGATCAATGAATATGCAAAGTATTGCACATGGTGAACATGCAGAGAGATGGATTGTCAGATTAGGAGTGATGGCAATATTGAAGAATATTTATAATGAAATTACATTTTTGGAATATTTCTGTTATTTCTGAGGCCCGGGAACGCTGCGCGTGACACCGGAAGTTAAGTATACCCCAATTTTTTATTTTTTATTCTTTTTCTACAGGGGTATGGTACCCAGGGCCTGGAGGACAGTCTCCTCTCCTCCACACCGTGGGTACCAACTGCACATGAAACGCTTAACTTTGCGCATGGTGGGCATAGCCACATGCGAGAAGTAAGCGGTTCTCATGCATTCCTATGGGTGCGGAATCACGGCAATTCTTTGCGATTCCGCAAAAAGAATGAGTGATTCCGCCGTGGAAAAAAGCGCAACATTAGTACAGCATGTGCGGAATGACATAGGAATGCATGGGTGCGTTCTGTACGAGTTTTTTAAACGTTTTCGCAACTTTTTCGAGCTGAAAATTGCGGCAAAAACGCTTAAAAATCGCATCGTGGGCACACAGCCTTAAGTTATTTTCCTTTTCACATTTTTTGCAGGGCAATTTGTCCAGCTCTTACCCCCATTTAGCATCCTTTTGCAGCACACTATCCCTAACTATGCAGATATTTTAAAGCACCAAATTTTGGGTCCCCATTAACTTCTATTGAGTTTGGATCCAGGCTCAAGTTCTACGTCACGTTTGGACCCGAACTGAACTTTTTACTGTATGTTCAACGAACCCGAACATCCACGGGTTCACTCATCTCCACCAAAAAGCTAAGAAAAAGGGCTAGCAAGTATCTTTGAATCATATAGCTAAATGTCTTGTAAAGCTGTACTTCTAGGTTTGAAGAATTTTTTTATTTTTAAAATTATGCAAGCTAGCACACAAACTCTTCTGATATTTGACTTTCAATACCTGACACTCTGTTTGTCATCATTCCGATGTGTTAAGAAACAGTTTCACACATGCTGTGTATTTTTATGGTAGATTACATGGCCAAAGTAAATTGGTGTGACGTGGTGGCATTAACTAACTACATACAGTGGGTCGGAAAGTATTCAGACCCCTTTAAATTTTTCACTCTTTGTTTCATTGCAGCCATTTGTTAAATTCAAAAAAGTGCATTTTTTTCTCATTAATGTACACTCTGCACCCCATATTGACGGAAAAAAAACCGAAATGTAGAAATTTTTGCAAATTTATTAAAAAAGAAAAACTGAAATATTACATTGTAATAAGTAATTCAGACCCTTTGCTCAGACACTCATTTAACTCACATGCTGTCCATTTCCTTGTGATCATCCTTGAGATGGTTCTACTCCTTCATTATAGACCAGCTGTGTTTAATTAAACTGATAGGACTTGATTTACAAAGTCACACACCTGTCTATATAAGATTTCACAGCTCACAGTGCATGTCAGACCAAATGAAAATCATGAGGTCAAAGGAACTGGCCAAGGAGCTCAGAGACAGAATTGTGTCAAGGCACACATCTGGCCTGTGACATCACACTTGTTGCTACTGCTTCTGCTGCTGCTGAAAAGAATAAAGAAGAGTTCCTAATCCCTCTCTGATCCTTGACTGACCCTTTATAATCCATCCGAATCCCACTCTCCACCCTCCACCACTTTTAACCCCTTTTTCACCTCTCTCCCACTTCACACCCCACTTTCTGATCAGTACCTGATAGCTTGATTTTTGGCAGGTTATTAATTTTTTGTGCATCATGCAGCCGCCAAGCGTTGATCAGTGATGCAAATCACTGACCAACATCTGTGCTCGCTGTTTTTCAGAGATTTTTTGACCCTGTACATCTTCTCCCACTTTTCATCACCTTCTTGCATGCATCTTGCAGCCGCCGAGCCTTAAACAGTGACTCAAATCATTTATCTGCACTAGTGCTCTTTTTTTTCCATGACTTTTTTTTCACTAACTATTCCCCCCTGCATCTGCACCACTTCATATTTGCGTCCTTCAGCCACTGATCACTCGTACACCAAATATTAACACTTATGCTCTTTTTTGGCAACGACTTTTTTTTCCTGTCTATTTTTTTATAACCTTTTTGCACCACATCCGTCCATGCATACTACAGCCATCAAGTGCTGGTGAGTAACGAACATCACTGACTGGCCTCCGGTTTTGTTTTATTTTGGTGCAAAAAGAATTGAGTAAAAAATCATTTAAAATAAAAAAAATAAAAAATAATCTGTAGTAATCATCATTTACTATAGGATTTTTTAACTGAATTCAGTTAGAGTTAGTGTCAGATAGTAAAGAGCCAAATAATACCAAAATAATCGTTGTCTACTATTTTTGTCTAGCTTTAAAAACACATGTGACATGCACAAAAGTGAACAAGTTGGTTAGACCGTGTTCACACCACCACCCTAAATTTTGTTATCATTTTTTACTAGCACTTGCTGTCTACTGTTATATTTTTTAAAACAGAGTATTTCTGCATGTTTGTCACATTGTGTTTTTTCTTTGTGTTTCAGTCTTTGGGTGGTGTGAGCATGGTCCAACCAACCTGTTCACTTTTGTGCATGTCACATGTGTTTTTAATCTATTAGCTTCTTGCTTAGGCAAGGTTTGGGAGATCCCCGCCCCTCTCCTGTGTGACATGCAGATAGAGCCGTCTTACACAGCATGCCCACATCAGGAAGCGACTTTCTGAATCCTGCTCATATAGGTACTGTCCACATGATCAGGTTTTAAATAAATTAGATAGGACTGCTCCGAGATGGGTTTACTGTGACGTTGGTGGAGTGTCTTAGTATACATTTTTTGCAAAAAACGTATCAACTAAATACCCTGTTTTTGTTATCATTTTTTTACTAGCACTTGCTGTCTACTGTTATATTTTTACAACAGAGTATTTTTGCATGTTTGTCATACTGTGTGCTTTCTTTGTGTTTCAGTCTTTGGGTGGTGTGACCATGGTCCAACCGACCTGTTCACTTTTCTGCATGTCACATGTGTTTTTAATCTATTAGCTTCTTGCTTAGGCAAGGTTTGGGAGATCCCCGCCCCTCTCCTGTGTGACATGCAGATAGAGCCGTCTTACACAGCATGCCCACATCAGGAAGCGACTTTCTGAATCCTGCTCATATAGGTACTGTCCACATGATCAGGTTTTAAATAAATTAGATAGGACTGCTCCGAGATGGGTATACTGTGACGTTGGTGGAGTGTCTTAGTATACATTTTTTGCAAAAAACGTATCAACTAAATACCCTGTTTTTGTTATCATTTTTTACTAGCACTTGCTGTCTACTGTTATATTTTTACAACAGAGTATTTTTGCACGTTTGTCATACTGTGTGCTTTCTTTGTGTTTCAGTCTTTGGGTGGTGTGAACATGGTCCAACCGACCTGTTCACTTTTCTGCATGTCACATGTGTTTTTAATCTATTAGCTTCTTGCTTAGGCAAGGTTTGGGAGATCCCCACCCCTCTCTTGTGTGACATGAACATAAAGAGCCGTCTTGCACAGCATGCCCACATCAGGAAGTGATGTGACTTTCTGAATCCTGCTCATATAGGTACTGCCCACATGATCAGGTTTTAAATACATTAGATAGGACTGCTCCGAGAAGGGTATACCATGACGTTGGTGTAGTGGCTTAGTATACATTTTTTTGCAAAAAACATATCAACTAAATAACTGTTTTGTTATCATGTTTTACTAGCACTTGCTGTCTACTGTTATATTTTTTACAACAGAGTATTTTTGCACATTTGTCATACTGTGTTTTTTCTTTGTGTTTTATTTTTGTCTAGCTTTGTCTAGTATTTTTTTTACTAAATTTAGTTAGTGTCAGTGGAGAATTAAAAAAATCATCTGTGTGTCCTACAGCCATCAAGCGCTGAACATGGACTCTCATGAGTGATCAACCTCCGGTTCTTGTTTTTTTTGTGAAAAGACAATAAAAAAGTATTTAGATTAGGCACAGTAAAATATACTGTAGTATTTGTCACCTACTGGAGTTTTTTTTACTGAACTGAGTTAGTATCAGTGTGGAAAAAAATCCAATCCAGTTCAATGGGAAGCTCAAATTTCTGCAACACCTGCCCAGTAAGATGTTTAGGTACAGAATTAAGCTCAAAAAACTTAGATAAAATAGGTGAATTTTTAGTCATAAACCAGCTCATAAACAAAAACTAATTCTAAAATATTTACTTTATTGAAAAATTAAAACCATAGGCATACACGAACACCATGCAAAATTTAATTGCTGATCAAAATTGTGACCTTAGTTATATATGATAGGGTAGGGGAATCACAGGCCTATTTCACCCCTAAAAGGCCCTTTTCTTCCCCCTGCCTAACAGCGGAGGCTGGCACCCTCTTGAAGCGCAAATGGCGCCCTCGCTCCACGAAGGCTATCCCTATTCACCTAATTAAATTCTACTCTTCAGAGCAACAATATCAGAGTACAGCACATAGATACAAAAATATATAATCACCAGTCACAGTCCTTTTCTTCCAACAGTCATAGACAATCAAAAATAAATAGAATGGGGGCTATATAGCCAGTAACCGATAAGCAGACTTAATTAAATATGTGGAAAAAGCGGAACTTGGAATTTTGCCTAAATTCCCTATTTACCAAAGCCCCTGCCTACCAGCGGGGCTTTTACACCCTACTTTTTTCGGTGCCCCAGCACCATGTCGACTGTCCCTCACTGACAGGAGGGACTTGAGGAGTCTAGTTTCCAAAGCAGGGTCACTTGGGGAGGCTTCTACTGTTTAGGCACACCAGGGGCTAGGCAAATGCGACATGACGCCGGCAGAGCATTCAATTAAAGCTTTCATTCCAAAATGTCACTCCTTCTTTTCAAGCCTTGACGTGTGTGCCTAAACATTGGTTTTCCACCACATATGGGGTCTCAGTATTCTCATGAAAAATTTTACAACAAATTTTGTCCATTTTCTTCTGTTACCTTTGTGAAAAAAAAATGGGCTTAAAAGTTCATTTTTGTGGAAAATTTTGTTTTCAGAATTCAACATTATAATTTTCTGCGAGGCACTGTAATATATATGCACAAGTATATCAGAGGGCAATACAGAGATCTCTCCAATGAACTGTTTGTACCAAGGACTGTGACAAGAACAATTTCTGCACCAGCATAAAAGAGGGTTCTTCACGGTAAGAGCAGTGAGGCTCTAGAATTCTCTTCCTGAGGAAGAGGTGATGGCCAACTCACTGAATGAATTTAAGAAAGGAATGGATGCTTTTCTTGTGAGTAACAGTATAGAAGGTTACGAATAACAGAATATTATAGGTAGATGGTTGACCCAGCTTAGGGGAAGGAATTTTTTTCCTTATGGAGAAAATTGGCTTTTACTCTGTGGGTTTTTTGCCTTCCCCAGGATCAACAATGCAGAACAGCTGCACTAAAAATAGGCTGAACTAGATGGACATAAGGTCTTCCTTCAGCCTTCAAAACTATGTTACTATGCATGTTACTATGTTACTTGGAGGTTCACTGGGTTCACCACATATCTAAATAAATTCCTTGGTGGGTCTAATTTCCAAAATTGAGTCCCTTGTGAGGGTTGCCACTGTTTAGGTACTTCAGGGGTTCTCCAAATGCAACATGACATCCGCTCTTAATTCCAGCCAATTTTGAATTCAAGAAGTGAAATGGTGCTCCTTCCCATCCATGGCTTTATGTTATAAACATTTGTGAAGTACCTGATAGATAAGTTCCTTGAGTTGAGAGGTCTAGCTTCCATAATTAGGACTCTTGTGTGTTTTTTCCACTGTTTAAGCACATCAGGGGCTCTCCATATGCAAAATGGTGTCCACTCTCCATTTCAGACAATTTTGCGTTCAAAAAGTCAAATGATGCTCCTTACTTCCGAGCCCTACTGTGCTCCCAAATAGTGGTTTTAATCCACATGTGGGGTATCAGCATACTCAGAAATTGCACAACAACTTTTGGGGTCCTATTTCTCATGTTACCCTTGTGAAAATAGAACAAATTGTGACTAAAAAATCATTTTTGGAAAAAAAATGTGCTTTTTATTTTCTTGACTCTATGTTCTAAACTTTTGTGAAGCACTTGTGTGATCAAAGTGCTCACCACACATCTAGATATGTTCCTAGATGGGTCTAATTTCCAAAATGTGGTCACTTGACATCCGCCAATGATTCCAGCAAATTTTGCAATAAAATAGTAAAATGGCACTCCCTCCACACATCTAGATAAGTTCCTTGAGAGGACTAATTTCTAAAATGAGGTCACTTTGGGGGGCTTTCTACTGTTTAGGGACATCAGTGGCTCTCCAAACGCAACATTGTGTATGCTCTCAATTCCAGCCAATTTTGCATTCAAAGAGTCAAATAGTGCTCCTTCCCTTCAGAGCCCTGCCATGCGCCTAAACAGTTGCTTTCCCCAACATATGGAGTATCCACAAATTCAGTTGAACTTGCATTCCAAATATTGGGGTCTATTTTTTCTTCTTACTCTTGTAAAAATAAAAATATGGGTCAAAATAAAATTCTTGTGGAAAAAAGTTAACTGTTCATTTTTTCCTTCCACATTGCTTCAATTCTTGTGCAGCATGTGAAGGGTTAACAATCGTTTTAAATGTGGTTTAGAGCACCTTGAGGGATGAAGTTTTTTGAATGTTGTCACTTTTTATACTTTCTGTATTATATATGCCTCAAAGTCACTTCAATTGTGTTGTGGTCCCAAAAATGGTTTTGAAAATTTTGTTGGAAAAATGAGAAATAGCTGGTCACCTGTAAACACTCATAAATTCTTAATTCAAAAAGTATTTTAAAAATTTTGCTGATTTAAAGTATACATGTGGTAACCATTTATTTATTAAATATTTTGTGTTAGAAATCTCCAACATTTCCTGCTTTTTGATAATAAAGATTAAAATAATGATTATTGCTTCTCTAACAGAATATAATCATAAAAGGCAATGAATATTGATAAAACTTCTCCTGAGTGATGAGAAGTTACAAGTTTTAGCAATGATCAAGATGATTAGTGATTATCTACATAAGTATGTGTAACTTCCATAATAAATTGTAATCCTACTAGTGATTGAAACTGCAATCATGAGTGGCTTATTCACAGTGTACACATATATCTATTTGATGTATAATTTGGTAGGAGACAATTAGGCCGGAGTCACACTACCGTAGAATATGGACAAGTGCTATGCACAAAAAAATCGTATAGCACTCGGACCAATGTTAATCTGTGGGGCAGCTAACATCATCCTTTTTTTTCTCACCTGCATTATATGTGCAAGATTTGCACCGTATTACGGCCGAGACTCACCAATGCAAGTTTATGGGTGAGAGAAAATAAACAAATTACACTCGGACCATGCATGTGACTTGTGAGAAATATGCACCAGTGTCCTTTAGAAAAGCCGGCAATTCAGTGTGCTATACTGTAAAATTCCACTGACAGGTTAAAATAGAATAGAGAGAATACATGTATATGCATAGTATAGGTATATATATATATATATATATATATATATATATATATATATATATATATATATCATTGACACACACATATATATATATACAGTGGGGCAAAAAAGTATTTAGTCAGTCAGCAATAGTGCAAGTTCCACCACTTAAAAAGATGAGAGGCGTCTGTAATTTACATCATAGGTAGACCTCAACTATGGGAGACAAACTGAGAAAAAAAAATCCAGAAAATCACATTGTCTGTTTTTTTTTCATTTTATTTGCATATTATGGTGGAAAATAAGTATTTGGTCAGAAACAAGAAATCAAGATTTCTGGCTCTCACAGACCTGTAACTTCTTCTTTAAGAGTCTCCTCTTTCCTCCACTCATTACCTGTAGTAATGGCACCTGTTTAAACTTGTTATCAGTATAAAAAGACACCTGTGCACACCCTCAAACAGTCTGACTCCAAACTCCACTATGGTGAAGACCAAAGAGCTGTCAAAGGACACCAGAAACAAAATTGTAGCCCTGCACCAGGCTGGGAAGACTGAATCTGCAATAGCCAACCAGCTTGGAGTGAAGAAATCAACTGTGGGAGCAATAATTAGAAAATGGAAGACATACAAGACCACTGATAATCTCCCTCGATCTGGTGCTCCACGCAAAATCCCACCCCGTGGGGTCAGAATTATCACAAGAACGGTGAGCAAAAATCCCAGAACCACGCGGGGGGACATAGTGAATGAACTGCAGAGAGCTGGGACCAATGTAACAAGGCCTACCATAAGTAACACACTACGCCACCATGGACTCAGATCCTGCAGTGCCAGTCGTGTCCCACTGCTTAAGCCTGTACATGTCCGGGCCCGTCTGAAGTTTGCTAGAGAGCATTTGGATGATCCAGAGGAGTTTTGGGAGAATGTCCTATGGTCTGATGAAACCAAACTGGAACTGTTTGGTAGAAACACAACTTGTCGTGTTTGGAGGAAAAAGAATACTGAGTTGCATCCATCAAACACCATACCTACTGTAAAGCATGGTGGTGGAAACATCATGCTTTGGGGCTGTTTCTCTGCAAAGGGGCCAGGACGACTGATCCGGGTACATGAAAGAATGAATGGGGCCATGTATCGTGAGATTTTCCATCAGCAAGGGCATTGAAGATGAAACGTGGCTGGGTCTTTCAACATGACAATGATCCAAAGCACACCGCCAGGGCAACGAAGGAGTGGCTTCGTTAGAAGCATTTCAAGGTCCTGGAGTGGCCTAGCCAGTCTCCAGATCTCAACCCTATAGAAAACCTTTGGAGGGAGTTGAAAGTCCGTGTTGCCAAGCGAAAAGCCAAAAACATCACTGCTCTAGAGGAGATCTGCATGGAGGAATGGGCCAACATACCAACAACAGTGTGTGACAACCTTGTGAAGACTTACAGAAAACGTTTGACCTCTGTCATTGCCAACAAAGGATATATCACAAAGTATTGAGATGAAATTTTGTTTCTGACCAAATACTTATTTTCCACCATAATATGCAAATAAAATGAAAAAAAAAACAGACAATGTGATTTTCTGGATTTTTTTTTCTCAGTTTGTCTCCCATAGTTGAGGTCTACCTATGATGTAAATTACAGACGCCTCTCATCTTTTTAAGTGGTGGAACTTGCACTATTGCTGACTGACTAAATACTTTTTTGCCCCACTGTATATATTTATATGTCCCTCAATAATAAAGTTTTTAGTGTGTGCGTGTAAAATTTTGGAGCTTTAGGTGTTAAATTAAAGAATTAAATCACGGAAAAAACTGTGACATCAGCGATAGTCACTGAGGCAACGCAGACTCCCCGCCTGACCCGCAGTGAACTCGTCAGCTTGGGAAAATGTTCAGAAGCTTTCCCACACTACTGAGTTAATCTCCGGTCAGGAGGGGAGGCTGCGAAGGCAGCTTTTCATTCATTACACAGTGGTTTACAACCAGGGTGAAAGCATGAGCATCGCTTCCGGTTGTAAACTATTTAACCCCTTGAGATGGATTGCAGCATGGGACTTGATTGTACGTAGGATAGGTATGGGATATCATTGCTTTTTTATTTTTGATTTTTTACAGAAGAACAAGGGCTTCAATTGGATTGGGAGTTTAATAAAAATGGCAAAAATGTGTGTTTAATTATTTCATTAAAAGTCTTTATTCTTCATGTGTGTGTTTTTTTTAACCCTTTCATACTTTTGGATTAATAATGGATAGGTGTCTTATTGACACTTCTCCATTATTAACCAGCCTTAATGTCACCTTACAATAACAACCCCTTATTGCCACGTGCTACAGGCCAATGGGAAGAGAAAGTCTAAGTGCTGGAATAGACGCATCTTACAGATGCGCCTTTTCTGGGGTGGCAGAAGGCAGATGTTTTTAGTCAGGGGGGGCAAAATTGCGCTGCAGCCCACGCCAGTTTTTTCCGTGATTTAATTCTTTTTACTGTAAATCAGTACAAGCTACAATGATAACTATTATTGTGGTTTGTCTTGATGAAGAGGTATGATCACCTCAAAACGCGTTGACAAATAAAACTACATCCATTTCTCTATCATATATTGGATCCTCGGCAGCAATGATTTTACATCCACTTTCATCTCTAAATTTGCTTGCTATCTGTATGGTGAATCTGCAGCAGCCATCTTTAACTTAAAAGCTAATCAAGGGTTTGTGACTTTCACAACCCCTCCAGATGAGCAAATCCTATGAAACTTTTTCCTTTGAAATCTGGATAAGACCCTATTGCGCTTATTATCATTTCTGTTTTTATCTAAACACAAAAGTCAGATATTAGCTTCAGATGTAAAAGTTACAAATCAAAGTCACATATCAAAGTCCGATGTCAAAATCAGATATCAGATTCAGTTGTCAAAGTTACAAATCAAACTCACATATCAAAGTCCATTGTCAAAGTCAGATATCAGATTCAGATGTCAAAGTAAGATAGCAAATTCAGATATCAAAGTCAGTTCTCAGAAAGAGTATTTAGCAACATAATGACATTATTCAAATGTTTGATTTTGATAGGGCTGCATGGTGACTCAGTGGTTATGAACAGAAAGTGGTAAACATAACACATGTGGATAGGGAACGATCACAAAAATACCAAGACAGATTGCCACCTACCACTCAATCATGTGTATCTAAATGGACAAATATAGGGAAAACTGCACAAAGCATGCTAAAGAAAACTGAAAGCAGTCACAAAGTCCCATTAAGAATCATCACTTTATTAGGCACAAATGGTTAAATTAGGTCCATTACAAGAATGGGGGCAAAGAAAGTTGTACACAACAGGTGGTCACACAATATATTGCGGGCATACAGGCCATACCCTCTGCAATTCCATATATTACTAATAGCCACGAAGATTGGTGTAGGAAGATACAACAACAAAGATGAAAAAAAGGTGCCAATATACTTACATAGTGCACGGATGGTCAAATATGGGTATGCTATATGTAAAATAAATAAAGGGCTAGTGCCCATATAGCATGCAAATGAAGTTACTTTGCATAGATTCAAATCCCATATGCCACTCGTGCAATACCCGGAGCGAATGCTCAACATGACACCAATAGTACAACACAAATGGAGTGGGGTATCCTACAATACCTGGAGCACATGCTCAATACAGCACCAGAGAAATTGCAACAATAAATCAGCAACCATGCACCAAAGATGACATTACCTAGTGGCAGAAGGAAGTTGCAGAGAACCGGCCCATCAGCCCTCCCCGACGCACGTTTCAGAGCACGGCGCTCCTTCCTCAGGGGCATGGAGAAGAAGTGGAATCGCCATGTCTAAATATAGTGCCAACCGGAAATGCCCATACACCGCCGCACCACCCGCACTGGGTGAGAGCGTAGCCACCTCCCCAGACGCTGACACAGGAAGCACGCAGGACCCCACGTGACCTGATGTCAGACGACAGGAGGAGGGACGCCAAACACAGCGCAGGAGGGAGGCAGTGCCTGCGCAGTATCTCCTATAGTCACACATAGCCATTAAAAATAAGGGCAAAAGTAAGGGCAGATTAATTTCAGTAACGAGGGAGCAAGGAAATATAGTACTAAAGCCTACATATAGCATGGTAGTACAACCATCCAGGTCGTATAGAACACTCAAAATCATTATAGGGCCACATTTTTTAGTAAAAAGGAAGAATATTATAGACAGGCTTGTGTACTCCAAACATTACTTATGCACTGAACATAGAATGTATATACAACAAACAATAAAGCCACAAACGTATAAATAGTTATAGAAAACCATACAAAATACAATACAATCTATTTAGGCTCTTCTGAAGAGAGCACTATACAGACAATATTTGATATAAAATCTTGATGTAATAAATACAAAATGTTTTTATATTATTATGACTAGCTTGAGTGGTTCCAAAATCATGAAAAGTGCAATACACTATATTCAAGTTCTCCTAATACAGTCATTATATGAACAATACTTGGTGTAATAAATTTTGCTCCAATAGGAAGAATATTGTAGATGGCTTGTATACTCCAAACTCTCTTCACTCGTGTTCCAAATCCTAGTGTCAAACTTCATCAACACACATAAAGTAATCTGCCAAACTAAAATTAATTATAACATTAAAAACACATAAAAGAAAATGTGTGATCACACTAATGCGTACAATATGCCAGTAGGTGGAGATCAGAGAAAGGGAACAAAAGACATGTTCTCATTAAGTCCATCCGGATGAATAGTCTTAAGTGTCCAAATCCATCTCGTTTAAAGCTGGGCCAGGCGTCTAGACAGCCCACCTCCCCTAATATTAATATTGAGAGTATCAATACCTCGTACCCTAAGTAACAAGCCATTACATTGTTGGAACTCTTTAATATGGTGCGGCAGGGTTTTAAGGGTGGAGGTGTCCGTGCATGCAGAGGCCGCCTAAATCCACAGCATGTGCTTCCTGATACGAACTTTTAATTGTCTCGTGGTTAAACCCATGTATATTAGGCCACACTGGCAGGTGGCATAATATATTCCGTATCTCAAGATGCATGTAATTCACTGTTTAATTAGGTAAGATTTAGACCCATCAGATTTCAAAAAGGTGGTACATTGTTCAATGTTGGGACTGGCGACACATCTGCCGCACGGCACACAACCACCCCCTACCAGGGATCTCATCTAAAAAAGTAGATGGGGATTTTCCAATATAGTGGCTATGGGTGAGCTGATCGCGCAGATTTCTGGCCCGCCTGAACGTGATGGATGGACTATCCGGAAGAAATTTCCGAATAATAGGATCGACCTTCAATATGGGCCAAGCCCTCTTGATGGCCGATCGCATTCTCCCATGTTGAAGATGGTACAATGTGTTATGATTGAGTCACCGTAGTAGGCAAAAACAGAAATGCTAGCTAAGTCCAGAAAACCAGAGCAGTTGGCAGCTATCGGATTGCAGACCCCTGATCCTATCACAACAACTAACAGTAGCCGTGGGGGGTTCCTACGATGCCCTAGACCCCTCGATCACAGCCTGGAGAATTAAATAGGCCTACAGAAAGAAAGGGGAAACCTAAACTGCCCCAGAGCAGACCCCAAAGCAATAGGCAGCCCCCAACATATAATGACGGTGAAGCAAGATGAAAACACTAACACAGACAGAAAGATAGGCTGAGCAAAGACGGGGCCCAAACTACCTAGATAGGAAAGGACAGGAAGGCTGCTGTCTGCAATCCGTGAAAAACCCTATGAAAATAAGAGCCAACAGACTGACAGTGAAAAAGGCCCTGAAGACGCTAGGCTTCAAAAAAGCTATGTCAGTACTCAGGAATATTCTGAAGACGGAGCAACAGGCAAAAGGAGATTCAGCTCACCCGAGCAGGGAATGGCAGAATCAAGAGAAGCAAGGAAAACAAAAACAAAACATAAATGCAAACAGGCAAAGCAGAAAACTTAGCTTTAGGGAAGCAGGAATCAGACTGGTGTCCAAGAAGTCCACAGAGAAATCACCCGCAGGGCAGAAGGGCGTCGGCAGCCTTATATCCAGTCAGTGACTCCACTCAGCCAGTCATCCTCATTAGTCTCAGGTGCCTGATAATCAGGCTCATTACCTTCCTTAACCAGAATAGGGAGTTCACCAGACCTCAGTGACGAAGGGGAAAATGAACTCACACCAACGATGTAATGAATCTTATCACATTACCAGTACTAGGTTTCCGGTCTAGGTTCAAATTAGAAACTATTCTTAAAAGGGCCTTAGATGACGGTATTGTCACTAAGGAGCTGGTTTCGGCACTAACTGTGAGGAAACCCACTATCCCCACATTGTACCTCTTGCCCAAGGTCCATAAGGATATCACGTCACTGCCCGGCAGACCTATTGTGTCTGGGAGAGGGAACTTTCTCAAACGCATAAACAAATGGATTGATTATTATTTACAACCATTAGTGACCAGCCTTACCTCCTACCTCAAAGATACTGGGGACTTAC
Organism: Dendrobates tinctorius; assembly: GCF_039654945.1. Lineage (NCBI taxonomy): Eukaryota > Metazoa > Chordata > Amphibia > Anura > Dendrobatidae > Dendrobates > Dendrobates tinctorius. The sequence continues at coordinate 59,567,306 of NW_027361707.1, read as the reverse complement.
TGCGTAGTGTCGATGGACTGTGTTTAGAAAGTGACACTCTATTAGCTTCAGTTGAAGTGGAGTCCCTCTATACAAGTATACGCTATCATGATGGGATCAGAGCCGTACGGTTCTTTTTGGTTACATCATCCTTACCCGTGGGATTGAGAAGCCTCATCCTGGAGCTTCTTGAGTTCACTCTCACCCACAACTTTTTTGTTTTCAAAGGCCCAGCTTGAAACAAGATGGATTTGGACACTTAAGACCATTCATCCGGATGGACTGAATGAGAACATGTCTTTTGTTCCCTTTCTCTGATCTCCACCTACTGGCGTTTTGTATGCATTAGTGTGATCACTAGTGTTGAGCGATACCTTCCGATATCATGAAATATCGGATCGTATTGGATCAGACCGATACCCAAAAAGTATCGGATATCGCCGATTCCGATACCGGAAACCAATGCAAGTCAATGGGACAGAAATATCGGAATTAAAATAAACCCTTTCTTTCCTTGTAGGTTAATTCTACATGAAGAAAAGCAACTAATAATAATGTAGAATGTATTGGAGGAGGTGGAGGAGACATTAAAGGCATAGAGGTTTAGACCAATCAAATGGAATAGCAGGAATACATTTTTTTTAAGACGTTCGGAGTTACAAAGATATTGACTATGTTAACCTCTTTTATATGTTGTCAGATATGTATGTTTCACTACTTCCATGCTCTTCACCTTCTTTTTTACTTCTCCCACACTTTCTCCTTCATGATCCTCAGCAGCAGCATCTTTTTCATCAACTTCTTCTTCACCTTATTCATCTTCTTCTTCTTCACTTTTTTCCTATTATTCTTTTTTTTACATTCTTCATATTCTTCTTATTCAATTATTATTCTTCTTCATATTCTACTTCTTCATTTTCTTCCTATTCTTCTTCATCATATTCTTATTTGTGATAGGCATTACTGTAGTTGTTATCTATAAAAGTTTGAAAATTACACCTTCCGTTCAGATCGATCGCATGCCTTGTAACTCATGCTGGCTTTTAAACCTCATTTCTATTGAGTGAATAAAGAATATTTTTCACTATATCGTGGAGCTGGACAAAGTTTTTTCTCATTGCCTTGGATTGTGCGCTTTGACACAGCGGTCTCGTGCTCCGATGTTGGAATGCTATGTCTGGTGAGCTGGATTTGTATCCTGATTTATATTTTCCAGGGGCACCACGAGGAGGAACGGACTCAACCCCATACACTGCTTAGTCTTCTTCTGCTTATAATTTATATAATATCTTTTGCTCTGATTTTTAGTCTTATGCTTAATGTTCTGCTTTTTGTTCTTCTGCTTTTTGTTCTTCTGCTTCTTGGTCTTCTGCTTCTTGGTCTTCTGTCTCTTGTTGTTCTGTATCTTGGTGGTTGTCTTCATGTTCTTTGTCCTCTTGGTCACCTTCTTCAGGGTCATCTTTCTGGTCTTCTTTGGGGTGGTCTTCAGGGTCGTCGTCAGGGAGATCCAGAGTGATTACCAAAAACTATTTCAAAAAGTTTGGACTAGGAAATGTAGCAGAAGGTACAAGAAGGCTGAGGAACTGCCGAGAACCAGCTGACAGTGCTGGAACCCGGATGGGTAGCAGAAGGTACAAGAGCCAATGGCACTACCGAGGACCAGCTGATGTTACTGAAACCTGGTTACTAAGCAGAAGGTACCTGTGCTAGAAAGCACTACCAAGGACCAGCAGACATTGCTGGAACTCGGATACTGAGATGGAGGCACCTAAGCCAAAGGTACTGCCGAGAACCAGCTGACGGTGTTGGAACCCAGAGGGGCAGCAGAAGGAACAAGAGGCAATGGAACTACAGAGGACCAGCTGATGGTTCTGGAACCCGGATGGGTAGCAGAAGCTACAAGAGCCAATGGCACTACCGAGGACCAGCTGACGGTACAGGAACCCGGTGACTAAGCAGGATGTACCTGTGCTAGAAAGCACTACCAAGGACCAGCAGACGTTGCTGGAACTCGGATACTGAGATGGAGGCAAATAAGCCAAAGGCTCTGCCGAGAACCAGCTGACGGTGTTGGAACCCGGAGGGGCAGCAGAAGGAAGAAGAGGCAATGGAACTACCGAGGATCAGCTGACGGTGATGGAACCTGGATGGGTAGCAGAAGCTACAAGAGCCAATGGCACTACCGAGGACCAGCTGACGGTACAGGAACCCGGTTACTAAGCAGGAGGAACCTGTGCTAGAAAGCACTACCAAGGACCAGCAGACGTTGCTGGAACTCGGATACCGAGATGGAGACACCTAAGCCAAAGTCACTGCCGAGAACCAGCTGACGGTGTTGGAACCCAGAGGGGCAGCAGAAGGAACAAGAGGCAATGGAACTACAGAGGACCAGCTGATGGTGCTGGAACCCGGATGGGTAGCAGAAGCTACAAGAGCCAATGGCACTACCGAGGACCAGCTGACGGTACAGGAACCCGGTTACTAAGCAGGAGGAACCTGGGCTAGAAAGCACTACCAAGGACCAGCAGACACTGCTGGAACTCGGATACTGAGATGGAGGCACCTAAGCCAAAGGCACTGCCGAGAACCAGCTGACGGTGCTGGAACCCGGAGGGGCAGCAGAAGGTACCCATGAAAAACAAAGTTGCAAGGCCGCGAGCCGGCCGCTGTTACCGAAACCCACAGTCCTACAGGGGGTGCTTGTCCTATTGGCACTACGGAACCAGCCTTTATTGCCAGAACCCGCAGCCCACATAGGAAGTACCTAAACTGCAGGCACCATAGAGTCGACTAAACCGACCGCAACACGACAGGACAATGTATTGGGGCCAAAGTGACGTTGACACTTCCCTGAAGCAGCTGACAGTGCTGGAACCCGGAGGGGCAGCAGAAGGAACAAGAGCCAATGGCACAACCGTGGACCAGCTGACGGTGCTGGAACCCGGTTACTAAGCAGGAGGTACCTGTGCTACAAAGCACTACCAAGGACCAGCAGACATTGCAGGAACTCGGATACCGAAATGGAGGCACATAAGCCAAAGGCACTGCCAAGAACCAGCTGATGGTGCTGGAACCCGGAGGGGCAGCAGAAGGAACAAGAGGCAATGGAACTACCGAGGACCAGCTGACGGTGCTGGAACTCGAATGGGTAGCAGAAGCTACAAGAGCTAATGGCACTACCGAGGACCAGCTGACGGTACTGGAACCCGGTAACTAAGCAGGAGGTACCTGTGCTAGAAAGCACTACCAAGGACCAGCAGACGTTGCTGGAACTCGGATACCGAGATGGAGGCAAATAAGCCAAAGACAATGCCGAGAACCAGCTGACGGTGCTGGAACCCAGAGGGGCAGCAGAAGGAACAAGAGGCAATGGAACTACTGAGGACTAGAGTTGAGCGACTTTTGGTTTTTTAGGGTCGCGTTTCGTTTCGTGAAACCCGACTTTTCCAAAAGTCGGGTCGAGCAAGATCGTCCGATTATAAGGAAAAGTCGGGGTTGTCCCGAAACACGAAACCCAATGTAAGTCAATGGGGAATAAAAGTCGGCAGTGAGAGGAGGACAGGAAACACACCTACAGTGCCCATTTTAATGCCCAAAACATCAATTCTTCTTTCTTAAGCTTGTCAACCTTAATTAACTTCATAATACAAGTTACGCACTGAAAAATGGGGGTTATTTGGCTACAAACTGTGGGGGGGGAGGGCTGGCTCCAGGTTTTCATGTGCCCTGGGCGAAAGAGCGCCCCTTTAACACATACCACAACTCATCATGCTCTGATACGGCAGAGAAATAGCGGTATAGTCCAATGAAAAATACCTCACTTTTTACATCTCATGACGAGGCCCATCTATTTCTCCATACAGAATCATTGGTCCCATATAATGTTTGAAACAGTATATGAAGAGCTCCACATAATGCTACAGTATATGTTGGTCCCCATGGATGAAGCTCCACTGTCTTATGGGCCCAAATAATGCTCCAAACATAATGGGCCCCATTTCTAATGCTCTAGTGTATAATGGGCCCTGTAAATGCTGCTCCAGTGTCTGATGTCCACCTTTGGAATGTTCCAGTGTATGGTGGGCCCCATCTATTATTCTCCAGAGTATAGTGCTCCCCAAAAATTGCTGTCCCAACATTGAAAACAATCAAATAAGTCTCCTCGCTAGGGAATCCCTGTACTTGTCTGGACAGGTGCTGTAGCTTGCTTAACAGCTCGCCAGCCGTTCTCACGCCCAGTATGGATTACACGTGATTGCACAAAGGTGAGAAAGGGTACCGTATCCCCAGATAACATGTATGGATAGCGTACACATTCAAAATATATGTCTCAGGAGGCAGGCTCAGACGGTGTTAGGCCCAGTATGGATTGCACGTGATTGCACAAAGGTTAGAAAGGGTACCGTATCACCAGATAACATGTATGGATAGCGTACACATTCAAAATATATGTCTATACAGCATGAGGCAGGCTCAGACGGTGTTAGGCCCAGTATGGATTGCACGTGATTGCACAAAGGTTAGAAAGGGTACCGTATTCCTGGATAACATGTATGGATAGCATACACATTCAAAATATATGTCTCAGGAGGCAGGCTCAGACGGTGTTAGGCCCAGTATGGATTGCACGTGATTGCACAAAGGTTAGAAAGGGTACCGTATCCCCAGATAACATGTATGGATAGCGTACACATTCAAAATATATGTCTATACAGCATGAGGCAGGCTCAGACGGTGTTAGACCCAGTATGGATTGCACGTGATTGCACAAAGGTTAGAAAGGGTACCGTATCCCTGGATAACATGTATGGATAGCGTACACATTCAAAATATATGTCTATACAGCATGAGGCAGGCTCAGACGGTGTTAGGCCCAGTATGGATTGCACGTGATTGCACAAAGGTTAGAAAGGGTACCGTATCACCGGATAACATGTATGGATAGCGTACACATTCAAAATATATGTCTATACAGGATGAGGCAGGCTCAGACAGTGTTAGGCCCAGTATGGATTGCACGTGATTGCACAAAGGTTAGAAAGGGTACCGTATCCCTGGATAACATGTATGGATAGCGTACACATTCAAAATATATGTCTCAGGAGGCAGGCTCAGACGGTGTTAGGCCCAGTATGGATTGCACGTGATTGCACAAAGGTTAGAAAGGGTACCGTATCCCTGGATAACATGTATGGATAGCGTACACATTCAAAATATATGTCTCAGGAGGCAGGCTCAGACGGTGTTAGGCCCAGTATGGATTGCACGTGATTGCACAAAGGTTAGAAAGGGTACCGTATCCCTGGATAACATGTATGGATAGCGTACACATTCAAAATATATGTCTCAGGAGGCAGGCTCAGACGGTGTCAGGCACAGTATGGATTTGATGGCCCAGATTACACAGTGGAGGAGCAGGGAGAGGTAAAGATTGCAAATGCTGGGGCCCTGCCCAAGCAAGGGGGGCCCACTCGTGGGCGTCGGTACTGGCACTGGGCCCCTCATAGTACAGCGGTGTGTCTGACGGCGGGTGTGCACCACCACCGTCAGAGACACTTGATTGCACTATGAGGGACCCTGTGCCAGTGCCCGCGCCCAAGAGTCGGCCTACCCACCTGTCCAGGGCAACGGCACTTGCACGGTGTCGTGCGGTAGGTGGTGACCCCGGCCATGGGGGGGAGGCAGCACAGTTAGGGAGTTTTAGAAAGTGGCATATGTTGATGTTGGACATTCAGCTGATGCAAAAGGCGAAATAGGTGAAGTACCAGGAAGAGGTGGACCAAAGCAAGCCATTTTTCTGTCACCCTATGTGTCATCAGGGGAAGGTGGGACAAAATCCTTGGAAACCCATGCGTGGTTCATTTTAATGAAGGTTAGATCATCCACATTTTGGGTTGACAGACGGGTCCTTTTTTCTGTCAGGATTGATCCAGCTGCACTGAAGACTCTTTCCGATAGCACACTTGCAGCTGGGCAAGCGAGCTCCTGTAAGGCATATTGGGCCAATTCAGGCCAGGTGTCCAGTTTAGCGGCCCAATAGTCAAAGGGGAATGACCTGTGTGGGAGAACATCGATATGGGAGGAAAAGTAGTTTGTAACCATAGTTGACAACTGCTGTCTCCTGTCACTTTCCATCGATGCAGTATTACCAGTTGTGTGAGCGGTATTTGAAAAATCAGTCCACAACATTGTCATGAAACCCCTGTCTCCAACGCCACTTCTGCTGTGTGCACCACGAACACCTCTGCCAAGCTGCCCCCGGCCCGTACGGCTCGTGTGAGAACCATCACCGCTGCTGTGTGCTGGGAATGCCTCAAGCAACCGATTTACCAGAGTTGCTTGTTTATTAGCCAATATTAGGTCAAGGTTCTCCTGTGGCATGATGTTTTGTAATTTGCCTTTATATCGTGGATCCAGGATGCTGGCCAACCAGTAGTCATCATCGTTCATCATTTTGGCAATGCGGGGGTCCCTTTTTAGGATCCGCAAGGCATAATCTGACATGTGGGCCAATGTTCCCGGTGTCAATGATGCACTGCGAGTGCTGGGTAGAGGAGCACTTTCTGGCAAATCCACATCCCTCCAGTCACGCACAAACCCTGTACCAGACCTTGCCACGCCAACATTTTCACTTGCCCCACGAGATGCATCCTCCTCCCCTAAGTAATCATCCCCATCATCATCCTCCTCCTCCTCTTCTTCCTCCACCTCGTCCAGGAGAGGTCCCTGAGCAGACAATGGCTGAATGTCATCAAGGATTCCCTCCTCCTCTTCCTCCTCATCAATATTGGCTGCAGACGCCTGCTCCTTAAGGTGCGTCAAAGTTTGCATGAGCAGACGCATAAGTGGGATGCTCATGCTTAGGATGGCGTCGTCTGCGCTTACCAGCCGTGTGCATTCCTCAAAACACTGAAGGACTTTACAAAGGTCTTTCAGATTCGACCACTGCACACCTGTCAACTCCATGTCTGCTCTCAAAGTGCCTGGCCGTGTATCCTCCCACAAATGCATTATGGCTTGCCTCTGCTCGCACAGCCACTCCACCATGTGCAGGGTGGAGTTCCACCTTGTTGCAATGTCGATAATGAGGCGGTGGTTGGGAAGGTGGAGCAATCGCTGCAGCTTCTGCATACGAACGGAGTGTACAGGCGACCGGCGGATGTGCGCGCACAGTCTTCGCACCTTCTGGAGCAGGGCTGTTAACTCCGGATAATTTTTGAGGAAGCACTGCACCACCAGGTTCAAGGTGTGAGCCAAGCAAGGTATGTGGCTGAGTTTTGAAAGGGCTATGGCTGGCACAAAATTACGGCCGTTATCACTAACTACCTTGCCTGCCTCAAGATGTACACTGCCCAGCCATGACTCAGTTTGTCGCTTCAAGTACTCGGCCAGCACCTCGGCGGTGTGTCTGTCGCCCAAACACATCATCTGCAACACAGCCTGCTGACGCTTTCCACTAGCTGCTCGATAGGGGGACACATCGTGTGCAACAGTGGCAGCTGTAGATGGAGTGCTCGTACGACTGTGCTCTGTGGACGAGCTTTCGCTTCTGGAGGAGGAGGAGGAGGAGGAGGGTCGAACGCCTACAGCCAACTGTTTCCTATACAGTGGGCTAGGCAGCACTGTCCCACCACCGCTGTCCCCTGTGGACCCTGCATCCACCACATTAACCCAGTGCGCAGTGATGGACACGTAACGGCCCTGGCCATGCCGACTGGACCATGCATCAGTTTTTAGGTGCACCTTTCCGCTCACTGACTGCTTGAGTGCATGGACAATGCGGTCTTTCACATGATGGTGGAGGGCTGGGATGGCTTTGCGAGAGAAGAAGTGGCGACTGGGTAGGTCATAACGTGGTACTGCATAGGCCATGAGTTCGCGGAAAGCTGTGCTTTCCACCAACCGAAAGGGCATCATCTAAAACGAGATTAGTTTGGCAATGTGGGCGTTCAAACCCAGTGTACGCGGATGAGAGACTGAGTACTTTCTTGACCTACTCATAGTGTCTGGGAGGGTGAGCTGGACTTGAGAGCTGCATATGGTGGAAGTAGCGGTGGACAGGGTGGACTGAGAGAGGGTTGATGATGGTGATGGAGTTGGTGTTCTTTCTGATGGCCTAGAATCAGTCTTTCGTTGATATAACAGTGGGATTCCCTGACTGCTGTTTTCTTGCAACGACACCTCAACATTTGCAGCTGTGCTAACCGGTGGGCTTACAGTGGGGGAAACAATGTAGCGTTGCTGACTACCTTCGTTGTGATCAGTTGCACATGTGGCACTTGAGGTTTGGTGTTGTGTCCACGCTTGCAAGTGCATGCTGGTTAAATGTCTAAGCATGCAACTGGTATTCAAATTTTTCAGATTTTTCCCTCGGCTAAAGGTCTTTGCGCACTTCTTACAGATAACCTTGGCCTGATCATGAGGATTTTGTTAAAAAAAGTGCCACACTGCACTCTTCCTACTTTGGCAGACATTTTGCGGCCTAGCACGCTGTGATCTTTTGACCCTCTGGACAAGCTGTCCAGCAACTCTTTTGATGTTTGGAACCTGTCTTTGGAGTGCTCCGGGCCTGCCAGATAACAGCTGTTGCGATGTCGATGTCTGCTGTGGATGCTCCTCATCTGAGCTATTGGAAGCAGCACCCTCTTCCCCCAATGGATGCCAATCTGGGTCAACAACTGGGTCATCCATCACCTCCTCTTCTATGTCATTTGCACCTTCCTCTGTGTCACCGTGTATGGTGGTATAGTGTGCGGGAAGGGGCACCTGAGTCTCATCAGGGTCAGAATCTGGCTCTGTACACTGTGAGGACAATGTAGTGCTCTGAGTGAATGTACCAGCAGAATCATCCATCAGCGGCTGTGCATCAGTGCACTCCATGTCAGATTAATCTTGGCCTGGGTAATTCACCATTTGACTTGATAATCCAGGCATGGTATGTGAAAACAGCTCCATGGAGTAATCAGTAGTATGGCCTGCGTCATCCTTCAATCTTGGTTGGGGTGAAGGACACAAGGAAAGGTGTGGTTCATGAACATGAGCCTCCAATGACGACTCAGTGCTTTTACTTTTTACAACTGAAGAAGAGGAGGCGATAGAGCTGGAGGCTGAGTCAGCAATGTAAGACAAATCTTTTTCCTGATGCTCTGGCTTTAAAAGCGGTTTGCCAACTCCTAGAAAACTAAGCATTCGAGGCCTTATGTAGCCAGACGATGACGCAGGGTCAGCACCTCCTGCATTCGGTCCTATTTTGCTCTTGCCACTACCATCAGATCCACCACCAACACCATCATTACCAGCTGCCAACCCCCGCCCAATTCCACGGCCTCTTCCACCAGCCTTCCTCATTTTTGGTAGAAATGTAGACAAAATCCAACAAACTATATAGTAATGTAAAACAAGGTACAAGGTGTCTATAGGACAGGGGAGATTTTGAATTTCTGCACACACTTTTGGACACTGGACACTTTTGGATTGTGTGAGGCCCACTGATATCTGAGCGCTATGTGACAGGCTCGATGGCACAGCTGTGACCAAAGTGACAAGAGGATAAGGGAGATTTTGAATATCTGCACACACTTTTGGACAGTGGACACTTTTGGATTGTGTGAGGCCCACTGATATCTGAGCGCTATGTGACAGGCTCGATGGCACTGCTGTGACAAAAGTGACTAGAGGATAAGGGTGATTTTGAATATCTGCACACACTTTTGGACAGTGGACACTTTTGGATTGTGTGAGGCCCACTGATATCTCAGCGCTTTGTGACAGGCTCGATGGCACTGCTGTGACAAAAGTGACTAGAGGATAAGGGAGATTTTGAATATCTGCACACACTTTTGGACACTGGACACTTTTGGATTGTGTGAGGCCCACTGATATCTGAGCGCTATGTGACAGGCTCGATGGCACTGCTGTGATAAAAGTGACTAGAGGAAAAGGGAGATTTTGAATATCTGCACACACTTGTGGACAGTGGACACTTTTGGATTGTGTGAGGCCCACTGATATCTCAGCGCTATGTGACAGGCTCGATGGCACTGCTGTGACAAAAGTGACTAGAGGATAAGGGAGATATTGAATTTCTGCACACACTTGTGGACAGTGGACACTTTTGGATTGTGTGAGGCCCACTGATATCTGAGCGCTATGTGACAGGCTCGATGGCACTGCAGTGACAAAAGTGACTAGAGGATAAGGGAGATTTTGAATATCTGCACACACTTTTGGACACTGGACACTTTTGGATTGTGTGAGGCCCACTGATATCTGAGCGCTATGTGACAGGCTCGATGGCACTGCTGTGACAAAAGTGACTAGAGGATAAGGGAGATTTTGAATATCTGCACACACTTTTGGACACTGGACACTTTTGGATTGTGTGAGGCCCACTGATATCTCAGCGCTATGTGACAGGCTCGATGGCACTGCTGTGACAAAAGTGACTAGAGGATAAGGGAGATTTTGAATTTCTGCACACACTTGTGGACAGTGGACACTTTTGGATTGTGTGAGGCCCACTGATATCTGAGCGCTATGTGACAGGCTCGATGGCACTGCTGTGACAAAAGTGACTAGAGGATAAGGGAGATTTTGAATATCTGCACACACTTTTGGACACTGGACACTTTTGGATTGTGTGAGGCCCACTGATATCTGAGCGCTATGTGACAGGCTCGATGGCACTGCTGTGACAAAAGTGACTAGAGGATAAGGGAGATTTTGAATATCTGCAAACACTTTTGGACAGTGGACACTTTTGGATTGTGTGAGGCCCACTGATATCTGAGCGCTATGTGACAGGCTCGATGGCACTGCTGTGACAAAAGTGACTAGAGGATAAGGGAGATTTTGAATTTCTGCACACACTTGTGGACAGTGGACACTTTTGGATTGTGTGAGGCCCACTGATATCTGAGCGCTATGTGACAGGCTCGATGGCACAGCTGTGACAAAAGTGACTAGAGGATAAGGGAGATTTTGAATTTCTGCACACACTTGTGGACAGTGGACACTTTTGGATTGTGTGAGACCCACTGATATCTGAGCGCTATGTGACAGGTTCGATGTCACTGCTGTGACAAAAGGGACTAGAGGATAAGGGAGATTTTGAATATCTGCACACACTTTTGGACACTGGACACTTTTGGATTGTGTGAGGCCCACTGATATCTGAGCGCTATGTGACAGGCTCGATGTCACTGCTGTGACAAAAGGGACTAGAGGATAAGGGAGATTTTGAATATCTGCACACACTTTTGGACACTGGACACTTTTGGATTGTGTGAGGCCCACTGATATCTGAGCGCTATGTGACAGGCTCGATGGCACTGCTGTGACAAAAGTGACTAGAGGATAAGGGAGATTTTGAATATCTGCACACACTTTTGGACACTGGACACTTTTGGATTGTGTGAGGCCCACTGATATCTCAGCGCTATGTGACAGGCTCGATGGCACTGCTGTGACAAAAGTGACTAGAGGATAAGGGAGATTTTGAATTTCTGCACACACTTGTGGACAGTGGACACTTTTGGATTGTGTGAGGCCCACTGATATCTGAGCGCTATGTGACAGGCTCGATGGCACTGCTGTGACAAAAGTGACTAGAGGATAAGGGAGATTTTGAATATCTGCACACACTTTTGGACACTGGACACTTTTGGATTGTGTGAGGCCCACTGATATCTGAGCGCTATGTGACAGGCTCGATGGCACTGCTGTGACAAAAGTGACTAGAGGATAAGGGAGATTTTGAATATCTGCAAACACTTTTGGACACTGGACACTTTTGGATTGTGTGAGGCCCACTGATATCTCAGCGCTATGTGACAGGCTCGATGGCACTGCTGTGACAAAAGTGACTAGAGGATAAGGGAGATTTTGAATTTCTGCACACACTTGTGGACAGTGGACACTTTTGGATTGTGTGAGGCCCACTGATATCTGAGCGCTATGTGACAGGCTCGATGGCACAGCTGTGACAAAAGTGACTAGAGGATAAGGGAGATTTTGAATTTCTGCACACACTTGTGGACAGTGGACACTTTTGGATTGTGTGAGACCCACTGATATCTGAGCGCTATGTGACAGGCTCGATGGCACTGCTGTGACAAAAGTGACTAGAGGATAAGGGAGATTTTGAATATCTGCAAACACTTTTGGACACTGGACACTTTTGGATTGTGTGAGGCCCACTGATATCTGAGCGCTATGTGACAGGCTCGATGGCACTGCTGTGACAAAAGTGACTAGAGGATAAGGGAGATTTTGAATATCTGCACACACTTTTGGACACTGGACACTTTTGGATTGTGTGAGGCCCACTGATATCTGAGCGCTATGTGACAGGTTCGATGTCACTGCTGTGACAAAAGTGACTAGAGGATAAGGGAGATTTTGAATATCTGCACACACTTTTGGACACTGGACACTTTTGGATTGTGTGAGGCCCACTGATATCTGAGCGCTATGTGACAGGCTCGATGGCACTGCTGTGACAAAAGTGACTAGAGGATAAGGGAGATTTTGAATATCTGCACACACTTTTGGACACTGGACACTTCTGGATTGTGTGAGGCCCACTGATATCTCAGCGCTATGTGACAGGCTCGATGGCATTGCTGTGACAAAAGTGACTAGAGGATAAGGGAGATTTTGAATATCTGCACACACTTTTGGACACTGGACACTTTTGGATTGTGTGAGGCCCACTGATATCTCAGCGCTATGTGACAGGCTCGATGGCACTGCTGTGACAAAAGTGACTAGAGGATAAGGGAGATTTTGAATTTCTGCACACACTTGTGGACAGTGGACACTTTTGGATTGTGTGAGGCCCACTGATATCTGAGCGCTATGTGACAGGCTCGATGGCACTGCTGTGACAAAAGTGACTAGAGGATAAGGGAGATTTTGAATATCTGCACACACTTTTGGACACTGGACACTTTTGGATTGTGTGAGGCCCACTGATATCTGAGCGCTATGTGACAGGCTCGATGGCACTGCTGTGACAAAAGTGACTAGAGGATAAGGGAGATTTTGAATATCTGCACACACTTTTGGACACTGGACACTTTTGGATTGTGTGAGGCCCACTGATATCTCAGCGCTATGTGACAGGCTCGATGGCACTGCTGTGACAAAAGTGACTAGAGGATAACGGAGATTTTGAATTTCTGCACACACTTGTGGACAGTGGACACTTTTGGATTGTGTGAGGCCCACTGATATCTGAGCGCTATGTGACAGGCTCGATGGCACAGCTGTGACAAAAGTGACTAGAGGATAAGGGAGATTTTGAATTTCTGCACACACTTGTGGACAGTGGACACTTTTGGATTGTGTGAGGCCCACTGATATCTGAGCGCTATGTGACAGGCTCGATGGCACTGCTGTGACAAAAGTGACTAGAGGATAAGGGAGATTTTGAATTTCTGCACACACTTGTGGACAGTGGACACTTTTGGATTGTGTGAGGCCCACTGATATCTGAGCGCTATGTGACAGGCTCGATGGCACAGCTGTGACAAAAGTGACTAGAGGATAAGGGAGATTTTGAATTTCTGCACACACTAGTGGACAGTGGACACTTTTGGATTGTGTGAGGCCCGCTGATATCTGAGCGCTATGTGACAGGCTCGATGGCACAGCTGTGACAAAAGTGACTAGAGGATAAGGGAGATTTTGAATTTCTGCACACGCTTTTGGACACTGGACTCTTTTGGATTGTGTGAGGCCCAATGAATATCTGAGCGCTATGTGACAGGCTCGATGGCACAGCTGTGACAAAAGTGACTAGAGGATAAGGGAGATTGGATTGCTTTTAAAAAAGCAGTTTGCGGAGCAGTGGGTAAACAGCAATGCCAGCCTGTCAGGAAGCCTTAGAAGGCAGCCCAACAACCAACACCACTGATACACCACTATATAGCCTCCCCTTGCACTGCACACACAGTGACTGGTGTGTTGTGCAGGCCAAATTGCTAGCAGCAGAAGCAGTTTTTTTTTCTTCTCAGCAGGACAAAAAAAAAAAATTGGGATTGCTTTTAAAAAAGCAGTTTGCGGAGCAGTGGGTAAACAGCAATGCCAGCCTGTCAGGAAGCCTTAAAAGGCAGCCCAACAACCAACACCACTGATACACCACTATATAGCCTCCCCTTGCACTGCACACACAGTGACTGGTGTGTTGTGCAGGCCAAATCGCTAGCAGCAGAAGCAGTTTTTTTGTCTTCTTCCCTGCCTAACGCTCTCCCTACAGAATCAGCAGCAACCTCTCCCTATACTAAGATCGGCAGAAGTAAGATGGCGGTCGGCGTGCACGCCCTTTTATACCCCCTGTGACGCCCACCAAAGCAATCCAATCACTTGCATGCCCTTCTGAAAGATGGTGGTGACCCGTGCCTATGTCATCACGTTGCCCACAGTGTCCGTGGATCCTGATTGGCTGAAAAAGAGCACAAAACAAACTTTTGAAACGCGACTTTGGCGCGTAAGTCGCCGACCTCGTGGCCGACCTCATCCTAGGGTCGGGTTTCGTTTCATGAAACCCGACTTTGCCAAAAGTCGGCGACTTTTGAATTTTTTCGACCCGTTTCGCTCAACTCTACTGAGGACCATCTGACGGTGCTGGAACCCGGATGGGTAGCAGACACTACAAGAGCCAATGGCACTACCGAGGACCAGCTGACGGTACTGGAACCCGGTGACTAAGCAGGAGGTACCTGAGCTAGAAAGCACTACCAAGGACCAGCAGACGTTGCTGGAACTCGGATACTGAGATGGAGGCACCAAAGCCAAAAGCACTGCCGAGAACCAGCTGACGGTGCTGGAACCCGGAGGGGCAGCAGAAGGTACCCATGAAAAACAAAGTTGCAAGGCCGCGAGCTGGCCGCAGTTACCGAAACCCACAGTCCTACAGGGGGTGCTTGTCCTATTGGCACTACAGAACCAGCCTTTATTGCCAGAACCCGCAGCCCACATAGGAAGCACCTAAACTGCAGGCACCATAGAGTCGGCTAATCCGACCGCAACACGACAGGACAATGTATTGTTGCCAAAGTGACGTTACCACTTCCCTGAAACAGCTCACAGTGCTGGAACCAGGAAGGGCAGCAGTAGGAACAAGAGCCAATGGGAATACCGAGGACCAGCTGACGGTACTGAAACCCGGTGACTAAGCAGGAGATACCTGTGCTAGAAAGTACTACCAAGGACCAGCAGACGTTGCTGGAACTCGGATACCGAGATGTAGGCACCTAAGCCAAAGACACTGCCGAGAACCAGGTGATGGTGCTGGAACCCGGAGGGGCAGCAGAAGGAACAAGAGGAAATGAAACTACCGAGGACCAGCTGATAGTGCTGGAACCCGGTAACTAAGCAGGAGGTACCTGTGCTAGAAAGCACTACCAAGGACCAGCAGACGTTGCTGGAACTCAGATACCGAGATGGAGGCAAATAAGCCAAAGGCAGTGCCGAGAACCAGCTGACGGTGCTGGAACCCGGAGGGGCAGCAGAAGGAAGAAGAGGCAATGGAACTACTGAGGACCAGCTGACGGTGCTGGAACCCGGATGGGTAGCAGAAGGAACAAGAGCCAATGGCACTACCGAGGACCAGCTGACGTTACTGGAACCCGGTGACTAAGCAGGAGGTACCTGTGCTAGAAAGCACTACCAAGGACCAGCAGACGTTGCTGGAACTCGGATACCGAGATGGAGGCACCTAAGCCAAAGGAACCAGGCTGGGCAGGAGGGAGTACCCGTTCCAAAGACACTTCCGGGAACCATCTGGCGGTGCTGGAACCCAGGGTAACTACTACAAACAGAGTGGAGACAGTGGCCTAATTGGAGCAATTTAAAAATCTGTTTTTGTGTGAGTGTGGACAGAGCAAGAGAAATTGCCGGACACACAGCTGGGGATCAGCTCACATTCCTGAACCCCAATAACACTGTAGTTTGAATGTGGAGGGAGCAGGAGATATTGATGGACATACAGCAGGCGAGCAACTGGCATTACTGAACCCCACTAACACAGGAGCTAGCGTTTTTCTCGGTGCAGACGGCACTTCTGAGCAACAACTGGCGGTGTTGGAGCCCAGGATCAATCATGGTGTAGGCTGAGGCCTACTTGGAGCAAGTTTAATATCTGATGTAGTTTGAATGTGGATGGAGAAGGAGATATTGCCAGTCACAGAGCATGGGAGCAGCTGGCGTTACTGAACCCCACTAACACAGGAGCTAGCGTTTTTCTCGGTGCAGACGGCACTTCTGAGCAACAACTGGCGGTGTTGGAGCCCAGGATCAATCATGGTGTAGGCTGAGGCCTACTTGGAGCAAGTTTAATATCTGATGTAGTTTGAATGTGGAGGGAGAAGGAGATATTGCCAGACACAGAGCATGGGAGCAGCTGGCGTTACTGAACCCCACTAACACAGGAGCTAGTGTTTTTTTCAGTGCAGACGGCACTTCTGAGCAACAACTGGCGGTGTTGGAGCCCAGGATCAATCATGGTGTAGGCTGAGGCCTACTTGGAGCAAGTTTAATATCTGATGTAGTTTGAATGTGGAGGGAGAAGGAGATATTGCCAGACACAGAGCATGGGAGCAGCTGGCGTTACTGAACCCCACTAACACAGGAGCTAGTGTTTTTTTCAGTGCAGACGGCACTTCTGAGCAACAACTGGCGGTGTTGGAGCCCAGGATCAATCATGGTGTAGGCTGAGGCCTACTTGGAGCAAGTTTAATATCTGATGTAGTTTGAATGTGGAGGGAGCATGAGATATTGCCGGACACACAGCAGGGTAGCAGCTGGCGTTACTGAACCCCACTAACATAGGAGCTAGTGTTTTTTTCTGTGCAGACTGCACTTCTGGGCAACAACTGGCGGTGTTGGAGCCCAGGATCAATCATGGTGTAGGCTGAGGCCTACTTGGAGCAAGTTTAATATCTGATGCGGGGTGAATGTGGAGGGAGCAGGAGATATTGCCGGACACACAGCAGGGGAGCAGCTGGCATTACAGGACCCCACTAACACAGGAGCTAGTGTTTTTCTCTGTGCAGACAGCACTTCTGAGCAGCAACTGGCGGTGTTGGAGCCCAGGGTCAATCAAGGAATAGGCTGAGGCCTAATTGGAGCAAGTTTAATATCTGATGCAGGGTGAATGTGGAGGGAGCAGGAGATATTGCCGGACACACAGCAGGGGAGCAGCTGGCATTACTGAACCCCACTAACACAGGAGCTAGTGTTTTTCTCTGTGCAGACGGCACTTCTGAGCAACAACTGGTGGTGTTGGAGCCCAGGATCAATCATGGTGTAGGCTGAGGCCTACTTGGAGCAAGTTTAAAATCTGATGTAGTTTGAATGTGGAGGGAGCATGAGATATTGCCGGACACACAGCAGGGGAGCAGCTGGCATTACTGAACCCCACTAACACAGGAGCTAGTGTTTTTCTCTGTGCAGACGGCACTTCTGAGCAGCAACTGGTGGTTTTGGAGCCCAGGGTCAATCAAGGAATAGGTTGAGGCCTACTTGGAGCAAGTTTAATATCTGATGTAGTTTGAATGTGGAGGGAGCAGGAGATATTGCCGGACACATAGCAGAGGAGCAGCTGGCGTTACTGAACCCCACTAACACAGGAGCTAGTGTTTTTCTCTGTACAGACGGCACTTCTGAGCAACAACTGATGGTGTTGGAGCCCAGGATCAATCATGGTGTAGGCTGAGGCCTATTTGGAGCAAGTTTAAAATCTGATGTAGTTTGAATGTGGAGGGAGCATGAGATATTGCCGGACACAAAGCAGGGGAGCAGCTGGCGTTACTGAACCCCACTAACACAGGAGCTAGTGTTTTTTTCTGTGCAGATGGCTCTTCTGAGCAGCAACTGGTCGTGTTGGAGCCCAGGGATTACAGTTCAGGTTGTAGAAACATGAACACAACAGGAGACCTGGATACTCTTGCCAACCAATTATTTAATCTGGAAGAAGACTGGCAAATTCAGGCGAGATCCAGGCCTTGTTCATTTTCAGAAAAGTAAGCTGGTCAACATTATCGGAGGATAGTCACATGCAATGGACTTTTAGCACACCACCTGAAGCACTAAAGACGAGTTACGATAATACACTAGCAGCTGGGCAAGCCACCACCTCCAATGCATACTAGCTAAGCTCTGGCTAGGTATCCAGCTTAGAGACCCAAAACTTGAAGGGTGAAGAGCCGTCTGGGAGTACATTGACTGGGCAAGACATGTAGTCTGTCACCATCTGACGGAAACATTGCCTCCTGCTGACTGGAGCCGTCTGTGATGTTGTTGACATTTGTGGCGGGCACACAAAACTTTGCCACATTTTGGCCATACTGGTCTTGCCTTGTGATGAGGCGCTGCTTCTGCTCCCTCTTTGTGCAGAGCTTCCTCCACTGCCTTGATGCACAGAACTGTTTTGTAAAGCACTAGCAGCACTGCTCTCGGGTGGAATGGAGAACATGATGGAATGCACCAGTGTGTCTTGGTACTCCCGCATTTTATGCTCCCGGTTCAACGGTGTTATAAGGCTTTGTAAGTTGTCCCGGGAGTGAGGATCTAGGAGGGTGTACACCCAATAATCAGCCGTGTTGAGAATGTGGGCGATGCGTCGGTCGTTTCTCAGGCACTGCAGCATGAAATCAACCATGTGCTGCAGACTCCCAACTGGCCAAGAAACGCTGTCCCCTGCTTGAGGCGTCATCTCTGCCTGCTCTGCATCAGCCCACCCTCGCTCTACATACTGACTACTAGAGCATTGTGTACCTCCCTCCTCTGGAGAGATGTCTTCCTCCTCCATTGACTCCTCCTTATCCTCCTCAGAAAGTGTCCCCTGCCTAGGCCTTTGTGAGGAACCACGTTGCGCAGACTGTCCAGAAGCAGATGGCATTTGTGACTCCTCATCCTCCACCTCTTCCAAAACCTCCTCCCTTAGTGCTTGCAGTGTTTTTTGAAGCAGGCAGATAAGGGGGGCAGTCATGCTGACTAGTGCATCATCTGCACTCTCCATCCGCGTGGAATCATCAAAGCCACGCAAAACATGGCAGATGTCCTTCATAGGGGCACACTCAGTGGTGGTGAAGTGTGACCGGCGCGCAGTGTGACTTGTTTGCGCCTGATACAGCTGGTACTCCATTACTGCTGCCTGCTGCTCACACAACCGCTTCAACATATGTAACGTTGAATTCCACCTGGTGGGTAGGTCACATATGATGCAATGTTCCGGAAGGCAGAATCGGCGCTACAGAGCTGCAATGCGCGATCTTGCCATGCTGGAACGCCGCAAGTGAGCTCACTCTATGCGGACCTTGTGCAGCAGTGCATCAAGATCCGGATAGTCCCTCAGAAAGCTCTGCACGACCAAGTTGAGCACATGTGCCAGACATGGGATGTGAGTGAGGTTGCCTAGGCCCAGAGCTGCCACCAGATTTCGGCCATTGTCACACACTACCAAGCCTGGCTGGAGATTCGCTGGCACAAACCACAAGTAGCTCTCCTGCTTGATACTTAGGAATAAATTCTTGGACTTTCAAGTGCGCTGCCAGACAAATTCCATAACACACCAGGTTAAAAAAGTTAACCCTTTAATCCCTACGTGTTTCGAAGCATAACACTTCTTCTTCAGTTGGTCAACCCCTGAAGAAGAAGTGTTATGCTTCAAAACGAATAGGGATTAAAGGGTTAACTTTTTTAACCTGGTGTGTTATGGAATTTGTCTGGCAGCGCACTTGAAAGTCCAAGAATTTATTCCTAAGTAACTGTGTTGCGGTTCCGCTGTGGACCGTTGGACGTGCAGCAGGCTGACATACTATACAGGCTTTACTTTTTCTTTGAAAAGGTGAGTATAAATACTCTAATTATTCATACGTTTTACCCAGATAAGACCCTATTGCGCTCTTGTCTCAACCTTTTAGCTATACAATCTCCTGCTTGATGGCATTCCAGAGCTCCTGCGCTGTGTGGCTTCGATTCCCCAAAGAAATTAATTTCAGTTTGGCCTGTTGACGTTTGGCCATGGCTGTGCTCATATCGGTCGTAACAGGTAAGCGTTCACGGGTCCATGTGGAGGTAGACAGTGACGGCTCCTGCAGCGCTGATTCTGAGGAACTGGAGTATGAGGAGGAGTCAATGTGTACAGACTGGATTCCTGCAATCCTTGGAGTTGGCAGAACACGTACAGCGCCACTCTCAAGATCTGTACCAGACTCCACAACATTGACCCAATGGGCAGTGAGGGAAAGGTATCGTCCCTGTCCATGGTTACTGGTCTACGCATCGGTGGTCAGGTGGACCTTGCCACTGACGGCATTTAGTAGTGCATGTTTAATTTTTCCCTCCACATGCTTTCGCAGGGCAGGGAAGGCTTGCCTGCTGAAATAAAAGCGGCTGGGCACGGTGTATTGTGGGACTGCCAATGCCATGAAGTTACGGAAGGTGTCAGTCTCCACCAGCTTGAATGAGAGCATTTCAAGGGCCAGTAGTTTTGCAATGCCAGCATTCAGAGCCTGTGCTCAGGGATGGTTTGCCGAGTATGGCCGCCTTTTCTCCCATGCCTGTGCTACTGATGGCTGTAGAGTGGCCTGGGAGTGTGAGGTTGACAGGGAACGTGGTGCTGTGGGTTGAATGTCACTGGGTCTCTGGACAACAGAGCTTCTTCCTTGGCGATCCTGTGAGGAAGCCGAACCAGCTGTGTGTGAGCTGGAGGAAGAGGCTACAACATGAACTGAAGAGGTGATAGGTGGTGCTGTAGGTTGGCCTGCGTCTTCAGTGTGTCTTTGTAACTCCACCACGTGCTTGGTCCGCACATGTTTCCACATATTTGTGGTATTCAGGTTGCTGACAATTTTCCCTCTTTTGAATTTCGGATTACATAGCTTGCATTTGACAAAGCAAATGTCATCTGCAACTGTTTAAAAAAAGGACCACGCTCTGCAAGTCCTTGGAGCGCCCGTTTTGGGCTTTGGAAAAGGAATGCTCCTAATGGGTGCCGAAGTGGAGGCTACAGGCAACCAAGTCTGCCCCCTCGCTCTCCCTCCTGTTTTGGCTGTTCGGGGAATCTCTTCCTCAGAGCTGTTCCCACCACCTTCCTGTTCCTCATGCCATGATGGGTCAAGGACCTCATCATCTACACTCCCCTCTTCAAACACCTGCTTCTCCTGGGTAGTCTCGCCAGCACAGTACGCACCAGAAAGTGGCACCTGAGTCTCATCATCTGATGCGTACTGAGGAGTGCTGACCATAGGCACTGACCCATCAGCCTTTTCAGATTCAGGGGGACAAAGCAGTTGTGCATCACTGCATACTCTTTCTTCTTCACATTCTAGAATGCTGCTTGGCTGGCCCCCTGTTTCCAAGCCAAGAGATTCAGAGAACAGAAGTAGAGATGGCTCCTGCCCAGGGCTCTCTGTCTGCCTGGGCAATTTGGCAGGTAGTGAAGAGACAGATGGTTGCTCTTCAGTGTTCTGGCCCTGAGAGGATGTTGAAGTAATTGAAGTCGATGCGTTAGCTGCCATCCATCCAACAATGGCTTCAATTTGTTCATCCCACCGCAGTGGGGTATGGCGAGGTCCTACAAAGCTGCGCATAAAGGAATGTTGCCTGGTAAAACAGGGGGATGCTGAGACACTGGTGCCCGCAGCAGGCACAGAATCCCCATGTCCTCTCCCTGCTGAAACTCGATGCCCACGACCACGTGCCTTACTCCCTTCCTTCTTCATCTTGGTAAACTGATAAAGATAGGCAGAAAAGTACAAAGGGGGGGCTTAGTGTGCTTATTCCTGAAGAGCTGCTAACAGATATAAGAAACACTAATTTTATAAAGTGTGTGGACTACACTTTAATATGAGCTAATGTGGCCTACACAACTGTCAAGTGGAGTGTTTGGTGAACTTTATTTACGTGTTTTTTTTTTCAAAGAAACAAAAAGGATGTGACCAAAGATGTGAAAGCGATAGTATCACAAACTTTTTGGAGCTATTACAATGCAGGAAGGTAACCTACAATGCAATAGATGAGGCTCCAAAAAATAGGCTAATACTAATCTGGCTGGGGCTGCAGGGCACAAGCTAGAAAAAGGGCTCCTCTATCTACTCCTATATAGTGTTTGAAACCAATCTAGCTGGATACAGATGGAAGCACACTAATAGGAGAAATTCAGGAAAAATAAGCAGCACTACAGCAAAAAAGAACAATGTATGAGGCAGTGATGCACGCTGAGCGGACTACAACCAGAGGTGGCTGCAGAGCACACTTCAGCGTGAGCTGCACTCACACACAGAGACCTCACAGACAGCTGTGAACAGTGCAGAGAACTGTGCACTAGCACTGAAAGTCTGCAGAAAGGCTCCGCTGTCTACTCCTATATAGTGTTTGCAACCAATGTAGATGGATACGGATGGATGCACACTAATAGGAGAATTAATGAAAAATGAGCAGCAATAAAACAAAAATAAATATGTATGAGGCAGTGACGCACGCTGAGCGGCCTACAACCAGAGGTGGCTGCAGGACACACTACAGCGTGAGCTGCACTCACACAGACCTTGCAGACAGCTGTGAACAGTGCTGCAAGGCAAAAGAAAGCTTCTCACAGGAGTTGCTAAACTAGCCTAGGTAAAGCACAATCTAGCAAATCAATAGTTATAACTGTCCCTCAGAGTCACAAGAGCAGCATCCTGTCCCTAACTGAATTCACAGCAGAGTGAACCCAAAATGGTGGAGGCGGCTTTTATAGTGCATCATGACATCATTTCAGCAGCCAATCACAGTCATGCCATTAGTTAACATGTCTACATGCCTAACAGGATGTGCCCACACTTCTTAGGATTCCTCATTGGCTGAATCAAATCAAACTGGCTCATAGCATTATGGGAACTTCCGATTCCGGTATTCGATATGCAAAATGTATTGGAACTCAGTATCGGAATTCCGATACCGCGAATATCGGCCGATACCCGATATTTGCGGTATCAGAATGCTCAACACTAGTGATCACACATTTTTGTTTTATGTGTTTTTAATGTTATAATTATTTTTAATTTGGCAAATTACTTTATGTGTGCTGATGAAGTTTGACACTGGGATTTGGAACACGACCGAAGAGAGTTTGGAGTGTACAAGCCATCTACAATATTCTACCTATTGGAGCAAGATTTATTACATCAAGTATTGTTCATATAATGCCTGTATTAGGAGAACTTGAATATAGTGTATTGCACTTTTCATGATTTTGGAACACTCAAGCTAGTCATAATAATATAAAAATATTTTGTATTTATTACATCAAGATTTTATATCAAATATTGTCTGTATAATGCCCTCTTCAGAAGAGCCTAAATAGATTGTGTTGTATTTTGTATGGTTTTCTATAACTATTTATACGTTTGTGGCTTTATTGTTTGTTGTATATACATTCTATGTTCAGTGCATAAGTAATGTTTGGAGTACACAAGTATGTTTATAATATTCTTCCTTTTTACTAAAAAATGTGGTCCTATAATGATTTTGAGTGTTCTATATGACCTGGATGGTTGTACTACCATGCTATATGTAGGCTTTAGTACTATATTCCCTTGTTCCCTCATTGTTACCGAAATTCATCTGCCCTTACTTTTGCCCTTATTTTTAATGGCTATGTGTGACTAAAAGAGATACTGCGCAGGCACCGCCTCCCTCCTGCACTGTGTTTGGTGTCCCTCCTCCTGTCATCTAACATCAGGTCACGTGGGGCCCTGCATGCTTCCTGTGTCAGTATCTGGGGAGGTGGCTACGCTCTCACCCAGTGTAGGCAGTGCAGCGGTGTATGGGCATTTTCGGTTGGCACTATATTTAGACACGGCGATTCCACTTCTCCACTCCCCCTTAGGAAGGAGCCCCATGCTCCGAAACGCGCGTCGGGGAGGGCTGATGGGCCGGTTCTCTGCAACTTCCTTCTGCCACTAGGTAATGTCGTCTTAGGTGCATGGTTGCTGATTTATTGTTGCAATTTCTCTGGTGCTGTATTGAGCATGTGCTCCAGGTATTGTAGGATACCCCACTCCATTTGTTTTGCGCTATTGGTGTCATATTGAACATTCGCTCCGGGTATTGCACAGGTGGCATATGGGATTTGAATCTATGCAAAGTAACTTCATTTGCATGCTATATGGACACTAGCCCTTTATTTATTTTACATATAGCATACCCATATTTGACCATCCGTGCACTATATATGTATATTGGCACCATTTTTTCATCTTTATTGTTGTATCTACCTACACCAATCTTCGTGGCTATTTGTAATATATGGAATTGCAGAGGGTATGACTTGTATGCCCGTAATATATTGTGTGACCACCTGTTGTGTACAACTTTCTTTGCCCCCATTCTTGTAATGGACCTATTTTAACCATTTGTACCTAATAAAGTGATGATTCTTAATGGGACTTTGTGACTGCTTTCAGTTTTCTTTAGCAGACTCAGTGGTTAGCACTGGAGCCTTGCAACACTGGGTCCTGGGTTCAAATCCTACAAAGGACAACTGCAAGGAGTTTCTATGTTCTCCCCATGCTTGTGTGGGTTTCCTCTGGGTACTCTGGTTTCCTACCACATTCCAAAGAAATACTTATAGAGAATTTAGATTGTGAGCCCCATTGAGGACAGATAATGTCTGTAAAACGCTGTGGTAATAATGGCTCTATATAAATGAATAAAATAAATAAAAAAATGAAATATCTGAACATGTCTTAAAATGGACACTATCAAGGCAAGTTGAAAGAGATAGCTGTCTGCCGAAAGATCATTTGCCTGACAGCTATCTATTGATTCTGGCCAGCCTACAGTTTGGTGGTGGGATGCAACACACACAGAGCATTATTATATGGCTGGAGTCACACACAATGATTAAAAAATCGGTCCGATTTTTAAGGTACGAAATTGCACAAAGGTTTCTTGTCCAGGGATCCATCTGTCATCCGAATTTCCGGCGATGAACCGATTTTATTCGCATCTAAGCATCCAATAGACATCCAATGCCAATGCCTGATGCTCTTTCCTGTTGACCTGGAGAAGTCTTGCGATTTTATCGCAAGTCACACTTGTGGTCCGTTTGTAATCCGATTTTTAATCGCAACCATAGACTTGCATTGGCATGCTGCGATTGTCTCGGTCCGAGGAAACGTTCCGAAAAAAAATCGGATGATGGGAGCTGCCCCATAGAATAACATTGGGACGAATGCGATTCGATTTTTTTATCGCTTTGCATTCTTCCGATTTATTTACTAGTGTGACTCCAGCCTAATAGTCACTTTGGGAACCCCTTAACCCATCGTCCACTCTTGACAAAGTTTATTAGCAGTCCTAAATATATCATATATTATTTTAAGACTAAAGCTTATAAAACAGAAAACCTAAGGATTGATAATGCTAAGCAGTCAGTAGCGATTGTAATGTTAAACATCTCTATTTTGTGGAATATTATCTTTATTATTTTATTTTCCTATTGTTCATTATTATGATGATGCATGTTCAGTTCCTGTAAAAATGGCTATAATTTTCTTGCTAACTTCTTGTCACACAGGAACAACTGAACTCTGGATTTTTCCAAAGAGATAAATGCAGAAGTCTGAAGCTATGAATTACTCTTGTTGTGAGACAATATATTCAAAGGGAAAAACTCATCAATTGTCACACAGCGGCACTTCACTGCATATGATACACTATACGTCTGCAAAAGCCAAGGCTGCAGAGGCATCATTCATTTAGCATTCATTTAAAGTTGTTTGTTAATCTTTGCCAGGAACTTATTCATCTATTAAATGTATTTAGACATATAGGGAAAGGGCACGCAAGGTACTGTGCATGAGTATTTAATTAATCAGTGAATTTGCTCAATGGTAGTAAAACATTTTCTTGTATTATTGTCTGTTTACACAGCTTTTAACTTTTATACATTTATCTATCATTAAATTATAGGTATGCATGAAAGGAACAGGTTTCCTTAGCGGGTTCTTCTAAAGCAATTTATTTAAGCACATTTATGGTGCACATCACATCAGTTGTCTGAACTCCTCTATTGCTGCAAGTTTTCTCTTCTGCAGATCCTACACACATGCATGGTGAGCTTGTGATCTGTATGGAGGGATGAAAGTAAGACCCTTGAGATCTGCGTGGAGGGATGAAGGTAAGTGGCTTGTTTTCAAAGAAACAAAATAATTGAGTGTTGAAATTTAATATGCCTTACCTTCTCCTCCCCGATATAATTTGTTTGGGAAAAGTCAGGAAATTAGTGTTATTATTATGATTTTTCTTAATTATTATTATTACTTACATTGAAAGATAGAAAGGAAATAGCCATTGGCATGTTGTTATGCCCATCATATGATAATTTTGATCAAGGCACTTAAGTGAAAGAAGTAAAGCAAACAAACATTGACTTACCGATATGAAGTGTGATATAATGAGGGCGCGGTGCACGGAGCCATTAAGCTGGCTCCTGAGAAGGAAAAATCCAGCAACCGCAAAAATAAGTAAAACATCACATTTATTTGAAGGGAGATGAAAAAAAAAATTAAAATAGCATAGTAGCACCATAATTACAAGTTTTGAGCTTCCACAGCTTTTAGCTTTGACCAAAGACTTAGCTCATGTATTTGGCAGTCGATTACTTTTTACAAGTTTCTTACCTAATGTACAACATGATAAAAAGGTTTTTCAAAAGCGTAACGGGTAAAATGACACCATGCTTTTCAAAGCATGTAATTTTGCACTTTACTTGTTATTAAAAATGCTGTCTTTTCTCAAAAATGGAGAGCTTTATAATGTTATTGTTTACTGCTCATTGCTTAATTGCCTAGAGGTCAGTGGTGGCCAGACTGATAAGCACGGACTGCACATGTTAAGCTCCTTACTATGCAGCTTGGAAGCTTTACTCTGTGTGGTGGCTGAATCACTGGATCAGGTTAGCATCAGGATCCCTAGGCTTTTGCTGATGCTGCAAAAAAAAGCTGCCACTGACTTCAGCATTGGAGAATGCACAGTTTTGGATTCCATCTGTCAGTTACCCAGCAATCAGGAATTCTGGAGGCAAGGCTGTGAAGCACTCATGAAACTTAATGATGGGATTAATTTATCATGATATCTGAATGCAGAAAGCTTTAAATGGACACAACAGCATGCCATTGCACTCATCAAATTAGTTGTTGAATTACATTTTTTGGCATCAAAATGTCTTGTTGCATTGTGATGTTTAGAGTTGAGCGAAACAGGTTGAAAAAATTCAAAAGTCACCGACTTTTGCCAAAGAAGGGCATGCAAGTGATTGGCTTGCTTTGTGTGGCGTCACAGGGGGTATAAAAGGGCGGGGACGCCGACCGCCATGTTAATCATGCTGATCTCAGAATAGGGAGAGCTGCTGCAGCTGCTGATTCTGTAGGGAGAGCGTTAGGAAGGCAAAAAGAAAAAAAAACTGCTTCTGCTGCTAGCGCTTTTCACTGTAGTTACTGTGCAGTGAAAGGTGAAGATTTTTGCTTTTGTGCAGCAGCGCTGGTGGTGATTAGCCTGCCTTTTAATGCTAGCTAAATTGCTGTGTGCACACTGGTGTTCAAACTGCTTTTTTAAAAGCAATCCAAATTGTATTGTTTTGTCCTGGTGAGGTAGTGAGCGTTCATTTTTTCACACACCGTACAGTGGTGTACGCTCCTCACACAGTACCGTGTAATAGCTGTTATCACGGCCAAATTGAAGCTATCTGCGTGTGTGACTCTGTAAGGAAATGTCGAGGAGTTTGTCAGTTCTTACAGACCTACACCTTACAGTTTTGTCCATTTTTCAAGCAGTTTAGTATATTTGCTGTTTGATTACTTTCAAAACTAGAGAGAGACAGCGTGTGTCAGTCCATATACAAAAACACGGAGCTTGACAATTTTACATACACCGTACAGCAGTGTACATGCACGCTCCTCTCTCAGTACCGTGTACCGGCTGTTATCACGGCCAAATTGGAGCTATCTACGTGTGTGACTCTGTAAGGAAAAGTCGAGGAGTTTGTCCTTTCTTAGGCCGGTTTCACATTAGCGCATTTTCAGCGCGCGCACGGCCGGGGGTAGCTCCGCCCCCGAGCCGGCTCTCTGCCCGGCGTGCCCGCCCCTTCCTTGTAGCGCCGCCTCCTAGCGGACAGCGGCGCCTGCGATCGGCGCACCCTATCTTTAGCATAGGGTGCGCCGATCGTGCGCAGGCCGTGCGCTAGTTGCGCTTTGACCTGCGCTGCGCACTTTTGACGGTGCGCCGTGCGCGCCAAAATCCGAAAAGTTTGATTTTGGCGCGCACGGCGCACCGTCAAAGGTGCGCAGCGCAGGTCAAAGCGCAACTAGCGCACGGCCTGCGCACGATCGGCGCACCCTATGCTAAAGATAGGGTGCGCCGATCGCAGGCGCCGCTGTCCGCTAGGAGGCGGCGCTACAAGGAAGGGGCGGGCACGCCGGGCAGAGAGCCGGCTCGGGGGCGGAGCTACCCCCGGCCGTGCGCGCGCTGAAAATGCGCTAATGTGAAACCGGCCTCACAGACCTACACCTTATAGTTTTGTCCGTTTTTCAAACAGTTTAATATATTTGCTGTTTGATTACATTCAAAACTAGAGAGAGACAGCGTGTGTCAGTCCGTATACAAAAACACGGAGCTTGACAATTTTTCACCCACCGTACAGCGGTGTACGCTCCTCACACAGTACCGTGTAACGGTTGTTATCACGGCCAAATTGAAGCTATCTACATTTGTTACTCTGTAAGGAAAAGGCGAGGAGTTTGTCCGTTCTTACAGACCTACACTTTGTAGTTTTGTCCATTTTTCAAACAGTTTAGTATATTTGCTGTTTGATTACATTCAAAACTAGAGAGAGACAGCGTGTGTCAGTCTGTATACAAAAACACGGAGCTTGACAATTTTACATACACCGTACAGCGGTGTACGTGCACGCTCCTCTCTCAGTACCGTGTAATGGCTGTTATCACGGCCAAATTGAAGCTATCTACATTTGTTACTCTGTAAGGAAAAGTTGAGGAGTTTGTCCATTCTTACAGACCTACACCTTATAGTTTTGTCCGTTTTTCAAACAGTTTAATATATTTGCTGTTTGATTACATTCAAAACTAGAGAGAGAAAGCGTGTGTCAGTCCGTAGACAAAAACACGGAGCTTGACAATTTTACATATACCGTACAGCAGTGTACGTGCACGCTCCTCTCTCAGTACCGTGTAACGGTTGTTATCACGGCCAAATTGAAGCTATCTATGTGTGTGACTCTGTAAGGAAAAGTCGAGGAGTTTGTCCATTCTTACAGACCTACACCTTATAGTTTTGTCCGTTTTTCAAACAGTTTAGTATATTTGCTGTTTGATTACATTCAAAACTAGAGAGAGACAGCGTGCGTCAGTCCATATACAAAAACACGGAGCTTGACAATTTTACATATACCGTACAGCGGTGTACGTGCACGCTCCTCTCTCAGTACCGTGTAACGGTTGCTATCATGGCCAAATTGAAGCTATCTATGTGTGTGACTCTGTAAGGAAAAGTCGAGGAGTTTGTCCATTCTTACAGACCTACACCTTATAGTTTTGTCCGTTTTTCAAACAGTTTAGTATATTTGCTGTTCGATTACATTCAAAACTAGAGAGAGAGACAGCGTATGTCAGTCCATATACAAAAACACGGAGCTTGACAATTTTACATACACCGTACAGCATGAACGTGCATGCTCCTCTCTCAGTACCGTGTAACGGCTGTTATCATGGCCAAATTGAAGCTATCTAAGTGTGTGACTCTGTAAGGAAAAGCCGAGGAGTTTGTCCGTTCTTACAGACCTACACTCTAGGGAGAATCCAATTCTGCCCAATTCTATATAAAACTTGTAGTTGGTCATACACTAGGCAATTTCTGCCGTCACATTGCGGTGTTATGAACACAGGGCCTGGCAGAAACCAACTGTGTCCTGAAGTGAAGAGAGATTCCAATTCTCCACAGTCCTCTATCCACCTTTCTTACAATATCCAGAATCTGCCTGTCACATTGCGGTGTAAAATAAACAGGGACTGACAGAATCCTACTGTTGTCCTGAAGTCTACAGAGATTCCAATTCTCCACAGTCCTCTATCCACCTTTATGACACCATCCAGAACCTGCCTGTCACATTGCGGTATAAAATAAACAGGGCCTGACAGAATCCAACTGTGTCCTGAAGTCTACAGAGATTCCAATTCTCCCCACTACTATATACACCTTGTACCTTGTTTTACAGTACCATATAATTGGTGGTTTTTTGGGTACATTTTCCCCAAAAATGAGGAAGTGTGGTGGAAGAGCCCGTGGAAGTGGGCGGGGGTTGGCAGCTGGTAATTATGGTGTTGGTGTTGGTGGTGGATCTGCTGGTAGTGGCAAAAGCAAAATAGCACCTAATGCAGGAGGTGTTGAGCCTGCGTCATCGTCTGGCTCCACAAGGCCTCGAAGGCTCCCTGTCAGGACTCTGAACATTTTTACCTTTTTGCATTACTGCCCTTTTCCAAGATGGTGTCCTTGGTCTCATGTGCATTGTGTCCTCCTGCTATAAAACTCCACCCCAGCCTTCAGTCTGTGCTTGAGCATTCTGCCTTGCATCCAGCTCCTGACCTCTGATTGCTCCCTGGCTATATACCGGCTCCTGTGAACCTGTGTGGTGATCCTGCTGTTCTGCTCTGAGTTCCTGCTGCATACTCCAGTTTCCAGAACTCTTCTTCCTCTGCTGCTCGTGTTTCACTTCCATCTGCATTTGCTGGACATGTAAGCTGTTGCTGCTCTGCAAGAGCCTGAGACTATTTTCCAGGCCTCCCTGGTCAAGCTAAGATAAGATTTGAACTGCCTTTTAAGCTTACCTATCTGTGTCTGGACTGACAAGGATTTATTCATGCCAAGTATCCTCAAGAATAACTGTGCTTCATAGACTTTCTGCTTGATTGCATTTTTCTCTGAAGTTTCCTATAGACTGCTAAGCTGCTTCTTATATTTGCTCCAAGTGTTGTGGACTTGAGTTTCTTTCTGCATCTGTTGTATCACCGTGTGTTAATATAGACTTTACCACTTATAATGCTGTGTCCTGTAGTCATCTTGTTCCACGCACAGAGTCTCCTGCGTTATCCCCTATAATTATTACACTCCCTTTTCTGGGAGTAGGTAAACCGCTTTTAAAGCCGGAGCTTCAAGAACAAGTTTTGGCTTACATTGCTGACTCAGCCTCCATCTCTATCGCCTCCTCTTCTGAAGTTTTAAAAAATAAAAGCACTGAGTCGTCATTGGATGCTCATGTTCATGAACCACACCTTTCCTTGTGTCCTTCACCCCAACCAAAATTGAAGGATGCAGCAGGCCACACAACAGATTACTCCATGGAGCTGTTTTCACATACCATGCCTGGGTTATCAAGTCAAATCGTGAATTACCCAGGCAAAGATGAATCTGACATGGAGTGTACTGATGCACAGTCACTGATAGATTATTCTGCTGGTACATTCACTCAGCGCACTACATTGTCCTCGCAGTGTACTGAGCCAGAATCTGACCCAGATGAAACTCAGGTGCCCCTTCCCGCATACTATACCACCATACACGGTGACAAAGAGGAATGTGCACATGACATTGAAGAGGAGGTGATGGATGACCCAGTTGTTGACCCAGATTGGCATCCATTGGGGGTAAAGGGTGCCGCTGCCAATAATTCAGAAGAGGAGGAGGAGCATCCGCAGCTGGCATCGACATTGCAACAGCTGTTATCTGGCAGGCCCAGAGCAGTCCAAAAACGGGTTACAAAAACCAAAAGAGTTGCAGGACAGCTTGGCCAGACGGTCAAAATAGCACAGCGTGCAAGGCCTCAAAATGTCTTCCATAGTAGGAAGAGTGCAGTGTGGCACTTTTTTGAACAAAATCCTAATGATCAGGCAAAGGTTATCTGTAAGAAGTGCGCAAAGACCTTTAGCCGAGGGAAAAATCTGAAAAATTTGAATACCAGTTGCATACTAAGACATTTAACCACCATGCACTTGCAAGCATGGACGGACTACCAAAACTCACGTACCACATGTGCTACTGCTCCCCAAGAAGGTAATCAGCAACCCTACATTGTTTCCCCCACTGTAAGTCCACCGGTTAGCACACCACCAGCAGCAAATGTTGAGTTGTCGTCACAAGGGCAAATCAGTCAGGGAATCACACTGTTATTGCAATGAAAGACTGAATCTAGGCCATCAGAAAGAACACCAACTCCATCACCATCATCAACCCTCTCTCAGTCCGCCATGTCCACTGCTAGTTCCACCATATGCAGCTCTCAAGTTCAGCTCACCCTACCAGAGACTATGAGTAGGACAAGAAAGTACTCATCCTCTCAACCACATACACTGGGTTTGAACGCCCACATTGCCAAACTAATCTCGATAGAGATGATGCCCTATTGGTTGGTTGAAAGCGCAGCTTTCCACGAACTCATGGCCTGTGCAGTACCACGCTATGACCTACCCAGTCGCCACTTCTTTTCTGGCAAAGCCATCCCAGCCCTCCACCTTCATGTGAAAGACTGCATTGTCCATGCACTCAAGCAATCAGTGAGTGGAAAGGTGCACCTCACAACTGATGCATGGTCCAGTAGGCATGGCCAGGGCCGTTACATGTCCATCACTGCACTCTGGGTTAATGTGGTAGATGCAGGGTCCACAGGGGACAGCTGTGATGGCACAGTGCTGCCTAGCCCACGGTATAGGAAACAGAAGGCTGTAGGTGTTCGACCCTCCTCCTCCTCCAGAAGCGAAAGCTCGTCCACAGAGCGCAGTCGCACGAGCACTGCATCCGCAGCTGACAGTGGTGCACACGATGTGTCCCACTATCGGTCAGCTAGTGGAAAGCGTCAGCAGGCTGTGTTGCAGATGATGTGTTTGGGCGACAGACAAACGGCGGAGGTACTGGCAGACTACTTTCAGCGACAAACTGAGTCATGGCTGGGCAGTCTACATCTTGAGGCAGGCAAGGTAGTTAGTGATAACGGCCGGAATTTTGTGGCAGCCATAGCCCTTTCAAAACTCAGACAAATACCTTGCTTGGCTCACACCTTGAACCTGGTGGTGCAGTGCTTCCTCACTAATTATCTGGAGTTAACAGGCCTGCTCCTTAAGGTTCAAAGACTTTGCTCGCACATCCGCCGGTCGCCGGTACACTCCAGTCATATGCAGAAGCTGCAGCGATTGCTCCACCTTCCCAAGCACCGCCTAATTATCGACGTTGCAACAAGGTGGAACTCCAACCTGCACATGGTTGAGTGGCTGTGCGAACAGAGGCAGGCCGTAATGCATTTGTGGGAGGATACACGGGCAGGCACTTTGAGGGCAGACATGGAGTTGACAAGTGTGCAGTGGTCAAAGCTGAAAGACCTCTGTAAAGTCCTTCAATGTTTTGAGGAAAGCAGACGGCTGGTAAGTGCAGATGACACCATCATAAGCATGAGCATCCCACTTATGCATCTGTTCATGCAAACTTTGACGCACATCAAGGAGCTGGCGTCTGCAGCCGAGGATGATGAGGAAGAGGAGGAGCGAAGCCTTAATGACAGTCAGTCATTGTCTGTTCAGGGAACTGTCGTGGATGAGGTGGAGGAAGAAGAGGAGGAGGAGGAGGATGATGGGGATGATTATTTAGGGGAGGAGGATGCTTCTCATGGGGCAAGAGAAAATGTTGGTGTGGCAAGGTCTGGTACAGGGTTCGTGCGTGACTGGAGGGATGTGGATTTACCTGAAAGTGCTCCTCCAGCACTCACAGTACATCATTGACACCGGGAACATTGGCCCACATGTCAGATTATGCCTTGCAGATCCTAAAAAGGCACCCCCGCATTGCCAAAATGATGAACTATGATGACTACTTGTTGGCCGGCATCCTGGATCCACGCTATAAAGGCAAATTCCAAAATATCATACCACAGGAGAACCTTGACCTAATATTGGCTAGCAAACAAGCAACTCTGGTAAACCGGTTGGTTGAGGCATTCCCAGCACACAGCAGTGTGCACACACGAGCCGTAGGGGCCAGGGGCAACTTGGAAGAGGTGTTCGAGGTGCACACATCAGAAGTGGCGTTGGAGACAGGGGTTTCATGACCATGTTGTGGACTGATTTTTCAAGTCCCGCTCACATGACTGGTAATACTGAATCAATTGAAAGTGACAGGAGACAGCACTTTTCAAGTATGGTTACAAACTACTTTTCCTCTCATATCGATGTTCTCCCTCACAGGTCATTCCCATTTGACTATTGGGCAGCTAAACTGGACACCTGGCCTGAATTGGCACAATATGCCTTACAGGAGCTCGCTTGCCCAGCTGCAAGTGTGCTATTGGAAAGAGTCTTCAGTGCTGCTGGATCAATCCTGACAGAAAAAAGGACCCATCTGTCGACCCAAAGTGTGGATGATCTAACCTTCATTAAAATGAACCATGCATGGGTTTCCAAGGATTTTGTCACACCTTACCCTGATGACTCATAGGTTGACAGAAAAATGGCTTTCTTTGGTCCGCCTCTTCCTGGGACTTGACCAATTTCTCCTTTAGCAGCAGGTGAATGTCCCACATCAACATATACCATTTTGTAAACCTCCCTAACTGGGCTGCCTCCTCCCCCCATGGCCGGGATCACCACCTAGCGCATGCAACCGTGCAAGTGCCATTGCCCTGGACAGGTGGGTGGGCCGACTCTTGGGCGTGGGCACTGGCACAGGGTCCCTCATAGTGCAATCAAGTGTCTCTGATGGTGGGGGTGCACACCCGCCGTCGGACACACCACCGTACTATGAGGGGCCCAGTGCCAGTACCGAAGCCCACGAGTGGGCCCCCTTGCTTGGGCAGGGCCCCAGCATTTGCAATGTTTACCTCTCCCTGCTCCTCCACTGTTTAGTCTGGGCTGTCAAATCTTTCTCTGGGACTGCCACTACAAATTTCGTGAACTGATTTAAGATGATTGTTAAGACGTAGCTGTGCCCTGTCCCGCTGGCCGGGATCTAGCTTCAGATGATCTATGGCTTCCATTTCTTATGGACGTCGACTCACAATGAGATGCAGTGATGGTTTCTCATCAGCTTTCACAGTTTTCCTACCCACAGACGTGTGACATTCCAGTGCACATTTTTAAATGTGCCCTCTCATGCCAATCCAAAGTTACGTGACAGAGCATGATAGGCAGTGAGCACCATGTTTACATCTCTCCCTGTGATCAAAATTATATGGATATGAGTAATGGCGATGGGATCAACGGTACTGCAATACAGCAACACTTTCTTCACAAAGAAAGGTTTTTGCTGTCTCCACACACTAATTAATTGAGGGTCTGCATTGCCTCTGAGAATTGTGACGGAAGTTTATCCGTGAATAGGAATTCCTAGATTTCTGCAATCACTAGAATTTATGTCAGTAATTGTATGCATCTCATTTCCTATTGCGGAGAGTCTGGACTGTCTTACTGAGACAGAAATATATATGAAGATTTAAAAATACCACCAAAAGTGTATACTGGTGTACGCTTCAAATACATTTCCTTTTTTCTACTTTTTAGATTGTTGTCTAATCCATACTGAGAACATGGAGATTTTAAATACTTAAACTATGCTATATATACCTGCTATCCAGTGATAATGTACCCTTTCTCAACTTTGTACAAGCTGGTCAAATCCATACTGGGCCTGAGACCGTCTGAGCCTGCCTCCAGATCTATAGACATAGGTTTTTAGTGTGTAAACTATGCTATACATACCTGTAATCCGGTGATACGTTACCCTTTCTCACCTTTGTCCAAACACGTCTAATCCATACTGGGCCTGAGACCGTCTGAGCCTGCCTCCTGTTAGATAGACATAGGTTTTTAATGTGTAAACTATGCTATACATACCTGTTATCAAGTGATACGGTACCCTTTCTCACCTTTGTCCAATCACGTCTAATCCATACTGGGCCTGAGACCGTCTGAGCCTGCCTCCTGTTTTATAGACCTACGTTTTTAATGTGTAAACTATGCTATACATACCTGTTATCCAGTGATACGGTACCCTTTCTCACCTTTGTCCAATCACGTCTAATCCATACTGGGCCTGAGACCGTCTGAGCCTGCCTCCTGATATATAGACATAGGTTTTTAATGTGTAAACTATGCTATATATATACGTGTTACCCGGTGAAACTGTACCCTTTATCAACTTTCTAGAATCTTGTCGAATCAATACTGGGCCTGAGAATGGCTGCCGAGCTGTTAAGCAAGCTACAGCGACTGTGGTTTGGACACGTAATTTTTTGCATTTTTTCAGGAATGCCGATTAGGCCTAATTCAGGAATTGAGGTTGACCTGCACTTACTGGGAAATCATCGCGGGGAATAATTGGTATCACAGATCCCCATCACTAACGGTGTTCTGCTGGTTATCTGCACCTGTAAGCGACAAAAGTTGGTCCTTTCAGTGTAGCGCGCATGCAGTCCCGGACAAGTAACGTCATGATAGACCATGATAGTGCCAGAGCCTCGCGTATCCCTCTAGTAAGCTTGACGCGTACCACGGGGGCATGCCGGAGTCTCGTTCGTTAATGGAATAAAGCTGACAAATTGCTAGCACAACTACAAACGGACATTCCACACCACACACACAATCGACAAAGCTTTCAATATGTGCATCTTTTCTTGAGGTGGCATGGTTGTGGTTTCCCGGGTGGAGTCCAATTAAGCCGCAGGCTCCACTCCTGGTTGCGCCCTTTTGGACATTCCTTTAAGGGTCAGCTTTGCAATCATACTGCCCCTGGAAAGCAAACACTTTGCCTTCATGGACGCTGTTTGGAAGTTCGTGGGAATAATGCCGCCCGATCGTCAGATGGCATAATTTATTGGTGGGAAGTCCGACGGTATATGATCGTGTTCGATTTTAGAATTTTTTTTTTTGGTTGGTATTTTACATTTTTATTCCAGCCTTTCTTGACTTCATAAGGGAATGACAAGTCTATATCTGTGTCTCCTCCACCTCCTCCTTTTACTCCTCCACCTCTTTTCTAAATGTAGTTGCCCTTTTCCATGTGTAATTTTTGTCTTCTTAGCATTTTCTCTGCTTTGGGACACCTTTTAAGGTGTTTTGTAATTGTTTTCTATGTGTTTTCATGTGTTTGTGTTTGCCTGCCATTGTTTTCAATGGGGTTCGACGAACATTCGATGAACTTGCCTCCTGTGTGACGAACCAAAACATTAGCGTGGTGGCTCAACACTACTCCTGATATATAGACGTACATTGTTAATGTTTAAACTATGCTATATATTCATGCTATCTGATGATACTGTACACTTTGTCTACTTTTTATATTCTTGTCTAATCCATACTGAGCCTGTGAGCGTCTCTGTGTGACTCATGGAATATATATGGAGAGTGACAATTATCCTTTGAATGAATAGAGCTGTACATTTCTGATACAGTGCCATATATCTGATGCTATTTTGTGTCTATTTTGTGCAAAATTTTGACGTTTGGTGGAAGAGGCCGCGGACGTGGGCGCGGGGTGGCCAGCTGGTGATGATGGTGATGGTGCATTTGCTGGTAGTGGCAAAAGCACAATAGCAGCTAAGGCAGGAGGTGTTGAGCCTGCGTCATGGTCTGGCTCCGGAACACCTGGAATGATACCTTTTCTGGGAGTAGGTTAACAGCTTTTAAAGGCGGAGCATGAGGAACTGGTTTTGGCTTACATTGCCGAAACAGACTCCATCAAATATGCCCACCTCTTCTGAAGTTTCAAAAAATGCAAGCACTGAGTGGTCAAGTGCTGGCTCCTGGTCAGAAAAAACCCCTTTCCTTGTGTCCTGCTCCCCCACCCAAACTGAATGAGGCAGCAGGCCACACTTCACATTAGTCCATGTAGCTCTTTCTATCATACCATGCCTGGGTTATCAAGTCAAATCGTGAATTCCCCAGTCCAAGATGAATCTGACATGGAGTGTGGGTGGCCAGCCAGGGCAGTGGGGTTAATCGGTACCGAGCCGGTGTCTCACAGGCATATGTCACGGTGGTGGTGACCCGTTCCGTGGCCCTGGGCGTCCATGCAAAGGGGTGAATTACATTTATAGGTGAATGATACGTGACGCCACCTCTGGTTTCTGATTAGATTGACCAGCGCTGCAGTGTCGCTTCTGTGGGACAGATGTTGTGGTGCAGCTAAGATGTAGAAGACCTGCACAGGTAGGGCCGTGGTCGCAGGGCAGATGAAAGAGTTCGGAGATGGTGTGCAGTGCAGGATGTAGCTGAGCCGTGCGCCAGGAGCAGGAGAAAGATGACAGACACAGTCGTGCAGTTCCTTTACCTGTACTTGGTAGGTGCTGTCCAGGACCCAGAGTACAGATGGAGAAGGAGTTAGCCAGCCTGGAAGCCAATTTGGATTTCTCTCTCTGCAGATAGGTAGTGTGGCCTCCATTCTAGCGCTTATCTGAGGTACTCGAAGTGCTGAGTTCAATGAAGTTCCACCTGTTGACTCTCTTTTGGAACTTTCTCGTATGGCGTGCAGCCGTAGCCTTTTCCTTCTGGCTCACACACGTTGATGCTGGGACCTCCGAGCCTCAGTTGGGTGCAGAGCATTTACAGCTGCTACTTCCTCCGGATTCTGCTGCAGGAACGTCAGTGTCCCTACAAACTCAGAGACAGGAATCCGGACCATGCTCCAGCTAGGAGTGAGCCTTAACTCTGCTCATCCTCCAGCTCCCCTTCTCACGTCCACACACTTCCCCTTCCCTGCACAGAATGCCCTAACTTACCTCCTCCCGACCACAGAGAGCAGCTCCTCAGCAGTCATGTTCAGAGGTCTCCCTGCTGGCTTGGAGTGGGAAATGTGTTGTGTGTTGGTTTAACTGCTAGAGAGATCCTTCGTTGCTCCCAAGCATGACATCACACTCCCTAGGAGGAAGGTAATGCCACTGTGGCGACCGTACTCCTGGGGACGCCACAAGTGCACTGATGTCCAGCCACTGTTAGATGATTCTGCTGGTCCATTGACCCAGACCACTACATTCCCCTCACACTCTACATATCCAGAATCTGACCCAGAGGAAATTCAGGTTCCCCTTCCCGCATACTATACCACCTTACACGGTGACAAAGAGGAAGGTGCAGATGAAAGTGCAGGTTCCTTGAGCTGGTGGGGGGGCATACTCATGGGCGACGGCACTGGCACAGGGCCCCTCATAGTACCCAAAAGTGTCTCTGCCGGTGGGAGGGCCTAAACAGCCAAGTGCAGTGAGATGGAAGATGGGGACGACAAGGAGTTCAGAGTAGTGCAGGGATTCCCTAGCAAGGAGACTTATGTAATTGTTTTCCATGTTGGGACAGCAATTTTTGGGGAGCACTATACTCTGGTGAATGACATATGGGGCCCACCATACACTGGAGCATTCCAAAGGTGGACATCAGACACTGGAGCAGCATTTACAGGGCCCATTATACACTAGAGCAGTAGAAATGGGGCCCATTATGTATGGAGCATTATTTGGGCCCATAAGACAGTGGAGCTTCATACATTGGGACCAACATATACTGTAGCATTATGTGGAGCTCATCATATACGGTTTGAAACATTTTATGGGAATAGTGATTCCGTATGGAGAAATATATGGGCCTCATTACTCTGTATAGCGCACTAAGCGCTGGCCATAATACTGTATGGAGTTATATACTGTCTGTTTTTGGAGGTATTGGAGAATTTAAAATGGATATCAGTCATGAGATGTAAGAAGTGAAGTATTTTTCATTGTACTATACTGCTATTTCTCTGCCGTATCGGAGCATCATGAGTTGTGGTATGTGTTAAAGGGGCGCTCTTTGGCCCTGGGCCCACGAAAACCTGGAGCCAGCCCTCCCCCCCACAACTGTAGCCAAATAACCCCCATTTTTCAGTGCGTAACTAGTATTATGAAGTTATTTAAGATTGACAAGCTTCAGTAACAAGAATTTATGCTTTTGGCATTCAAATGGGCACTGTTGGTGTGTTTCCTGTCCTCCTCTCACTGCCGACTTTAATTCTCCATTGACTTACATTGGGTTTCGTGTTTCGGGACGACCCCGACTTTTCCTTATAGTCGGCCGATTTTGCGCAACCCGACTTTTGGAAAAGTCGGGTTTCATGAAACGAAACTCAACCCTAAAAAAACAAAAGTCGCTCAACACTAGTATTCATGTGTATTAACCCCTTCATGACCCAGCCTATTTTGGCCCTAATGACCTGGCCATTTTTTGCAATTCTGACCAGTGTCCCTTTATGAGGCAATAACTCAGGAACGCTACAACACATCCTAGCAATTCTGAGAATGCTTTTTCATGACATACTGGGCTTCATGTTAGTGGTAAATTTAGGTCGATAATTTTTGCGTTCATTTGTGAAAAAATCAAAAATTTTCAATTTTTTTTTGTTAGGAAGTTTTAAGGGTTAAAAGTTGACCAGTGATTTCTCATTTTTACGTCAAAATTTACAAAACCATTTTTTTAGGGACCACCTCACATTTGAAGTCACTTTGAGGGGTCTATATGGCAGAAAATACCCAGAAGTGATACTATTCTAAGAACTGCACCCCTCAAACCACTCAAAACTACATTGAAGAAGATTATTAACCCTTCAAGTGCTTCACAGGAGCTAAAGCAACGTGGAAAGAAAAAATGGACATTTTAATTTTTCCAACAAAAATTTTCTTTTACCATCAGTTTTTTCATTTTCACATTGGCAACAGGATAAAATGGGTCCTAAAATTAGTTGGTCAATTTGTCCTGAGTACACCGATACCTCTTATGTGGTCATAAACCACTGTTTGGGTGCACAGCAGGGCTCAGAAGGGAAGGAGGGCCATTTGACTTTTTGAGTGGAAAATATGCTGGAAAATTTAGCAGTTGCCATGTCGCGTTTGGAGAACTCCTGTGTGCCTAAACATTGGAACTTCCCCACAAGTGACTCCATTTTGGAAACTAGACCCCCCAAGGAACTTATCTAGATGCATAGTGATCACTTTGCACCCCCAGGTGCTTCACAAATTGATCCGTAAGAAAAAATGTTCTTTTTTTCACAAACATTTTCTTTTAATCTCAGTTATTTAATTTTCACATGGGCAACAGGAT
Organism: Dendrobates tinctorius; assembly: GCF_039654945.1. Taxonomy (NCBI): domain Eukaryota; kingdom Metazoa; phylum Chordata; class Amphibia; order Anura; family Dendrobatidae; genus Dendrobates; species Dendrobates tinctorius. Next base: position 59,526,165 of record NW_027361707.1, on the reverse strand, counting down.
AAAATGGACCCTAACATTTGTTGGGCAATTTCTCCTGAGTACACCGATACCTCTTATTTGGTCATAAACCACTGTTTGGGTGCACGGCAGGGATCGGAAGGGAAGGAGCGCCATTTGACTTCTTGAAAGGAAAATTAGCTCCAATCGTTATCGAACATCATGTTACATTTGCAGTGCCTAAACAGTAAAACCCCCCACAAGTGACACCATTTTGGAAACTAGACCCCTTAAGAAACTTATCTAGATGTGTAGTGAGCACTTTGAACCCCTAAGTGCTTCACAAAAGTTTATAACACAGAGCAGTGAAAATAAAAAATCATTTTTTATCCTCAAAAATGATTTTTTTATCATGGTATTTTTTATTTTCACATGACTAACAGGAGAAATTGGACCACAAAATTTGTTGTCCAGTTTGTCCTGAGTACGCTGGTACCCCATATGTGTGGGGGAACTCTGTTTGAGCGCACGGCAAAGCTCAGAAGGGAAGGAGTTTATAATGCAGAGCAGTGAAAATAAAAAATGTTTTTTTCCTCAAAAAAATATTTTTTAGTCCGCAATTTTTTATTTTCACAAGGGTAACAGGAGAAATTGGACCTCAAAATTGTTGTCCAGTTTGTCCTGAGTACGCTGGTACCCCATATGTGGGGGGACCACTATTTGGTCACACGTCGGGGCTTGGAAGGGAAGTAGTGGCATTTTGAAAAGCTGACTTTGATGGAATGGTCTGCGGGCATCATGTTACATTTGCAGAGCCCCTGCTGTACCTAAACTGTGGAAACCCCCAACAAGTGACCCCATTTTGGAAACTAGACCCCCAAGGAACTTATCTAGAGGTGCAGTGAGCACCTTGAACTCCCAAGTGCTTCACAAAAGTTTATAACGCAGAGCCGTGAAAATAAAAAATCATTTTTTCTTCAAAAAAATGATTTTTAGCCCGCAATTTTTTTCACAAGGATAACAGGATAAATTGGACCCCAAAAGTTGTTGTCCAGTTTGTCTTGAGTACGCTGGTACCCCATTTGTTGGTGGAACCAGTGTTTGGGCACACGTCAGGGTTCGGAATGGAAGTAGTGATGTTTTGAAATGCAGACTTTGATGGAATGGTCTTCGGTCGTCGTTATGTTTGCAGAGCACCTGATGTGCCTAAACAGTATTAAGCCGCACAAGTGACCCCCATTTTGGAAACTATACCTTCCAAGGAACTTATCTAGATGTCTGGTGAGCACTTTGAACCCCCAAATGCTTCACAGAAGTTTATAACGCAGAGACGTGAATGCAAAAAAAATCATTTTTTTCCACAAAAATAATTTTTTAGCCCCAATTTTTTATTTTCCCAAGGGTAACAGTAGAAATTAGACCCACAAAGTTGTTGTGCAATTTTTCCTGAGTACGCTGATACCTCATATGTTGTGTTGGGGTAAATCACTGTTTGGGCACATTTCGGGGCTTGGAAGGGAGGGAACACCATTTGACTTTCAATGCAAAATTGGCTGGAATCAATGGTGGCACCATGTCGCGTTTGGAGACCCCCTGATGTGCCTAAACAGTGGAAACCCCTCAATTCAAACTCCAACCCTAAGCCCAGCATACCCCTAACCACAACCCTAAGCCCAACACATCACTAGCCATAACCCTAACCCCAACACACCCCTAACCCTAATACCAACCCTAACCCTAACCTAATTCCACCCTAACCCTAATTCCAGCCCTAACCCTAACGCTAATTCCACCCTAACCCTAACCCTAATTCCACCCCTAACCCTAACCCTAATTCCACCCTAACCCGAACCCTAATGCCAACCCTAACCCTAATTCCAACCTTAACCCTATTTTCAACCCTTACCCTAACCCTAATGGAAAAATAAAAATATTTTCTTTATTTTATTATTTGTCCCTACCTATGGGGGTGATAAAGGGGGGGTTTATTTACTTTTTATTTTGATCAATGTGAGAGTTTTTCATAGTGATCAAAATGAATGAATGGAATCTGCAGCTGGCAGATTTGAGTGGGTGCACTGCGCATGCACCCGCCATTTTCCAAAATGGTGGCGCCCATGATCCGGGACCGTGGGACACCGGGAGTGACAGCGGCACTTGGAAGGTACCGTGGGTGGGAGGGGAGGTGATCAGAAGCTGGGGGTAGCAGAGGGAAGGCGGGGGGAGTAGATGTGACAGCGGTGGCAGATCACTACTGTCATTCAGTGGCGGGGTCAGATCGCCCCTGTCAACCGGTGGGGGGGTCGGATCGGTGTCTCCAGCCATGTCCGATGCTACTGCAGCATCGGCCATGGCTGGTTTGTAATATTTCATCAAATTTCTGTATCCGCGGGTCAGGTGACCTTTCATTGACTCCAGTCACCCGACCCACAGGGGGGCTTTAAAGTCATGACACAGCATATGCATCATAGGTCGGATTGGCAGAGACTTTCATGACGCGTATGCTGTGTCACAGCTTGGGAAGGGGTTAAAGGGTTATTCCAATCTCCAATATCTTATACCAATATGAAGTAGGATTTTTATTATTATTATTATTATTATTATTAATAGTAGTAATTATAATAATAATAATATCAGATAGTTCCAATTAGAAATGTGGTATTGTTCTTCTGATTTACTATGACTCTTACCCTATGTGCAGTAGCATAGATATCCATGGTTACCACTAACAACTAACACTCACTGTATGAGTGGTCATAACCATGGATACCTATGCTACTGCAATGCCCTGCACATTGGGTAAGCGACATAGCAAATTAGAAGAACTGTACTACATTTATAATTGGAGGTATTTGAAAATATTATTATTATTACACCTATTACATATTGGGAAAGGATCTTGGAGATGGGACTATCTCTTTTAACCATAATAGCTTACATTCCTACAGGATATTGAATCAATCAACAACAATCTTTTACAAATGTACAAGATGATCGAGTCTCTTCAACGTTCTTTCTACAAGAATTTCATGACATGTCTAAGGTCTAAGGGGTAAGGTTTCTCCTTGTGGAGAGTGACATACCAGCTCTGGCTTGTCAAGGTAAGGAGGCTATTACAAGTCATATTACAAGACTCGTTAAAGGGTTGATTGTGACTTGTAGGATTGCTACTACCAATAGCTGGCGCTGTAGAGTAAAAATCCTCTTTCTCTCTGAAGAGGCAATTTGCATATGACATGTCTAATGACTGTTTCCTAATTATCTATTGATTTTTTTTCCTCGGTCTATGTGCATTTTTTCAGAAAAAGTGATCTGTATAACTTTGCATGAAATAGATTTCCAAATGTACCGTGATAAAGGGCATTGAAAGTTTATGATTAAGGTGACAGGAACTTTACAAGGTTATCTGTCTATCTCTTGATTATCTGCCTACTTTCTTCATGACATCTCCATCGAGGTGATCAGTCAATGAAGCTGAATAATCAAGTTGTATTATGTTGCAGTTAGACTTCCATCGAAAGTGAAGCACTCCCACCTTTTGTCCAGAGAAACTCTAGTAACGGGGTTAATATTGAACATTATAAAGGGAATCAATGCTGTATTTTTCATTTTAATTTAGAATTTATATTAATATTTCTTGGAAAGTAAAATACCAGCTGCAGCTAAGTAAAACTTCAGAGATGACGGAGTCCTGCACTGGCCATGAGAACACATATCATAGTAGCATACAGGTAACATGAGTGCATTATAATCTCCCACATTTTGTGTTGAAGAGGCAACTAGATTCTTTTATTTTGGCATGGTCATCAGTAGTCATCGGTAGAGTTGAGCGACTTTGGTCTGATCGGGTTTCATGAAACAAAATTTGAGTAGGTGGAAACTGGTCCGATTAGGGCAAAAAAAGTCGGAGTTTCGTCCAAAACCCGACCCCAATGCAAGTCAATGGGGAATAAAAGTTTATTTCCCATTGACTTGCATAGGGGTCGGGTTTCGGACGAAACTCCGACTTTTTTTGCCCTAGTCGGACCAGTTTCATCCGACTCAAATTTTGTTTCATGAAACCCGATCAGACCAAAGTCGCTCAACTCTAGTCATCAGAACAGATGGAGATGTAAAATCTTTTTTGATGTGTTTAACCCCTTCCTGACATGAGACGTACTATCCCGTCCATGGGACCCGGGCCCCTATGCCCATGGACGGGATAGTACGTCTACCACGATCAGCGGCGCCTACGTGGTGAGCGCCGCTGATCGCGGCCTGGTGTCAGCTGATTATCACAGCTGACACCCGGCACAATGTGTCAGGGGCGGTCACGGACCGCCCCCGACACGTTAACCCCTTGTACACCGCGATCAAACACGATCGCGATGTACCGGGAGTTAAAAAGGGAAGCATCGGCAGGGAGGGGGCTCCCTCCTTGCTTCCCTAAGCCCCCCACGGCAGCGCAATGTGCAGCGCTGCTGCTGGGGGCTCCTTTCCTGCAGGCCCCCGAATCCAAGATGGCGACGGGGGCCTTCGGGGGCCTGCAGGAAGCTGGCTTCCTCAGTGCCTGCAAAGCGCAGGCATGAGGAAGCCTTCAGCAGTGCCTGTGACAGATTGCTGATCTGTCACAGTGATCTGTAATGTGACAGATCAGCGATCTGTGACAGGACAGTGATGTCCCACCTGGGACTATTTAATAAAGTAAAAAAAAAATAAAAAAAAGTGTTAAAATAAATTAAAAAAAATCGCCAAATAAATTAGAAAAAAAAAAAAATATTCCCCCAAATAAATCCATTTTTTAGAAATAAAAAAAAAAAAAACAATAAAAGTACACATATTAAGTATCACAGCGTCTGTAACGACCCGCCCTACAAAACTGTCCATTTAGTTAACCCCTTTAGCGAAACCCTTAAAAAAGAAAAAGAAAAAACGAAGCAAAAAATAATGATTTATTATCATACTGCCAAACAAAAAGTGTAATAACGCGCGATCAAAAAGACGCATATAAATATCCATGGTACCGCTGAAAACGTCATCTTGTCCCACAAAAAACGAGCCACCACACAGCATCATCCGCAAAACAATAAAAAAGTTATCGCAGAATAAAGCGATGCAAAAATAATTATTTTTTATATAAAATAGTTTTCATTGCATAAAACCGACAAAACATAAAAAAACGACCTAAATAAGGTATCGCTGTAACCGTACTGACCCAAAGAATAAAACCGCTTTATCAATTTTATCGCACGCGGAACGGTGTAAACGCACCCCCCCAAAAGAAATTCATGAAACGCTGGTTTTTGTTCATTCTGCGTCCCAAAAATCGGAATAAAAAGCGATCAAAAAATGTCACGTGCCCGAAAATGGTACCGGTAAAAACATCAACTCGTAATAAGACCTCACATGACTCAGTGGGTCAAAATACGGAAAAATTAGAGCTCTCAATATGTGGTGATGCAAAAACTATTTTTACAATAAAAAGCGTCTTTTAGCGTGTGACAGCCGTCAAACATAAAAACCGCCATAAATAGTAAATCAAACCCCACGTTATCACCCCCTTAGTTAGGGAAAAATAATAAAATAAAAAAAATGTATTTATTTCCATTTTTCCATTAGGGTTAGGGCTAGGGTTAGGGTAGGGTTAGGGCTAGGGTTAGGGTTAGGGCTAGGATTAGGGTTAGGGCTAGGGTTAGGGTTAGGGTTGAGATTAGGGTTAGGGGTGTGTTGGGGTTCGGGTTGGAGTTAGATTTGGGAGTTTCCACTGTTTGGGCGCATCAGGGGCTCTCCAAATGCAACATGGCGTCTGATTTCAATTCCAGCCAATTCTGAGTTGAAAAAGTCAAATGGTGCTCCTTCCCTTCCAAGCTCTGCCATGCGCCCAAACAGTGCCTTACCCCCACATGTAGGGTATCAGCCTACTCAGGTCAAATTGCAAAACAATTTTTGGGGTCCAATTTCTCCTGTTACCCTTAGGAAAATAAAAAATTGGGGGCAAAAATATCATTTTTGTGGAAAAAAATGATTTTTTTATTTTCACGCCCGAGCGTTATAAACTTCTGTGAAGCACTTGGGGGTTCAAAGTGCTCACCACACATCTAGATAAGTTCCGTGGGGGGCCTAGTGTTGGAAATGGGGTCACTTGTGGGGAGTTTCAATAGCTTAGGTACATCAGGGGCTCTCCAAACTCGCATGACACCCGCAGACCATTCCATCAAAGTCTGCATTCCAAAATGTCACTGCTTCCCTTCCGAGCCCCGACGTGTGTCTGTACAGTAGTTTTCTCCCACATATGGAGTGTCAGCGTACTCATGACAAATTGGACAACAACTTTTGGGGTCCAATTTCTCCTGTTACCCTTGGGAAAATAAAAAAATTGGGGACTAATTGATCATGTTTGTGGAAAAAATACGATTTTTTTAATTTTCATGCCCGGGCATTATAAACTTCTGTGAAGCCCTTGGGGGTTCAAAGTGCTCACCACACATCTAGATAAGTTCCTTTGGGGGTCTCGTTTCCAAAATGGGGTCATTTGTGTGGGTTTCCACTGTTTAGGTACATTAGGGGCTCTCCAAAGTCAGCATGACACCCGCAGACCATTCCATCAAAGTCTGCATTCCAAAACGTCACTACTTCCCTTCCGAGCCCTGACGTGTGTCCATACAGTAGTTTTCTCCCACATATGGGGTGTCAGCATACTCATGACAAATTGGACAACAACTTTTGGGGTCCAATTTCTCCTGCTACCCTTGGGAAAATAAAAAATTGGGGACTAATTGATCATGTTTGTGGAAAAAATACGATTTTTTTAATTTTCATGCCCGGGCATTATAAACTTCTGTGAAGCCCTTGGGGGTTCAAATTGCTCACCACACATCTAGATAAGTTCCTTTGGGGGTCTCGTTTCCAAAATGGGGTCATTTGTGTGGGTTTCCACTGTTTAGGTACATTAGGGGCTCTCCAAAGTCAGCATGACACCCGCAGACCATTCCATCAAAGTCTGCATTCCAAAACGTCACTACTTCCCTTCCGAGCCCTGACGTGTGTCCATACAGTAGTTTTCTCCCACATATGGGGTGTCAGCATACTCATGACAAATTGGACAACAACTTTTGGGGTCCAATTTCTCCTGCTACCCTTGGGAAAATGAAAAAATTGTTGTTCCCCCCACATATCAGATATCAGCGTACTCAGGACAAATTGCACAATAACTTTTGCAGTTCAATTTCTCCTGTTACCCTTGGTAAAATAAAAAAATTGAACCTGAAGTATTTTTTTGTGAAAAAAGTTAGATGTTCATTTTTTTTAAATATTCAAAAAAATTCCTGTGACACACCTAAAGTGTTAATAAACTTCTTGAATGTGGATTTGAGCACCTTAAGGGGTGCAGTTTTTAGAATGGTGTCACTTTTGGATATTTTCTATCATATAGACCCCTCAAATTGACCTCAAATGTGATGTGGTCCTAAAAATAAAATGGTGTTGTAAAAATGAGAAATCGCTGGTCAACTTTTAACCCTTATAACTTCCTAACAAAAAAAAATTTTGGTTCCAAAATTGTGCTGATGTAAAGTAAACATGTGGGAAATGTTAGTTATCAAGTTTTTTGTGTGCTGTATCTCTGTGATTTAAGGGCATAAAAATTCAAATTTGGAAAATTGCGAAATTTTCAAAATTTTCGCCAAATTTCCATTTTTCTCACAAATAAACGCAAGTTATTTGAATGAAATTTTATGACTAACATGAAGTACAATATGTCACGAGAAAACAGTGTCAGAATCACTGGGATCCATGGAAGCATTCCAGAGTTATGACCTCATAAAGGTACAGTGGTCAGAATTGTAAAAATTGGCCCGGTCATGAACGTGCAAACCACCCTTGGGGGTGAAGGGGTTAAACTAATATGCATCTTTGACTTGGACTTAGTTATAACCTCAGATGAGTGGATAATTTGTAATTCAAGTTTGCTGGCTTTGCCAAATTTTCCACCAAAATTCTTGTAATTCCTATGAAAAGAAATGCTGAGGAGAGAGAACTCTGCCGACCATAAGCGCTTATAATCTGTAGAAGAAAGAGTGAGGATCACGCTGATCTTAAAAGCTTAAACTCATAAGAATTTTACAGCAGGGGCGTCAGGGACAGAGTTACTCTCCATTATTGCCCATTTTTGTAAGTATTCTTTATCACTGACATGGCGGTTTACAGGGGCGTTTCACAGCAGACTAGCAGCAATCATGGGAGGCAATGAAACAATGTTAATTTTGTACTGATGCACTTTATGATACACTTGATATTATTTTGTCTCAATCCATTCATGTTAATTGTCTAAAGACTAGATCCTGCATGTTTTGGGCCCTTTAATTATTATTCTTCTGTTTGCAAAAGTGGCATATTTGAATATTATGTGGCTATGTCTGTTATGGCATTTTTATAATGGCTGTTATATGGAGATAACCTCTCTGAATTTGTGGCACTTTGCAGTTCTGATGGTGTATGTTATTGGTACTTTACATTAATAAATACTATTTTGTGATCTATACTCCTGGTTGTGTTATATTCACTAACCTTTTTCTTGTGTGTATATTTGATTTGAGCTGTTTTCACTTTTATTTTGGGTCATTTGTGTTAATCATATTGGACGAGATGTATTAAGCTAAAGATTTAAGAAATCTGTTCAATTTGCATAAATAATTTGTTGAATATGCTTTGCACCACAAATTATTTTGTATATTTGTCACCTCATCCATCTTGTTTGACAAGGACGTGGCCTAGTAATAAGAGGTGTGTCCTAAAATGTGACAACATTGTACCAAAGATTGTGCAAAAAGTACTTGAGAAAAGCAAGCCTCCTAAGTGTTGCACTTTAATTACACAAAAGTAAAAATCTAAGCTAAAAAGCAAAGAGCCAATACCCTGCAGTAAGTAAATAAATAAATAAAAAAAATATTACATGTAAATAACACAAGTTACATAATTAACACTATTTTGATCAAAAAATCATACAAGCCATCACACTGAGATAAAGTATACTCAATTTGTATGGTTCCTAACTCTTGAATTTCAGCCCCCTATATGCCAACAGGCCTCAAAATAGAAATGGACAGAGCAGGACCTAGACCTGACTGGTTTGGACCTGCCCATAAAAAGCTATGTAGCTTATAGAAGCATATCCCAAAAGTGCAAAGGAACATACAAGTGACAAAACCAAGTAAATTGGCCTGCACATGGGGAACTGGCAGCACGTTCACACTTTGGGTAAATTAAACTTTCTATCTTCATTAACCCTTTTTGCACATGCACCTTATCTAGTATCATCTCTCTAGCCAATATGCATTCTATACATTTACTGGGTTGAGTATTAGCATTTATCTACCTCATAGCATCTACACTTTATTTTCCTAAGTATGGTTTGCTAACACCACACACTCTGTGCCTTGCACTTCCACTATATATTTATTTTTATTATTTGGTGTTCCTACTATACTTGTGCCAAATCAGTCTTTTCTGTTATCAGGTTGCTGATTCATATTAATCTATATGTATAATTACCTTGTAATGTCTTCACATCCTGTTCCGTCCAGATGTGTCCAGATGCCAGAATTCCAAGCGGCGGAAGTTCACCGACCGCCATATTGGGACACCCAAGTGATGGGTGTCTCAATATGGAAACTGCTGGTGGTAGCAGCCTCTTGTGCGGTACCACCAGCGCACCACACACACACACATACTGTATATGCCATACGTTGGTCAGATTTAATGCTGATCCCAGTGGCAGATGCATGACGTGTCTACAGGTAGAGGAAGCCAGTCACATTAACCCCTTTCTGACATCAGACGTACTATCCCGTCCATGGGACCCGGGCCCCTGTGCCCATGGACGGGATAGTACGTCTACCGCGATCAGTGGCGCCCACGTGGTGAGCGCCGCTGATCGCGGCCGGGTGTCAGCTGATTATCACAGCTGACACCCGGCACAATGTGTCAGGGGCAGTCACGGACCGCCCCCGACACGTTAACCCCTTGCACATCGCGATCAAACACTATCGCGGTGTACCGGGGGTTAAAGGGAAGCATCGGCAGGGAGGGGGCTCCCTCCATGTTTCCCTGAGCCCCCCACGGCAGCGCAATGTGCAGCGCAGCTGCGGGGGGCTCCTTTCCTGCAGGCCCCCGAATCCAAGATGGCGACGGGGGCCTTCGGGGGCCTGCAGGAAGCTGGCTTCCTCAGTGCCTGCAAAGCGCAGGCAAGAGGAAGTCTTCTTCAATGCCTGTGACAGATTGCTGATCTGTCACAGTGATCTGTGATGTGACAGATCAGCGATCTGTCAAAGGACAGTGATGTCCCACCTGGGACTATTTAATAAAGTTAAAAAAAAATAAAAAAAAGTGTTAAAATAATTAAAAAAAAAATCGCCAAATAAATTAGAAAAAAAAAAATATTCCCCCAAATAAATCTATTTTTTGGAAATAAAAAAAAACCAAAACAATAAAAGTACACATATTAGGTATCGCCGCGTCCGTAACGACCCGCCCTATAAAACTGTCCCATTAGTTAAGCCCTTTAGCGAACCCCTTAAAAAATAAAAATAAAAAACGAAGCAAAAAATAATGATTTATTATCATACTGCCAAACAAAAAGTGTAATAACGCGCGATTAAAAAGACGCATATAAATATCCATGGAACCTCAGAAAACGACATCTTGTTACGCAAAAAACGAGCTGCCACACAGCATCATCAGCGAAAAAATATAAAAGTTATAGCTCGCAGAATAAATCGATGCAAAAATAATTATTTTTTATATAAAATAGTTTTCATTGCATAAAACCGACAAAACATAAAAAAACGACCTAAATGAGGTATCGCTGTAACCGTACTGACCAGAAGAATAAAACTGCTTTATCAATCTTACCGTACGCGGAACGGTGTAAACACACTCCCCCAAAAGAAATTCATGAAACGCTGGGTTTTGTTCATTCTGCGTCCCAAAAATTGGAATAAAAAGCGATAAAAAAAGTCACATGCCCGAAAATGGTACCAATAAAAACGTCAACTCGTACCGCAAAAAATAAGACCTCACATGACTCAGTGGGTCAAAATACGGAAAAATTATAGCTCTCAATATGTGGTGATGCAAAAACTATTTTTACAATAAAAAGCGTCTTTTAGCGTGCGACAGCCGCCAAACATAAAAACCTCCATAAATAGTAAATCAAACCCCCCGTTATCACCCCCTTAGTTAGGGAAAAATAATAAAATTAAAAAAATGTATTTATTTCCATTTTTCCATTAGGGCTAGGTTTAGGGCTAGGGTTAGGGGTAGGGTTAGGGTTAGGGCTAGGGTTAGGGTTAGGGTTAGGGTTAGGGCTAGGGTTAGGGTTAGGGCTGAGATTAGGGTTAGGGGTGTGTTGGGGTTCGGGTTGGATTTAGAATTGGGGATTTCCACTGTTTGGGCACATCAGGGGCTCTACAAATGCAACATTGCGTCTGATCTCAATTCCAGCCAATTCTGAGTTGAAAAATTCAAATGGTGCTCCTTCCAAGCTCTGTCATGCACCCAAACAGTGTTTTACCCCCACATGAAGGGTATCAGCCTACTCAGGACAAATTGCAAAACAATTTTTGGGGTCCAATTTCTCCTGTTACCCTTAGGAAAATAAAAAATTGGGGGCAAAAATATCATTTTTGTGGAAAAAAATGATTTTTTTATTTTCACGTCCGAGCGTTATAAACTTCTGTGAAGCACTTGGGGGTTCAAAGTGCTCACCACACATCTAGATAAGTTCCGTGGGGGGTCTAGTGTCCAAAATGGGGTCACTTGTGGGGAGTTTCAATAGTTTAGGTAAATCAGGGGCTCTCCAAACGCACATGACACCCGCAGACCAATCCATCAGAGTCTGCATTCCAAAACGTCACTGCTTCCCTTCCAAGCCCCGACGTGTGTCCATACAGTAGTTTTCTCCCACATATGGGGTGTCAGCATACTCATGACAAATTGGACAACAACTTTTGGGGTCCAATTTCTCCTGTTACCCTTGGGAAAATGAAAAAATTGGGGACTAATTGATCATGTTTGTGGAAAAATACGATTTTTTTATTTTCATGCCCGGGCATTATAAACTTCTGTGAAGCCCTTGGGGGTTCAAAGTGCTCACCACACATCTACTGTAGATAAGTTCCTTAGGGGTCTCGTTTCCAAAATGGGGTCATTTGTGGGGGGTTTCCACTGTTTAGGTACATTAGGGGCTCTCCAAAGGCAACATGACACCCGCAGAACATTCCCTCAAAGTCTGCATTCCAAAACGTCACTGCTTCCCTTCTTAGCCCCGACGTGTGTCCATACAGTAGTTTTCTCCCACATGTGGGGCGTCAGCGTACTCAGGACAAATTGGACAACAACTTTTGGGGTTCAATATCTCCTGTTACCCTTGGGAAAATGAAAAAATTGGGGACTAATTGATCATGTTTGTGGAAAAAATACGATTTTTTTATTTTCATGCCCTGGCATTATAAACTTCTGTGAAGCCCTTGGGGGTTCAAAGTGCTTACCTCACATCTAGATAAGTTCCTTAGGGGGTCTAGTTTTCAAAATGGGGTCAGTTGTGGGGGATTTCCACTGTTTAGGTACATTAGGGGCTCTCCAAAGGCAACATGACACCCGCAGAACATTCCATCAATGTCTGCATTCCAAAACGTCACTACTTCCCTTCCGAGCCCTGACGTGTGTCGATACAGTAGTTTTCTCCCACATATGGGGTGTCAGCGTACTCATGACAAATTGGACAACAACTTTTGGGGTCCAATTTCTCCTGTTACCCTTGGGAAAATGAAAAAATTGGGGACTAATTGATCATGTTTGTGGAAAAAATACGATTTTTTTATTTTCATGCCCGGGCAATATATACTTCTGTGAAGCCCTTGGGGGTTCAAAGTGCTCACCACACATCTACTGTAGATAAGTTCCTTAGGGGGTCTCGTTTCCAAAATGGGGTCATTTGTGGGGGGTTTCCACTGTTTAGGTACATTAGGGGCTCTCCAAAGGCAACATGACACCCGCAGAACATTCCCTCAAAGTCTGCATTCCAAAACGTCACTGCTTCCCTTCCGAGCCCCGACGTGTGTCCATACAGTAGTTTTCTCCCACATGTGGGGCGTCAGCGTACTCAGGACAAACTGGACAACAACTTTTGGGGTTCAATATATCCTGTTACCCTTGGGAAAATGAAAAAATTGGGGACTAATTGATCATGTTTGTGGAAAAAATACGATTTTTTTATTTTCATGCCCTGGCATTATAAACTTCTGTGAAGCCCTTGGGGGTTCAAAGTGCTCACCTCACATCTAGATAAGTTCCTTAGGGGGTCTAGTTTTCAAAATGGGGTCATTTGTGGGGGGATTCCACTGTTTAGGTACATTAGGGGCTCTCCAAAGGCAACATGACACCCGCAGAACATTCCATCAATGTCTGCATTCCAAAACGTCACTACTTCCCTTCTGAGCCCTGACGTGTGTCGATACAGTAGTTTTCTCCCACATATGGGGTGTCAGCGTACTCAGGACAAATTGGACAACAACTTTTGGGGTTCAATTTCTCCTGTTACCCTTGGGAAAATAAAAAAATTGGGGACTAATTGATCATGTTTGTGCAAAAAATACGATTTTTTTATTTTCATGCCCTGACATTATAAACTTCTGTGAAGCCCTTGGGGGTTCAAAGTGCTCACCTCACATCTAGATAAGTTCTTTAGGGGGTCTAGTTTTCAAAATGGGGTCATTTGTGGGGGGTTTCCACTGTTTAGGTACATTAGGGGCTCTCCAAAGGCAACATGACACCCGCAGACCATTCCATCAATGTCTGCATTCCAAAACGTCACTACTTCCCTTCCGAGCCCCGACGTGTGCCCATACAGTAGTTTTCTCCCACATATGGGGTATCAGCATTCTCAGGACAAATTGGACAACAACTTTTGGGGTCCAATTTCTCCTGGTACCCTTGGGAAAATAAAAAAATGGTGACTAAAGATCATGTTTGTGGAAAAAATACAAATTTTTTATTTTCACGCCCGGGCGTTATAAACCTCTGTGAAGCACTGGGGGGTTCAAAGTGCTCACCACACATCTAGATAAGTTCCTTGGGGGGTCTAGTTTACAAAATGGTGTCATTTGTGGGGGGTTTCCACTGTTTAGGTACATCAGGGGTTTTCCAATCGCGACATGGTGTCCGATCTCAATTCCAGCCAAAAACGTCAAATGTGCTGCTTCCCTTCCGAGCTCTGCCATTCTCCCAAATAGTGGTTTACCCCCACATGTGGGGTATCAGCGTACTCAGGACAAATTGCACAATAACTTTTATGGTCCTGTTACCCTTGGAAAAATAAGAATTGAGGGTGAAAAGATCATTTTTGTGGAAAAAATATGATTTTTTAATTGTACGGCTGTATGTTATAAACTTCTGTGAAGCCCTTGGGGGTTCAAAGTTCTTACCACACATCTAGATAAGTTCCTTATGGGTCTAATTTCCAAAATGGTGTCATTTGTGGGGGGTTTCCACTGTTTTGGTACATCAGGGGTTTTCCAATCGCAACATGGTGTCTGATCTCAATTCCAGCCAAAAACGTCAAATGGCGCTGCTTCCCTTCCAAGCTCTGCCATCCGCCCAAATAGTGGTTTACCCCCACATGTGGGGTATCAGCGTACTCAGGACAAATTGCACAATAACTTTTAGGGTCCTGTTACCCTTGGGAAAATAAAAATTGGGGTGAAAAGATCATTTTTTGTGGAAAAAATATGATTTTTTAATTGTACCGCTGTACGTTATAAACTTCTGTAAAGCCCTTGTGGGTTCAAAGTTCTCACCACATATCTAGATAAGTTCCTTGGGGGGTCTAGTTTCCAAAATGGGGTCACTTGTAGGGGGTTTCCACTGTTTAGGTACATCAGGGACTCTCCAAACGTGACATGGCGTCTGATCTGAATTCCAGCCAATTTTGCATTGAAAAAGTCAAACGGCGCTTCTTCCATTCTGAGCTCTGCCATGCGCCGAAACAGTCGTTCCCCCCCACAAATCAGGTATCAGCGTACTCAGGACAAATTGCACAATAACTTTTGCAGTCCAATTTCTCCTGTTACCCTTGGTAAAATAAAAAAAATTGAACCTGTAGTATTTTTTTGTGAAAAAAAGTTAGATGTTCATTTTTTTTAAATATTCAAAAAAATTCCTGTGACGCACCTAAAGGGTTAATAAACTTCTTGAATGTGTTTTCTAGCACCTTAAGGGGTGCAGTTTATAGAATGGTGTCACTTTTGGATATTTTCTATCATATAGACCCCTCAAATTGACCTCAAATATGATGTGGTCCTAAAAATAAAATGGTGTTGTAAAAATGAGAAATCGCTGGTCAACTTTTAACCCTTATAACTTCCTAACAAAAATAAATTTTGGTTCCAAAATTGTGCTGATGTAAAGTAAACATGTGGGAAATGTTAGTTATCAAGTTTTTTGTGTGCTGTATCTCTGTGATTTAAGGGCATAAAAATTCAAATTTGGAAAATTGCGAAATTTTCAAAATTTTTGCCAAATTTCCGTTTTTCTCACAAATAAACGCAAGTTATTTGAATGAAATTTTACCACTATCATGAAGTACAATATGTCACGAGAAAACATTGTCAGAATCACCGGGATCCATGGAAGCGTTCCAGAGTTATGACCTCATAAAGGTACAGTGGTCAGAATTGTAAAAATTGGCCCGGTCATGAACGTGCAAACCACCCTTGGGGGTGAAGGGGTTAAACTAATATGCATCTTTGACTTGGACTTAGTTATAACCTCAGATGAGTGGATAATTTGTAATTCAAGTTTGCTGGCTTTGCCAAATTTTCCACCAAAATTCTTGTAATTCCTATGAAAAGAAATGCTGAGGAGAGAGAACTCTGCCGACCATAAGCGCTTATAATCTGTAGAAGAAAGAGTGAGGATCACGCTGATCTTAAAAGCTTAAACTCATAAGAATTTTACAGCAGGGGCGTCAGGGACAGAGTTACTCTCCATTATTGCCTATTTTTGTAAGTATTCTTTATCACTGACATGGCGGTTTACAGGGGCGTTTCACAGCAGACTAGCAGCAATCATGGGAGGCAATGAAACAATGTTAATTTTGTACTGATGCACTTTATGATACACTTGATATTATTTTGTCTCAATCCATTCATGTTAATTGTCTAAAGACTAGATCCTGCATGTTTTGGGCCCTTTAATTATTATTCTTCTGTTTGCAAAAGTGGCATATTTGAATATTATGTGGCTATGTCTGTTATGGCATTTTTATAATGGCTGTTATATGGAGATAACCTCTCTGAATTTGTGGCACTTTGCAGTTCTGATGGTGTATGTTATTGGTACTTTACATTAATAAATACTATTTTGTGATCTATACTCCTGGTTGTGTTATATTCACTAACCTTTTTCTTGTGTGTATATTTGATTTGAGCTGTTTTCACTTTTATTTTGGGTCATTTGTGTTAATCATATTGGACGAGATGTATTAAGCTAAAGATTTAAGAAATCTGTTCAATTTGCATAAATAATTTGTTGAATATGCTTTGCACCACAAATTATTTTGTATATTTGTCACCTCATCCATCTTGTTTGACAAGGACGTGGCCTAGTAATAAGAGGTGTGTCCTAAAATGTGACAACATTGTACCAAAGATTGTGCAAAAAGTACTTGAGAAAAGCAAGCCTCCTAAGTGTTGCACTTTAATTACACAAAAGTAAAAATCTAAGCTAAAAAGCAAAGAGCCAATACCCTGCAGTAAGTAAATAAATAAATAAAAAAAATATTACATGTAAATAACACAAGTTACATAATTAACACTATTTTGATCAAAAAATCATACAAGCCATCACACTGAGATAAAGTATACTCAATTTGTATGGTTCCTAACTCTTGAATTTCAGCCCCCTATATGCCAACAGGCCTCAAAATAGAAATGGACAGAGCAGGACCTAGACCTGACTGGTTTGGACCTGCCCATAAAAAGCTATGTAGCTTATAGAAGCATATCCCAAAAGTGCAAAGGAACATACAAGTGACAAAACCAAGTAAATTGGCCTGCACATGGGGAACTGGCAGCACGTTCACACTTTGGGTAAATTAAACTTTCTATCTTCATTAACCCTTTTTGCACATGCACCTTATCTAGTATCATCTCTCTAGCCAATATGCATTCTATACATTTACTGGGTTGAGTATTAGCATTTATCTACCTCATAGCATCTACACTTTATTTTCCTAAGTATGGTTTGCTAACACCACACACTCTGTGCCTTGCACTTCCACTATATATTTATTTTTATTATTTGGTGTTCCTACTATACTTGTGCCATATCAGTCTTTTCTGTTATCAGGTTGCTGATTCATATTAATCTATATGTATAATTACCTTGTAATGTCTTCACATCCTGTTCCGTCCAGATGTGTCCAGATGCCAGAATTCCAAGCGGCGGAAGTTCACCGACCGCCATATTGGGACACCCAAGTGATGGGTGTCTCAATACGGAAACTGCTGGTGGTAGCAGCCTCTTGTGCGGTACCACCAGCGCACCACACACACACATACTGTATATGCCATACGTTGGTCAGATTTAATGCTGATCCCAGTGGCAGATGCATGACGTGTCTACAGGTAGAGGAAGCCAGTCACATTAACCCCTTTCTGACATCAGACGTACTATCCCGTCCATGGGACCCGGGCCCCTGTGCCCATGGACGGGATAGTACGTCTACCGCGATCAGTGGCGCCCACGTGGTGAGCGCCGCTGATCGCGGCCGGGTGTCAGCTGATTATCACAGCTGACACCCGGCACAATGTGTCAGGGGCAGTCACGGACCGCCCCCGACACGTTAACCCCTTGCACATCGCGATCAAACACTATCGCGGTGTACCGGGGGTTAAAGGGAAGCATCGGCAGGGAGGGGGCTCCCTCCATGTTTCCCTGAGCCCCCCACGGCAGCGCAATGTGCAGCGCAGCTGCGGGGGGCTCCTTTCCTGCAGGCCCCCGAATCCAAGATGGCGACGGGGGCCTTCGGGGGCCTGCAGGAAGCTGGCTTCCTCAGTGCCTGCAAAGCGCAGGCAAGAGGAAGTCTTCTTCAATGCCTGTGACAGATTGCTGATCTGTCACAGTGATCTGTGATGTGACAGATCAGCGATCTGTCACAGGACAGTGATGTCCCACCTGGGACTATTTAATAAAGTTAAAAAAAAATAAAAAAAAGTGTTAAAATAATTTTAAAAAAAATCGCCAAATAAATTAGAAAAAAAAAAATATTCCCCCAAATAAATCTATTTTTTGGAAATAAAAAAAAACCAAAACAATAAAAGTACACATATAAGGTATCGCCGCGTCCGTAACGACCCGCCCTATAAAACTGTCCCATTAGTTAAGCCCTTTAGCGAACCCCTTAAAAAATAAAAATAAAAAACGAAGCAAAAAATAATGATTTATTATCATACTGCCAAACAAAAAGTGTAATAACGCGCGATTAAAAAGACGCATATAAATATCCATGGTACCTCAGAAAACGACATCTTGTTACGCAAAAAATGAGCTGCCACACAGCATCATCAGCGAAAAAATAAAAAAGTTATAGCTCGCAGAATAAATCGATGCAAAAATAATTATTTTTTATATAAAATAGTTTTCATTGCATAAAACCGACAAAACATAAAAAAACGACCTAAATGAGGTATCGCTGTAACCGTACTGACCAGAAGAATAAAACTGCTTTATCAATCTTACCGTACGCGGAACGGTGTAAACACACTCCCCCAAAAGAAATTCATGAAACGCTGGGTTTTGTTCATTCTGCGTCCCAAAAATTGGAATAAAAAGCGATAAAAAAAAGTCACATGCCCGAAAATGGTACCAATAAAAACGTCAACTCGTACCGCAAAAAATAAGACCTCACATGACTCAGTGGGTCAAAATACGGAAAAATTATAGCTCTCAATATGTGGTGATGCAAAAACTATTTTTACAATAAAAAGCGTCTTTTAGCGTGCGACAGCCGCCAAACATAAAAACCTCCATAAATAGTAAATCAAACCCCCCATTATCACCCCCTTAGTTAGGGAAAAATAATAAAATTAAAAAAATGTATTTATTTCCATTTTTCCATTAGGGCTAGGTTTAGGGCTAGGGTTAGGGTTAGGGTTAGGGTTAGGGTTAGGGCTAGGGTTAGGGTTAGGGCTGAGATTAGGGTTAGGGGTGTGTTGGGGTTCGGGTTGGATTTAGAATTGGGGATTTCCACTGTTTGGGCACATCAGGGGCTCTACAAATGCAACATTGCGTCTGATCTCAATTCCAGCCAATTCTGAGTTGAAAAATTCAAATGGTGCTCCTTCCAAGCTCTGCCATGCACCCAAACAGTGTTTTACCCCCACATGAAGGGTATCAGCCTACTCAGGACAAATTGCAAAACAATTTTTGGGGTCCAATTTCTCCTGTTACCCTTAGGAAAATAAAAAATTGGGGGCAAAAATATCATTTTTGTGGAAAAAAATGATTTTTTTATTTTCACGTCCGAGCGTTATAAACTTCTGTGAAGCACTTGGGGGTTCAAAGTGCTCACCACACATCTAGATAAGTTCCGTGGGGGGTCTAGTGTCCAAAATGGGGTCACTTGTGGGGAGTTTCAATAGTTTAGGTAAATCAGGGGCTCTCCAAACGCACATGACACCCGCAGACCAATCCATCAGAGTCTGCATTCCAAAACGTCACTGCTTCCCTTCCAAGCCCCGACGTGTGTCCATACAGTAGTTTTCTCCCACATGTGAGGTGTCAGCATACTCATGACAAATTGGACAACAACTTTTGGGGTCCAATTTCTCCTGTTACCCTTGGGAAAATGAAAAAATTGGGGACTAATTGATCATGTTTGTGGAAAAATACGATTTTTTTATTTTCATGCCCGGGCATTATAAACTTCTGTGAAGCCCTTGGGGGTTCAAAGTGCTCACCACACATCTACTGTAGATAAGTTCCTTAGGGGGTCTCGTTTCCAAAATGGGGTCATTTGTGGGGGGTTTCCACTGTTTAGGTACATTAGGGGCTCTCCAAAGGCAACATGACACCCGCAGAACATTCCCTCAAAGTCTGCATTCCAAAACGTCACTGCTTCCCTTCTGAGCCCCGACGTGTGTCCATACAGTAGTTTTCTCCCACATGTGGGGCGTCAGCGTACTCAGGACAAATTGGACAACAACTTTTGGGTTCAATATCTCCTGTTACCCTTGGGAAAATGAAAAAATTGGGGACTAATTGATCATGTTTGTGGAAAAAATACGATTTTTTTATTTTCATGCCCTGGCATTATAAACTTCTGTGAAGCCCTTGGGGGTTCAAAGTGCTCACCTCAAATCTAGATAAGTTCCTTAGGGTGTCTAGTTTTCAAAATGGGGTCATTTGTGTGGGGTTTCCACTGTTTAGGTACATTAGGGGCTCTCCAAAGGCAACATGACACCCGCAGAACATTCCATCAATGTCTGCATTCCAAAACGTCACTACTTCCCTTCCGAGCCCTGACGTGTGTCGATACAGTAGTTTTCTCCCACATATGGGGTGTCAGCGTACTCATGACAAATTGGACAACAACTTTTGGGGTCCAATTTCTCCTGTTACCCTTGGGAAAATGAAAAAATTGGGGACTAATTGATCATGTTTGTGGAAAAAATACGATTTTTTTATTTTCATGCCCGGGCAATATATACTTCTGTGAAGCCCTTGGGGGTTCAAAGTGCTCACCACACATCTACTGTAGATAAGTTCCTTAGGGGGTCTCGTTTCCAAAATGGGGTCATTTGTGGGGGGTTTCCACTGTTTAGGTACATTAGGGGCTCTCCAAAGGCAACATGACACCCGCAGAACATTCCCTCAAAGTCTGCATTCCAAAACGTCACTGCTTCCCTTCCGAGCCCCGACGTGTGTCCATACAGTAGTTTTCTCCCACATGTGGGGCGTCAGCGTACTCAGGACAAATTGGACAACAACTTTTGGGGTTCAATATCTCCTGTTACCCTTGGGAAAATGAAAAAATTGGGGACTAATTGATCATGTTTGTGGAAAAAATACGATTTTTTTATTTTCATGCCCTGGCATTATAAACTTCTGTGAAGCCCTTGGGGGTTCAAAGTGCTCACCTCACATCTAGATAAGTTCCTCAGGGGGTCTAGTTTTCAAAATGGGGTCATTTGTGGGGGGTTTCCACTGTTTAGGTACATTAGGGGCTCTCCAAAGGCAACATGACACCCGCAGAACATTCCATCAATGTCTGCATTCCAAAACGTCACTACTTCCCTTCCGAGCCCTGACGTGTGTCGATACAGTAGTTTTCTCCCACATATGGGGTGTCAGCGTACTCAGGACAAATTGGACAACAACTTTTGGGGTTCAATTTCTCCTGTTACCCTTGGGAAAATAAAAAAATTGGGGACTAATTGATCATGTTTGTGCAAAAAATACGATTTTTTTATTTTCATGCCCTGACATTATAAACTTCTGTGAAGCCCTTGGGGGTTCAAAGTGCTCACCTCACATCTAGATAAGTTCCTTAGGGGGTCTAGTTTTCAAAATGGGGTCATTTGTGGGGGGTTTCCACTGTTTAGGTACATTAGGGGCTCTCCAAAGGCAACATGACACCCGCAGACCATTCCATCAATGTCTGCATTCCAAAACGTCACTACTTCCCTTCCGAGCCCCGACGTGTGCCCATACAGTAGTTTTCTCCCACATATGGGGTATCAGCATTCTCAGGACAAATTGGACAACAACTTTTGGGGTCCAATTTCTCCTGGTACCTTTGGGAAAATAAAAAAATGGTGACTAAAGATCATGTTTGTGGAAAAAATACAAATTTTTTATTTTCACGCCCGGGCGTTATAAACCTCTGTGAAGCACTGGGGGGTTCCAAGTGCTCACCACACATCTAGATAAGTTCCTTGGGGGGTCTAGTTTACAAAATGGTGTCATTTGTGGGGGGTTTCCACTGTTTAGGTACATCAGGGGTTTTCCAATCGCGACATGGTGTCCGATCTCAATTCCAGCCAAAAACGTCAAATGGCGCTGCTTTCCTTCCGAGCTCTGCCATTCTCCAAATAGTGGTTTACCCCCACATGTGGGGTATCAGCGTACTCAGGACAAATTGCACAATAACTTTTATGGTCCTGTTACCTTTGGAAAAATAAGAATTGAGGGTGAAAAGATCATTTTTGTGGAAAAAATATGATTTTTTAATTGTACGGCTGTATGTTATAAACTTCTGTGAAGCCCTTGGGGGTTCAAAGTTCTTACCACACATCTAGATAAGTTCCTTATGGGTCTAATTTCCAAAATGGTGTCATTTGTGGGGGGTTTCCACTGTTTTGGTACATCAGGGGTTTTCCAATCGCAACATGGTGTCTGATCTCAATTCCAGCCAAAAACGTCAAATGGCGCTGCTTCCCTTCCAAGCTCTGCCATCCGCCCAAATAGTGGTTTACCCCCACATGTGGGGTATCAGCGTACTCAGGACAAATTGCACAATAACTTTTAGGGTCCTGTTACCCTTGGGAAAATAAAAATTGGGGTGAAAAGATCATTTTTTGTGGAAAAAATATGATTTTTTAATTGTACCGCTGTACGTTATAAACTTCTGTAAAGCCCTTGTGGGTTCAAAGTTCTCACCACATATCTAGATAAGTTCCTTGGGGGGTCTAGTTTCCAAAATGGGGTCACTTGTAGGGGGTTTCCACTGTTTAGGTACATCAGGGACTCTCCAAACGTGACATGGCGTCTGATCTGAATTCCAGCCAATTTTGCATTGAAAAAGTCAAACGGCGCTTCTTCCATTCTGAGCTCTGCCATGCGCCGAAACAGTCGTTCCCCCCCACAAATCAGGTATCAGCGTACTCAGGACAAATTGCACAATAACTTTTGCAGTCCAATTTCTCCTGTTACCCTTGGTAAAATAAAAAAAATTGAACCTGTAGTATTTTTTTGTGAAAAAAAGTTAGATGTTCATTTTTTTTAAATATTCAAAAAAATTCCTGTGACGCACCTAAAGGGTTAATAAACTTCTTGAATGTGTTTTTGAGCACCTTAAGGGGTGCAGTTTATAGAATGGTGTCACTTTTGGGTATTTTCTATCATATAGACCCCTCAAAGTGGCTTCAAATGTGATGTGGTCCTAAAAATAAAATGGTGCTGTAAAAATGAGAAATCGTTGGTCAACTTTTAACCCTTTTAACTTCCTAACAAAAATAAATTTTGGTTCCAAAATTGTGCTGATGTAAAGTAAACATGTGGGAAATGTTAGTTATCAAGTTTTTTGTGTGCCGTATCTCTGTGATTTAAGGGCATAAAAATTCAAAGTTGGAAAATTGCGAAATTTTCAAAATTTTTGCCAAATTTCCATTTTTTTCACAAATAAACGCAAGTTATTTGAATGAAATTTTACCACTATCATGAAGTACAATATGTCACGAGAAAACATTGTCAGAATCACCGGGATCCATGGAAGCGTTCCAGAGTTATTACCTCATAAATGTACAGTGGTCAGAATTGTAAAAATTGGCCTGGTCATGAACGTGCAAACCACCCTTGGGGGTGAAGGGGTTAAAGGGGTTTTCCCATGAACAAAAGTTCATTTTAAAACTTGTCTGTGTCTGACTGTGTACAACATCTCCTGGGTAGGGGAGGAAGCAAAAGACCATACTGACATTACAGCATGGGATCACAGAGGATTCATTTTGTGAGGTAAAATACTTCACTGATTGTTTTTAAACAATATTTGACATCACAAAATGTATCCTCTGCGATATCCTGCTGTACTGTAATGTCAGTATTGTCTTTTGCTTCTTCCCCTGCCCAGGAGCTGTGGTAATTTCTGTACACAGTCAGACACAGACAATGAGACAAGAAGATAGCAGATGGAGGAGAGAGAAAGCGCACAGGGGTGAGAGAGACAGCTCAAATGGGACAGCACATGAGGGGAGAACACAGCACAGGAAGGAGAGAGACAGCAGACAAGGGGGATAGCACATGAAGTATACAGGTCAAAGAAGAGAGCACAGATGGGAGAAGTCAGAACATGGGAAAAGAGAGAGTGGATAGGTGGGTGAGCACATGGGGAGAGAGATTTTCAACACTGAAAAGCCTGCCCCCATCATGACAATACTGCCCTCCCGATGTGGTAGCATCAGGCTTCCATCTAGCCTTTGTATAATTATGTACTACTATTCAAATTGACTCTGATTACCTTTGGTGCATATTTGTGATCCCAGATAATCCTTTTTCGAAATAGTATTATCACTATTACCCCCTTTTGGTGACATGTATCATTATTTGGTTCAGCTGAATATTATCTTATTAATTCATCCAATAAAATTGGTATTTTATTACATACAGTATATTTTTGCATTAAGGTCTATATCTGCACCAGTTTCCCTATATGATCACACCTGTTTGCATACGTGCAATATGTAGGTGCACATTCACACTGTGGCTATTTAACAAAGCATAGGTTAAAAACAATGTGGAAATACAGTGCAGTAAGTAATTAAACATTAATAGTACATGTCAATAATACTGGGCACTTAGTTGACATTCATTTGATCAAAATAGTGTCAACTAAGTAAGGTATTTAATTATGTAAATGTACTTTTACTTTTTATGGGAGTACCGGCCCATTTTTGTGATTTTGCTTTAATGACATAAATGTGACTAAAGAGGTAGTAATAGGTGCCATTGAAACAATTGCGCATTTTAGGATTCTTCAGTCTACTGCAAATTAACACTCTATAAATCTGCCCCAAAGTTTTTTTTTAAATGATGCAGAAATTCTAAATCAGTTTTAAATTTACGCAAATTAAAAAATATATATTTTACATCTATCAGATTGCATAGCTTCCAATAACAACTCACTCCTGCCTCCTCTTCAACATATCTGGCATATGAAAACAGGCTCAAGCAAACTTCTCTATGGATGGAATCAGCAGCAGCAGTAAGAAATACACACAAGTCTTGTAAAGTGTTGTGCCATCAGTTGAAAGTGCACTACTGTCGTAGATTTTTGATTGATATAGATATATATCTCTGTGTGTGCTGCGGCCTGTCCTAATTAGACAGAGTCTTATTGAGCGCTCAAAGGAAAAGAGGAAGCTACACTTGGTTAGCAACAACTCATTCCAGTAGAACTCTGGAAGCTTTATTCACATTCATGGTTTTTTATCAGTTAGTACAGAAAGGAGTGGTTATTCATTAACATAAAGGCTTTACTTCTTATATAATTGGCCAGTTTAAATGCATGAACATATATGGGCGTCTGACCTAAGGTGACTTAAGAATCAGATGATATACTGCCCCTTGTATTCCAATGTCAGCAAGACTCCAGTATCGGCTTGGACCATCTGGCCTAACTTCCTCTTCTGTGTGTCTGAGACAAATGTCACAAGACAATGCTATCATGAGATGACTGGGTAGCAGGTCAATTTCCACCAACTAGTTATAAGGTTCAAAACTGTACTTATGTATCTGTGTGCATATATATATGAGTATATGTGTATATGGCAGTATATAGCCTATAGCAGGCAAGTGAGATCTAAATGAAATACATATATATTTCCATAACACTACCAACAGCCCAGATCTTAACCTACATATGCATCACAACACAATATACTGTACATACAGTATGGATACTGTAGTGAAGAGTCATTTACTGAAAAAGATGTACTTTTATGGTAGAGGGATAGAGTTGGCTCCCTCTGCATTCAATTGGATCTTAGCTTTGTGAGTTAAGGCTTTTTAACCCCTTAATTAAAGCAGTCAGTAAAAACTATGACACCTAATCAGTTTGATAGACAGAGATAGATTTGGCGTCGCTGCAATAATTTCAGCCCACAGATTTAAATGTGGTATAATCATAGCCAAATTAACTCACAGGAAAAAAAAAGTTTGAATTCCTTAATGTAGCATGGCAATAGCATTAACCCCTTCACTTCCAGACCATTTTTGATTTTTTTTTTCTTCCGTTTCAATTTTTTTTCTCTACTTCTTTCCGTATTCCAAGAGCCATAACTTTTTTTTATTTATCAGCCTAATGGAATACTGATTTATTTTTTGTGGAGCAAGATGTACTTTTGAATGACACCATTCATTTTAAAATGCGAGGCAATGAAAAGTGGGGAAAAAAATCCCAAGTGCGTTGGAATTGCAAAAAAAGTGCAGTTTTCGAATTGTGTTTTGGGCTTTTTATTTGACATGTTTACTTTCAGGCAAAACTGGCCTGGCAATATGAATCACAGATACCAAAATATGCATAGATTTTTTTTTATCTAAATGGTGAAAAAAAAATGTTGAAATTTGTAAAGAAAAAAAATACAAGACCTATAATGCATTAAATTTTTGGGATATGAGGCTGTGTGGAGGCTTATTGGTTGTTCCCTGAGATTATGTTAATAAGGATAACATTTTCAGGTAGATACTACAGTATGTTTTGATCACTTCTTATTGCATTTTATTGCAATGTTTCAATTTACCAGTTGGAATGACTTGCTTTATATTTTGATAGATTGGACATTTCCTCTGAATGCAGGAATACCAAATATGTGTATTTTTCATTTTTTTAATGGTATTATTTTTAATGTGGCAAAAGGGAGGGAATTTGAACTTTTAGGTTTTTTGCATTTTTTCTTATTTTTAAAAACATTTTTATGCGTTTTACTATAGTTAACAGTCACTTTGCGGGAATTGAAGCTGCGATAGTCTAATTGCTTATGCTACGCATCACAATGCATTAGTACTGCTATGTATAGGGAAAGTCATGATCTCCTATGAACGTCATCTAAATGCTGAATTCCACAGGAGTATCATAATGACAGGCATGGATCTCTTCAGCAGTCCCCGGGCTGTGATTCCAACCCATCGGGGCCCCGTGATCATGTCATTGGCATCCTGATGAACATGCGTAATGATGCGTCATCTTCCCAGCATGTGTCAAATGCCTTTGTCACAGACTGGCAGTGGCATTTGACAGGTTAACAACCATGGGCGGAGATCCGCTCCACTTTTGGCTGATAAAGGCACATGATGGCTGATTAAGTCAGCTATCATATTCCTGGAAAGTGGAGGGCTCTGCACACGAGCTCGCAATAAAGTCATGGAGCTGGCATGTGACGTACCAGTATATGTGGGTGAGGGGTTAATTATAAAGCAACAACAAAAAACAATGGCACATTTGCTGTTTTTTCCTATTTCTCCCCATAGCGAGTTAAAAAGGTTAGGTCGTAATTCATATTTAACCCATAAATGATACCTCTGACAAACACACTTATCCCTGAAAAAAAACAAACCTTCATACAGCTACTTTCAAGGTAAAAAAAAAAAATAGCTTTGGGTTTTGGAATGCTATCATGAAAAACAAAACAAAAAAATGTATTCAAAAGGCCCAAGATAGGTGAATCCTGAAGGGGTTAATATATTTTTATTTTGCTGTCTTTCAAATAATGTGATTTTCTGCTTTTTCCTCCTCAATCTTAATTCTCCCATATTCTGTGTTACAGATATATTATCCACATGCAACTAAATATTTAATTGAACGAAGAACTGTGGATGTCTTTATAATCCTATCTCAATGAATTCCTTGGCAAACATTTTTTTTTTTACTATCTTTTCATCAAAGTTTTCCACCCTTTTTCTCCTATGAATTCTACAATTAGACCATATTCCTTCTTGAAGTTGCAATTTCAATTTTGATGTTTAATTATTATTATTATTATTATTATTATTATTATTTATCCATCTTTATTGCATTTACTGCAGGATTTTCATTTGGTCAAATGTAGATTTCTTTTGGGCAATAGAAAAGGAAAAGTTTCGACAAACAAGAAAAGTTATGAGTTATTATTGCTATTTGGCAATGCAAATCAAAGTGTTAAAATTTTATTCTTGTCTACTTCACCATAGAGTTGAACGATAATGTGTTATGAAAACAGTATTATGCCAACCCGATAGATTCTACTACCTTTTTAAACATGTGAAAAATCAATCGCACTGTCTGCTCGAAAATCTACAAATGCTTGAGGTGTGTCTGGCAAGAGAAATCTAAAAATGCACAGCACATTACAGTTAATCAGGAACAGATACTGCCTTGAGTATAATCCCACCTGAGACTGTCAAAGTCAGTTAAGAGGCAAATCTGAGGTAAAGAGCGAAATTGTTGATCTTGTACCATTGTGCCTTGATAGCCTGCCAGAAACTTATTACCAGGTTATTGAGGCAGCAAATCAGCAGATGAGATGTTCTTTTACCTGAAGAATACAGAGGTAGAGGACAATTAGGTAATAAGGACTTTGTTCATGTATATATACTGATAATAGTATTACTTCGTGTATTTTCAAGTTGTTTTTTCAGCCAAAAGAACAAAGGTTAGGTAAAAATGATTCTTTACTATGCCAAAATCGCACACACTTGAACAAAAGAGTGAACTAAAAATTGCACTAGTTTTGAATAAATAGCTTATAAACTAGATTCTTCAAAATTAAAATCGCATCACCAAGAGAGAAAAGCTCTTGAATTTTCAAAATCACAGAACAGATTAACATGATAATGATATACAAATGCTAAAAAAATGGGAAAAAAGTTTAAAAATTTCTCGATTTATTCAGTATTAAGCATGACCGTCACACACAGAAATACGTGCAGACCCTGACATGTTATCATTAAGCTTATTTACTGTTGTCTGAGGAATAGTTTGCCACAATGAATGTGCATAGAAATTGTCAAGGTCTGCTGCTTGCATCTTCCTTTGTAATTGTCACTCAATAGCAACCAGATATGCTCTATGGTAGACAAGTCCTAAGTTGCTGCAGCTTATGGTAGAATATTTAGACCATGAATACTCTTAGTAGCACAAGCATCATCGTGCTGAAAAACAACTTCTATAAAACGTTCACGTTCCCTCGTGAAAGCCTCTTTATGGCATTTCCCATGTGATCGCCAGACCAATCTCTATAATTGTGCTTAAGACAAAAATGGGACAGATCTCTGAATAGAATATAATGCAATTGGAAAGCCTACATTGCTGTCTTTCTCTGCATTATGATAGCCTTTGAGATCAGACAACGAAAGTCAGTGGAAAACTTCTAGCATGACGTCCGGTTCCTAGCCCAATGTCATTCAAATGACTTTTGACATTTTGTGTAGACACAGTTTGACACCATAGTATTAGTATGTGATGCCTAATTTCCCTTGCAGCACAGAATGGATCACAGAACAGTGCAAAACTCACCATTTTTTGAATCCGACAAGACTAAGTGAGCAAAGCCAATAAGAAGCCTTCACAAGGGAATGTCACATGAGTCCCACATGAGGGATTATGGTGTGGAGTGGTATAATGTACGGTAGCTGAAGCCCTTTAGTTTTTATTCCAGGTACATTGCCATGTTGGCGGCAGATTGATAATGTTTATGTAACCAGTGATATGGCCATTTCTCCAAAGTGTCCCAGGATGTACTTTTCAAATAGAACAATGCCAGACCACTTGTTTTCCTGCAACTGTGATCAGTCTGCACGACCAGAACATCTGATATAGTCTGCATCTTCCCTGGAGTTGTCTCCCATCAAATAAATCTGGGAGGTCATTATTCAGCAATTGCAAAGGGAGCTGCCAGCGACAAATCTTGATGATTTCCATGTCAAAGTGCATTAAGCATGGCAAAACATTGCTCAGGTTACCATTAAAGAGCTTTTCCACTACTTTGTCATTGCTGACCTATCTTTAGGGTAACTCAGCAATGTGTTATTAGTCAGGGTTCAACACTACGCACCTCCTGCCAATTAGCTGTTTTTGATGTTATTGGCAGTGGCCATCAGCCAAAAATGCTCAATTGCAGAGCTGCTCTGTCTTCTAATAGTGGCCGTGGCTGGATAGCACCTATTGATTTGAATAATGTAGTGGGCAAATCCTGTCATACCTCATTGATAGCATTCCATGTAAAGCTGGACATATCATTTGAAATTCAAATTCACCACCTTTGCAAAATTTGTCCCCAAAATTATTTTTAATGTGAGTTTTTCTGCCTTGAATTGCAATGCTGAAAATCCTCTAATTTATCAAGAAATACAGATCTTTTAGACGTGTATTGAACCTATTTTGACGTTGTTCATGCAAGAACAACCTTAGTACTGTCCAAGTGACCTCAATCTATCTAGCTTCATCTGGTGTGACGTGTCTCCTCCATCGCAGCACCCAGACAATATGAGCCTTTTTCCTTTTTACCAGCACATAATTCAGTTCTGGCCCAGGAGGTTTTGCAGCCGGCGGTGAGTGCAGCAGCGGTCTGGGGCGAGTTATCCATCCCAGCTTATTCAGTGTTGTGCCTGTTCAGCCCAACCATCCAAGATGAGCACTATTTAACTTTCATTTTTTATGCTGCCCTGCTGATTCGCACAGGGAGCACTTTTCTGTGTTTTTTCTTCTAAATGTTGACAAGAGTAATATTCCTGGATCAGTAAAGTTTACTTTTTGTTTACTGAAAAGTTAAAATATTCTTGAAATACACTAATGCAATGCAATTTCTGTATTCTTCACAGTTTTTAAAAGCTGTTTCCTGTCATTTAACAGAGTCCTTTGTTGTTTACTTTTTTTTGATACAGAAAAACAGATGTATCCAAGTAATTTGATGGATACACCACTTCTTGGTTTGTTGTAAGACAAAATTCAAGGGCATACCCTTACAAGGAGAAAATGTCTTATAAAATTTGCTGCATATAGATCTAGAAAGTGTTGTATCAAATCAGATAGCATCGAATTGAGATATCATTGTCCAAAAAAGTGTAATTTTAAGTGATGACAGTCTTGCCGAATTTTGAATTTGGCAGTTAGCTCAAGTTTGGCCACGAAATTCGATTTGTTTCAAATTTATTCAATGCAAATCAAGTGAACATTATTATAGAGAAAAAAATAGAAAAGAAATTAGGAAGTAAGCCTCACTGTGCGATGTATGGATGATTGCTTCTTAATAGTGCAGCCAGTATCCAAGTCCATAGACCATTGGATGCATTTAGAAAAAAGAAGAGAAAAAAATGATCCATAGTCTAGATGCAAATAAAATTAGCTTTTTATTTTATTCCATTAAAAAGGAAAAAAGTGTTGTCCAGACAAATTAAAGAGTCCAACATTCTAACGTGTTTCTCGCCATAGCCGTTAGTCGTAGAATATTCTTGACTAAGTTGTATCTTTGTCACCCAGCATCTCACTTATGGTTTTGTAGCCCATTCCAGCTTTGTGCAGGTCTATGGTCTTGTCCCTGACTTCCTCATAAGCTTCTATGGCCTTGCCCATGTTGTAGAAGTTAGAGTCTGACTGATTAATTGAGTCTGTGGATAGGAGTCTTTTATAATGGTGACTATGTAAGCCAGATGTCTTTAATGCAGTTCATTAGGAGCGTCTAACTGGTCTGTAGGAGCAAGAACTCCTAATGGTTGGTAGGGGATCAAATACTTATTTCTCACTGCAAAATGCAAATAAATGCATATAATTTATACAATGTGATTTTATGGATTTTATTTTTGACATTCTATCTCTCAATATTAACGTTAACCTACCCTTAAAATTATAGACTGTTCATATCTTTGTCAGTGAGCAAACATACAAATCAGCAAGGGCTCGAATAATTATTTCCTTCTCTGTACATGTTCTTTTTCATACTTCTGATATTGAATTGTATGGTGAAGATGCAGGTGAACTTTTCTTTTGATTCTCCCATGAAGGCCATATTTGTGCTGGTGTCTCTGAACAGTAGGACAATGTGCCACAACTCCCGAGTCTGCAAAATCTTTATGAAGCAAAACCACGAGCAGCTCTCAGTAAAATTTTGCTTGATCTTCCAGAACTTATCTTGACCTCCACTGTTCATTTTTACTGTCATTTCTTATTCACTTTGTAAACTGAGGAAAGGGAAACTTGAAAATTCTTTGCTATCGTCTTATAGCTTTTGCATTGGCCCATTTTCCTTTTTAAAATTTTTAAAATGTAAAAGATCAAAACATATTTCTTTTTGTTTTGACTAAAACACAAAGGAAATGTGTCATCTTTAATTTTAGCTAGCCCAGTAAAAGAGATAATTTTATTTTCAATTTGCTTAACAGTCCACAATAACAGCAATCTTGACCAGGGGTGCCCAACCTTTTACATGTCACTTTATGTAGCATCCTCATTTATAAATACTGTCAGTGCAGACAAGAGTTCATAGGTCTAAACATGTCAGCAATCGCCCAATGAACAAGCAAAATCCTGTTCATTCATCAGGTCATTGGACTGTTTATGGATGAACAAAAAATCGCTGTTCTTAGTCACACATCTCCCAATGTAAACTGCAGATGTGCGTTGATAACATGATATTGTATAGGGACAGATTGATCTATTAGTGATTGTCCTTATCATTCTTCCTCAAGAGGCCAGTAAACAAGCGGTGAATGACTTCAATATTGTGGATCACACTCATGCAATGGTTTGAACAGCAGATGCAAATGCAACCTAAATGTCTGTGTTTGATGGTGCAATATGTGAACCAACTTTAAACTTTTGCCCAAGGCCCCACTTTGTCTAAAATTGGCACTGACTATGCTTAGTTTACCAACCCCTTGTCCCAGCCTTGTTCTTAAAACCTGTATAAATAGGATCTGACAGTTGATAAAAAAATAACCTAGTGTAAATGCCGCAGTTCTCCTGAATTTCATTTTGTTTTATTTTTTTTCATTCCTGAGTTATGTCCCTCTATTATTTGTATGTAAATCAGTCATCTAGGCATGACCTTCAAAAATAAGCCCATAGAGGCAAGTTGAAGACCATGTCCACGTGAAAATAAAAACAAGATTTACGTACAGGGGAGATGGAGCCATATGTGAGAAATGGAGAAGATCAGAAGATTAAAAGTGAGATTTACATACAGGTGAGAGGGAGCCATATGTGAGAAATGGAGACGATCAGAAGCCAAAAACAAATACAAAAATACAACCAATAAACCCAGATACAGTAAAATAACAAGTTTTTTTTACTAGCCAAAGTGAATGCTTATTCATGAACAGAAATATATTTAATGGAACAATTGCCTAGTCATCAAATATACAATAATATTATATGCTGTAGGAGAATATGACTAGTTCAAAAACTGCAATGATAAGACCAAAATGCAAATAAAACAAAAACAATTGGTCAACACCCCTCTTGGTATAAATGCAATGTGTAGGTCTACATTGGCACTGTGGCCATTTACAAACAAAACCTAGAGTTAAAACAATGAGAAAAAACTTTGATGTAAGCAAATAAGTAAATAAATACATAAATAACAATAGGCACTTAAATATCCTATGGTACTTAGTTTACACTATTTTGACCAAAACAGCATAAAAACCATCCCACCACTACAAGGTGCAACCAGTCAGGAAAGTTCCTATATTTGATATCTAGCATATTGTATGACACGAGCATGGTAGTTTTTAATTATCGTACGAAACATTATTCAGTGTATAAGTTTTGGCCAGGACTTTCATCTACAGGTACAGTCAATGATGATTGTACAGTAGTGTAGTAAAGTGTTTAAAGTGGATTTATAACAGTTATTTATCATTTTAAACATGTATTTCTGATATGTACATGCAGTCTCCACACTTGTCTCATTTTTTTAGCATGTTATATTGTAAGCAGGTACAGAACATAATGACTGAGTGACATCAAAACAAGCTCTTTGTTCAGTCTTTCAGACTGAGTACTGCTCCATGGACTGAATAGAAAAAAAACCTATTTATTTAAACCTAATATAGTTTTGTTGCTCAAGTTTACCATGTGAAGAAAAGCAAGATTTAGTCAATTAAATTTTCCTATTACATAGAGTGAAACTGGCAGTCCTTTTTGCCTGAAAGCTATGTCTTAGGCTGAGAATTAAACATCAATCTCCTGGCTGGCAACAGCTATTGGGCAAACAGCCAGATCCACTGAGAGTATGTATAACAAATAGTAGTCTGACTGATTCATTTTCACTCACTGGAGATAGCATTACATCAAGACACAGTATAAATACCCTTCTACTTGCTAAGCTTTGCATGTAGCAATTTTCTAAATGGTGATTAGCATTAAAATACACAATATAGAATAACACAAAAAAGCAAGTATGGCAACAGTTACAGCTCTACAAACTAGTAAACTATCTATCCATCTACACACAGTATATATATATATATATCTATTATATAAAGCTCAAGTGTGTGTATGTATGTCCGGAATTGGCATCCGCACCGTCGCAGCTACAGCCACAAAATTTGGCACAGTCACACGTCTGGACCCCGAGAGCGTCCTAGGCTATGTTGTGAGGCGAAATTTTAACCCCACGCATTCCAATTCACCAAACAATTTTGCCCCTATCTACATAATGGGGAAAAAGTGTGTGTGTATCAAGCCCTGCCCCTCATTATGATGTCATAATGGTTGCCATGGTGACGCTGATGTCATCATAGGTTGCAAGCCCCGCCGCTCATTATGATGTCATAATGGTTGACTATGGGATGGAGGATGTGTGATGGGTGCGTGGGCACTGGACTATGGGATGGAGGATATGTATGACGGGTATATGGCCATGGGACTATGGGATGGAGGATGTGTGATGGGTATATGGGCACTTGACTATGGGATGGAGGATATGTATGACGGGTATATGGGCACGGGACTATGGGATGGCGGATATGTATGATGGGTATATGGGCATGGGACTATGAGATGAAGGATGTGTGATGGGTATATGGGCACTCAACTATGGGATGGCAAATATGTATGATGGGTATATGGGCATGTGACTATGGGATGGAAGATGT
The DNA here is from genome assembly GCF_039654945.1 of Dendrobates tinctorius. Classification (NCBI taxonomy): domain Eukaryota; kingdom Metazoa; phylum Chordata; class Amphibia; order Anura; family Dendrobatidae; genus Dendrobates; species Dendrobates tinctorius. Next base: position 59,491,350 of record NW_027361707.1, on the reverse strand, counting down.
GTGATGGGTATATGGGCATGGGACTATGGGATGGAGGATGTGTGATGGGTGTATGGGTACTCGACTATGGGATGGAGGATATGTATGATGGGTATATGGGCACGGGCCTATGGGATGGTGGATATGTATGATGGGTATATGGGCAAGGGACTATGGGATGGAGGATATGCATGATGGGTATATGGGCATGGGACTATGAGATGAGGGATGTGTGATGGGTATATGGGCACTCGACTATGGGATGGAGAATATGTATGATGGGTATATGGGCATGGGACTATGGGATGGAGAATAAGTATGATGGGTATATGGGCATGGGACTATGGGGTGGAGGATGTGTGATGGGTATATGGGCACTCGACTATGAGATGGAGGATAGGAATGTTGGGTATATGGGTACGGGACTATGGGATGGAGGATAATTATAATTTGTTATAACTATCCACAGTTAGTTACTATGCCCGGGCAGCGCCGGGCTCTTCAGCTAGTATATATATATACATACTGTATATTTATACACACAGTGGGAGCGACTTTGCCTCCGGGAGAGTTGAGTCGGGTTTCGGACCACCCGACTTTACCAAAGGTCGAGTCGAACGAAATCGGATGACTATCTGCAAAAGTCCTAGTTCCAGCGGAAACCTGACCCCAATGCAAGCCAATGGGGAATAAAAGTTGTCAGTGAGTGGAGGAGAGTAAACATACCTACAGTGCCCATTTCAATGGCAACAACATCAATTCTTATTACTTAAGCTTGTCAACCTTAATTTACTTTATAATAATAGCATTGAAAACAAGGGGTTATTTGGCTAAAGTTGGGGGGTACAGCCCAGTTAGGGAGCTGGAAAAATTGGCATATGTTGAGGTGTAGGCTGGACGCTCAGCAGCTGCAAATCGGAGAAGTCGGAGAAGGAGGAGGACAAAGCGAGCCATTTTGCTGGCAACCTATGTGTCATCAGGGGAAGGTGGTACAAAATCCTTTGAAACCCAGGCATGGTTCATTTTAATGAAGGTGAGATAACTTACATTGTTGGTTGACAGCCGGGTCCTTCTTTCTGTCAGGATTGATCCAGCAGCACTGAAGACTCTTTCTGATAGCACACTAACAGCAGGGCAAGCAAGCTCCTGTAAGGCATATTTTGCCAATTCAGGCAAGGTGTCCAGTTTACAGGCACAGTAGTCAGTGGGTAATGAACTGTGAGGGAGAACATCGATAGGGGACGAGAGGTAATTTTGATCCATAGTTGACAACTGCTGTCTCCTGTCTGTTGCAATCGGTTCAGTATTATCAGTCGTGTGAGCGGTCCTCGAGAAATCAGTCCACAACAGGGTCATGAAAACCCTTTCTCCAACGCCAGTTCGGCTGTGTGCACCACAAACACCTCTTCCATTTGGCCCAGTACGGCTCGTGGTAGAACCTGCACCGTTGCTGTGTGCTGGGAATGCCTCTAACAAACGGTTTACCAGAGTTGGTTGTTTGTTCGCCAATATTAGCTCTAGGTTCTCCTGTGGCAAGATGTTCTGTAATTTGTCTTAATAGCGTGGATTGAGGATGCTGGCCAACCACTAGTCATCATCCTTCATAATTTTGGCAATGCGGGGGTCTCTTTTTAGGATCCGCAAGAGATAATCACACATGTGGGCCAATGTTACAGGTGTCAATGATGCACTGCCAGTCGTGGGTGGAGGAGCACTTTCTGCCAAATCCACGTCTCTCCAGTCACGCACAAACCCTGTACCTGACCTTGGCAAGCCAACATTTTCTCTTGCCCCCTGAGAAGCATTCTCCTCCCCAAAATAATTATCCCCCTCATCCTCCTCCTCCTCTTTTTCCTCCACTTTGTCCAGGACAGTTCCTTGAGCAGACAATGCCTGACTGTCATCAAGGCTTCCCTCCACCTCCTCCTCCGCTGCAGACGCCTGATCCTTAATGTGTGTGAAAGTTTGCATGAGCAGATGCATAAGTGGGATGTTCATGCTTATGATGGCGTCGTCTGCGCTTACCAGCCATGTGCTTTCCTCAAAATACTGAAGGACTTTACAGAGGTCTTTCAGCTTTGACCACTGCAGACCCGACAACTCCATGTCTGCCCTCAAACTGCCTGCCAGTGTATCCTCTCACAATTGCATTACAGACTGCCTCTGTTCGCACAGCCTCTCAACCATGTGCATGATAGAGTTCCACCTTGTTGCAACGTCTATGATTAGGCGGTGCTTGGGGAGGTGGAGCAATTGCTGCAGCCTCTGCATAAGACTGGAGTCTACAGGCGAGCGACGGATGTGTGAGCACAGTCTTCGCACCTTATGGAGCAGCGCTGGTAACTCCAGATAATTATTTAAGAAGCACTGCACCACCAGGTTCAAGGTGTGAGCCAGGCAAGGTATGTGTCTGAGTTTTGCCAGGGCTATGGCCGACACAAAATTACATCCGTTATCACTGACTACCTTGCCTGGCTCAAGATGTAGACTGCCCATCCATGACTCAGTTTCTCACTGAAAGTAGTCGGCCAGTACCTCCGTGGTGTGTCTGTTGTTGCCCAAAGACATCATCTTTAAAATGGCCTGCTGATGCTTACCACTAGCTGTTCGACAGTGGAACAACTTGTGTGCAACATTGGCAGCTGCGGATGGAGTGCTCGTGCGACTGCGCTCTGTCGACGAGCTTTCGCATCTGGAGGAGGAGGAGGCGGAGGATCAAAAGCCTACAGCCAACTGTTGCCTAATCCGTGGGCTAGGCAGCACTGTCCCACCGCCACTGTCCCCTGTGGACCCTGCATCCACCACATTCACCCAGTGTGCAGTGATGGACACGTCACAGCCCTGGCCATGCCTACTGGCCCATGCATCTGTTGTGAGGTGCACCTTTCCACTCACTGATTGTTTGAGTACATGGACAATGTGATCTTTCACATGCAGGTGGAGGGCAGGGATGGCTTTTCTAGAAAAGAAGTGCCGACTGGGTAGGTCATAGCGTGGGACAGCGTTAGGCCATGAGCTCTCAAATGCTGCACTTTCAACCAAACGGAAGAGCATCATCTCTAATGAGATCAGTTTGCAATGTAGGCATTCAAAGCTTGTGTACGTGGATGAGAGGATGAGTACTTTCTTGTCCTACTCAGAATATCTGCTAGGATAAGCTGGACTAGAGAGCTGCATATAGTGGAACTTGCGGTGGACATGGCGGACTGAGAGGGGGTTGGTGATGGTGATGGTGGTGGTGGTAGTGATGGCCTAGATGCAGTCTTTCATTGGAAAAACATTGTGATTCCCTGACTGCTTTGGCCTTGCAACGACACCTCAGCATTTCTTGTTGCTGGTGTGAGCTAATCGGTGGGCTTACAGTTGGGGAAGCGATGTAGCATTGCTGGCTACATTCTTTCGGAGCAGGTGCACGTGTGCTACCTGAGGTTTTGTAGTCCGTCCACGCTTGCAAGTGCATGATGTTTACATGTCTAAGCATGCAACTGGTATTCAAATTTCGGAGATTTTTCCCTCGGCTAAAGGTCCTTCCATGCTTCTTGCAGATAACCTTTGCCTCATCAATAGGATTTTGGTCAAAAAAGTGCCACACTGCACTCTTCCTACTATGGGAAAAATTTTCAGGACTTGCATGCTGTGCTAATTTGACCATCTGGCCAATCTGTCCTGCAACTCTTTTTGTTTTTTTTTAGCACGTTCTTGGACTGCTACAGTCCTGCCAGATAACCACAGCTGCGATGTCGATGTCTGCTGCGGATCCTCCTCTTCTGAGCTATTGCCAGTGGCACCCTCTTCCCCCAATGGATGCCAATCCGGGTCAACAACTAGGTTATCCATCACCTCCTCTTCAATTTCATCTGCACCTTCCTCTGTGTCACTGTATAAGGAGGTATAGTATGTGGGAAGGGGCATCTGAGTTTCATCAGGGTCAGAATCTGGCTCAGTAGACTGCGAGGGCAATGCAGTTCTCTGGGTGAATGTACCTGCAGAATCATATAGTACTGGCTGTGCATCAGTGCACTCCATGTCATATTCATCTTGCACTGGGGAATTCAGGATTTCACTTGATAAATTAGGCATGATATGTGAAAAGAGCTCGAGGGAGTAATCTGAAGCGTGGCCTGCCGCATCCTTCACTTTTGGTGGGGGTGAAGGACACAAGGAAAGGGGTGGTTCCTGACTAACTCAGTGCTTGCAGTTTTTGAAACTTCAGAAGAGGAGGCGATAGAGCTGGAGGCTGTTCTGGCAATTTAAGCCAAAACCTGTTCCTGATGATCCGGCTTTAAAAGCGGTTTACCTACTCCCAGAAAAGGGAGCCTTCCAGGCCTTCTGGAGCCAGACGATGACGCAGGCTCAACACCTCCTGCCTTAGGTACTATTGTGCTTTTGGCACTACCAGCAGATGCACCACCACCACCATCAGTACCAGCTGGCCCCACCCACCCACATCCACGACCTCTTTCACCATACTTCCTCATGTATGGGAAATGTACCAAAAATACCTGCAGATATATGGTACTGTATGAGGAGCGTACAGCTGTATACGGTGTAGGGAAAAATTTAAATCTCCGTATATATTTCCAGAGTCACACACAGATGCTCACTCAGTATGCATTTGACCGTAGTACAAACAGCAGATTTACGGTACTGTATGAGGAGCGTACAGCTGTATATGGTGTAGGGGAAAATTTAGATCTCCATATTTATTTACAGAGTCACACATAGACGCTCTCTCAGTATGGATTTCACCGTAATACAAGCAGCAGATATACGGTACTGTATCAGAAGCATACAGCTGTATACAGTGTAGGGAAAAATTTAAATCTTTGTATATATTTCCGGAGTCACATACAGATAGTAAGCATGTATTTGTCCGTGATACCAGCCGGTACACGGTAGTGTGTGCTGAGCGTACAGCTCTATACGGTGTGGGAAATAATGAATGGTCGGTAAGTATGCAGAAAAAAAAGTAAAAGTATTAGTACTGTGTAAAAAGCAGTCTGCACAGCAGTGTACACACAGCAATACAGCTATCAGGCAGTCTAATAACCAGCACTGCTACACACAAGAGAATTCTCCCTTGTCACTGCACACTAACTGTACAGCACAATTGCTATCAGCACAAGCACATAAGAACTTCTTATATCTTTACAGCCCTAACTCTCTCCCTACTGATAAACAGCAACCTCTCCCTACTGTTAAGATCAGCAGAAGTAAAATGGAGGTCAGCAGTCAGGGCTTTTATAGACACTATGACGCCCCCCCAAAGCAAGCCAATCACTGCAATGCCTTTCTTTACGATGGTGGTGGACGCTGCACATGTCATCTTGTTGCCCACAGTGTACATCATTGCTCATTCGCTGAAAAAATGCACCTGCAAGCATTCTGGAAAAATCCGACTTTGGCGCTCATTTTGCCGACCGCATGGCCTACTTCACGCTATGATCGGGTTTCGGTTGGCGAAACCCAACTTTGTTATAAGTCGGCTACTTATGAATCTGGCCGACCTGTTTCGCTCAACACTAGTCATAATTATTCACACACTTTCCTCAGACACTCATGCTGTCCATTTCCTTGTAATCCTCCTTGAGATGGTTCTACTCCATCATTGGAGTCCAACTGTGTTTAATTACACTAATAGGACTTCATTTGTACAGGCACACACCTGTCTATATAAGACCTCACAGTGCATGTCAGGCCAAATTAGAATCATGAGGTCAAAGGAACTGTTTAAGGACATCAGAGATAGAATTGTGACAAGGCACATATCTGGACAAGGTTACAACAGAATCTCTCCACTACTCAAGGTTCGTAACAGCACAGTGGCCCCCATAATCCATAAATGGAAGAAGTTTGGGACCAACCGAAGTCTACTTAGACTTGGACATCCAACAAAACTGAGCAATCGTGTGAGAAGAGCCTTGGGGAGAAAGGTAAAGAAGAACCCCAAGATCACTATGGGTGAGCTACGGGTGAGCTACACAGATGCAGTAGGGAAATGGGAGAAAGTCCCACAAAGTCAACTGTCACTGCAGCCCTCCACCAGTTGGGTCTTTATGGCAGAGTGGTCTGACACCAACCTCTCCTCACTGCAAGACATATGAAAGCTCCCATAGAGTTTCCTAAAAACCACATGAAGGACTCCCAGACTATGAGAAATAAGATTCTCTGGTCTGATGAGTTGAAGATAGAACTTTTTGGTGATAAGTCTAAGCGGTATGTGCAGAGAAAACCAGGCACTGCTCATCACCTGCCCCATACAATCCCGACAGTGACACATGGTGGTGGCAACATCATGCTATGGGAGTCTTTTTCAGCTGCAGGGACAGGATGAGTGGTTGCAATTGAAGGAAACATGAATGCGGCCAAGTGCAGAGATATCCTGGATGAAAACGTCTTCCAGAGTGCTCTTGACCTCAGACTTGGCCAAAGGTTCACAATCCAACAAGACAATGACCCGAAGCACACAGCTAAAATAACAAAGGAATGGCTTCAGAATAACTCTGTGACCATTCTTGACTGTCCAGGCAGAGCCCTGACCTAAACTCAATTGAGCATCTCAGGAGAGACCTGAAAATGGATGTCAACCAATGTTCACCATCCATCTTGATGGAACATGAGAGGATCTGCAAGGAAGAATGGTAGAGGATCCCCAAATCAAGTGTGAAAAACTTGTTGCATCATTCCCAAGAAGACTCAAGGCTGTACTAACACAAAAGGGTGCTTCTACTCAATACTGTTTTTCTTTTAAATAAATTTGCAAAAATTTCTACATTTCTGTTTTTTTTCAGTCAAGATGGGGTGCGGAGTGTACATTAATGAGAAAAAAAATCAACTTTTTTAAATATACCAAATGGCTGCAATGAAACAAAGACTGAAAAATGTAAAGGGGTCTGAATACTTTCCTTACCTGCTATAAATGAATAAATTCAAACCAGTGGAAACCTATAACAGGATTGAAACAGTGGTGTAACCAGGTACTAGGGGCTGGTAGAATGCCAGATGCATGCTTATCTAGCTCTGGTAATCATATAATCCCCACAGTGTGGTGTATGTGACTGACTACTGAGACCCTTTTATACCCAAACTTTGGCAACAATAAATCAGTATATATTAATATATGTACCTGCAAAAATATTTTTTATCTGAGTAGTAGTAGGTGCAGTGCAGTGCAGTTATTTGTGCTGTGTCAGGGAAGGCATAGGACTCAAATGGCCGTACTGTGCTTCCATCACACCCGAAGGGTGCCGTTTCACTGCTCACTTCTTCCGGGGGCATGTGAGTTGAGGGGTGCCGGTGCTGATTAAAATATAGGTTGTCCGCTGCTCATAGGTCCTCTCCCGAAAGTACCGCAGCATGTGTATCCGGGATTTTGTCTCAAAAGACCAAGGGGACTTTAGGATGAGTGATCTATGAAATGCAGTGGAACACACTGCGGTCACATGTGTGAGCACCTATGGAAGTCAAAGGGAAGATCGGACCCGGCGCACGCGCAGACTTCAGGAGAGTAAACCAGCTAGGAGGAAGTCTGCCTGGGGGAGGGAAATGCCTACCAATTATGCTGTAAACGGGGTGGACATCGAAATGGATACTTGTGTTAATAAGACCAAGGGTGCTGGGGCATGAACCCATGCTATTAGGAAGGAGTGGCGTAAATAATATTGTATGGGGATCATGAAAAAGGAGAGGTGAAACAGGGAAATGAAAAAATATCTCCAATAGAAACCAATGAGAACAAAGATATTTGATTGGGAATGCTAATTAACTGTACCAAAAGCAATAGTGCACTAAAATTATTATTTTTTTACTTATTAATATTTTTTCTAGTTTCAGAGACTTTGACCGCAGTACCAATGTGTTTTTGGGTTTATGAGGGGAGTGAATGGTAGAATAAAGGAAGTTCAAAGTGCCTGCTTTATTCAGAAAGTGCCAGGTATATAGGGGCAATGATGCTGAAAAGTACATCTGTGCATAATTAACAAAAAAGTAAAAAATATAGTGAACTATAAAAAAGAAATATATAAAGATTAAACATATATGTGAGTTAAAAGTATAAATATTAGTAGTATAGGCTCGATCTCACAAAAATTAAAACTGTCCATTTATTTTTATTTTCTTGTCCAAGGGCCCATAAGGTCTTCAGTAGGATGGCTATCCTGAAACACGGCTGGTTATCCGCAATGTGGCGCTCATCCCATCTACACCCTCTTTGGTCAGACGAAAAACAAAATTTAAAAGACCTACTGGTCCATAGCCACTATTATCCTTCAGGGGACCTGAGGAAGAAACTGACACAACAGGGATTTTTTCCTTGCAGCTTTTGTATAGTCTGCTTAAATTTATGGAAAACATTAACGTTTGAAAATTCAGATGGTTCTAAAAGGGTTGAGATAAGGAAATACCTTTCCTGCACCTCCCGGGGAGTCACTTACTATGCTAAATGTCACTGTAACTTGAAATACTCAGTAGCTGAAGCTAAAGGTAAGGGAACATGTTAGGGACATTGAAAAAGCACAGACAGTTGAAGATCTGTCCCTCCTCAAAACTTTATCCTGTCATTTTAAAACCTGTCACAACTGTAAGCCTAGGGGGTTTCATTGTTTGGAGTATTGATCAAGTAAACCTAGGAATAAGGTGGAGATATGAGTAAAATTTTGGCTCAATATGAAAGCAGGCACTCTTACCCCACAAGGCCTCAATTAGAGTTTCGGTTTTAATTTCTTCTTGTAGCTAGTACTCTTGGGTTCCATAGAGTTTTGGGATTCCTTAAGGGATTTTATTCTTTTTATCATGATTTTACTTGTTTAATTATCTGAATTTTAACTCTTTATTTCTATACTTACCTAGGATGTGTCTGCTTATTACACCATTCTTTTTCAGCCTGTTGTGGAGAGAAATCCAGCATGGAATGACTTTGCTTAGAATGGGATCTGTCATAAGAATTTCCCAATGTTTGTTCAAAATGGTCCTCAGGTCGTTCCATTGATTATTGAATATGTAAAAAAATCTTACCTTTCCATTTATGTTTGCGCAATTTTTTTCTAAGGTTCGGTAGATAAGATTTTCTCTGCTGGGTTTCCTGGCCCTTATATATCCACGTCTAATAGATCTCTTACTGTAACACTTGCTAGCAATCCTTTGAGCCAATGCGACTGCTTGGCCCTCAAAGGTGGCATCCTCAGAACATAATTTTCATACCCAAAGAAATTGGCCAATGGGAATAAACCTAGTAGTGGCTGTGCTGACGTAGCGTATAGGAGGGAATTGGTAACTGTAGGTTTTCTATAAAAGTCTGTAGTGACCCTCCCTTACTCTGAAATTTTGAGATCCAGGAATTCCTGATCCCTCTCATGCTTGTAGGTAAGTTTGATATTAAGGGGGTTATTATTTAATTTATCCATGAGGGTTTTAAGCTCTTCTGTTGTCCCTTCCCACACGAACCAAATGACGTCGATGTATCACATCCACCCTTGTACTTTACCAATTTTTGGGATGGTATGGTATCCTCCTGAAAAATGTCCCTCTCCCAAGCCCCAAAAGTAAATTGGCATAAGAGGGGGCACAAGAGGCCCCCTTAGCAGTGCCCTGCAGCTGGAGGTAAGTATGTTTATTGAAAATAAAAATGTTGTTGGTAAGGACATATTCGAAGAGGGTAAGGAGCAGGTCAATATTGGCCAGTGTAAGATTGCTAGACCTCAAATACCAAGCTGTAGCCCTAAGTCCATCCTGATGTCTGTTACAGGTATAGAGCACCTCAATATCTGCCATGACCATGTGACCATGATCATATGGTCTTACAAATAGAGATGGCTTAGCCTCTGTAAGGCCACGGTGGTGTCCTGTATGAAAGATGGAAGCAATGCTACTAAAGTTTATTTAAGTATCCATCAATAAAATGGGACACTGTTTCATTGAGGCCTCAATTTCCAGCCACAATTGGCCTTCACCATGAGCCGTGAGCTAGCGGGGATCTCACTGAAGTCACCACAGCTGAGTCCGGCTGGGAGCGGAGCCTCAGTGACCGGATTTAACCTTTATGACATCACCCCCAGTTACTGATGCTGCATTTGCAGCAGCTCATTCACCAGTGGTGTTCAGCCTGGATGGTCGCATCTTGGCATCATCCTGGTTGATAGCTAATTATTCCCCAGACATGGATTACTGCATGGGACAGAATGACAGACAGGTATGGTATTTTGTTGCTTTATTATTTCAGTTTTATTACAGGAGATCGAGGGCTTCGGTGGAACTAGGTAAGGTTCTAAGTATGGTTTAATTAAGATTATTAAAGGAGTCTGTGTCATTTTTGCAACTAAAGGACTTTATTCTGGCTGTGTTTTTATTTACCATGTAACTATAGAATTAGTAATGGATAGGTGTCTTATAGACACTTCTCTATTATTAACCCATGGGCTTGATGTCACCTGACTATACAAAGGTGACATCAACCCAACAAATATGAACCCCACTTGCCATTTTTTTTAATTATTTATTTACAGTGCAGGAGTCGGCTGATGATGAATACTCCCATACGCCGCTCCTGCTGTCACTGTTATTAGCAGCAGCAGGGGTAGATTGATGAGAGTAATGGACCCATCAGCTGCCGACTGCTGTCTCTTTTATTACTTAAATATAACTCTTATCATTCTCCCCTGCTCACACTGATCGCTGGCAGAGCAGGGAAGAATGAGGAGAGCCGTGTTCAGCACCCTGCATCGGGGAACAGCGCTTAATGTAACATTTCATCCCTGGCACCCATCTGTGTGGTACTGATGCAGCACACGCATGCCACACGTGTGCCGCAAGTATTACACACACAGACACTGACATCATCAGTACAGGAAATATCTGGACATTTGAAAAATGGCTTATAGCGGGTTTTTATGTTTGGCTGCTGTCACACACTAAAAGGCATTTTTTATTGCAAAAAATAGTTTTTGCATCACCACATTTTGAGAGCTATAATTTTTCCATATTTTGGCCCACAGAGTCACGTGAAGTCTTGTTTCTTGCAGGACGAGTTGACATTTTTATTGGTGAAACTTTCAGGCACATGATAACTTTTGAACACTTTCTATTCAAATTTTTAAGAAGCAGAATGAGCAAAAACCAGCAATTCATAAATTTCTTTTTTTTTGGGGGGGTGGCAGTTTTTGTCTGTGTGTGGTAAAATTAATAAGGCAGTTTTATTCTTCAGGTCAGAGCGATTGCAGCGATTCCTCATTTATATCATTTTTTATGCTTTTATACGATAAAATATTTTATATACAAAATAATTTTTGCATCACTTTATTCTGAGCGCTATTACTTTTTTATTTTTCTGGTGATGGAGCTGTATGGCAGCTTGTTTTTTGCAGGACAAGATGCCATTTTCAGCAGTATGATGTTTATGCATATCCATCTTTTTGATCGCATGTTATTCCACTTTTTGTTTGGCGGTATGATGATAAATCATGGTTTTTGCCTTATTTTTTTATGGTGTTCACTAAAGGGGTTAACTAGTGGGACAGTATTATAGGTCAGGTCATTGCAGACATGGCAATACCAAGTATGTGTACTATTATTGTTTAGATTTTTGTCATTCAAATATTTATTTAGTGATAGAATATAAAGTGCTTTGCGAAAGTATTCGGCTCCCTGGAATTTTTCAACCTTTTCCCACATATCATGTTTCAAACATAAAAATAGCAAATGTAAATTTTTGGTGAAGAATCAACAAGTGGAACATAGTTGTGAAGTTGAACAAAATTTATTGGTTATTTTAAATTTTTTTGGAATTTCAAAAACTGAAAAGTGGGGCTTACCCTGCCGCGTGATCGCCACTGCCGCCACCGATGCCGCCGCCGCCACTGAAGCCGCTACTACTGACCTAGGTACACACCGCTTCTCTCCTGCCACCTGTTTCCATCCCCCCAACCTCCGATCAACACCCCCTGCACTCCTGGTTAACTCCTGCACCCCTGATCAACCCCTGCACCCCTGATCATCTCACCTGCTGCTGCCAGCTCCTCAGCCCCTTCCTCCTGTGATTGACAACCTCTTCCTGCCCCCCCGTGATCACTCCTCAGTCCCCCTGATTAACCCCTGCCCCCCTGATTAACCCCTGTCCCCCTGATCAACCTCTGCCTCCCTGATCAACCCCTGCTACTGCATATCCACCTGCATCAACCTCCATCTCCTCAGCCCCCTTCTGCCCCCCTTCACCTGACAACCCCTTTCTGCCCCGGTGATCATCCCTCAGCCCCAGTGATCACCCCTGATCACCACCTGCCCTCCTGATCACCCCCCGCTGCTGCTGCATATCCACTTCCATCTCTTCAGCCCCCTCCTGCTCCCCTGCACCTGACAGCCCCCTTCTGCCCCCATGATCACCCTCTGCCCCCCGTGATCATCCCTTGCCCCTCATGATCTCCCTCTGCCCCCGTGATCAACCCCTCATCAAACCCTGTCCCCCTGATCAACCCCTGCTGCATATCCATCTCCTCAGCCCCTTTCTGCCCCCTCGTGTCTGACAGCCCTCTCTGCCCCCGGTGATCACCCCCTGCCCCCCGTGATCACCCCCTGATCAACCCCTGCTGCTGCATATCCACATCCATCTCCTCAGCCGCTTTCTGCCCCCTCGTGCCTGACAGCCCTTTCTGCCCCCCCGGTGATCATCACCCTGCTGCTGCATCTCCTCTGCCCCCTGCGTAACTGACAGCTCCCTCCTGCCCACCGCACGCCTGACAGCTCCCTCCTGCAGTAAAGTTTCACCAAACACTCGCACATACACACGCACACGCACACTATAATAAACCTTTTTTTACACACGCACACACACCACACGCACCATGTCCCGCTCATCCCAGTCATCAAGGGTCTACTCAGTTGAGGAGGCATATGACATTATTGCCTCCGAAACTGATAGTGAGAGAAGACCCCACCTTTCTCTATTCCTCCCACTCTTCCTGCTCCAGCGACACAGACTCACCTCCACCGTGATGTCTCAGGATGAAAAATCGTCTGGAGCCCAGGGAGGAAGATTCGGAGGCCTTAGAGGAAGAGTTGGAGACCTTGGAGGAAGTCCCACAACCAAGTGTGAGTTCCCCCAACCTAGTGCTAGTCACGCCCAACCTAGCACTAGTTCTTCCTCCTGGACCCCTGTCCCTGAAGATTTTGCTCCACAGATTCCTGATTTCATTCCCCAATCAGGAATCCAGTTTGAGACTGCCAACTTCAGGGAAATAGACTTTTTCAAAGTCTTTTTCTTGGAGTCAATAGTCAGTCTCATGGTGGAGCAAACAAACTTGTACGCCCAGCAATTATTGGCCGAACACCCAATTTCTTCATTCTCTACTTGGAGTCCCGTGGACTCTGTAGAAATGACTAAATATTGGGGACTAGTCCTTAACATGGGGATTGTGAAGAAACCAGAAATTCGCCAATACTGCAGTACTGATATTTTATATACTGTAGAACTCCAGTATTTGGCATGGTTAAATTTCTTCATTTCAGGGACAACACTGAAAGCCTTCCCCGCAATGACCCGAATTTTGCTGAAGTGTACATTCCCGAAAGGGAAATTTGTGTGGATGAATCCCTCATCCACTTCAAAGGGAGGCTTCAGTTCTGTCAGTATCTGCCTAGCAAAAGGGTGAGGTACGGGATAAAACTCTACAAGCTGTGTGAGAGTACCTCAGGGTACACTCTCAGCTTTAGAGTTTACCAAGGAAAGGACACCAAGATCCAGCCCCCAGAATGTCCACCTGCTCTGGGAATAAGTGGAAAAATAGTGTGGGATTTGGTCCACCCAATGCTTGATAAAGGCTACCATCTGTATGTTGATAACTTTTATACAAGCATCACACTATTTCAATCCCTCTCTGACAGAGCTACCATCGCTTGCGGTACCATGTGCAGAAACCAGAGGGGGTCTCCCTCTGTCGCTAATTGAGCAGGTTCTCCCAAAGGGTGAGAGCAGAGCCCAATGTAGCGGCAACATGATTGTGGTCAAGTTCAAAGACAAAAGAGACGTCTTTTTTCTTGACCACAATCCATGGTCCCAGCACCACGGACACCATCGTTCGAGGTACCCCAGCACAGTTCCACAAACTGGACTGTGCCCTGGAGTACAACCATCACATGGGGGGAGTTGATCTTTCTGGTAAAGTCCTTCAGCCCTATAGTGCCATGTGGAAGGCGAAGGTGTGGTACAAAAAAATGGATGTGCACATTGTACAAATGGCACTGTATAACGCATGCGTGCTATCACAATGTGCAGGCCAGACCCTCTCCTTCCTTCAGTTCCAGGAGGTGGTGATAAAGGCCATGATTTTTGGAGATGAGGGAGGAGCGCGGCCCAGCACCCCTGGAACGCAAGTTTCCTGTATGGTACCAGGTCAACATTTTCCCCGTGAGGAAAGAAAAAAAGTGCCGGGTGTGCTATAAAAGGGGGACAAGAAGGGAAACTCGTTTCCAATGTGAAACGTGTCCCGACAAACCTGGACTTTGTTTGAATGAATGCTTCAGAATTCATCACACATCCGTGGACTAAACACCATCTGACATTCCACGACAGAACTCACCCACACCAGCCTGACATACACAACACCACACACACACACCAACCTGACATACACTACACCACACCACACACCCCCACCTGACATACACTACACCACGCACATCAACCTGACGTAGTGTGTCAGGTTGGTGTGTGTGGCGTAGCGTACATCAGGTTAGTGTGTGTGGCATAGTGCACGTCAGGTTGGTATGTGTGTGGTGTATACTATACCACACACATCAACCTGACGTACACTACACCACACCACGCATACCAACCTGACATACACTACACCACGCAAATCAACCTGACGTAGTGTGTCAGGTTGATGTGTGTGGCGTTATGTACGTCAGGTTGGTGTGTGACGTAGGGTACATCAGGTTGGTGTGTGTGGTGTATACTATACCACACACATCAACCTGACGTACACTACACCACACCACACACACCAACCTGACATACACTACACCAAGCACATAAACCTGATGTAGTGTGTCAGGTTGGTGTGTGGCGTAGTGTACGTCAGGTTGGTTTGTGTGTCGTAATGTATGTCAGGTTGGTGTGTGTGTGTATGGTGTATACTATACCACACACATCAACCTGATGTACACTACACCACACCACGCACACCAACCTGACATACACTACACCATGCACATAAACCTGACGTAGTGAGTCGCGTTGGTGTGTGTGGAGTAGTGTACGTCAGGTTTGTTTGTGTGGTGTAGTGTATTCTAGGTGGGTGTGTGTTGTATACTATACCACACTAGTGTTGAGCATTCCGATACTGCAAATATCGGGTATCGGCCGATATTCGCTGTATCGGAATTCCAATACCGAGTGCCGATATTTTTTCAATATCGGATACCGGAATCGGAAGTTCCCATATTGCAATAAGCCACTGTTGTGGCTGTGATTGGCTGCTGAAATGATGTCATCATGATGCGCGGTCTGTGCGCATCATGATGTGCGGTCTGTGCCAACTGCGGGGGGTCTGGACGGGCCTGCCGGGGGCCTGTGCCAGCTGCCTGGGGTCTGTACGGGCCTGCCAGGGGCCTGTGCCGGCTGTCGGGGGTCTGTACGTGCCTGTCTAGGGCCTGTGCCGGCTGTCGGGGGTCTGTACGGGCCTGCCGGGGGCCTGTGCCGGCTGTCGGGGGTTTGTACGGGCCTGCCGGGGGCCTGTGCCGGCTGTCGGGGGTCTGTACGTGCCTGTCGGGGGCCTGTGCCGGCTGTCGGGGGTCTGTACGTGCCTGCCGGGGGCCTGTGCCTGCTGTCGGGGGTCTGTACGGGCCTGTGCCGGCTTCCGGGGGTCTGTACCGGCCTGCCAGGACCCTGTGCATGCTGCCGGGGGTCTGTGCGGGTCTGCCGGGGGTCTTGTGTGTGTGCAGGCATCGTCCGATGGGACTACAAGTCCCATCGGGTTATGCCTGCTACAATGACAGTGATTGACACATTAGCCAATGATGGGACAGTAGTAGTCCCATCATCCAGCTAATGTGTTGAAGTTAAAAAAAACATACATACTACATACATACTACATATATACTACATTCATACAACATACATACATACATACTACATACATACAACATACATACTACATATATACAATATTCATACAACATACATACATACTACATACATACTTCATATATACTACATTCATACAACATACATACATACATACATACTACATACATACTACATATATACTACATTCATACAACATACATTCTACATTCATACAACATACATACATACATACTGCATACATATATACTACATTCATGTAACATACATACAACATGCTACAGACATACAACATACATACAACATGCATACCACATACATACTACATACAACATACATAATTCATATATACTACATTCATACAACATACATACATACTACATATATACTACATTCATACAACATAAATACATACATACTACATACATACTACATATATACAACATTCATACAACATACATACATACTACATACATACTTCATATATACTACATTCATACAACATACATACTACATACATACTACATATATACTACATTCATACAACATACATACATACTACATATATACTACATATATACAACATTCATACAACATACATACTGCATACTACATACATACTACATACATACTACATACTGTATATACAACATTCATACAACATACATACATACTACATACTACATACATACTTCATATATACTACATTCATACAACATACATACTACATAAATACTACATATATACTACATTCATACAACATACATACTACATTCATACAACATACATACATACTACATACATGTATACTACATTCATACAACATACATACATAATACATACTACATACTTACAACATACATACAACATGCTACAGATATACAACATACATACTACATACATACTTCTTGCAACATACATACTACATACAATACATTCATACAATACATACATACTACATATATACTACATTCATACAACATACATACATATTACATACATACTACATACATACAACATGCTACAGACATATAACATACATACTACATACATACTACATACAATACATTCATACATTCATACAATACATACATATAACATAGAGTACATACTCACCATCACTTGTCACTTTGATCCCCGAAGCCAGTGTTATCTATGAAAAAATTTGAAAAAAACAAACAAGCAATATTCTCCCTGATCCGCAGAAATCCACGAGTGTCCCATGACGATCTGCTGCACTGCATCACTGAGAGGTTACTATCGTTCACTGGTCTCACTTTATGGCAAAAGTTGCGTGGGAACTTTCTCACACAGGAATGCCAAAAGTGAGACTAGGGACTATTTTTTTACAGTGGCAGAGGAATACAGTGCGGAAGGATACCTACCACCCGTCATTGTATTCCTGGAGCCCCTAGAGAGCGGTCGCATCAGCTGATGCTGTTGTTCTCCACGGGAGATCAGCGTGGGACACTCATGGATTTCTGCGGATCAGGGAGTATATCGGTTGTTTGTTATTTTCATATTTTTTCACAGATGACACTGACTTTGTGGATCAATGTGACAAGTGATGGTGAGTATGTACTCTATGTTATATGTACTGTATGTCTATATGTATAGATTGAATAGGTAATAGACATATTAATGTGGAGGCCAGACAATCAATGATTATAATGGCCATACAATAATGGCCATACAACATGATCAATAATATACACTCACTGGCCACTTTATTAGGTACACCATGCTAGTAAGGGGTTGGACCCCCTTTTGCCTTCAGAACTGCCTCAATTCTTCGTGGCAGAGATTCAACAAGGTGCTGGAAGCATTCCTCAGAGATTTTGGACCATATTGACATGATGGCATCACACAGTTGGCGCAGATTTGTCGGCTGCACATCCCTGATGCGAATCTCCCGTTCCACCACATCCCAAAGATGCTCTATTGGATTGAGATCTGGTGACTGAGGAGGCCATTTGAGTACAGTAAACTCATTGTCATGTTCAAGAAACCAATCTGAGATGATTCGAGCTTTATGACATGGCGCATTA
The DNA here is from genome assembly GCF_039654945.1 of Dendrobates tinctorius. Classification (NCBI taxonomy): domain Eukaryota; kingdom Metazoa; phylum Chordata; class Amphibia; order Anura; family Dendrobatidae; genus Dendrobates; species Dendrobates tinctorius. The sequence goes on along the minus strand of NW_027361707.1, from coordinate 59,473,251 downwards.
TCCTGCTGAAAGTAGCCATCAGATGTTGGGTACATTGTGGTCATAAAGGGATGGACATGGTCAGCAACAATACTCAGGTAGGCTGTGGCGTTGCAACGATGCTCAATTGGTACCAAGGGGCCCAAAGAGTGCCCAGAAAAAATTCCCCACACCATGACACCACCACCACCAGCCTGAACCGTTGATACAAGGCAGGATGGATCCATGCTTTCATGTTGTTTACGCCAAATTCTGACCCTACCATCCGAATGTCGCAGCAGAAATCGAGACTCATCAGACCAGGCAACGTTTTTCCAATCTTCTACTGTCCAATTTCGATGAGCTTGTGCAAATTGTAGCCTCAGTTTCCTGTTCTTAGCTGAGAGGAGTGGTACCCAGTGTGGTCTTCTGCTGCTGTAGCCCATCTGCCTCAAAGTTCGATGCACTGTGCGTTCAGAGATGCTCTTCTGCCTACCTTGGTTGTAACGGGTGGCAATTTGAGTCACTGTTGCCTTTCTATCAGCTCGAACCAGTCTGCCCATTCTCCTCTGACCTCTGGCATCAACATGGCATTTCCGGCCACAGAACTGCCGCTCACTGGATTTTTTTTCTTTTTCGGACCATTCTCTGTAAACCCTAGAGATGGTTGTACGTGAAAATCCCAGTAGATCAGCAGTTTCTGAAATTCTCAGACCAGCCCTTCTGGCACCAACAATCATGCCACGTTCAAAGGCACTCAAATCACCTTTCTTCCCCATACTGATGCTCGGTTTGAACTGCAGGAGATTGTCTTGACCATGTCTACATGCCTAAATGCACTGAGTTGCCGCCATGTGATTGGCTGATTAGAAATTAAGTCTTAACACACAGTTGGACAGGTGTACCTAATAAAGTGGCCAGTGAGTGTATATTTTATATCATGATCCACATAATAATCTGAACAGTATAGGAAAAACTGCACATTTGATAAAGACAACCCAAAATGAACCAGCAGTCACAAGATCCATAAAATGCAATATTTTATTGAATAGTATTTAAAAGGTATTATGGACATACAGTGTATTGATAGGGAGGAACAGAAAATATGGACACACAGTGGTCATAGGACCAGCCACACTGCAGACACAGCACCAGGAAACAGCGATGAGAGAATAATAACAAGATACTAATAATAAGTCAGGGACCCATAGAGAAATGATGATCTTGTAGCAAGGAGTGTTTAAGAAACATCACCATGTAGCAAGTGCTACTGCCCTTATATAGACTAAAAAAGTTCCCTGATAGTTAGAGACACAAGTTGTGGCTCAACTGATGTTCAAGGAGCATCGCAAATGAAATAGCTGATAGCTACATTCATGTACCTGGAAGCAGTGGTGGCAGTGGGGTCGATCCAGTCCCCGACGCGCGTTTCGGAGTCAAAGGACTCCTTCCTCAGGGGGCGTGGAAAAAGGCGTGACCACTGGGTTTATATAGAGCACCCGCCAGAGGCCGTCTGCGCGCACAAAATGCCCGCCATGCATCAGCCGGATCCATGCTGCGACGTCACCGGAAACACGCGGGCCCACGTGATCCAGCGCGGCAGGCAAGGAACACAGATGGCCGCACGACGGACACTGCGCATGCGCACAGACAGCGTCGGGCCTGAGCCGCCATATCTAAAAGGGGCAGGGATGAGGGCAAAACAAAAGTGCATAAGATAGTGCTCATTATATGTACAGAAGTAAAATATACCATCTGTGCGCTGCATATTAATCAGTACATAAAGAATGGCACAAAAATAAGGGGCTTGGCATAGCATATGGAACTACATGAATAAATTCCACGTATTCATAAATAGGCCACATCTGTAACATGTAAATTACTATTGTCAAAATTGGAGCTAAAAAAGACTCACAATTCGAAAGGATTCATTATCCAGTATATAATAAATAAATATGCATATATGCACTATATCCATATGTAGATATAGCCATAATGGTGCAGAGAATTTATATCACATTTGCTACTGCCAAAGCACCTAAAGGGCATTGAAAGATACCACATAAAACTGAACATATATGAGGAAAATACAAAAATATACACAAAGATGTATATATATATATATGTAAATAATACAAGAAATAAACAAAACACACCACAAAATACAAAATAATAAACAAAATTAAGAATACAGAATACATATGGGTTATATGCCAATATAGATAACAAAAACCCATCACTCATCATGGGTAGGTATACCCTGCCCCATATGTATATAAAAGACACACACAAGGAAATCCAAAAACATCATCGTGGATCAATCCGTCAAGCAGCTTTTGTGATTCCAAAGAACCCTCGGACACCTTCCACAATTTCAAGAGACAATATGTCGTATTCAAGTCACTAAAAAAATATAAAATAGCATGTTAATAAAACGCAAGACCACAATGCTCTCATTGATGTCCACACAGATGGATTACAAGTATGGGGCATACGAAATATTTTCATTTAATCCACGTGGATGGATGGTACCTAAAGTCCAAATCCATCTGGTCTCTGACCTTGCCAACCGATTAGACAATTTACCACCCCTTATATTGATGTTAAGAGCATCAATACCCCTTACTCTAAGGAGTGTAGCATTGCACCGATGGAATTCCTTGAAGTGCCTTGGTAGCGTCTTCAAGCTTGAATCATCAGTACAAGTGGCAGCAGCCAATATACCCAAGACATGCTCCCTTGTGCGTACCTTCAACTGCCGTGTGGTCATGCCCACATAAATGAGCCCACACGGACAGGTGGCATAATATATCACGTACCGAGTGGTACAAGATGTATGTTGCTTAATGGAAAATGTCCTGGTACCATCAAAGTTAGTAAATGAGGTACTCCGTTCGATATTGGGGCAGGCTATACATCTGCCGCAAGGAAAGCATCCATGTCTAATCGGAATGTCATCCAAAAAAGTATGTACTGGATGATCAACATAATGACTAGCCACCAACTGATCACGTAGATTCCTAGCCCTTCTAAAAGTGATGGACGGGTACTCCGGGAGAAATTTATTCAGAATGGGATCCACCATAAGGATAGGCCAAGCCCTCCTCATCGCATCACACATCATTCCATGTTGGGGATGAAAAGAAGTGATGAATCTAACAACATCATTCCCCTTAGATTTATTGCAATCCCTGTAGAGCAGCTCATTACGAGTTACATGTTTAGCACGTTGATAGGCTTTTTTTATACTCCGTTTACTGTATCCACGTGATAGAAACCGAGTTTTTAATTCATTGACACGGTTCTCAAAATCTACATTAGTGGAACAAATGCGACGGAGTCGTAAGAACTGTCCCACAGGGATAGCTTTAATGAGATGATGCGGATGACAGGATGAGGCATGTAGTAAGGTGTTAGTAGATGTCTCCTTACGGTAAATATCAGTCTGGATTGTTCCTTCTATATCCTTTTTAACGGAAACATCCAAAAAGTTGATTTTTTCAGGTTCCCAAGTCAATGTAAGTTTGATGTTTAGATCATTACTATTCAAAATAGATATAAATTGCAAAAGGTCGATGGAGCTGCCCTGAAAGATAAAGATGATATTGTCGATGTAGCGTGCCCATAAATGGACACGCTCAATCAACCCCTCTTTATCAGACATGAAGAGATCCCTCTCCCACAGCCCCAGGAAGAGATTAGCATAGGATGGCGCGAAGGCCGCACCCATGGCAGTCCCCTGGAGCTGTAGGTAGAAGGATCCCTTGAACACAAAAAAGTTGTGTGTGAGAGTGAACTCTAAAAGCTCCAGGATGAGGTCCCTAAGTCCCACTGAAATAGTGGAGGTATTCAAATAAAATCGTACGGCACGTAGGCCATCGATATGCTTTATGTTGGTATATAGGGACTCAACATCAGCAGAAGCAAGAAGAGAATCACTCTCCAAACAGAGTCCATCGACCTTTCGCAAGAGATCTCCAGTATCCTTGAGGAAGGAAGGCAAACTGGAAACCAACGGCTGAAGATGATGGTCAATCCATTTATTAATGTTCTCAAGGAAATTCCCACGACCAGATATAATAGGTCTACCCGGTGGTGATCTGATGTCCTTATGAATTTTAGGCAAGAGGTACAATGTGGCTATGGTGGGCTCTTTTACGGTAAGTGCCAAAGCCAGCTGTTTGGTGACAATGCCGTTAGTCACGGCCCTATTGATGATCAAATCTAATTTGGCAGTAAACGCCGAGAGAGGATTATAGGTGAGTTTTTTATAGCATACCAGATTATTTAGTTGACGGAATGCCTCTCTCTCGTACATTGCTATAGGCCAGATTACCACATTGCCACCTTTATCAGCCGGCTTCAGCACCACATCTGGAAGATTTTTAAGATACCTGAGCCTCACCCTTTCAATTCTTAGTCAGATTGTCAACTCTGCCATATTTCGGGATCTTCCTAAACTCATCAGTCACCACACGCACAAACAGATCTATGCTGGGACATGATGTAAATGGGGGGAATTTCACTGATCTTGGACGAATGGACGGGGGAATCTTACCTCCCTCCCCATCATGTTCAGCCGCTAGCGCCTCCAGAGTTCTTATTGCCTCCTGCTCCTCTTCTGTAGGGAAAAGATGTTGGAGATCATTAGTGGAAAAGTATCTTTTGAAAAGCAATGATCTAGCAAACAGGTTAAGATCCTTTACAGCAGTAGAGGTATCGAAACTAGAAATAGGTGAAAAAGTAAGGCCTCTTTCCAATAGAGACAGATCCACCCTTGTGAGATCATACTGACTTAAATTAATCACCTTATTATCCTTCTGATGTGATTCAAATTGATTCATTAGGTGTCTTTTATAAGGGTGGAAAGAGTGGTCCCGTAACCTACGGGACCCACCAGTACCATGGGAAGAGGCCGAGACTTGACATCCATCTGATTGCCCACCTACGGAGGTAACTGAGGTACTAGAGAATGTACGATGCAATTTAGGATTGTTACTGTTTCTCCATAGGTAGACTTTTTTCATTTGATAATCTTTGAGGTCCCTGTTGAATTTGGTCAATTGGTTTTGCTGGATTTTTTTAACCACCATATCCATGGACTTATCCAAATCGGTTTCAAACAATTGGATTTTATCAGGAGAACAGCCCTTGCGTACCTCTTCTTGAGTTGAATCAATGGATTTATCTAGCATCTCAATGTTACCAGAATAAAAATTAACCAAAAGTTGTAAAAAAGTTAGGGAGCACAAATTGGATGCTTCCTCCCATTTGGCAATGAATGTGTCATCCTCAATGGAAAAAGTGGGGATGACTTTAACTCTCAAGCCTCTGGGAATCTTTTGATTGGATATATATTTCTCCAGGAATAACCTGTTCCACCACAGTCTAGATCGTTTAAGAAGTACTGTTTTCATATGTTGTAATTTAACATCCCAACTTGAATCAACCATCTGTGGAGCACTGCTCCCCCCAGAACCAAACACCTGGTCCACTTGATCGAGCCAGACTTTGTCTCTTGCTCGATAGTCCATCCTGTCCACAACCAGAATACCTGTGCATAACACAGTAAAAATACAATAGATTGAATAGGTAATAGACATATTAATGTGGAGGCCAGACAATCAATGATTATAATGGCCATACAACATAATCAATAATATATATTTTATATCATGATCCACATAATAATCTGAACAGTATAGGAAAAACTGCACATTTGATAAAGACAACCCAAAAAGAACCAGCAGTCACAAGATCCATAAAATGCAATATTTTATTGAATAGTATTTAAAAGGTATTATGGACATACAGTGTATTGATAGGGAGGAACAGAAAATATGGACACACAGTGGTCATAGGACCAGCCACACTGCAGACACAGCACCAGGAAACAGCGATGAGAGAATAATAGCAAGATACTAATAATAAGTCAGGGACCCATAGAGAAATGATGATCTTGTAGCAAGGAGTGTTTAAGAAACATCGCCATGTAGCAAGTGCTACTGCCCTTATATAGACTAAAAAATTTCCCTGATAGTTAGAGACACACGTTGTGGCTCAACCGATGCTCAAGGAGCATCGCAAATGAAATAGCTGATAGCTACATTCATGTACCTGGAAGCAGTGGTGGCAGTGGGGTCGATCCAGTCCCCGACGCGCATTTCGGAGTCAAAGGACTCCTTCTTCAGGGGGCGTTGGAAAAGGCGCGACCACCGGGTTTATATAGAGCACCCGCCAGAGGCCGTCTGCGCGCATGAAATGCCCGCCCTGCATCAGCCGGATCCATGCTGCGATGTCACCGGAAACACGCGGGCCCACGTGATCCAGCGCGGCAGGCAAGGAACACAGATGACCGCACGACGGACACTGCGCATGTGCACAGACAGCGTCGGGCTGGAGCCGCCATATCTAAAAGGGGCAGGGATGAGGGCAAAACAAAAGTGCATCAGATAGTGCTCATTATATGCACAGAAGTAAAATATACCATCTGTGCGCTGCATATTAATCAGTACATAAAGAATGGCACAAAAATAGGGCTTGGCATAGCATATGGAACTACATGAATAAATTCCACGTATTCATTCTAGAAGACCCGGCCTAAGATTAAAAGGGGTTTCAGTGTGCGATGACACTAAGGAGAGGCATTGAGGTCCAGAATGGACAGTGAGCAACTGAGATGGTCATAGAGGTGTGAGGTGAGAATTAATTTGTTTTTTTTTTATGGCCCTCTGTGTTTCCCCCAAATGGTAGCAATTGTGAATTACAAAAAAAAAATCTGTATTTTGGAGAGGTTTTTTTTTGTAAAATTTGAATTAAATTGAATTCAACTATAATAAATTCACCCATGTTTAGTTATCATACATGATTGCAGCTCTAATTGACAGAACTATGTTATGTATGAATGTATAACAATATTACAACAATAGATTGTGCACCTCAATGATTTTCTGCAGTCAGGTTTCCAGTGAACATGATTTAACATTTGCAGTGAATGCACTTTGTTTTCTGAAAAATACCATTCTTAACCTTGATTTAAGCTGAAGCTTATGACTTGACAGTACATCTTTTTAAGTTTCATGTTACTTGAAAATATTTGGTTTTGTGTTTGTAGCCTTTGAAAATGCTGTTAAGTATTGTCTGTCTTTAAAAATTATTAGACTTTCTGAGACACTAAAACAATTTTGTCACAATCAAATCTTCCACCTAGTCTTCCAAAGAACATAATGTTCCTCTTGATGATTTCTTATATATGAAAATAAGTATACTGTGGTTACTTTATTGCGTAAGTTGTATGTCTTTTTTATCTCATAGATTTTTTGAAGACTATATATTGATTTAATAAATTGTTTAAATAAAGAGAATTTCCACTTAGGGGACAAGTGAACAAACTGTATATACTTACTGAAAAATATTGTTTGTGTACAGCTGAACAGACAGTCTATGCAATTTTATTTTAAAGCGCAAAGAAAGGGTTTTTCTTAATCACAATACCTCCTGTAGAAATAGGCTCGGAGACAACTTTCTGATTCCTAGGGGTCTAACAGCTGGGTCACCGATTCCAAACTCTGAAATGCCCTATAAGATTCAAGCTCATTCTCATTACCACCCCATTCACTGTCTATAGGACAGGTAGAGATAGGCCAAGGAAAGCTCACATTCTTCTAAAATGTGAGGTCCTACTAGCAAGTAATAGAAAAAACTGACGGCACATCTAGAACTAGTCTGAATAGGTGCATACCAAAAGGCAACTTACATATTAAATAGAAAATGGTAGCACACCAAATATGAAATATGTGAAATACGAATAGCAAAATGGCTTTAGTAATACATTTCATAATGGCTTTTGTAAGGCATATCAAATATGAAATAAGCGAAACATGAATAGCACAATGGCTTTTGTAATCTAGAAAAAAATATGAGATACTTAGCACAAAATTTGGCCAAAAGATGTGAGCCCATTCACCAACGACAAGGTGATCTCAGATTGAATAGGTCCCTATACTGACTGCCTAGTGTGAACTGACCTCTGGCTAATAACATGATAAAGCCTGTATATATAGGACGATTCAATCTGAGATCACCTTGTCGCTGGTGAATGGGCTCACATCTTTTGGCCAAATTTTGTGCTAAGTATCTTATATGTTTTTCTAGATTACAAAAGCCATTGTGCAATTCATGTTTCGCTTATTTCATATTTGATATGCCTTACAAAAGCCATTATGAAATGTATTACTAAAGCCATTTTGCTATTCGTATTTCATATATTTCATATTTGGTGTGCTGCCATTTTCTATTTAATATGTAAGTTGCCTTTTGGTATGCACCTATTCAGACTAGTTCTAGATGTGCCATCAGTTTTTTCTATTACTTGTATACTGTTTTTCTGACGGAGCACTCCGCCCTTCATCAAGTGGTGATTTTAATCGCATTCAATCACATGTTTGGTTCCTATCGTCCTATATATACAGGCTTTATCATGTTACTAGCCAGAGGTCAGTTCACACTAGGCAGTCAGTATAGGGACCCATTCAATCTGAGATCACCTTGTCGTTGGTGAATGGGCTCACATCTTTTGGCCAAATTTTGTGCTAAGTATCTCATATGTTTTTCTAGATTACAAAAGCCATTGTGCTATTCATGTTTCGCTTATTTCATATTTGATATGCCTTACAAAAGCCATTATGAAATGTATTACTAAAGCCATTTTGCTATTCGTATTTCACATATTTCATATTTGGTGTGCTACCATTTCTATTTAATATGTAAGGTCCTACTAGCAGTCGGACCCTGAGAGGGAAACAGCTTATCATATATTCTTGGATAGGTGATAACTAGTGTTGAGCATTCCGATACCGCAAGTATCGGGTATCGGCCGATATTAGCGGTATCGGAATTCCGATACTTAATTCCGATACTTTTTTCATATCGGATTCCGGGATCGGAATCGGAATAGGAAGTTCCCATCATGCTATGAGCCTGCTTGCTTTGATTAAGCCAATGGGAATCCTCCGAAGTGTGGGCACATCCTGTTAGGCATGTAGGCATGTTAACTATTGGCATGGCTGTGATTGGCTGCCGAAATGATGTCATGATGCACTATAAAAGCCACCGCAGCCGCCATTTCTGGTCACTCTGCTGTGAATTCAGTTAGGGACAGGCTGCTGTAGAAGACTGTGAGGGACAGTTAGAAATAGCGATTCTAAAAACAATATTGTGCTTTATCCAGGCTACATAAACCACCACTGTAGCTTGCTTTTCCCTAGCAGCGCTGTTTTCACAGCTGTCTGCAAGGGCTGTGTGAGTGCAGCTCACGCTGTGGAGTGGGTCCTGCAGCCACATCAGGCTGTAGGCCACCCAGTGTGATCACTGCTGCCTCATACATCTTTTATTTTTTGAGCTGCATTTTTTAAATAATTTCAATCTAGTGTGCTTCCATCCGTATCCATATACGTTGGTTGCAAACACTAGTAGTAGACAGCGGAGCCTTTCTGCAGCCTTTCAGTGCTAGTGTCCACTTTGCTGCACTGTTCACGGCTGTCTGAGAGGTCTCTGACTGTGTGTGAGTGCAGCTCACGCTGAGTAGTGTGTCCTGCAGCTACGTCTGGCTGTAGGACGCTCAGCGTGCGTCACTGCCTCACACATATTTTTATTTGAGTGCAGCTCATTTTTTCTTCTATTAGTGTGCATCCATCCGTCTCCATCTACGGTGGTTGCAAACACTATATAGGAGTACACAGCGGAGCCTTTCTGCAGCCTGTCAGTGCCAGTGCCCACTTAGCTGCACTGTTGACGGCTGTCTGAGAGGTCTCTGACTGTGTGTGAGTGCAGCTCACGCTGAGTAGAGTGTCCTGCAGCTACGTCTGGTTGTAGGACGCTCAACGTGCGTCACTGCCTCACACATATTTGTCTCTGAGTGCAGCTCATTTTTTCTTCTCCTATTAGTGTGCATCCATCCGTATCCATCAACATTGGTTGGTTGCAAACACTATATAGGAGTAGATAGAGGAGCCTTTTTTTCTGGCTTGTGCCCTGCCGGCGCAGCCAGATTAGTATTACCCAATTTTTTTGGAGCCTCATCTTTTGCATTGTAGGTTACCTGCCTGCATTGTAATAGCTCCAAAAAGTTGGTGATACTATCAGTTTCAATTCTTTGTTCTCATACTTTGAGTTTGTTTCAAACAAAGAAACCACATAAAAAGTTCACCAAACACTACATTTTGAACTTGTGTAGGCCACATCAGCTCCTATTAAAGTCTAGTCCACACACACACACTTCATAAAATTAGTGTTTCTTGTACCTGTAACCAGCTGTTCAGGAATAAGCACACTAAGGCCCCCCTTTGTCCTTTTTTGCCTATCTTAAGCAGTCTTGCAAGATGAAGAAGGCAGGGAGTAAGGCGTGGGGGCGTGGGCGTGGGCGTGGAGTTTCAGCAGGGAGAGGACGTGGGGATTCTGCAGGGAGAGGACGTGGGGATTCTACAGGTAGAGGACGTGGGGATTCTGGGCCTGCTGCGGGCACCAGTGGATCAGCATCCCCCAGTTTTAGCAGGCAACAGTCCTTTATGCGCAGCTTTGTAGGACCTCAACGTACCCCACTGCTGCGGGAGGAACAAATTGAAGCCGTTGTCGGATGGATGGCAGCTAACGCATCGACTTCAATTACTTCCGCATCCTCTCAGGGTCAGAGCACCGAAGAGCAACCATCTGTCTCTTCACCACCTGCCAAAGTGCCCAGGCAGTCAGAGAGACATGGACAGGAGCCATCACAATCTCTACTTCTGTTCTCGGAATCTGTTGGCTTGGAAAGAGGGGGCCAGCCAAGCAGCATTCCTGAATGTGAAGAAGAGGGAGTATGCAGTGATGCGCAACTTCTTTGTCCCTCTGAATCTGAAGAGGCGAGTGGGCCAGTGCCTATGGTCAGCACACCTCAGTACGCATCAGATGATGACGAGACTCAGTTGCCACTTTCTGGTGCGTACGGTGCTGGCGAGACAACCCCGGAGAAGCAGCTGTTTGAAGAGGGGAGGGAAGATGATGAGGTCCTTGACCCATCATGGCGTGAGCAACAGGAAGGTGGTGGGAGCAGCTCGGAGGAAGAGATTCCCCTACCGGCCAAAACAGGAGGCAGAGGGAGGGGGAAGACTTGGTTGCCTGTACCCTCCACTTCGGCACCCGTTAGGAGCATTCCTCCTTCCAAAGGCAAACCGGGCGCTCACAAGAGTTGCAGTGCGTGGTCCTTTTTTGACACAGTTGCAGATGACATTTGCTTTGTCAAATGCAAGCTGTGTCATCAGAGAGTCAAAAGAGGGAGAAATGTCAGCAACCTCAATACCACAAATATGTGGAAACATGTGCGCACCAAGCACGAGTTGGAGTTGCAGAGACACCCTCAAGACGTAGGCCAACGTACAGCACCACCTACCACCTCTTCAGTTCGTGTTGGGCCCTCTTCCTCCAGCTCACACACTGCTGGTTCGGCTTCCTCACAGGATCGCCAAGGAAGAACCTCTGCCACTGTTGTCCGGAGACCCTGTCAGATTCCACCCATAACAGCACGTTCCCATCCATCACAGCCATCGGTAGCACAGGCATGGGATAAAAGGCGCCCTTACTCGGCAAACCATCCCCGAGCACAGTCTCTGAATGCTGGCATTGCCAAACTTCTGGCAGTTGAAATGCTGTCATTCAGGCTGGTGGACACTGACACCTTCCGGGACTTAATGGCATTGGCAGTCCCCCAATACAACGTGCCCAGCCACTTTTATTTCAGCAGGCGAGCCGTCCCTGCCCTGCAGAAACATGTTGAGGGCAAAATAAAACATGCGCTACTAAACGCCGTTAGTAGCAAGGTCCACCTGACCACCGATGCGTGGACCAGTAACCATGGACAGGGACGATACCTTTCCCTCACTGCCCACTGGGTCAATGTTGTGGAGCCGGGTACGGATCTGGAGAGTGGCGCTGTACGTGTTCTTCCAACGCCACGGATTGCAGGACTCCAGTCTGTAGACATAGACTCCTCCTCCTACTCAAGTTCCTCAGAAACAGCAGAGCAGGAGCCTGTTACGACCGATATGAGCACAGCCGTGGCCAAACGTCAACAGGCTGTACTCAAATTAATTTCTTTGGGGAATCGAAGCCACACAGCGCAGGAGCTCTGGAATGCTATCAAGCTGGAGAGCGATGTGTGGTTTGGGCCAGCGAATCTCCAGCCGGGCTTGGTAGTGTGTGACAATGGCCGAAATCTGGTGGCAGCTCTTGGCCTAGGCAACCTCACACACATCCCATGTCTGGCACATGTTCTTAACTTGGTCGTGCAGAGCTTTCTGAGGGACTATCCGGATCTTGATGCACTGTTGCACAAGGTCCGCATAGAGTGCGCTCACTTGCGACGTTCCAGCACGGCAAGATCGCGCCTCGCTGCTCTGCAGCGACGATTTGGCCTTCCAGAACATCGCATCATATGTGACCTACCCACCTGGTGGAATTCAACGTTACATATGTTGGAGCGGTTGTGTGAGCAGCAGGCAGCAGTCATGGAGTACCAGCTGCATCAGGCGCAAACAAGTCGCACTGTGCGCCGTTCACACTTCAGCACCATTGAGTGGGCCTCTATGAAGGACATCTGCCTCGTTTTGCGTGCCTTCGATGAATCCACGCGGATGGCGAGTGCAGATGATGCACTAGTCAGCATGACTGTCCCCCTTATCTGCCTGCTTCAACAAACACTGCAAGCACTAATGGATGAGGTTTCAGAAGAGGTGGAGGATGAGGAGTCCCAAATGCCATCTGCTTCTGGACAGTCTGCGCTACGTGTTTCCTCACAAAGGCCTAGGCAGGGGACACTTTGTGAGGAGGATGAGGAGGAGTCGATGGAGGAGGAAGACATCTCTCCAGAGGAGGGAGGTACACAAACCTCTACTCAGTATGTACAGCGAGGGTGGGGTGATGCAGAGCAGGTCGAGGTCACGCCTCAAACAGGGGACAGCGGTTCTTTGGCAGTTGGGAGTCTGCAGCACATGGTTGATTTCATGCTGCAGTGCCTGAGAAACGACCGCCGCATCGCCCACATTCTCGTCTCGGCTGATTATTGGGTGTACACCCTCCTAGACCCTCGCTACCGGGACAGCGTACAAAGGCTCATACCAACGTTGAACCGGGAGCGTAAAATGCGGGAGTACGAAGAGTCACTGGTGCAGTCCATAATGTTTTCCATTCCACCCGACAGCATTGTTGCAAGTGCTTTACAAAGCAGCTCTGTGCGTCGAGGCAGTGGAGGAAACTCTGCACAAAGAGGGAGCAGAGGCAGTGCCGCAGCACAAGGCAAGACCACTATGGCCCAAATGTGGCAAAGTTTTGTGTGTCCACCACAATTGTCTACACCATCAGCGACGCCTCGAGTCAGCAGGAGGCAACGCTTCCGTCAGATGGTGTCAGACTACATGTCTTGCCCTGTCGCTGTACTCCCAGATGGCTCTTCCCCCTTCAAGTTTTGGGTCTCTAAGCTGGATACATGGCCAGAGCTTAGCCAGTATGCATTGGAGGTGCTGGCTTGCCCTGCTGCCAGTGTATTATCGGAACGTGTCTTTAGTGCCGCAGGTGGTGTACTAACAGACCGTCGCACGCGACTATCTTCCGATAATGTTGACCGGCTGACTTTTCTGAAAATGAACAAGGCCTGGATCTCCAAAGACTTTGCCATTCCTCTTACAGACTAAATTAGTGGTTGGCAACTGTATCCAGGTCTGCTGGTGTGTTCATTTTTCTACCACCTGAACTATAATCCCTGTGCTTCAACACAGCCAGTTGTCGCTCAGATGTGTCGTCTGCACAGAGAAACACACTAGCTCCTGTGTTACTGGGGTTCAGTAATGCCAGCTGATCCCCTGCTGTGTGGACGGCAGAGTCACCAGCTCCATCAACATTCAAACCACTACTGATTTTTAACCGTGCCCAACTTAGGTCTCTGGCTCCACTGTCTCTACTATTTCCCCTGACCTCCAACCCCGCCATCTACATCTCTGAAGTGGCGTCAGCACAATCTACACTTGTTCCTGTGTTCCTGTGGCTCAGTCCCATCAGTTTATCCCCTGATGTGTGTCCGGCAAGGTCTCCTGCTCTGTCCACATTCCCATAACCAGTAGTGGGAATGAGGACAGAGCTGGCGAACTTGCCGGACAAACATCAGGGGATCAACTGATGGGACTGAGCACCAGTAACACAGGAACAAGTGTAGATTGTGCTGACGCCACTTCAGAGATGTAGCTGGCGGGGTTGGAGGCCAGGGTAAATAGTAGAGACAGTGGAGCCAGAGGCCTAAGTGGAGCATGGTTAGAATCAGTAGTAGTCCACAACCTCCATAAAAACCGCTGCCCATTGGCCTCTGCATGCGGCATGCGTAATCCTGGGCACCAACAGCGTCAGTTGGTGTTCAGAAGTGTCGTCTCCACAGAGCCAAACACATTCGTTCAAGTGTTAGTGGGGTTCAGCACTGCCAGCTGTTCCCCTGCTGTGGAGATGGCAAGTCTCCTGCTGCCTTCACCTGCCAAAATCCAGTAGGCCCCAGCCTGCTCCTCGCCTAATCCTGGGCTCCAACAGCGTCAGTTGGTGTTCAGAAGTGTCGTCTCCACAGAGCCAAACACATTCGTTCAAGTGTTAGTGGGGTTCAGCACTGCCAGCTGTTCCCCTGCTGTGGAGATGGCAAGTCTCCTGCTGCCTTCACCTGCCAAAATCCAGTAGGCCCCAGCCTGCTCCTCGCCTAATCCTGGGCTCCAACAGCGTCAGTTGGTGTTCAGAAGTGTCGTCTCCACAGAGCCAAACACATTCGTTCAAGTGTTAGTGGGGTTCAGCACTGCCAGCTGTTCCCCTGCTGTGGAGATGGCAAGTCTCCTGCTGCATTCACCTGCCAAAATCCAGTAGGCCCCAGCCTGCTCCTCGCCTAATCCTGGGCTCCAACAGCGTCAGTTGGTGTTCAGAAGTGTCGTCTCCACAGAACCAAACACATTCGTTCAAGTGTTAGTGGGGTTCAGCACTGCCAGCTGTTCCCCTGCTGTGGAGATGGCAAGTCTCCTGCTGCATTCACCTGCCAAAATCCAGTAGGCCCCAGCCTGCTCCTCGCCTAATCCTGGGCTCCAACAGCGTCAGTTGGTGTTCAGAAGTGTCGTCTCCACAGAACCAAACACATTCGTTCAAGTGTTAGTGGGGTTCAGCACTGCCAGCTGTTCCCCTGCTGTGGAGATGGCAAGTCTCCTGCTGCCTTCACCTGCCAAAATCCAGTAGGCCCCAGCCTGCTCCTCGCCTAATCCTGGGCTCCAACAGCGTCAGTTGGTGTTCAGAAGTGTCGTCTCCACAGAGCCAAACACATTCGTTCAAGTGTTAGTGGGGTTCAGCACTGCCAGCTGTTCCCCTGCTGTGGAGATGGCAAGTCTCCTGCTGCATTCACCTGCCAAAATCCAGTAGGCCCCAGCCTGCTCCTCGCCTAATCCTGGGCTCCAACAGCGTCAGTTGGTGTTCAGAAGTGTCGTCTCCACAGAACCAAACACATTCGTTCAAGTGTTAGTGGGGTTCAGCACTGCCAGCTGTTCCCCTGCTGTGGACATGGCAAGTCTCCTGCTGCCTTCACCTGCCAAAATCCAGTAGGCCCCAGCCTGCTCCTCGCCTAATCCTGGGCTCCAACAGCGTCAGTTGGTGTTCAGAAGTGTCGTCTCCACAGAGCCAAACACATTCGTTCAAGTGTTAGTGGGGTTCAGCACTGCCAGCTGTTCCCCTGCTGTGGAGATGGCAAGTCTCCTGCTGCATTCACCTGCCAAAATCCAGTAGGCCCCAGCCTGCTCCTCGCCTAATCCTGGGCTCCAACAGCGTCAGTTGGTGTTCAGAAGTGTCGTCTCCACAGAGCCAAACACATTCGTTCAAGTGTTAGTGGGGTTCAGCACTGCCAGCTGTTCCCCTGCTGTGGAGATGGCAAGTCTCCTGCTGCATTCACCTGCCAAAATCCAGTAGGCCCCAGCCTGCTCCTCGCCTAATCCTGGGCTCCAACAGCGTCAGTTGGTGTTCAGAAGTGTCGTCTCCACAGAACCAAACACATTCGTTCAAGTGTTAGTGGGGTTCAGCACTGCCAGCTGTTCCCCTGCTGTGGAGATGGCAAGTCTCCTGCTGCCTTCACCTGCCAAAATCCAGTAGGCCCCAGCCTGCTCCTCGCCTAATCCTGGGCTCCAACAGCGTCAGTTGGTGTTCAGAAGTGTCGTCTCCACAGAGCCAAACACATTCGTTCAAGTGTTAGTGGGGTTCAGCACTGCCAGCTGTTCCCCTGCTGTGGAGATGGCAAGTCTCCTGCTGCCTTCACCTGCCAAAATCCAGTAGGCCCCAGCCTGCTCCTCGCCTAATCCTGGGCTCCAACAGCGTCAGTTGGTGTTCAGAAGTGTCGTCTCCACAGAGCCAAACACATTCGTTCAAGTGTTAGTGGGGTTCAGCACTGCCAGCTGTTCCCCTGCTGTGGAGATGGCAAGTCTCCTGCTGCATTCACCTGCCAAAATCCAGTAGGCCCCAGCCTGCTCCTCGCCTAATCCTGGGCTCCAACAGCGTCAGTTGGTGTTCAGAAGTGTCGTCTCCACAGAACCAAACACATTCGTTCAAGTGTTAGTGGGGTTCAGCACTGCCAGCTGTTCCCCTGCTGTGGAGATGGCAAGTCTCCTGCTGCATTCACCTGCCAAAATCCAGTAGGCCCCAGCCTGCTCCTCGCCTAATCCTGGGCTCCAACAGCGTCAGTTGGTGTTCAGAAGTGTCGTCTCCACAGAGCCAAACACATTCGTTCAAGTGTTAGTGGGGTTCAGCACTGCCAGCTGTTCCCCTGCTGTGGAGATGGCAGTCTCTCCTGCTGTCTCCGCATTACAAAGACAGTAGGCCTCTGCCTACACCCTCCTATTTCCTGGGCTTCAACACAGCCAGTTGTAGTTCGGAAGTGCCGTCCACACGGAAAGAGACACTTGCTCCCGTGTCTCAGTGGGGTTCAGTAACGTCAGCTGATCCCCTGCTGTGTGGATGGCAGTCTCTCCTGCTGTAAACTCATTCAAAATACAGTAGGCCTCTGCCTACACCCTCCTATTTCCTGGGCTTCAACACAGCCAGTTGTAGTTCGGAAGTGCCGTCCACACGGAAAGAGACACTTGCTCCCGTGTCTCAGTGGGGTTCAGTAACGTCAGCTGATCCCCTGCTGTGTGGATGGCAGTCTCTCCTGCTGTAAACTCATTCAAAATACAGTAGGCCTCTGCCTACACCCTCCTATTTCCTGGGCTTCAACACAGCCAGTTGTAGTTCGGAAGTGCCGTCCACACGGAAAGAGACACTTGCTCCCGTGTCTCAGTGGGGTTCAGTAACGTCAGCTGATCCCCTGCTGTGTGGATGGCAGTCTCTCCTGCTGTAAACTCATTCAAAATACAGTAGGCCTCTGCCTACACCCTCCTATTTCCTGGGCTTCAACACAGCCAGTTGTAGTTCGGAAGTGCCGTCCACACGGAAAGAGACACTTGCTCCCGTGTCTCAGTGGGGTTCAGTAACGTCAGCTGATCCCCTGCTGTGTGGATGGCAGTCTCTCCTGCTGTAAACTCATTCAAAATACAGTAGGCCTCTGCCTACACCCTCCTATTTCCTGGGCTTCAACACAGCCAGTTATAGTTCGGAAGTGCCGTCCACACGGAAAGAGACACTTGCTCCCGTGTCTCAGTGGGGTTCAGTAACGTTAGCTGATCCCCTGCTGTGTGGATGGCAGTCTCTCCTGCTGTCACCTCATTCAAAATTCAGTAGGCCTCTGCCTACACCCTCCTATTTCCTGGGCTTCAACACAGCCAGTTGTAGTTCGGAAGTGCCGTCCACACGGAAAGAGATACTTGCTCCCGTGTCTCAGTGGGGTTCAGTAACGTCAGCTGATCCCCTGCTGTGTGGATGGCAGTCTCTCCTGCTGTCACCTCATTCAAAATTCAGTAGGCCTCTGCCTACACCCTCCTATTTCCTGGGCTTCAACACAGCCAGTTGTAGTTCGGAAGTGCCGTCCACACGGAAAGAGACACTTGCTCCCGTGTCTCAGTGGGGTTCAGTAACGTTAGCTGATCCCCTGCTGTGTGGATGGCAGTCTCTCCTGCTGTCACCTCATTCAAAATTCAGTAGGCCTCTGCCTACACCCTCCTATTTCCTGGGCTTCAACACAGCCAGTTGTAGTTCGGAAGTGCCGTCCACACGGAAAGAGATACTTGCTCCCGTGTCTCAGTGGGGTTCAGTAACGTCAGCTGATCCCCTGCTGTGTGGATGGCAGTCTCTCCTGCTGTCACCTCATTCAAAATTCAGTAGGCCTCTGCCTACACCCTCCTATTTCCTGGGCTTCAACACAGCCAGTTGTAGTTCGGAAGTGCCGTCCACACGGAAAGAGACACTTGCTCCCGTGTCTCAGTGGGGTTCAGTAACGTTAGCTGATCCCCTGCTGTGTGGATGGCAGTCTCTCCTGCTGTCACCTCATTCAAAATTCAGTAGGCCTCTGCCTACACCCTCCTATTTCCTGGGCTTCAACACAGCCAGTTGTAGTTCGGAAGTGCCGTCCACACGGAAAGAGATACTTGCTCCCGTGTCTCAGTGGGGTTCAGTAACGTCAGCTGATCCCCTGCTGTGTGGATGGCAGTCTCTCCTGCTGTAAACTCATTCAAAATACAGTAGGCCTCTGCCTACACCCTCCTATTTCCTGGGCTTCAACACAGCCAGTTGTAGTTCGGAAGTGCCGTCCACACGGAAAGAGACACTTGCTCCCGTGTCTCAGTGGGGTTCAGTAACGTTAGCTGATCCCCTGCTGTGTGGATGGCAGTCTCTCCTGCTGTCACCTCATTCAAAATTCAGTAGGCCTCTGCCTACACCCTCCTATTTCCTGGGCTTCAACACAGCCAGTTGTAGTTCGGAAGTGCCGTCCACACGGAAAGAGACACTTGCTCCCGTGTCTCAGTGGGGTTCAGTAACGTTAGCTGATCCCCTGCTGTGTGGATGGCAGTCTCTCCTGCTGTCACCTCATTCAAAATTCAGTAGGCCTCTGCCTACACCCTCCTATTTCCTTGGCTTCAACACAGCCAGTTGTAGTTCGGAAGTGCCGTCCACACGGAAAGAGATACTTGCTCCCGTGTCTCAGTGGGGTTCAGTAACGTCAGCTGATCCCCTGCTGTGTGGATGGCAGTCTCTCCTGCTGTCACCTCATTCAAAATTCAGTAGGCCTCTGCCTACACCCTCCTATTTCCTGGGCTTCAACACAGCCAGTTGTAGTTCGGAAGTGCCGTCCACACGGAAAGAGATACTTGCTCCCGTGTCTCAGTGGGGTTCAGTAATGTCAGCTGATCCCCTGCTGTGTGGATGGCAAAGTCTCCTGCTGCCTACACAGTCGTACCACTACTGATTTTTAACCGTGCTCCAATTAGGCCTGTGGCTCCACTGTCTCTCGTATTTCCCCTGTCCTCCAACCCTGCCAGTTACAGCTCCGAAGTGGCGTCTGCACAATCCACACTTGTTCCTGTGTTACAGGTGTTCAGTGCGATCAGTTAATCCCCTGATGTGTGTCCGGCAATGTCGCCTGCTCTGTCCACATTCCCATTATCGGAATGTGGACAGAGCAGGCGACATTGCCGGACACACATCAGGGGATTAACTGACCGGACTGAACACCTGTAACACAGGAACAAGTGTGGATTGTGCAGACGCCACTTCGGAGCTGTAACTGGCGGGGTTGGAGGACAGGGGAAATACGAAAATCAGTGAATCCACAGGCCTAAGTGGAGCTTGGTTCAAATTAGTAGTCTACAACCGATCTTAAAATTTCTTCAATGCAGCCTAAGCCTGCTCCGTGCTTGTCCCTGGGCTTCAACACAGCCAGTTGTTGCTCGGAAGTGCCGTCTTCACAGAGTAAAACACTAGCTCCTGTGTTTGTGGGGTTCAGTAACGTCAGCTGTTCCCCTGCTGTTTTGATGGCAATCTGTCCTGCTGCCTCCCAATTGACAGCACATCAGGCCTCAGCCTGCTAAGTGCTTGTCCTGGGCTCCAACATCGCCAGTTGCTGCTCATAACTGACTTTGGCACGGGTACTCCCTCCTGCCCAGCTTGGTTCCAGCCCTGCCTGCTGTTTCCGGGAAGTGTCAATGTCAGTTTGCCACCCCAAGTTGCCATGTCGTGTTGCGGTTGGGTTAGCCGAGGCTAGGGTGCCAGCAGTTTAGGTGCTTCCTATGTGGACTGCGGGTTCTGGTAAGAAAGGTTTGTTCCATAGTGCCAGTAGGACAAGCACCCCCTGTAGGACTGTGTGATTCGGTAACTGCGGCCAGCTTGCGGCATGCCAACTTTGCTTTTCAGGGGTAACTTCTGATACCCCTCCGGGTTCCAGCACCGTCAGCTGGTTCTCATCAGAGCCTTTGGCCTAGGTGCCTCCATCTCGGTATCCGAGTTCCAGCAACGTCTGCTGGTCCTTGGTAGTGCTTTGTAGCACAGGTACCTCCTGCTTAGTAACCGGGTTCCAGCACCGTCAGCTGGTCCTCGGTTGTGCCATTGGCTCTTATTCCTTCTGCTGCCCCTCCGGGTGCCAGCACTGTCAGCTGGTCCTCGCTATTTCCATTTGCTCTTGCAGCTTATGCTACCCCTCCGGGTTCCAGCACCGTCAGCTGGTTCTCGTCAGAGCCTTTGGCCTAGGTGCCTCCATCTCGGTATCCGAGTTCCGGCAACGTCTGCTGGTCCTTGGTAGTGCTTTGTAGCACAGGTACCTCCTGCTTAGTAACCGGGTTCCAGCACCGTCAGCTGGTCCTCGGTTGTGCCATTGGCTCTTATTCCTTCTGCTGCCCCTCCGGGTGCCAGCACTGTCAGCTGGTCCTCGCTATTTCCATTTGCTCTTGCAGCTTATGCTACCCCTCCGGGTTCCAGCACCGTCAGCTGGTTCTCGTCAGAGCCTTTGGCCTAGGTGCCTCCATCTCGGTATCCGAGTTCCGGCAACGTCTGCTGGTCCTTGGTAGTGCTTTGTAGCACAGGTACCTCCTGCTTAGTAACCGGGTTCCAGCACCGTCAGCTGGTCCTCGGTTGTGCCATTGGCTCTTATTCCTTCTGCTGCCCCTCCGGGTGCCAGCACTGTCAGCTGGTCCTCGCTATTTCCATTTGCTCTTGCAGCTTATGCTACCCCTCCGGGTTCCAGCACCGTCAGCTGGTTCTCGTCAGAGCCTTTGGCCTAGGTGCCTCCATCTCGGTATCCGAGTTCCGGCAACGTCTGCTGGTCCTTGGTAGTGCTTTGTAGCACAGGTACCTCCTGCTTAGTAACCGGGTTCCAGCACCGTCAGCTGGTCCTCGGTAGTGCCATTGGCTCTTGTTCCTTCTGCTGCCCCTCCGGGTGCCAGTACCGTCAGCTGGTTCAAGAGGACAAAGAACAGGAAGACAACCACCAAGATGCAGAACAACAAGAGAGAGAAGACAAAGAAGCATAAAAAAAACAAAGCAGAAGAACATTAAGCATAAGACTAATACTCTGAGCAAATGATATTATCTTATTTATAAGCAGAAGAAGACTAAGCAGTGTATGGGGGTGAGTCCGTTCCTCCTCGTGGTGCCCCTGGAAAAGGCCTGCTTCTGCAGGCCAAACTGAACGCGGACAAATCCTGTTGTAAATCTTTTGTGACAGGCAGAACGGAAGGTGTAAACTTCTAACTTTTCTAGATAACAACTACAGGAATGCCTGACACAAACAAGAATATGATGAAGAAGAATAGGAAGAAGATGAAGAAGCTGAATATGTAGAATAATAATTGTTGAATAAGAAGAATATGAAGAATGTAAGAAAAGGAAGAAGAAGAAGAAGAAGAAGAAGAAGAAGAAGAAGAAGAAGAAGAAGAAGAAGAAGAAGAAGAAGAAGAATGTAAAAAAAGGAAGTAGAAGAAGAAGAAGAAGAATGTAAAAAAAGGAATAAGAAGAAGAATGTAAAAAAAGGAAGTAGTAGAAGAAGAAGAAGAATGTAAAAAAAGGAAGTAGAAGAAGAAGAAGAAGAATGTAAAAAAAGGAAGTAGAAGAAGAAGACATACATGTCTGGCAAAATATAAATGAGGCTAACATAGTCAATATCTTTGTAACTCCTAACATCTTTAAAAAAAAAAGTTTAATTCCTGCTATTCCATTTGATTGGGCTAAACCTCTATGGCTTTAATGTCTCCTCCACCTCCCACAATACATTCTACATTATTCTTAGTTGTTTTTCTTCATGTAGAATTAACCTACAAGGAAAGAAAGGGTTTTTTTTAATTCCGATATTTTGGCCCCATTGACTTGCATTGGTTCCCGGTATCGGAATCGGCGATACCGATACTTTTTTTTAAGATCGGCCGATCCATTCCGATCCGATATTTTCAAGTATCGGCTGGTATCGCTCAACTCTAGTGATAACCTGATAATCTGGTATTAACCTTTTATTACCCCTGCAATTTGGAAACTCTACCCCTTTCAACATATGATATTGCTATTGAGCTTGACCTAAACTCTTCTTTTCCAGAATGCACAGCTTGTTAACTTTAGCATTAGAAATGTGAGTTTTAGATGTCGTACAGAAGTGTAACGGGAAAGGCGACCATGGCTGAGGATCACATCTGTGCCCCACTACGCTAGAGTAAAATGGGGATTCTGGTTGGGTGTGTGCTGTTTCTTTAGCAATAAGCCACTGCAGAACTCATGCTGCAGCTTGATATGACAGGCCAGCACCTGATGAACTAGAAATGAATGAGCGAAACCAGAGGCAAAAAATAAACTTTTGTTTACTGAACAAACTGTTGAGAAGAATGTCCATCAGATAGCAAAATATTTAGATTTGATAGTCCTTAGTTGTTGATACCTTTGAATGGCTAACTGAAGAAATGATAACAAATTACCAGCTTTTGAGACTACTCAGGTCTCTTCATCAGGCTAAAAACTAATAAAAAATCTGAAGAATCACATATTTATTCACAACAGAGCACATAGATATATATTTTTCCTGCATCAGATAGCAGGCATCACACTTTAAGAATACATGTTCTGCTCAATTCAAAGGTAGAAATTTCATGGTCACATGTGGCAGTACATTACTTTTGTTAAATGTTATATTATACCAGCAAATTACTATGGTATCCGCTATCTTCCCTTCATGTGAGGACCTTATTGACTCAAGTGCATCAAAATGAATCATCACTACTGTTCTACTGTTCCATAAGATGAGGGCCACACACTCCTTGGTGTGCCACTGCATCTTTAGTTCTCTGTTGGAGAACATGTGTCCCAGCTTGGCCATCTTCTCTTTGACCTTCAGGTCTGGCTACACTGCTGTTGGACCCACTTGCTTGAGACAAGGAATCTTTCATTCCACTTAATCCTTGTTTACTTTAGAGTGTGCTACATAAGTATGGTCTCCATATTTCACAAACAGGCACTCTTTTCAATGCAGGTCTAGATTAGGACCATAGGTTCTTTTCTTCTCAAAACATTTCCCTATCTTACTAACAATAGAAAGTGAGTTAATATTACCCGTGTAAATACTCCATTATTGATTGGCCCCTATAGCAAAGCCTGACTAGAGCTAACCAATTGTTGCGAGCCACAAACAAGATACAAAAACATTCAAAACAGCACAACACATTATATAGTTATAAGTTATTTAAGGGAGGGTGTCAACAGATTCTTTACTCCTTTACAGGAATTTGTTGGCAGCAAAAACCAACTCAAAATAAAAATGCTTTCGATGCATTTTTGCATTTGTTTTTCCAAGTTTTTTTGTGTTTTTGTACCGCAATTAATATTTTAGAGCTAAATAAAGATATTTGAAAAAAGAAAAAAGTTTTGAGATGTAATTTCCTGGTTCAACTCTTTTTTTCTCATGCTAATTTGCCTTTTCCCAGGCTAAAAAAAACAGCCTCCAGCTGACACAGAAAAGGCATTTCATATTTAAAGAGCCAATTCAGGCACTTAGCCTGGGTTCTTGCAGATGCCTTCGTACATTGAGGTAATAGGATTAGGGGTTCGTGTCAGCAGCTGTCCCTGACACCAAGTCCTAGGCTTAGTAATGAAGAGGTGTCACCCAGACACCCTCATTGCTAAACCTGTAAGTAAAAAATAAAAAAAACACACACCGAGAGTAAAACACTTTATTAGAAGTAAGACAGACATTCTTTAATCATTCAAATTAAACCAGTATACTCACGCTAGGTCCAAAGGTAAATCAAAGGTTAAAGCAATGTTTCATGTTGTCACTATGTAGGAGGGATCACAGAATGAACCTACATAGGCTGTAACCAAACTGCAAGGGTATTTGCTCATGATCAGGAAATAGCAGCGCTTTGGACACAGCATATTTTTACTGCATCCAAAATGCTGCATTCAGTCAAGCAGGTAAATCTGTATATGTTCATTAAACCATGTGGATTTACTGTATCCAATACAATCTATTGTAGAAAATTCTGTTGAGGAAACTAGCGACTCCAAGATACAAATTGACCTGCTGCGGCTCATAAACCGAAACCACCAGTGTGTTTACACAGCATCAAATGGAAGCACAGTGGCCATGGGATTTCTTTAAATCCCATCCACTGTGCTTGTATTGTAGAAACCAGTGGTTTGAATGCAGCACAGGTGAGCTGCACACAAACCACTGCTATTCCGGATCATGGGAACAGACTTTAATTGGCAGAATTTGGAGCGCACTTTGATACTTGGAGGCTGTGATGCTTGTGGAGTTATTCCTGTTCTTATGGGCAGGCTCCCACTATATTAAAAAAAAAATGAAAAACATGATGTGGACTCCCACGTAATTTTCATAACTAGTAGAGGGAAAGCGGATGGCTGAGGTCTAATGTTAATATTCTGGGAAGGAGCCAATAGCCATAAATATTCCCAAGCTAATAATATCAGCTCACAGCTGTTTGCTTAGCCTTTACTGGCAACTTCACAGGGGTACCCCAGAGAAGAATTGACATAGGCTCCCCCTGTAAATTTTAACAAGCAAAGGCTAAACAGAGAGCTGAGGGCTAATATTAAAAGCCTAGGATCTATGACAAAGAACATAAGCTCTCAGTCACCCCAAAAATGGTGCATAAATAAGATACACCAAACCTGGTGCTTAGTCTTGCTCTTCCCACTTGCCCTAATCCATTGGCAAGCGGGGTGATAGCTGGGAGGCTCATGTCAGCTAAACAACAGAACATGTGAAAAATGCTTGGGTGTACTAATAGATGACAGACTGCACATGAGTCAACAGTGTGATGCCTTGTATTGGCAGCTGTCATGCCAGACTAATTGAATTTCCTTCCATAATGGAATCACTGACTAGGAGGATCAGGGAAATGCGGTGGATATAGTATATCTTGACTTCAGCAAATCATTTGATAAAGTATCTCAAAGTATGGGAATGACAGGAACAGTTAGGTGGATTTGTAACTGTCTACGGGATCGTACTCAAAGGGTGGCAATAATGATTGCACATCCAATTGGAAGAGTGCTTCAAGTAGGGTACCATATGGATCTGTATTGTCACTGGTGATGATCAACATTTATATAAATGATCTAGATAAGGGAACTGAAGGTAAACTAATTAGACGACGCAAAGCTACAAGGAATAGCTATTAGCAGTAGCTATTAGCTATTACAAACCAAAAGCAGGCTAATATCAAAGCTCATCCATCACAACAAGATATAATACCCAAAGAAAAAATGGATTAAAGAGCAATAGAGTAAAAAAATGTATATTTTTATTATTTTCTTCCAAAAAGGAATAATAGAATACAAGTAATGAATGAATCAGAAATCACAATATGTAAAGGAATCAGCGACACTTAGTATCCACATATAGATTAGAGAGGGTATCTAAATAGGCAAGTATTAAACTAAATTGCACAAAAATTGGTTTTATATGGTAGATATACATGTACACACATATGTGGCAAAATATATAGCATAATGCATAATTACAAATTTTTACAAATATATATGTATATATGAAAAAAAGGCAGTTTATATCACCAATTGGATATTAAGGTGCACTAGTGCATATTTGTCAGAATATATCCATAGGTCTATAGTAAATAATATTAAAGCAATCCTAAAAACTGATCTGCCATATAGACATAAGGAAATAAGGGATTTAATCACATATCAAATGGTGATAGATAACGCTGCTAGATATAATGAAGTAAAAAAGAACCAGTGCAAAAAATTGTTATTCAAAAAAATTACAATAAGCCAAGACCCAGACTTACTATTAGTGGAAGCGGGACCCCAACGCATGTTTCGCTATTTAGCTTCCTCGGGGGGCATGTTGTCTGTACTAAACAGCCGGTCTTTTATACCCCAGAGGGGGCAGGGATCTCTCTGAATGATGAAATCAGTGGAGATAGACATTTCCGGTCATGCATGCCATGTGGCAGGCTGTGGAACCGGTGTCTGATGTCACAAACACACCTCCTCCAACAGGACGGAGGTAGAGTCCATAACGACAGGTCGCATCACCACAGCAACCAGCCAGGAAGTACTTACGAGAGGAATGTAAGTCCTGAGTGCGAGATCAGAAGCTGCGGGCAGTGTCCAACGTCTCAGTCACGCCTCCCCAAGAAGGACATCACTGCTGGATGGAGACAGGGGCCAAGACGCGGGGGACACATAACCACGGCAGCCAGTCCGCATCTATTAGGAAGCGCTGCCATATTAGATAAAAGCCACCATAAGTATCCAAATAAAAGGGCAGAAGCTAAAGTCTATATAATAATCTCATAATAAGCACTTCAATAGCCACAATGACCAAAAAGGAGATTTTCATATTGATGAAATCCAATTAAGTTAGAAATATACTCCACAATAATACTGATCATAAATCTATCCTCATTCATGGTTAAAAGGGGACTTTAGTCATACAGAGAGAATAAAAATTAAAGGAATAATTTTATATAGAAATTAAAAAGGAAGAAAAAATATCACCCAACAAAATCTCATACCATGATAAAATTTACTCTATAGAAAAACCTTTAAAAATATTATAAGAATATATATATGTGAAGATGGTGTATAATTAGTGTATAATTAAATATGCATACACACAGAAAATTATAATAACGTACACAAAAAGTGGGAGTTTGTGTGTGTACATATGCATACGTGTAGAAACACACACAAGTGAGAATCTTCCTGTGAGAAATAAAAGTGGGCACATAGAGTCGCATGTTTGCGCAGCCATATGTAAATATAAAACACATGAAGTGTACGCATGTGTGTTTAGGAACAACATACCAACACACATAATAGCATGCACATGTGAAAGTTATCATTAATGTAAACAGTAAAAAATGTGCAATATATATAAAAAATATATATAAAAAATTATACATTTCCATAAAAGTGAATCAGAATGTATACATACATAAAAATTATATGAGCTTGTGTCCAAACAGACAATAGCATAAATCATATGCAATACACTTAATCATATAATTAACAGTATAATAATAACAACTATCATCATACACCAAGTCTAAAAAGTCCACAATTAGATGAATCTTGAATGGAGAAAATCCCTTCTGATGGTAACCACATGGAAGAGAGAAAAAACCGGATTACTAAAATAAAGAAAGTGAGAATTAAAGTACAGAAGACAAACATACAGAAAATTCACAGAAATGGAATGAAACTAAGTACTTCATTGAGTCCCTTAGGGCGAACGCGATCAACTTTGACAATCCACTGTGTCTCAAGTTGAGCTAATTTTTTCCGAATATCCCCTCCACGTTTCTCGTGAACCACAGCATCAATCCCTCGAACACGTAACAGACTGCTATTACAATCATGTAAGGGGTATAGGTTTAAGCTATTCAAGCGACTGACATTTGGCGACATTTTAGATATCCCTTACATGCTCTCTTACTCTTACACGAAGTTGTTGTGACGTGAGCCCAATATAGATCATGCCGCAAGGGCATGTTGGGTAATAAATCACATTTTCAGTCGAGCAAGTTATATGATGTGTAAGGCCGGTTTCACATTAGCGCATTTTCAGCGCGCGCACGGCCGGGGGTAGCTCCGCCCCCGATCCGGCTCTCTGCCCGGCGTGCCCGCCCCTTCCTTGTAGCGCCGCCTCCTAGCGGACAGCGGCGCCTGCGATCGGTGCACCCTATCTTTAGCATAGGGTGCGCCGATCGTGCGCAGGCCGTGCGCTAGTTGCGCTTTGACCTGCGCTGCGCACTGTTGACGGTGCGCCGTGCGCGCCAAAATCCGAAAAGTTTGATTTTGGCGCGCACGGCGCACCGTCAAAAGTGCGCAGCGCAGGTCAAAGCGCAACTAGCGCACGGCCTGCGCACGATCGGCGCACCCTATGCTAAAGATAGGGTGCGCCGATCGCAGGCGCCGCTGTCCGATAGGAGGCGGCGCTACAAGGAAGGGACGGGCACGCCGGGCAGAGAGCCGGATCGGGGGCGGAGCTACCCCCGGCCGTGCGCGCGCTGAAAATGCGCTAATGTGAAACCGGCCTAATGTGGTATTCCTTACAACCATCACTAGATTTAAATAAGGTTGAACGTTCCAAGTTCTTACATGCCGCACCATTCATGCAGGGGAAAAAAACCCATTTGGCACCACGTGATCCAAAAGGACATTCATGTTTTTGCTCCTTATAATGACTGTGACTCAAAAGATCTTTAAGATTTTTGCTTCTCCGATACTTAATAGAAGGTATTACATTTACACTCTCAGCTAGAGTACGGTCTTGTCTGATCACAGGCCAATATTTCTCCAAGGCTTTTCTAACTGAAAAGGAATTGTTTGAGAAAGTAGAGATGAATCTCACCTCTTGTTTTGATATAGGTTTCCTCCTGCTTGTTAGTAGTTCTTCTCTCTTGACATCCGATGCTCTATTCCTACATTTTCTAATTGTACATCTGGAGTATCCTCTCTCCTCAAAACGTCTCTCCAGATCATTCACTTGTATGTGATATTTATTTTCTTCTGAACATAAGCGTTTTGCCCTTAAGCATTGACCATAAGGTATATTTCTTATGAGATGACTAGGATGTGCTGACGAAGCATGAAGTATACTGTTGACTGAAGTCTCCTTTCGAAATAAGTCAGTCTGTAATAGGCCATCTTTTCCTTTTTGAATATGTATGTCCAAGAAGTCAACATTTACTTGACTGTAATGAAAGGTGAGTTTAATATTACAATCATTAGAATTGGGCAATTCAACATACTGGAGAAGATCCTTTTCAGTTCCCTGCCAAATAGCAAATACATTATCAATGTATCTGGTCCAGATCAAGATGTTAGAAGCCAAAGGATTAGGATCAGTAATGAAGATTTTCCTCTCCCACAGCCCAAGGAACAAACATGCATAGGACGGCTCAAAGGACGCCCCCATGGCTGTTCCCTGGAGCTGCAGGTAGAGTTCCCCCTTAAAGATAAAGTAATTATGTGAAAGTGCAAATTCCAAGATTGACAATAAAAACTGAATCAATCGATCATCCATTTCAGAAGTTTCAAGAAAAAAGCTAACTGCTTCAAGTCAATCTACATGGACTCTACCTCCGCCCTTCAGTGACGTCCTGTTGGAGGAGGTGTGTTTGTGACATCAGACACCGGCTCCACAGCCTGCCACATGGCACGCATGACCGGAAATGTCTATCTCCACTGATTTCATCGTTCAGAGAGATCCCTGCCCCCTCTGGGGTATAAAAGACTGGCTGTTTGGTACAGACGACATGCCCCCCAAGGAAGCTAAATAGCGAAACGTGCGTTGGGGTCCCGCTTCCACTAATAGTAAGTCTGGGTCTTGGCTTACTGTAATTTTTTGCATAACAATTTTTTGCACTGGTTCTTTTTGACTTCATTATATCTAGCAGCGTTATCTATCACCATTCAATATGTGATTAAATCCCTTATTTCCTTATGTCTATATTGCAGATCCGTTTTTGGGATTGCTTTAATATTATTTACTATAGACCTATGGATTTATTCTGACAAATATGCACTAGTGCACCTTAATATCCAATTGGTGATATAAACTGCCTTTTTTCATATATACATATATATTTGTAAAAATTTGCAATTATGCATTATACTATATATTTTGCCACATATGTGTGTATATGTATATCTACCATATAAAACCAATTTTTGTGCAATTTATTTTAATGCTTGCCTATTTAGATACCCTCTCTAATCTATATGTGGATACTAAGTGTCGCTGATTCCTTTACATATTGTGATTTTTGATTGATTCATTACTTGTATTCTATTATTCCTTTTTGGAAGAAAATAATAAAAATATACATTTATTGCTCTTTAATCCATTTTTTCTTTGTGTATTATTAGCTATTACAGTAGAGAAGACAGAATGGATTCTGAAGGATCTAGATAAGCTTCAACAATAGGCAGTAACTAATAGAATGTTATTTAACAGGGAGAAATTCTACATCTGGGCAAGAAAAATGAAAATAACATCTATAGAATGGGGGAAATGGAAATAAACAACAGAACATGTGAAAAAGACTTGAGTATACTAATAGATCACAGACTGCACATGAGTCATCACTGTGATTCAGCAGCAAAAAAGGCAAACACAGTTCTAGGATGTATTAGGAGAAGCATAGAGTCTAGATCACGTGAAGTAATTATCCCTCACTACTCCTACTTGGTCAGGTCTCATCTGGAATACTGTATCAAGTTATGGGCATCACATTTTAAAAATTACATTTAAAAACTGGAGCAAGTTCAGAGAAGACCTACCAGGATAGTGAGTGGACTGCAAAGTATGTCCTACGAGGAACAGTTACAGGATCTGGGATTGTTTAGCTTGCAAAAAAGGCTAAGAGGAAACAATAGCTGTCTACAAATATCTGAAGGGATGTCACAGTGTAGAGGGATCATCATTATTCTCATTTGTACATGGAAACACAATAATAATAATAATAATAATAATAATAATAATAATAATCTTTATTTATATAGTGCCAACATATTCTGCAGCGCTTTACAGTTTAACAGTTCCAAACATAAGTCATAAGTAACAACATTAACAATACAATAATTAAAGCAAAATAAGATGACCCTGCTCATGACAGCTTACAATCTACAATGAGGTGGGGGAGATATAAAGTACAGGTGTGTATTTAAAATGATGTATTTACAATGATGGTCCAGCCATCTTGAGGGAGTGAGGGATGGATGGAGATAGTGAATGGGCTACACATGCACACTTACACATAGAATGACTGATTAGTGAATGTGATAGGCCGCTCTGAACAAATGTGTTTTGAGGGAGCACCTGAAACTATGCAAATTGTGGATAGTCCTAATTTCTTGAGGTAGAGCATTCCAGAGGATTGGTGCAGTGGAGGAGAAGTCTTGGAGTCGGGAATGGTAGGTACAGATTAGTGCAGAGGTTAGTCGAAAGTCGTTTGCTGAGCGCAGCGGTCGGTTAGGCCGATAGACAGAAATGAGGGAGGAGATGTAGGGGGTGCTGCACTATGGAGAGCTTTGTGAGAGAGAACAAGTACTTTGAATTGGACCCTATAGTGAATGGGCAGCCAATGTAAGGACTGGCGAAGAGCGGACGTGTCAGAGTACCGATTAGCCAGATGGATGATCCTGGCCGCTGCATTAAGTATGGACTGGAGAGGAGATAGTCGAGTAGTGGGAATGCCAATTAATAGAGCATTGCAGTAATCCTGGCAGGAGTGGAGAAGCAATAGAATGTAACTGAAAGGGAGAAGATACAGATTAGATATTAGAAAAAACATTGACAATGATGGTGATCAATGAGTGGAACAGGCTGCCACGAGAAGTGGTGAGTTCTCCTTCAATGAAAGTCTTCAAACAGATGCAGGACAGACATCTGACTGAGATTGTTTAGTGATCCCTGCATTGAGCAAGGGGTTGGACACTATGACCCTTGAGGCCCCTTGCAACTCTAACATTCCATGATTTTATGATTCTAGGAGCTGCCTAGCACTCTGGAAATGACAATGGTGAAGACCCACAAAACAGGAGAAATTGATAAGAACACTGCAAATTGTTTTTAAGTTGCCCTTTCCTCAGTTCGAATTGTAGTTAAGAAATGGTAGTTAACAGGTACACTAGAGGTTAAGGTCTAACCGACCTTAGAACTTTTTTGATTTTAGTAATTAAAACTCAGCTGAGTATTTAAGGTAATCTGGCTGCAGTTTTTGGTATGTAATTTGAGGACAGCATGATTTAGTTGTTAAGACACAGGATTCAATGATATTTCACATGTCAAGCTGTGTGTTATTGTTTATTTACAGTGACGGTTTTATCACAAGAATATTATCATTAATGTGACTAATTGATGCTTGGTCACTTGTTCGACTCTACCACCTCCTGTGATAAGGAGCTCCCTGTCCATAGACAATACACAGAGAGTCTGGTGTAGGCAGAGTTAGCTGTGGTGTGGAAGGGGATAGCTTTCTCAGTTCTGCTTCACTGCTATATCTAAAAACTCTGATTGTGTAAGAACTGCTGAACCCAGTAAACTAAGTGATACATCATTAGATTCAAGGTCGCTTTCTCTATATCAGTCTGCTCATAGATGTGTTAGCAAAAATCTGCTGATATATTCCATTTAAGGCTATGACCATAGCATTCACTACATGACCATAGTGACAGTAGCAATTCTGATATGAAATTATCAGTTCAATTCACTGTAAAATGATGATAATTACAGTAAAAAAAAGTTGCATAAGTTTCTTCTCATCACAGACGCCTTACATTTTTCTTTACCGACCATGCAAAAAAAGTGCACTTTTTTATGGATTGTCCTGGAATTTCTGGATGATTGACATCCGAGCAGAACTAGCATGACCCGTTTGACAGTCAGCATAGGAATACAAATGCCAACCCAAGTTTCATATCAAAATCTGCTTACAGATCAAAAAGCATTGATTTGTGAAATATTCATTATTAAGGGGACATGCGAAAGGGATAAAAAGTTTTTTAGTACTGTCTATTCAAGAATATGTCCATGGGCACAATCTCTTTTAATCTCTTTATTTTACTGTTATTTTCCATTTTAATAGGCGTTTCCAGTTTAAGTGAACATGTCAGTAAGTGATGATTCTGGTAATTATATACACAGTTGGATTGTCTTCTTCTTGTTTAAAGTTAACTGAGATGCCAAAGAAAATGTATTTCTAACTTTACAAAATCATCTGATGTAAATACAACATGACAAGTCAGATTTCTCTGTACATTTATATATTTGACATTTGACATTTCTAATACTTGCTTAACTCTGCTTTTGGAGATGAGTGAAAGTTTGAGATCTTTGTAGCAAAATGGAAATGACAAATATATGTGAATTTTACCTGCTGGGAACAGCAAGTTAATAAGGTAAGGCCAAAGAGCAATTAGTGGACATGGGGTGGAAGGTTATCATTCTGACATAATTTCTACTGCTCTAGTGTATAATGGGCCCTGTAAATGCTGCTCCAGTGTCTGATGTCCACCTTTGGAATGCTCCAGTGTATGGTGGGCCCCATATATCATTCACCAGAGTATAGTGCTCCCCAAAAATTGCTGTCCCAACATTGAAAACAATTACATAAGTCTCCTTGCTAGGGAATCCTTGCACTACTCTGAACTCCTTGTCGTCCCCATCTTCCATCTCACTGCACTTGGCTGTTTAGGCCCTCCCATCGGCAGAGACACTTTTGCGTACTATGCGGTGCCCTGTGCCAGTGCCATCGCCCATGAGTATGCCCCCCCACCTGCTCAAGGAACCTGCACTTTCATCTGCACCTTCCTCTTTGTCACCGTGTAAGGTGGTATAGTATGCGGGAAGGGGAACCAGAGTTTCCTCTGGGTCAGATTCTGGCTGTGTAGAGTGCGAGGGGAATGTAGTGGTCTGGGTCAATGTACCAGCAGCATCATCCAGCAGTGGCTGGGCCTCAGTGGACTTGTGGCGTCCCCAAGAGTACGGTCGCCACTGTGGCATTGCCTTGCTCCTAGGGAGTGTGTTGTCAAGCTTGAGAGCAACGAAGGATCTCTCTAGCAGTGAAACAAACACACAACACATTTCCCACTCCAGGCCAGCAGGGAGACCTCTGAACCTGACTGCTGAGTAGCTGCTCTCTGTGGTCAGGAGGAGGTAAGTTAGGGCACTCTGTGCAGGGAAGGGGAAGTGTGTGGACGAGAGAAGGAGCTGGAGGATGAGCAGAGTTAAGGCTCACCCTTAGCTGGAGCGCATGGTCCGGATTCCGGTCTCCGAGTTTGTAGGGACACTGAAGTTCCTGCAGTAGAAACCGGGGGAAGTAGTAGCTATAAATGCTCTGTACCCAACTGAGGCTCGGAGGCCCCAGCATCGACGTGTGCGAGGCAGAAGGAAAAGGCTACAACTGTCTGCCATACAAGTAAAGTCTGAGGAACATCTGTTAGGAGGCGTTTCAGTGAACCACGGTCCTGTGAGTGCTTCCCCCACAAGCGCTAGAAAGGAGACATTCAGGAAGGTACATTTTGGCAGAGTGTTGGAAGGGAGCTTTCCATTCTGGTCCCGGAGGTTGGCAGAGGTCCTGACCCGGAGGACACAGCACGGAGGCAGGCATCTGTGTAACCTGCAGACTGTGAGTAAAGCTTTGGAACTGCACGCTCTGGTGTCCTACAGTTATTCCAGCACCGCTACGTCTGGGTACCAGCACCTACACCGCCTGTGCCTTTCCCCCATCACTACATCTAGACTTCCCTGGGACTCCAGCTCCACCTGTGGGGAGCTTCACCATCTTTGCTGCACAACACTATCAGTCCCAGAGGATCTGCATGCAGCGTCGGCCTAACATCTATGTTGCCGAACACCACAGGTGGCGTCAAACTATCTATATAAACTCTTTACCATTATACCATGCCATTTACATGGGCGCCCAGGGCCACCGTCCGGGTCACCGCTGCTGTGACACATCCCACTGACACCGGCCCGGTACCGAGTACCCCACAGCCCTGGGAGGGCGATCTATATGCCGACTGCTGATCGGGCGGCGTTATTCCCACAAACCTCCAAACAGCGTCCCTGAAGGCAAAGTTTTTGGTTTCTGGGGACAGTATGATTGCAAAGCTGAACGTTAAAGGAATGTCCAAAAGGGCACCACCAGGAGTGGAGCCTGTGGCTTAATAGGACTGCACCTGGGAAACCACTACCATACAAGCTGCAGAAAAGATGGACAGATTGCAAGCTTTGTCGATTCTGTGTGTGGTGTGGTATGTCCGTTTGTAGTTGTGCTAGCAATTTCTCAGCTTTATTCAGTTAACGACCGAGACTCCGGCATAGCCCGCGGTACGTGTCAAGCTTACTAGAGGGATACGCGAGGCTGTGGCACGTGAGATCGAGCAATAACAGGTCTAGCATTCCAGTACATGTCCGGGGCTGCGTGCACGCTACACTAAAAGGACCAGCTTTTGTCGCTTACAGGTGCAGATAACCTGCTGAACTCCGTTAGTGATGGGGATCTGGGATTCAGATTATTCCCCGCAAACGATGATTTCCCAGTAAGTTCAGGTCAACCGCAATTCCGGAGTTAGGCCTAACCGTCATTCCTGAAAAAATTACGTGTCCAAACCACAGATGCTGTAGCTTTCTTAACAGCTCGGCAGCCGTTCTCAGGCCCAGTATAGATTCAACAACATTGTAGAAAGTTGATAAAGGGTACAGTTTCACCGGATAACACGTATATATGTAGCCTAGTTTACACATTAAAAATATATGTCTATAGAACAGGAGGCAGACTCAGATGTTCTCAGGCCCAGTATGGATTTGACCAGATTGTACAAAGTTGAGAAAGGGTACTTTATCACTGGAGAGCAGGTATATATAGCATAGTTTAAACATGGAAAATCTCCGTGCTCTCAGTATGGATTACACAGCAATCTAAAAAGTGGAAAAAAGGAAATGCATTTGAGGCGTACACAACTATATACTTTTGGTGTTATTTTTAAATCTCCATATATATTTCTGTCTCAGTAATACAGTCCAGCCTCTCCGCAATAGGAAATGAGATGCATACAATTAGTGACATAAAGGCTATTGGTTGCAGAAATCTAGGAATTATTATTCACGGGAAAAACTTCCGTCACAATTCTCATAGGCGATGCTGACCCTCAATTAATTTGTGTGTTGAGACAGTGAAAACATTTTTTTGTGAATAAAGTCTTGCTGTATCGCACTTCCGTTGATTCCATCACTGTTACTCATCTCAATCCAATTTTTATCACAGGGAGCGATGTAAACATGGTGCTCACTGGCTATCATGATCTGTCACGTAACTTTGGAGTGCAAAAGACAGAGGCCACAGGCCGCAGGCGATTCTATTTGATTGGCAAGAGAGGGCACATTTTGAAATGTGCGCCGGAATGTCACACGTTTGTGAGTAGGAAAACTGTGAAAGCTGATGATAAACCACCACTGCATGTAATTGTGAGTCGACGTCCATGAGAAATGGAAGCCACTGATCATCTGGAGCTAGAGCCCAGCCAGCAGGACAGGGCATAGCTACATCTTAACCATCATCTTTCAGTTCAATCAATTTGTAGTGGCAGTCCCAGTGAAGGATTTGAGAGCCCAGACTACACAGCGGAGGAGCAGTGAGAGGTAAACATTGCAAATGCTGGGGCCCTGCCCAAGCAAGGGGGGCACACTCGTGGGCGTCGGTACTGGCACTGGGCCCCTCATAGTACGGCGGTGTGTCTGATGGCGGGTGTGCACCACCACTGTCAGAGACACTTGATTGCACTATGAGGGACCCTATGCCAGTGCCCGCGCCCAAGAGTTGGCCTACCCACCTGTCCAGGGCAATGGCACTCGCACGGTTTTGTGCGCTATGTGGTGACCCCAGCCATGGGGGGGGCGCCCTCTTAGGGAGGTTTGCAAAGTGGCATATGTAGATGTGGGTCACTCAGCTGCTGCAAAAGGCGAAATAGGTCAAGTTCACGGAATAGGAGGACCAAAGCAAGCCATTTTTCTGGCAACCTATGTGTCATCAAGGGAAGGTGGGACAAAATCCTTGGAAACCCATGCATGGTTCATTTTAATGAAGGTTAGATCATCCACATTTTGGGTTGACAGACGGGTCCTTTTTTCTGTCAGGATTGATCCAGCTGCACTGAAGACTCTTTCCGATAGCACACTTGCAGCTGGGCAAGCAAGCTCCTGTAAGGCATATTGTGCCAATTCAGGCCAGGTGTCCAGTTTAGCGGCCCAATAGTCAAAGGGGAATGACCTGTGCGGGAGAACATCGATATGGGAGGAAAAGTAGTTGTTAACCATAGTTGACAACTGCTGTCTCCTGTCACTTTCCATCGATGCAGTATTACCAGTTGTTTGAGCGGTCCGTGAAAAATCAGTCCACAACATTGTCAAGAAACCCCTGTCTCCAACGCCACTTCTGCTGTGTGCACCACGAACACCTCTGCCAAGCTGCCCCCGGCCCGTACGGCTCGTGTGAGAACCATCACCGCTGCTGTGTGCTGGGAATTCCTCAACCAACCGGTTAACCAGAGTTGCTTGTTTAGTAGCCAATATTAGGTCAAGGTTCTCCTGTGGCATGATGTTTTGTAATTTGCCTTTATAGCGTGGATCCAGGATGCTGGCCAACTAGTAGTAGTCATCGTTCATCATTTTGGCAATGCGTGGGTCCCTTTTTAGGATCTGCAAGGCATAATCTGACATGTGGGCCAATGTTCCCGGTGTCTATGATGCACTGCGAGTGCTGGGTGGAGGAGCTCTTTCTGGCAAATCAACATCCCTCCAGTCACGCACAAACCCTGTACCAGACCTTGCCACGCCAACATTTTCACTTGCCCCACGAGATGCATCCTCCTCCCCTAAGTAATCATCCCCATAATCATCCTCCTCCTCCTCTTCTTCCTCCACCTCGTCCAGGAGAGGTCCCTGAGCAGACAATGGCTGAATGTCATCAAGGATTCCCTCCACCTCTTCCTCCTCGTCAACATTGGCTGCAGACGCCTGCTCCTTAAGGTGCGTCAAAGTTTGCATGAGCAGACGCATAAGTGGGATGCTCATGCTTAGGATGGCGTCGTCTGCGCTTACCAGCCGTGTGCATTCCTCAAAACACTGAAGGACTTTACAGAGGTCTTTCAGCTTCGACCACTGCACACCTGTCAACTCCATGTCTGCTCTCAAAGTGCCTGGCCGTGTTTCCTCCCACACATGCATTATGGCCTAACTCTGCTCGCACAGCCGCTCAACCATGTGCAGAGTGGAGTTCCACCTTGTTGCAATGTCGATAATGAGGCGGTGGTTGGGAAGGTGGAGCAATCGCTGCAGCTTCTGCATACGAATGCAGTGTACAGGCGACCGGCGGATGTGCGCGCACAGTCTTCGCACCTTCTGGAGCAGGGCTGTTAACTCCGGATAATTATTGAGGAAGCACTGCACCACCAGGTTCAAGGTGTGAGCCAAGCAAGGTATGTGGCTGAGTTTTGAAAGTGCTATGGCTGCCACAAAATTACGGTCGTTATCACTAACTACCTTGCCTGCCTCAAGATGTACACTGCCCAGCCATGACTCAGTTTGTCGCTGAAAGTACTCGGCCAGCACCTCGGCGGTGTGTCTGTCGCCCAAACACATCATCTGCAACACAGCCTGCTGACGCTTTCCACTAGCTGCTCGATAGGGGGACACCTCGTGTGCAACAGTGGCAGCTGCAGATGGAGTGCTCGTATGACTGCGCTCTGTGGACGAGCTTTCGCTTCTGGAGGAGGAGGAGGAGGAGGGTCGAACGCCTACAGCCAACTGTTTCCTATACCGTGGGCTAGGCAGCACTGTCCCACCACCGCTGTCCCCTGTGGACCCTGCATCCACCACAATAACCCAGTGTGCAGTGATGGACACGTAACGGCCCTGGCCATGCCGACTGGACCATGCATCAGTTGTGAGGTGCACCTTTCCACTCACTGACTGCTTGAGTGCATGGACAATGCAGTCTTTCACATGATGGTGGAGGGCTGGGATGGCTTTGCGAGAGAAGAAGTGGCGACTGGGTATGTCATAGCGTGGTACTGCATAGGCCATGAGTTCGCGGAAAGCTGAGCTTTCCACCAACCGATAGGGCATTATCTCTAACGAGATTAGTTTGGCAATGTGGGCGTTCAAACCCAGTGTACGTGGATGAGAGACTGAGTACTTTCTTGACCTACTCATAGTGTCTGGGAGGGTGAGCTGGACTTGAGAGCTGCATATGGTGGAAGTAGCGGTGGACAGGGCGGACTGAGAGAGGGTTGATGATGGTGATGGAGGTGGTGTTCTTTCTGACGGCCTAGATTCAGTCTTTCGTTGATATAACAGTGGGATTCCCTGACTGCTGTGGCCTTGCAACAACACCTCAACATTTGCTGCTGTGCTAACCGGTGGGCTTACAGTGGGGGAAACAATGTAGCGTTGCTGACTACCTTCTTTGTGATCAGTTGCACATGTGGTACTTGAGGTTTGGTGTTGTGTCCACGCTTGCAAGTGCATGCTGGTTAAATGTCTAAGCATGCAACTGGTATTCAAATTTTTCAGATTTTTCCCTCGGCTAAAGGTCTTTGCGCACTTCTTACAGATAACCTTGGCCTGATCATGAGGATTTTGTTCAAAAAAGTGCCACACTGCACTCTTCCTTCTTTGGAAGACATTTTGCGGCCTAGCACGCTGTGATATTTTGACCCTCTGGACAAGCTGTCCAGCAACTCTTTTGATTTTTGGATCCTGTCTTTGGAGAGCTCCGGGCCTGCCAGATAACAGCTGTTGCGATGTCGATGTCTGCTGTGGATGCTCCTCCTTGTCATCTGAGCTATTGGAATCAGCACCCTCTTCCCCCAATGGATGCCAATCTGGGTCAACAACTGGGTCACCCATCACCTCCTCTTCAATGTCATGTGCACCTTCCTCTGTGTCACCGTCTATGGTGGTATAGTGTGCGGGAAGGGGCACCTGATTCTCATCAGGGTTAGAATCTGGCTCTGTACACTGTGAGGACAATGTAGTGCTCTGAGTGAATGTACCAGCAGAATCATCTCTCAGTGGCTGTGCATCAGTGCACTCCATGTCAGATTCATCTTGGCCTGAGTAATTCACCATTTCACTTGATAATCCAGGCATGGTATGTGAAAACAGCTCCATGGAGTAATCAGTAGTATGGCCTGCTTCATCCTTCAATCTTGGTTGGGGTGAAGGACACAAGGAAAGGTGTGGTTCATGAACATGAGCCTCCAATGACGACTCAGTGCTTTTATTTTTTACAACTTCAGAAGAGGAGGCAATAGAGCTGGAGGCTGAGTCAGCAATGTAAGATAAAACTTTTTCCTGAAGCTCTGGCTTTAAAAGCGGTTTGCCAACTCCTAGAAAACTCAGCCTTCGAGGCCTTGTGGAGCCAGACGATGACGCAGGCTCAACACCTCCTGCATTCGGTCCTATTTTGCTTTTGCCACTACCATCAGATCCACCACTAACACCATCATTACCAGCTGCCAACCCCCACCCAATTCAACGGCCTCTTCCACCAGCCTTCCTCATTTTTGGTAGAAATGTGGACAAAATCCAATAAACTATATAGTAATGTAAAACAAGGTACAAGGTGTCTATAGGACAGGGGAGATTTTGAATTTCTGCACACACTTGTGGACACTGGACACTTTTGGATTGTGTGAGGCCCACTGAATATCACAGCGCTATGTCACAGGCTCGATGTCGCAGGTGTGAAAAATGTCACTAGTGGATAACGGAGATTTTGAATTTCTGCACACACTTGTGGACACTGGACACTTTTGGATTGTTTGAGGCCCAGTGTATATCACAGCGTTATGTCACAGACTCGATGTTGCCGGTGTGAAAAATGTCACTAGAGGATAACGGAGATTTTGAATTTCTGCACACACTTGTGGACATTGGACACTTTTGGATTGTGTGAGGCCCACTGAATATCACAGCGCTATGTCACAGGCTCGATGTCGCAGGTTTGAAAAATGTCACTAGAGGATAACGGAGATTTTGAATTTCTGCACACACTTGTGGACACTGAACACTTTTGGATTGTGTGAGGCCCACTGAATATCACAGCGCTATGTCACAGGCTCGATGTCGCAGGTTTGAAAAATGTCACTAGAGGATAACGGAGATTTTGAATTTCTGCACACACTTGTGGACACTGAACACTTTTGGATTGTGTGAGGCCCACTGAATAACACAGCGCTATGTCACAGGCTCGATGTCGCAGGTGTCAAAAATGTCACTAGAGGATAACGGAGATTTTGAATTTCTGCACACACTTGTGGACACTGGACACTTTTGGATTGTGTGAGGCCCAGTGAATATCACAGCACTATGTCACAGGCAGAAATTGGCTAGTGTATGACAAACTACAAGGTGTATATAGAATTGGGCAGAATAGAAATCTCCCTAGAGTGTAGGTCTGTAAGAACGGAACAAGTCCTCGACTTATCCTTACAGAGCGACACACAGATAGCTTCACTGTGGTCGTGATAACAGCCGTTACACGGTACTGAGAGAGGAGCGTGCACGTACACGGCTGTCCGGTGTATGTAAAATTGTCAAGCTCCGTGTTTTTTAAGTATACGGACTGACACACGCTGTCTCTCTATAGTTTTGAATGTGATCAAACAGCAAATATATTTAACTGTTTGAAAACTAGACAAAACTAGACGGTGCAGTTCTGTAAGAACGTAACATGTCCTCGACTTATCCTTACAGAGCGACACACAGATAGCTTCACTGTGGCCGTGATTACAGCCGTTACACGGTACTGAGAGAGGAGCGTGCACGTACATGGCTGTCCGGTGTATGTAAAATTGTCAAGCTCCGTGTTTTTTAAGTATACGGACTGACACACGCTGTCTCTCTATAGTTTTGAATGTGATCAAACAGCAAATATATTTAACTGTTTGAAAACTAGACAAAACTAGAAGGTGCAGGTCTGTAAGAACGGAACATGTCCTCGACTTATCCTTACAGAGCGACACACAGATAGCTTCACTGTGGCCGTGATAACAGCCGTTACACGGTACTGAGAGAGGAGCGTGCACGTACATGACTGTCCGGTGTACGTAAAATTGTCAAACTCCGTGTTTTTTAAGTATACCGACTGACACACGCTGTCTCTCTATAGTTTTGAATGTGATCAAACAGCAAATATATTTAACTGTTTGAAAGCTAGACAAAACTAGAAGGTGCAGGTCTGTATGAATGGAACATGTCTTCGAGTTATTCTTACAGAGTGACAAACAGATAGCTTCACTGTGGCTGTGATAACAGCTGTTACACGGTACTGTGTGAGGAGTGTGCACCGCTGTATGGTGTGAAAAAATGCACGCTCAGTACCTCACCAGGACAAAAAAAAAATTGGGATTTCTTTTAAAAAAGCAGTTTGCAGAGCAGTGGGTAAACAGCAATGCAGCCGTCAGGAAGCCTTAGAAGGCAGCCTAACAATCAACACCGCTGATCCAGCAAAATATAGCCTCCACTTGCACTGCACACACAGTGACTGGTGTGTTGTACAGGCAAAATCGCTAGCAGCAGAAGCAGTTTTTGGTGTCTTCTTCCCTGCCTAATGCTCTCCCTACAAAATCTGCAGCAGCAGCAGCTCTCCCTATTCTGAGATCAGCATGAGTAACATGGCGGTCGGCGTGCACGCCCTTTTATACCCCCTGTGACGCCCACCAAAGCAAGCCAATCACTTGCATGCCCTTCTGAAAGATGGTGGTGACCCCTGCCTATGTCATCACGTTGCCCACAGTGTCCGTGGATCGTGATTGGCTGAAAAAGAGCGCAAAACAAACTTTTGAAACGCGACTTTGGCGCTTAAGTCGCCAACCTCGTGGCCGACCTCATCCTAGGGTCGGGTTTCGTTTTATGAAACCTGACTTTGCCAAAAGTCGGCGACTTTTGACATTTTTTGACCCGTTTCGCTCAACTCTAGTGGTGACCATGGCGGCCATTTTGAAGTCGGCCATTTTGGATCCAACTTTATTTTTTCTAATGTGAAGGGAGTCATGTGACACATCAAACTTACAGAGAATTTCACAAGAAAAACAATGGTGTGCTTGGTTTTAACGTAACTTTATTCTTTCATGAGTTATTTACAAGTTTATGACCACTTGTAAAATGTGTTCAAAGTGCTGACCATTGTGCTGGATTGTCAATGCAACCCTCTTTTCCCACTCTTTACACACTGATAGCAACACCACATCAATGCACCAGCACTCTTTCAGATTGCGCTGGTGCATTGATAATTGAGGTAATGGTAGTTATCGTTAATGTCAGCTGTGAATTGTAAAAGCACAGTTGGTATCCTGTCCTGCTGTTAGTAATGAAGAGGTGTCTATGAGACACCCCCATTACTAACTCAGTACTAACAAGTAAAAAACACACTCACAAAAAAGTTTATTTAAAAAAAAACCCACTTATTTTAATAATGATGGGAGGATAAAGAGGTGTCACATCATGAATGCTAATGACATGAGGAATTGAGAGATGACACATCACCCCTACTAATGACAAGGAAGAAGGGGGAAATTGAGAAGTTGCACATTGTTACTGCTGATAACTGGAAATGTGGAAGGTATTCCTGGGAATGACAGATGGGAGGAAGGATAGAGAGGTGACACCTTGTCCCTGCACAAGGCTCATGACAAAGGGAAAAAGGGTGACATGGAAGCGTGGCATATTGTTCCTTTTGATAAATTAGCGTTAATTAAAGATGGAGATGTGGGGTAGGTGAGCAAAGATGAGGAATAACACTGCTCTCTCTGTAGTTGACAGGGGATAAGCTAATGATGGGAAAGGCTAGAAGATGTTGGAGAACAGGTCAACCACAGAAGTCAAAGTGGAAGGGGCTCCTATGTTA
Organism: Dendrobates tinctorius; assembly: GCF_039654945.1. NCBI lineage: Eukaryota > Metazoa > Chordata > Amphibia > Anura > Dendrobatidae > Dendrobates > Dendrobates tinctorius. The sequence goes on along the minus strand of NW_027361707.1, from coordinate 59,429,392 downwards.
GGAGGTGAGTAGATCTATAGAAATACTCCTCAGCTGCATTGGATCCAAGAGATGTTCTGTAGTTAAGAATGAGGCAAGAGTTGTGGTAGACCTGGGAATATTTTACATATTTTCTGGCAATGCCCGAAAATCATACTTCTCTGGAGGAAAATTTCGAGATTCATAGATCTTGTCTTGGGTAAGCATATTATTTTGTCTCCTCGTCTAGCTCTTCTATCCCTAGATTCTGACATAATTGACTCCTCCTTAAGGTTATTGATTACACTGGTCAACAGCATTTTTGGTGCCAAAGATATTTCATCGAATTTAGGGTATTTTTGGGGTGCTGATTCTGAATATGTCATCAGTTTTGCCAGATTGGCTCAAGTTTTTGAGATTTTTGGTATCTTATTTATAGCACTTGTTGGTAAATGCGACGCATCATCTCATTAATTTCTTTGGATTAGTACTTGAACTGAGCAGTTCTCAATATAGTTTTGTGTTAATTAGTGTTCTAAAAGTTTGTTCATAGCTTGATTTTTGCACTAACTTTATGTTGTTGTCTGTTTTCCAGTGAAAAGCATGAACTCATCATGAAGAAGTTGTCTTAACGATCCAGACTCATTCTGTTACATTTGTGGTGAATATACACTGCCAAAACATAGAAGAAACATAACAGACTTCGTAAAAAAAGTGTATTTTGCCTATTTTGGGGTTATGCTTGGGGACCAAGACAAGTTTTGGGCACCACACATAGTGTGCAAAGCATGTATCGAATTATTACGAAAATGGAGCAAAGGACAAAGAAAAAGCTTCAAATTTGGTGTTCCAATGGTGTGGAGAGAGCCAAAAAATCATCATGATGACTGTTATTTATGGTAAACACAGGTACAGGCACATCTTCACAATGAGGGACAGGCCTTCTTGCAGATTCCATGTTACTCCCATTTTCGTTTCTTATGCTTATTGAATCCTTGCACTTGCACTGCACAGAAATAACAGTCATCATGATGATTTTTTGGCTCTCTCCACACCATTGGAACACCAAATTTGAAGCTTTTTCTTTGTCCTTTGCTCCATTTTCGTAATAATTCGATACATGCTTTGCACACTATGTGTGGTGCCCAAAACTTGTCTTGGTCCCCAAGCATAACCCCAAAATAGGCAAAATACACTTTTTTTACGAAGTGTGTTATGTTTCTTCTATGTTTTGGCAGTGTATATTCACCACAAATGTAACAGAATGAGTCTGGATCGTTAAGACAACTTCTTCATGATGAGTTCATGCTTTTCACTGGAAAACAGACAACAACATAAAGTTAGTGCAAAAATCAAGCTATGAACAAACTTTTAGAACACTAATTAACACAAAACTATATTGAGAACTGCTCAGTTCAAGTACTAATCCAAAGAAATTAATGAGATGATGCGTCGCATTTACCAACAAGTGCTATAAATAAGATACCAAAAATCTCAAAAACTTGAGCCAATCTGGCAAAACTGATGACATATTCAGAATCAGCACCCCAAAAATACCCCAAATTCATTAAAATATTTTGGACACCAGAAAAAAAAATTTTTTTCGTTGACCTGTGTTATACATATCTTACTTGTCTCCAAAAACAGTATTGCTTTTTTATGGAAAAACCCAAAACCCCGGCAATCAAAGACATCATAGATAGGGTTAGTTTACACAGATCTTTTGAATTAAAATACGCAAATATGAACGACCAATTTGAAAAATACGCCAGGAAATGGACTAGATGGTTCGAACTACTCAATTAGATAAAAGCTGGAATGCACCAACCTAAGACCCTGTAGGTCTAGGTTATTGATCTGTATTGATATGTTATGATATGCACTAATCTACCTCTGCATTGTTTCATTTTACAATGTTTACATATACATGTGATTCATTATTTATGTTTTACTATTGTTGTCCTTCCATTGTTACTTCCCATCCCTGTTTCCCATTTACCCCCTTCCACCTTCCCTCCCCAGCTTCCCCCAATTATTGATAAAACTCAATAAAAAGTTTGGAAAGAATGAGGCAACAGTGTGCCAGCTTGGATCAGTAGTCACTGTGTATACACTAGAGTTCATGCCGCCATGATTCGAGCCAACCTCTGTGTTTACACATAATGTTGCAACATGTCCAGCCATTAATACAAGTCAGCAGCGGTGGTTTATTATTTAGGCAATGAGCTCCTAACCTATAATGCTCAATAATTCAAAGAAAAGTGCAAGATAGCAAAAGCTACTTAGCTGAAAACTTGTTGAGTTTAACTATTTTTACCCACAAAACCAACTCAAGAGTAAGACAATAACCCTTTAAGAATGACATTTTGCAGTTTAACACCTAGCCGTTGCTTATCGTACATGCTATTCCTCTCCTCTGCATACACATGCAAGGTAAGATAGACCAAGCGTGGATGTGGTGCATGGTGAGTAGGTATTTATCTTCTAGGAGAACAGAAGAATCGAGCACTTAAATTCTAAATGTTCCACCTTTTATTCCTTTGACGTCATTTGTTATGAGAGAGTTGGGAAGATACCAAATACATCAGATAGTAAACCATTCCAGATGACAAAATTTTTTTCTGTATATGGGAGATTTTAAATGATAGTTTGTTATAAAGATCAGCCAACAGCAATAGATACAGTGGGTATGGAAAGTATTCACACACCTTTACATTTTTCACTCTTTGTTTCATTGCAGCCATTTGGCAAATTCAAAAAAGTTCATTTTTTTCTCATTAATGTACACTCTGCACCACATCTTGACTGAACAAAAAAAAAAACAGAAATTTAGACATTTTTGCAAATTTATTAAAAAAGAAAAACTGAAATATCGCATGGTCATAAGTGTTTAGACCCTTTGCTCAGTATTGAGTAGAAGCACCCTTTTGAGCTAGTACAGCCATGAATGATGGGAATGATGCAACAAGTTTTTCACACCTGGATTTGGGTATCCTCTGCCATTCTTCCTTGCAGATTCTTTTCAGTTCCGTCAGGTTGCATGGTGAACGTTGGTGGACAGCCATTTTCAAGTCTCTCAAGAGATGCTCAATTGGGTTTAGGTTAGGGCTGTCTGAAATCATTTTTTTATTTTAGCTGTGTGCTTAAGGTCATTGTCTTGCTGGAAGGTGAACTTTCGGTCAAGTCTTGTCACGGCACCGCCAGACTCAGGGCCTGCTGTCCCGGCCTCGGCCAGTAGGAGGCGCCGGACTATCACATCACCGTCAGAATCAGGGCCTGCTGTTCCGGCCTCGACCACTAGGAGGCGCCGGACTATCACATCACCGTCAGACTCAGGGCCTGCTGTTCCGGCCTCGACCACTAGGAGGCGCCGGACTGTCCTATCACCGTCTGACCCATGGCCTGCAGTCTCGGCCTTGGTCTCTGGGAGGTGTTGTGCTTCAACCCCAAGTGGTGGCGGCGATAATCATGAGGCTCCTGCGCAGGCGTCCGCTGGACGCAGGCTTCGCTCCTCGGTCAGTCATGAAGGGGCTGGTGCATTACCATCCAGCCTGGTCCTGGGGGCGGTCCGGATGACATCATCAGGCCACGGGCCTGTAAGGGATGACCTGATCCCTCAAATACCTTGGGACTGCTCTTGCAGGCCGCCGGATATATTCTTGGTTCCCCTGCGTGTTACTGTGTGAATTACTGTTGACTGACTCTGACTTTTGCCTGGACTTCTGACCCTTCTTCTGCCTAACGATTCTGTACCTCTGCGACTCTCCTGGTTTATGACACTGACTTCGGCCTGGATTCTGACTCTGCTTCTGCCTAACGATTCTGTACCTCTGCGACTCTCCTGGTTTATGACACTGACTTCGGCCTGGATTCTGACTCTGCTTCTGTCTAACGATTCGGTACCTCTGCGACTCTCCTGGTTTATGACTCTGGCTTCGACCTGGTATCTGTCTTTGCTTCTGCCTACCGTGCTTATACCATTTCTGCCTGACTGGTTTAGTCTCGGATATCATTGCCTCTGTGTCCTGTGTTGGAACACCTTTCTGGCGACCGTCCTGCTCTGGTCTTTGCTCCTATTCAGACAGCACCTCCTGGGCTCTGCTATAAATCCAGATCCCTGTATAGGGGTAAAGGGTATCAGTGTTTCTCGGGGTGTTGTCCGGCTGCAGCCCAGACCGCAGGCAGACGTCACATTATATCCGGCCCAAAAAATAAAACGGCTTTTTGTGTCTATACTTAACACAGATAAAAGCAGTTTTCCTCACCTTTTTTTTTCCTTCCTCCTGACTGAGCTGATTCTGGGCCCAAACACCTGTTACATTGCACAGCCTGGGAAGTCACTCTCAGGCTCAAGCATGCTGCAGCCTGGAAGCTTCAAGGAAAATGCTGGCTGTTGGAAATCCACATTCCTGGACCATCACCCCCTGGACAGCTTTGGGGGTCAGGTATTGCCCGCAAATGCGGCCAAACTGTTGTTACCAGTTTCCCTTTCTTTTGCTAAGAAACGTCTGTGTGTGAAGGCTTATGTGGATTGTGGTGCTGCCGTCAACCTTATGGATTTTTTATTTGCTAAGAGCCTTGGTGTACCTCTGTCAAGGCTTAAAGCGCCTATTCAGACTACTGCGATTAATGGTACATCTATATTCCAAGGAGGCGTGGAATTCGTTACTGCCGAAATTTCTATGTCAGTGGGGACATTACATAACGAACAAATGTCATTTTTTGTTATATACAATTTATCAGATCCAGTTGTGTTAGGCATGCCATGGTTGCACCAACATAATCCGGTTATTGACTGGCGCATAGGTGACGTTGTGCGCTGGAGTCCATGGTGTCAGAGTAACTGTATGTCTTTTTCAGTAAACCAGATTAAAATTAAAACACCTTCTATTCCATATGCGTTTAGGGATTATGAAGATGTTTTCTCTATAGTGGAGTCGGAGAAACTACCTCCTCACAGAGAATACGATTGTCCTATTGAATTGGTCCCTGGTGCCCGTCTCCCTAAGGGGAGAATATTCAACCTCTCTGGTCCTGAGCGTGTAGCCATGAAGGAATACATAGCAGACAGCCTTCGAAAAGGCTTCATTAGACCTTCCACCTCACCTGTAGGAGCTGGGTTTTTCTTTGTAGAGAAAAAAGATGGTGGACTCAGACCATGCATTGACTACCGTGAGCTGAACGCCATAACCGTAAAAAATCAATACCCGCTGCCACTCATTCCTGATCTGTTTAATCAGTTACTGGGAGCTCGCTGGTTTACTAAGCTTGACCTCCGGGGGGCATATAACCTGGTCCGCATAAGAGATGGGGACGAATGGAAAACGGCCTTTAATACACCCCTTGGCCATTTTGAGTACCTGGTAATGCCCTTCGGACTCAGTAACGCTCCTGCAGTATTCCAGCACTTCGTCAATGATATTTTTAGAGATATTTGTGGGGTGTATGTCGTCGTATATCTGGACGACATTTTGATTTATTCTGCTGACCCTGTGACTCATGCTCAACACGTCCGTTCAGTACTGCAAAGACTGCGCGAAAACTCTTTGTTCGCGAAATTTGAAAAATGTGTTTTTTTTGCCGAAGAGGTGCAGTTCTTAGGATACATGGTCTCAGGCAAGGGGTTCCGCATGGATCCCGCCAAGATTCAACCCATTAAGGATTGGGTACAACCCAAATCGCTGAAAGCACTCCAGCGATTTTTGGGATTTGCGAATTATTATCGCAAATTCATCAGGGGATTCTCAGAGATTGCCAAGCCACTCACGGACCTTACCCGGAAAGGGGCGGACGTGACTAATTGGAATCCTGAGGCAACCAGGGCTTTTTCCACACTAAAAGGGTGCTTCGTGGCCAACCCGGTGTTGATTCAACCAAACTTGGACCACCCGTTTATTGTGGAAGTAGATGCCTCCGAAGTCGGAGTGGGAGCAGTGCTCTCACAAGGCTCTGCATCCCTCACTCAGCTTTGTCCATGTGCCTTTTTCTCCCGCAAATTCTCTGCCACGGAGAGAAACTATGACATCGGCAACCGAGAATTATTGGCAATTAAGTGGGCCTTCGAGGAATGGCGCCACTTCCTCGAAGGCGCCAAACACAAAATTACTGTTATTACCGATCACAAAAACCTAACCTACCTAGAGTCGGCTAAAAGACTAAACCCTAGGCAGGCCAGGTGGGCCTTGTTTTTCTCCAGGTTCGATTTTTTAATCACCTTTCGCCCCGGAACCAAAAATGTGAGGGCAGATGCCCTCTCCCGCAGCTTTTGTCACACACACACCGAGGACTATGAACCAGCTCCCATATTGGCTAATGGCATTGTTGTGTCGGCAGTATCTCTGGACCTTCTGGAGGAGATCCGTAGGTCATCAGAACAAGTTCCTGACACTACGCCCCCCAAAAAATTATTCGTCCCAGCTACCTTTCGCTTACGAGTGTTAAAAGAATCTCACGACTCCGTCCTGGCAGGCCACCCTGGTCTCAATAATACCACTAGGCTGGTAACCAGGAACTTTTGGTGGCCAACGGTGGCCAAGGACTGTAAGGAGTACGTCTCAGCGTGTGAAGTCTGTGCCCGCGCCAAGTCCCCCCATAACCGTCCTGCCGGCTGGCTTCAGCCCTTGCCCACCCCTGAAAGTCCATGGACCCACATCTCCATGGACTTCATTACAGACCTGCCACCCTCCGAGGGGAAAACTTGTATTTGGGTGGTGGTGGACAGGTTCAGTAAACAGTCTCACTTTGTTCCCCTGTCCGGCTTACCCAACTCTGAAACCTTAAGTAAGTTGTTTGTTCTTCACGTTGTACGTTTGCACGGCGTTCCGGCAAATATCGTATCCGACAGGGGTACCCAGTTCGTCTCGAAGTTCTGGAGGGCGTTCTGTAGACGTATTGGTGTTGAGTTGTCTTTTTCCTCGGCATACCATCCCGAGACGAATGGTCAAACTGAGCGTGCCAACCAAACGCTGGAGCAATACCTCCGCTGCTATGTCTCAGCACATCAGTGAGATTGGGTGGAACATTTGCCATTGGCAGAGTTCGCTCTCAATAATAGATACCAAGACTCCATCAAAACCACCCCCTTCTTCTGTAACCTCGGACTACATCCGCGCTTTGGATCATTTTCGGCCAAGATGTCGGAAATCCCAGGGGTTGAGCAAAATATACATCGTCTAAAGACTATTTGGTCCGAAGTAAACTCTAATTTAAAAGGGGCTCAAATTAGACAGACTTCGGCAGCCAATAGACAACGATCCCAGGGGCCGCACCTGGGAGTTGGTGACAAGGTTTGGCTCTCTACAAGAAACATCAAACTTAAGGTACCGTCAGCCAAACTGGGTCCCAGGTTCATCGGACCATATGAAATATTAGAGGTAATTAACCCAGTAGCGTTTCGGTTAAAGCTCCCGCAGTCTTTTAAAATTCCTAACATTTTTCATAAGTCCCTCCTCAAGGTATACCGCTCCCCAATTCATCCCATCCGGTCCCCTCCTCCTCCAGTTTTGGTCAAGGGCGCCTTGGAGTACGAGGTCCAGGGCATATTTGATTCCCGTCTAGTGAGAAACTCGGTACAATGTTTGGTGCATTGGAAGGGCTACGGCCCAGAGGAGAGGTCCTGGGTCCCCGCTAGTGACATTCGTGCAAAGCGGTTGATTAGCAGGTTTCACCTCCTCCACCCTGACAAACCGGGTTTTGAGGGTCCGGAGGCCCCTCTTAGAGGGGGGGGTACTGTCACGGCACCGCCAGACTCAGGGCCTGCTGTCCCGGCCTCGGCCAGTAGGAGGCGCCGGACTATCACATCACCGTCAGAATCAGGGCCTGCTGTTCTGGCCTCGACCACTAGGAGGCGCCGGACTATCACATCACCATCAGACTCAGGGCCTGCTGTTCCGGCCTCGACCACTAGGAGGCGCCGGACTGTCCTATCACCGTCTGACCCGTGGCCTGCAGTCTCGGCCTTGGTCTCTGGGAGGCGTTGTGCTTCAACCCCGAGTGGTGGCGGCGATAGTCATGAGGCTCCTGCGCAGGCGTCCGCTGGACGCAGGCTTCGCTCCTCGGTCAGTCATGAAGGGGCTGGTGCATTACCATCCAGCCTGGTCCTGGGGGCGGTCCGGATGACATCATCAGGCCACGGGCCTGTAAGGGATGACCTGATCCCTCAAATACCTTGGGACTGCTCTTGCAGGCCGCCGGATATATTCTTAGTTCCCCTGCGTGTTACTGTGTGAATTACTGTTGACTGACTCTGACTTTTGCCTGGACTTCTGACCCTTCTTCTGCCTAACGATTCTGTACCTCTGCGACTCTCCTGGTTTATGACACTGACTTCGGCCTGGATTCTGACTCTGCTTCTGCCTAACGATTCTGTACCTCTGCGACTCTCCTGGTTTATGACACTGACTTCAGCCTGGATTCTGACTCTGCTTCTGTCTAACGATTCAGTACCTCTGCGACTCTCCTGGTTTATGACTCTGGCTTCGACCTGGTATCTGTCTTTGCTTCTGTCTACCGTGCTTATACCATTTCTGCCTGACTGGTTTAGTCTCGGATATCATTGCCTCTGTGTCCTGTGTTGGAACACCTTTCTGGTGACCGTCCTGCTCTGGTCTTTGCTCCTATTCAGACAGCACCTCCTGGGCTCTGCTATAAATCCAGACCCCTGTATAGGGGTAAAGGGTATCAGTGTTTCTCGGGGTGTTGTCCGGCTGCAGCCCAGACCGCAGGCAGACGTCACATGTCTGTGGTTCAGAGCACTCTGGAAGATGTTTTCCTCCAGGATATCTCTGTATTTGGCTGCATTCATGTTTCCTTCAGTTGCAACCAGTTGTCCTGTCCCTGCAGCTGAAAAACACCCCCATAGCATGATGCTGCCACCATGTTTCACTGTTATGATTGTATTGGGCAAGCCTCTCTCATCAAGGCTCTTCTACCACGATTGCTCCATTTTGCTGGACCGCCAGGTCTAGGTAGACTAGGTGGACCCAAACTTCTTCAATTTAAGGATTATGGAGGCCACTGTTCTCTTAGGAACCTTGAGTACTGCAGAAATTCTGTTGCAACCTTGGCCAGATCTGTGCCTTGCAACAATTCTATCTCTGAGCTCCTTGGCCTTTGACCTCATGATTCTAGTTTGGTCTGACATGCACTGTGAGTTGTGTGGTGTAATATAGACAGATGTGTGCCTTTACAAATCAAGTCCTATCAGTTTAATTGAACACAGTTGCACGCCAATGAAAGAGTAGACCCATCTCAAGGAGGATCACCAGAAAATGACAGCATGTGACTTAAATAAGAGTGTCTGAGCAAAAGGTCTGAATACTTATGACCATATGATTACCATGAGCTAATTCATTTGGGCTATTATGTATTTTGGCATAACATATGCAGATACAATGTGCAATCAGAAAGGAATTTTGAAAGGTAAGTGTAAATTTGTAAATTAAGTAAACTTTTGTGTTTGCAATGCAAACAATCAGATACCGGTGAATTGAAGAAAAATCTACCATTATTTTCCCATTTTACCTATCATAGAATGAGAAAATTAAATTAGGTTTTTATATGATAGAAAGTCCAAAATCAGCTCTCTTATTCTCTTATTTTTTCTTGCTTAAAATAAATCCCCTAAATTTTAGTGATCTTGTAGGCTGCAGAATGTTTAGGCTTGCTTCAGAGAACCACATGCTGTCATTACTATGCTTGACGGATAATTAAGGGCGGCACGGTGGCTCAGTTGTTAGCGCTGCAGCCTTGCAGCGCTGGTGTCCTGGGTTCGAATCACACCAAGGACAACATCTGCAAGGAGTTTGTATGTTCTCCCCATGTTTGTGTGGGTTTCCTCTGGTTTCCTCCCACATTCTAAAGACATGCTAATAGGGAATTTAGATTGTGAGCCCCATCGGGGACAGTGATGATAATGTGTGCAAACTGTAAAGCGCTGCAGAATATGTTAGCGCTATTTAAAGATTATTATAATTTATATTTTTATTTCATTACTTGATTCCTCTTTCATTCTCTATTCCATTTGCCCCTATAAGGCATAAAGTGAAGCGTTAAAGGGGTTGCCTGATCTAAAATGAAAAGTCTAAAGTCACTTTGCTTCACTGTCGACTTTTGAATCCTTCCAGTGTACGCGCTCTGTGCAGCCAGGTTTTTCAATTGTCTGCCAGTGTAGCGGTGGTCAATTATGTGAGATGCATATTCCAGGGCAAAACCCATCTAGTGGGTGCAGCCTCACTCAATATAAGTGTGTGGGTGTGAAAAGGAAGGAATACCAGGGCAGATGGGCTGCTGGTTATGTGGATATAAGTAGGCAAGTGTCAGAGAGATAAATGGGTGAGTGAACTGACAGGCATCAATTAGATAAAGTTTAGATGATTAAAGATGTACTAATAGTACCCCACTAAGTTGTTCCCTGCAAGTGAAATCCTGCTTGCCAGCGGAGGTTGACACCATACTTGACAATGGATATGGCTCCCCTGCTTCATGATGGCTGATCCTGGAAGTCCTTAGGATAAATGTATATACACTCCCCAGGTAAAATAAAACTGATAAAGGCAAATTGGGTTGCAATCAAGTGACAGTCAAGATAATTAATGAATTTTGTGATGATAAAGAACATATCAACAGAGCACATGGTATATATCAGACCAACAGCATGAGGGAGTACATATGATTTAATAGCTTTCAACCTCTATGCATTTCACCAAATGTTGATCAGGAGGTGAGGTGAGTTGATGCTGCATGTTGCTGGCCTGTGCTCATCTATGTATACATGCTAATGCTGTTCCAAGGCCCACCCTCCATCGGAATTTCATAAGGGATGAATGTGTATACGCTTTTCAAAGAGTACCTCCCCTTTGATGTAGATGTCACAGGCTCCAGTTTTGAAAAAAGGACATGATTAACTGTAACTCTGTTGGAGTGTTGGTTATGCTATATGTGTCTTTGAAATTTTTGAATATATCTTATACCTGTGAAGGTGCTCAAGTAGGGCACCCAATCTAATGTATAGATAAATAAAACTTGGCACTCAACTTGAAAAAATTATTTGTGGAGATTTTATTGCAGTCCGTATAATATGAAACATTTCGGTCCAACATAGACCTTCATCAGGCTCTCACTGCTATAGAGGAAAAAAAAGGTCAAGGGTTCAGTTATCCAGCCAAGAGCCTACGAAATCACAGTCCAGAAATAGGTGCATATGTGTACATAGCAGTGGTGGTTAGTGTGTCAAGTGTTCAGCATAAACGCTGTATCCACCTCTTTTCCGACATCGTCATGTTATACGGACTGCAATAAAATTTTCACAAAGTATTTTTTCAAGTTGAATGCCAAGTTTCATTTATCTTCGAAATTTTTGAGTCTTAAGAAGAGGTAAGAATACACATACACACTCGTATGCCCATTTATACCATAAGTATGCCTTTTTAGTTAGGTTGTGTATTAGAGGTATGGGGGAAAATAGACAGTACAAGTAGGTTATGTAAGTAAGTACAACACTAAACAGACATAGTCACATGCATCCTAAAGTTCAATTACCTTAATCTCAATTTCTTAAGTACTGGTCAATTCAGGGCCTTTAGCAGACACTTTTGTATTCCTTCCATTCATCATTGCATTCCACGAATCATCATTTTTTATTTTTATCTTTTACAGACTATCTGTACAATTGTTTATATTTTGTGAGATTAATTGAATTTGTTAGTGACACCATTTTGGGGTACATATAATTTGTAACTAAACTTTTAAAACCTGTTTATGGGGAGAGAGAAAAAAAATCTGCTTTTGCTTTCGACTCTTTAAATGTTTTCAATGTTTCTCTACTCACATACTGAGCAAATAAAATATTAAATTTTATATGTTGGTCACCAGAATATGGCAATGCATGACTTATATGTTTTAATTTATGTTTTATAACTTTTAGCACTATAAACATAATGTTTGAAAGAAATCATTTGTTTTTGTGTTGCTATGAGCTGTTCTGAAAGCTATACCTTCTAAAATATTTTGTCAAAGGAGCCACGTGAGGGCATATTTTTTTTTTTTGGCAAATGTATTCAAATGGAATATTAATTTTTAATGTTAATGATAATTTTTTTATTATACTTTTTGAGAAGTGGAATGTACAAACAGCTAATTCTGTGGTCTATTTTTAAAGTGTTCATTATAGATGATCTTAAGACATTGGCATTTATCAGGTTTGGTGAGTGAATTTTGTGTATTCAATTGCAATTACAATTGGTATGAAAATACTGGTGGATCATGCACTAAGGAGTGGCTCTCTATCTTTTCATGGACTGCAGTCAGGTATTTCACAGAAAGAATCTAGTTTTCTAGGAGCAGTATCAACATTACAGTTCTTGGTTTGTCTGTCATACTATGCATATATTAATGTATAGCTAGAAAGGTAAACTTATCCACACTTGTGAGAAGCTAACATGTGACAACTAAACTAAAGCCCCCTTCACACATAGCGAGATCGCTAGCGATATCGCTAAAGCGTAACCGATTTTGTGACGCAACAGTGATATCGCTAGCGACCTCGCTACATGTGACACGTACCTGCGACCTGGCCCCCCCGCTGGCTATCGCTAATCGCGCAAGATCGTCCTGGTCCATTTCTCATCGCCGGCTTCCTGCTGGCGCCAACGAGCAGCGCATGGACGCTGGTGGAAGAAGTCATCAGAGCTGCATTTGACAGGTAAGTAACAACCGCCGACCACTGCTGCATCGTTGGTGAGATCTGCCTGTTTGGCAGCTCACTAGCGACCATTTAGCGATGTACCAGCGATCCTGACCGGGTCGTATCGTTGTCGGAATCGCTGGTGCATTGCTAAATGTAGCGGTACCTTTGTTTGGTCATTTTTTTACTGTAGTCAATGTGAAAGTATAAAATAGGCTGTTAACTTCTTAATTTGCATCATGGTGACATTCTCTCCCATTTGCCTTTTCTTTCTCTCTCTCTCATTATCTTTCACTCTCTACTTATCAGTTATTTTAATCATCTCTTACAACTAGCATTAATTCAATAGGGTTCGGAGAGATTTAATCTAGTTGAAAAAATAATTTTACTGTATTAATATACTGAAGAGTTTTCTCGTTATAAAAGTCAGAGATAAGTTTGAAAATATTTCTTTCTATAGCAAATCGTAATCATGCATTCTGTCTCAACAAAACTATTTATTCTTATAAGTTTCAATATAATATTTATATAATGTTTAATGAGTTGGTAAAGAGGTGACTGGTGGAAAACCTATGAAAAATGATTATACAGCAATTTTTCTTTAAAATTTTATTTCATATCAGTTTCAAAAGAAGTAAACTGAACTTTATGATGACACAAGAGTCTTTCTTTTCATATAAATTCTGTCAGAAGTTATGAACACTCTGTCAACACAAACTGTACTTTTGCAGACAAACAAATACAGCTTTTTCTGTAAATTTTTTTAAAATGTGGCATTTTTAGTTTTCATTTATGAAGTCAAATCTATGAATTCAAAGTGAGTTTTGAAGTTGTGTCTCCAATATGTTTTTTTCTTCATTACGTAATTCACTTTTTATTCAATGAGATGGCTTTATGAAATTCAAAGTCTTTTCTAAAACTTTTTCCAACATATGAGCATTATGGTCTAGCTATCAAATAAATAAATAAATAGTGTATCAAATAAATGTGTGTATTTTAAAAATCCCAACCTTCAATCTGAGTCTAGGGTCATTGGGTCATGGGAATGCAAGCGTCCTAAATGGTTTAGGTAAGAAAAATAGTCAATACAGCTGCAGATTTTAAGTTATGGACCATTTTAGGTGACTGTTCAGAAGGGTTGTCATACAGTCTTGGCCGAGAATATTGTCACACTTGAAATTATTCCAGAAAATTAAGTGAAAATTATTGCAATTACACATGTTTTGTTATACACATGTTTATTTCCTTTATGTGTACAGGAACAACATTAAAAAAAGCAGAGAAAAAAGGAATATTGGACAAAATTTCAAACCAAACCCCCAAGATGGGCTATATTTAGGAATAAATAGCTGCAATTGCTTCCTATAAGCATCAACAAGCTTTTTACAACTCTCAAATGGAATTTTGGACCACTCTAGTATTGCAAACTGGTCTCTTATATATAAAGGATGCCTTTTCCCATAAGCAGTTATAAAATCTTTCCACATGTACTCAATGGGATTTAAATCCAGACTCATTGCTGGAGACTTCAGAATTCAGGCTACTCTTAGTTCACACCTGTGCTATCCAGTTTTCTGATTTGGAAGTGCCTGTCAGTCTTTTGTTATTTCTATAGTGGGTACGGAAAGTATTCAGACCCCTTTAAATTTTTCACTCTTTGTTTCATTGCAGCCATTTGGTAAATTCAAAACAGTTTATTTTTTCTCATTAATGTACACTCTGCACCCCATCTTGATTAAAAAAACAGAAATGTAGACATTTTTGCAAATATACTAAAAAAGAAAAACTGACATATCACATAGTCATAAGTATTCAAACCCTTTGCTCACTCATATTTAAGTCACATGCAGTCCATTTCCTTGTGATCCTCCTTAAGTTGGTTCTACTTCTTAACTGGAGTCTAGCTGTGTTTAATTAAACTGATAGGACTTGATTTGTAAAGATACACACCTGTCTATATAAGATCTCACAACTCACAGTGCATGTCAGACCAAATGAGAATCATGAAGCCAAAGTAACTGGCCAAGGAGCTCAGAGACAAAGTTGTGGCAAGACACAGATCTGGCCAAGGTTACAAAAGAATTTCTGCGATAATCAAAGTTCCTAAGTGCACATTGGCCTCCATAATCCTCAAATTGAAGAAGTTTGGGACCACCAGAAGTCTTCCTAGACTTAGCCATCCAGCCAAACTGAGCAATTTTGGGAGAAGAGTCTTGGTGAGAGAGGTAAAGAAGAACCCCAAGATCACTGTGGCTGAGCTCCACAGAAGCAGTAAGTAGATAGGAGAAAGTTCCACAAAGTCTACTATCACTGCAGCCCTCCACCAGATGGGCTTTTATGGCAGAGTGGCCCTACAGAAGCCTCTCCTCAGTGCCAGACACATGGAAGCCTGCATAGCACTTGCTAAAAACACATGAAGGACTCCCAGACTATGAGAAATAAGTTTCTCTGGTCTGATGAGATGAAGATAGAACTTTTTGGTGCTAATTCTAAGGGGTATGTGTGGAGAAAACCAGGCACTGCTCATCACCTGTCCAATACAATCCCAACAGTGAAACATGGTGGTGGCAGCATCATACTATGGGGGACAGGACAGAAGACTAGTTGCAATTGAAGGAAACCTGAAACATGCTCCCCAAACATCACTGATTGTGGAAGCTTCATACTAGACCTTTGAAATCAAGGGCCCAGAGTCTGGAGGAAGAGTAGAAAGGCACACAATCCAAGCTGCTTGAGGGTTTAGTCTGAAGTTTCTACAATCCGTGATGGTTTGGGGAGCCATGTCATTTGCTGGTGTAGGTCCACTGTGTTTTATCAAGACCAAAGTCAGCGCAGCAGTCTACCAGGAAATTTAAGAGCACTTAATGCTTCCCTCTGCCGACAAGCTTTTTGGAGATGGAAATTTCATTCTCCAGCAGGACTTGGCACCTGTCCACACTGCCAAAAGTACCAATATCTGGTTTAAAAAAACAGTTTCACTTGATTGGCCAGCAAACTCACCTGACCTTAACCCTATAGAGAATATATGGTGCATTGTCAAGAAGAAGATGAGAGACACCAGACCCAACAATGCCGATGAGCTGATGGCTGAAATCAAAGCAAACTGGGCTTCCATAAGACCTCAGCAGTGCCACAGACTGATTGCCTAAATGCGACCAAATATTGATTGCATTTACTGAACATACATTTCAGTAGGCCAACATTTCTTATTTTAAAATCAATTTTCAAGCTGGTGATATAAAATATTCTAATTTACTGAGATAATGACTTTTGGGTTTTCATTGGCTGTAAGCCATAATCATCAACATTAACAGAAATAAACAGTTGAAATACATCACTCTGTTTGTAATGAATCAATATAATATACGAGTTTCACTTTTTGTATTGAAGAACTGAAATTTTTTGATGATATTCTAATTTTGTGAGAGGCACCTGTATATAGAAAATGTGCAAGCATTCATGATGAAATTGTCTTCAATAAAATGGCGCCTTAAACTACAATATGACAGCGCTCATGCTTTGGACATGAGCATTGTGGTACCTAGGATGCCAAAAGCGGCATGGATGTTTCAGTGTTACTAGGAATGGTGGGGTGAGTAATAAATATAACTAATTATATACAAATTTATCTTATTATTTAATTAATATTATGGTTTGCTTACATAGCACCATCATATTCCACAGCGCTTTACATACATTATGATATCTGTCCCCGATGGGACTCACAATCTAAATTCCCTATCAGTATATCTTTGGAAAATAGGAGGAAACCAAAGAACACAGAGGAAACCCACGCAAACACGGGGAGAACATACAAACTCATTGCAGATGTTATCCTTGGTGGGATTTCAAGCCAGGACCCCAGCGCTGCAGTGCTAACCACTGAGCCACCCTGCTGCTACACATGAGATGGTTGTAACCATATGAGATGTATTT
Source organism: Dendrobates tinctorius (assembly GCF_039654945.1). NCBI lineage: Eukaryota > Metazoa > Chordata > Amphibia > Anura > Dendrobatidae > Dendrobates > Dendrobates tinctorius. The sequence goes on along the minus strand of NW_027361707.1, from coordinate 59,412,816 downwards.
TATCTGCACTCACTGTATTTAAAATAGAAGATATATTTTTTGAGGCATTAAACTTATCTAAGCACACATATTTTGCACAATAAACTATATATGCACGTATGTGTTTAAAATTTATGAACTTATATTTTAATTGTATAAGTAAAATACCTATTTATATCCAATAGTTAACACTGCACTGCTTGAAAAAGTTACACGCTTGGAATGAAATGTAGCCTTGTTATAATGGGTCAATGAGCCACTGAAATTTGGACTTTGGAGTGTTGCTTTGATCTTTTTTTGAACACTATTTTGAGGTTTGGTTTTGCCTGGGAGGTTTTGCACCAGCTTATGTATTTTTTGCCTCTGGTATTGCTGTATCTATATTTTTGTACTTTATTTCGTACCTAGCTATTGGTGTACTGCTTTACCAAATTTTACTATCTCACCACTCACTGTGCATGTTGTAATTATTTTAGATAAAATTATTAAAAGGTAACTTGAAATTTTCCTCTAATACGCTAATCAACTCATAACCACTTATAGGCTATCCAGTTTTTTATTGGATTTATGAGTATCAGTTACATCTACTCTCAGTGGGGAGTACCACACTATTGATATTCCCCAAGCTTAGAACAGTCGTCTCTCATGGTACTTTATATATATGCGAGAAGTAATCAGTATGCAGGGTTTATCAGTACTAAAGTAACTTTTGCAAGAAAACTGTATTGTGTCATGTCCTGATCCAGACTGTATATCAAGAGGAAAAAGTAAGTCTAGCTCTATGCATAAAAACCAAGGGACAATCAATGCAAGTAAAAACTGAAAGAAAGAGGAAAAAAAAGCATTTTAGAAAGACAACACATCCATTTGCAAAGTAATAAGAATTTACAGGAAAGTGAGAAGAGGTCAAACACAATGTTTAGATGACTTTCAATAAATTGGTAATCTAAAAACAATTTATACAGTGCAGTGATTTTAGATTAAACATTTCTAGGAACCATTTTCAGCTGGAAAAATAATGAAGCCCTACTTAATGGCTTTGGTTTCTGTTGTCTAAGCTAATATTGGCCTGCTAAAACTTAAATACTGTTCTCAGTATTAAAGTAGAACAGCTTCTAAAATGGCACAATAGACCAAAACATTATGCAAATATGCAAACAAAACATATTATCAGTATGATGAACTCAAGTAGACAATGGTGTAGTAACAAGCTTTGAAATGGAAAAAGAACTTACAACTTTGTATATTTAAATGGATGAAACATAAAAGGTAGAGGTCTCGATTCATCAAATCTATTACACTAGAATCCTGTGACTTCTGACAAAATGGGCAAAGCTGGGTCAGGACAGGAACATAACGCTTCAGCTCATCTGATTGATCATATTATACACCACAAATCTTAAGGCCCCGTCACATATAGTGACTCACCAGCGATCCCAACAATGATATCAACTTGAAATCAAAAACCCTTTAATCATCATATGGCGTATGAAGGAACAGCAAGTCTATCCTCCAACGCCAAGAAAATGCATAAACTCAAACAATTCAATAAATACCAGGAGAAAACACAGAGCATGCAATAAAAATTGTAACAAATTTTATTCAAGTAAAGTACTACAAAAGACATGTATATAATAGTATGCATTTATGGACAAAAAACAGACAGTATCCACCCACAGTGCCCCACACCTCCATGTTGATGGAAAATAATCCCGGACTATGTCCCCGGGGAATACTTCAACCCCACAAGCAATGTTAATACATAGTACCCAGGCACAATGGCCTAAATGTAATTACAATAAAGTGAACATCACTCAAGGGCATAAGTGTGAGAAAATAAACCGCAGTGTAAAATTGCGGTCTAGATGTGGTGAAATTAAGTCCCAGGGGCACTTACCGGGAGTGGAGGCAAAGGGGGTGGTACAGCCTGGTTCCCCTTTGCCTCCACTCCCGGTAAGTGCCCCTGGGACTTCATTTCCCCACGTCTAGACCGCAATTTTACACTGCGGTTTATTTTCTCACACTTATGCCCTTGAGTGATGTTCACTTTATTGTAATTACATTTAGGCCATTGTGCCTGGGTACTATGTATTAACATTGCTTGTGGGGTTGAAGTATTCCCTGGGGACATAGTCCGGGATTATTTTCCATCAACATGGAGGTGTGGGGCACTGTGGGTGGATACTGTCTGTTTTTTGTCCATAAATGCATACTATTATATACATGTCTTTTGTAGTACTTTACTTGAATAAAATTTGTTACAATTTTTATTGCATGCTCTGTGTTTTCTCCTGGTATTTAATGATATCAACTTGTCAGGATCGCTGGTGAGTCGCTACATGATCGCTGGTGAGCTGTCAAACAGGCAGATCTTACCAGCGATCAGCACCAGCTCCGCCGAGTGCGCGGTGTTGCTGTGTATGTTAGTTACCATCGCGCTGATGCAGGGAGCTGGTAACTAAGGTACACATCGGGTTTCTAAGCAGTGCGTGTCACTTAGAAACCCGATGTGTACCTTGGTTACCAGTTCCCTGCATCAGCGCGCTGGTAACTAAGATACACAGAGGGTTTCTAAGCACAGCGCGCTGCTTAGAAACCCTATGTTTACCTTAGTTACTAGCGCGCTGATCGCTGGTCTCCCGCCTGTCACACGCAGCGATGCATGCTGGCCAGCGGGTGACCAGAGAACAAAAAAGTCCAGGACTTTCCAACAATGATCAGCGATACCGGCAGGGGGGCCGGTCGCTGATAGGGGTCACACACAGCGATCTCGCTGGTGAGATCGCTCTTGCGTCACAAAACTTGTGACTCAGCAGCGATCTCGCTAGCGAGATCGCTATGTGTGACGGGGGCTTTATTCAAGTCCCTGAATGGAGTAAGATTTGTATGGAGATACAGAGAGTCTCCGATAACTTGTCAGACGCTCCTGATCCATTAAGCGATGTACACCTTTTAATGAATCAGTAGGATCTGACTCGAACATGATAACTCATTAAAACCAACATTGTTCAAGCAGGTCTTGATGAATAAGGGCAGTTATTTTACTATATACATTAAAAAGCGTAAGAAGTTTGAAATATAGAAAATAAGCAAAATATTATTTACCGTAAAACTAAAGCACCTTTAAAACAGGCTGCAATTCACATTCATTACATTTGTAAAATTGTCGAATATAGTTTTATTGCTTCACATGTTATTTGCTAATATATTTATTTAATAGTAAAAAAAATAATTAAAACATGGGACATAAATTAAAAAAAAACCCTGGCAATAGGTAACATAAGAAAAATCTCAAAGATGAGAAAATTGATTTGATATGTACAGAATTTCTCTCAAATGTTTGCATATGCTGGGCAAAGCGAATGGGGAAATATGTGTTCTGCTTCATACAAATTGCTAAACCTGCCTACCACCATTTAACACAATGTAAAAGATTTCTTTAGTCAGATAAGGCTCACATGACATTGTGCAAGGTCAAGTGGGCTTCTCCATAATGCTTTGCAACTATCAAATTGCATGATATAGCACAGCCAATCAGGAAGAAAAAAATAGGAAGAAAAAGACTTGGGTATACTAATAGATTACATACTGCACATGAATTAACAGTGTGAGGCAGCAGCAAAAAAAGGCAAACACAGTTCTAGGACGCATTAAAGAAAGCATAGAGTCAAGATCATGTAAAATAATTATCCCTCCCTACTCCTCCTGGTCAGGCCTCATCTAGAATACTGTGTCAATTTCTGCGCACCAAATTTTAAAAAATACATTGAAAAACTGGAGCAAGTTCAGAGAAGAGCTACCAGGATATGATGGTCAATGGATTGCAAGGTATGTCCTACAAGAAACAGTTAAAGGATCTGGGAATGTTTCGCTTGCAAAAAAGAAGGCAAAGAGGAGTCATAATAGCTCTCTACAAATATCTGAAGGGATGTCACAGTGTAGAGGGATCAGCATTATTCTCATTTGCACATGGAAGCATAAGAAGCAATGGAATGAAACTGAAAGGGAGAAGATACAGATTAGATATTAGAAAAAACTTGTGAGTGCGATCAATGAGTGGAACTGGCTGCCACGAGAGGTGATGATTTCCCCTTCAATAAAAGTCTTCAAGCATAGGCTGGACAAACATCTGTCTGAGATGGTTTATTAATTCCTGCATTGAGCAGGAGGTTGGACACGATGACCCTTGAGGTCCCTTCCAAATCTAACATTTTATGATGCTAGATTATATCCTGTATACAAATAGAGGCAGCATCCACTTTATGGTGAATATGAATAGTGAGAAGATGTCCCAGCTTAGTAATAAAGATGAGTAGAAGATTCATAAACCACTGAACAAATTCTATAGATAATATGTGTGAAAGCACTTTGACATTACTAAAGTTATGTTTGTGTTACAGTAGTTGAGAGGGGTCGCATGCATTACTATAAGACCTCAAATTGAGCTACATGTCTTTTTATGGCAATTGGAAGATATGCAGGGCTTTTGTAAAAAATTTAGCAAAGAATTTGAATTTAGAAAAATTCACTATTCTAGACTCAATGTACCTAATGGTCTCCAACCTGTTTTTAAATGTCTCAACATGTGACCATGTCAACCTATCACTGACAAAAGCAGTTACAAAGTAACCACTACTGCCACTAATATACAGTATAGTGAAATGTTGAGATGTTGTTTTATTACTAGTGATGAGCAAGCACTAAAATGCTCGGGTGCTCAGTGCCTGGGTCGAGCAAATTGGAATGCTCAGGTGCTCAACCCGACCAACGAGGCCAATGTAATTCTATGGGAAAACCGAGCATTTTTGCTGAGATCCCCCTGGGGGTCCTTTTAGGGTCTAAAAACATCTGAAATCGATGGGAACAGTGCTCGAATGACACGGGATCATTATGGAGAAGACCCCTGGAAGAATTTCTGACTCCTAGGTCACTGCTGTCAACAATGTTGTCAGAGTGTAACGCCATTTTTACAGGCGCACACTAAAACATACGAAGACAAACCAAAAAGGATTTTCCTAGGAAATATGTTAATGAACATCCTTTTCCAGGGTAATAATTTGTATGTAAGGCAAAAGAAATAACGCCCAAAAAATTTTACATCCACCACTTGGGCTATGTTCACACGTAGCGTTTTTGATGCGATTTTTAACTTCAGCATTGCTTTCAACCAATACAAATACATTGACTGGGAAATGTCAATTTAACACTTAGCAACCTTAGCTGGCCATGTGGTGTGTGACACATCATCAGACACATGGACACTGAAAGTCACAAAGCCAATTTTTATAGGGCCATCGGGCGGTATTAATATTCTTAAAGGGCCATTATTAAACAGTGCTTTTTCAGTTGACAGGCGGATGCGCTTATCAGTTAGAATTCCACGAGCAGCACTAAATAGCCGCTCTGAAAAAATCCTAGCGATAGGGCAGGAGAGGACCACAATAGTGGTGTGGCATTACAGTGCATGGCAGACAATCTCTGCATGTTGATTGGCTCTCTAAAGAGCACCAAACATGCAGAGCAGGGACCAAAGCTCACGCAGAATAATATGGAAATGCTTGGCGTACCGCGAGTACAGCGATGCTCGGGCGAGTACTAAGCATTACCGAGCATTACCGAGTATACTCACTCATCACTAGTTATCACTGCAGATATTTTAATTTGTTTTACTTTCTATCCAGAAGAAATCAGATAACTTGGAAACAAAGAAATGTTTATCTATTCTTTGGCAAAATGAGAAAATAGCTTTCTTACAATAACTACAAAAGAGTACTGGGCTAAAATTACAGCAGTGGATTTCAATATTAATGAGTAATGTATGGATAAGTTACAATTCATTTGCATGCCTATGTCTATAGCTCACGATAGTGTCAAACAGAAAGAATATTTCAACTGGAGAAATGAGGGTCTTGAGCTACACTTTCTTCAAATAAATGGGGGTGCTGTAAATATATAATAAGCATGAGATGCAAAATTTAGAAAAAAAAATTAGAAATATAATACAAATAGATCCAATTTATTTGGAGCAGCCAAGAATATATGGTTTCAAGAGGGAAAACGATCTTCAGATCTTCAGAAATCTTCCAATAATTTAATGCTCAAAGGAAACTGAATTGTGCATTTTAAACAAGTAGTCAGGCTGACATATTGACATGAGACCTGTCATGAAGATCAACAGTACAGCTGCAACTAGATTAAACTCCGAAAGGAAACTGAGATGTTAGACATCTGGTCAAATTCTTTTTGTTACCTTTATTATTTGCTTTTTCTGAGCTATATCCATATTAAGCCAATGTATAGCAAGCCAATAAATTAGTTTTATCTTTCATTTTTTCACATTTCAGTGCACAAAAAATAGCTCTCACAAGTCATTTTCTCTGCTTTGTCATTTTTATCGACCCATTAAAAAATAAATGTAACCCTCCGTCAGGAACAATATTCGCACTAACTCGTAATGGAACAATGTGCCTGTCAAGCGCAGGCTAGAAAAATGCCTAGAATATCTAATTTTCTCAATTTCAGTGATCTAAAAGGGATCAGAGACCTTCATAGGGATGTAATAAAAGAGACTACACATTATCAGGTGCAAAGCAAACCCATTTACTCAACATAAAAGTAATAACTTTGATATAGACAAATTTCAAAACTCCTGAAAAGTACACTTTCATTTGTAAGAAAATCTGCCTTATTCATATGAAATATCCACAAACCTTTCTCTATCCATTCATAAAACAAGCTAAATAAACAATAGTAATGACAAAAAACCTTACATACCAACCTTATAAAGTGTGATGTGTTCTGGATCAATGAGCCTGAGAAGCCAGCACAGCTATATCTTCCTTCCTGAAGCTCTGCAGACCAACTGTGGTATCAGGTTTCACACAGCAGCTAGAGCCAGGAGAGTATCTAGAGGGAGGGGGTTACCTGAAAATCTGGTGAGAAGGGAGAAATGAAAGTAGAAGAGCTGCACCTGTCAGATCCATTGTTCCTGACGGAGGGTTAAAGTGTAACCAGTGTTATTTTCTTTTAGAGTCTGATGCTAATTTTGTAATCATTTTGTTATGTTGGGCTGTGTGTTGTTTCACTACTTTGATAGCTGTGTAAGTTGCCTCTTCAGAGAGGAAGAGGACTTGAACTCTAGTGGCCCCTTTTGGAAGAAGCGATAATAAACATGAGTATTGGCTCTTTAATTAGACTTGCCATATTAATAAGGATAAAAGCCAAAACTTTTATCCAAGTCATATTGCAAGACTTGTTAAAGGGTCAATAGTGACTTTTAGTATTGATACTTGCAATAGGTGCAACTAGAGATCAAGTACTCTTCCTCCATGAAGAGGAAATTTGCATATTTAGAATCCCAGAGGAGCATCAAATCGCTTATAAGTAACGATGGGCGAACCAGAAAAGTATAGTACGAGATCCGTACCGAACACCCGGTGTTCGGGTTCGGCACCCCTAGCATCAAGTGTTTACCATGCTGTCATCTGCATGACAGCACAAGAAGCAGTTCTGATCCATGGTAAGATCATTACTGCCTGTTAGATAGCTGCAGTTCCCTCAGATGACAGCATGAGCCAGCAGCTGAGATGTCAGTAAAATGTTTACCTCCTGTCACAGGTGTCGGCTGATGAGAGAGTACTACTCACATCAGCCTAGGCCTGCTGTCATGCAAAACAACAAGGGCAGGTGCTGCAGATAGGAGTTTTCATTAGCTGGCACCTGTGCTATCAATAAATAAGTAAAAAGTGACTTGGGGTCTCTTCTATTTTTGATAATCTGCAAAAGCAAAACTGAAAGCTGCAGGCTGCAGCCCTCAACTGTCAGGTTTATCATGGCTGGTTATAAAGCATAGAGGGGTCCTTAAGTCATTTTTTAATTATTTAAATAAACTATTTAAAAAAACAATAAGGGGTCCCCCTATTTTTTGACAGCCAGCCAAGCTAAAGTAGACACATGGGCTAATATTTCAGGAATATTGCCCTCCTTCCCAGAATATTAACATCAGCACTCAGAAGTCGGCTTTCCCTCTGATGCTTCATCACTACTTATAAGTCTCCTCACTGGCATGCCAGGCAAGACATATATCTGTCCTCTAGGAGAAACATTTCCCTTTAGGTCTTTGGTAGCTGTGTGATACATGAGAGATGTGTGCTACTGTATTACTGCTGTCCCTAACTTGATACGAAAAGTTGTTATAAATAAATTATGTTGGATGGATTCCTGTTTTGTCATGATCTAGGATGGGGTTTCACTTTGACCCGTCCTGGTCAGACTGGGGGTTAATCATTCTGCCTCTCTCTGACAGAGGGCGGCTATTTAATTTTCACTGGACCTAGGTTCGGTGTCAGTTATACTCCTGCCCTCAGCTGAGTTAGTTGACCCCTTGTATACGTGTGCCTTGTGCCTGATAACTTATTGCTTGCTTGGTTGTGATCTGATTCTGTCCCTGTTACGAGCTCTGCCTGTCCCTCTTGTACCACACTGCTCTCTCGTGTATGACTCTCTGCTTGTGACTCAACTGCTCTCTGCTAATCCCTTTGGTACCGCACCGCTCTCTTGTGTATAACCTTTGGCTTTGTCTGACCTCCCATCTGTTTACCCCTCCTGCACCTTATTTGCCCGTACGGTGTATGACCTCCGTTTTGCCCGACTCTGAGTTTTCTACCTTCTCTGAAAGCAGGACGCTAAGCCCCGCCCCCTTGCAGTCACATGACCGTAGATCCTGTGCCGGCTTGCTAAACTTCAGCGGTCAGGTCCTGTGCATCTGTACTTTCTGGCTGTTCTTGTCGCCAGGTGTCCCTACAGTGTGGGTGAGTCCCTGCTCAGCGGAGGCCGGTGCTGTCAGGATCCTGATATTATAATTGACCAATACTATTTTTTTTCCCTCTGCTCCCCTTCTCCTGTGTGTGTGATGGATCTTATGCACGCTCTTTCTGAGCAGGTAAAGCACCTGACTCAGATGTCTCAGAAACTCCTTGGAGAACAACAAGTCCTGGCTCAGTCTCAGCAGCTGATCGCTGACAATGTGCAGGGGGATTTTTAATCGGGGGCTCGGGATGTTACATTAGTTTCCCCTGAGTCTCCGGTTAAGTTACCGGATATCTTTTCTGGAGATAAAAAAGAACTCAGAGTGTTCAAGGAGGGCTGTAAGCTTTTTTTTTTCATTGAGACCACACTCTTCTGGGGATGAAAGTCAGAGAGTGGGAGTCATTATGTCTCTGCTAAGGGGAGCCCCCCAAGCTTGGGTTTTCTCCCTTCCGACCACGGCCCCTGAGCGTATGACTGTGGATGCATTTTTTGAGGCCCTGGGGCATATTTATGATGAGCCTGATCAGATGCGTGTGTCTGAGGACATGGTGATGAGTGTGTGCCAGGGGAAGCACTCAGAAGAGTGGTTTTGCTCAGAGTTCAGATGCTGGGCTGCTGAGGTTTGCTGGAATGATGCCGCCCTCCGGGATTTGTTCCCTCGAGGCCTGTCTGAACATCTGAATGATGCCTTGGCTCTCCACCCTCCGCCTGATTCCCTGGAGGAGGCTATGACACAGGCCGCCCGAATGGATCGCAGGCTACGGGCAAGGGGATTGAGGCAATTTGAGACACCGTTATTCTCCCAAGGAAGGGGAGCCAGTCCTACATTGGAAATCACGGAGATGGGAACCATCGACCTCAAAGAGAATGAAAGGAGACAATGGCGCATAGTAAAATGCTGTTTTCACTGTGGCGAGTCTGGACATTGGAAAAAGGATTGCCCCTCCCATCCACTAACCAACAAGCGACTGAGCCCGGGTGATTGTCGTGGAGATCACCCAGGCTCTCAGGTACCCTTTTCTGCCTTCTCTAAAATGTTGTTGCAAGTGGAACTTTGCTGTGGGAGTGTCTCCACATCCACTTCTGCCTTCGTGGATTGTGGATCGTCATTGAACTTTATTGACTCTGACTTAGTGTCCAGGTGTAAGTTAGGGACAGTTAGGTTGGAGACTCCTATTCACATTGTTGCCATTGACAAAACACCACTGGTTAAGAATAACGTTATGTTTCATACTGAAGAGTTTGTCCTTAAAGTGAGTTCCTTGCACCAGGAACATATTTCATGTTTTGTGATGGACAACCTGCCTGCGGGACTGGTGTTGGGGTTCCCCTGGTTACAATTGCATAATCCGGTGATTAATTGGGAATCTCGGGACATTGTTAAATGGGGTCCCTATTGCTCTGAAAAATGTCTTGTTACTGTGTCTGTGTCATCCGTGGGTCTGGAAGGTATTCCGGAGTGCCTGGAAGACTATACGGACGTTATCTCCGAAAAAAAGGCTGAGGTTTTACCACCACACCGCCCATTTGATTGTGCCATTGACCTAGTTCCAGATGCTAAATTGCCCAAAGCCCGCTTGCATAACCTTTCGGGTCCAGAAGGGGCTGCGATGAAGGAATATATGTCCGAGAGTCTCCGTAAGGGACACATTCGTCCTTCTGTTTCTCCCGTGGCGGCGGGGTTCTTTTTTGTAAAGAAAAAATACGGTGGTTTACGCCCATGCCTCGATTTTTGTGAGTTAAATAAGATAACTGTGAGGAATACGTATTCCTTCCACTTATTCCTGATTTATTCAGCCAGTTGTCTGGAGCTAAGTGGCTTTCGAAATTAGATCTACGGGGAGCGTATAACCTTATCCGAGTTCAGGACGGAGATGAGTGGAAAACCGCTTTTCTCACTACAGAAGGGTTGTTTGAAAATTTGGTCACGCCTTTCGGCCTGACCAATGCTCCAGCGGTCTTCCAAAATTTCATAAATCACGTGTTCTCTGACTTTATTGGACGTTTTTTGGTGGTATATTTGGATGACATATTGATCTACTCTCCTGATAAACAGGCTCACATTGGTCATGTTCGGGCAGTTCTCCAAAGGCTCCGGGAGTCTCTTTGCTAAACTAGAAAAATGTTTATTTTTTGTTCAGGAACTGTCTTTTTTGGGGTTCATCATGTCTGCTGAAGGGTATGGCATGGATCCTAATAAGGTGCAGGCCATTGTTGAGTGGGTTCAACCTTGTGATTTGAAGGCTCTGCAGCGTTCCCTAGGATTCGCCAATTACTATTGTAAATTTATAAAGGGGTTCTCACACGTGGTTAAACCCCTCACTGACATGTCTCAAAAGGGGGCCGATATCAAGAATTGGTAAACCGCAGTGGTAGCAGCATTTCAATTTAAAAAAAGTTTCATGTCTGCTCCGGTTCTTAGTCAACCGGACCTGTCTGAACCATTTATTGTTGAGGTAGATGCCTCAGAGGTGGGGGTGGGGGCGGTATTGTCCCAGGGACCCGCCACTTTGACCAATTTAAGACCTTGCGCCTTTTTCTCAAAGAAATTCTCCCCTGCGGAGAGAAACTATGATGTGGGGAATCAAGAACTTCTGGCTGTAAAGTTGGCTTTTGAAGAATGGAGGCATTTTTTGGAGGGGGCTGTCCATCCTATAACCGTAATTACGGACCACAAAAACCTAGCCTACATTGAGTCAGCAAAAAGGTTGACTCCCAGACAGGCTAGATGGTTACTTTTTTTTTCCCGATTCAACTTCTCGATCACTTTTCGGCCAGGATCCAAAAATGTCAGAGTGGATGCCTTGTCACACAGTTTAGATCCGGTGACCCCCCCGGAACCTCCATCCTCCATTCTTCAGCCTGAGGTGGTGGTGGCAGGTATTTCTAATATGTTGGAACAGGAGATTCGGGAAGCCCATTCTCTTGCACCTCCGGCTAAGCCGGTGGATAAACTTTTTGTGCCAGCTCTGTTTCATCTCAAGGTTCTCCGGGAGTTCCATGACTCAGTTCTGGGTGGACATCCAGGGATCTCTGCCACCCGGAAGGCCATTGTTAGAGTATTCTGGTGGTCTTCTTTAGCCTCTGATGTTAGGGAATATGTGTCTGCATGTGATGTTTGTGCCCGTGCTAAACCCCCCATAACCGGCCGGCCGGGGAATTGGTACCACTGCTAATTCCTGAGAGACCATGGACTCATCTGTCCATGGATTTCATCACCAACCTTCCCCCCTCCAAGGGTAATACTGTCGTCTGGATTGTGGTGGACAGGTTTAGTAAGCAAGCACATTTTGTACCTTTGGCAGCTCTACCTAATGTGGAAACATTGTCCAAGTTGTTTGTTGAGCATGTGGTGTGGTTGCATGGGGTTCCCATGAATTTGGTGTCTGATAGGGGAGTGCAATTTGTTTCCAGATTTTGGAGAGCTTTTTGTAAGAGGCTAGGTATTGGTCTGTCCTTTTCATCCGCTTACCATCCAGAGACTAATGGGCAGACCGAGCGGACCAATCAGTCTCTGGAGCAAATTCTGTGTTGCTTGACCTCAGCTCGACAGGAGTTCTGTGTTACCGTTGGCCGAGTTTGCATTTAACAACAGTATTAACCAGACTACGGGTACATCTCCCTTTTTCTGCAATTATGGGTTTCATCCTCTTCTTGGAGAATTTTCCCATTTGAATTCTGGGTGTCCTGGGGCGGATGAGACGATCCAGCGGTTGGGGGAGGTATGGCGGGAGGTCCAGAGTAACATTACGAAGGCCCAGGACAAATTTAAATTTTTTGCGGACAAAAAACCATCCGCTGGACCGGTGTTTCAGATTGGGGATAAGGTATGGTTGTCCACCAAGAATATAAGGCTCAAGGTCCCCTCTGCTAAGCTTGGACCCAAGTTTATAGATCCCTATGAAAATTACCGAAGCAGTTAACCCGGTGGCTTTTTGGTTGCATCTCCCGCCATCTCTGCGGATCCCAAATGTTTTCCATAAGGCCCTTTTGAAACCTGTGAGGTCCGGTGAGGAGGGATTATCAGCTTCCCCGCCACCGGTTTTCATACACGGGCAGTCGGAGTACGAGGTGGAACAAATTGTCAACTCCAGTCCGTCGTGCCCTTCAATATCTGGTACATTGGAAAGGCTATGGTTCTGAAGAATGCTCGTGGGTTCCTGCTCGATCGGTTCATGCGGATCGGTTGGTCCGGGCCTTTCACACCAAGTACCCTGAGAGACCTGGGGGTCCGGTGGCCCCCATTGAGAGGAGGGTACTGTCATGATCCAGGACGGGGTTTCGCTTTGGCCTGTCCTGATCAGACTGGGGGTTAATTGTTCTGCCTCTCTCTGGCAGAGGGCGGCTATTTGATGTTCACTGGACCTAGGTCCGGTGTCAGTTATACTCCTGCTCTTGGCTGAGTTAGTTGATCTCTTGTATACGTGTGCCTTGTGCCTGATAACTTATTGCTTGTTTGGTTGTGATCCAGTTCTGTCCCTGTTACGAGTTCTGACTGTCCCTCTTGTACCTCACCTCTCTCTCGTGTATGACTCTCTGCTAGTGACTCGACTGCTCTCTGCTCGTCCCTTTGGTACTGCACCACTCTCTTGTGTATGACCTTTGGCTCTGTCTGACCTTCCGTCTGTTTACCCCTCCTGCACCTTATTTGCCCGTACGGTGTATGACCTCCGTTTTGCCCGACTGAGTTTTCTACCTTCTCTGAATGCAGGACGCTAAGCCCCACCCCCTTGCAGTCACATGACCGAAGGTCCTGTGCCGGCTTGCTAAACTTCAGCGTTCAGGTCCTGTGCATCTGTACTTTCTGGCTGTTCTTGTCCCCAGGGGTCCCTACAGTGCGGGAGAGTCCCTCCTCAGCGGAGGCTGTATGCCAGCGCTGTCAGGATCCTGATATGTATATTATGGAGCAGCAGGAGGAGGAAAAAGCAACTGAAGCAAGTACTGTCAAAGCCTTCTGTTGCTTTTTGTCTGGAGGCAGTATGGAATGAGAGGCAAAATTTACAGACAACTAATTCCTTAATTTCCAGATCTACGTTTTTGAAGCAGCCGAATGATATTGCTTTTTCTGGGATGCACAATGCAGAGGGATATCTTGTAACATGACTGAAAAATAACAATATAGAGCGTGCAAATTGTCTCTTCAGAGAGGAAGAGGTCTTGAACTCTACTGCCATCTATTAAAAGAGCAATCCTACAAGTCAATATCAAAACTTTAATGAGCCTTTCAATATGACTTAGTATAAAAGCAAAATCAGAATCTCAATTTGCAGACACAGTATTTTGACGTATTGCCCCTTGTCAGTTCTAAGGATGATATCTGATTTGTCTGAGTGATAAGCTAAGACTGGCATCTAAGGGGTAAGTTTTCTCCTTTTGGAGAATGACATGCCTATATTGAGTGTGAAATTCAGGCTCCTGAAGAGAGGTGATGAAAATGTTTGCCAAATTTGTATTTTGTTTATTCACTGCCTATTGGTATGCACTTATGAATGATTATTAATTTTTGGTGAATTAAGATAGTTGAATCAATCCTTTCAATGTGTTCAATGAGTTAGGTCAGCGAATTGACAAAATGGTGAAACAGGCCAAATCTTTCTAGATGAGAGCAGAGGTCCTTACCTTGCCATTTTGATGATGAAAAGAATAAGCCCACTGACCCTCACAGCTGGCATGAGAAGAGAAGTTCACAAGATTTTACACTCATTCTATTAAAATTTAATTAAAGCCTGTGTATCGGTAATACTGAAGAAGGTCATCTTATTTGCAGATGGTTATTTTCCATTTTTCTATTTGTATTTTTCCCTCCCCATCTTCTACGAGCCGTAACTTTATTACTTTTTGTGTTGACATAGCCATATGCAGACTTTTTTATGTAAGTCATAGTTTTGAAAGTCATAATTTATATTGAAAATCAATATGCTGGAATGTTAGAGTTGGAAGGGACATCAAGGGTCATCGTGTCCAATGCAGGGACTCATTTCATCCCATTTGAAATTTTTTTCCTAACTTCCAGTACATGAGGACAAGAGGGATGCGTTTCGATTGCTGCCGTGATCTTTAGCAAAACTTTATCATAGCAGCAGCAATCGAAACGCGTCGTTCGTGTCCTCATGTGCGATTCAGTGTAGTCCGAGGAACTTTTTGTATCTGTATTTTAACCATTATGGAATAAAAATTGATAAGTTTTATCAAGAGGAGCTGAAACATTTTTTCTTTTCATGGAATCAGCTGACACCCAGCGGCAATCGCCTGTGTGCGTGCACGATCGCGTGGACATAATAATTAATCCCGTCTCAATAAGGCCTAGGGTGCAGGGATGTATTATTACTTCCAATGTTGGAAAGGGGTTTATACTTTTTATTTTTCTATATTTTTAAAAATATTTTTCTTTTTATTACTTTATTTTTCCACAGGAATACCAAAATGACTTTGATGGACAATGACTTTACAGGTAGGAGCTGGGGTAGAGGGCCCATAAGCTCTGTTTAAATACCACTGAAAGAGACTGACAGCAGCATTTAAGAAATGGAAGAAAATGAAATGATGACTGCAGGGATTGTGACACAGATTGGAATCATAACATTGGGCACATTACACACTGTTAGGATTCAGCATAATAAACTTCCTCCTTTTTTCGTACTGACAACCTTTTTAAATTTAGATCATAACTGGCATTAGAGGTCTAAATAAATCTCCTCATCCACAATTCTCAGTCGTTATAATTTTTTAATATATCTTTATAGTGATGATATATTTTTGGCTATCCATTTAAGCATTTACTCCATATTGCTTTATTATTGCATTAAATGTATTAACTGTATGGTATGAACTAAACTCCTAAACAACCACTAGTTTTAGCTGTAATTGAATCCTTAAACTTCATACTTATTAATTTCATATTTATTTGTGCTGTAGAGTAATGTGCCAAATTTTTTTAAGATGCCGATCTTACACACAGCTGCATTTTGGGCCAGAAACTAACAGGCAAACTTGCTGGAAGAACGCATAGATTTCTAAAATAATGTGCACCACTAATTGACCAAGTTTACAAAAATCATGTACTTTTTGCTTAAACCAAACCAATTTAGTCAGGGTCTTGGTCCTGCCAGGCCCTTATTTCCATTTATGTAATTTCACATATGGTAAAATTTTAAGACTAGAGGTTAGGTCCTTCCCAAGGGTCAAATTAACGTGTTGGGATGGCTTTACATTTTTTTTAATAAAAATTATGTTATTTTCATGCACTATTTCTATTTATTTACAGCAGGGTATTTGCTCATTTTTATAATTTTAGATTGTATTTGTTTAGTGGCCATTGTGAACATGCGCCTACATGCTGCATGCATACCAACTTATATTTCTGTTTATCTATTTAGGGTTTTAATTACTGTACATTGCAATTTTTTGGCAAAAAATCATTTCCTTTTTAAGATGTATCAGTTAGTTAAGTGTTATTTTTATATAAAGGTTATAAAAAAATTGTATTCAATGAATTGTAGATTTTATATTTTATATATCTTGTTTTTATCTTAAAAAATGTACCATATACTATTTCTTTTACATTTTAAATCACAAAATAATCACAACATTAATAAATAAAGCCAAACTCCAAATCTTGTAGATTATGATTGCTTTAGCTATCGGGATGCCTATTTTGTTGAAGTATGGGTTATTACATTTTTGTATTGTCCCTTATGAACTCATTATCCAACCAAAAGACTGCAAAGCTAAATGAGTGTACAGACAAGTGAATCATGTCATAATCATTTGATAAACCCCGGAGAACATTTAAATAAAACGGATAGAAGTTTTAAACATTCTGGTGATTAAAATCAGGCAAGAAATTAAAAATATAAAAAGAATATGAGGTAATTAACTGAACAGTGTTTCCAGTTATTCATTAGAGTTATTTCTTTGTTATAGATACATTTTGTTTTCTTGCATCATCATTTATATTCATGGTGTCTGTGTTGTAGATTATTTCCCAACTCCATTTTCTGCACTGCAGCCCCAAACTTACAAGAAACTTCCATCCTGATTCATTGCTGTCTGTCACATACTCAATAAAGTATTGCTCTACAACCCTTTGGCAAACTATTTTCCTTCTATTATAGCCAAATATTTCAAATTTGGACTTATCAGTCCAGATAACCTGCTTCCAATGTTCTGCACTCCATTTTCTAGGTTTTAAGCATATCTGAGTAATTTGGCCTTGCTTACATGCCAAATGTATCTCTTTTTGCAATTATTCCTATGAAAACCCCTTGGTCAGACGTCTGCGAAGAATAGATAGAATCATAGAATCGTAGAGTTGGAAGGGACCTCCTGGACCATCTGGTGCAACCCCCTGCTCAAAGCAGGATTTGCTAAATCATCCCAGACAGATATCTGTCCAGCCTCTGTTTGAAGACTTCTATTGAAGGAGAACTCACCATCTCTCGTGGCAGCCGGTTCCACTCATTGATCACTCTAACTGTCAAAACGATTTTTCTAATATCTAATCTGTGTCTCCTCCCATTTAGTTTCATCCCATTGCTTCCAGTCTTTCCTTGGATGGACAAAGCTGTCTCCCACTGGTTACTGCCAGTTCAAAACTGATGGCAATGCTATACATCTTTCAATTTTAAAGTTAAGTCACCATGATATATCTTTCATCTGTTGCATTAACCTTACTTGACCAAACCCTGAGTCTATAGTCCTCAACATTGCCCATTTCATGGTGTCCTTAATGCTGAGAAATTATGAAATACCAACAGGGAGGCATCTGATTGGCCAAAGTAACGTTGCAGCGAGGCAATGATTTTGTCTAAAGAATGCATGTACAGTAAAGTGTGAAAGGAGAACTCTTATAAATGTACAATTTACAAGTAATTTAAAGGGCAATGTTTTCAACAATGATTATGCAAATTGGCAGAGTAATTTTTACTGTGTTTTGCGGTGAAAAGTGCAATTATATTCTTTTGACCCAAAGATCTTTCTTATTTTATAGGGCTATGGAAGCTTCTTAATATGGATGATGTGTGAACTAGCCCATAATTGTCTGTTTATATTACTGTCTGTTGATGTCAATATTAATACATTTTTATATGTGTTACATGTTAAAATGCATCTGAGTAAAATAAGTAAACAACAGTTACCCAGAGAAAGGAGGTTGTAAGTAAGGATGAGCAGATCTTTTGAAACTCATTTGCAGGGTTAGCAGAATTTTTATCAAAAAATTGATTAGTGTAATTAAAAGACATCTGTTTGTCTGGAAAATATGCTTATAACACTCTTAACCCTCCATCAGGCGCACCTCTGGCACGCCCAAGTTCAGCCGCAATGGCACAGGTCATAAGGACACCTGCAATATCTATCTCAACTTCAGGTCTCTAGTAATCAGTGACCTTCATGAGAATGTATTCAAAGAAACTACGCAAAATCAGATGCCAAAAAAATTAATAACAATAAACGTATTAAAACTAAAAGTACCAAATTTCTTGACATACTATTGCTAAATATTAAAATTAGGAAAAAAAAATTACTTAGATGCTAGAAAGAGAAAAGGGATGGTATAGCTCACCACGCCATTGTGATATAAATCCTGGTTGGAGTTCTCTGGAGGGTGCCAATACTGCTAGTGATAGCAGCCAAATGGAAACAAGGAGGGGGGAGGAGTATGATCCAGCACTACTATCCAGGTATTAAATTAATGCTTTTAGTTACAATCCATTAAGAGAAAAAAAATTTTTTTTAAATCAACGACTGATGGGTTTCTGGCATACAGGATGACCTTAGTCATCCTATGGCTCCTCTCTGTTGTGGTAAACCAGTGACAAATAGTTGATTGTTGTTGTAAATTATTTACCATGCATAAACAGTATAAATAAAAAAAATTGTATTCAGGGTTAGGTTTGTTGGTCAGAAAGTAATACAAATTAGTAAATGTTGCACACTAAATTTACTTTTTACATACAGTTGTGCTCAAAAGTTTACATACCCCAGCAGCATTTTTGCTTTCTTGGCCTTTTTTTCAGAGAATATGAATGATAACACCAAAACTTTTTCTTCCCTCATGGTTAGTGGCTGGTTGAAGCCATTTATTGTCAAACTACTGTGTTTTCTCTTTTTAACTTATAAATGACAACCCAAAACATCCAAATGACCCTCAGAAAAAGTTCACATACCTCATTTCTTAATACTGTGCATTTCCCCCTCTAACATCAATAACAGCTTAAAATCTTTTGTTGTAGTTGTGGATGAGGATCTTTATTTTCTCAGATGGTAAATCTGCCCTGTCTTCTTGGCAAAAAGCCTCCAGTTCCTGTAAATTCCTGGGCTGTCTAGCATAAACTGGGTGCTTGAGATCTCCTCAGTGTGGCTCAATGATATTGAGGTCAGGAAACTGAGATGGCCATTACAGAACCTTCACTTTGTTCTACTGTAGCCAATGTCAAGTCATCTTGGCCTTATGTTTTGGATTGTTGTCAAGTTGGAGCATCCAAGTACGTCCCATGCACAGCTTCCGGGCTGTTGATTGCACATTTGCCTCCAGTATTTGCTGATAACGTGCTGCATTCATTTTTCCTTCAACTTTGACAAAGTTTCCTGTGCCTTTGTAGCTCACACTCCCCCAAAATATCAGAGATCCACCTCTGTGCTTTACAGTAGGAATGGCATTCCTTTCATCATAGCCTTGTTGACCTCTCTCCAAATGTAATGTTTATGGTTGTGACCAAAAGTTTGATTTTGGTCTCATCACTCAAAATTACCTAGTTCCAGAAGTTTTGAGGCTTGTCTCTGTGCTGTTTTGCGTATTGTAGGCACGATATTTTATGGCATTTGCCCAACAATGGCTTTCTTCTGACAATTTGACAATGCAGCCCATTTTTCTTCAAGTGCCTCCTTATTGTGCATCTTGAAACAGCCACATGGCTAGTTTTCAGAGAGTCCAGTATTTCTACTGTTTTTATTTGTGGGTTTTTATTTGCATCCCAAACAATTTTCCTGGCAGTTGTGGACACAATTTTTGTTGGTCTACCTGACTGTGGTTTTGTTTTCACAGAGCCCCTGATTTTCCATTTGTTAATCATAATTTGAATGCTGCTGACTGGAATTATCAATTCTTTGGATATCTTTTGCATCCCTTTCCAGTTTTATACAGTTCAACTAACTTTTCCCATAGATCCGATGACAATTATTTTGTTTTCCCTATGACTCAAAATCTAGAAACCTCAGTGGCTTGATAAAAGATGCAAGAGTTTGTCTGGATCTGAGAAACTCATTCCGCTTTTATGCACACATTCAGATTAGAAGCCTTTCTAGAAAACACCGGCGATTGTCTAAACACTGTGTCTAATATCATGTCCTCACTATATCTGAAACTGAACCTGTCAAAGACTGAACTCCTGGTGTTTCCTCCCTCTACTAATGTACCTATACCCGACATTGCCATTTCTGTGTGTGGTTCCACTATTACTCCCCAGCAACAGGCCCGCTGTCTTGGGGTCATACTTGATTCCGAGCTTTCCTTTGCCCCCCACATTCGATCACTGGCTCGCTCTTGTCATCTGCACCTCAAAAACATTTCTAGAATTCGACCTTTTCTTACCTTTGACTCTGCAAAAACTCTTACTGTTTCTCTTATTCATTCTTGTCTCGACTATTGTAACTCTCTTCTAATCGGTCTCCCTCTTACCAAACTCTCCCCCCTCCAATCTGTCTTGAATGCTGCAGCCAGGATCATATTCCTCACCAATCGTTACACCGATGCCTCTACCTTGTGCCAGTCATTACACTGGCTACCCATCCACTCCAGAATTCAGTATAAACTTATTACCCTCACTCATAAAGCCCTCCATGGCTCAGCACCACCCTACATCTCCTCCCTTGTTTCAGTATACCACCCTACCCGCGCCCTCCGTTCTGCTGATGACCTGAGATTAGCATCCTCAATAGTCAGAACCTCCCACTCCCGTCTCCAAGACTTTACACGTGCCGCGCCAATTCTTTGGAATGCACTTCCCAGGTCAATACGAGTAGTCCCCAATCCCCACAATTTTAAGTGTGTCCTGAAAACGCATTTATTCAGAATGGCCTACCACCCCAACACATTAACCTAATATATCACTGTGTGGCAGAGCCAAAAGTTTTACCATAACCAGGTTCCCCGCATCATGTTCCCACATGCTTTATGGATCCATTAGCCCTCTGTGTCTGTACTGTTACACACTTAACATTATGACTGGTCCATACAATCAGGGTAACTGTTACCACCCACCTTTCGTGTCTCCCTCTTTCCTCATAGACTGTAAGCTTGCAAGCAGGGCCCTCTTTCCTCTTGGTATTTGTTATAATCTACTGTATGTGATTATTGCTATGCTGTAATGTCTATTGTCTGTACAAATCCCCTCTGAAATGTAAAGTGCTGTGGAATATGTCGGCGCTATAAAAATAAAATTTATTATTATTATTATTATTAGAAGCAAACAGGTCACAGGTATGGATGTTACTTTTAGTTGCCATTCTAACCCATTTGCTTGAATTTTTTGCACGTTTTCAGGCAAAAATCACCATGATATTGAACTTCTGATCAGGGTCATTTGGATGTTTTTGGTTTTCATTATGATTTAGAAAAAGAAAGCACAGTAATTTGACAATAAATAGCTTCACCCAACCAACATCTATACAGGGAGATATTGCTATAATTGGAGTGTGGAGTCTGAACTGAATACCGACGGCATTGGTGATGTTGGTAGTAGGGATGAGCGAGTAGTGAAATACTCGGAGTCGCTGTACTCGTTACGAGTACCTCCTAATACTCGGGTACTCGTAATGACTGTGCTGGGCTATGCGGGGACTGTGCAGGGCTGTGTGGGACTGTGCTGGGCTGTGCGGGACTCTGCTGGGCTGTGCAGGATTATGCTGGGCTGTGCGGGGACTGTGCTGGCTGTGTGGGACTGTGTGGGACTGTGACAGGCTGTGCAGGACTATGCCAGGCTGTGCGGGACTGTGCTGGTTGTGTGGGACTGTGCGGAGACTGTGACAGGCTGTGCGGGACTATGCTGGGCTGTGCGAGACTGTGACAGGCTGTGCAGGACTATGCCGGGCTGTGCGGGACTGTGCTGGCTGTGTGGGACTGTGCGGGGACTGATAAGCTGTGCGGGACTATGCCGAGCTGTGCTGGACTGTGCTCACGGCTGTGCGGGACTGTGACAGGCTGTGTGGGACTGTGCAGGGACTATGACAGACTGTGCGGGACTGTGCTGGCTGTGCGGGACTGTGCTGGGCTGGGCAGGGACTGTGCTGGGCTGGGCAGGGACTGTGCTGGGCTGTGCCAAATATTGCTAGGCGAGTAGTAAAATACTCACCAGTATTCCAGTACCACGAGTACTGCATTACTCGCCGAGTACCGAATCCTAACAAGTATACTTGCTCATCCCTAGTTGGTAGTCAACAACTACCCTCTTCTGCTCACAAATCCTTTCCAACATATGCAGTGTAACGTTCCAACAAGTGAGGAAATCACAACAGTGTGAGACGGAAGCTGCAAATGCTGCTGAAGCATGACAGGTGCAACAGAATCTGTAGCTGACTTTCTAAAATGGGCACACAGGCAGCGCACTTTCACAAGCCGATCCGTCAGCTCAGGGTAGCTTATGAGAAGCTGTTGAACAATAAGGTTAAGCACATGGGCCAGGCATGGTACATGCGTGAGCTCGCCTCACCTCAAAGCCGCCACCAGGTTTTGGCCATTGTCACACATCACCATGCCTGGCTGTAGGTTCAACGGTTTCAGCCATAGATCCGCCTGCTCTTTCGGAGCTGTCCAAAACTCTTCAGCATTGTGTGGTTTGTCAACTAAGCATATTAGCTTCAGTACAGCCTGTTGCTGTTTGGCTAAAGCAGTGGTGCAGTGCTTACAGCTTGTGAATGATGTGGTCTTTTCAGAGATGGAGGCTGAAAAGGAGGTGGTGGAGGAGATGCATGAGCTGTACACTGTGGGGGCAACCCTGATTGACGTAGGGCCCGCAATCCTCGGCATTGGGAGGATGTGTTCCATCCCAAGGTCCAACTGGGTCCCGGCTTCCTCTATGTTAACCCAGTGTGCCGTCAGCGAGATGTACTGTCCCTGTCCATAAGCACTTGTCCACGTGTCCATGGTTTAGGCTGGCAGAATGCACCAAATAATAAAGATGATAATGAGGTGGGTTCGCAGCCTGGGGTCCACCGTGCAGAGATGTTGAACTGCTGCTCGGTAATGACGGAGGTTATACGGAAAATAATAAATGAACATATGCGGGTTAGCGTCACTCGGTGTGTACAGGATCGAGGTCTGTTGATTCACAGAACCGCAATGCCGCACAATGTAAATGCCGAAGCCTGTTAAGCTCACAGGGCTGGATGAGTGCTAGTATACAGACATAGGACTCTGCCCCAAGGACACGGGGTTAGAGTCCCTCTAGTCCACTAGCACTCGATGTCGCTGCAGCGGAGCCAGCAAGAGACAAACTGAGAAATAACACACTACTGTGCACTGCACCGCTCTGGTGGCTAACCACCCAGACTAAGGAGGAAAGCACTAGACCTGTGCAAGGCGCCGTGCTGGCAGATGCAGCCACTGGGTGCCTTGAAAAGACTCTCTCTCTTAAGTTTCTCTATTTTACTGCTCCAGAAAAAAGTAAAAACTAACTTTTCCACTCTTTTTATTTTCCTACATGATGGTGGAAATACTGTTGCAATAAAAAGCAAAATCGGAAGAATCACCGCTTTTATGACCAAAATCTTACCACTCAAGGTCAAGTCTCTCAGTCTCCAAAAATTTAACTTATGCTCTATGCGCAATCCACACTCATCCCAGCTCTCCTTACCTTCCAAGTCTTTATTAAATAATACTGCCAGCACTTTGATAGCACCCTCCTCACACTTTACTCCCTCCATTTTAACCCTGTCATCCCCAAAACACTTAAAACTGCATTTATTCCAATTCACTCTAAAGCCAGATGCACCACAGAAAAACGCCAGAAGCAACTTAACCCTACTCATAGACGCAACACTTTCACTCACAGCCACGACATCATCCATATATCCAAGAACTTTCACATGCTTCCCACCACTCCCAGGTACCAACAAACATCGCACCATTTTATCACGTCTCACCAAGCACAACAGAGGTTCAATCACACATACAAACAAGACAGGGGACATGGGACACCCCTGCCTTACACCAGACTTAATATTCACTTTCTCACTCAACCACCCATTAACAAGAAACTCACTTGACACACAATCATACAAAGACATTATCCCATTCACAAATTTTTGAGGAAATCCCATTCTCTCCAGAACTTTAAACAACAACACATGCGAGACCCTATCAAACGCTTTCTCAAAATCAATTGACAGAACCATACACTTCCGTTTCCTTCCCATGCAGTCTTCAATCAAATCCTTTAATAACAATAAGTTATCACTCATACTTCTTCCAGGCACAGCACACACTTGATCCTCATCCACAACACTATCAATCACCTCACGCATACGATTCGCCAACAATTTGCTATAGATTTTGTAATCTGCATTCAGCAATGTTATAGGTCTCCAATTCTCTAAACACTTTCTCTTACCTTTCTTATGCACAAGCACAACCACCCCCTCTTTCATTGATTCACACAACTTACCACTCTCCCACATATACTTACATATCTCAGTCAAATCAGCACCCAGAAAATCCCACGCCTTCACATAGAATTCTACCAGCAATCCGTCTTTACCTGGTGTCTTATTCTTTTTAGCACTCTTCATCACATTTTCTACTTCTTCCATAATTACGTCCTCATTCAAAATATCACATTCTCCACTATCCAACTTGTTCTCTAACCCATTCAGCACTTCTGAAACAAGACCAGAATCAATCCATTTTTTATCATATAACTTGCTATAGAACCTATTCACTTCCTTTATCACATTCTCACCTGACACACACAAACCATTCCTATCCAGGATTTTATCCATATCAAACTTTCTCCCATTCATTTTCTTAAAAAAAGGAGCTCGTGCACTTTTCATCTTTCTCAAGATGTTCTATTTTGGTGTGATAGATGATTTATTTCCCTTTTTCATCCATAACATGCTTTAATTCACTCTTTGTCTCAGCCAGCAGATCAGACACATCCATCCCACTTTCTCCACACTTCCTTAACCAGTCTAAGCGCCTGTTTAAATCATTAAATCTACTCCGATAAATAGCAGCTTTTTTAAAGCCCCACTTTTTGAAGAATTTTTTGCAACGCACCTTAACCCAGTCCCACCACTCAAGTACACACGCAAAATCCCTCTAACATACTCTCCACTCTTTATACTTTATTTTTAATTCATTCATCATATCCTCATCTTCTAAAAATCTTACATTCAGCTTCCAAACCCCACCCCCATACACACGGCCATCAATCGCACTAAACACACCTCTCAAACACTCATGATCAGAAAAAGGTACATCATTTTGTTCAAAATTCATACACAACATATTTTTGGGAAACAACATTTTATCTATCCTGGATGCAATACCACCCCTATCAGCATGGTACGTTGGCGGTGGTGGGATGCCATATTTCAGAGCAGCAGCATCTAGAAAGGAAAAATCAGAAATAAGATTGGATAACTTTTTACCAGTTATGTCACAATTCCCTTCTGTGATGCAATTAAAGTCTCCAACTAAAACGGTAAGCATTTTGCCCAGAAGAAACAAACTTAATTTTTCCAAAAGAGCCAGACGCTCCTTTTTCCTGTCATGTCCTGATGGACAGTACACATTAATAATTCTAGCCCGCCACCCCCTATAGCTAACATGTGCAATTATACATCTACCCACCTCTACCACCATGTAGCTATCTAAACTAATCTCCCTGTTACCCATTAATATCCCTACACCATCATTCCTATTAACTCATGAGCCAGACCATACATGCTGTCCGTAAGGCCAGTCCTTATCGCTTGGAGCGTCCACAATCCCACATTCCTGAAGACAAAAGATGTGAGTATTCATCTGTTTAATATAATCTAGAACAATTGCCCTCCTGAATTTGGATCTAATTTGTCTGACATTCAGGGATGCAATGCCCCAACCAGCTTGGGGAGCCATAACATGACTGTGCTATTTACATAACGACAAACACGCCACTTCCTCTTCAGCCGTTTTCGTCTTCCATCTGGAACTGCAACTCCTTGAATCTGTTTATGTCTGCGGGAATGCCTAAAAAAGCATTGGTGTCAGGAGAGAAGACATTCTGAGGGTAACTATGATCACTCACCGGACTTAAACCAACTTCACCGGGGTCTGCCCAATCCGTTCTGGGCTTCTTACAGTAATTTCCAGGCTCCTCATCCTCAGAGGACCTCGCAAGAGTGAAGTCACCTTGATCTCCACAACTGGCCAACTCCTCCTCAGTAGCAAACCAAGATACACTGGGGGTATTGCCAAGAGTACTCTCCAACTCCCCCTCCCCACAGACATCAGACTGATGAGGGAGCTCACATTCAACATCAGTAGCTTCCAAAACTGCCACCTCTGGGCTGGGAGACTCCGTTTGGGGCAGGGCCTCCTCATGTGCATCCATGATTTCAGGTTCCCCAATAAGTTCCGGGTCTGAAACCAGTGGAATGTCAACAACAGCAGCAAGGGGTGCAGCTGCCCCACCTGAGACCTCAGCGTAAGACCTAGGACTGACAGTCCCGATACTTATGGCCCTCCTCACCACAAGCATTACACATAACAGGATTTGTGCAGTCTTTTGCCATATGGCCAGAAGCATTGCAATTCCTGCAAGTTGGCATCTCTTTGCAACTATCCTGGGTATGCCCAAAATTTTTACACCTCGTGCAATACATTGGGGCATCTGGAAAGAGCAAAAAAACAGTATTTTTCCAAATTGAAAAATTAAGAGGGGGTAATGGATGCCTCCCGGGCCTTGGGGATCCATCCCAAATCTCACAAAAAATTTGTACTTCCCGGTCCAGAGCCGTTCTCCATTCAGGACCCTGTGGGAGTACTGAACATAAATGCAATGTCTTTTCAAAAATAAAGCAATGTCCTCCAGGGAAACAAAAGGGTTGTGCATGAAAACTACAAGTGGGATATCTCTCTTAGAGTACAACACAGTAAAGGTAAGACCTTCCAGAAAAGGATTTGCCACTCCATTTTTCCCTTATGGGAAATATGTAAATATATGCAAAACACAAGCCACAGAGATATTTCCCATAAGGGTGGGGGCATTGCCCTAGAATCACTGCATTGAGAAACATGTGATGGTGTCTCCGCAGTGTTGGATGTTGATCTCCATGAGTTCATTCATCCCCATTTTCACAGTCTTCTACTAGGCATTGCTCCTACTGGCCAGATTCCTACTCCACACTGATGAGGGGCAATACCCCGAAACAGCTGTCTGTGGATGGATACCATGTTTTGGCATAAGTGGTTTCCTTCATTGGAGACTGCCCTTCCCGTGGTTGTTCCCTCCTGTGGAAAGACCTGGCTAGTCATTGCTTGCGTTGAGAAACATGTGATGGTGTCTCCGCAGCTTGTGTTTTGCATATATTTACATATTTCAAGAAATTGTGTCTCACCATCGTCCACCTCTTGTGACACATTCCCACTGTTTCCTTCATGTGACCATAGCTGCTCAATTATTTGGGCATCACTACATGCCATCTCCTCTTGCCCCTCTTCAAGTAGACCGGACGAGATTCCCAAATCTATAAATGGAAAATTGAACAGCTCAGAGTGTCTAAGTGTGGGGTCAGTTGTCTCCAGGCACATGGAATGGTGGGAGGAAGGTGGATCAGGGTCAGGAATATGCGGTCAAGACTCACGGCTACTCAGACTTGACTGTGTGGAAGACAGGGTGGTAATGTGGTGGCAAATTGACTGGAAGCATTATCCGCTATCCAACCAATAACCTTTTGACTGCTCTGGGTTCAATAGTGGTGTGCTGCTACGGTCCCCTAGTAATTCGGACAGGAAGGTCAGGCGAGAAGATGTGGGTGTTTGTTGTGGCACAATTTCAGCTTGCCCACGACCTCGGCCTCTGCATGCATCATCACCATCACGTCCAGTTCCCCATCCCTTGCCCATTTTAAATGGAGGACAATATTTTACTTCTTCATTACAAATGGCTGAGTTCAAAATAGCTGGCCAGTAGGTAACTATTTTTTTATCAGCACATTGGTGTCAATAACTTATATAAGACACTTCAACAAAATTTTACAGTAGCCTAGAAATGGCAGAATTTTCTGCACACTCAGATGTGATCGCTGTGATGGCCAAATCACTGCTTCATATAAGTACCCTGTAGGTAACTAATTTTTTTTTACAGCCAACTGGTGTCAATGACTGGTATAAGACACTCCTACAAAATTTGACAGTAGCCCTGAAATGACAGAATTTTCTGCACACTCAGATATGAACCCTGTGACATCCAAACACCTGTTTAAAATAGCTGGCCAATAGGCAACTATTTTTTTTCAGCAATCTGGTGTCAATAACTTGTATATGACATGTCAGCAAAATTTGACAGTATTTTCTGTGCACTCAGATGTGATCACTGTGATATCTATCTATCTATCCTAGCTGAAGAGCCTGTCGTAGTACCTAACTGTGGGTCCTGCTGTCTTCCTTAACATTCCCGCTCTCCACCTGCCGTCCCGTTCTATCCCTCCGCAGCTGCGCTCTACATCCATGTCCCGGTGTCTCTCCACATCCCCCGTCTCTTTGTCCACAGCCCTGCTCTCACGCTCTCTCCCTCCACAGCCCCGTTCTCTTCCTTCACAGCCCTGCTCTCCCCGTCCACAGCCCCATTCTCTTCCTTCACAGCCCTGCTCTCCCCGTCCACAGCTACGCTCTCTTTCTTCACAGCCCTGCTCTCCCGCTGTCTCCATCTACAGCCCCTTTCTCTTCCTTCACAGCCCTGCTCTCCTGCTCTCTCTGTCAACAGCCCTATTCTCTTCCTTCACAAACCTGCTCTCCCCGTCCACAGCCCCGTTCTCTTCCTTCACAGCCCTGCTCTCTCCGTCCACAGCCCCGTTTTCTTCCTTCACAGCCCCGTTCTCTTCCTTCACAGCCCTGCTCTCCCGCTCTCTCCCTCTACAGCCCCACTGTCTTCCTTCCTCCACAGCCCCGCTCTCCATGCACCACACGCGGTGACGCCAGGACCAGGAGAGAGAGCTGTGCAGATTGTTCATTCGGCCGGAGTGGGCAGAGCTGGGTAGAGTGGGCGGAGCTAGAGCAGAGCTGCAGCACATGTGATTGGGCGGCCTGCGGGGGGCGTGGCCTTGCTCTGTAGTAGGCCGCAGTAGAAGCCAGGGACTAAATTTAGGCCTGGAAGCTGCAGGGGAAAGGGGGTTAGCACAGTTGGCGATGGGGAACGCCAACTGAGCTGGGACAGGGCTGGGAGGGTGCCAGCACTATTCAGCCCCTGTCCTGAAGACTGTCTTCCTCACAGCCCCGCTCTCCATGTACTGTCCTGCTGTATCGGTCCTCAGCCCTGCTCTGCAACCGCGTCCCACTCTGCTGCTTCGTGATTGGTTGGTGTCCCACTCTGCTGCTTCGTGATTGGTTGGTGATACACACACACACATTCAGATTTATATATAGAGATGTATAAAAGAAAATAAACAGCACAGTACTTATCTTCAAGTGCAATGCCCCCAGGCAAGATGTACAATACTCGCTCCAATATCCAATAGTGATTCAAAAAATTAAGGCAGCATGAGGAAGGCTCAGTTGAGTCGAAATGTTGCCTGGATATGTGGGTCTGATTAAATTCATCACTTTTTTCAAAATATTTTATGGAGTGCTGCCTTCATTTTTTGAATCACTATATATATACTATAGTATATACCATAGTATATACCATAGTATATAGTATAGTATATATACTATATATACAGTATATATACAGTATATATATATATATACTAGATGGTGGCCCGATTCTAACGCATCGGATATTCTAGAATATGTATGTAGTTTATTTATGAAGTTTTCATAAAAATGCAATAATAAACCCCCCAATCCTGATATGCATCAGCGCTGCGCGATTTCGGTTACAGACAGACAGACTGACACGATAAGAAGATTATATATATATATATATATATATATATATACTGCTCAAAAAATAAAAGGAACACTTAAAAAACAGAATATAACTCCAAGTAGATCAAACCTCTGTGAAATCAAATTGTACACTTAGAAGCAACACTGATTGACAATCAATTTCACAAGCTGTTGTGCTAATGGAATAGACAACAAATGGAAATTATTGGCAATTATCAAGACACACTCAATAAAGGAGTGGCTCTGCAGGTGGGGACCACAGACCATATCTTAGCACCAATGTTTTCTGGCTGATGTTTTGGTGACTTTTGAATGTTGGCTGTGCTTTCACACTCGTGGTAGCATGAGACGGACTCTACAACCCACACAAGTGACTCAGGTAGTGCAGTTCATCCAGAATGGCACATCAATGCGAGCTGTGGCAAGAAGGTTTGCTGTGTTTGTCAGCATAGTGGTGGTGGCTGACTAAATCCTTTTTTTCCTCACTGTATTCTATGTATTCTGGAGCCTCCAATGGTGAGGTCAGGGTTGTGTGGCAGGCAGCTGCCAGGTGCCACTCCAGGGTGGTGTCTGGCTGTGATTGCTGATCCCTCTCAGGGACAGGACACTTGATTAGGTGCGAGTGACAGGCAGGCAGGTGGGCACAGCAGGCACGGCTGGTACCCAGGCAGGCACGGCTGAGATACAAGGCAGGCTGGTAAGGCTGAGACACTGGGCAAGCAGGCATGGCTTGGAGACACAGGGCAAGCAGGCACGGCTTGGAGACACAGGGCAAGCAGGCACGGCTTGGAGACACAGGGCAAGCAGGCACGGCTTGGAGACACAGGGCAAGCAGGCATGGCTTGGAGACACAGGGCAAGCAGGCATGGCTTGGAGACACAGGGCAAGTGGGTGTGGTGTACGAAGGAACAGGTAGGGGCCTGTTCACACAGCAGGAGCAGGTACTTGCCGGAAGGGATGGAATATGGAGGAAAAGGTAGGGTCCTGTTCAAATAGGAGGTGCAGGCGTGGGTATGGATAGGAGAGAGAGGAATATGACAAAGCAAGAGTGAAAAGTAGGCAGATCTTGCAAGAGTGCAAAGTAGGCCTGTGCCGGCTGCCGGTGGTCTGTACGGGACCTCTTGGGGGCCTGTGCCGGCTGTCGGTGGTCTGTGCCAGCTGCCAGTGGTCTGTGTGGGCCTGCCGGGTGTCTTGTGTGTGTGCAGGCATCGGCCGATGGGACTACAAGTCCCATCGGGAGATGCCTGCTACAATGACAGTGATTGACACATTAGCCAATGATGGGACAGTAGTAGTCCCATCATCCGGCTAATGTGTTGAATGTAAAAAAAAAAACATACTACATACATACTACATTCATACAGCATACATACATACTACATACTTGCTACATATATACTACATTCATACAACATACATGCATACTACATAGTACATACATGCTACATATACTGTATACTACATTCATACAACATACATGCATACTACATACATGCTACATATATACTACATTCATACAGCATACATACATACTACATACTACATACATGCTACATATATACTACTTTCATGCAACATACATACATACTACATACATGCTATATATATACTACATTCATACAACATACATACATACTACATACATACTACATATATACTGCATTCATACAACATACATACATACTACATATATGCAACATACATACATACATATATACTACTTACTACATACATGCTACATATATAATACATTCATACAGCATACATATATACTACATACATACTACATGTATACTACATTCATACAACATACATACATACAACATACATGCTACATATATACTACATTCATACAACATACATACTACATACATGCTACATATATACTACATTCATACAACATACATACATACTACATACTGCATACATGCTTCATATATACTACATTCATACAACATACATACATACTACATACATACTACATACATACATACATACATACATACATACAACAGACATACAACATACATACATACATACTACATACATACTACATACATACAACATGCTCCAGACATACAACATACATACATACTACATACTGCATACATACTACATACATACTGCATACAGTACATTCATACAATACATACATATAGACATACAGTACATATAACATAGAGTACATACTCACCATCACTTGTCACTTTGATCCCCGAAGTCAGTGTCATCTGTGGAAAAATATGAAAATAACAAACAAACAATATACTCCCTGATCCGCAGAAATCTACGCGTGTCCCACGCCGATCTCCCGTGGAGAACAGCAGCATCAGCTGATGCGACCGCTCTCTATGGGACTCCAGGAATTCAGTGAAGGGAGGTAGGTATCCTTCTGCACTGTATTCCTCCGCCACTGTAAAAAAAATAGTCCTTGGTCTCACTTTATGGCAAAAGCTGCGTGGGAACTTTCTCACACAGCAATGCCAAAAGTGAGACTAGGGACTATTTTTTTACTGTGGCTGAGGAATACAGTGCGGAAGGATACCTACCTCCCGTCATTGGATTATTGAAGCCCCTAGAGAGCGGTCGCATCAGCTGATGCTGCTGTTCTCCACGGGAGATCGGCATGGGACACGCGTGGATTTCTGCGGATGAGGGAGTATATTGTTTGTTTGTTATTTTCATATGTTTTCATAGATGACACTGGCTTCGGGGATCAAAGTGACAAGTGATGGTGAGTATGCTCTCTATGCTATATGTACTGTATGTCTATGTATGGTTTGTATGAATGTATTGTATGCAGTATGTATGTAGTATGTATGCAGTATGTATGTATGTATGTTGTATGTCTGTAGCATGTTGTATGTATGTAGTATGTATGTAGTATGTACTATGTATGTATGTTGTATGAATGTAGTATATATGAAGCATGTATGTAGTATGTATGTATGTTGTATGAATGCAGTATATATGTAGCATGTATGTAGTATGTATGTATGTTGTATGAATGTAGTATACATGTAGTATGTATGTAGTATGTATGTATGTTGTATGAATATAGTATACATGTAGTATGTATGTAGTATGTATGTATGTTGTATGAATGTAGTATATATGTAGCATGTATGTAGTATATATGTATTTTGTATGAATGTAGTATATATGTAGCATGTATGTAGTATGTATGTATGTTGTATGAATGTAGTATATATATAGTATGTATGTATGTTGTATGAATGTAGCATATATGTAGTATGTATGTAGTATGTATGTATGTTGTATGAATGTAGTATATATGTAGCTTGTATCTAGTATGTATGTATGTTGTATGAATGTAGTATATATGTAGCATGTATGTAGTATGTATGTATGTTGTATGAATGTAGTATACATGTAGTATGTATGTATGTTGTATGAATGTAGTATGTATGTAGTATGTATGCATGTTGTATGAATGTAGTATATATGTAGTATGTATGTAGTATGTATGTAGTATGTATGTTGTATGAATGTAGTATATATGTAGCATGTATGTAGTATGTATGCATGTTGTATGAATGTAGTATATATGTAGCATGTATGTAGTATGTATGTATGTTGTATGAATGTAGTATATATGAAGTATGTATGTAGTATCTATGTATGTTGTATGAATGTAGTATATATGTAGTATGTATGTAGTTTTTTTTTTTTTTTTACATTCAACACATTAGCCGGATGATGGGACTACTACTGTCCCATCATTGGCTAATGTGTCAATCACTGTCATTGTAGCAGGCATCGCCCGATGGGACTTGTAGTCCCATCGGACGATGCCTGCACACACACAAGACCCCAGGCAGGCCCGTACAGATCACCGGCAGCCGGCACAGACCAGCGACAGCCGGCACAGGCCCCCAAGAGGCCCGTACAGACCACTTGCAGCTGGCACAGGCCCCCGGCAGCAGGCACAGACCACCGACAGCCGGCACAGGCCCCCGAGAGGCCCGTACAGACCACCGGCAGCCGGCACAGGCCCCCGACAGGCCTGTAAAGACCCCCGAGAGGCCCGTACAGACCACCGAGAGCCGGCACAGGCCCCCGAGAGGCCCGTACAGACCACCGGCAGCCGGCACAGGCCCCTGACAGGCCTGTACAGACCCCCGAGAGGCCTGTACAGACCACCGACAGCCAGCACAGGCCCCCGAGAGGCCCGTACAGACCACCGACAGCTGGCACAGGCCCCCGAGAGGCCCGTACAGACCACCGGCAGCCGGCACAGGCCCCCGACAGGCCTGTACAGACCCCCGAGAGGCCCATACAGACCACCGGCAGCCGGCACAGGCCCCCGACAGGCCTGTACAGACCCCCGAGAGGCCCGTACAGACCACCGGCAGCCGGCACAGGCCCCCGACAGGCCTGTACAGACCCCCGACAGGCCCGTACAGACCACCGGCAGCCGGCACAGACCCCCGACAATCGGCACAGACCCCCCGCAGTCAGCACAGACCGCGCATCATGATGCGCGCAGACCGCGCATCATGATGACATCATTTCAGCAGCCAATCACAGCCACAACAGTGGCTCATTGCATTATGGGGACTTCCGATTCCGGTATCCGATATTGAAAAAATATCGGTACTCGGTATCGGAATTCCGATACAGCGAATATCGGCCGATACCCGATATTTGCAGTATCGGAATGCTCAACATTAGTGGTAGTCCTTCATCCACACATTGATTGACCTAGCTGTGTGGCGTTGTGCATTGTCCTGCTGGAGAAACCAGTCCTGAGTTGGGGAACATTGCCTGAGCAGAAGGAATCAACTGTTTTTCCAGGATAATCTTGTATGTGGCTTGATTCATAGGTACTTCGCAAAGATTTACCTGCCCAATTCCAGCATTGCTGTAGCATCCCCAGATCATCACTGATCCTCCACCAAATTTCACAGTGAGTACAAGACACTGTGGCTTATACGCCTCTCCAGGTCTCCGTCTAGCCATTCGATAACCAGGTGTTGAGCAAAGCTGAAAATAAGACTCCTTAGAAAAGATTACCTTACTCCAGTCCTCTATGGTCCAATTCTTAAGGTCTTGTTCAAACTTCAGGCTGGCTCTCCTTTGCTTCTCATTGATAAAAGGCTTTTTTCTAGCTTTACATGACTTGAGCCCTGTCTCTAGGAGCCTGTTACAAACTGTTCGTGCCATGCACTTCACCCCAGCTGCCCTTTGCCATTCCTTTTGTAGGTGACTTGATGTCATCCTGCGGTTGCTGAGTGACATTCGAATAAGATGACGGTCATCCCCGTCAGTGGAGAGTTGTTTTTGCCCTCTGCCGGTCTGTAGCTTTGTTGTCTCCAGTATCTGCTGCTTGACCTTATTGTAATGGACTGCCGACTTAGAAATTTTAAGGATGTAGGCAACATGACACTCACTGTATCCCGCTTCTAGTAAAGCCAGAATTGAGCCCTTAATTTCTTCACTCAAGACTTTTCTTTTTAACTCCTTTGGATTGGTTAAAAGTTATTTTTTCATTACTATTACTTTTGGTATTGTGAACACCACAGCAGGGTTTGTCATATTTTCCTTCGTTAAATAAGATTTGGTTCAGGTGATCACCTAATCAGAAGCACATTAAGTAGAATGAGGTGTACTTTGGTTGGAATTCAATTGACAGTGGAATGGAATGACTGTCAGACATGTAGTGAAGTTGATTTTTTATAAAACTGCAGTTGTCTCTTAATTTTTGCCAGAGCTGTTCATGTATGTATACATATGTATTATACATGTGTATAAATCTGAAAACATAAGCAAATCTTAGTTGATATCACCGTGACTTTACAAATCTACTCATTATTTTCAGAATCACATCTTGGGAATTGTTTTGTCAGTACTTACAGTAACTATAGAACAGCTAATGATCATGTGACAGGTTTAGCTGATTGAAAGTATAGCTCCTCACAAATGTTTTTCATTGTCAAATTCACAAGATATAGGCAGAGGTGATCTTGAGTCTCCTGAATGTCAGTGCTAAATCTGTTATGGCGCCTCAATGTAAGGCTTTATTCTTATTCACATGTCAGCTTATGTTCAATATTTTATAAGCTGGGTGGCACAGTGGCTCAGTGGATAACACTGCAACGCTGGGGTCCTGGGTTCAAATCCCACCAAGGGCAACATCTTCAAGGAGTTTGTATGTTCTCCCCGTGTTTGCGTGGGTTTCCTCTGGGTACTCCGGTTTCCTCCCGCACTCCAAAGACATACTGATAGGGAATCTAGCTTGTGAGCCCCATTGGAGACAGTGATGATAATGTGTGCAAACTGTAAAGCGCTGCGGAATGTTAGCTCTATATAAAAATAAAGATTATTATTTTTATTAAGCCAAAGCCATCAGTGAAACTTAGAGAGATTTACATCTGTTCAGCCTTTTGGAGACACTCCTGGCTTTGGCTTACGTATACTGATGAAATACCGGACAAAAATTCCGCCATTCCTTGTACACTTACAAAAGATCAGGTGTGACTGTAATCTCCTTCCCATCTAATCCTATAACAGCTTCTTATTAAATATTTCAAAATTATATAATAGGAAAATAAAGTCTGGAAGTGGTTACATTATCCAGGCCTCTCTGGCTCTAGATACAATGTATTTACGAATCTTGTATGAATAATAAATTACTGACTTTTATTATTTCTCATCATTCTTATTATTGTCTTCAGCCTCAATTGCAAAATAACCTCATCATCATTTTTGGTCCTCGCTCCCTTCTTTGTATTGTTTGTGTAAATGCAGCTCTGGAATGCTAAAAGGAACAGCCACTGGCATTTGATTATCCACTGAATCTTCTAGTTTGCCAATTACTGTCACTAGGGTTGCTAAGTATTGACTTTAAGGAGGAGGCTGATGCTGATGCCAGTGTTTCTGTTCCTCACTCTTGCTGCATGCACTTTTATTGATGCCTCCCTAATGAAATCTTCTTGCAAAGCAAATTGTTTCTACATTTATTAATTGACTAACTTGGGGGAACTCTGCACTAACAGAAACAATCAGAAATACTTAAAACTATGCCAAGCCATCAATCATAGCTACATGATGTTAAAAGCATACTAGCACACTAAATAAAGAAATATTTACCATTAGAAATTATTTTGGAAGACATAAAAACGAAAAGTGTTATTCTGTTGTTTTTCTGCTGTAAAAATGATTAGATGATTTTCCTATCTTCGGTTTTTCGCATATGAGTGCTATCCAAGGTTTTCATAGCACTTTTACCTGTGATAGTCTATGGCAGAGTTCCCAACTCCAGTCCTCAAGGCCCACCAACAGGTCATGTTTTCAGGATTTCCCTCGTATTGTACAGGTGATGCAATAATTACCTGGGCAATACTAAGGAAATCCTGAAAACATGACCTGTTGGTGGGCCTTGAGGATTGGAGTTGGGGAATCCTGGTCTATGGAACCATTCACATGTACATGATTTTTTGCTCACTGAGCAGTCTGCAGAAAATTTAGGCGACATGAACAATTTTGTTCTGTGAGTCTCATCCAAATCGGCAATGCAAATCTATTAGTCTATAAAAAAAATTGGACACCACTTTGACGACATCAAGCTGCAGTCTGATTTTAACGGGCTGTCTGAAGAGAGAAAGTGGAGAAACCATTTTTTTCTCCACGTACAAGAAATACTAATGATACTTGGACCACACTCTGATCAAACTCTTTTCAAACTCTGATCAAAATAATTGGTCCATTTTTGTCTCATACGTGAGAAAAACAAACATCTCAAAAAGGCCTTGTAGGAGCAAAAAAAGGAATTCAAGAGACAGATCCGACATATGATGGATATAAACATTGCCCAAATGACCTCTTTGACCATAATTGGATCTGTTGGGTTTCTGATATGGTGTCCAGCATTATACATGACAAAATAATGCAACATGCTGATATTTGTCTTCAGGCTATGGAACTAATATCTACATCTATTTGAATTTTAATGTCATTCTGAGCTGCATTTCCATTAGCTTCTCATGAACCCAATGCAGGTATTATAGTTTAGGTGTTCATTCTCACAATGGCCATTAATGAGAATGAAGCATTAGTATGATTAATGTGGCCCACACTGACATACAATGCAAAGACTGCGTCAACACCTCCCCTTTCCATCGAGTTTGATGCACATTGCATCACAAAGATGTATGTCTCAAGCAAAACACCTCATGAGTTAGCGCTTAAATAACTTTTTATACTATGATGGTTGCCCCACGTCCCTTTTGTTTCACTCATAGGGGTGGGCAGCTCTAGGTTTTCAATCACGGTCAATCGCATGCATTTTGAAATTAATTCTCCACGTACATTGTATTAGCATTACTTCCTGTCACTGCTCCCTATGTCAACGCAATCTCCCAGCAGATCTCTCGTTTGCACAATGATGCTCAGCTTTCCAAGCATGCGCACTGAATCAGATCCTATATGCGCATGCTTTGGAGCCCTCTAAGCATCAGCGCAGTGAGCAGGAAGACAGGCCCGCATATCGTGCATGCTCAAAAAGTGTCATGTGGCCACTGACGCTCAGCAGCCTTATCCACACATAGATATGAAGCTGGGATGTACACCCAGATTCAGTGCGCATGCCTGGAAAGCTGAGAGTGGGATCTGCTGAGAGAAGTAGAGAGCAGTGACAGGAAGGAATGCTAAATGATGGGCGTATAGAATTTTAACGTGCATTTGATTGAGAGTGACTGAAAAGCTAGAGCTGCCCACCCTTATAAAAAGTGATTTTTGTATTAAATGTAAATGAAAGCAATAAAACTTGTTTGGGGTACATACAAACTTTTGACCATATTTAAACATTTTTGTGAGGCTTTAAGAACAATATCCAGCAATTCTGACATATTTTGTACATATATTTTTTGTTAAAGCGTGCACCATATTGTATAAATATTTATAAAAAATTTTACTTTGAGTCAATGCAATTACAGTAATATCTAAATTATAAATATTTCTTACATTTTACTTTGCTTGCACAGTAAAATCACTTTTTAATGAAAATATATCTTTTTAATTTGCATTAAACCCACAAATACCCACACATACTGTATATATATTTATTTACAGAGCTATAAGAGGGCTTTTTTTCTGCATAACAAGCTTCAATATTTTTCAAAACTATTTTTGCAGCCTCCCATTCCTCTCTGGCTGCAGAGGAGGCTGCTCAGCAGACTCAGCGATCCAGGTGGTCTGCTCAGACCAGCTCTGTAGGTTTGGTTGCTGCTGCCACCTCTGGTCCAGCTATAGCAACGCATGCTGGTCAGCAGCGAGCTACTCCAGGGGCTAAGGCTGGTTTCACATTTGCGTTTTTTAGCGCTGGAAAAAAACGCACACCTGCGCATGCGTTTTTTCCCCTATATTTAACATGGGTGCGCATACCTGCGCGCTGGTAAGCGCATGTATGCGATTTTCATGCGCTGCGTTTTTTTGGGGTGTGCGTTGGGATTTTCCAGACGCAGCATGTTGCATTTTTTGGCCCTGCAAAAAAGCGCATGCGCACATATGCGCACGTTTTGTGCTAAAAATGGCCATTATAGCCTATGGATGCGCATATGTGCGCACTGGCATGCTCATGTATGCGTTTTTTTGCATATGCGTTTTTTTTTTTAAACCATGGAATTT
The DNA here is from genome assembly GCF_039654945.1 of Dendrobates tinctorius. Classification (NCBI taxonomy): domain Eukaryota; kingdom Metazoa; phylum Chordata; class Amphibia; order Anura; family Dendrobatidae; genus Dendrobates; species Dendrobates tinctorius. The sequence continues at coordinate 59,373,290 of NW_027361707.1, read as the reverse complement.
AGGGGTTTGGGTTAGAGTTAGGGTTAGTTAAGGGGGTTTAGGGTTAGGGTTATGGTCAGGGTCAGGGTTAGGGTTGGGGTTTGGGTCAGGGTTAGGGTTAAGTATGGTTTTGTTAAGGATTAGGGTCATGGTTAGGGTCAGGATTAGGGTTAAGTATGGTTTTGTTAAGGGTTAGGGTCAGGGTTAGGGTTAGGGTTAGGGTTAGGGTCAGGGTTAGGGTTAGGGTTAGGGTCAGGGTTAGGGTCAGGATTAGGGTTAAGTATGGTTTTGTTAAGGATTAGGGTCATGGTTAGGGTCAGGATTAGGGTTAAGTATGGTTTTGTTAAGGGTTAGGGTCAGGGTTAGGGTTAGGGTTAGGGTTAGGGTCAGGGTTAGGGTTAGGGTTAGGGTTAGGGTCAGGGTTAGGGTCAGGATTAGGGTTAAGTATGGTTTTGTTAAGGATTAGGGTCAGGGTTAGGGTCAGGATTAGGGTTAGTATGGTTTTGTTAAGGGTTAGGGTCAGGGTTAGGGTTAGGGTTAGGGTCAGGGTTAGGGTCAGGATTAGGGTTAAGTATGGTTTGGTTAAGGGTTAGGGTCAGGGTCAGGGTTAGGGTTAGGGTTAGGGTTAGGGTCAGGGTTAGGGTTAAGTATGGTTTTGTTAAGGGTTAGGGTTAGGGTTAGGGTCAGGGTTAGGGTTAGGGTTAGGGTTAGGGTCAGGGTTAGGGTTAGGGTTAGTTAGGGTTTAGGGTTTGGGTTAGGGTTAAGTATGATTTGGTTAAGGGTTAGGGTCAGGGTTAGGGTTAGGGTTAGGGTCAGGGTTAGGGTTAGGGTTAGGGTCAGGGTTAGGGTTAGTAAAGTCATGGTTTGGGTAGTGTGAGGGGCCACCTAAAAATGTTGGAAAAAAACGCAAACGCGGTAAAAACGCGCTAAAAACGCATACAAACGCATAAAAACGCTGCGTTTTTTTCATGCATGCTCATAAAAATGCTTGAAAAAAACGCAGCAGTTGTATGCTTATGTATGCGTTTTTTCAATGCGTTTTTTTGCGGGAAAAACGCGCTGCAAAAAAAATCAAGTGTGAAACTAGCCTAAGTCCTCCTTTCGGTCCACTGAGCATGCCTGCCCGTGTGACGATCTCTCATTGGAGAATGGAGGTCACATGCCCAGGTCCTTCTCCAGCTCGGATTGGACCATCAGGAAGGTCAGGAAAGTCTCCGAAGGACGCAGCTATAAAAGGTTCGCATGGCCGCCTGGCCATGCGCTAGTATAGACTGCATTACCGGAATTTGAGGAGTGAGTGTAGTATGCATATATGAATGTCTCTGGTGAATGACTCATTAAGAAACCCCTACCCTTGGTACGCATGTGTTGTGCAGCCTAGCCTGTTTAGCGCCCAGGCTTAGGTGTAGGTAAAGGCAGAGTCTGAGACTGGCATCAGTGTCCACCGTTGGCTCTGCACGCCATGGTGCACATGCGCGACACTCCACCATAGTCAGCGTCTATAGTGGCGTCCGCAGGTGCGACGCCATGTGCTCAGAAGGTCTAGAGGGACTCTGACCCCGTGTCCTTGGGGCAGAGTTCTGTGACCGCATTCTGTGCGCTCCGTTGTTGAGCTCTGTGAGCTAAACAGGCTCCGGCATTTATGTTCTGCGGTAGTGCGGCTCTGTGAGGTAACAGAGTTCACCCTGTACACACCAGGTTAAGTTAACCTGCATGTGTTCTTCCTTTATACCGCCATATAGCTTCAGCCATTAACTAGCAGCAGTATACCATCTCTGCATGGTGGACCCCGGGTTGTGATCGCACTTTCTCATATTTATCACAAAACTCAAGATAAAAAGCGAACGGCACCGCTGTTACCATGTGACTTCAAATGATGTGCGGCATACAGAAGCCCAGCACCTGGGAATCTCGGGTGCCAGACCTGGAAACAGTCAATCATGGGAATCCATGCAAAGAGAAAAGGTCGCACTCATCTAGATGGAAGTTTCACTGATTTATTGACATATCATAAACATGTCAAGTCGGGGGAGTGACATAAGGAGTGCAAGAAAGGCTGACAACGGCCGTTTCGTGCTGCTCGAGCGCTTCAACGGGACCCATTGAAGCGCTCGAGCAGCGCGAAACGGCCATTGTCAGCCTTTCTTGCACTCCTTATGTCACTCCCCTGACTTGACATGTTTATGATATTTCAATAAATCAGTGAAACTTCCATCTCGATGAGTGCGACCTTTTCTCTTTGCATGGTTTCTCATATTTATATTTAGTGCGATCCGCAACCCTAACAGACAGAGCGGGCGCAGCAATGGACCGGGGACAAGTGAATATCGCAGGTGCTGGGGTCCTGAGCCGCCTGCTCAGGACACCGGCACCTGGCCCCCAGCGATGAGAGGTGAGTATGCCATTTTTTTTGCAGCAGCAGCAGCTGCTTATGGGGGTAAAATTTATGGAGCATTTTATGGGGTCATAATCTATGGAGCATCTTATGGGGGCATAATATATGGAGCATCTTATGGGGCATAATCTATGGAGCATCCTATGGAGCATCTTATGGGGGCACAATCTATGGAGCATCTTATGGGGGCATAATCTATGGAACATCTTATGGGGGCATAATCTATGGAGCATCTTATAGGGCATAATCTATGGAGCATCTTATGGGGGCATAATCTAAGGAGCATCTTATGGGGCCATAACCTTCATGGAGCAGCATAAGGGGCATATTATTCTATGGCCATTATTAACCTTTGTGCAGCATTATAAGGGGTGTATTTTGTATGGAGCATCTTATGGGGTCTTTATTAACCTTTGTGCAGCATTATATGGGGTGTATTTTGTATGGAGCATTTTTGAGGGCCATCATAAACTTTATGGAGCATTATATGGGGCTCCTGATTCAATATGGATACTCAAAAACATTTAACCTACTTATGTCTCAATTTTACTTTTTTGGTTTCTATTTTTATTTTTGAAATTTACCAGTAGCTGCTGCATTTTCCACCTCAGGCTTATACACGAGTCAATAAGTTTTCCCAGTTTTTTGTGGCAAAATTAGGGGAGTCGTCTTATACTCAGGTCGGCTTATACACGAGTATATACAGAACTCTTTTGTGCGGGTGGGATCAATGAAAATGGCAATTTTGGGGTTGTTTTTTCATTTTTTGCAGCATCCACAGTGCAGGATAAATATTGAAATAATGCTACAGTATGTCTCATTGTTCACATGGCAATGGAATTTTTAAGATACATTTGCTTTTTTTCTAGATTAAAACAGTTTTTTAATTTATTTTTATAGTATTTATTAGTGCCTAAATGGGACTTTAACATGTGATCACATTAATAATATTGCCCTATCAGGACTGTGTATTACACTACACCTGTCAGTGCTCGACTGACTGCTAGCATACAAAGCCCGGCCGCCGGCAAGATGGTATTGACTGTGGTGTATGTTTAACCCAGAGGCCATGGCCATAGTGATTGCACTGCGGGGGTGCTGATAGGTTGATAGAGTGATCACTTTGCCTCTATCTAACTCTTCATATGTCCCAGTCACTCTTGACAGTGCCATATGAGGGGTGAAACTGCTAAGATCGTCAAGAACATCAATCCTGGCACCTTCTGTTGAAAATTACAAACTAAGATGGCATTTAAAAAGGAAATGTTGCACGCAGACAACTAAGATTGCGCAGGAAAAATGTGTTATCAGTATGGAGGACTGAATTGTTTCTAAAATAATCAATTTTGCTATTTCACTAGAAATGAGGATGGTACCAAATCCAATTATTTTTTATTCAATACAAAACTTATGAATCCAGGCAAATGGCGGACAGCTGGATGTAAATTTCCTGTTTTTTGAGGTTTGGGAAAAGGGTAAAACATAGCCTACTATACTCTCATAGGCCCTCTCCCCACCATCATGACAGGTGAGGAGAGGGTAAATGATAGGTGAATATAATAATATATTGCTTTTTCTTGCAGACTTGATTCGTACTTAATTCAGAGAATTTATCTGAATCAAATTTTGGAGGATTTACTCTATTATCAAGTCAAAATCCCTGCAACACTTTCTCTCTCCAAAAAATTAAAGTGGGAAATTTTGTTGGTAAAAGGAGTAATAACATCTTGTTTGCTCCATCCCACAATGGGCAGTGACATTGACTGATGGACAATATTTATTTAAATAAGTCTATTGGGGTTTTTCACAGTGTTGCACTATTTAGAGTGGGAAATAGTGCATACACCACAATTTTTCCCAAAGACAATGATAGAACATGAGACTTCTGACCTTACATGTGAACTATAAGCTACTAAAACTAAAGTTTCAAACCCCGTATAAGGTCAAATCCTGAGGCCAATTTCATACATCTCTGAAATACATAACCTGCTAGGATTCGGAGCATATATGGAATAGTTAGTTAAGGTTTGGCCACCCAGCATTCAGGCTAAATCTTCCCTACGGAGCACGGTTAATGTTTCACAAATGTGAAAAACCGGCTTAACACAATCTAATAGAGAAATCCCCTCGTGAGCATATAATAGTCATCTCTTTTTCTTTCACAATTGCTGCCATTGAGATCATGTAACCAATGTGATGACATTTCCGGTCATCTGAACAGACTGACTTCTGATTAGGTTAGTATCTGTCAGGAACACCACACTGCACTTGCTCACTGAGCCAGTGCGCGTGTCCTGAGTACAAAAACAGTGCTCAAAGATACCTGTGGAGCGGGGCAGCAGCGGTGACGATGCGTGCTTCAGACTATCAGGACCTGAAGCACGTGACTGCTGGGGGCGTGACCTAAGCTCCACAGAGATAGGAGCTGCAGGGAAACTCCTAGAAAGGTAACTACGAGACAAGTTACCAAGGGGCAAAGACAGAGACAGACACCAGATCAAGCCGGGTCAAAGCACGAGATAGCAGGACAGTACCAAAGGGTTAGACAGAGCAAATAGTCAGGATGTAGCAATAGATCAGAAAACCAGAATGGGCAATGGACGGTACAATAGGGACAAACTGTAAAGGAGTAACAATAGCCAAGCTAGGAGGTCAGAACCGGAGAAGACAATAGACGAGAGATTGAGTACAGAGTGAGGGGACAGATCGGGTCATACACGGGAATCAAACAAGCAATGTAGTATACATGCACACCAGGGGGGTCAGACACACAGCCAGAATAACAGTATAGCTGACAGGGAATCCTAGTCTGGAGTGAGTATAAATACCCCTCCCAGATCCAAAGAGAGGCCGGCAAAAGTTAGCCCTGTGAGAACAGGACATTAACCATGTCCTAACCATGACAGTATCCTTGTGATCTTCTAGGGAATCTGTGAGCAGACGTTTGCTAACTTCACTGAGAGAAGCATGATGTACAGTAAGGAAAGAGAATCTGAATCCTACAATGTATCACTTTTACTAGGTGCATCAGTTGGGGTACTATCAGATTTTCTAGATTTAGCAATGCAATAGAGCTGAGAATGCTAACCCCGCCCACACCAGGTTCTGGATGTATATTGTCTATTGACAGTGAGCTGCTTATCGCAGGGGGGAGCAAAATCTGATTTTTAAGCTTGTGCCAGGTAATCACAGCAATGATAATCACCAGGTGATTAAACCTTCAGCCTAAGTTAACAACGGCACCAAGCCGGACATGTGACACATCTTTAATTCTGTGTTTTAACCCTTATCTCATTCTGTCCTCAAATTACATAGCAGCATCCTGATGACAGATTCCATGTCATAATCTTTTATTTACAAATGTCATCTGGGAGTATGGACATGGAAGTCTGCAAGTCACATGATGGAGTCTTTGCAATCCTTTTCATTTGCACCAAAGAATTTTGGATACCCTAGCACGCCTTGCAAGTTATATGAAAACATTCTTTGCTTGACATTTCCTGTGGAAATGGATGATCAGCAATCAATGAAAACATATTTCGCTATACTTTTTAGATCATTATATGCTGGTTACTTTTCAATAATTTTTGTGACAGGGATGCGGAAGACATATAAACAGGACCTGATTCCCTACATTTTACTGAAAGGTAAATATACATAGCTAATTTTTAACTGTCAATCGGTTGACAATTGCTGTGACAATTGGGTTGGTCTTAAAGGAATATGAAGAGTTGGAGTCCAATTCCAATGGCGTAAGCATAGCAGAAATGTGTTAGGCTAGTTTCACACTAGCGTTTATTCCACGCAGCGCACAGCGCCGCACAGCGCCGCTAATCCCCGCCCCCTGCCAGCTCCTTGCCCGCCCCATCCGGTCATCGCCGCCTACTATCACACATGGACACTTGCGATCTGCGCACCCTATTTTTAGCATAGGGTGCACAGATCGTGCGCTGGCCATGCGCTAGTAGGATTTTGGTGCGCGCTGCGCATGTTTGAAGGTGCGCCCGTGTGCGCCGAGCGCAGCATGTTGCATTTTGGCGCGCTCGGCGCACCTTCAAAAGTGCAAAGCGCACGCCAAAATCCTACTAGCGCACGGCCAGCGCACGATCTGTGCACCCTATGCTAAAGATAGGGTGCGCAGATCGCAAGCGTCCATGTGCGATAGTAGGCAGCGATGACCTGATGGGGCGGGCGGGGAGCCGGTAGGGGGCGAGGCTTAGCGGCACCGTGCGCTGCGTGGAATAAACGCTAGTGTGAATCTAGCCTTACTATCAGTTTTGGGTGTATTTTATATATTCTTTTCTTTTTGGCTTGTTAATGGCTGGTTACTAGTGATAAGCGAACATGCTTGGATAGCATCTTATCTGAGTATGCTCAAGTGTTATCTGATGATTTATCCGAAGTGTTATGCATGATTTGTGACTGTTGGACAGCCTTAACACATGTGGGGAATTCCTAACAAACAGGCAGTTCCCACATGTGTTGAAGCTGTCTAACAGCTGAAAATCAAGCAGCTGCAGGGACTCGAACATAATATACGAGTACTCCCAGATGCTCAGATAATGCCCGAGCATGCTAAAATAAGACGTAATCCGAGCATGTTCACTCATCACTACTGGTTATGGCTGTTATGTGTTATATAAAATGACCTCTTTTCATAAGAACAGCATCATGAAATCATTGGCGCTCTAAAAATAAATAATAATAATAATATTAATAATGTGTTTCTATGCATTTTTCAGGATAGAAGCTTTCTTGAAGAAAAACAAAGACTCTAATGCCTTGGATTGTTGGAATGATAACTGCAAAAATAAAGTTTTGGAATTTGAAATGCTGAATCCTCCATTCATTCTTGTGTCTTGTTTTCCTTTGTGTACCATATATGTCTATGAATTTATTTAAACAAAACATTCACCCTGGAAAAGGGGAACTGTCAGGTTGTGGCTAGCCAAGAATAAAATCATGTAGTGTGTCTACATTATCTACAAAGAGGAATGCTCATACAGTAAAGACGCTCTATAACATTTTTATTTCTTTAGAAAATATTTCACGAGGTACAGTAACCTTTATTTCCGACCAAAACCTGCTTCATCTCAGCAGGAAGAACTGGATAAATCCGATTCTATGTTTTATATGAAATGTGTTTTAACTGGGAAGTAAAGGTGTCATTGTTCATGCTAATGATGCTGCATGGCGGCTCCCACCCAAATGTATAACTGGCTGTATATTTCTATGCTGCACCTACCGTACAAAGGCAAGCTATAGATTATTGTCCAACTAAAGAAACCAATTACATTTCCAAAAACTTTAGGCTCTACTTGCACTGCAAATACACCCATTGATTTCTATGCACCCTAAAAATGCTAATAAAGAGCCATATTCACTTTTTTAGCGTTCTTTAATGACCTAATTCTATATTGACTTCCTTTAAAGCAGGTGCAGATACCTGTGTTTTTCCTCATCAAAGAGAATCAGGTCGATCATGCAAATTACACTCTGATCAAACTCTTAACAGAGTGTGATCCTAGTGATAAATTTCACCCTCTTCTCCATTCTGTCAGTCCATGGATATCGGACTGCACTCAGATGTTATCTGTGTGTAGTCCGATGGTTTTCACATCCTCATTGACTTGCATATACCTGTGTGTGATACAAATATCGGAATAAACTTGGACATGCTACAATTTCTTTCCTGATTCTCTCTGACGAAAATCTCAGACTTGCATGGCCCTATAGAATAACATTTGCAGCAGCACAATCTGATTTTTTTGTCGTATTGCACTCGGACTACGATATTTGCCATTAGAATATGTGCACATAGTGGCTTTTGAGGAGTATTTTGGAGTTGGCCTGCAAAAAAGTCCTGAAAAAATCATTCAAAAGATTTATTGTACTGTATATATACACAGTTGACTTACATTTAGACAGGTATGCTTCACAACCAACCTGAAAAAAGTGCTCGATAAATGGAAAAAAGAATGAATACATGCACTTCTTTGTCAAAACAACTTATTGTATATGTGTTCTGTCTTTTGGAGCTTCTATTAATTATCAAGCAGCTTCCCCTTGGAAGCCACTTACTGTTGTAAACATAGTTAAAAAAAAAGGCAAAAATGCAAAAAAGGTTCCTTCGGGTAAAACAGTGATGGTGTTTTCCAGTAGCACCTTCCTCCTGTAAAACCAGGTAGATATTCCAGCTTCTAAAAGAGATCATGTGCCTAGACACTAACATGTTTGAAGGAATCTTCCTGTTTATTTCTATTAGAAGTCCATTTAATTTCTTTCAAGTGGATTTTATGGAATAATCTCCATGGTAGGTACTCTCCAATTATAAGGTTGTAAAAAATGCTTCAGAAAAATAAAAGAACTTCAAAAACTTTTCAAAACTGCCTCTGGAAATATTTCAGGAATAACATCTCCTCCAGAATTGGTTTCCATTATAAAACTTGCCATGTTTTACCACTTGAATAAAGCATTGCATGCACTTACCCTTTGTTTCCATTGGATGGGGCAAGCAGCAGGCATTTCATCTCTTTTTCCAACTGACATTGGTGTTGTGAACTGATTTTAACTCTTTGGATTCATTTGAGGTCATTTCATAGCAGCTACATAACATAAAGATCCAGAAGTCTGGACTACATGCTCTGCATATATATTGTAAGCATCATAATTTATTCATAAACTGAACAAACACTTCAAGCACAGTGGCCTGAAGGAAGTGACCTTTTTTAATGTCTTTATTGTGAGATAGTTACTTGATATAGGTTTTTCAGCAAGTGTATACAATGCTGCTGTTAGCGTGGGTGGTCAGGAGCCGCAATTTCCAGGAGTGGACCCTCTGGACTGCGGCACCGAGGGGCCCCGGGCGAGCTGCCTAGTGGAACCGACCCCTATACAGGGACCGTTAGGAGCAGGCCCAGGGGTTCGAGTACCACTGTAGCCAGTACTGAGAGAGGCGGCTCAGGATGGACTGGAGTAGGACAGCGGGACTGAAGTGTAGATGAGAGAACAGGGCTGGAACACAGGAGACAGGAATGGAGTAAGACTATAAACTGGAACATGGAGGAACTGAAGTGTAGATGACAGGACAGAGTTGGTACACAGGAGACAGGAAAAAAGGAGGATGGAAGGACTGGAGCAGGATGGAACTGGAACACCAGAGGCAGGACTGGAGTAGGACGGCAGGACTGGAACAGGATGGAGCAGAAACACCGGAGGCAGGACTGGAGTAGGATGGCAGGACTGGAACAGGATGGAACAGGAACACCGGAGGCAGAACTGGAGTAGGACGGCAGGATTAGAACAGGATGGAACAGGAACACCGGAGGCAGGACTGGAGTAGGATGGCAGGACTCGAGCAGGATGGATCAAGAACACCGGAGGCAGGAGACGGAGGAAACAGGAACACTGGAGCAGGACTGAGAATAACCGTTAGCGAACACGGAAGACAGGCTGCGAGGCTGCTGCAGGAAACACTGAGGATGGCACCGAGAGACTGTAGAGAGCACAGGAGGAAGCAGGGCCCAGTATGCAAGGTAACACAACGATCAGGCACCTCCCTCAGGGGGAAGCTGCCTGATATAGCCCCATCTGGTCTGCCATTGGTCCGAAGGTGCTTCCGGGTCAGGGCACAGCCGGAGCACAAGAAGCAGCAGGGAGGCGCTGCCACGGCCTATGGCGCATGCGCATTGCATGCAGGGATGGCTTCGGCTGTGAGCCCGTCAGAGGTGACCGCCATGGCCATCGGGTGGAGAGAGGCTGTGGCGTGGGAGCGGAGGCCGGCTGCGGCGTGGGAGCAGAGGCCGGATGAGTATGACGGAGCGGTGTAGCATCTGCATAATGTTGCTTTTCATACACCTAAATATTATTTGAATTGCGGGTAAAAATTGTCTGAATGTAAAAGGACAAAATGTCACAAAAATTATTGTAAAAGTCATTGTCTCTTTTTACGCATAAAAAAATGGACAAAAATGGACAAAATGTGATGATTTTAACTTACATTTTCAGCTTAAATTTTAAGGTATCATTTTGATGGAATTTCTGTAAGAAACAGAAGTAGGATGTTATTAATCTTAGGAACAGAGCTTTTGTCAAACAGGTAGAAGATTTTCAAACTGCTTGTGCCTCTCAATGTTTTTAAAGTTGTTTGAATAAAGCCAGACCTTTCCTCCCCAAATTTATTACGAGAATATATCCATCTCTTTAGCCTTAACAGCTGGCACATTAGACCCCAGTTTATATATTGCTCTGGTCTTCACCTCCCCTGAAGAGTCGCCAGATGAAATGCATCTGAAGTACTATGGGATATTGACAAGATGGATCTTATGAGGTTCTTTCGATGATGGGGTAATGCGTGGCAATGAATTTGGCCCCGACCCCCTTACTTGCAAATAGGATACTACACCTTATTTGAACAGCAGAGGGACTTGATCTGGTTCTAATCTATGAAAATCATTGCAGAAACATGGTGAGATTGTTCCTATTTATGTAGTTTTTAAGCTAAACTCTATTGGTATAAGCATACAGTTTCTACTGTTCCACACACCAAATCACAATGAGTGCAGGAGAGAGGAGTGTAGGAGCTTCCACGAGATCCAGAATGAAACCACATAGGTTTGAGCCAAATCAGCAGAGCAGGTGGGTGGACACAAAGGCTGGAAAGCACAGCATTGCATAGGAGTAAAAAGGAGGATGTGGCATACCAAAAAGAAGATAAAAAAAACTTTATTCGGCACTCAAGCCATATTTAAAAACCATGCAAAACCTGACACGTTTCCGGTGCAAAAAATGCACCCATAGTCATAGGATACACAGATAACAAAATGGTCACATTAAATAGAGACAAGCAACCAATCACAAACACTTAATTACTAGGATATGCATGAACATGTGAGAAAGACAACACTTAGAGAAACAGCTTCAATAGATGTAAAACAAATCATTTCTTGAGTTCATTCCTCTTGGAAAACGTGTGTCCAATTTCAGAATCTAATATTCCTCTCTTGTAGTTAACATTTTCTGTTTCTTACCACCCCATAGAGGATTGCGGATCTTTTCAAAAGCATAAAGAGAAAAATTAGTGAGATCTCCGTGGTGCACATTGACAAAATGCTTTGATGCGCCAGAATAAGACGTATTTTTATTATGAATATTGGTAATGTGCTCAGCAATACATTTCTTGATTTTTCTTGTAGTACATCCAATGTATTGCATCTGACATGGCACACAGCAGATGCAATATATCACATAGTTTGTATCACAATTCAAAAACGAAGTAATGGTAGAAGAAAAACCTGAAAAAGAATTAACAGATTTAGTTCTATCAATGGTGAAAGCACAAACATTGCATTGATTATTAGCGTACTTAAAAAAACCCTTTGCCGATGACCACATTTCAGAAGAAGACTGGCGTTTTAGGAGACTTGGTGACAATGCATTGCCCAAACTGTATCCTCTCCTAGCAACAAAATTACAGCCGACAGAAACAATTTTACGCAATTTTTCGTCCTGGTTTACAATAGGTAAATATTTTTTAACAATGCTTTTAATTCTATTACTTTGACGGCTGTAAGGAGTTGAAAAAACTTATGGAGGATGCCTGTTGGACAAAGACAATTTATTAACAGAAGATCCAAAACGAGGTTCATTCAAAACTTTAATAAAGGCAGAATTAACATCATCACAATATTGCTGGTGTATGTTGTATGTCATAGTATATATATTTGTCTAATATTTAGTCATTAAGCTTATGAGTCTCTATAAAATATTTTCAATAAAGTTTATATTTTAATTTATTTATTATCCTCTACCTTGCTGATCCAAACCAACTCTGGGTTGGTAGCTCTACATATTACAATTACTCATGTTTGAATAATGTTCTAGGTTTTATCCTTCACTTGTAAAGCTGGAAACCCTCATTATAAAGCTCCACACTTTCCCAAGAGTTGGCATTAGAGTTGAGCGACTTTGGTCGGATCGGGTTTCATGAAACAAAATTTGTTTCAGATGAAACTGGTCCGACTAGGGCAAAAAAAGTTGGAGTTTCGTCCGAAAGCCGACCCCAATACAAGTCAATGGGGAATAAAAGTCGGCATTGAGTGGATGAACTCTATAGCTTCAGGTTTCTCTACAAGGCTGTTGAATTCGCATCAGGAGGCTCACGGCTCATCTATGCTCGGACCATGAATGTCAGATGTCTAAAACTGTCTTATCACTAATTGGTTCTTACTGTTTCTTAAAACACCACTGGTGCTGGAACTGGTGCTTCAAATATAAGGTCCCTACCTCTTGTCTTAAATTCCTCTTTCAACAACTTCATCAGTTACCATCGCTGTTCTAGTCAGTCTTCCACAGATTGTGATCAGAGTGTAATCCAATTTTCTCCGATGAGAAGATAGAAATAAAATGTCCCCAACTTCTCCATTCTATAAGTCAGTAAAAATTGGACCACACTTGAATATCATTTGATTTTTTCCATGTACCTATTGACTTGCAGGGCTGAAGGTTATCCAAATATTGGATGCAAGCAGTGCATGCTGCACAAATAAAATGGAATTGAGCATGGCCCCATAGAATAACATTGGGCCGATATTTTTTTTGTGCCGAACTGAGACTGAAAATACGGTGACCTGCACAAACCTAACGGCTAAACGTGGTGTAAACAGCAAGAAGAGCCTGATTTACTTGGCTTACGTGGCAGTGCAAAGTGAAATATAGTCTGGTTTCACAAAGTGGAAAGAGTAAGAAACTCCACTCTACTATGATAGATAAAAAATAATAATGGAATAACAGTGCAAAAGTTTGATGCAATAAAATGTTCTGCTTTGCATCTTACAATTCCCCTCAAAAACAAAAATTGGTCTTCCACTGCTTTTTATACACTTTTAAATAATCATTAGAACTATACAATCCAAAATAAAAATATTAAAACTGACAACTTCCATTTGAACATTCTGCTAAACAAATAACTTTTTTTTTATTACTTAGAGATTCTGTACCCATGCAGAAATCAATTCACCAGTCTATACACTAATGTGCCATCATTGCAAAGCTTTCAATTCAACATGCCCATGTACTCTGGAAAACAACTTGTGCTTCTGTGTACTCGGAATGCCATAAAAGTGGCAAGCACAATGCTTGTTTATGCGGACATCAAAGTGGAAATATTAAATAGATTTATTTTATACTAATAACAAATATTACTGAAAGATGATGATACAGACAAAGCTCAGGGGGCTTCTTGATGCATAAGATTTTTTCATAATAATTTTACGTCTTTGGCTCATGGAGCTCTAAAATGTAAAAAAAAATATGTATGACAGTTTATATGAGAATAGATGTGAGCTCTTGTCAAAATTTCCATTTTTAATAGACTAACTTTTTTCAAGAATGCATTAGTGTCATTTAAGAAACAAGACTAAAATAACTAGACTTATTGTGAAATATTGATCAGGCTTAATAAATTCTTTGCACAATACTAGGTAATTATTCAAACTATATTGATTAACATTGAATTTAAATTATTTATAACACCAAAGTATTATTCAGGGTATAATATACTATAATATACTTTATAAACACAGATTCCATAATGATCACACAATTAAGGCTATGTGCCCACGTTGCGTGTTAAAACGCACACAGAAAACCGGACTCCTTCCCAGAAATCGCGCGTTTTTTTCCGCACGATTTCACCACGATTTTACCGCGATTATGATCGCGATTTTGCCGCGATTTTCGAGTGCGATATTCAAGCACTTTCCAAGAGATTTGAAGCATCGCTTGGAAAGTGATTGACAGGTTGGTCACACTCGTCAAACATAGTGTTTGACAAGTGTGACCAGGTTTTTACTATTGAGGCCGCCTATGCGGCCTCAATAGTAAAAGATAGAATGTTAAAATGCTAAAAAAATAAAAAAAATCGAGGTATATTTACCTTCCGGCGTCCCGCGCTGCATTCCCGGGCCTCAGCGTTCCCAGTAATGCCTTGCGGGACCTGTGATGATGTAGTCTCGCGTTGCTATAACGATCTCGCGAGACCACTAGGGTCACGCAAGACTACGTCATCACAGGGCCTTGCCGCAAGGCATTACTGGGAACGCTTAGGCCGGGAATGCAGCGCGGGACATCGGAAGGTAAATATACCCTGATTTTTTATTTTTAATTCTTTTTTTACAGGGGTATGGTACCCAGGGCCTGGAGGACAGTCTCCTCTCCTCCACACCGTGGGTACCAACCACACATGAGACGCTTAACTTCCCGCATGGTGGGCATAGCCACATGCGGGAAGTAAGCGATTCTCATGCATTCCTATGGGTGCAGAATCGCGGCAATTCTTTGCGATTCCGCACAAAAGAATAAGCATGCTGCGATTTTTTCCGCGATGCGATTCCACTGCGGAAAAAAGCGCAGCATTAGCACAGCATGTGCGGAATGCCATAGGAATGCATGGGGGGCGTTCTGTACACGATTTTTAAATGTTTTCGCAGCGTTTTCGCACCGAAAATCGCGGCAAAAATGCTTAAAAAATCACTACGTGGGCACACAGCCTAAAGGGAACCTGGTTTAGTATGCGGGTTGATAGCATCCTGACAAAATGCAGCCCCAGCACTGAGAGCTCTACTGACGGGAGGAAATCAACTTTATTCCTTCCAGCAGTCTCACTTTTTCAGTCATGGGAGTGGTGCCAACATGGTTTAAATCACCTCTCTGTGTATATAGATTGCAGTCTCACTTTTTCAGTCATGGGAGTGGTGCCAACATGGTTTAAATCACCTCTCTGTGTATATAGATTGGCGGCTATTACTGCCCCCTGCACTGACTGTCAGCAGGCTCTAATGCTCAGCTGCTGTTCATAAGTGCCATATAGTAACATAGTAACATAATTTTTAAGGCTGAAGGAAGACTTTAAGTCCATCTAGATCTACTCATAGCCTAACAAGTTGATCCAAAGGAAGGCAAAAAAAAACCCATGTGGCAAAAACTAAGCTCCACATTGGGGAAAAAAATTATTTCCGACTCCACATACGGCAATCAGACTAGCTCCCTGGATCAGCACAATATTAAGGAAACTAGTGTATATACCCTGTAATATTATACTTTTCAAGAAAGGCATCCAGTCCCCTCTTAAAATTTAGCAGGGAATCACTCATTACAACATCGTATGGCAGAGAGTTCCACAGTCTCACTGCTCTTACAATAAAGAATCCGCGTCTGTGAGTATGCTTAAACCTTCTTTCCTCCAGATGTAGAGGATGCCCCCTTGTCCCCGTCACAGGTCTAAGAGTAAAAAGATCATTAGAAAGGTCTTTGTATTGTCCCCGCATATATTTATACATTGTAATAAGATCACCCCTAAGCCTTCTATTTTCCAAGCTAAATAACCCCAAGTGTAATAACCTGTCTTGGTATTGCAGACCCCCCAGTTCCCTAATAACCTTGGTTGCTCTTCTCTGCACCCGCTCCAGTTCAGCTATGTCTTTCTTATACACCGGAGACCAGAACTGTACACAGTATTCTAAGTGTGGTCGCACTAGTGACTTATATAGAGGTAAAATTATGTTCTCCTCATGAGCATCTATGCCTCCTTTAATGCATCCCATTATTTTATTTGCCTTTGCAGCAGCTACCTGACATTGGCCACTAAATGTGAGTTTGTCGTCCACCCATACACCCAGGTCTTTTTCAGTGAAAGTTTTGCCCAGTGTTTTACAATTAAGCACATAATTATACATCTTGTTTGTTCTACCCAAGTGCATGACCTTACATTTATCCCCATTAAAGCTCATTTGCCATTTATCAGCCCAAGCTTCTAGTTTACATAAATCCTCCTGTAATATAAAATTGTCCTCCTCAGTATTGATTACCCTGCAGAGCTTATTGTCACCTGCAAATATTGAAATTCTACTCTCTATGCTCCCTACAAGGTCATTAATAAATATGTTAAAAAGAAGCGGGCCCCATGTACCCATCAGGCTGGACTGTTTAATTTAAAGGGTGACTATTGGACTGCTATAGGGCTTGACATTTGCATTTTAATGCATATTCTCCTGGTCTTTGACCCTTTTACATCATGTGCTGCTCTATATGTATCTAGCACGGACTTTGGTCTGGCTTGGCTCAGTTTGTGTTTATGTAATTCTTGTAGCACAAGTATATTGAACAGCGAATAGTCAGTTTGACTGTGTATTATCTGTTAGGTTGGTTTTGTTCAACTAACACCCTCTTTACACTTTATTTACTGTGTATTTATACATGTCCAGGCTTGGTCCGTGTATGTATTACTCTACACAGTGCTAGCAGTATAAGTATACTATACAGTCTATATGGGATTTGAATGTGCTTTATCATGCAGATTTTCATCTATTTATTATGGCCTGAGGGTACCTTTTGAGTATTATACTCCTTATATTTTGGATCTTCTTTTGTGTGATTTATCCTACATGGATTTTTAACTGTTTTTATTGTGTGTTTCTAGTCTTGAAATTAAAAATTTGTATTTTATTATTCAACAAATCTTGGTGATCCCTGATGTTTTTGCATTTATCCTTTTTTCTCCTCTTTTTTAACTTGAGATAAATGCATGACACTAAAAACCCACCATCGCTTAGTCTGCCCAGTCTGCAACTGTGGTGCAGCAGTCATTGGAGATTCACGACTTGCTTATTTTGATGAAAATTAGATGGTCTACAGTTTCAGGGGAAAGCCAAATGCACTTATCAATTAAGACACCACCAGCAGTTCTGAAGACACATTCTGAGAGAACGCTGGCTGCCGGGCATGACAAAACCTCCGAGGCATGACAGGCGAGCTCAGGCCACTCTTCCATTTTTAAAGACTAAAATGCAAAAGGGTCCAAACCCCCCCTGATGGCATTGATGTTGAGCTCCAGATACTCCTAATTCCTCCTCTCCAGTTGATCACAACGTGTCAGACTTGCACTCTGTTCTGCTAGTGCATGGGCTGGTATAAAAATGTGTGAAATGACTCCCAGAAATTGCTTATGCCACTTACACTGCTGTTTCTGCTAATGTTTTTGCGATCATGCCTTATTGTTCCCATGTTGGACATTGAGAACTGGGATGCACTCACTGCTGTCTTGGAGAAAACCACTCTTAAGATTGTTTACAAATGTGTTTCGATACTCCAACATGGACACATCCCTTTCCAGGAGGGGAACCATCTGGTGAAATTTACTCTTGTACTGGGTCAAACAGAGCAGCAACCCAGTAGTCAGCATTATTTCAAATCCTGAGAATACGGGCATCATGTTAAATATAGTGCAGCAAGAAGGTGATCAAGTGTCGGGCACTTCCATGAGGTTCAAGTCCATGGTGTGTTGACACTCAAGGTTGCTACAACAGGACAACTAATAGAGTATCATTATGCTCTTCATCACCTGACTGTTGCACGTCAATCACTTTGTTCTCTTCAGTTTGTTCCATAGCTCCTGCGCCTTCACTAACAGTTTGACTCATACCATGATCCCCCCTTGATTGCTGTAATCCACCCTCCCATGGCACTGGCCTGTGTGACGACAGTCCGGAAATTTGAGATTTTGCTATCTCTTTTTCATCCTTCTCTGCTTCCATCTCTTCCTATGGGACCACCACCACTACCTCATGCAGACTATTCAAAGTGTGCTCCGGCATGTGGATGAGCGGAACAGTGGTATTGTCAGAGCTCACCAGCTTAGTAGCCATTTTGAAGCTGTGCACAAAAGGTGCAGAGGTCCTTCATCTGTGCCCACCCCGCAAGCATGATTTGCACCACATCCAGACAGCATTGATCCAGGCTATGCAAAAGAGCATACTGTACCATGGCTTGTCGCTGCTGCACAGTCGCTGCAATATGTACCGAGTGGAGTTCTGCTGTGTCGGAACATCGCAAATCAAACTGTTACCTGGTAGGAGGAAAGATCTCGGTAGCGTTGCAAGTTGTTGACCTGCGAGGTGCAATCAATGGTAATGAGCACATAGCGACCTTACTTTCTGCAGCAGCGCATCCAGGCTGGGAACGTGGCTGAGAAATTTCTGTACCACCAGGTTGAGGAAGTGAGCCATGCAAAGCACGTGTGTGAATAGGGCCACCATTTGGTTTGCCCCTTTAGTGCACATAGCCTCAGCAACTTTACTTTCATTTTCACCTTTTTTTTAAATATCCTTTAACTCCACGTGTATACACACTAACCGGATCTAATTTAAGCCTATGGCCAAAACTCTGGAAACTGCAACAATGCTGTTCTGATATTATTTCAGACATTCTGCTATAAGGGTAAGTTCATACTAGACATTTTTTTTTCTGCCTTCAAACCTGATTTTTTGGCAGGAAAGAAGCTGCAGAAAAAAAGTGTTTTTTGCTGTGGTTTTGGCATGCTAGATTTGTCTCGTGTTCATGCTGGTAAAGTTTAGCTTTGAAAAAAAGTCCTATTCCATAGAATCAGATTTTGGCACAAAAAACACAGCAAAACTTTATACCCTGCATTTTTTCAGCATTTTTTCACCACATATTAAAGTCAATGGGTGAAAAACGCTGAGAAAATGCTGAAAGTGACAGCTCTATGTCGAAAAAAACATGCAAAGCACAAACTCCAGATGATGAGAAAAAAAAAGGCAAGCATGAGATTTCTAAAATATCATAGGCTTTGCTGGTACTGTAAAACACAGCTGAAAATTTGCATTAAAAAACGCATTAAAAACCACCTAGTTTGAACTTAAGCTGGAGTCACACATAGCAATCACGCTAGCGAGATCGCTGCTGAGTCACAACTTTTGTGACCTAACAGCGATCTCACCAGCGAGATCGCTGTGTGTGACAGCGATCAGCAAGCGGCCCCCCTGCCGGTATCGCTGATCGCTGTAAGAAACTTCTGGACATTTTTTTGGTCGCTGGGCTCCCGCTGGCCAGCACGCATCACTGCGTGTAACAGGCGGGAGACCAGCGATCAGCTGTAAAAAATAGAATTAAAATAAAAAATATTGTTATTCTCACCTTCTGACATCCTGCGCAGCCTTCCTCTCTCCACGCTCCGGTCCCAGTAATCCTTTGCACGAATGACCGCGAGACTTCACGCTCCCGCGAGACCGTAACTCTCGCGGTCATTCTCGCAAAGGATTACTGGGACCGGAGCATGGAGAGAGGAAGGCTGTGCGGGACGTCAGAAGGTGAGAATAACAATATTTTTTATTTTAATTCTATTTTTTGCAGGGATGGCCAGCGATGTTGGACGCTCGGCATCACTGTGCTGATCTCTGGTGAAGCTGTCTGTGTGACAGCTCACCAGCGATCACATAGCGACTTACCAGCGATCCTGACACCTTGATATCGGTGTCGGTATCGCTGGTAAGTCGCTATGTGTGATTTCAGCTTTAGTAATATTTCAAAGACAAGATAAAACTTTCCCATGAAGGGAAGTATGTCACATTTTCAATAAATCCACAGAAGAATAGCAGGATCTTCAAGATAAAATTACCAGTCATCTAAAGTCAGAAATAAAACAGATTTTTTTGCCATCTAAAATTAAAGTTTATTTTAAAATTTCATAGCGAGTAGAGATTTGAGTTTAAGGACTTGTTGTCACATGATAAAACCTTCCACGACAAGCTAAGCATCCCCTGTGTATTTGGAACAGCCATAGGCCTCATTCATATATTTAGTTTTTTACTAGCGTGTTAAACCCAAGTTTTTCAAGGATAGAACATGTTCGTATTACATTCTATTGGGATGTTCATTTGAATATTATTTTTTATGGATTGTGGTTCCCAAAAAAATTATGGGGACACCCGTTTTTTATTAAAATCATACTGTAGATAAAAATCTATGCAAGTACATATACAGGTCTATGAGTACGTGAAAATCAGACAGCACATGGATGGTATCTGTGTGGAATCAGTTGTCTATCTGTGGTTATCATAGCAACGTATAGCAATAGATTTGCAGTGTATTCACTTTTTTCACTCATTAAAATCACTTATGAAACACTGATGGTAAAAAGTGGCACAATGACTAAGCATCAATGAATTCTAGATCCAAAACAATGAAAAAACTTTTGTGTGGTTTCCAAAAAATCGCAGTCACCTGAATAAACTCTTCACCCTTTTGGATCCAACATCTGACCTTGTCCGACAAATTGATATTTCCATTCCACTCTGATGTCTGGAGACTTCTTGGCTGCTTTATGTTACATATGTTCTGCATTTGTTCCGATCAGTGCTGACTTTAGCCACCAGTGCAATCAGTTCTGTTTCTTGGCAGGCAATGTACTTTGAAAAATTAAAAAAAAAAAATGGATCAGAATATGTGACACCTGAAAGCACATTTCATCCTCATTTGATGGCTGGTCTATAAAAAATAAAATGTGCAGTTTATTTATAAAGCCTCATTCAGACGTCAGTGATTTTTCTCGTAGGCAAGAAAAAAAAAACAGTCAGAGTTTCATTATTTATTTTTATCAGAATTTGGGCTCATCCAGACATCAGTGACTTTTTTGTACACTAAAATTGGTTTATTCACTGTGTCAGTTCTTATCATCATAGTTTTTCTCAGATAAAAAAACTAATGGAGATTTCACATGCTTCTCTCATCAAGCAGATTGTGAAAATCTGACATCTGAGTGCAGTTTGATTTGTTTCATGGATTGATAAACTTGAGTTAGCTAATTTAATTTGACACTCGGATCAATATTGGACATAATAGGCCGGAGTCACACCACCGTATAACATGGCCGCTTGCTATGCAATAAAACATTGCATATCACTCTGCCCAGTGTTATTTTATGGGGCAGATCAGATCTGCGATTATTTTCTCATGCCAATTGGCAGTGAGACTTGGCTCACTAGCATCCATACAAGTCTATGGGTGCAAGTGACACTTGCGTGATATCCGAGTGCAGTGTGATATACGCCAATGCTGGCATCAAAGGAGATGGAGAAACTGCTTTCTCTGTCTCCTCCACAGCTGTGCTCCGATCCTGTCATGCAAGAGGATTGAAGCACAGTAGCAACACAAAGGGATGTGGGGAAGGAAGTCCAGACACTAGGGAAAGGGTGAGTGGAGACCCCTAGGCAGATCTAATAACACCCTACCTGCTCCAGCATCCCTAATTTGGTTCCTCACCAATCACCAAGCAGGAAACCTAAGCCCTGTATCTCCCTAGAGCTAAGCCCTGGATAGGGAGGGGGTGGGTTGAACACTGGTCAGTCCCCACTATAAATAAAAACAAAAAGGTAGACAGACAAGGGGAATGAACTTAGCTTGAGCAGCCTCAATGAGGTAACACCAAACGTTCTCAAATATTTCCAGAGAGGAATTTAGCTGACTGCTATATCTCCAAACTTTCACAAGGGAAAAATGTGAAAATCACAGGCGACTCTCTGCATCAGAATGGGGATTTATAAACACCCAGGTCCAAGTGTGTCAGCTAGAGCTTGATTGAGGTTGCCAATGGGTCCAAGAGTCAGAAGGATTAAAGGAACCTGTCAGCTGTTTTGGCCGCTATAAGTTGTGGCCACTGCCTATCAGGGCTTATCTATTCTACAATCTATTCTACAATGCTGTAGATTAGCCCCCGATCTGACCTGCAAGATAAGAAAAATAAGTTTTCTTATACTTTCCCGGGGGCGGGGCGGTCCGGTCCAATGGGTGTCGCAGGTCCGGGTATGGTGCCTCCCATCTTCTTGCTACGCCACCCTCCTGCTTGCATCATGGCTCCCTGGCATCGTGCTCCTCCGCAGGCGTACTTCTCTACCCTGTTGAGGGCAGAGCAAATTCCTGCAGTGCACAGGTGCTAGGTCTCTCTGACCTTTCCCGGTGCCTGCACACTGCAGTACTATATTATAGAATGCTGTAGATAAGCCCTGAAAGGCAGTGGCCACATCTTATAGTGGCCAAAACAGCTGACAGATTCGCTTTTAGGTGGTGTCTGTAATGCCAAATGCAGAGACCTTCTCCAGCCAGATGCAGAGCAACAGTCTGTTGCATCTGACACACCCTGGAATCAGGCTCCAGGAAGCAGATGAAGGCAGTCCCCCCAGCCTCCAGAGGAAGAAGAAGAAGCGGACACCTGAAGAGGAATACTGTTTTACCCTCCTTATAATTTTTTAGAGTTTTGCACTTTGTCCAGCAACTACACTTTAAATATGTTTTAATTAGTTGTTTTCTGTCGGGGGTCTTTGTATGACCCTCCTTATAATTTTTTACTGTTTTAGTTCTTGCTGCAATGCCTTTATGAGTGTATAAGTACATAAGCTACACTTTCAGTAAGTATACAGTTTAATGTGGTCATTGATTCATTACCATGGTATGTAAAACTTCAAAAAAGCATAAAAAATTTGGCTTGGTTAAATTTCTCACCTATATACTATTCCGTGGTCTGAAGTAAATTTTGTGATAGCTAACCCTCCCAAAAAATATTCAAAATTTTTGCTGCATTAAATTTTGCATCCTTAGAGTACATAGTCTAGGGTACATTTCTGTGATATATAATACTCCAAAAAAGCATTTAAAAAGGTTGCTGGGCTAAATTTCTCAGCCATACACTATTCCATGGTCTAGGGTAAATTTCTTTGATATCTAACCTTAAAAAAAGTTCATTAATGTATCTGGATTAAAGTAGTCATCCATAGAGTATAATGTCTTTGTGGGTACATTTCAGTGGTATCTAACTCTCCAAAGAATTGTTCAAAAATATATCAGTATTATATTGCTTATCATTTGGTATTATGTCTTCTTGGGAACATTTTGGTGGTATCTAACCCTTTCAAATATTTTTTTAAAAATGTATCTTTACTCTATTATTTTGCTCATCCATAGAGCATTACATCTTCTTGGGTAAATTTCAGTAGTATCTAACAACCCCAAAAATTGATCACAATATTTTTGGTTTTACATTGCTCATCCATACAGTATTATGAATTTTTGGGTACATTTTGGTGGTATATATAACACATAATTCAAAAATGCAGTGAGGAATTTGTCTTTATTTAATTACTTATCGATGTAGTATTGAAATGTAGAATAAATGTTTTTATTCTGTATGTGCCTTGTCTTGTTATACACTGTGTTTGATATTTGTTAATAAAATTAATCTATAAATTTATCCATATTGTTGTCTTGCAATGGAGGTGCTCCCTGTTATATGGGTTTAATATTTCCCTCTTGTCTTGGTACATTTATTACATACCCATGGTGAGCCCTCTTGCTAATAATTTTGATTATATCTTATTGGCAGTGCCCTCCAACTATCTTACACACTTAATGAGCGGTACCATGTGACCGCTCAGTACAGAAGAGCTGCTGTGCTGGGACAACAGAGATGCAGCGATAGCACAAGTAGGGTGAGTAGGATGGGGGAGGGAGACCCACAGTAATCAAAATAAAAGAAAATAGTAAATAAACCTACCTTTACCACCCCCTTAGTTAGGGAAATACAATGAATTACATAAAATATATTTATTCTCATTTTTCCATTAGGGTTAGGATTAGGGTTAGAATTAGGGTTAGAATTAGAGTTAGGGTTGGAATTAGGGTTAAGATTTGGGTTAGGGTTGGGATTAGGGTTAGGGTTGGGATTAGGGTTAGGGGTGTGTTGAGGTTAGGGTTAGAGCTAACTATTAGGGTTAGGGTTAGGGTTAGAATTAGGGTTAGGGTTGGAATTAGGGTTAGGGTTAGAATTAGAGTTAGGGTTGGAATTAGAGTTAGGGTTGGAATTAGGGTTAGGATTAGGGTTAGGAATAGGGTTAGGGTTGGAATTAGGGTTAGGGGTGTGTTGAGGTTAGGGTTAGAGCTAACCATTAGGGTTAGGGTAAAAATTAGTCCTAGGTTTGGAATTAGTGTTAGTGTCAGAATTAGGGTTAGGGTTAGGATTAGGGTTAAGGGTGTGCTGGGGTTAGGGTTGGAGCTAGAATTGAGGGGTTTCCGCTTTTTAGGCATATTAGGGTGTCTCCAAACGCGTCATTTTGCCACCATTGATTCCAGCCAATTTTGCGCTCAAAAAGTCAAATGGTATGCTGTTATGAATGGGTCACCGAGGAGGAAAAAGCAAAACAAGCTAAGTCACAGAAAACCAGAGAGGTTGGTAACTATGCAGATTGCAGATCCCTGATCCTACCACACAACTAGCAGCAGCCGTGGAGCGTACCTACGATGTTCCTAGATGCTTCATCACAGCCGGAGGACTAAATAAGCATGAAGCATGAAAAGGGAAAACTAACTGCCCCAGAGCAGACCCCAAAGGATTAGATAGCCCCCACACATGTATTGATGGTGAAACAAGATGAAGGCACAAACACAGGCAAGAAAATAGGCTGAGCAAATGATGGGGCCCAAACTAACTAGAAAGGAAAGGAAAGGAACTGTCTGCAACCAGCAAAAAACCCTACAAAAATAATGTCCAACACTTCTGATAGCAAAATTAACCCCGAAGTCACTAGACTTCTCCCACTATATCAGCACTCTGAAATATTCTGAGACAGAGCAAAAAGAGACCAAACTAGTAAGGGACAAAAGCAAATTGGCAAAATACTGATAAATAAGAGAGGAAATTCAGCACAGCCCCCAGCCGGGGCTGGCTGACCACACAAAAAACTGAATAGACCAACAAAATCAAGTGTGAACATTAGCAGAACAACTTAGCTTTAGATGACTGGAACAGAGCTGAAGACCAAGAGCTGACAAGCCAGAAGGAATCACCAGCAACTGAATAGGGCATCGGCTGTCTTAAATCCAATCTGAGACTCCTGAGGTCCAATCGTCATCCTCATTCTCAGGTGGCAGATTTCCACCGATCAAATCAGCCTCACTACCTCCTGATACCACCAGAGGGAGTCTGGAAGGAGAACTCACAACTGGTGAACCAGAGAATGAACTCACAACAGTACCCCACCTTGAGGAGGGGTCACCGAACCCTCATCCACGCCACCAGGCCAATCAGGATGGGCCCGATGAAAAGCACGAATCAATCTATTGGCATGAATATCGGAGGCAGAGACCCAAGAATTATCCTCCTGACCATAACCCTTCCATTTGATCAAATACTGGAGTCTCCGTATAACCAAACGAGAATCCAATATTTTCTCTACCTCATATTCCACATTGCCTTCAACCAACACAGGGTCAGGAGGTGCTGCCATAGGAACCACTGGCTCAACAAACCTCTTCAGCAGAGATTTGTGAAATACATTATGGATTTGAACGTAAATGGAAGAGCCAATCGAAACGAAACAGGATTAAGAATTTCCAAAATCTTATACGGACCAATAAATCTTGGCTTAAATTTAGGAGATGCAACCTTTATAGGAATATTCTTAGATGACAACCAAACCATATCACCCACTTTAAACCGGGGACCAATGGTCCTGTGCCGGTTGGAAAATTGCTGGGCCTTTTCCTGAGAGAGTGACAACTTATCCACCACTTGGTCCCATATCTGCTGCATTCTGTTAACCACCGTGTCCACACCTGGGCAGGACGAAGATTCCACTTGCCCTGAAGAGAATCGAGGATGAAACCCAAAATTACAGAAAAAGGGTGACATCAAAGTGGCAGAACTAGCTCTATTGTTCAGTGCGAATTCGGCCAAGGGCAAAAATGAGACCCAATCAACCTGATCAGCAGATATAAAACATCTCAAATAAGACTCCAAGGTCTGGTTTGTTCTCTCAGTCTGTCCATTGGTCTGGGGATGAAACATGGAGGAGAAGGATAACTGAATTCCCAGATTGGAACAAAAGGCTTTCCAAAATCTGGAAACAAACTGGACTCCTCTGTCCGACACAATGTTCTCAGGAATCCCATGTAACCGAACAATCTGTTGTAAAAAGAAGGGCACCAATTCAGCGGAAGATGGCAATTTTGGAAGTGGTACAAGATGGACAATCTTCGAAAATCTATCACAAATCACCCAGATAACAGTCATTCTCTGAGAGACAGGAAGATCAGAAATAAAATCCATTGAGATATGGGTCCATGGCCTCCTGGGCACCGGCAAGGGCATCAGCAACCCACTAGAACGAGAACAGGGTTTAGACTGAGAACAAGTCCCACAGGACTGTATAAAATTCCTGACATCACGAGATAAGGCAGGCCACCAAAAGGACCGACTCACCGAATCTCTGGTACCAAAAATACCTGGATGACCAGCTAATGTGGAGCAATGAATTTCAGACATCACTCTCATACAATTTTCCCATAGGGCAGCGCTCAGGTTTATCCTCCTGAAATTCCTCCAGGGCGCGTCTCAAATCGGGCGAAATGGCAGAAAGAACTACCCCCTCCCCTAGGATGGTAGTAGGCTCGGTCACACTAAGAGAATCGCCAAAGAAACTCCTAGAAAGGGCGTCTGCCTTAACATTCTTAGTGCCCGGAAGAAAAGAGACCACAAAATTAAAATGCGTGAAAAACAAGGCCCATCTAGCCTGTCTAGGATTCAAGCGTTTGGCCAAGTCCAGATAAATCAAATTCTTGTGATCGGTGAGGACCACAACTTGATGTCTAGCTCCCTCCAACCAATGACTCCACTCCTCATATGCCCACTCCATGGCCAACAATTCCCGATTCCCCACGTCATAGTTGTGTTCAGATGGGAAGAACTTTCGAGAAAAGAAGGCACAGGGATTCATCTTAGAAGTCACAGGGTCTTTTTGGGGCAAAACAGCTCCTGCACCAATCTCAGAAGCATCTACCTCCACCTGAAATGGAAGTGAGACATCAGGTTGCCGTAAAACTGGAGCTGAAGTAAATCTCCTCTTAAGCTCCTGAAATGCTGAGATAGCCTCAGGATACCAATTCAGCACATCAGCGCCCTTCTTGGTCAGATCAGTCAGTGGTTTGACAATACCAGAAAAATTACCTATAAATTTACGATAGAAAATAGCAAAACCCAAAAACTTCTGGAGGGCCTTCAAAGAAGTAGGCTGAACCCAATCATAAATGGCCTGTACCTTGGCCGGGTCCATTTCAATAGTCGATGGAGATAAGATAAATCCCAAAAATGAAATCCACTGTACACCAAAGAGGCATTTCGATCCCGTAACAAACAGGGAATTCTCCCTCAAAATCCGGAACACAGTCCGGACATGTTCCACATGGGAATCCCAATCACAAGAAAAGATCAAAATATCATCCAGGTAGATGATCAAAAACTTATCCACAAAGTCACGGAAAATATCATTCATAAATGACTGGAAGACAGAAGGGGCATTAGTGAGCCCAAAAGGCAACACCAGGTACTCAAAATGTCCCGCTGGAGTATTAAACGCCGTCTTCCATTCATCCCCGTGCTTGATGCGAATAAGATTATACACCCCCCTGAGGTCAAGCTTAGTAAACCAGCAGGCACTCTTACCTCTGGAGAATAAATCAGACATCAGAGGTAGGGGGTACTGATATTTAACCGTCATCTTGTTAAGGGAACGATAATCAATACACGGTCTTAATGAACCATCTTTCTTGGCCACAAAAAAACCCCAGCACCTAAAGGTGACGAGGATGGTCTAATATGACCCTTCTCCAATGACTACTTAATATAGGATCGCATAGCATCATGTTCAGGTACTGATAAGTTGAAAAGCCGACCCTTGGGAAATTTACACCCAGGCATCAACTCAATTGTCATAACTCTTATGAGGAGGCAAAGACGCAGACTTGCTCTCACTAAATACATCAGAAAAATCAGCTAGATAATCAGGAATATCTTGAGACTGAGGAGAGGTGGAGAAAACAGGAGTGTCCCTAAGAACACACTGACAACCCCAACTCACCACAGACCCAGATTTCCAATCCAAAACTGGATTATGAGTTTGCAACCAAGGAAAACCCATAACAATAGTATCATGCAAATTATGCAGCACCAAAAACTTACAATTTTCTTGGTGGTCTGGGGCAACTCGCATTGTCACCTGGGTCCAAAACTGAGGTTTATTCTCTGCCAAAGGAGTAGCATCAATACCCCTCAAAGGAATAGGCGTCCACAGAGGGGTCATGGAAAAACCACAACACTTAGCAAAGTCCAAATTCATCAGATTCAGCGCTGCTCCTGAATCCACAAAAGCCTTTGTGGAAAATGTGGATAAGGAGCAGATCAGAGTAAATGCCAAAAGAAACTTAGGTTGTATACTGCCCACCGCAAATGTGTGTGCAAAACATTTCTCTCATTTTCGGCAGACAGAAATAGTATGAGAGACGTCTCCACAGAAAAAAACACAGCTTATTACGCCTTCTAAACGACTGACGTTGCGCCCTAGACAAAACCCCATCACATTGCATAGGTTCAGACGTTTGTTCAAAAAGTGGCAGCGTCTCCCATGTAGTTTATGTTCACGTAAACGCCGATCAACTTGGCTAATGACATACAATCATCCAGACTAGAGGGAATAGGAAATCCCACCACAACATCTTTTACGGTCTTTGATAAACCCTTCCAAAAGAGAGCTGCCAAAGCACTATCATTCCATGTAGTAAGGATCGCCCACTTTCGGACTTTTTGACAGTATAACTCTGCAGAATCCTAACCCTGGTTTAATGCCAACAGGGTTCTCTCAGCTTGATCAACAGCATTAGGTTCATCATACAACAACCCCAAGGCTTGAAAAAATGCATCCACATTAGTCAGAATAGGATTTTCAGGTGTCAGAGAAAAAGCCCAATCCTGATGATCGCCGCGCAGCAAGGAGATAACAATTTTAACCTGCTGCACAGAGCTCCCCGATGAGTTAGGCTTCAAGGCCAGAAATAATTTACAATTATTCTTAAAATTCAGAAATTTAGACCGATCCCCAGAAAACACATCAGGAGTAGGGATCTTAGGTTCAGCAGCATGTGACTGAATGAGGTAGGTGGAAATTCCCTGCACTTCAGCAGTCAGCTGCTCCACACGATCAGACAATTGCTTAATCTCCATTAGGAGAAAGAAAAAAAAATCCTCCCATGGTCCCAGAGAAAAAAGAGGAAAAGAATATAAAAAAAAAATTCTGACACTTTTTTATTTTAACAACTTTTTCCTGCTTTTGAGTACCCTAGAATCTGCAGTATGGCTGGTGATTCTGTTATGAATGGGTCACTGAGGAGAAAAAAGCAAAACAAGCTAAATCACAGAAAACCAGAGAGGTTGGTAACTATGCAAATTGCAGATCCCTGATCCTACCACACAACTAGCAGCAGCCGTGGAGCGTACCTACGATGTTCCTAGACGCTTCATCACTAGTGTTGAGCGATACCGTCCGATACTTAAAAGTATCGTATCGGATCGTATCGGCCGATCTAAAAAAAATATCGGGTATCGCCGATTCCGATACCGGAAGTCCCATTCAAGTCTATGGGACTTCCGGTATCGGAATAAGAAAAACCCTATTTTTGCCTTGTACAGCCTCTCTGGGGTCTGTACGAGCCTTTCGGGGGGCTGTGCCGGCCTGCCGGGGGGTCTGTGCAGGCTCCGGTGGTCTGTGCAGGCCTGCCGGTGGTCTGTGCAGGCTCCGGTGGTCTGTGCCGACCTGCCGGGGGGCTGTGCCGGCCTGCCAGGGGGGCTGTGCCGGCCTGCCGGTGGTCTGTGCAGGCTCCGGTGGTCTGTGCTGGCCTGCCGGGGGGCTGTGCCGGCCTGCCGGTGGTCTGTGCAGGCTCCGGTGGTCTGTGCCGGCCTGCCGGGGGGCTGTGCCGGCCTGCCGGTGGTCTGTGCAGGCTCCGGGGGTCTGTGCCGGCATCATCCGATGGGACTACAAGTCCCATCGGGCGATGCCTGCTACCATGACAGTGATTGACACATTAGCCAATGATGGGACAGTAGTTGTCCCATCATCCGGCTAATGTGTTGAATGTAAAAAAAAAAAAAAATTACATGCTACATACATACAACATGCATACTACATATATACTACATGTAACATACATACTACATATATACTACATGCAACATGCATACTACATACATGCTACATACTACATGCATGCTACATACTACATACATACTACATACATAATACATATATACTACATGCATGCAACATACATACAACATATATACTACATGCATGCAACATGCATACTACATATATACTACATGTAACATACTTACTACATATATACTACATGCTACATACATGCAACATACATACTACATACATGCTACATACATACTACATACATAATACATATATACTACATGCATGCAACATACATACAACATATATCCTACATGCATGCAACATGCATACTACATATATACTATATATACTACATGTAACATACATACTACATATATACTACATGCTACATACATGCAACATACATACTACATACATGCTACATACATACTATATACATAATACATATATACTACATGCATGCAACATACATACAACATATATACTACATGCATGCAACATGCATACTACATATATACTATATATACTACATGTAACATACATACTACATATATACTGCATGCTACATACATGCAACATACACACTACATGCTACATACATGCAACATACATACTACATACATACACACTACATGCTACATACATGCAACATACATACTACATACTACATACATGCTACATACCACATGCATGCAACATGCATACTACATATACAGTATACTGCATATATACTACATGCATGCAACATACATATATACTACATACAATACATACATATAGACATACAGTACATATAACATAGAGTACATACTCACCGTCACTTGTCACTTTGATCCCCGAAGCCATTGTCCCCTTGAGGAATAAATATCAAAATAAAAAAACACCAATATACTTACCCCGATCCGCAGAAGTCCACGAGGGTCCCACGTCCATCTTGCGTGGAGAACAGCAGCATCAGCTGATGCTACCGTTCTCTACCAGCTCCAGGAATACAATGACGGAAGGTAGGTATCCTTCCGCACTGTATTCCTCCACCACTTTAAAAAAAAAAAGTCCCTAGTCTCACTTTATGCCATTGCTGCGTGGGAAATTTTTTTTTTAAAGTGGTGGAGGAATACAGTGCGGAAGGATACCTACCTTCCGTCATTGTATTCCTGGAGCTGGTAGAGAACGGTAGCATCAGCTGATGCTGCTGTTCTCCACGCAAGATGGACGTGGGACCCTCGTGGACTTCTGCAGATCGGGGTAAGTATATTGGTGTTTTTTTATTTTGATATTTATTCCTCAAGGGGACAATGGCTTCGGGGATCAAAGTGACAAGTGACGGTGAGTATGTACTCTATGTTATATGTACTGTATGTCTATATGTATGTATTGTATGTAGTATATATGTATGTTGCATGCATGTAGTATATATGCAGTATACTGTATATGTAGTATGCATGTTGCATGCATGTGGTATGTAGCATGTATGTAGTATGTAGTATGTATGTTGCATGTATGTAGCATGTAGTGTGTATGTTGCATGTATGTAGCATGTAGTATATATGTAGTATGTATGTTGCATGTAGTATATATAGTATATATGTAGTATGCATGTTGCATGCATGTAGTATATATGTTGTATGTATGTTGCATGCATGTAGTATATATGTATTATGTATGTAGTATGTATGTAGCATGTATGTAGTATGTATGTTGCATGTATGTAGCATGTAGTATATATGTAGTATGTATGTTACATGTAGTATATATAGTATATATGTAGTATGCATGTAGTATATATGTTGTATGTATGTTGCATGCATGTAGTATATATGTATTATGTATGTAGTATGTAGCATGTATGTAGTATGTAGCATGTATGTAGCATGTAGTATATATGTAGTATGTATGTTACATGTAGTATATATAGTATATATGTAGTATGCATGTTGCATGCATGTAGTATATATGTTGTATGTATGTTGCATGCATGTAGTATATATGTATTATGTATGTAGTATGTATGTAGCATGTATGTAGTATGTAGCATGTATGTAGCATGCATGTAGTATGTAGCATGTATGTAGTATGCATGTTGCATATAGTATGTATGTTACATGTAGTATATATGTAGTATGCATGTTGTATGTATGTAGCATGTATGTAGCATGTAAATTTTTTTTTTTTTTTTTTTACATTCAACACATTAGCTGGATGATGGGACTACTGCTGTCCCATCATTGGCTAATGTGTCAATCACTGTCATGGTAGCAGGCATCGCCCGATGGGACTTGTAGTCCCATCGGACGATGCCTGCACAGACCCCCGGAGCCTGCACAGCTCCCCGGCAGGCCGGCACAGCCCCCCGGAGCCTGCACAGACCACCTGCAGGCCGGCACAGCCCCCCGGAGCCTGCACAGACCACCGGCAGGCCGGCACAGCCCCCCCGGCAGGCCGGCACAGCCCCCCGGCAGGCCG
Organism: Dendrobates tinctorius; assembly: GCF_039654945.1. NCBI lineage: Eukaryota > Metazoa > Chordata > Amphibia > Anura > Dendrobatidae > Dendrobates > Dendrobates tinctorius. The sequence continues at coordinate 59,340,584 of NW_027361707.1, read as the reverse complement.
GCACAGACCACCGGAGCCTGCACAGACCACCGGCAGGCCGGCACAGCCCCCCCGGCAGGCCGGCACAGACCCCCGGAGCCTGCACAGACCACCGGCAGGCCGGCACAGCCCCCCGGCAGGCCGGCACAGACCCCCGGAGCCTGCACAGACCACCGGCAGGCCGGCACAGACCACCGGACAGTCGGCACAGCCCCCCCGAAGGCCCGAACTGACGGCGCATCATGATGCGCACAGACAGCGCATCATGATGACGTCATTTCGGCAGCCAATCAGAGCCACAAAAGTGGGTCATTGCATTTTGGACTTCTGATTCCGGTATCCGATACGAAAAAAGTATCGGTACTCGGTATCGGAATTCCGATACGGCAAATATCGTCCGATACCCGATACTTGCGGTATCGGAAAGCTCAACACTATTCATCACAGCCGGAGGACTAAATAAGCCTGAAGCATGAAAAGGGGAAAACTATCTGCCCCAGAGCAGACCCCAAAGGAATAGATAGCCCCCACACATATATTGACGGTGAAACAAGATGAAGGCACAAACAGACAGGCAGGAAAATAGGCTGAGCAAACGATGGGGCCCAAACTAACTAGAAAGGAAAGGAATGAAACTGTCTGCAACCTGCAAAAAACCCTACAAAAATAATGTCCAACACTTCTGATAGCAAAATTAACCCCGAAGTCACTAGACCTCTCCCACTATACCAGCACTCTGAAATATTCTGAGACAGAGCAAAAAGAGACCAAACTAGTAAGGGACGAAAAGCAAATTGGGAAAATACTGATAAATAAGAGTGGAAATTCAGCACAGCCCCCAGCGGGGGCTGGCTGACCACACAAAAAAGTGAATAGACCAACAAAATCAAGTGTGAACATTAGCAGAAAAACTTCGCTTTAGATGACTGGAACAGAGCTGAAGACCAAGAGCTGACAAGCCAGAAGGAATCACCAGCAACTGAATAGGGCGTCGGCTGTCTTAAATCCAATCTGAGACTCCTGAGGTCCAATCGTCATCCTCATTCTCAGGTGGCAGATCTCCACCAATCAAATCAGCCTCACTACCTCCTGTTACCACCAGAGGGAGTCTGGAAGGAGAACTCACAACTGGTGAACCAGAGAATGAGTTCACAACAGTGTGCCCTCCCTTCCAAGCCCAGACATGTGCCCAAACAGTTGTTTACCCCAACATATGGGGCATCAGCGTACTCAGGACAAATTGCACACCAACTTTGGGGGTCTAATTTGTCCTGTTATCCTTGGGAAAATAAATAAATTGAGGGCTAAAAAATTATTTTTGTGGAATAAATGTGATCTTTTATTTTCACGGCTCTGTCTTATAATCTTCTGTGAAGAGCTTTGGGGTTTAAAGTGCTCACCACACATTCAGATAAGCTCCTTGGTGGTCTAGTTTCCAAAATGGGGTCAATTTTGGGGGGTTTCTACTATTTAGGTACATCAGGGGCTCTGAAAATGCAATATGATGCCCGCTGAACATTCCATCAATGTCTGCATTCCAAAACGGCACTCGTTCCCTTCCAAGCTCACCCATGCATCCAAACAGCGCACTCAGGTCAAATAGCACAACAACTGTTATGGTTCAATTTCTTCTGTTACTCTTGTGAAAATAAAAAAATAGTGGACTAATAAATCATTTTTTGAGGAAAAAAATTATCTTTTTATTTTCACGGCTCTGGGTTATAAACTTCTGTGAAGCATTTGGGGGTTCAAAGTGCTCACCACACATATAGATAAGCTACTTGGGGGTCTAGTTTCCAAAATGGGGTCACTTGTGGGGGGTTTCTACTGTCTAGGCACATCAGGGGCTCTGCAAACTTAACATGATGCTTGCAGAACATTCCATCAAAGTCTGCATTCCAAAATGGTGCTCCTTCCTTTCCAAGCTCTCCCATGTGCCCAAACAGTGGTTGCCCCCACATATGGGGTATCAGTGTACTCAGTACAAATTGCACAATGACTTTTTTGGTCCAATTTCTCCTGTTACCCTTGGGGAAATAAAAAATAGCGGGCTAAACATCATTTTTGAGGAAAAAAATAATTTTTTATTTTCACGGCTCTGCGTTTTAAACTTCTGTGAAACACTTGGGGGTTCAAAGTGCTCACCACACATCTAGATAAGTTCCTTAAGGGGTCTAGTTTCCAAAATGATGTCATTTGTGGGGGTTTTCCACTGTTTAGGCACGTCAGGGGCTCACCAAATGCGACATGGCGTCCAATCTCAATTCCAGCCAATTCTGCATTGAAAAAGTCAAACGGCGCTCCTTCCCTTCTGAGCTCTGCTGTGCACCAAAACAGTGGTTTACCCCCACATATGGGGGATGGGCATACTCATGACAAATTGCACAACAACATTGGTGGTCTAATTTCACCTGTTACCCTTGTAAAAATATTAATTTGGGGTGAAAAGAACATTTTTGTGGAAAAAAATGATTTTTTTATTTTCATGGCTCTCTGTTATAAACTTCTGTGAAGCATTTGGAGGTTCAAAGTGTTCACCACACATCAAGATAAGTTACTTAAGGGGTCTAATTTACAAAACGGGGTCACGTGTTGGGAATTTCCACTATTTAAGTACATCAGGGGCTCTCCAAACGCAACATGGCATCCGATCTCAATTCCAGCCAATTCTGCATTGAAAAAGTCAAACAGCACTCCTTCCATTCCAAGCCATGCCGTGCGCACAATGGTTTACCCCCACATATGGGGTATCGGCGTATTCAGGTGAAATTGCACAACAAATTTTGTGGTTCATTTTTTCTTTTTACACTTGTGAAATTAAAAAAAATTGGTTCTGAATTAAAATGTTTGTAAAAAAAGTTAAATGTAATTTTTTTCCTTCCACATTGCTTCAGTTCCTGTGAAGCACGTAATGGGTCAATAAACTTTTTGAATGTGGTTTTGAGCACCTTGAGGGGTGCAGTTTTTAGAATGGTTTCGCTTTTGGTTATTTTCTGTCATATTGACCACTGAAAGTGACTTCAAATGTACAATAACGTGGTCCCTAAAACAAAATGGTTTTGTAAACTTTGTTGTAAAAAAGAGAAATCACTGGTCAACTTTTAACCCTTATAACTTCCTAACAAAAAAATGGTTTCCAAAATTGTGCAGATGTAAAGTAGACATGTGGTAAATGTTATTTATAAAGTATTTTTTGTGACATATCTCTGATTTAATGGCATAAAAATTAAAACTTTTAAAATTGCAAAATTTTAAAAATTTTTTGCCATATTTCCATTTTTCTTTTCATAAATAAACACAAGTCATATTGAAGAAATTTTACCACTAACATGAAGTAAAATATGTCACGAAAAAACAGTCTCAGAATCAGCAAGACCCGTTAAAGCGTTCCAGAGTTATAACCTCATAAATTGACAGTGGGCAGAATTGTAAAAATTGGCCTGGTCATTAAGCTGCAAATTGGCTCCGTCACTATGGGGTTAATTATGTTGCATATTTAATAAAATTGCAATTCATGTCATTTTGAAAACATTTCTATTTTGTACTTTTTCTGTTCAACCCATTAATGCAGTTCAGAATCTGGTTTAACAGACGGGATTGATACAGTAAGTACTGCATATGGTGTAAAAAAAAATTACATTTTTATCTTCAATTTTTAATATAGGTCTTCATTCTCTTTCAAATTCATAGACTACAATGAAAATCAACAAATTGAATCAAACACAGAAAAAATTGTTTTAATCTTAGTGTAAACTTGTTTTTTTTTTGTTTGTGACTTTTGCATGTACACAATTGATAAATCAGACTGGCCAGACTGGATGTGCCACTTTCTTTGCTTAAATGGATGAATAATTATTGATTTAAAAGGGTTCAGCTTGTACTTTAGTTTGGGAGAAATGATGGAGCATTCATGTGTTGACACATTACTATTAGTAAAATGGAGAACTATAATTATTTTAAAATTGCAATCTTTTTCCTAGTCTACAAGAGATTATACTAGCTTGACATCTCATTCCGAATTGAGCAGTATTAAGGAAATTCTTCAGGCAGTGTTAATTGCAGATATTTCATCAAAGCAAAGTTGTTGTTCCACCTTCATAACTACTAAAAACACTTAAAAATCTGTAAAGTACAGCATGCTTGAAAATTATACAGTCTTCCTATTTATACTACAGTTTATCTGTAAATGTGAAGCAAGAATTTTAACTGTGACATTAAAATCAGAATCTTTCATGTGCAATCCTCAATATAATAAAATATATTAGCTGTTTTTTGAATGACAGAAACAATTTATATAGTTAGGCAATCCCTAAGGGCTCATACTCACTTGCAGAAGACTTGCACAATTCTCATGCGAGTCTCTCTCATGAAAACCTGGCACTGCTGCCGGCACTGGAACCAGAGCGTGCGGCTGCATAGAAATACACGTAGCCGCACGCTCTTGTCCAAGTGGCGGCAGCAGTGCCGGGTTTTCATGCGAGAGACTCACACGAGAATCATGAGAGTCTCTCGCAAGTGAGTATGAGCCCTAAGGCTGAGAACAAATGTACTGCAAGTCCACCTACACAGCCTATCACTCTTAAATCTGCAAGGTTCACTGTGTGTCATATACTGCTTCACGTTAAGGTACTAAATTTGAACTAAAACGCTTAGATCCCTAATATTTGGCATAGGTTTTGCATTAGAGACAGCATTTTGCTAGAGTTTTAAGTGTTGATAAGCAAATTTTTCTCAGATAAGGTGCTATCTGAGCATGCTCTTGTTCTAACCAAGCGTCTTTGGCGTGCTCGAATAATATGTTAGAGTCTCCATGGCTGCATATCTCGTGGCTATTCGACTTCCACAACACATGCAGGGATTGCCTAACAAACAGGTAATCCTTGCATGTGTTATGGCTGTCTAAGAACCACGAGACATGCAGGCACAGTGTCTCGAACATATTTTTCGAGCACGCCAAAGACACTCGGTTAGCACCCAAGCATGCAACGCCTTATCCAAGCATGTTTGCTCATCACTAGTGTTGAGCGATACCATCCGATATCATGAAATATCGGATCGGATTGGATCGAACCGTTACCCAAAAAGTTTCGGATATTGTCGATTCCGATACCAGAAACCAATGCAAGTCAATGGGACAGAAATATCGGAATTAAAATAGAATCATAGAATCGTAGAGTTGGAAGGGACCTCCTGGGCCATCTGGTCCAACCCCCTGCTCAAAGCAGGATTCGCTAAATCATCCCAGTCAGATGTCTGTCCAGCCTCTTTTTGAAGACTTACATAGAGGGAGAACTCACCACTTCTCGTGGCAGCCTGTTCCACTCATTGATCACTCTAACTGTCAAAAAGTTTTTTCTAATATCTAATCTGTGTCTCCTCCCATTCAGTTTCATCCCATTGCTTCTAGTCTTTCCTTGTGCAAATGAGAATAAAGATGATCCTTCTACAATGTGACAGCCCTTTAGATATTTGTAGACAGCTATTAAGTCTCCTCTCAATCTCTTTTGCAAACTAAACATTCCCAAATCCTGCATCCTTTCCTCATAAGACAGGGTTTGCAGACCGGTCACCATTCTGGTCGCTCTTTTCTGAACTTGCTCCAGTTTGTTGATATCTTTTTTAAAATGTGGTGCCCAAAACTGGACACAATATTTCAGATGAGGTCTGACCAAAGAGGAGTAGAGGGAAATAATGACTTCACGTGATCTAGACTGTATGCTTCTGTTAATACATCCTAGAATTGCATTTGCCTTTTTTGCTGCTGCATCACACTGTTGACTCATATTCAGTCTGTGATTTATTAGTATACCCAAGTCTTTTTCACATGTGCTGTTGCTTAGCCCTATTCCTCCCATTATGTATATGTTTTTTTCATTTTTATTGCCCAGATGTAGTACTTTGCATTTTTCCCTGTTAAAAACCTTTCTGTTAGTTGCTGCCCACTGCTCCAGTTTATTTATATCTTTTTGTATCCTCTTTCTCTCGTCTCTAGTATTAGCTATCCCTCCTAGCTTTGTGTCATCAGCAAATTTAATCAGTTTACCCTCAATTCCTTCATCTAAATCGTTGATAAAGATGTTGAACAATACAGGGCCCAAGAGAGAGCCCTGTGGTACCCCACTTGAGACATTCTTCCAACTGAATGTGCAGCCATTTGCAACCACTCTTTGGGTCCGATCACTAAGCCAGTTATGATTCCACCTAACAGTTGCCTTGTCCATTCCATACTTAGTCATATTTTCAATAAGGATTTTATGAGAGACTTTGTCACATGCTTTGCTGAAGTCAAGATATACTATATCTACAGCATTTCCTTGATCCACCCAATCAGTGATTCTGTCATAGAAGGAAATTAAGTTAGTCTGACATGACTTATTGGTTGCAAACCCATGCTGACTCTTTTTAATCACTTCATTCTTATCCAGGTACTGACATACATGTTGTTTAATGATTTGTTCAAAGATCTTTCCTGGTATAGAAGTCAGACTCACCGACCTATAGTTGCCTGGGTCCAACTTCTTCCCCTTTTTGAAGATAGGAACAACATTTGCTCTTCTCCAGTCTTCTGGGATTTCTCCTGTTCTCCAAGAATTTTCAAAGATTATGGAGAGGGGTTCAAAAATTTCTTCTGCTATCTCCTTCAGTACTCTGGGGTGTAATTCATCTGGACCTGGAGACTTGAATTCATTTAGGTTAGCTAAGTGTTTCCTCACTATCTTTCTGTTTATAGATATCCTGGATTCTTCTATTCCCTTAATAGGACAGTGAAGAACAATTGATGTTACATTTCCTTTCTGAGCGAAAACAGATGCAAAATAGGAATTTAAAAGTTCGGCCTTCTCAACATCCTGTCTTACCATTTCATCATTTTCATGCTATAAAAATCCTATAGCATCTTTGACTTTTCTTTTATTTTTGACATATCCCCAAAATCCTTTATTATTGCTTTTGACATCTCTTGCAAGCCTCAATTAGTTGTCAGGTTTACTAATCTGATTTGTGCCCTGCAGGTTCTGCAGACTGCATTATATTCTTCTTTAGATATGCCTCCCTCTTTCCATTTTATAAACATTTTTTTCTTCCTTTTTCGCATGTGCTTAAGTTCTGTGTTCATCCATCCTGGTTTCCTTAAATGCTTCCTATTCTTCCCTCTTTTCAGAATTGTTAACGATTGTGCTTTAAGAATTTCATTTTTCAAGATTTCCCATCCTTCCTGGACATTTTTGTCTTTAAGGATATCCAGCCATTGGATCCCTCCAATTCTCTTTCTGAATCCCTTAAAATCTGCCTTTCTGAAATCTAACCTTGACGTCTGAGTCTTCACAGGTCTTCCTCCTCTAGTTATCCAAAATTCTAAAATAGCATGGTCGCTACGTCCTAGGGTCCCAGCCACTTTTACCTCCTCAACCATTTTCTCCCTGTTTATAAGGATTAGATCCAAGGTAGCAGTTCCCCTTGTTTTCTCCCCTACCTTTTGGAAGATAAAGTTGTCAGCAAGAGAGGATAAGAATTTCCTTGACCTGTTAGTTTTGCCTGAGAGAGATTCCCAACAAATGTCTGGATAGTTGAAATCTCCCATGACAACTATGTCATATTTTTTGGAGAACTTGGCCATTTGATGCATAAAGAGTTCATCCATATCTTCAGCTTGCACATGCTGCCTGTAGTAAATGCCTACAATGGTGTCCTTTCCATTGTTCTGTCCTTGTATTCTTACCCAAACAGTTTCCACAGAACTCCCAGTCTCTGAAGCTTCAATCTCTGTGCAGATAAATGCATTTCTAACATACAATGTGACACCTCCTCCTCGTTTATCAAGTCTGTTTCTTGCAAATAAGTTGTATCCTTCTACTCTTGTATTCCAATCATGTGTATTGTCCCACCAAGTTTCAGTGATTCTAATGACATCATATTTCTTTTCCTGTGTTAGTAGTTCCAATTCTCCTTGTTTGTTGCCCATGCTTTGTGCATTAGTATAGAAACATTTTAGTTTGTGATTGGTTTCTCTTTCTCCAATATTTTTATTAATTAGATTCTTTTGTCTTTGTTCTTCCTTTCCACTTCTAATAGCAGAGTTCTCAATAGCATTTGTCAGGTGTATGGCTTTTTCTGGTCTTTTGCTTCCCTTCCCATGTTGTTCTAGTTTAAAGCTCTCCTTACAAGTGTAGCAAGGCGACTTCCAAATACATGTTTTCCAGTCTTCGTAAGGTGCACCCCATCTCTAGTAAGTAGTCCATCATATAGGTAATTCACTCCGTGATCCAGAAATCCAAATCGTTGCTGACGGCACCATCGACGTAGCCAGTTGTTCACCTGTAGAATCTTATTCCACCTCCTTGTTCCATGGCCATCCACTGGGAGGATGGAAGAGAAGACCACCTGCGCTCCCAGTTCTTTCACTTTCTTGCCTAAGTTTTCAATGTCTCTGCAGATGGTTTCCAGGTCATTTCTTGAGGTGTCATTTGTCCCCACATGTAGTAGCAGGAATGGGAAGTCATCTGTAGGTCTTTTCCTTGTAGGTTAATTCTACATGAAGAAAAACAACTAATAATAATGTAGAATGTATTGGGGGAGGTGGAGGAGACATTAAAGGCATAGAGGTTTAGCTCAATCAAATGGCATAGCAGGAATAATTTTTTTTTAAAGACATTCGGAGTTACAAAGATATTGACTATGTAAACCTTTTTTATATTTTGTCAGATATGTATGTTTCACTACTTCCATGCTCTTCACCTTCTTTTATACTTCTACCACACTTTCTCCTTCATGATCCTCAGCTGCAGCATCTTTTTCATCAACTTCTTCTTCTTCACCTTATTCATCTTCTTCTTCACCTTCTTCCTATTATTCTTTTTTTTTACATTGTTCATATTCTTCTTATTCAACTATTATTCTTCATATTCTACTTCTTCATCTTCCTATTCTTCTTCTTCATCATATTCTTATTTGTGACAGGCATTCCTGTAGTTGTTATCTATAAAAGTTTTAAGATTACACCTTCCGCTCTGCCTGTCACAAAAGATTTACAACAGGATTTGTCTGTGTTCAGTTTGGCCAGCAGCAGCAGGCATTTTCCTGGGGCACCACGAGGAGGAAAGGACTCACCCCCATACACTGCTTAGTCTTCTTCTGCTTATAATTTAGATAATATCTTTTGCTCTGATTTTTAGTCTTATGCTTAATGTTCTTCTGCTTTTTGTTCTGCTTCTTGGTCTTCTGCTTCTTGGTCTTCTGTCTCTTGTTGTTCTGTATCTTGGTGGTTGTCTTCATGTTCTTCATCCTCTTGGTCATCTTCTTCAGGGTCATCTTTTTGGTTTTCTTCGGGGTGGTCTTCCAGGTCGTCGTCTTCATGGTCATCGTTTTCGTGGTCGTCTTCTTCAGGGTGGTCTTCAGGGTCGTCCTCTTCAGGGTCATCATCAGGGAGATTCAGAGTGATAACCAAAAACCATTTCCAAAAGCTTGAACTTGGAAATGTAGCAGAAGGTACAAGAAGGCTGAGGAACTGCTGAGAACCAGCTGATGGTACTGGAACCCGGATGGGTAGAAGAAGGAACAAGAGCCAATGGCAGTACCGAGGACCAGCTGATGGTACTGGAACCCGGTTACTCAGCAGGAGGTACCTGTGCTAGAAAGCACTACCAAGGACCAGCAGATGTTGCTGGAACTCGGATACCGAGAAGTAGGCACCTAAGCCAAAGGCACTGCCGAGAACCAGCTGACGTGCTGGAACCCGGATGGGTAGCAGAAGCTGTAAGAGCCAATGGAACTAGCGAGGACCAGCTGATGGTGTTGGAACCTGGAGGGGCAGCAGAAGGAACAAGAGCCAATGGCACTACCGAGGACCAGCTGACGGTGCTGGAACCTGGTTACTAAGCAGGAGGTACCTGTGCTAGAAAGCACTACCAAGGACCAGCAGACGTTGCTGGAACTCGGATACCGGGAAGGAGGCACCTCAGCAAAAGGCACTGCCAAGAACCAGCTGACGGTGCTGGAACCCGGATGGGCAGCAGAAGGTACCCATGAAAAACAAAGTTGCAAGGCCGCGAGCCGGCCGCAGTTACCGAAACCCACAGTCCTACAGGGGGTGCATGTCCTATTGGCACTACGGAACCAGCCCATAAACTGCAGGCACCATAGACTCGGCTAACCCGACCGCAACACAACAGGACAACGTATTGGTGGCAAAGTGACGTTGACACTACCCGGAAACAGCAGGCGTGCTGGAACCAGGCTGGGCAGGAGGGAGTACCCGTACCAAAGACACTGCCGAGAACCAGCTGACGGTGCTGGAACCCGGAGGGGCAGCAGAAGGAACAAAAGCCAATGGCACTACCGAGGACCAGCTGATGGTGCTGGAACCGGGTTACTAAGCAGTAGGTACCTGTGCTAGAAAGCACTATCAAGGACCAGCAGACGTTGCTGGAACTCAGATACCGCGAAGGAGGCACCTCAGCCAAAGGCACTGCCTAGAACCAGCTGACGTACTGGAACCCGGATGGGTAGCAGAAGGTACCCATGAGAAACAAAGTTGCAAGGCCATGAGCCGGCCGCAGTTACTGAAACCCACAGTCCTACAGGGGGTGCTTGTCATATTGGCACTATGGAACCAATCTTTGTTGCCAGATCCCGCAGCCCACATAGGAAGCCCATAAACTGCAGGCACCATAGACATGGCTAACCCGACCGCAACACGACAGGACAACGTATTGGTGGCAAAGTGACATTGACACTACCCGGAAACAGCAGACGTGTTGGAACCAGGCTGGGAAGGAATACCTGTGCCAAAGACAATGCCGGGAAACAGCAGGCGGTGCTGGAACCCAGGGAAAATACTACAATCAGAGTGGAGACAGAGGCCTAAGTGGAACAAGTTTAAAATCTGTAGTTGTGTGAGTGTGGACAGAGCAGGAGAAATTGCCGGACACACAGCTGGGGATCAGATGACATTTCTGAACCCCAATAACACTGGAGCATATGTTGACTGTGCAGACGGCACTTTTAAGCAGCAGCTGGCGATGTTGGAGCCCAGGGTCAATCAGGGTGAAGGCTGAGGCCTAATTTCATCAAGTTTAATATCTGTTGTAGACTACTACTGATTTTAAATGTGCTCCAATTAGGCCTTTGGGTCCACTCTGTCTCTAGTATTTACCCTGGCCTCCAACACCGCCAGTTGCTGCTCAGAAGTGCCGTCTGCACAATCAACACTTGTTCCTGTGTTACTGGGGTTCAGTAACGTCAGCTGATCCCCTACTGTGTGTTCGGCAATGTCTCCTGCTCTGTCCACATTCCCACTTACTAGTAGTGGGAATGTGGACAGAGCAGGAGACATTGCCGGACACACATCAGAGGATCAGCTGAAGTTACTGAACCCCAGTAACACAGGAGCAAGTGCTGATTGTGCAGACCGCACTTCTGAGCAGCAACTGGCGGTGTTAGAGGCCAGGGTAAATACCAGAGACAGAGTGGAGCCAGAGGCCTAATTGGAGCAAGTTTGAAATCAGTAGTAGTGTGAATGTGGAGGCAGCAGTAGACATTGCCGGACACACAGCAGGGGAGCAGCTGGTGTTACTGAACCCCACTAACACAGGAGCTAGTGTTTTTCTCTGTTCAGATGGCATGTCTGAGCAGCAACTGGCGGTGTTGGAGCCAAGGTTCAATCAAGGTTTAGGCTGAGGCCTAATTGGAGCAAGTTTTGCATCTGATGTAGTTTGAATGTGGAGGCAGCAGGAGACTTTGCCGGACACACAGCAGGGGAGCAGCTGGCGTTACTGAACCCCACTAACACTGGAGCATGTGTTTTTCTCTGTGCAGATGGCACTTCTGAGCAACAACTGGCGGTGTTGGAGCCCAGGGTCATTCATGGAGAAGGCTAAGGCCGAATTGGAGCAAGTATAATATCTGGTGTTGGGATGAATGTGGAGGGAGCAGGAGATATTGCCGGACACACAGCAGGGGAGCAGCTGGCGTTACTGAACCCCACTAACACTGGAGCATGTGTTTTTCTCTGTGCAGACAGCACTTCTGAGCAACAACTGGCGATGTTGGAGCCCAAGGATTACAGTTCAGGTGGTAGAAAAATGAACACCACAGGAAACCTGGATACTGTTGCCAACCAATTATTTATTCTGGAAGAGGACTGGCAAATTCCAGTGAGATCCAGGCCTTGTTCATTTTCAGAAAAGTTAGCCGGTCAAAGTTATCGGAGGATAGTCGCGTGCGACGGTCTGTTAGTACACCACTTGCGGCCATGTATGCAGCTTAGAGACCCAAAACTTGAAGGGGAAAGAGCCGTCTTGGAGTACACTGAGAAGGCAAGACATGTAGTCTGCCACCATCTGACAGAAAAGCGTTGCCTCTTGCCAACTGGAGCTGTCTGTGATGGTGTAGACATTTGTGGCGGACACACAAAACTTTGCCACATTTGGGCCATACTGGTCTTGCCTTGTGGTGAGGCGCTGCCTCTGCTCCCTCTTTGTGCAGAGTTTCCTCCACTGCCTCGATGCACAGAGCTGATTTATAAAGCACTAGCAGCACTGCTCTCGGGTGGAATGGAGAACATGATGGAATGCACCAGTGTGTTTTGGTACTCCCGCATTTTACGCTACCAGTTCAACGGTGTTATGAAGCTTTGTAAGTTGTCCCGGTAGCGAGTATCTAGGAGTGTGTACACCCAATAATCAGCCGTGCTGAGAATGTGGATGATGCGGCGGTCGCTTCTCAGACACTGCAGCATGAAATCAACCATTTGCTGCAGACTCCCAACTGCCCAAGAAACGCTGTCCCCTGGTTGAGGCATCATCTCTGCCTGCTCTGCATCACCCACCATCGCTCTACATACTGACTAGAGCATTGTGTACCTCCCTCCTCTGGAGAGATGTCTTCCTCCTCCATTGACTCCTCCTCATCCTCCTCACAAAGTGTCCCCTGCCTAGGCCTTTGTGAGGAACCACGTTGCACAGACTGTCCAGAAGCAGATGGCATTTGTGACTCCTCATCCTCCAACTCTTCCAAAACCTCCTCCCTTAGTGCTTGCAGTGTTTTTTGAAGCAGGCAGATAAGGGGGACAGTCATGCTGACTAGTGCATCATCTGCACTCGCCATCCACGTGGAATCATCGAAGGCAGATGTCCTTCATAGAGGCCCACTCAGTGGTGCTGAAGTGTGACTGGCGCACAGTGCGACTTGTTTGCGCTTGATGCAGCTGGTACTCCATTACTGCTACCTGCTGCTCACACAACCACTCCAACATACAGTGGGGAAAAAAAGTATTTAGTCAGTCAGCAATAGTGCAAGTTCCACCACTTAAAAAGATGAGAGGCGTCTGTAATTTACATCATAGATAGACCTCAACTATGGGAGACAAACTGAGAAAAAAAAATCCAGAAAATCCCATTGTCTGTTTTTTTTTCATTTTATTTGCATATTATGGTGGAAAATAAGTATTTGGTCAGAAACAAAATTTCATCTCAATACTTTGTGATGTATCCTTTGTTGGCAATGACAGAGGTCAAACGTTTTCTGTAAGTCTTCACAAGGTTGCCACACACTGTTGTTGGTATGTTGGCCCATTTCTCCATGCAGATCTCCTCTAGAGCAGTGATGTTTTTGGCTTTTCGCTTGGCAACACGGACTTTCAACTCCCTCCAAAGGTTTTCTATAGGGTTGAGATCTGGAGACTGGCTAGGCCACTCCAGGACCTTGAAATGCTTCTTACGAAGCCACTCCTTCGTTGCCCTGGCGGTGTGCTTTGGATCATTGTCATGTTGAAAGACCCAGCCACGTTTCATCTTCAATGCCCTTGCTGATGGAAGGAGGTTTGCACTCAAAATCTCACGATACATGGCCCCATTCATTCTTTCATGTACCCGGATCAGTCGTCCTGGCCCCTTTGCAGAGAAACAGCCCCAAAGCATGATGTTTCCACCACCATGCTTTACAGTAGGTATGGTGTTTGATGGATGCAACTCAGTATTCTTTTTCCTCCAAACACGACAAGTTGTGTTTCTACCAAACAGTTCCAGTTTGGTTTCATCAGACCATACGACATTCTCCCAAAACTCCTCTGGATCATCCAAATGCTCTCTAGCAAACTTCAGATGGGCCCGGACATGTACAGGCTTAAGCAGTGGGACACGTCTGGCACTGCAGGATCTGAGTCCATGGTGGCGTAGTGTGTTACTTATGGTAGGCCTTGTTACATTGGTCCCAGCTCTCTGCAGTTCATTCACTAGGTCCCCCCGCGTGGTTCTGGGATTTTTGCTCACCGTTCTTGTGATCATTCTGACCCCACGGGGTGGGATTTTGCGTGGAGCACCAGATCGAGGGAGATTATCAGTGGTCTTGTATGTCTTCCATTTTCTAATTATTGCTCCCACAGTTGATTTCTTCACTCCAAGCTGGTTGGCTATTGCAGATTCAGTCTTCCCAGCCTTGTGCAGGGCTACAATTTTGTTTCTGGTGGCCTTTGACAGCTCTTTGGTCTTCACCATAGTGGAGTTTGGAGTCAGACTGTTTGAGGGTGTGCACAGGTGTCTTTTTATACTGATAACAAGTTTAAACAGGTGCCATTACTACAGGTAATGAGTGGAGGAAAGAGGAGACTCTTAAAGAAGAAGTTACAGGTCTGTGAGAGCCAGAAATCTTGATTGCTTGTTTCTGACCAAATACTTATTTTCCACCATAATATGCAAATAAAATGAAAAAAAAACAGACAATGGGATTTTCTGGATTTTTTTTTCTCAGTTTGTCTCCCATAGTTGAGGTCTACCTATGATGTAAATTACAGATGCCTCTCATCTTTTTAAGTGGTGGAACTTGCACTATTGCTGACTGACTAAATACTTTTTTTCCCCACTGTATGTAACGTTGAATTCCACCTGGTGGGTAGGTCACATATGATGTGATGTTCCGGTAGGCGGAATCGGCGCTGCAGAGCTGCAATGCGCGATCTTGCCATGCTGGAACGCCGCAAGTGAGCGCTCTCTATGCGGACCTTGTGCAGCAGTGCATCAAGATCCGGATAGTCCCTCAGAAAGCTCTGCATGACCAAGTTGAGCACATGTGCCAGACATGGGATGTGAGTGAGGTTGCCTAGGCCCAGAGCTGCCACCAGATTTCGGCCATTGTCACACACTACCAAGCCTGGCTGGAGATTCGCTCGCACAAACCACACGTCTCTCTCCTGCTTGATGGCATTCCAGAGCTCCTGTGCTGTGTAGCTTTGATTCCCCAAAGAAATTAATTTCAGTATGGCCTGTTGACGTTTGGCAACAGCTGTGCTCATATTGGATAAGCATTCACGGGTCCATGTGGAGGTAGACCGTGATGGCTCCTACAGCACTGATTCAGAGGAACTGGAGTATGAGGAGGAGTCAATGTGTACAGACTGGATTCCTGCAATCCTTGGAGTTGGCAGAACACGTACATCGCCACTCTCAAGATCTGTACCCGGCTCCACAACATTGACCCAATGGGCAGTGAGGGAATAGTATCGTCCCTGTCCATGGTTACTGGTCCACGCATCGATGGTCAGGTGGACCTTGCTACTGACGGTGTTTAGTAGCGCATGTTTAATTTTTCCCTCCACATGCTTTTGCAGGGCAGGGACGGCTTGCCTGCTGAAATAAAAGCGGCTGGGCACGGTGTATTGTGGGACTGCCAATGCCATGAAGTTACGGAAGGTGTCAGTCTCCACCAGCTTGAATGAGAGCATTTCAAGGGCCAGTAGTTTGGCAATGCCAGCATTCAGAGCCTGTGCTCGGGGATGGTTTGCCGAGTATGGCCACCTTTTCTCCCATGCCTGTGCTACCGATGGCTGTTGAGTGGCCTGGGAGTGTGAGGATGACAGGGAACGTGGTGCTGTGGGTGGAATGTCACTGGGTCTCTGGACAACAGTGCCAGAGTTTCTTCCATGGTGATCCTGTGAGGAAGCCGAGCCAGCTGTGTGTGAGCTGGAGGAAGAGGCTACAACATGAGCTGAAGAGGTGGTAGGTGGTGCTGTAGGTTGGCCTACGTCTTCAGTGTGTCTTTGTAACTCCACCACGTGCTTGGTCCGCACATGTTTCCACATACAGTGGGGAAAAAAAGTATTTAGTCAGTCAGCAATAGTGCAAGTTCCACCACTTAAAAAGATGAGAGGCATCTGTAATTTACATCATAGGTAGACCTCAACTATGGGAGACAAACTGAGAAAAAAAAATCCAGAAAATCCCATTGTCTGTTTTTTTTTCATTTTATTTGCATATTATGGTGGAAAATAAGTATTTGGTCAGAAACAAGCAATCAAGATTTCTGGCTCTCACAGACCTGTAACTTCTTCTTTAAGAGTCTCCTCTTTCCTCCACTCATTACCTGTAGTAATGGCACCTGTTTAAACTTGTTATCAGTATAAAAAGACACCTGTGCACACCCTCAAACAGTCTGACTCCAAACTCCACTATGGTGAAGACCAAAGAGCTGTCAAAGGCCACCAGAAACAAAATTGTAGCCCTGCACAAGGCTGGGAAGACTGAATCTGCAATAGCCAACCAGCTTGGAGTGAAGAAATCAACTGTGGGAGCAATAATTAGAAAATGGAAGACATACAAGACCACTGATAATCTCCCTCGATCTGGTGCTCCACGCAAAATCCCACCCCGTGGGGTCAGAATGATCACAAGAACGGTGAGCAAAAATCCCAGAACCACGCGGGGGGACCTAGTGAATGAACTGCAGAGAGCTGGGACCAATGTAACAAGGCCTACCATAAGTAACACACTACGCCACCATGGACTCAGATCCTGCAGTGCCAGACGTGTCCCACTGCTTAAGCCTGTACATGTCCGGGCCCATCTGAAGTTTGCTAGAGAGCATTTGGATGATCCAGAGGAGTTTTGGGAGAATGTCGTATGGTCTGATGAAACCAAACTGGAACTGTTTGGTAGAAACACAACTTGTCGTGTTTGGAGGAAAAAGAATACTGAGTTGCATCCATCAAACACCATACCTACTGTAAAGCATGGTGGTGGAAACATCATGCTTTGGGGCTGTTTCTCTGCAAAGGGGCCAGGACGACTGATCCGGGTACATGAAAGAATGAATGGGGCCATGTATCGTGAGATTTTGAGTGCAAACCTCCTTCCATCAGCAAGGGCATTGAAGATGAAACGTGGCTGGGTCTTTCAACATGACAATGATCCAAAGCACACCGCCAGGGCAACGAAGGAGTGGCTTCGTAAGAAGCATTTCAAGGTCCTGGAGTGGCCTAGCCAGTCTCCAGATCTCAACCCTATAGAAAACCTTTGGAGGGAGTTGAAAGTCCGTGTTGCCAAGCGAAAAGCCAAAAACATCACTGCTCTAGAGGAGATCTGCATGGAGGAATGGGCCAACATACCAACAACAGTGTGTGGCAACCTTGTGAAGACTTACAGAAAATGTTTGACCTCTGTCATTGCCAACAAAGGATACATCACAAAGTATTGAGATGAAATTTTGTTTCTGACCAAATACTTATTTTCCACCATAATATGCAAATAAAATGAAAAAAAAAACAGACAATGGGATTTTCTGGATTTTTTTTTCTCAGTTTGTCTCCCATAGTTGAGGTCTATCTATGATGTAAATTGCAGACGCCTCTCATCTTTTTAAGTGGTGGAACTTGCACTATTGCTGACTGACTAAATACTTTTTTTCCCCACTGTATTTGTGGTATTGAGGTTGCTGACACTTTTCCCTCTTTTGACTTTCTGATTACACAGCTTGCATTTGTCAAAGCAAATGTCATCTGCAACTGTGTCAAAAAAGGACCACGCACTGCAAGTCCTGGGAACGCCCGTTTTGGGTTTTGGAAAATAAATGCTCCTAACGGGTGCCGAAGTGGTGGCTACAGGCAACCAAGTCTTCCCCCTCCCTCTCCCTCCTGTTTGGCCATTCGGGGAATCTCTTCCTCATAGCTGCTCCCACCACCTTCCTGTTCCTCACGCCATGATGGGTCAAGGACCTCATCATCTACACTCCCCTCTTCAAACACCTGCTTCTCCTGGGTAGTCTCGCCAGCACAGTACACACCAGAAAGTGGCACCTGAGTCTCATCATCTGATACGTACTGAGGTGTGCTGACCATAGGCACTGGCCCACCCGCCCCTTCAGATTCAGAGGGACAAAGCAGTTGCGCATCACTGCATACTCCCTCTTCTTCACATTCTAGAATGCTGCTTGGCTGGCCCCCTGTTTCCAAGCCAAGAGATTCAGAGAACAGAAGTAGAGATGGCTCCTGTCCAGGGTTCTCTGACTGCCTGGGCAATTTGGCAGGTGGTGAAGAGACAGATGGTTGCTCTTAAGTGCTCTGGCCCTGAGAGGATGTGGAAATAATTGAAGTCGATGCGTTAGCTGCCATCCATCCGACAATGGCTTTAATTTGTTCGTCCCGCAGCAGTGGGGTACGGCGAGGTCCTACAAAGCTGCGCATAAATGACTGTTGCCTGGTAAAACTGGGGGATGCTGAGACACTGGTGCCCGCAGCAGGCACAGAATCCCCACGTCCTCTCCATGCTGAAACTCCACACCCACGACCACGTACCTTACTCCCTGCCTTCTTCATCTTGGTAGACTGATAAAGATAGGCAGAAAAGTACAAAGGGGGGCTTAGTGTGCTTATTCCTGAACAGTTGCTAACAGGTTTAAGAAACAGTAATTTTATATAGTGTGTGGGCTACACTTTAATATGAGCTAATGTGGCCTACACATCTGTCAAGTGGAGTGTTTGGTGAACTTTATTTACGTGTTTTTTTTTCAAAAAAACAAAAAGGATGTGACCAAAGATGTGAAAGCGATAGTATCACAAACTTTTTGGAGCTATTACAAAGCAGTAAGGTAACCTACAGTGCAATAGATGAGGCTCCAAAAATAGGCTAATACAAATCTGGCTGCGGCTGCAGGGCAGAAGCCAGAAAAAAGGCTCCTCTATCTACTTCTATATAGTGTTTGCAACCAACCAATGTAGATGGATATGGATGGAAGCACACTAATAGGAGAAAAAAATCAGGAAAATGAGCTGCAATAAAACAAAAAAAGGACTATGCATGAGGCAGTGACACACGCTGAGCGGACTACAACCAGAGGTGGCTGCAGAACACACTACAACGTGAGCTACACTCACACACAGAGATCTCACAGACAGCCGAGAACAGTGCAGAAAACTGGGCACTAGCACTGACAGGCTGCAGAAAGACTCCGCTGTCTACTCCTATAGTGTTTGCAACCAATGTAGATGGATATGGATGGATGCACACTAATAGGAGAATTATTGAAAAATTTGCAGCAATAAAAGAAAAATATGTATGAGGCAGTGACGCACGCCTACAACCAGACGTGGCTGCAGGACACACTGCACAGCGTGAGCTGCACTCACACAGACCTTGCAGACAGTTGTGAACAGCGCTGCAAGGCAAAAGAAAGCTACACTGATTGATAATGTAGCCTGGGTAAAGCACAATATTATTTGGAAAATCGCTATCTCTAACTGTCCCTCAGAGTTTTGAACAGCAGCCTGACCCTAACTGAATTCACAGCAGAGTGAACCCTAAACAGCGGCAGCATCGGCTTTTATAGTGCATCATGATATCATTTCAGCAGCCAATCACAGCCATGCCATTAGTTAACATGCCTACATGCCTAACAGGATGTGCCCACA
Organism: Dendrobates tinctorius; assembly: GCF_039654945.1. Taxonomy (NCBI): domain Eukaryota; kingdom Metazoa; phylum Chordata; class Amphibia; order Anura; family Dendrobatidae; genus Dendrobates; species Dendrobates tinctorius. The sequence goes on along the minus strand of NW_027361707.1, from coordinate 59,320,936 downwards.
CTTCTGAGGATTCCTCATTGGCTGAATCAAATCAAACTGGCTCATAGCATTATGGGAACTTCCGATTCCGGTATTCGATATGCAAAAAGTATCGGAACTCAATATCGGAATTCCGATACCGCGAATATCGGCCGATACCCGATATTTGCGGTATCGGAATGCTCAACTCTACTCATCACTAGTTTTAATCTAATTTTTAAAATAAGTCTCTAGCCTCAGCCGTCAGGAGGATTACACAAGACTAGTGATGTCAGAAATTGGCTGCAGTGGTTTCAAGTGTAGACAGCAAGTGACTGCAATACACATTAAGTAAGCAGAAAACATATAGGAGAACCATAGCATCATTGAATAGACAATGAATTCATCAAGTAAGTAATGTCTGTTTTACCAGTTTATGGTTTCACACCTTTAGCCAAAGAATCATTGATCCTGGAAAACTCCATTAAAGGAGCTGTCTGGTCATAACATACTTGAAGTCCAAGTGATATGTTATCAATATGAGATTGATGAGTATTGAACATGAGGGACCTTTTAGTTGTTGTTCGTTCTAGCAGCTGTGAATGTAAACACTTTGTATGTGCAGCAACTACTGCCAGAGGCTACACAACATCTACTATTCAATTGATTAATTTTTTAAAATTTTGGGGGGATTTCTAAGTCCTCTTTTTGCATCTGTGAGCTCTTTTTAATGTTTAGTGATAGGACTCACAAATGTGGGGACCCTTGACGTGCGTTGTGAGATTCCATATTTTGGCCTTAATATCAACTAAAACGTCATATATATTGATACATTTTTTTCACTTTATTTATCTATTTTTCAGGGTGCAGTTTTGCCCTGATGGCTCTGTAAAATGTCTCCTCTGTTCACACAGGATGCATTTTGGTTAGGACTGGGCAGCCTGCCTGATCTTAAAGTATGAGTGTCACTAATAGAATGTAAGACAGATGCTCTGCATCACCTGTATGTGAATAATGCTGCAAACAAATTATTATCTTTTTGTGCACTAATATACCAAACAATCACCCCCTCCATGGATTGGTAGGTTGAGAGCAATAGTTTTTATCGATATTGATGCACCTGTGTTGCCTGTTATAAATTCTCTTTCTGGGATCCCTCTGGTGGTTACTGGAGGTAGTGGAGCTGGTCAGATTGACAGAGGCTTGCCACCTGATAATGATGTTGACGATTGGAGATCTGGGGTTTCTGACTGGTGTATTTAAGACAGCTGACTTCCTTCAATCCCTGCTGGTGATTTTCTTCCTGTGCCTTCTTAGGTCTGATGTCTCCTGCTCTGTTCCTGCATGGTTCAGCTAAGTGGCTCATTTGCTAATCTTTTTGCATTTGATCTGGTTTTGTCTATCTCTGCTTTGTGTGGGTCAGCTTGCTCCTGCTGGGGCTGTGCTGGATCACCGCCCATATGTTACTGCTTGTGTCAGTTTGTTTTGTCCACTGTTATATTGGTCTCTTTTTGATTTGCTTTCAGTCTATACCAGAGTGCTGATATAGTGGGGTCAAAGTCGTGTGACTTCAAGGTTTTTTGTGCATCAGACGTGTTGGATTTTTCAGGGTTTTTGTGTGATTGCAGACAGTGTCTTTCCTTTCATGTCCTGTCTAGTCAGTTTGGGCCCCATCATTTGCTCAGTCTATTTTTCTGCCTATGTATGGGTTTTCATCTTGTCTCACTGACAATATATGTTTGGGGGCTGTCTATTCCTTTGGGGTCTGCTCCGGGGCAGTTTAGATTTCACCATTCTTGTTTTAGGCTGAGTTAGTTCTCCGGCTGTGCCGAGGCGTCTAGGGCATCGTAGGTACGCTCCACGGCTACTGCCAGTTGTGTGGATAGGACCAGGGGTCTGCAATCATCTTATTTTCCAACCTCTCTGGTTTTCTGTGGCTTGGTCTGGTCCTGTTATCCTCCTCGGTGACCCATTCATAACAATTGCCGCCATCTTTAATCATGTCCACTGCACCCTAATAGTGCATTTGTTTGGAGGCCTGTGCAGGTAAGCACCTCTGCCTTATTTCTGTGATTATTCAATTGATAGGATAGCTTCTCTTTGTTTGTTCTTATGCTGAATTAGGGTGGCAAATGGTAAAAAAACTATAATAATATTCACCACATCACTCAACTTTCCAACAACTCCGCTGCTCTCTGCCTGCTATCTGGTCCTCTGCGACTTTCTCAGCTCTGCTGCATTGCTAAATCTATAAGCTCTGATTGTGTCAGAACCACTGTACTCAGTAATCTAAGGGATACATCCCTGTAATGTAACATGTTGATCCAAAGGAAGGAAGGAAAAACACACCATGAGTCAAATACTATATCTCCCATTTTAGGATAAAAAAAATTCCTTCACAAATAGGGATATAACAGATAGACTGCCTACTTAGAGCAACAACCGATATACAGTATATAATCTTATGCTCATTCTGTGATATTATATATTCAAGTAAAACATAAAGAATCTTATTAAAATTATTTAGTGAATCGACTATTACAGCACATTGTGGTAGAAAGTACCATAGTCTCACTGCTTGTACTGTAAGGAATCACCTTCTGTTGAGATCAACTTTCTTCCACTAATCATAAAGAATGCCCTCTTTTCAATGTTTCATCAACTAGGTTACCAATCAAATTCATATGGAAACACTAAGAAGCCTATCATCATTTAATAAAAAGATGTACATTTTATTAGAAGAATAGAAACAAAATATACACAAAAAGGATGCAATATAAAGAGGAACCTAAGAACAAAGCTGTGCAAAATAATTTTCAATGTTGCAAGACTAAGTGTAAAAATAAATAGAAACCTTTCTGTACTGTCATTCATATAGCTATAACTTGTGTTAAGATTTCCACTCTAATATCTTTTAAAACATTTTTTGGAACCACATGTCATTCATTCATTTATTAGCTGTGGTTGCTTTTCTCTGCATTTGCTATACCTCATCCATGTTATTCTAATACACTAGAGCCCAAAATGTTATTTTGTTTTCATCATAGAGTATTTCTAGCCAAAGAGCCCTTGATTTTGTGTGAAGACACATGGTGCCTACTGCTTGTAGACTTCCACTTGACTAGACTGTATAATCTCTTCGAAAATATGAATAACATACTCCACCATATTCCAAGAATCTCTAAAAAACTTACAATTGAATAAAAGCGAAAACAAAAAAAAATAGTCATCACCACTACAATAAAAGGAAAGCACCATGACAGTTGTAGAGATTAACCCTGTGCTACAACACTTTACCCTAACAAAAAATACTGCCTTTTTATACATGCTATTTTTTTGTGTTGAGTTCTAAATACTATGAAATTTTTTAATGTCAGTAGTCAAGATTTTAATTTCTTTGAACTCTTGATCATAACTAAAAAAACATATTCACTGCTTTTAAAAGGAGAATGTCTGAATTTTGAGCATCAAACATACATTAGCATAAAAAATTGCATTGCACAATTTAATAGAAAGTTTTTATTCTTCGTGAAATAGGTTATGTTTATGATAAAATTATATTTCTTGTTGATTTGAAAATAAAATAAACCGCCTTAGCTCTAACACTGTTTCCGAATGTAAAGCTTTAAAATATAGAGACCATAGAATAATTACGATGTCATCAAAGTGAGTTAGAGATTAGTTTTTGCTTCTTGATTTGTTTACTGGCGTTCTATAGCCATGTCAAAACAATGCGCTCAGACAATATATCCTTTATACAATATACAAATGTAATGTTTTTTTTTTAAAGATTTGTATAGAAAGGATTTTTTTTCCACAAAGAGTAACTTCATATTGGAGATGTCATATAGAAAGTAAAAAGTAATTTTGTTAAAAGAAACTGAAAAAAAAATTCTGTTCCTATTAGCGTGTTATGCATTATTTTCCCAATGGTCTAAAACATACCTCTACAAATTTTCTGACAATAGGCTGCTATATATGACATTTTTTATCAATATTAATGGTACTTTAGCCCCTTCATGTCATGGCATTTTTCATTTTTCCCTTCCCTAATTCCAAGAAAAAAATTAGGAAAGTGTATGAAAATTTTTTTTCGTTTAATCACCATTTTTCAAGACCCCCTAAGGTCTTCAATTTTCTGGATATGAGGCTATGTGAGGTCTATTTGTTGTGCGCCTCTTATTGCATATTATTGTATTGTTGCAGCGGTGAAAAGATCATCAGATCATCAGATCCCATTGGTGCCCTGCAATCATATCACAGGCACACGGATAGGAGCGTGGAATGATGCCTCCCCTTTCAGCATGTGTTAAATGCTGCTGTAAGCGATTTACATCGGGATTTAACAGGTTAATTGCCACTGGTGTAGTGGAGCCCATAGTGGCTGATCAAATCAGCCATCATGTGTGGGGAAAGATGCGGGCTCAGCGTGCTAGTGTGCATCAAAGTCAGAGAGCCAGCATATCACGTAAGGTTAAATCATATGGCGTGATGGAGTTAGATAATCGCAAGTCTCATTAACATAGGTAAAATATTTTTTAGAAAAACAACTTTGCAATTTATCACATTAAACAGCTTGTCCATCCTCCAGAACTCTGGGTTACGCTACCAGGGATCCTGCAGTCATAGAATGTTCAGTTACCTAGATAAGGAGCAAATAGGCTTTATGCTTTAGAGCCTACTCATGGCACTTTGTAGTTGGCTTGATCCGTGAATCCGATCCGACACGGTGCACATAGAAGAGCACTCAGTTTGGTCCGGTGGCAAAACCATACCCCTGTTCTGAAGAGTCATTCTGTAGGACAGCAGTGCACCTGGCAGTCAGGTATCCAGGAGGAAGAGGAGCTGTGCACTACTGAAGGCTGAAGATGCGAACATTGCCTTTAACCCCTTCACCCCCAAGGGTGGTTTGCACGTTCATGACCGGGCCAATTTTTACAATTCTGACCACTGTCCCTTTATGAGGTCATAACTCTGGAACACTTCTATGGATCCCGGTGATTCTGACATTGTTTTCTCATGACATATTGTACTTCATGATAGTGGTAAAATTTCATTCAAATAACTTGCGTTTATTTGTGAAAAAAATGGAAATTTGGCGAAAATTTTGAAAATTTCACAATTTTCCAACTTTGAATTTTTATGCCCTTAAATCACAGAGATACGGCACACAAAAAACTAGATAAGTAACATTTCCCACATGTTTACTTTACATCAGCACAATTTTGGAACCAAAATTTTTTTGTTAGGAAGTTATAAGGGTTAAAAATTGACCAGCGATTTCTCATTTTTGCAACACCATTTTATTTTTACGAACCACATCACATTTGAAGCCACTTTGAGGGGTCTATATGATAGAAAATACCCAAAAATGACACCATTCTAAAAACTGCACCCTTTAAGGTGCTCAAAACCACATTAAAGAAGTTTATTAACCCTTTAGGTGCATCACAGGAATTTTTTGAATATTTAAAAAAAAAATGAATATCTAACTTTTTTTCACAAAAAAATAATTCAGGTTCAATTTTTTTTATTTTACCAAGGGTAACAGCACAAATTGGACTGCAAAAGTTATTGTGCAATTTGTCCTGAGTACGCTGATACCTGATATGTTGGGGGAACCACTGTTTCAGCGCATGGCAGAGCTCAGAAGGGAAGGAGCGCCGTTTGACTTTTTCAATGCAAAATTGGCTGGAATTCAGATCGGACGCCATGTCACGTTTGAAGAGCGCCTGATGTACCTAAACAGTGGAAACCCCCCACAAGTGACACCATTTTGGAAACTAGACCCCCCCAAGGAACTTATCTAGATATGTGGTGAGAACTTGGAACCCACCAGGGCTTCACAGAAGTTTATAACGTACAGCGGTACAATTAAAAAATCATATTTTTTCCACAAAAATGATCTTTTCACCCCAATTTTTATTTTCCCAAGGGTAACAGGACCCTAAAAGTTATTGTGCCATTTGTCCTGAGTA